>NC_090932.1:278230698-279495096 GCF_040938575.1 Ambystoma mexicanum | reverse complement strand
GATGTTGAACTGGGCCTAAAGATTAACTACACTACCTGTTTCCTTCCCATCTAGGTTGTCAACATATTTCGTGCATTTAACCCTTTAGACCCCAATGGTCTAGTATATATATTGTATTGAGTGTGATGTGTTGATTTACTTAATATTACTGTGATTCTTTGCTATGGTCTATGTTACAAAGGCCGTGTAATAAATGTGTCTATATTTTTGATATAACACCTGTCTGGAGTAATTTGTAAGTGTCCTTGCTCTGTGTGCTCATTGAGGTCCTTCAGTCACCCTCACCCCTCCTGAGACTTAGGTCCTCATCACGAGTTGGGCGGTAACTCCGGCAATAATATCGCTGCCGCTATCTGCCCTACCACCAAATCCCCCGGCGCTATTAGCACCGGATCACAGGTTTGGCGGTAATGGAAGTCCCCATCCCCCACTGAGCCCATTCGGGAATGCCCCGTTCCCCATTGGGCTCAATGGGGAATTTTCACGCTCATACCACCGGCGGATTTCCTGCCGGCAGTATGAGCGCGAAATTTCGGCGGATTTCCCCCCAGCTCAGAGCTGGGGAGAAATCCGCCTAAGCCCTGTTTTGGTGGACCCTTAAATCCGGCGGTAATAGCTCTACCGCTGGATTTAAGGGTTACAGCCAAACTCGTGATGAGGCCCTTAGTCTTGACCGCTTGCCATAGCTACCCTGATTGGTCTGGCTTGTCTAGAGGTTACCCTGTTCCAAGAAACTAGGTTGGCCTTCTGAACCTCTGCCCCTCCATGTCAGAGTTCAGAAATCCTTCTTAACAAATTGGTGTACAGCGGTGGGATAGGACTGAAGGTATCCAGTGTTGCATACTAGTGAAGGCATTTTGAGTTATTCCTACCAGGACACGTAGTGAATTGTTGTAGTATAACTGAAAAAGTCCATAGTCCTATCTATAAATATGGAAACAAGTACCTTGTTAACTTTAAATGCTTATAAATCTGAAACATTAAGAAAGATGTGTGGTGAGAGAGGTGTCTCTGCTCAAGGCACAAAAATGGAAATTATCCAAAGAATCATGGACTTGCAAGAAGCTCAGTTTAGTGCCATAGCTTCTGAGGACAGTGCAGAAGGAGGTGGGACTGCTCCCACTGGCAGAACTGGCAGTTCTGCTGCTGCACTGATCCACAGAGCCCATGAGGTTTTGGAAGATGTAATGTCTAATGTTTCCTCTGTCAGTGCTGAAGGTGAGGCCATGCTTGAATTCAAGAAGCGAGAACTGCTGTTCAGGCAGAAGGAGCTTGAATTTAACATGACCAAGCTGAAGATAGAGCAGGCAGATAAACAGAAAGACAGGGATCACCAGTTGGAACTGGCCAAGCTTCAGGTTGCCTATGGATCCAAGGGTCATGGACATGGGTCTGGGTCCTCCTCTCATCCAAGGTTTCCTAAGGATCTGCTCAGTGTGTATGAGGAAAAGAATTACATTATGGACTGGCTGAATACATTTCAGTATGCATGTTAAGTTCAACAAGTTGACAATGCAGATAAAATTGCCTGATTACATAGCAGACTGCCCCATTCTGGCTGCAGTGCCATTATGGAAATGTCAAAAGCTGAGAGAGCAGATTTTGCAATTTTGAAGCAAACTAGTATCTTAATGTTTGGAAAGACTCCTGCCCAATACTTAAAAAGATTCAGAGAGTACAAGAAAAAAGAAGATGGCACTTGGGTATCTTATGTAACTGAATCCTTCGCGCCCTGATGCTTGCAAGCTTCGGCGCGTTATAAATATATAAATAAAATAAATAAATAAAAAATTAAAGAACTTGACTGGCTGGGTTGAAGGTTATAAATAATCTACTTTTGAAGGTATGATATGTCTTGTCATGCTGGAACATATTTTTGCATCTTCTTCCCCTGAGCTTAAGCAGCATTTGGCAGATTCAAAGGAAATATATCCTAAGAAGCTTGCCATAGCAGCAGATGTGTGGCTGTCAGTCACATAGAGTGTCCCATAAGGACAAGACTCATGCTCGTAAGCAGGAGGAGGGGAAAAAGTTCAAAGATAAGGAGGGTGTGGACTCTGATAAAAAAGTCCTCCCATAAAGGCCACAAAAAGAAAAATAAGGCTAAGACACACAAGAACTCACAGGCTAGTGGAGGTCAGCCTACAAAACAGAACTCTGGTTATAGTAAGCCTCCCTGTGTAAACAGACGCAGTGGATCTTGTTTTGCTTGTGGAGCAACTGACCATGTGAAGGGGGATACCAGATGTAAGGTGAAAACCTTGGGGGTTCACTCTGCTAATCTGGCCTTCTCCTCCTATGAGGAAGAAGAGATTACAGGGGCATCCTTCTCCTCTGACTCCTTCCCCAGTGGGATAGAAGCTAAGGTAGTTTTAGTTTCCCTGGGATCCTGGGAGCCTAAAGTCTCAGAGGCTTATGCTAGTATTCTAGATAATACCAATCACTACTTTAAAGACAGTGTGCTGATCAATGGAGTAGATACTCCAGCTCTTAGGGATAGTGGGTGTAGTCAAACTGTAGTGGATTCTACCGTGGTAGACCCAGAGGAAGTTGCCAGAGCTCCTCTGTTACCCACTAAGTTGGCTGATGGCCCACCTCTCATGTTTCCAGTAATACCTGTAACTCTTACTATAAATGGTACAGCAATCGGAATTCCAGTGCGCATACAGAGGAGTGTCCCAGGAAAGGTCTTGCTGGGAAATGATCTCAGAGCTTAAGGGCTTGTGGGAGATACAGCTGAAAGACCCTGCACAAGGTCTCCAATCAGGTCAGCATTGGCCAAGACCAATTCCATGCCCCAGTGCCAAAGGGGAAACCCAAGGCTAAAGGAGTGTGGAAATCAAAAAGAGGGAAAGAAAATATTCCCCCTAACTCACCTACCACTGAGGTGGAGGTAGTTGGACAATCACCAGGACCTGACGAGGAGGTGGTGATACCTGAAGTATTTGACCCAAATGACCATCCTGAACTAAGAGACTTGTTAGTAGAAGGTGGTCCTAATAGGGAAGAATTTAGTGAGGGCCAACGTGAGTGCCCATCTCTGGAAGGCCTAAGGTGACAGGCCTGCTCCCAGCTTGAGGGTGAACCTCCTGGGAAGCACAGGATTTATTGGGAAGGTGGGCTCCTGTATAGTGAGCCTGCAGAGTCTAAAGAAGGAGACCATAGGAGGTTGGTGGTTCCTCTTGCTCTAAGACCCTTCCTCTTGCAGCTGGGGCATGAAGTGCCCCTTGCTGGTCACCTTGGAATCAAGAGAACCAAGCAAAGGTTATCCATGCACTTCTACTGGCCCAAGATGGGATGCAAGTAGAAAGTCACTGCAGGTGTTGTGCCATCTGCCAGATATCTGATAAGAGTGGCTCAACAATCCAAGCTCCATTGATACCACTCCCAGTTGGGGGGGGTACCACTTGAGAGGGTAGGGATCAACATTGTTGGTCCCATTGACCCCCAAACATCCTCAGGCAATAGGTTTATCCTGGTGCTGGTCGACCATGCCACCAGGTATCCTGAAGCCATCCCATTGAAAACTGTGACTGCCAAGTCAGTTGCAAAAGCTTTACTTGCCATATTTACTAGGGTTGGCTTCCCTAAAGAAGTTGTGTCTGACAGAGGCAACAACTTTATGTCCAAGTATATGCAGGCCATGTGGAAGAAATGCGGTGTCACCTATAAGTGTTCATCCGCATTTCACCTACAGACCAATGGTCTGGTTGAAAGGTTTAACAGGACCTTAAAAAGCATGATTGGGCTCTGGAAGAACCTCAAAGAAGAAAATGGGATCTTCTGTTACCATGCTTACTGTTTGCCTACAGAGAGGTACCTCAAGAGGGTGTTGGCTTCAGCCCCTTTGAACTTCTGTTTTGTCACCCTGTAAGGGGACCCTTAGCCATAGTCAAGGAGGGATGGGAGATGCCCACTCCCCCCTTTACTACCAACGTAGTCGACTATGTGCTAGGGCTCAGAAAAAGGATGGTACTCCTGATGGGTCTGGCTAGTGAAAAGTTGAAGACAGGGCAAGCTCTGGTGAAACACTGGTATGACCAGAAAGCTCCCCTCATCAATTTTGCACCTGGTTAGCAAGTCCTGATCATGAATCCTATAAGGCCTGGAGCTTTACAGGACAAGTGGTCAGGCCCTTACACAGTGGTGGAGTCACTGGGTGAGGTCAACTATTTAGTGGACCTTGGAAGGCCTAGACAGGCTCCAAAAGCGTTCCATGTAAATAGGCTGAAGGTTTTCATCCTAAGAGTTGAAATCGCTGCACTGCTGTTGGCTTCAGATGTTGAGGAAGAGGAGTCAGAACCTCTCCCCAATCTGTTCCAAAGCAGTCCTTTAGACAGCTCCATTGAGGGTGTACACATGGCCCCTCACCTGACTTCTGATCAACAGGCTGAGGTGAAAAGTTTGCTTAGGCAATTTTCCCCCTTGTTTTCACAGTCCCCTGGTTTGACACCTTGGTGAAAACATAGCATTGACACATGAGACAGTGTACCTACCAGAAGTAAGGGATACAGAATGTCAGACAAAGTAAGGTCTTACATTAAGACAGAGGTCAATTAAATGTTGGATCTTGGGGTGATTGAACCCTCCAGTAGTCCTTGGTCCAGCCCAGTGGTTTTGGTTCCAAAGGAAGGTACTTCTGAATTGAGGTTATGTGTGGATTACAGGGCTCTGAATGCTGTCACCAAGACAGATGCACACCCCTTGCCGAGAACAGATGAGCTGGTGGATACTTTGGGTGCCTCCAAGTACCTCAGCAAGTTTGACCTCACTGCAGGCTATTGGCAAATAGCCCTTGCAGAACATACCAAGGAGAAGACAGCTTTCTCAACACCAGAGGGTCTTTACCAGTTCAGGGTAATGCCTTTTGGGTTGAAGAATGCCCGTGCCACTTTCCAGAGGCTTGTGAATTATGTGTTGAATGGGTTGGATGAATGCTGTCTTGCATATCTGGATGATATGGCCGTTTTCAGTGCCATCTCGGAACACCATGTGAAACACCCTGGGATTGTGTTACAGCCTCTTCAGAAGGCCCACTTGACCATAAAGGCCAGTAAGTGCCAGATTGGACAAGGATCAGTGGTTCTACCTTGGACATGAAGTAGGCGGACGGAAGATACAGCCTCTACCCAGTAAAGTACAAGCAGTACAAGACTGGTCTATCCCCACTACACACACCCAAGTGAGAGCCTTTTTGGGACCCACTGGGTACTACAGAAATTTCATGGTGGACTGTGGTACCAGAGCTGCCCCTCTGACTGCTCTCAATACTCCAAAGAAACCCAAGAAGGTAACTTGGTCTGAAGGGTGTGAGAAGGCGTTCAATGGCTTAAAAGACTCCTTGTGCCAGGCCCGTGTTCTCAGGGCCCCTAATTACCAAAGACCTTTTATTGTGCAGACAGATGCCTCTGACACTGGGATAGGAGCTGTACTATCCCAAATAGATCAGAAGGGTAAGGAACACCCTATTGGCTTCATTAGTCGCCAGCTTAAGGACAGAGAGCTCAGATGCTCCACAGTAGAGAAAGAAGGTTTCTCTGTTGTGTGGGCCCTAAGGAAGCTGAAGCCCTACCTCTATGGGACCCACTTCACTGTGCAAACTCACCAGAAGCACTTAAAGCGGCTAATGAACATGAAGGCAGAGAATCCAAGGTTGCTTAGGTGGTCCATAAAACTGCAAGGCTTTGACTTCACTATTGAGCATAGGCCAGGTGTCCAACATAGCAATGCTGATGGGTTGCCCAGAATATTTAACAAACCTGAACAAGAAACTCATCCAGGAGTGGAATCAGTTCCCCATGTCCTTAGTCTGGGAGGGGCGAGTGTTAGGAAAGATTTCATAATTGTATGTAATTTTCCCTCCATGTGCCAACCCACAAACTTTTTGCTGCTGTTTAGACACCATTGACTGACTTTGCCAGAGAAGCACAGCCTTCAGCTGCACTCCTCTGGGCTTTCGCTCACTTTCCATGGGGAAAGTGACATGCCCTTAAGACAGTCATTACTGGGAGACTTTGTTTCCCTTAGCCCTTTCTTCGTGTTGCACCTTTTGTGCAACATGTAACAAGTGTGCAGTGTATCTTACCATACAGCACACTTGGGTCTATAGTAATTTCCAAAGGCACTAGATACTCTCGCTGAACTTTTTATGAACTGTGCAGATGTGCCATGGACAGGACTGGTGGCAGCTATCATTTTGCATTATTTTTAACCCTTTCCTGCCATGTTAACCACGTTAACCACGTTTGGCACAAATAGGTGGCCTGGCTCCAGAATGGCCATGCCACGAGGTTCTTTGTCCTGTCCTTTGGCCATCTTAACCCTTCACCTTCCCCAGGTCAAGTCGACCCAGGCCAGTCCTTATTTGGTCATGCACTTTCCCGCAAATCCCAATGCTTTGGCGGGCTTCTGCATGCCTTGTGTGTGTGCCTCCAGGATGTGGGCTGGAATGTCTGATTCCAATACACTTACTGGGTGCCCGAGAGTCTAGAGTGCCATGAATGCCTGGTACCACCATGGTCCATGATTGGTCCACGTATGGAGTGTGTGTTTGTGAGCAGATCTCCCATTGGGTCCTCTCTGTTTTTGCATAGAGGGAACTTTGGATAAGAGGAGCACCACTACCATGTCGATCTCCTGAGTTCACACCGAACAAAGGATAGGATCCAAGTATCCTGCAACTACGAAGCTGAGTCGAGGAACTGCTGGTGACCTGCTGAAAGGTTTGGCACCCAGAGCCCGCTGTCGTTCCGTGGGACCCCTCTGCATCTGGTCATCCTAGAAGGTCTGGGAAGATGCTTTGACCCTTTGGAATAGTGGGACCAACTATTCTCGGCACCTTCATCAAACCCTGCAAGTAAGGTTTCTCTGAAGTGTCCCTGGGCCAACCAGTGGACTGACCAGCTTACCCAGTTGCTTTGCTCTGTCACCACCACCGTTTCAAGGAGGCCGTCGAAACTTGGTATTCTGCTAGCTCTGTGTCCCCGGCCCCCTCACACCGAATTTCATACACTTGGTGTTCCCAGGTCTGAAGTGAGACGAGTGCGCCAGGACCAGAGTAAACACGGTTACCGTGTTGCCCTGCCATGCCAACGACCCGTGCAAGTTCACTGCATTTGTGACCCTCTTTCCCCTTAAGCCTGCTGCAGTGAAACTGGGCCGATTCTTCCACCCAGAGCAGAGAAATTGCCACTGTCCCATTTGGGAATCATCTCTGTATTTTAGGAACTGAAAGGTGTTGAGACGTCCTTTTTGCCGCATTCGATCCTGCCAGCGAAGTGGACTGAACTGGTGAAGTTTGGGTCTGCTTGCATCGGGGACCAGTGAGTACTCCTTACCCAACCGGTGGCCCCTAGCACAAGTGTCCATTCTTACACACGAGTGGCCCCTGGGGGCCCCTCTCCTTTCCACAGCTATTGCAAAACAGCGACTCCATCCCACACTCTCGAACTGCCTCTGCCTCAAGTGGAGTTCCTTCTTGAATAGTGGGAACCTGTTCTGCATTGTCTCATCCACCTTCCTGAGCTGCTAGAGACCCTTGAAGAGACCCTATCCCGCCCATTGGCACAAGCGCGTGCATGTACTATTGAGCACAAAGCTCCACTCTTCGTAGGGTTTGGACTGCCTCTTAGGTGAAATATTGATGTTGAACTGGGCCTAAAGATTAACTACACTGCCTGTTTCCTTCCCATCTAGGTTGTTGACATATTTCGTGCATTTAACCCTTTAGACCCCAATGGTCTTGTATATATATTGTATTGAGTGTGATGTGTTGGTTTAATTGGTGTTACTGTGATTCTTTGCTATGGTCTTTATTACAAAGGCCTTGTAATAAATGTGTCTATATTTTTGATATAACACCTGTCTGGAGTAATTTGTAAGTGTCCTTGCTCTGTGCTCATTGAGGTCCTTAGTCACCCTCACCCCTCCTGAGACTTAGGCCCTCATTCCGAGTTGGGAGGTTAGAAACGGTCCTTACCGGCATGGCGTAAATAGCGTGTCCGGGCAGTCATCAGTCCGCTAATAGAGGACTAGCACGAGCTTTACGCCATGCCGGTAAGGTCATTACTGCCATGGCGTTAAAGGCACCTTAAATGCCCTTAGCGGCATCAAGCATAGTGCAGATAGAACTACGGACAAGGTCCAATGCGGCATTAGCGGTGACCGTTATTAGGGATGACCACTGATAACGGTCACCGCTAATAACGGTCACCGCTAATAAGCGGAACCGTAAGTAGCGTCATCTCACAGGAACAAGAAGGAGCACGGCGGCCATCTTTAAAAACACAATCCATTGCCATCCTCACCACAGAGGACCCGTTGGACTATACTGTTGTCGTGAAAACATCCTCCTATTACACCACTATGCCAAAGGCCCTAAAGAAGGGAGCTGCCCGCCAGAGGAAAGAAAGATTTAATGAGGATGAGCTGCAGATGCTGGTTGACACACTGCAGGAGCCTGCTGCCATAGTTTTCTCCAATGGCATGAAGAGGGAGGCAATACTGAAGAAAAAGGAGATCTGGGCACTTGTTGCTCAGAAGGTCAGTGCTGTTGGGAACACCCCACACACCATCAAAGACTGTCGCAAGCGTTGGGACGACCTGCGACTGAGAGTTCGAAATATTCCCTTAGTGAACCGGAGCCAGGCAATGGGAACAGGAGGGGGGCCGAGCTCACCGATCAAGCTCACCCCACGGGAGGACATCTGCTCCAGCATGATAGGAATGGAGGGGATAGAAGATGTTGGCGAGATGGAGTGTGGCACCACAACATCGGGCGATGGAGGTGAGTGTCCTAAGAAAACATTGTAATACCAAGTCTGATGAAAGTCAACCAATATGTCAGTCCAAAGAGTCAAGCCATGGTCCAAAACACACACACTCCCTCCAAAGTAGGCGGACGCATCACAGACACATGCAGATGCCTGCTGCAAGGCAATGCCGTACCTGACACATACCACACAAAGATGTAAATGCCATGAGTCACACAGCGTGCAGGCCCAATATGCTATGCATGTCAGATAGCATTGCTCTTGGCCAACATGAGTAACGCCGACGTATGCCTGCATAACCCACCCATGTATCAAACAACGTTCTCATCCAAACACAAATGCCTATTACCCCCAATTGTGTGGATGATCAATTGTCCAAATGTATGTATGATGCCTATCAAAACATCAATCATGCCGTCCCTCTCTTCGACCCCCAGAGGCTCTGACCATAACAGTGATGGACAGGACTCAACCCCTGCACAGACCACACCCCATAAGGGGTCCCGGGATGACGCCAACCGCCCTTCGACCTCGAGGGGACAACCTAGGGGCCGCCGTGCACCAACAGGCAAGACACCCCAGGTAGCCATCACACAGGTGCCGCCAAGGCCCGTAGAGGGCGAAGCACCACCACCACCCATTGGCCACACTGAGGAGTCAGGCGAGGCACCACATTCAGAGGAGTCCAGTTTGGCTGGGGAGGTGGCAGCCACAGCACCCCTGGCTGTAGAGGACCCACAGGATGACATATGGGTGCCCATTGAGGACGACGTAGCGGAAGTGGTTTGTACACCCAGTCCACCGGAATCCCCCCAAATATCGTCCCTCGAAAGTGACCACGCCACCACCCCGGAGCAGTCTGTACAGGAGCAGATGGAAGGGAACATCACTCCCATTTTGCCAAGTGTGGAGGCTGAGCAGGCTGAGCAGGACAGCCAGGGAGCATCAACCTCTGCAGGGCCGCAGCGGTCAGAACAGCTAACTGCCCTTATGTGGCAGTTTGTCGAGGACAACAGACTGGCCAGACAGGAGTGGCGTGAGAACTACTCCTCTCTAGGCAGGTCCATCACGGAGAGCACCGCCTCCATGGCCAAATCCATTGCAGATAACACCAGCCACCTCTGCGAGGAGGTCTCGGCCCTCCGACAGGTCTTAGGCCACATAGCGGATGCCATGGAGGCAGGTCATCTGGCTACCCAATCCCAGCAGGCGGCCACACTATCATCATCCAGTTCGACCCAAACGAGCCTGCTCCGCAGGTCGGCATGTACCCTGCGCTGGCAAGACATGCTGCCACCTGGACCAGGGAGTGCCAATTGATAATCAGGGCAGTCTCATGTAGGCATTGGTGACTCGATGGGATATGTGCGGGGGAGTTGTGGGGGGGGGGGGGAGGGTGTGTGGGTGAGTTGTGGAGGGAGGAGGAGGGGGGCGAGGGTGTGTGGGGGAGTTGTGGGGGAGGGGTGAGGGTGGTGGAGGATTTTTGCACTTTCGTTATCATTGTTATATTTAATACACCCATTGTGTGAAAATCAAGACCTGAGTGGCATTCATCATTGTGCATGTGTCATTTATTCATATACAGTGCATGGTGTACATGTACCCCCACACCCAGTGCCCTCTGTCCAACTATCATGTCACCCTCTGCTGCCATGTGTGTCAGAAATATTGTGCTATCACTGACTGGCGCACAGCACGTCCCTCCTGTGCATCGGCACCAAGATGATATCCGCCACATCGTCTTCATCCCCTTCATCATCATAAGGTGGTAGCAGTTCAATGTCAGGGGGCAGGGCCACGTTCCGGCGGATACACATATTGTGCAGCATGACACATGTCATGATGATCTTGGCCACCTTCTCATGCCTGTAGAGGAGTGCCCCACCCGACCGGCTGAGGCAGCAAAATCGTGCCTTCAACAGGCCAAAGGTCTGCTTGATGACCACACGGGTACGGGTATGGGAACGATTGTAGTCCTCCTTGTGCCGGTCCTGTGGGTTTCGGATAGGGGTGAGGAGCCACGGCTTCAAGGGATAGCCACTATCACCTGCATGAGAGGCAATGAAAGGTAAATGTTACGCGATTCATGATGGACAGCTGTACTGGTCACACATGCCTGCAGATTATCGTTGGCCACATGCACATGTCCCGGGATGTATTTACGCCATCTTCAGTCCCTCAATGTGTCCTGTGCCATGGAATAATGGTGTGGGTTGCATCTTCAAGATGATACATGGTCTGCACTGACAACTTGTTGCACATACATCGTGTACGCATACAGCTGTGTTCATGTCAAATTTGTGATGTGTTGTGTTCTGTGAGATTTACTTAGAGGGAGAATTGGCATTAGTCTGTGCAATATTGGCCAATCAGTGCTGTTCATTCCCACGGTGCAATGCAGCACTCCTGTGGGTGTTGCGGCCCTGTGACAGACAGTGGATTCCCTAGTTGGTTCAGTTCGATGCACTCCCAGGGATGCTTGTCCTGTGTGGTGAACTGCTGGAGACAGCAACATAGTGAATGTGCACTTCATGGTGCTGGATGGCGTTACGGAGGGTGAGGGCGCAGATCAGTGGTGCATGTGTTGTGAGATGTGGGGTGGTTTCCTGTTAGTCATGTAGTGATAGGTGTCGACCTTACTTCATTCCTATGGGATTTGGGTGTCATGTACCGTTTGTGATACTTTGGGGCACAGTGTTTGGTGATGTGCACATCGTGCAGTCACATCAACATTGGCAGCATGGTGGTGTGTGCATCTCTCCCCCCATTTCAATGCCATGTGCCAGTCCTGCAACTTACCAAGCAGCCAGACACCTCATCCAGCATGTTGCTCCATGAAGCGTGGTAGCGTGAGTTCCGCAGGACCATAGAGTCATGAGTTGATCTGGGATATCTGGCACAACAATGTGTGATGATCTTGCTGGCGTCGCATACCATCTGCACATTGATGGAGTGGTATTGCTTGCGATTGCAGTACACCACCTCCATGGCATGCGGGACAACCAACTCCACGTGGGTGCATTCGAGGGCACCTACACAATTTGGCATGCCTGCCAGTGCATGGAAGCCAACTTTTGTATCAAATATCTCCTGGGAGTCCGTGGTAGGGATATGTAGTCCCTTGTGTGCTTGAGGAGGGCATCCAGCACTTGGTTCAGAATCCGAGAAAATAAGGGTTGTAATATGCCATGCATGTGCCCCACTGTGTGCTGGTAGGTGCCTGTGGCAAGGAAGTGGAGCACAGACGCTACCTTCAGTAGAGGGGGGATGGCGGTGCGTATTTCAATGAGGCTGACAATGTCATCATGTATCAGGTCCACAATGATGGTGATGGTGTCCCGGTCCAGACGGTACAGGGTGTGGTTCTGCTCAGGGGTTAGGTTGAAAGGACTGGCTCTGATGCAAGGGATTGGGGGCTGTCTGCGTGGTAACGGTGGCTGCACTGGTGGGGCATGCTGGGCCTGTCTCACCCTCCTTCTGCTCCTGCATCTCCTCTGTGGTGCCGGCTGTTGTTGTTGTTGTTGATGTTGTGGCAATGCAAGCATGTCCTCCAGCTCCAGTAATACTACTACTATAGGAATCATCTTGGTGTGGGAGGGGGTGTGGTGTGTGGGTGTGATCCTTTTCTACTGGGCCAGACTCCATTGCATCTACATGTGCTGATTGTGTGCATCTGTGGCAGTTGGGAACACTGCTCAAGGCATTTTACGGTAGGTCGGAGAAGCCGGAATTTACGGCATGCCGGTAATCACTTTTAACGCCTTCATGATGCCGTTATTTGCATGTCCACTGCAATTGTGATCTCCTCCAGTTTACGGCCTGCCACTATTGCCGGCATGATGGCTCGTGTGCCCGCGCTCACGCCGCTATTAGCAGCACTGTACTTTACGATGCCGCTAATAGCGGTCTGGCTGGTCAGAATAGCCCATAGCGGTAAGCGATGCCGGTAATCCTTTTTCCCTTAGCACCAACTTCGGAATCACCCCCTTAGTCTTGACCGCCTGCCATGGCAACCCTGATTGGTCTGGCTTGTCCAGAGGTTGCCCTGTTCCAAGAAACTAGGTTGGACTTCTGAATCTCTGCCCCTCCAGGTCAGAGTTCAGAAATCCTTCTTAACACCCCTACCAAGCATAACGTTATTTCCCTTGTGGTTCTCTCCAGAGAATCATATGCTGCAAAGCATTAAACACTATTCTCAAGGCCAGTCAGGTCTGATCCTTCCTGGGTTCACATGCCAGCTGTGCCTGCCGAATACTAACCAGTTTATGAGATCTCCCACAGAGATCGGGTCAGGAGGCAGGGTTTCCGCCAGATACACCTCACCAACTACGCGGATGACACTCAGATACTCCTCACCATCTCTGGCAATTACAATGTCGACATCACCAGGATTAACAAAATCTGCTCCATCGTTCAGGCATGGATGGCCACACATGGCCTCTGCCTTAATGATGAGAAGACTGAGCTCCTCCTAGTCGGATCACCCAATAACTTACAGAAACTCAGCCCAGACTACACCAACATCACCATCGATGGTAACACCATCCCCGTCATTAAAAACGTGAAAACACTAGGCTTCTATCTTGACGCCAATACCAACCTCTCTAAACAAGTCAACATGACCGCCTACACTGGGAAACTAATTAGAGCCTGCAGACCTTTTTTATCCACCAACAGCTGCCTCACACTGGCCAGGGTTCTCATACAATCTAAGCTTGACTATTTCAATAGCCTTTACCTAGGTGCCAACCAAGGTATAATCAATAAACTTCAGGTTCTCCAAAACAATGTGCTGCGGGCAGCACTAAACATTCCCAAGCGAGAGCACATCTCCCCCATCAGAATTTCTTGCAAATGGCTCAACATTCAACAAAAAATTGACCTAAAAATGTGTTGCCTTACCTACAAAGCCTTCAACCACCTAGCCCCCCCCTATCTCACTAACAAATTCACTTTGAAGCCGAACACCAGAATCACTAGATCCTCCAATACTCTTTGCCTTACTGTGCCCAGATTCACCTCTAAAAGAGCCGGTGGTTCGAGCTTCACGGTCTTCGCCCCTCAACTTTGGAATACCCAGCCGTTGAATATCAAATTGACCGAATTCTTCCAACTGTTCAGGAAACTAGTCATTGGTTGGCTACTGGATAAAACCAATCCCAAGTCGGACTAAGCCCATTACTAACTGTATATACTGTACGTGCCCCACAAATGTTTAACCGTATGCGCTAACTACCTTTGACAGTATGTATTGTATATTACTTCTACAAATGTATAACTTTTGTAACCTGTCCTTAAGCGCCCTTTTACTCCTGGGTCTGGAGCGCTATATAAATAAATAAACAAACAAATCAAACAAACAAACAAAAAGGCATATCTCGACCTGAGGAAGCAAGCACATTCACTTTGGAGCATTTGTGATCTTGTATGCCTATCCAATAACTAAATCATTCTTCAAGAAAGAACTAATAAAATATAGACTACCAAGACAAATAGATATTGCCCAGGTAGCTAAATGTATACTATAGCCTTTGTAACAAAACAGCTTTCATATAAACAGTGCTTACACCAGTGGTATTCAAAATGTTAATGCCACGCCTACGTTGAGTAAGCATGTTGTTGCTGGGCCCCCCGTGAGTGAAACCTTTGTTGCTGGGCCCCCCGCCCCCGATGCCTATCTGCGTATATTTTCTATAAAAAAGCAGTCACCATACTCCCCTTAGAAAGAGCCTTGCGGTGTCCCCACGTGGACATGCTAAAGGTCCATTCTCATGAAAGGTGAGGCTGATCCAGAAGGATTGCCAATTTAAAGCCCCTTACTTTAGTTGCTGACTGTATTGCATATATATATATTTTTTATTTTCCCAAGACTTTATTTATTAATTTAATTCCTTACATAAACAATGAAAACAATACAATAATACAAATGTACAAGGTTATACTCATTCAGATACAAATTGTTATACTAATCTTTAAAGGAATAAGAAAGAAGGGCAGAAGTCAAAGAATAACATAATAGAAAGAGAAGGAAACAAATAAAAGTAAGAGAAAATCCAAAATCAAAAGAAAACAAGAATCCTAGAATGCGACTAATGATTGAACATAAAGATCATTAAATGACCCCAAATCCTCTTATATCTGTCAAGCTGATTCTTTGAATTAAAGGAAATGTTCTCTCTCCTTGACAGAAGAGCCAGACTCTACAACCAATCGTCAATAGTGGGGGAATTGTCACTTTTCCAAAATTGCAACATTTGTTTCTTGGCAAGGAGCAGGGCTCTATATGCCCAGAACATTTTACTTGTAGACAGTCCAACACCTAACAAAATTAAACCTAGCACACCAACAAGTGGATCTCTGGGTATAGCCAGATCCATAACTAATCCCATTCTCTGAAAGACACCATCCCAGAAAAGCTGTATTTTACCACATAACCATAACATATAGAGCATAGTGCCCATCTCTCTTTTACAGTTCCAACATATGTCTACATTACATAACATGCTCAGTTTCATCCTTCTTGGGGACCAGTACAGATAATGGTTAATTATTTGTTGCGTGTATCTCAAATCTAAATATATCTTGTATTTAACTGGACCTGTACAATTGCCGTACCACTCAATATCTGACAATGAGTAACTCAGACCCGAGTCCCAATTACCTCTACCATATATTTTAAACGTCCTTTTAAGTTGCTTTTAATTGCGTTCTCACTGTGCTTACCTGCATTGCATTTGCTTTCCGGGTGAAATCGAGCTTGTACTGTTTCTATTATCATTGCGCCCGTGCGCGCCCATCTGCTGTCTCTCTCTCTCAGCATAAATGTGCCGGAGAGACATGGAGGCAGATGTGAGAGGTGAGGCTGATCCGGAAGGACTGCCAATTTAAAGCCCTTTACTTTAGTAGCTGACTGTGTTGCATATAATTTAAAAGTGCTTTTAAACTGCTTTTAATTGTGTTTGCACTGTGCTTACCAGCGTTGTATTTGCTTTCAAGCTCCTGACTCGTGATTCTGAGTGAAGCTTGTCCTGGTTCTATTATCATTGCACCCGTGCGAACCCAGCTGCTGCCTCTCTCTCTCTCTTGGCATAAATGTGCCAGAGAGAACGCCCGTGCAGCAGATGGGCACAGCGGGCACGCCTACAGTGCACCAAAGGTGTGTTAAATGCAAGCCTGTCTGTGCCCGTCTGTGCTTCAGACGGGCTGGGTGGTGCTGTTTATTTTTCTAGGTAGGATCTCTTGAATTTAGTGCCTCCCAACACACAATTTCAATGTAGTTGGATACCATAGACCATGTCCTGTTTCCAGTATGCCACCCAGCTCCTACTCGGCGCCCTCCCATGCCCAGAGCATGATGGGATTGTCTGCGATGATATTGAACACCTGCTCGCTTCTAGCACACGCTGCTGATGTGCACTATCTTTTGTCTGATCGGAAACCAGATTTGCTGTGTTTAACCGAGACCTGGTTACATGAGGGCTCGGCGCCTGCATTGGTACAGGTTATTCCTGCTAATAATAAAATTATTCCGCTGGATCGGACTTCGTCCCAGACTGGTGGTGGGGTGGCTTTGATCTTTAAATCAAATTTAAGGGTTACTCAGCTGGTGTTTTCACACTCTATGTCTATGGTAGTGCTATTGCTGAGATGTGTTATTTCATCACATTATACCTGCCACTTCCTAATTATTTATTGTCCTCTGGGATTGTATGCTGGGCTCCTCCAACCCTTCTTATACTTATTGGCTGAACGTTAATTTGAAATTTAATGGCCCTCGGGCACCAGTGCTGGACCTCTTTTTTGATATTATGGCCGACTTGGGCTTTTAGCAATCTGTCTCAGAAGCCACACCTAAGCTGGGAAATACGCTTGACCAGTTTTTTTCAAAAGAAGCTCAATTAACTTTTCTTCAGACTGAGCCCATGCTGTGGTCTGACCATTACCTGGGGACTTTTCTTCTTAAAGCAGCACTCCAGAAATAGAAGACATTTCCCCAGGAGTCTGGCACCGCAGTTGGTGCTCAGTTGTTCTTCATGCCCTTGTATCCTTAGTTAGAGCCAAATGTGATGTGGCCCCAGAGACTGCCCTCTCTTTGCTATCCCGCTCATTGCAAGAAGCAGCTGACGAGGTGGCCCCCTGAAGGCATATTCAGCCACGGAGACTCCTGTCCGAACCTTGGGTTTCCTTCCAAGTGAAATCAGTCTGGCCTGAGCTAAAATGGGTTGAGCGGGAATGGCAGAAAGCCTATTATCCCTGACTTAGATCCCAATACAAAGCCTATGCAGCTGCATATTCTGCAGCGATTGTGACTGCGAAAAAATCATCTTTGGCACAGAAATTTGAATTAGCCGTTTGTAAGCCCAGAGCACTTTGTTTTGTGGTGAAATCACTGACATCTCCAACTGAGATGGTGCCTATGGTGAATCCATCCCAGGAACTTTGCAACTCTCTGGCTCAGTATTTTACTACTAAAATTCTGACCATTTGAGCAGGTATATTGAAAGTACTCACTCCCCACAATACCAATAAAAATCAGAATAAAGGGCGCATTCTCAGTAGGGAATGAGACCACGAGAGTTGATTGCGAGTTTGTCAAAGATTTATATGATTTTCAGCATCCAGAGAACTCTGCTGCCTTAAGAGCGCTCTGGCAAAAAATACAGATACAATATGTTTTAAAGCGTTACTGCATCATCAGTGATGAGTTCTATACAGGCTACATATTACAGTTTCATTGGTTAGGAAGGAGGTGCACATATAGTTCTTGTTGGGCCGGCTCCACGGGATTGGCTGATGACTTGGAGGGAGGTTGAACACCACGTGATTCAGCTGGGCCGGTCCGTGCGAGGTGAAGGTTAGGGCAGGTCCGAGAGGCGACTGGACCTCACTAGCTAATCTACACATTTATTCTAGACATGCAATAAACAATGAGCATCAATATACCTTTGAATAAATCTTATAGGCCTTTAATTGTACACACACATGAATGCATTGTCTTACATTGGGTCATTAATATGAGGAAGGGTGCGGGGGTTTTGCCTTCTGTGATAACCTGGGGCTGGGCTGGTCTGGCACATCAGGGCAGGGAGGGGAATGACACATGTTAGTTTAGGACAGGATATACTGTGACAGCGGTCTGGATTTATTGGGGCACTCTGAGGTGGTGAGCACAGTGGGGGCACACTTCTTTTACATCAAGGGAATACCTTAGGAGGGCACAGGGTTGCACAAACAGTAATTTTCCAACAGCAAGGGTGAGGGGTGCAGGAGCAGGTTTGTGGACATGGATGAGCTACAAGTCATGGTTGAGACCGGTTCACACACAGGACACTGATCTCAGAGGAAGAATGATAAGATATATAGTTTTAATTGTAACGATTAGTTTCAGCTTATCCATGAGATAGGGACTTGGGAAGCGCAGAAAAGGTGGTGCGGTTGATGTTCACTGTGCGCGGCGCTGCTGAGGGGAGAGGAGACTTTGTAGTGCGGAATTGCGCCCTACTCCAAAGATGGAGTCGAGGGCACACCCAATGGAGTCCAAGTGTGTCTGGCAATAGTCCCACCTCTGCTTCTGTTGAGGCCTTATTCCTCATGACAGCAGATGGGCGATGGAAGCATCCCCCACTAGTGCAAGTGCAAGCATTTCATCTCTTGTAGAATGTATGTGGGGGGCTAATTTGCTCCTTCCTTCCTTACATTCCCCCCTTTCATTACATCTAAAGCAACAAACTAACTTTTATTATTGTTTGCATTCCAATAGTACACCGCCTCCATTACTGCCTCATCCCAAACCGGTGTCCCTTTCATTGGCATCCAGGCTCTGCATACTCCTTGCAGGCTCTGGCCCCTTCTGGCATACTCGTCAGGGGTGCAGGTCATGTATATTCCCCTATCCAGATCCACCTACACCTCCTTATACCACTGTAACTCCCGGGGTTCCTTGATTGTAGTATGATACAAGTTGTCTACCCTGTCCCCTGGATAGCGATACACAGCTGTCATATGATATTTGGAGGTACCAGTCTCTCCTGTTTGTATCTGTGCATCTTTCATTGTTTGTACCCTTGTCAGTTGACCCATTGTCACCATCATCATTGCTGAGCTAGGCATTGATTTTGTACAACATTGAACCCCTACCTGACACACACAAAAAATTAGTAACAGAAAAACAATGAGCGGGACAAACATTTTAATCATCATGCTGAACCAGCAAGGTATCCAGTTCAAAATGTCATTGAACCAGGCGCTGGGGTTGATTCCTCCTTCTTTCTTCATTCTTTCACCCAGGTTATGCAATGCCGATATCTCATGTGCCAGGGTCCCGTTGTCTGCATCCGCAGAAGGTACGAATGTACAGCATGCACTCCCGATTTTTCAGCAAACATTGACATCCATTGCTGTGAGCAGGTCTAGGACGTACCGGTTTTGCATGGTCATCAACCGCAGGGCGTAAAGTTCCACTTTGATCACATTGAATCCTTCTTCTGTGTCGTTGGCCAGCTGGATCAATTCCCATCACACGATCTGCAGTCATTTGACATTTGTTCGCGCCTGGAGTCCTGGCAATAGGAGTGAGGCGAAGAACGTTTCTGCGGAATTAAAGAGTTTGTATTGGTCCGTAATCTCTGCCAGGAGATCTGAGGATTTGCTGGAAATGTAATTGGATGATCTTCGCTTGCGGGAAACTATCTTGTAACTCATCTTCAGACAGAATGTCGTATGTGGAGGGCTCTTTGGTTGTTGGCTGGGGTGTCGGTGATGTCTCGGTTGGCAACCTCCCCCTTGGACATGGCTATCTGGGATCACCATCAAGGCTGAATGTGGTGTTGCCATGGCACAGGTGCCTCTCCATGATGGCGGGAGATGCAGGTACGCTTGTTTGCCACGCACTCAGTAAGTGTCCATTAAAGCTGCTATTCCTTTTTTCATGTCAGGAAGGATGAGTGTCTTGTTGCTGTGTTTGTTGTAGCCCATCTGTACTTTCCCTTCGCTGTGTAAACAAAGTTCATGCTGGATCTCTTTTTGTATCTTGATCGGCTTTTCAAGTGCTGTCGACCAAGTTAGTTTGCCGATATGTAGAGACCATGTTGCAGTGCATGTTCGTTTGACCCATTGGAAGGTCTCTTGGGTGAGTCCTCGCAATGCTTCAGCTTTACATGTTATTTTCTCTTCGTGCCATTTATTTTCCATAAACATTGTCCCTCTGATGACAAAAAATTGTTCTTTCACACATATTACTCCTTGAGGTTTGCTTGTGCACGTTTTCTCGTTGTGCAGCATTTGTACTTTTACTGTGTGTGCCTGGAAGGTACTTAAAATTCTACAGAAAACTAGGTGAATTAGACACTGGGCATCCAACATGGGTGTTTCTTGGTGTATGAGGACTTTGGGTGTGCCAGAGGCATGGGGTATAAGAGAGCAAACATAACAGCTCTCATTTGTTGCTTGTTTAGCTGTGGCACTCATATCTGAGTATCATTTGTTGGACTGATCCGGGTGGCGGGGGTCTTCTATTTCATTTAATCCCAGACTATGGTATGCATCATAACTCCTCTTCCTTTTCCACCTTTTATTCCCCCCTTGACCATTGTGTAACCTTTTCACCTTTTGGTATTGTACAGGGAAAATGTTTGTCCACGTTTCATCATGCTGTTAACTACCGCTCTGCAAAGATTGTGACACTGGATATATTTGGGTAGTTGAGACATAGGCTGTAAAGTGCATTTTATCGCCATCCGAGGAAGGTTCTTCAGTTGTGTGCATATTTACATATGGCGATCCCGAAATACCGAACATGGGATAATCAACATCATATTCATTGGGTACATTATCAACATCATAACCCATAAGAGCGTATGTAAAAATGGGGCCTTTGACAGTTCAGTTTTTGTGCAGAGTGGTTAAATTAGCATTCAAAGAAGCACTGTGGGTCCAAATTACTTTAAAGCCATTCCAAATGAGGCTTGACCCTTCTTGCATTAATTGTACTCTATTCCCCCTCATTTATATCTCCTAATATAAAGGACACGCTCCAATATAGGCCAAGGCAAAATAACATCCCAGAAAAAACGATGGCCACAAAATAGAGGCCACAATCATAATTGTAATTTCTAGTACTACTTATTTCTACATTATCACTATCTACATTTGTGGCGTTGTTAGTGAGGGCCCTCATTTCTGTCATATTTGCACCTGAAGGGGGGATATGAATGCGTTAAGTACACACACGTTTTCAATTCATAACATATTATTATCATATTCATTTACATCTTTATCATACACATTTCTTTTGAAGCCAAGTAAGGGATCACAGAAAAGATAAGATAAGAGAGAGAGAGAGAGAGAGAGAGAGAGTGAGAGAGAGAGAGAGAGAGAGAGAGAGGGAGAGGGAGAGGGAGAGGGAGATAGAGAATCTTATACATACATATACTTATTTATTATCTCATTCATCAACATTCATTGTTCGTTATTTGTTTCTTTATGTTACAGCCCTAATTTTCAGTATGCTTTGTATTTCTTTAATCCCTCTTTGCTTTAGGAATCGCAACCTCTTGTTCTTGTGGCTATTCATTCTGGGGTGCGGTACTCTCATTTGCCTTTCGTTACATCCGAAAGATGCACCCAGTACTTTATTCCCTTCACCTTTACTGCTGAGGACGTGCAATATATCACTTCATCGGGGCCATGAAATCGTGGGGAGTTCCACCTCCGCACAAAACTGCGCATGTATACGTGTTCACCAGGCATTAGCTGTGCTGCTGAGCTGTCCTGTGCGGGTGTATTTGTATCACTTTGGTTTTCTTGGGTAAATAGAGGTGCTATTTGTTTTGCTATACTCCGTACAGCCCGTGTCAGTTGGGTGAGATATTCCTTATATTCATCCCCTAGCACTGTGGCAGCTCTTTGAGCGTCTGATGCCCTTCTTACTGGAGACAGTGGCGTTTGGATGTGCCTTCCCGTCACTATTTCGTGCGGGCTCAAATGGAGGTCCTTACTTGGTTGTGTTCTGAGTTGAAACAGTGCTAGAGGCAAACAATATACCCAGTTTTTCTTAAGGGTGTGACATCATTTAGACAATCTGCTCTGGAGGAGGCCGTCTATCTTTTCTATCACTCCGTTAGCTTGCAGGTGATAAATCGAACAAAGTTTATGTTTTACCTCTAACAATGTGTTAACTTCTGTGGCACTCTTCTCTATTGCGAAAGCGGCAGCTACGAGGGCCTGTTCGCATGCAAAGTGCCCTTGCATTACTGAATCTAAGGTGCCACTGTAGTATGCCAATGGCTTGTCACCAAGTGATTTTTTTTGTGTGAGTACTGCTGTCATTAGTGTTCCATCGCAATGTGAGAATAGGTAAAACTCCCGATTATAATCTGGAGTCGCTAAAACGAGTGCGTGTCTAATGAGATCTTTCAGTTTAAAAAATTGTGTGATCATTTCTTGTGTCCATTTTATGGGGGCGCTGCTCTTTTGTGCTTCTTTCAGTACTTGGAGAAGGGGGCGTGTGTTCGCAGCATAGTCTAGTATCCACGCACGGCAATAATTGCATATGCCAAGGCACCTTTGCATTTCCTTTACTATCTTAGGCATTATGGTGTGGTGTATTGCTGTTGCTCTGTCTGGTATAATTCTTTTGCCATCATTTGAAATTAACTGTCCTAGATACAGTACTTCTGCTAGGCAGTATTGCACTTTACCCTTATTCACCTCGTACCCGTTTGCTGCTAGTAGGTTCAGTAATGTTATAGAATCTGCTCTGCATTGCTCTTAACTTTTGCTGCAGATAAGGAGATTGTCTATGTACTGAATTATTGTGCTTTTTACATCAATGTTTCCAAGGTCTTGTCAAGGAGTTCCACCCTTCTTACCTAAGTTCGATCCTTGCTGGATTTCTGGGTCGATGCCTTCTTGCGGACGGATCGGGTCTTGAATAAGGCTGCATGAGTCTCTTCCGATTCCAGCGTGCGTTCAAAGTTCCGGGAATGCAAAGATCCAGGAATCCGGGAGTTTTACAGAGTGCGCTACTCAGCACACGAGTCCAGGAATCAAGAAAGGAAGGGAAGGGACTAGGAATGGGGTTGGCTGGGAAAGAACCAAGGAAAACAATACCGCGAGCTACGGAGCACACGTCTTGTCGCTACTTCGCAATAGCATTGAGACGCGCGGAGCCGCGGGAGGCGTGGTCTATAAATAGAATACACTACGTCCAAGGTGTAGAGCGAGGAAGGTGTTTCACAGTGGACGGCCATGTTGGGAGTACCAGGGAGTGTAAACCCCGTTGAGGCAAGGACCAGGAAGTCCAAAAGGGGCATGTTCTGTAGGTCATGACAGCATGCCTCCTGCGAAGACCCGTTCCTCCGGATTTGCCCGGGTGTATAAGGTGAAATCTTCTGAGCAGTCGAGGGGCCTTGAGATTAGAAAGTGGTTCCCAGGTTCTTTCACTAGGAGGATATCCTTTCCATTCAACCAGGTTTTGAAGCTGACCCCGTTTATACCTGGAGTCACATATTCGGGATACTTCTTATTCCAATTGATTGTCGACCAGCAGAGGAGGAGGTCAGCAGGATTTCCAGGAGGATTGGGTGTAGGGTTTTAATAAGGATGTGTGAAATACTGGGTGAATTTTCTTCCAGGAGTGTGGTAGTCTGATCCGGTATGAAACTGGATTGATAATTTCCTTGATGGGAAATGGACCATAGTACCGAGGAGCCAACTTGTTTGGCCGTAGATGTCGGGGTAGTAATTTCGGAGACAACCAGACTTGATCATCAATTGCATAAGAAGGGCCTGGTCTTCTTTTGGAATCTGCATACCTCTTAGTCTGTGTTCTGGCCTTCTCTAAGTATTCTTTGGCCTCCTGGTGTACGTTGATGAGGGTTTCTATCCAGGAGTCGACAGTAGGTACTGGTGTAGGATGAGGAAGAAAAGAGGGTAGAACCGATGGATGGAAACCTTGGCTACAATAAAAGGGACTGGTCTTAAGTGCTGAATGATCAGATTTGTTGTAGGCGAATTCAGCCACGGGTATCAGGAGCGACCAGTCATCCTGAACCTTGGTGGCGAAACATCGAAGATAATGCTCCAGGGTCTGATTAGCACGTTCTGTGGCCCCGTTGGTTTGGGGATGATAACCAGATGAGAGGGCGCGTTGGATTCCCAAAATGCGACAGAGATGTTTCCAGAATTGAGAGACGTATTGAGGTCCTCGATCAGATATGATCTTGGAAGGAAGTCCATGCAAACGGAATATTTGTTCCAGGAAGATTCCAGCATGCTCGGACGAGGGTGGTAGCTTACACAGGGGTGTAAAATGAGCCATATGAGTGAACAAGTCTATGGTAACCATGATGGTCGTGTATCCTCGGGATGGTGGTAATTCCACAATGAAGTCTGTAGCAATGAATTCCCATGGCCTTGTTGGCAGTGTAGGTTTTAGTAGAAGACCCGCCGGTCTCTTGTTATCATGTTTATTTTGACTACAGATAGTACAAGCCTTTATGTACTGCTGTACGTTGGTCTTCATTCCAGGCCACCAAAACTGTCTTTGTATGAGACGGAGGGTGTTGGTTATGCCACGATGTCCGGAGTGAAGAGTATCATGACAGAGGTTTATTATTATTTGTTGTAATTTCTGTGTAGGAATGACCAGTGCATTGGCCTTCAATAAATATCCTTCCTTAACTCTTAGGTTCCATTGATTTTTCCTGGAAATATCCTTCCAGAGATCAGAGGATTGGGTTTGCACTCGAATTTCTTCCAGGAGATTGACTGCTCGAGCTACAAAGATCGTGTTGGGAAACATCTTAGGATAGGCGCTATCTTCAGTAGCTACATAGTCTGGACATCGAGATAAGGCGTCAGCAATCAGGTTTTGTGATCTGGGTACATGAGTGATGTGGAACTGGTACTGGGCAAAGAAGTAGGCCCAACGCGCCTGACGACTGTTCCTTCACTCCAATGACTGTAGAATTTGAAGATTCCGATGGTCCATGCGGACCTGAACTGGATATCTAGCACCCAGAAGTAGATGTCGCCATTCAGTGAAGGCTTGGTGGATGGCTAACAGTTCCTTTTCCTGGACGGAGTAATGTGTCTCACTGGGAGTCAGGGTTCGTGAAAGGTAAGCAATGGGGTGTTCCAGTTTATCATCAAGTTCCTGCTTCAAGACCGCTCCTATGGCGTAGTTAGAGGCATCCGTTTCCACTAGGAATGGTCGATTTATGTCGGGTTGGGCCAAGATGGGGGCTTGTGTGAATTCTGTCTTTAAACGTTGGAATGCCTTATCTTGCGGTGTAGACCAGATAAAGTGAGTGTCTTTCTTCAAGAGAGCAACGATCGGCTGAACGATCTCGGAAAAGGTAGATATGAACTTACGGTAAAAGTTGCCAAGCCCCAGGAAAGATTGAACTTGTTTCACGGACGTGGGAGCGGGCCATGGCAGTATGGCCTTTACCTTTGTAGGGTCCATACCAATTCCTTCTGGGCTAAGGATGAATCCTAGGTAGTGAACAGAAGTAACGTGAAACAAGCATTCTTTGGGTTTGGCTAAAAGTTTGTGTTCACGGAGTCGTTGTAATACTGCCTTTACATGTTCTTCATGCTTTAGAGGATCCTTGGAAAAGATCAATATGTCGTACAGATAAACAATGACGAAGAGGAATAACATGTCAGAAAACACCCTATCCATAAAACTTTGAAAAACTGCGGGGGCATTAGCTAGTCCAAAGGGCATGACTAGATATTCATAATGACCAAAGGGTGTTCTAAAGGCTGTTTTCCATTCGTCTCCTTCCCGGACACAGATCAAATGATAAGCACCCCGGAGATCCAACTTCGTGAATATTACGGCACCTCTCACAGCTTCCAGGATATCCGAGATCAGGGGCAGTGGGTACCGATCTTTGTGGGTGCATTGATTTAAGCCACGATATTCGAGGCAAGGTCTGAGTTCCTCGGTGTCCTTCTTGGGAACAAAGAACAACAAAACGCCTGCTGGAGATTTTGAGGGTCTTATGGTGCCGTTTTCAAGATTGGTATCCAGGTATTCTTGGAGGGCCTTTTTCTCAGGTTTGGAAAGGATGAACATTCTGCCGAAGGGAATCACTGCTGAGGGATCTATATCTATGGCGCAGTCTTCAGGTCTGTGAGGGGGTAAGGCTTGGACTATGGCAGTTGAAAATACATCAGCATATCCCTGATAGGCCTCTGGGACTTGTATGATATTGGAAACCATGAGTGGTATTTGCTGGTCTCTTGGTGGTTCTTTAGGGGATGTCGAGGAGGGATCCAGGAATAGACAGTGGGACATACAAAACTCTGAGCCTAGGAATAGTGATTCTGCTGTCCAATTGATATACGGATTGTGCTTCTGTAACCAGGGCATACCCAATACCATGGGGTAATGAGCTGACTTAATGATGTTGAATGTAATCCGCTCTTGATGATGGTTTATAGAAAGCTGGATCTCTTTTCTCTGCAGGCTTATGGGTCCTGAAGTGAGGGGTCTTCCGTCGATTGCTTCCACAGGCTGCATGGTGCTTCGTGTCTCGTATGGAATATGATGACTAACAACCCAATCTTGATCAATGAAAATTCCCATAGCTCTGCAGTCTACCAAGGCCAGAATGGGATGGGTCTTATTCTTGGAGGGCGATAGGAAGGCCTGTAGTATCACCAAATTGTTTTGTCCAGGAGAGTTCAAGGATGGAATTGATGTGGAGCAAACATCTCTCTCCTGAAGCTCTGCTCCATCTAGGATCGGGAGCTGGTGTTTCCCGAACGCCGAGGAGGGGCTAGAGGACACTCCCTAACCAAGTGTTTGTCTGAGGCACAATACATGCACAACCCCGTATGAATCCTTCTCATCCTTTTTTGTGGGGATATAGGTCCACGGAAGGCTCCTATCTGCATGGGTTCTGGTTCAGAGACTGAGCCTGGATTTGTGTCCGTCTTGGTGGTACTCTCAAAGGACACTTTCGGAGGATTACCTCTGGATTTCTTCTTCTCTGCCTTCCTTTCCTGGATACGGAAATCTATTTGCATGGGAAGGTCCAGTAGTGCCTGGAATGCGTTTGGGCAAGCCAGTCTGGCCAACTCATCCTTAATCTCCTCATTCAGTCCTCTCCTGAAAAGGGTAAAACTGCCTCAGGGGACCAATCAGCTTCCTTGACTAATTGCTTGAATCGGGTTACATAGGTGAGCATATCCTGGGATCCTTGCTGAAAGTCTAACAGGCGTTCCTGGGCACTATAGACCTGCTCTGGACGGTCAAACATGGTCTTAAGGGCTTGTATGAACCCATCATAGTCATCTAGGAGAGTATCGCCGGAATTAACGAGGGGCGTAGCCCAGGTTAAGGCGTTTCCTGAAAGGTGGGAAATTATGAACCCCACCTTAGCCCTGGGAGTCGAAAAGTAGAAGGGCTTAAAAGTAAAGTGGACCAAACATGAATCCAGGAATCTGCAAAGGGTTTTTGCCGACCCATCGTATTTGTCTACTATGCCGCCCAGCAACACACTTTCTTTTGTGGCAGAATCACGGGATAGAACTAATTGTTTGAGAGCAGCGTTTTCCGCTTTTAGATTCTGCACCTCGGTTGATAGCTCTTGCATGCCACGCATCAGGTCCTGGACAGCCGCTTCCATGTCCATATCGAGTTCGGTCGGGTGGCGACTCAAACTGTCAAGGAGTTCCCCCCTTCTCACCTGAGTTCGATCCTTGCTGGATTTCTGGGTCGATGCCTTCTTGCGGACAGATCGGGTCTTGAATAAGGCTGCACAAGTCTCTTCCGACTCCAGCGTGCATTCAAAGTTCCGGGATGCAAAGATCCAGGAATCCGGGAGTTTTACAGAGTGCGCTACTCAGCACACGAGTCCAGGAATCAAGAAAGGAACGGAAGGGACTAGGAATGGGGTTGGCTGGGAAAGAACCAAGGAAAACAATACCGCGAGCTACGGAGCACACGTCTGGTCGCTACTTCGCAATAGCATTGAGATGCGCGGAGCCGCAGGAGGCGTGGTCTATAAATAGAATACGCTACGTCCAAGGTGTAGAGCGAGGAAGGTGTTTCACAGTGGACGGCCATGTTGGGAGTACCAGGGTGTGTAAGCCCTGCTGAGACAAGGACCAGGAAGTCCAAAACGGGCGTGTTCTGTAGGTCATGACAGGTCTTCGTGCAGTATTATTCTGTTAAATATGCTGGCACTTGCACAGTACCCTTGAGATAGTCTGCAATGTTCATATCTTTTCCCCCCTAAGGGTGAATGCTGTTAGGTATTGGCAACTGGGGTCGAGTGGTACTGAGAAGAAGGCATTCTTCAAATTCTTCAAATGCAACTGTGAATCACGTGGCATTTTTTGGGATGCTGCATAGAATGGATGCAGCGTTTGGCACTAAAGGGAACTCTTTTTGTATGACGTCATTAAGTGGGCGGAGATCCTGGATCATCCTCCATGCCCCACCCCTTTGCTTTTTTATCGGATAAATCGTAGCATTGCATGGTCAGTTTTATGGCAGAATTATACCTTGTTGTAGTAATGCGCTTATTGTTTCTTTTATTCCTTCCTCCGCTTCTCTGGACAGTGGATATTGTCTTACTATAGGCGGTACCGCGCCTGGTTTTAGTTTACTTTCTATAGGTGTTACTCCTTGTAAGAGTCATACATCATAGGGCCCTGTTGTTCATAATTCTGGTTGTACTTCTCCCATATCTTGATCAAATATGGAAGGCAGTGCACTGAAACTGGCCATGAGGGGAGTTATGTACCTTTCTGTGTTGGATCATTATGTCACATGGCACGCATATTGCCATTATTATTTCCCTGTCAGTGTAATTGTCTGTGAACAGCTCTTTATCTGTCACATCACTCAGCACTACATTTGGGTCTATGAATAAGACTGTTCTCCACTCACATCCATGCGTGTCCAGTCCTATTGTCACAATACGTTTGCCCTATACTTGCACCCTTGTAGGTCTATTGAAAGGACGGTGCCAGGCACAATCTCTGGGCTTAGCACAGGACAGAAAACGAAATCAGATGGCACCCTCCATTCTTTACGGGTGATCTCTGGTACCACTCTAACCATAACCTGAATCCCATAGATCAACATGTCAACATCCGTGGGCAACCTTGTTTGTCATGGTACTGATCATTAGCATTGCTCGCACTGGACACACCCCTGGAGTTGAGCACACTATTCCCCTTTCTGTAAAAGAGATGGTCATATTAAGCTTACTGAGGAGGTCCCTCCCCAGCAAATTTATGGGTGAGTCTTCGTGATACAGCAGGGGTGCCGGAACCATTTTCCCTCCCACTGTTATATCCAAATCTCTTGTGTAAGGAACTTTTAGAATTGCCCCAGAAAACCCCTGCGTTTCCAAATTTTTCCCTGAGAGGGGAGACTGCCCCTCCATAGGGCAGGACCTTTCCACTCCTGAGTCCACCATAAAGATGAACTGTTTGTTTCCTATCTCCGGCCCCACTAGTGGTTCCTCTTCTGCACGTAGGACAGTCGATAGGACTGGACACGCAAGTGCTTTCTGTGGACTGTCCTAATCCTATGTGTTTGTTCCTGGGACGGAGAAAACGCTGTCTCCAATTACTGCTGTACCGCGAAACAGCGCTGGTGCGCCATTGGCGATTGTAGCGAAAATGTTGGGGTGGGCGTTCCCCATCGTATTCTGGCGTGCTGCTTGGGGCTGCATGTTTTGTGCTTGCGCTTGTTGTCTGTATTGAATTTGTTATGTTCCTTGCGGGTAGTCATTATAATTTTGCTCTTGTTGTCCATTACCACCCATTGGTAATCCATAGGGTCTGCCTGGATGAGGGTGGCCAAATTGTTTTTTGTTTCCCATGGGAGGGGGTCCTTGTAGTATCCCATTGGTCATGCCCGATATTCCTCTGAAAAGTGTTCCCACCTCCCACAATTCCAGCAGGCCTCTTGGCCCCCTCCTCACATCCCTTGTCTTCCATACCCTCTATTTCCTTGACCACCAAATCCCCCTCTCTGTCCCCTGTACACACCTTGTCCTCTTGTGGGCCTTCCCTGGCATTGGGGACCTTCATACTGCTCCTCTCCAGCCCATTGTTCCTGTCCGTTTGCAGACCATGTCGCTGCCATCCTTGCCAGTGAGCCTCCTGACCCCTCCTCCCCATCTCCCTTTCTCTCAGTGGGTAAGGCTGCGTTAATCGCAGCAACCTTTACCATTTTATTCTGTACAAGTTTTGCTTCGTCAGCCAACCTTCTTTGTGCAATTTCTTTCTCTCTTTCTTTGATCCTCAATGAAGTACTATGATGCGCTCATTCTCAGGCCAGCCTCTGGCTTCTATCCCAGCTATTTTATCCAAGACATTCTGTACCTCCTTTGGGAGGCCTCTCTTGAAGATAAAGTAGAAAAGAGAGGTGGATTGGTCCCAAGCCGTGCCCGTTTCTGATCTCCACAAATCCTGCACCCGAACAATTAACGGCGCAGCCTCCTCTTCCTCACCCATAGTACATTGCATTACCAAGTGTAAATCTGGGGTGTCAGGGGAAGTTCTCTGCAGTGCATCCCACACTTGGGCTCTCACATTGTTAGATGGCTACTCATCATGGTGGTCATAATTTATTGTTACTCCTGGAAAACCTCCCTTCACCCACTTCCCATCTGCTTGATCTCCCACCGCAGACACTAATAAACTTGTTACATCCTCTATAACCAGTGGCACTCCTGCTGTATTCTTTTTGAATGCATGTATCCACTTTCCAGCCCCTCCCGACAGCGGGGGGGGGGGTAGTTTCAACAGGTTATTTTTGTCCATCTGTGCCCATGGTATGTAGTGGGGTCTCCCTGCTCCCTTGTGGATGAGAGTAATTTGCAATATTGCTTTACTTCCCTTTTTACTTCCCTTTACTCCTTTAGCTTTGTCCAATTAAATGTTTCCCAACCTGCTCCTCAGCCTTCCCTGCCATCTTTGCCTTACTACCCTATCCTCTAGGTCCTTTCACAGTGATAGGGATAATCCTGCTGCTGCCGCCCCCTCTTCGTACTTGTCTAAATCACTCCATACCTCGTCTATTTCTCTGTCTGAGTCTCCACTTCCTTGTTCCTCCCCTGCTTGGCTGCCTCCTTGTTCTGTCCGCACAATTTTTATGGGGGTATCATTAAGGTGGAAGAACAACTCTCCTAATTTCAGCTCATGTTCTGGCCCTCTGGGTAAATTCCCCTGTCGTAGCGGGCGAAGGTGTTCACCCACCTGCTGCGCTTGATGGTGCCTCCCCTCCCCCATGCAACATTTGTCCTCTGTCACATAATGCTTGTAATCGTGTTAACTCCATCTGTGTGGAGGCAAGTTGTCTTTCCAAATCCCCAGTGAGGCGTGCTATGTTTACTGGAGGGGCAGTGTTAGGTCCGTACAGCCCTCTAGGATCATAAGGAGGCAGGGTTGTGGCTGTGGGGGCTGAAGGGGCACTTGGTTCGGGCATATAAGATGAGTCACTGTGCCCTGCAGTGGGTCTAGTTAGTAGTGGGTATAATCTAGTGAGGTCATCTTCCCCCGCTTTTACCACTTTTTCTTCTGTTGTTACTCCTCCCTCTCCTGTTGGGGCTGATGCTGCTTCCGGCAATACCTCTTTCATTACGTCATTACCAGGGGATGCATCTTCAAACATCCTCCAAATATCTAATATTTCACGTCTATTTTGGAGCTGCTTACCTCGATACTTTACTAGCAGGTGGGATGTCACAAGATCTAACACTCTTTTATCAAATGACCCTCGGTTGTAGGTCAAATGATCGAATCTAAAGGGTCGACAGGTCAAATGGTTGACACCAAAAGGTCGACCGGTCAAATGATCAAATTTTTTTTTTCACATTTTTTTTTTGGGGGGGGGGTCGGGGGAGGTCCCCCCAACCCCCTTTTTTTGCTAAAAACCACTTTTTTCCCTAAACGAAAACCCCCAAAAATATATATAACTAAAAAAAAAATTCAATCATTTGACCAGTCGACCAAATTGTGTCGACCTTTTGACTGTCGACCCTTTGTCTGTCGACCATTTGACTAGACAGCATGACCCTCCTCTGGCCACACTTGGGAAGATCCCTCTCCCTTTATTTCCCTGATCAACTGTTCATGGTATTTTTGTATTTTTTCACTATACAGAGGGAGGTGCTGACAGATATGACCTAAAGGTGTGTCTCCCCCCATGGTTCCCCTCTTTACCTTTGTGTTTACTCGTGTGTGGGTAGTGTGTCACAAATGGAAAAATATGCCTATTTACTCTGGTAATACTTCAACACTCACTGCATAATATCACAAAAACCTTGTTACTTACACCTTCTTCCTTCTATATGAACGACAAAGGACACACTTTCAATACTTCTTACATGGACGACAAACTTACATATACTTTTTGAACAGACCAACAAATTTTACTTTAACGACAGTTAAAATATAACATGTATTTTGCTTTGGTGCTAGTTATACTCCTACCCTATCCTAGTCACACTTATCCATATTCTGTTTTCCCATTCACTCCTCTTGCCCTCCTTCCCTGGGCCCCTTCAGGCTGACTTCTAAAAGAGTTATGCTTACAAGAAAAAGAATTTACTAAAGTTACTAATATCTCCCGAGTCTACTCAATATATGAGACTCCTACGTTTTTTTTTTATCTCCACTTATTTCCTGCACTGGTCAAGACAATGCTACGCAGCGCCACCTTCTACCCCCCCTTCGGAGCTAGGTTCCTGTACTCTTCCCGTATTCCGTTACCTCTGTATTCACAACCTAATGGCCATATAAAGAAAAGAGAAGAAAAAGCGTATCAGTTACACTCACATAGTCCCTAGGCCTTAAATCTGACTCCCCACTACTTTGTTATCGCTGTCCTTACACCAATTGTTTTTACAAATTCCCCTTCTTTGAGATTTTGACAACCAGTACTCACGTGTCCAGGGTGATCCGAGAGCCTCTGTTCATGATCTATCCACAATGGGGCCGCACCCCAACCAAGCCGTGACCCGCTTTGGCGAGCAGTCGGGTATTCGCAATGCGGGGACCCTTGGAACCTTTTCTTTTGTGCGCACACTGGTCAGCCGCAGGAGGCAATGGTTTTGCTGGGGTCGTCCCGGATCTCATAGCACAGCACAGGTTTTCTCTTGGTGCACCTTCGATCACATCGCAGGGGTCACCAAGTGAAAGTACTCACTCCCCACAATTCCAATAAAAATCTGAATAAAGGACGCATCCCAGTAAGGAATGAGACCACAAGAGTTGATTGCGAGTTTGTCCAAGATTTATATGATATTCAGCATCCAGAGAACTCTGCTGCCTTGAGGGCGCTCTGGCAAACAATACCGATACAATATGTTTTAAAGGGTTAGAGCGTCATCAGTGATGAGTTCTATACAGGCTACATATTACAGTTTCATTGATTAGGAAGGAGGTGCACATGTAGTTCTGCATGGGCTGGCTCCACGGGATTGGCTGATGGCTTGGCGGGAGATTGGACACCACGTGATTCAGCTGGGCCAGGCCGTGCGAGGTGAAGGTTAGGGCAGGTCGGAGAGGCGACTGGACCTCACTATCTAATCAACACACTTATTCTAGACATGCAATAAACAATGAGCATCAATATACATTTGAATAAATTTTATAGGCCTATAAATTGTACACACACATGATTGCATTGTCTTACAGTAGCTCATTCATAAGGGCAAGCGTGCGGGGGTCTTGCTTTCTGCGATAACCTGGGGGCTGGGCTGGTCTGGCACACCAGGGTGGAGAGGGGAATGGAGTGACACATGTTTTGTTTAGGACAGGATATACTGTGATAGGGGCCTGGGTTTATTGGGGGCACTTTGAGGTGGTCTGCACAGTTGGGGCACACTTCTGTTACATCAAGGGAATACCTTAGGAGGGGACATGGTTACACAAGCAGTAATTTTCCAGCAGCGAGGGTGAGGGGTGCAGGAGCAGGTTTGTGGACATGGATGAGCTACAAGTCATGGTTCAGACCAGTTCACACACAGGACGGTGATCTCAGAGGAAGAATGATAAGATACATAGTTTTAATTGTAATGGTCAGTTGCAGCGCATCCGTGAGAAAGGGACTTGGGAAGTGCTAAAAAGGTGGGGGTGGTTGGTGATCACTGTGCGCAGTGCTGCTGATGGGAGAGGAGACTTTGTAGTGCTGAATTGCGGCCTAGTCCAAAGATGGAGTCGAGGGCACACAAAATGGAGTCCAAGTGTGTCTTGCAAAAGCCCCACCTCTGCTTCTGTTGAGGCCTTTTTCCTCATGACAGCAGATGGGCGATGGAGGTGTCCCCCACTAGAGCAAGAGGAAGCGGTTCATCTCGTGTAAAATGTATGGGGGAGCTAATTCGCCCCTTCCTTCCTTACATTATCATCGGCGGCGATGGCATCTGCCCCTGTGAGGGTGAAAGATTTAAGAATATCGAGGCTTAATACCACATAATAGAAATACGTCGGTCACAAGTCCAAAGGTACCATGTACATTTATTAACATGCAGTTTTCTGGCTCTCAACACCCCATAATATGTGCTAGCAGAAACCGTGAGATGAGAGAGTGCTGGACATTTAAAAAACAGTATTAATACAAGTTTTCCACAATCCCGGACACATCATCCAGCCCCTCTTTGTGTAATACATTTACCTAGGGTTCATAGCCTAACCACATAACTAAGAATGGGCATAATTATAGGGGGGCAGGGGGTTTTGTCCCCCCAACTTTTGTGGCATGCCTTTTTGTCCCTCCCCCATCTTTTGGTGGCAGGGCAGTGGGGCCACAATCATCAATTATGTAATTGGACAGTGCAAGCCGGGATGCTCAGCAAGGCTTGCGCTGTCTCCTTACATAATGCAGCGATGCCTGGCAGCCGCACTGCAACACATTTAGGGCTGCGATGCCCTGCGTGGCTCAGTCCCTCACCCTGGCTAGCCTTACTCCAAGTCAGCAGCCAGGGTGCTGAACTGAGTGCTGCAGGGCTTGGTGCCTGTGCTGTCACGCTAGCAGCAGCACTTCTGGGGCCAGCGGCAAAGAGCATCGCTTTCTGGGCTTCGTGTTTGTGCGGCACACAGACAGGAACTAGCTTCCTGGTTTCTGTCTGGCGCGTGAGTGCGTAGAGGTTAGGTCGGTGTGACATGAGACGTGGCCCGGGCGGCATTTGAAAGCAGAACAGAGGTACTTTTTAAAAAAAAACTTTTTTTTATTGTGTTTGTACATGTTTGTCGGGGAGCTCTGTCCAAGCCCTCTGAGGCAAAATACATGCAAACTTCCGAATTAGCATATGGATTGCACCAACAGATGTGACTTCACAGAAAAGGACATTGCAAGGCACATCATCAGTCTTTGATACTTGGAGGCACCATGGAAGTGACTTTAGAATAAGTTGCCATAAATAAGCCGAGTGACAAATAACTTTGTGGTGCTAAATACCTAAATTGCACTATTGTTATATGTGGAGCAACTCTATCGTCATTAGGCTTTTCCATTTTAATAGCATAATACATTAACATAAATTTTGAAGTGAATCAATATCACTTTACAGAGCTGCAAATAAGGCACAATGTGATAAAATAATTTGCCCAGGATCACACACTTGGTTAAATGGTGAAACTGGGATGTGGACAATTTAAACGACCGTGCACATCTTTCCAGGCTTAGTTGATATAGATATTTATTAAGGTTTTGCTTTACATTTCATGTGCTTATTATTTATATAATACATATAACATATAATTATTTATAGCAATGCATTGGAAGCAAATCACATTACATAATAAACCAGCCTTTCATAGTAAACTAACCATACACTATATACATTGTCATAGAAATATGTTGAGCAATGGGAGTATGGATTTAGTTTCATCCTCCCCATTCTGCAAGCAAAGTCATAATAGCATCATGCAGATTAATGTGAGCCTAACAATTTCCCCTTGGGTTTTAAAGCCTTGGGGCCTCATTACAACCCTGTAGGTAACCATGCCGCTTTTTTGCCCCATGGCTACCCCCATTCCAGGTACCGGGTCCGGGTTCCCTGAATGGGGAAATACCGACCCATTCTGACCTTGGAGGGCCCGGTATGTCCCCATTCAAGGAACCCGGACCCGGTACATCCCCATTCCCATTGAGCCCCATAGGGCTTAATGGGAATGGGGAGGATGCTAACAACGGGCCCAATAATGACGGGCGCATTGTTAGCATCCTGGTCTGCTCGTGAGCAGAACTCATAATGAGGCGGTAGGGGGTTAACGGGGCCGGCAGCTCTACCGGCCCTGTTAACCCCCTACCACCAGGGTCGTAATGAGGCCCATCGTCATTATTTCATAAAGCACGCAACATTATGCACCCTTCTCACTTCTGATCACTCCCTCCCATGCACATTTCTAAAGGGACAAAAGTCCCTGGTAATAGTACCCCCCTCCCTCCTATTAGTGCCTAATGGCTCACATTGTAATACTCCTTGGGACATTGTCCTGGCAGCAGGACAATGAGCGTGCTGAGCAGGAATTGCTCAGCACACATTGTCCTTCCAGCGGGACGCTTTTGCTGTTGGGCACCCTCTTTGGGGTGCCGAATGGGAGAGGTGTCCCAATGACAAATATCCCAGTCTGGCTTGTAAAAGACCAACGGGGGCGGCTTGGCCACCCCCTTGTGACTCTCCCACTCGGTAGTTCATTGCTTTGAGCCATTTGTACACAGGAAAACATACTTTATCTTTAATCAGTCAGAATCTTGTAGAAAAAATCTATCAGCACGTAGACATATGAGGTGCTGTGCGGAACCCAAGTTTGAAGATATATGGCATTTAAAAATCCATACCAATTATACTTGGTCACCCACTGCATTGCATTAACCAATGGTTTCTGCCTTTGAATGAAATGAAAAATCAGGCAAATTGCTGACATTCCAGTGAATCTGGTCCTTTCGGCCATGGCTTTATAGTTCAACTAGGTCAAGTCAACATAGCCAAAAATGTCAGGTATCAGGGGTGAAAAGTCTGGTCTGCTTAATGGACGTTGCACCACTGTTTCCATGTGTTACTGTAAATGTACATCTAAATGTTGTGTGCACACAGTGTATGTCAGTGGAGGTGCTGTGTGCATTTGTGTGTGAGTGAGAGTGTGAGCAAGCATATGTGTGTTGACTTTTGTGTCTGAATGAATGATAAATAATGCATTGTTTGTATGTTCTAGTGGAATTAAGTTTGTGAATGTTATGTTGTGTCACTGGGTGCATGGCAGGCCGGCTGAAGATGTGTGGGGGCCCAATTGAATTTTGAAGATATGCCACCAGTCTTATGAAAGTTATAACAGAGTGTCAGCAATGGACTCTTGTGGTGAAGTAGTTTAGTCTTATCCCTTAGGGATTAAGATTGTTTGACCGACGTACAAAATCACAGCGGAATTAACCGTAGTCATTTTCGCTGCAAATACGTTTTCACCTCTGTACAGAAAAACACAACCTATGTCCCCTCAAACCACCAGTACACCCATAAACCCCCCCACTTACCTTTTCTCCCTCGGCTGCCTCTCCTGTAACCTGCAGCGTCAGATCCATCCCTTTAACGCGGGTCGGATCTGATGCTGCAGCATCCTTCATCTTTTTTTTTATTGGGTCCCCTGCCACAAATTCTGAGGAGGTGGGGGACACCCCTGCAACCGCCAAAGCCAAAAATACTGAACGTGGGCTGAGCGGGCCACCCCTGTAACCACTGCTCTTCATCTTCGGTATCTTCAGCTTCGAACTAATGGTGGTGACCGAATTCAGTCAAATCTATCATTCGTCCACATTTATTTTAACAATTTGACCGAAATGATCCCTCAGAGCCACCATCCGCCTTCCCTTCAACCCACCCCTTTCCTTCAGTTGTCATGTCCCCCCCAACATTTTCAGCAAAGTTACTCCACTGTAACTAAGTCATGATTAAACATCTTTGAATAGTCGTTGTTTTCCCTTAAACATTTCATATGTTTTCCAAACATTCCTTATTTTACTCGCTTATATTTACCATTTGTTCTTGAGTTTAACGTCAGCTTAGTTTCAAGGAGCGAAAACAAAGATTTCTGCAAAAGCACATGTTCAGCTATTCATCATACTACTTTGCTGTTTGGATGGGGAAAACACTGTTGTACTGATGGTATCTAAATTACTGATTATTACAGCTTTTGTTTAGCTCCAAGGTTCCTTCAGTGTACGCCAAACAATCCACCTTAGCAACTTCAACATTCTTATTTACGTTGACATCATGGAAACAGTACAAAGTTAATTTTGCTCTGCTGGAGCCAAAAACACAATTCTAAACATGGGACAGAAAGCAAGAGCTGATCAAAATGGCAGATAACTCAAAATGGCAGCGTAGTCAGCCTATTTCAGGTTAATTCAATACAATTTATAGTGCAATGCGAATGTGCTTAGGCCAATTGTTTACTATCAGGCGGTACTCATGCAAAATATACTTTTACAAGGGAACCGCCAGTCTCAAATTGCCTGGCTGCACCCACAGGATGGTCTCTTTTTCCTAAATTTTCAGAGTATGAGATCTCGAACGCCATTCACAAACTTAAGTCATCGGCTTCATCTGATTTGTTACGTCTGGCAGTAATGAAGGTTATCTCCCCGGATCTTCTGAGTGAGATCACGGTGGCTATCAATAATTCCTGCCAGATGGGCATCATCCCTCAGGAACTGAAGGTTGTGACAGTGATTCCCCTTCTAAAAAAGCCTTCGTTAGACCCTACATTTCCCTCAAATTTCCGTCCTATTTCACTATTACCTCTTTTTATGAAATTCCTGGAGTCCCTGATATCACCTTTGCTGTCATCCTTTATGGTGTCCTCTGAACTTTTTTGATCCCACCCAGTCGGGCTTTAGGCCTAGTCGTGGTACAGAGAGTGTGTTGGTGTCGGTTCAGGATGATATGTCTAGGCTGTTTTATGCAGGGGGGTTAGTGCTCTGATTTTACTCGATCACTCCACGGCTTTTGATACCGCAGACCACCCCACCCTGCTGGCCCGCCTAGCTCAGGCGGGAATCTCTGGTCAAGTATTGGCCTGGTTTGCCTCTTTTCTAGCTGACAGAACCCAAATACTCTCGCTCCCCCCATTTTTCTCATGTCCTTTCGCACGTGGTTTTGGGGTTCCGCAAGGCTCCACCTTGTCTCCTATTCTTTTTAATATCTACATTCGGCCATTGGTGTGTCTCATCCGCTCCTTCGGCATTAGGTGTAACTCATATGCAGATGACACTCAGATCCTGATTCGGTTAGATATTGAGCAGGCTGAAGTGTCATCATGCTTGCATCAGTGCCTATCAGACGTTGGAGACTGGATGAACCATAATTGACTAAAGTTAAATGGAGACAAAGTGGAGGTGTTGGTGGTGGGCTCTCCCCTGATCCTAAACTATGGGTACCTCTTTTTGGCCTTCTTCTCTTGGCTCTTTGCCTGTCCCGGTTGTTACAGTAAAGAATCTAGGAGAGGTCATCTCTTCCACTCTTTCCATGGATGCGCAGGTGTTGGCCGTGTGTAACGCTGGCCATTTTCATCTGAAGATACTGAGAAAGGTACTCCCCTCTTATCCAAAAATCTTAGGTCACCTGTGGTGGCGGCCTTGGTCCTGAGTCGCCTGGACTATTGCAACTCACTTTATCTAGCCCAGCCTAAGGGCACTATCCAGTGGCTTCAGCGCCTGCAGAATTTGGCTGCAGGAGTGGCAACTGGATCCCAGTACAGAGCACATATCGCGCCAGTTTGGCGCTCCATGCACTGGCTGCCTGTTGCCCAAAGTAATTAACTTTAAGGCACTCTGCCTGGTCCACCGGGCCATGCACGATCTAGGCGCTGAATATTTGCGGGCTAAATGTACCCGCTATTTCCCCAATCAGACACTACGATCGGCTTTGTCTAGCCTGCTCTGTGTGCCATCTTTCTGCCGTTCTAGAATTGGAGGCTGGGCTTTTTCAGTGGCTGCGGCCCAATTATGGAATGACCTGCTGCTTCCAATAAAAAACCTGTCCAACCATTTTGCGTTCAGAAAGGCACTGAAGACCCACCTGTCTTAGATGTTATTACCAGATTGTTCTTCCTCCCTCTCAACGCCATGATACCTGTGGGTGACCGTGCACTTTACAAGTTTTCTTAACATAACATAACTCTAGGTAGCAGGTCCGAGAGTTTGAAGACCACTGGCCTACCCCCTTGTGTTTAAATAAGGGAATTTGTACCGAGGGTGAGAATGGTAAAGAAAGAAGGTGGTCAAAGAGATAGGAGGTGATGAACATCTTTTTATTGCAGGTTTTTGATTGATTGATTGTTTGATTGATTGATTGATTGATTGTTTATTTGTATAGCGCCTATACACAATGTGTTTCAAAGCGCTTCAAGGAGGGAGGGGAACAAGGGAGAAAACAGTTACATTCTTAGAGGTCCTTGAAATAAATCAGAATGTGAGAAAACTGTCATATCATAGCAGATAGTACAAGTGCATGGAACAATAAGGGAGAGGCGAGGGAGGAAAAAAGGAGACAAAACTAGCAGTAGCATTACTATGCCTGACGACAATAGTTGCAGTGCAAGAGTGAGAAGAGGAGGGGGAGGAGGGGCGGGGAGGAAGGGGAGAGAAAGGGAAAGGAGAGGTAACAGAACAAATGACTATCTTAAGGGTCAGCGGCTGACCAAGGTAGTGCTAGGGAGGGCGAGGGAGGAGAAGACAAAGGGGAAACGGGGGGGGGGGGCAGACAAGCTTTTATCAGAGGTAAAGGACAATGATAAGAGTAAGTGCTAAGATAAAAGGGGTGAAGGGGGGAGGGAGGGCAAGATGGCTGCAGAAAGGAAGGCAGCTACAATTTATATGCCTAACAGCAATTTGAGGTAGTGCCAGACTTTCACAGGACAAGGGGAACGGATAGGTAGGAGAGGAGGGCAGGCTGCTAGAGGTCAGGAGGGGAAGGACAAGAGGGGGACACACCAGATGCTAAGCAAGCAAATGGGTGAGGAGGGCAAAGAGGTTCTTGTGTCAACCTTCCTCTGTGGTGACTCTGCTTAATATTTGATCCATATGTTCATTCGAATACTGGGACAGTTGTATTATCATTGGGAAGGAGCAGGCTGCATATGGCTGCTGATTGACAGGACCCCTATTTGCCCAACTAAGCAGGTGGTGGCGCTGTAGTGCAGATACTAAACCAAGTACTAGAAAACCGGGCACAGAACCAGACTATACAGAAGGGGTCTTCAGGAATATAAAAGGAAACATAGGAGACAAAATCCAAAAACCGTCTCGTATGCTCAGAAACAAGTAGTGCCACTCAACCAACCATTTAAATAATAATGTTCCATTTGGCCAGTGTCTCTGGTGGTAAAATCTGGCTCATCTGCTGTGGAGACTAAATTATGTGAGAGAGAACATAGATATAGGGGGGAATGCCCCTCTGAGTGTATGGAGGAGAATGAGGTGACACGAGCAGAGGACACATCTTTAGACTAAATGGAGGGAACAATGAAGTAAATATCATCTCCAAAGGTGTGAAAAGAGACATATTTCCCCACAAACTCACTTATTTTTACATCAATTATCCTTTGCAATGAAGACCCCCTTTTGAATTGCAGTTATCAGCACATTATTACACTGCTCCCAAGTGATTGTCCTTATACATAAAGAATTAGACCTGCTGGAAATACTTGGGAAGTAGGGGGGAGGGTGAAACACGTGTACATTTTATTTTCAGTCTGTCAGCCCCTTTGATTTTAACATGCATAAATCATATTAGGAAACAGGGATAACCCACAACAAAAAAGTAAAAAAGCCCAAGTGTTGGGTAAAGGGATACGAGTATTGAGTACTTCTGCCTCATTAAATGCTAAGAACCCAGGTTCCTTCTGAGGATTACGTGAAATTGACATGGTATTCAAATACATAGATGGCCAAGTGGGAGGAAAGTGACGTAGGGTCACCCGGTAGTTGAATATGTTGTAGGAAGGAGGAAACCATCCTGACATTTCTGGTGTTGGTTGCCATGTACAATGTGGACAATGTCTGTGCGAGGGCCTTATTGAGGAAAATAGATGGCACACAAATATTTTACTGTTGTGCCCTTATACATTTTGGGGCAGAGTCTCAAAAGACAGTAGGGTCTTTTTTAACTTGCAACACTTTAAGAAACGCGTATAACACCTTATTGATGTTGGTGACTTGTCAGTTTCTTGGAGGGAGGGGCTGAAGCAGCGTAAATGATGCATTGTTGCTGACCTTCCCTTGCATAGATTAATGTCCCAACACTAATGTTTGCCAAGTCTGCAACACCCACGTAGGTGCTGGGAGCGCCTTTCACAATGACTTGCCATTAAAGGGCCTGTCATTGGGAAATTCTCAGAAAAGAAAAAAGCATTTCTCTCCTTATTCGAAGGATAGAAATGCAAGTGGGACAACCGTGATTGATAAAGCTGTTCTTCCACTTAAAATAAAGTGCATAAAGGGGTCAGGAATGGCTCTGTCATTCATTGTGCAACACCGCTTCGCCAGTTCCAAACGGGCATAGGGGAATGTCTTTGTTTTTGGTTCATTTTAAAGTCCACCACTTTTCTGAAACACAAGATGCACTTCAAAATACATGAAAATGCCCCTGATTTGCTCAAATGTGTTGAGGGCATGAAAAACAGCATCTGAATGCACGCCTGGATAAGGCACATCTTTTTTGGCAGTAGAGCATCTCTTCACTTGCACCAAAAAAGTTTTTCAGAACAAGCTACTTTGTCTATAACTATGATAAAGTTGCCTTACAGGTGGTCTGGTGTGTATATGTATCCGTATTTGAGCTTTATATAGTGCAAACCTAGCTAGTAAGCAACTGAGTGCAGCCATGTCTTTTAGGATACTCTATGACGTCAGGCGGGTTTACAACATGTGGCACAGGATGTTCGGACCATGGAGATAGGATGTGAAGAGGGAATGACGGAGCATAATTGTTCCTTACCTATTGACTGAAGAATAAGGTCTTGAGTTCTTGAACTTCAAGAGATTGGAGCCGTAGTGATTGCCCCCAGGAGGGATGGTGATCTCATGCCTAATGGGTGTGTTCGGTGTCGGAAGCATCAGCAGCCCTCTGTGGCCATGTGGCTTGACGCTTTGAGTGGGTCCTTTCCTCTAGTGTTACTGTTGGTGTGCAAGGAGAACGCCGGTGAACGCCGGTCCGCGGCTCCAGTGTTCCCCCGAATTCACACAGTCCTGCTGCGGTCCCGTTGCGGTAATCCGCGTTAGAGGCTAGCCCTCACATTGGGGCTCACTGTGGTTTTTCCAGGGGCCTTTCTGCCTCACTGCACGCAAACGGATGCTGGCAGGCAGAGATAAGGCAGTCCGCTGGGAAGTCTGGGAGTGCGTAATCCCTTAACTGAACCAACGGCTGGTAAGCCTTGATGCAAGTAAGCGGAGGCAAGTGGCAGTATAATGTATGCATTGTAGTGTGTCTGTTATCTGGGTGGCTGTAGCCATGGTTATATCTTAGGGTTAACATTGCCATTAGGCAGCAGTATTCTGTGCAGTGATACTGCTGTCATCCTATTGTGTATAGTGCCCCCGGTGTCCGACCCTGTACACGTGGTTTATGTTAGAGGGATCGGCCATGTGCAAGAAGGGTGGCGTGATGGCTCCAATGGCTGGGAACCTGGATTCAGCGGAATCTGTGCTGCCTCAGGGAGAACAATGGCCCCTGCTTATGGCCAGTATTGCCAAAGAGCTGCTATCCATTTGATCTTGGCGTTATGGTGGATGCCCTGAGTGCTTGGGTGGTGGATCTACAGCAGTCTAGAGGGTGCATGGTATCTTATACAGACGTGCCCCCGAGTCCATTCGCCCTGTTACAGCCAATTAAATGTGATTTTGCCTGCCAAGTTGCCCTGCAAAGGAAGTCAACAGATTTTGCCTCATAAACTATATTCCCGAAAGTAAAGACCATAACATCCAAAGGGCAAACTCTAGTTTTTAATGAAGACGCTAAGCCTTCCAGAGTAATTTACAAAGGTGAGACACAGGACATTTCTCACCTTCCCTGGTCCCAGTATCTGGTCAACAAGTAACCAAACGATCTTCAGTGGGGTTGATGAACGGAAGAAGATCTCTTTGCGGAATTTACAGTCCCGAAATTCTCAATGGCCCAGAATAAACGACCAGAACACCTTTGACTTTATCATGGATAATAGGAACTTTGCCATAACTAATATCCCAAAGATAGATGGTAAAGAGTCTAAACAATCATTATACAACAAAGGACTTGCCTGGTTACAACAGAGAACAGGACATGGTGCAGTCCGACTCTCCGATTTGGTGACTCTTCACAGATTGGACATTAAGGATTGGTGTACTCAACCTAATTGTGAGTGTATATTAGTGGGCTGTGGGGGTAGCTCGCTGCCTCCCTTTCTAAAATGCTCTAAATATTTTCCTAGAGGACTGTCGAGTTGTGATCTGATATTGTAATAGGGGGGTGTGCATAGTTTACGGCCCTAGTATTGTGTCTGCTGCTCCTCTTAGTCCTCTTCTCCAGAAAATTGTCCTATACTGCTTCTTTCCATAATGTGTATTGTCACTGCCCGGCATATGCTGTGCATTTTATGATTTATGGTTGTTTGTTTTGTATGCACCCTCACACCTTCGGGTTTATGGTGCACGGTATAAATGGAATAAAGTAAAGTAAAGGGATAGTGGTCCAGTAGGCAGAGGCATAGAAAGAGGAGGCCTGTTTCCAGATATTTCCTTACTGGCCAGTTTCGTCTCGAGCCTAGCGATGGCCTGGCTCCTGGAAGAGCGCAATCCTTCTGAGATACAGGTAGGTAGGTTTGTGAGTGCTGGTTGCCTTACATGCGTTGAAAGCAGTCTTAAAGAGTATTATGTTTGGGGAGGGAAGCTAGTGCATCTAGCGTGGGAATTAAGTAATGTGGTCACTTCTTGTTTCCTGCTATGAGTCATGCTGCAACATGTTAGAGGTCCCTAAGTGAGGCCAGTTGTATTGCTGGAACGCTAGTGAGGAGGGAATTTCCCCCTTCGGTGACAGGAAGGGTTTTATCTTCTGGAGGAGGGTAGCTGGTGCCAGCTGCATTGGGTCTTTTTGTTGATATGTAGTCAGAAGAAGAGAGTGTGAAATTAAATTAGTAATATGAAACAAGAAACAAGTTCCTCAAACTGAGGGTGATAATGTCTCACCATCCTATGACGTTGCAGGTTCCCAGGGGTTCCTGAAACCATCCTGCTGACTTCATTGCACAAAAAACGAAACGTCTTTTGGTTATTTGCATCATCACTTGGATCATCTGATGGTATATCAGCAGGTTCTCCTTTGGTGTGATATGGCTCCCGGGTTGCTGCCTCCATTCCCTAGCACTTCCCCACTCCTCGGTACAGGGGCCTATCTTTCCTCAAGCGTAGGGGCCCCCTCACCATCACCTTGACTGCTCCTTCTCTGCCTTCTTGGCCTCTGTATTGTTAATCCTCCCACATCTTTAGCTTTCCTGCGGCTAACCCCGCCTTCTCATACCTTACTGTCCATTCTACCTAGGGGGATGCCCACCTACTTATTGGCTGTCCTCCCTTCTGCTAACTCTTCTGCTTCCTATACAGCCCCCCCCCTCATCTGCTGTTGTTGGCACCTCTTCCCCCACTATGGTCACCACCTCCTACTCTGTTGTCACCAACTATGCGCTTTCTACCAGCTACTACATATTCCTCTGTTACCACAAACTCAGCCTCTGTTACTACCACCTCTTCTCCAATGTTGTTAGGTCCTCTTTTACTGTTGCACCTCCTTCTTCTCTGTTACTACCACCTCCTCTGCTTTTGTGAGTACCTCCTCCTCAGTCGTCACCACCTCATTCATGATCTTCTCCCTCTCTTGCCTCAGCACCTTCTGATCACTCCATGTGCCACTGTGCAATATTATCCAAACACCCTAGCCGTAGCCTTCTCCAACAACCGACACTAGCAAACTGGGGCTTCTAGTTGTTATACTCTCTTTCCTCCTCCTCCTGGGTGGGACTCTCTGCAAAGTTCTGTACTTGTGGACTGAAATTGAGACAGGGCTGTGTTTGGTTGCTCTTCATGGGTATTCCTGGTGCTGTTCTGGGCTTAGGAAGCTAGATAATGCCTATAAATGGCTTGTCTGTCACCTTGGAATTTCTCCTACCTTCCCCGACCTGCTGTGATGATGCTTCTGCTGAGTTAAGGCCTCTTGATTTCCCTGCATGTGAATTAAATGCTGGTGAAATACTTGTTAAGTTTATTAAACTTTTTGGTTTTTCAATATAATACGTTCGTGTGGTGAAATTGTAACATTGTAATATCAGTGAGAGAGCACTTGCCTTGGAGACTGGCCTCATTACGAGTTTGGAGGTAGTCATGCCCTTAATAAGGGCATGGCTACCCCAAAACTCAGTCCGGGTCCCGCAAAACGCGACTTACCAGGCCATTCCGACCTTGGAGGACCCAGTAATTCCCATTCGCGGGACCCGGACCCGGTACGTCCCCATTCCCATTTGAGCCCTGATAGGGCTCAATGGGAATGGGGAAGATGATAGCAGCGGTACCGTTCGTAATGGTACCGCTGCTACCGTCCGAGTCTGCTCGCGGGTTCCACTCTGCACGCCTGGTCTGACCAGAGTGGCACCCACAAGCAAACTCGGAATGTTGCGCCGAGGTAACAACGGCGCCGATAGCACTATCGGCGATGTTGTTGCCTTACAGCAACACTCCTAATGAGGCCCAATGCTTTGGTAATGTATTTCCTTTGTGATACAATCTTCCAAATTGTATATGCTGAACTCCCTGGTTCTCTGCACGTCCCTTTAACTCCATCAAATGGCTTCCCAAATGTTGTAGTTTCACTGGTGACAATGGGCCTCATTAGGACTGTTGCGGTAAGGCAACAACGGCGCGGGTAGTGCTAACGGCGCCGTTATTACTTTGCCGCAACATTCCGAGTGTGCTCATGGGTGCCGCTCTGGAATGCCTGGTCAGACCAGGCGTGCGGAGCGGCACCCGCGAGCAGTACCGGATGGCAGCAACGGCCCCGTTATTAAAGGGACCATTGTTACCATCCTCCCCATTGAGTCAATGGGAATGGGGACGTACCGAGTCTGGGTCCCGTGAAAGGGAATTACCAGGCCCTCCAAGGTCAGAATTGCCCGGTGAGTCCGGTTTTGCGGGCCCGGAAGCCGAGTTTGGGGGTAGCCATGCCCTTATTAAGGGCATAGCTACCTCCAAACTCGTAATTAGGCCCATGTTAGAATTCTCGCTATCAATGCCAGGTGAATAAAGCTGACTCCCGTTAAAGGGGTAGGTGTACTTTTCAGATTTTAAATCATTGGGTCTGCTTAGAGAGAGCTTCAGACAATCTTTATTGTGGGAAAAGTGCATTTATAGTGTTTCTGTGACAGTGTCCTCCCACATGCTGGGGACCAAGGACAGGTTTCAGATAACAAATGACATGGAGATTCTCCCCATACCTCGCATTGGCCCATCAGCCACTAGCGCATGGAGGCACCTGGTCATCTGCATCACCCTCCTGGTGGTCCCTAGAGCCAGGCATGCAGAGTCTACAAAAATTGAAATCCATGGTTGACCCAAAAAAATAAAATAGTTAGAAAAACTGGGTTTTTGAAGATTAGGTTAAATAGAATCAGGGATAACAGGTGCATATCCCCTTTGAAACAGAAGCACACCATATTCAAGCATTGACAAAGTCAACCATTTTGCCATGAGATAGGCATTTGTCAGGCACTGTGTTAGTGGTACTACCTGACGGCAAGATGGAAACAGCTAGAAAGTGATTTAATTATCTGTGCATATGATAGGAGTTCCTGGCAAATCTTTATCTAATATCTTTTAGCAAGCCAAAACTGTTGACTTTGGCAATGCTTGTTTTTAAAAGAGCATCACTGCGAAGAACAGATGTTAATCAAGTGGCTGAAGGCACACTTGGTTAAGACATTTGTATTACGACAGTAGCATTTTGACAGCCACAAGTAAGCACTACAATAGAGTTGATTAATGGAAGGTTTAGGATGAATCTCAACCTCTGGCATTGCTATAAGCAAGCCTACAGACAATAGTGTTTTGCCTGCCAAGCCATTACAGAAAGTAATCAGGCTTGGTCCCACCCAAAAGGGGTGAGTCCAGCCCAAACTGCTTGATCACATCCCTTCGGAATGAGACCACAAGCTACCCCAGATACGTTTCAGCCTCATTGGGTGTCATCAGTGAGGTGTAGCTTGGGTATCTAGGCCAAGCAGACACAGGACCCATTGGGGGGGTCTTAGACACAACAAAAGAGGTGATCACTGGAAAGTTTACAATTAATCTATACCTCCGACATTGCTCTTGGCAACCCTCAACACCATTGCATTTCACCCACCAAGCCATTACACAAATGAGAAGACCATATGTTACGTTATGTTATGTTAAAGGATATTTGTACCGCACACTTTCACCACATGAGTGGCCCCCTGGCGCTTTGGTGGATCTGAAAAGCAAGAGGGTAAGGTGTGGGTGAGTATGTTAGTAGGACTGAGCAGGAAAAAATCGCAATAGAGTTGTGATGTGCTGTTGGCATCTTCTGTGTGGTTTTATATCGTTCACTTAGCACAGGTGTGACTATTCAGTCGGTAGTTGTCTTGTGCTATTGTGCGGGGCTATGTGTGGTTTGTTTCATTCTTGCGGTGTAGTGAAGTGAATTCAGTTTGTTGTGCTGTATAGGGATGGTTGTATTTAGTTTAGAGTCTGAGTGGTGTAAACAGAGGGATGAGTTTTTTAGTGGGGTTGGTTAGTGGTGATACTTTATCGCACCCCCTCAGTTTTGGCCACCTGTGACACAAATCCTAGCCATTGTCGTGCATCGTGGTGTGCTAGGGGTATCACTCCTATTTTCTGTGCAGAGTTGTGGGTTGTTAGCAGGGAGCATTTAGGGGCAAGTCAAATCAGGCTTGGTCAAACCCCAAAAGGGGGAGTCCAGCCTGAATTGCTTGGTCACATCCCTTCTGCACGAGACCACAAACCACACCAGAGATGTTTTCCACCTCAAACACAAGCCATTAACTCTCAGCAGACTGCTTAGAAACACTCACAGGACAACGTTACTGTTTGATAAAGCTAGCTCAAAGAAATACCAGGAAGATGTGTTTTAGGCAGTGTGGGGCAGGAAGTTGGTGGAAATGATCATAGGGTTTGACCTGACCAGGGGCAGTCGATGGGTGAATAAATAACCAAACAACACTCACAAGCAGTGTGTCCCTCCTCACATGTCATCTCCTTCCTAGCTATACTCTAATGCAATAGTTTCGGCTTATAGGTGACGCTGTAGCACCACCCAATAACCATAACCAACAAAACATAGTTATAAAAACGTCCTAATCAATCAGAAGAAACCAAAAACTTGTGGACATTGGGAGAATATTAAGTGGATCAAAATGCTAAATGATGTCTAGTTCTGTCTAGTTCTGGAAACTGGTGAATAAGGAGCACACAGCATGCACAAATGGGATTTCAGAACTTGTTTGGAAGAATAATATAGTGGACCTGTATGATCCACCTGGGAGAATGCAGAAGTGTGGATTCCATTTGTATCTACAAATCCTACGTGAAGAATCTTGGGGAGATCACTGAAAATAAATGTGCAATCCTCCTAGTGAGTACTCCTTCCACTTCTGCCATCCCTTCAACAACATACCTCCCTTGATAACTTCGCTCAGTCATTTAGAAAAAAAGCAACTAATCAAGCGTTCAATGTGCTGGCTCTGCTTAAATCAGAAAAAAGTAATAAATCTACTAATTTAAAAAAATGGTTCTCTATTGATATTTTAGAAGCTCGTAGAAGCAAGCGCAAAGCCGAGCGCCTCTGGAGAAAAGATCCATTAGCAGTTTCAACTGCAAATTACAAACAGGCCGCAGAAGCCTATAAATTGTCAATTCTTAATGCTAAAGCAGAACATTTTAATAAAAGAATTCAACAAGCAAAGTCACAATCTAAAGACATCTTCTCAATTCTTCAAGAATTTAAAAATCTCCCAGCTAGTTATCTTGCACAAGAGAGCAATGCTTGGTGTCAGGCAATACATGAATGCTTCACTGAAAAAACCAAAAAACCTTAACAGGCCATTGAAGTTCATAAAAATATACTTTCCGACATTACTAAAACGTCGGACGCTCGGCCTACACTCGAAAGCGGTCACCTGGAGTCTTTTGCTTTTGAGAAAGTTTCTGTGAAAGAATTATTAGAGATAATTCACAACTTGAAGCCTTCCTCCTGTAAGGAGGATATTTTTCCTGCAAAACTCTCTAAAAACTTTGCAGATACATTAGCACCCTGGGTGGTTCCATTTGTGAACCAGTCTTTTTATCGAGGCATATGTTCCAGAAAACCTAAAGGAGGCATGGATTACTCCACTTATTAAAAAGAAGAACTTAGACCCGTCAATCTCGGGCAATTTCAGGCCTATTACAAACGTGCCTTTCTTTCTCAAAATAATTGACAGGATTGTGTACCTTCAATATCAAAAATGTGTCAAATACAACAATACAACAATATATTGGCAAATGAACAATCCGGCTTCCGAGCGAAGCATGGTACCGAGACAGCACTTTTACATCTCCAGGGTAACATCGCTAGTATTATGAAGGAGGGAGCACTGCGTTACTGTTATTGCTTGATCTCTCCTCAGCTCTTGATCTCATAGACCATGACCTCCTGGCCGAGAGGCTGATAACATTTGGTAGATGCTGCCCACTAGCAGTAAAATTGTTTAAATCCTTCCTAGGTCCAAGGATGGCGGCAGTGGCAAAGGGAAACTTTTTCTCCCTTAAAACCTTACTGATTTGTGGTGTCCCGCAACTATCATGTTTGTCACCACTACACTTTAACATCTTCTCTACACTCCTGTGTGACATGCAAAAAACCTCGGGTGTCCGCTTCACAAACTACGCCGATGAAACCCAGTTGGTTTCCGAACTGTCTGGAAAAGGATGCGCAAAGAGTTAAAGACGTGTTTACCGCCATCCAAAATGAATGGCAACTAACTTTCTCGCACTCAATGAAGGGAAAACCAAACTCTTGATAATTGGTACCCCGCAGAATATAAAACAACTGAATGTTCAATATTAGAAAATTCAAAATCAACAATAACTATATCGAGGTCTTAGACCATGTAAAAACTCTGGGAATTTTCATGGATTCGCACCTCTCCTTTAAGAGAAATGTATCATACCTGAAATCCACCTGTGCTTTTTACTCAAATTTAATCTGGCAAATTCGCCCTTACCTCACCGAGCAAAACCTTGCCTTGATTGCTGGGGCTATAATAAACTCAAAGCTAGACTACTGCAATAGTCTCCTGATGGGTACGTCTAAGAGCAGCATTAAAAGAATGCAAACTATACAAAATAGAGCAGTCAGAGCAGTTGCTGGACTTTGCCGACGTGATAAAATCACAGCAGCCAGGAGGAAGCTCCACTGGCTTCCTGTCTAACAAAGGATCAAATTTAAGGGTACGATTATGGTCTATAAATGTCTAGCTGGCTGAGCTCCAAACTATCTAGCCAATAGATTAATGAACGCACCTCTTAGAAGAGACCTTCGCTCAAATGGCAAACAAGACCTACATCAACCTTGCCAAACTCTCAAAAGAGTTGGCGGCACTCATTTTGTCTTTTGGGCTCCTATGATCTGGAACTCCCTGCCTCAGATGGTAAAGAATAGTGCATCTCTCACTGTGTTTAGGAAACAACTCAAGACCCACCTATTTGATGAGGGAGATAACTAGTCAGATGCGTAACGATATTGTTATTTAGTAGCATCAACATGTTGTTATGTGTTCCTCTTTCTTTGTCTCTGTGAGCACTCTGAGGCCTATGAGCAATTTTGCGCTATATACAAACAACAATAAATAGATAGATAGTAGGCCCAGTTGAAGTATCAAACATAAGTCTCAAGCTACCTACGGATCAACTAATGTGCCGTAGCCACCCATTGCAGAAACCTGCAGTCATGTACCACAATCATGGGGGAAAAGCTTGCGGATCCTGATACATAAAAAAGGGAGAGGTCTACTCCTGCAAGCTACACATCGATTGCTTTGATTGTAGCCAAGGCTTTTCGATAGTTACAAATAACTTGCAAATAATCTTGTTTTACAGACCTTCCTAAGAAAGCAGTGGTGACAAAGACCACAGTTAGTTTTGGCTGTTAGATTGAGGTTAAGATCCAGCTAGAATCTAAAACAATGTCATTGCAATACAGCTAGAAAGGAGATGATATGTGAGGAGGGGCAAACACCTTGCAGGTGTTGTTCGGGCGTTTACACACCTACTGACTGCCCATGGCTATGCTAATCCCTAGAGACATTCCCACCCATTACCTGCCCCTGTACGCCCAAAATACATCATCCTGGGGTTTCTTAGTGCTACCTCTGTCAAAATGTATCCTCAAACTTTGGCCTGGCAGTGTTAGTTCTAAGCACTGTGCTGTGAGTAAATGGCTTAATTGCAGATGTAAATGGATACTTGTGTAATACAAATGTCTTAACCAAGCATGCCTTCAGCCACTTGATTTATATGTGTTCCTGTTAAAAACATGCAAGGGCATAGCCAACTATTTTGGCTTGTGTATTGGCATTAGATAGGTATTTACTGGGGACTGTTTTTATATTGCCCAGGTAATCACAACATTTATCAGCTGTTGTGATCTTATGGCCAGGTAGTACCACCAAACCAGATCCTGGCAAATGCCTATACAGTCCTTAAACAGAAGCAGCACTTGGTATCAACTTGAGCCTGATTTGATACACTCTCTAGATCTTAAAGAGGATAGGAACAGAGCCTACAGGGAGAGGCTAGGGAGTACACCAGGTGGTCACAAGGAAAGCCATGATCAGAAATAATGTCTCCCAGCTCCACGATAAACCACTTTACAAATGTATACTCACAATATAAGCAATCTGGGGGTAGTATAATCCGCCTCATTATGAGACTTTATGTATGTTCTGATGAGTAAGTGGGCTTGGCATTTCTAAAATATTTGGGGGTGGGGATATGGAAAATAGACATGGATAAAGTTGCTAGCCTCTTAGGGCCTGATAAGTGGTTAACTCAGCTCTGTCTCTCTGGTACGCTGAGCAATCTTTCTATTGTTTTTGAGTCCACTCTGCCTGTGAGTATGTCGGCTGGTTAAGATAGCGCAGCGTGTTGACCACCTGCTGGGGAAAAAAACACTGTATAAGCTGCTTGTGATTTCTTTTAGAAAACTGTAAATGGAAGCGAATACTGCAAGTAACTATCATTGTTTAAAACGAGTTGTCAAGTCGCCTTGACGACCCTCTAGGTTGGAAAGTTGGGAGTGAACGCAGCGCATGGTCTATGACAGCCCCTACTGCACGTGCACCTGTGCCTACTGTGCACCCTCTTCCGCAGTCTTTGTAAATCCCCATCAATCAGGACAACAAAGCAAACCCACCTCGAGGGAGGAATCGAAATAAGAGGCCAGGCACAATCATACAGGACCCCTCTGCCCCTTCTGGCCCCCACAAGCATCAGATCTTGCTGCCTGTCAGTCTGAGAGCACCATTGATATTTGCACTGAACGCTTTACATTTGCACACATATTCACATTTTGCTTTAAAATTTAGTTTTTATTTGTACTTTCCTAAATCCTGCGTGTCTATCTATCAATCTATCTATCAATCTATCTATCTCCTGTGTATTCTGTTTATCCCACCTGTCTATCAATACTCTGCCAATTCTGTTATCCCTGTCTATCGATTTACCTTTCTATCGATTCTCTATTCTCTTTACCCCAGCTATCCATCTTCTCCCTCTCCCCTCTCTCTCTCTTTCTTTCTCTCTCTCGTTTTCTCTTTCTCTCTCTCTCTCTCTGTTTCTCTCTCTCTCTGTCACTGTGCTGCAGTGAAGAAAATGAAAATAAATGTGCCCAGTCTCTGCTATATTTCTATTCAACTCTTATCTGTTTATCTCCAACTCTCAATAGTCTTATTTGTTTGACTATAACATTAACTAGACCACCTACCACCTGCCCCTACCTAACGAGAACACACTCTCATGGGAACCCTTTGAGCTACCTCCATTATGCCGTGGTGGCATCAAAGGCCTGTCAATGAAAAGTCTAAGCAATCTGCTGAGAGTTAATGGCTTAAATGCAGCTGTAAATGGATTCCAGGAGGAGTAATACCAATGTTTTAACTGAACAAAATTCTAATGTGCGACGATAACACTTGGATTTCAAAATAAAAACAGAATGAAAATCAATCTTGAAAAACAAAGACTCACCAAAACTGATTTATTTCTCAAAGTTGGCGCATTTGAGTAAACTTGATTTCTCATTTTCATTTTTCGTTTCATTAATAATTGTGTAGCAGCCACACACAAATTTGAGAATTACTCATGCAGACAACAACATCATGTATAGCGAATAAAATTATGTAAAGAGCAGGCGCCAGGGGAGAGCTTTTACTGGTTGCAAATTTTCCCCATCAACAAAGTATATTAACTAAGACCCCAGGCAGACGCCTAACACGACTTTCTTTTCGAAATGGAAGAAGCCTTCAATATTAGAGAAGCACAAGCCAAGGAGCTATTTCTAAGACATCGTCAAACAGGCTCATCAGCCTCATTACAGAGAAACAACCATTCCTACAGGCATTTATTTGAACAATTAGAACATTTAAGCAAACAAGAGCTAAATAAGTGGTGGGAAATTACAACCCTAAAGATGTACCTGGAAGTAAATCGGATTCCAAGAGGACTTTGTATATGCTTCTTTCCTCCCTTTGAACAAGAGGACATAACAGCATTCAATGACTGGGTAGACTTATTAAATAATACGTCGAAAGAAATGATGATACGACTAATTAACCAAGCAGCATTAACACATGAGAGAACAATGAAAGATATAGAAGACACCAAAGAGGCTATTAAAAATCTGGACTGTCCTGAAACTACATTCAATAACTACCAAACTTTAGACCACTTTCTTGGAAATTATGAAAAGGAACTAAAAATTAAAAAACAAAGAACATTTATTAGAGATGAGGATGATTACATTAATAACAGAATTTTTACATTTCAAAGGAAATATGATGTAAATGCAAAGCAACAATACAAAAAGAAAAATGTAAATCCAATACATAAAAGTAACCCCTCAACAACATCTTCTTCAGACTTTGAAACTTCAAGTGATAAGGAAACACCAGAAACTGAACCCATTGCGGCATCATCAGCGTCAAATAGTCAAGAAACATCAGACACCAATCAAATCTCAAAACCAAGAACTTGTCCTTTTTTGGAAGAAGTTTTAAGACACAGAAAGAGCTCCCGTATAAATCAAACAACTTCTCATGGAGAACCACAAAACCAACAACAACCTCCAGGTACCTCTCTTCCAAACATCTCAGAGGCAAGAGAGGAGGCAGCAAAACACGCAAAAGAAAACCGAGGAGTAGAAACCCGAGCTCAAAAACAAGGGAAGAGAAGGTGAATCTTATAATACATTTATCAGACTACAAAGTCACACCAGAACTAATAACAGCTCTTAGCAAAGGACTTACATTCAGTCCGACATATAGAGGAGACTATTTTCAAACCCAGCTTGACCTCTACAAATTCTGCAGAAAATGAAAACTTAAAAAATTCTTTGAGGAAACACCAAAAACCAAAGAACGACAAGTACCAATTCCATCTATTTTGACAGAAATAATGGAGGATACAGTAGATCTACTCAACATCGAAGAAGATCAACATTACACAACAGAAATCTTTTTGGAGGAACAAGGAATACTCAATTGTCTATCAGAAGAAACCAGTATTAAGCCAAAATCAACATTCACACCAAAATGTACATCTAAGAATGCAATAGATACTTTTCAGAGAGTAGTTAGTGAAAACATTAGAAAAAATTACCTGAGCAATAACTGCACAAAAGTAACGAGTAACCTATCCCGAGAGGAAAAATTAGCCATCAAACAGCTGGCAGAGGATACTTCTGTGATAACCAAGACAGCTGATAAAGGAGGAAAAATTGTTATAATGAACAGAACAGTTTATATCGCGGAAGGTCTAAAACACCTCAGTATGGTTGACTGCTATGAGGAATTACTGCATAACCCTTTACCAGATTTGGAAACAGAATGGAACGACAAGATTAAAACTTGGCATGAACTAAGTCTTCTAAGCGGCAAAGAATATTATGATCTACTCAGCAAAAAATTCTATTGAAGCGGCTATGTATTTTTTACCCAAAGTACATAAAACATACAATGACTTTCCGTCTTTTCGGCCAATAATAAATGGAATTGGATCAATCACGGAAAACATTTCTCAATACATTGATACACATCTCCAGCCTTTGACAATGAACCTAGCCTCTTTTGTGAAGGACTCCAAACACATTATTCAGAAAATTAATTTGATTCCATGAGAAGAAAATTATTTGTTTGTAACTTTGGATGTGGTTCAACTTTACACCAGCATACACACAATAAAGGCTTAGAAAGCATGTAATTTTTTCTCAAAACCAGATCAATTTCCTTTCAGCAACAAAATCAAATGATTCTAGATATGCTTCACTTTTGTCTTCATAATAACATCTTTACCTTCAACAAAACTCTATATAAACAACTCCAAGGTACGGTGATGGGGTCAAAATTTGCTCCTAACTATGCAAACCTTTTCATGTTTTTTTTTTAACTTCAATATGCATGGAAACATCCACTCTTCATCAAAAATGTGAAATTCTGGGTTCGCTTTATAGGTGACATTTTGATAATTTGGGAGGGCGACACCACACAATTGGACCTCTATGTGACCTATTTAAACAACAATAACTATAATCTTTCCTTCATGAAATACGTCAGTAGAATAAACATAGAATTCTTGGATTTGGAACTTTTTGTAGAAAACTCGCAAATTCGGACTAAGCTATTTACAAAACCATCAGCAGGCAATAGCCTCCTCTATGCTACATTTTATCATCCAAGACATACAGTCTAAAACATACCATATGCAGAGATCTTAAGAATAAAACAAAACTGCAGTACAACTCTCACCTTTCAGGACAACCTCAGAAAAACCTACTAAAAATTTAAACAAAGAGGTTATGACTCAAACAACATAAAAACAGCCATAAAAAAGCAGAAAAAATCTCCAGATAATCTTTGCTTATTGATAAACCGAAAACTGAAAACATTAGATGCAAAACTCAATTTATCACCACTTGCAGCACAGAAACTAGGAAAATAAAACGGATACTTTCAGATAATTGGAATAGTCTTCTCATAGACCCGAGTCTATGGAAACATTTGGACGAATCTGCCAGTATTTGCTTCCGGAAAGCACCAACTATTAAAAACCTGATCAGCCCGAGTTTCCTTAAACCAATACCAGATGTAAGGAAAATCTTTTTTCAAACCCTCACAAAGGGCACCTACAAATGTGGGCATTGTAAACTATGCCAAATGATAAGTACAAGAAAAAAAGAAGTCACATTATCCAATGGAAAAACTAGACAAATCCACCAACTAATAAATTGCAACTCAACTTATGTAATTTATGGGATAGAATGTACTTGTGGAAAATTATACATTGGGAACACAATAAGGAAACTAAAGGTGAGAATCTTTGAACATCTTAGAGCTATCAAAAACAAGGACCTAAGATCCCCCATATCAGTTCATATAATGGAAAATCATCCAACATTGAACATATTAAATTTAAAAATGTTTGGCTTGGAGAAAATCTCTTTACCGCCAAGAGGAGGAGACAAGGAAGCACTGCTAAGAAAACAGGAAAGCAAATGGATATGTATTATTGGCACATGTATAACAGGTTTGAATTGTGACACAGAAATTTACAGCTGGTTGTAAACTGTTTTTTTGATCGATTAATAGAAATGTATATTTGAATATTTTAATATCATTTGTACCCTCTTAAAAATATTAGAGTCCATTAATCCCAATTACTTTTAACAATTTAGAAAAAATACATATCCCATGCACAAAAAACTTATATTTTCTTTAAAAGAATAATTTTGAATTATTTATCTTTAAAGTGATATAAAATAAAAGACAATTATATAAACCTCCTCGTAAACAAACAGATGTTTCAACACTTGCCACTTATATCTGGCCATTTTACCATTTGTAAATAAAAAAGTGGTCATCTGCGGTAGGAATGGCCACTCCACATTTGTTTAGCATCAAAATGGCTGCCAAAACGTAGGCAGCACGATGACATCATCACATTGCGCGTAAATATGTGATGCGCGGCGTGATGACGTCACCGCGCCTCGCGCGAGGTATAAATGAATGCATTTAGAGCAGAGATGCCACGAAAGCAGCCGGCAGCTCTTCTCAGCTTATCAGGGCTACAAGGAAGATTTGCAGAACTATTTTGGAATTCATAATAAAATAAGGTAAGAAACTAAGGTCCTCCTCAACAGCACTATTTTCTTTAATGATAACTAAGTATGACTCCAAGCTAAATCAAACTCAAAAAACGAATATTTCAGTATGATTTTTCAACAAGCCTTCTCTCTTTAACAGATCATTTTACAAAAAGTTACTTGCAAAAAGTTTGAAAATGACAGTGCTTTCTAGGATATCGTCCGCGCTGCCTCCTACTTCTCCTCTCTTTTTGATTTTGGAAGAAAAAGTTGACATCTAATCTCCGTTCCAAACATGTGAGGGGGTTCGATGTTGTGTATGGGGGCGATGAGGGGTTGAGGGAGAAGTCTGTAGCTTGTTCCCTGGCTTGACTGGGGTGCATCTTGTGAGGATTGATAGGCAAAACCAGGGGGTTATGATCCTTTCAAATGGTTACTAAAGTGTAGGGTGGGAGTTGGATAACACAATTGACCTAGAGACAAGATGCATGTACGAGGCCTTCTTCAGCTCAATAGGAACAGGTTGCACTGCAGGCTTTCCAGTCTTTGAACAGTGCCAATCTGTGTTCTTTTGTTTTATTCATGTATAGACTTTTTGATGATTACCTTGATGTGCCTTTGAATAGACAAAATGTTCTATCTCTAGTGTAAGAAACTCCTCCCTTACACTCCATCATATCAAAGGACATTTTACAAGTGGAGTTCATATTCTATCACCGAGTGGATTTGGATAACTTAGACTTTGCTCCTAATATGGTGAGATCACTTGTTCTAGAAGCGGCCTCCTCATTCTTAGCATTGGGATATGATGTATTTTCTTGTCTAAGAGCCAATAATACACTGTTCACCCAAAAGGGCAAATTTGCAGCAAATGCCTGGTTTAAACTAATGTGATATTTCCAATGTATTGTCGATTAATGTTGCCACTGAAGTCAGTTCCCAAGAGGAATATTGTCGATTGGATGCGTATTGTGAACGCTCTGCACATGAGCAAATCTTCTTCATTGCAGTCAAACTGCGACAATGCAGAGAGTTTATCGAGTTCTGCTTCAGGGAATGCCAGAAGGTTTTTACCATGTGTTGTCTGGTTCAACTTGGCAGGGAGTTGTCTTCTGGATAATTTGCTTGGAGGAAACCTGGCTGGTTGAGACTCGCATTGTGGATGGTTTTACTATCAGCTAGCTATGCGCCGGTGCAAAAGGGTGGTGTAATTGCTGAGAAATGGGAGGTCTCCTGTCCCGATATCCTTGCTGTTAAACTGAGCTGCGTCGGCAACAAATTGAAAGCAAAATTCAACTGTTTATAATGAACATTTAAATGAACCCCGCTAAAATGGTAGTGGATCAGTTGTTGCCTGTAATTTAGGAGATATTTGAAAAATGGCACTCTGGTTGGTTATTCAGGGTTCATTATTGTTGGGGGAATTTTATCAGTGAATGTTTGGCTGCTTCTTATTGTGTTGGCCGCCATCGTTCTAATGCTTTTTTTCAAGCCAGTGCACAAGGAAAATGTATTTGTGGTGTGATGACAGATTGGGAACTTACTTGATTGAATGTTGCCATTCACTGTGATTGCCCACCTCACCATACCTGTAACAATGTTAACTCATGTTCCACTCTAGATCACGTGTTTGTGTTTATTGCCATGTTGCCCAAATGCTCTAAGCTAACAGTAAACTGCACGTGAGTGACCATTGTTTGTTTGTTCTGGAGACAAGATTGCGACTTTCTCACAGCTGTGTTAAATCCCCGAAATGATCTATTTAGATTAAGCCGAGGAACGCTAATGTAATATGGAGGCCAGGTATGACAAACTGGTTTATAGTGATTCCATCGAAAGAAAAGCAATGACAAACCAAAGCATCTAATAAAAAGCATTGAATGCCAAAGCATCAACAGGCTATCTTTAACATGTAAAAGTGCCTTTCCATATTAACCAGTCCATTGAAAATATAAATGGACTGGTTTAAATGGAAATGCACTTTTACATGTAAAAGATAGCATTTTAATATTTTTTTTGTAAATTTAAAAGGTTACATGGAACTGTCCAGTGCTGAAATTTCGGGACTGGCCAGCTCCTTGTAACGTTTTAATTTTCATTTGTATATTGGGGGTGTTCCTCCCCCACCCCCTCAACCCCCACGCCACAACCCTAACCCTAACGTAACCCTTAATCTAACCCTAGCCCCAACCCTAACCCTAATGTAACCCTTAATCTAACCCTAGCCCCAACCCTAACCCTAACCCTATCCCTAGCACCAAACCTAACCCTAACCCTAGCCCCAACCCTAACCCTAATGTAACCTTTAATCTAACCGTAGCCCCAACCCTAACGCTAACCCTATCCCTAACCCTAGCCCCAACCTTAACCCTAGACCCAACCCTAACCCTAATGTAACCCTTAATCTAACCCTACCCACAACCCTAACCCTCTCCCCAACCCTAACCCTAATGTAACTGTTAATCTAACCCTAGCCCCAACCCCAACCCTAATGTAACCCTTAATCTAACCCACCCTATTCCCAACTCTAACCCTAACCCCTAACCCTAATATAACCCCTAATCTAACCCAAGCCCCAACTCTAACCCCACTAATTTCGATGGACCCATCAAATTATATACAACGAAATGGCTATTCGATGCAATGGAATTTCGTTGCATATAATTCGATGGTTTGGTATTAGATGCTTTGGTGTTCAATGGATTGACCAGATACCGACAAATTACTCCAATAATACCATTAGAAACGTATTGGAGTGTGGTAGTCCCTTATTCACTGATCGAAACGATCCAGATTGTTTTATGACTCCCTGCCAAAGGATCATGAAAGGATTATTTACATGCTTAGGTCAGTGTCGCATTTGCCCTCATATGACGTAGCAGTTCAGGAAAGAAAAAGGGAATTGATTGATTGATTGATATTTTATTTCTATCACGCTCATACAAAAGTGTTTCAGAGTACGACAAGGCAAGGGAAAGGGAACAGGGGAAAACAAAAACAACGATCTTACTAGGCCCAGTGACATTGAGAACGTGCAAGTGCACGGTAGAGGAAGAAGGGGGAGAAGTGCATGGAAGGGGGAACAAAAGGAGAGTGCGCAGTGAGAAGGAAAAAAAATAATAATAATGAAATAATAAATAAAAAGGCAACAAACAATGGGAGTGCAGCCAGCAAGTGCTGGGTTTATGGCAGCAGGCCGTGTAGGTCTGAAAGTGCAGGAAGAAAAGGGGAGGGCTGTATGGGTACAGATACAGACCCTAGTGCAGGGGGTGGCCCGGAGGCAGTGCGTGAGGGTGGCAAGATGAGCAGGTACCTGGGCCCAGAGGACAGAGAGTGGCCAGGTGCATGGTGCCGAGGGAGAGTAGAATCAACAGGGGAGAGGGGAGGAGAAGACAGAAGCAAAGAGGAAGGTTTTCAGGTGCTTCCGGAACCGGAGATGGATCTCCTCAAGTTTTAGAGTGGCAGGGAGGATGTTCCAGAGGGAGGCCCAAGCCGAAGACAGAGATCTACCCCCAGCTCGTTTCTTTGAGAAACGACTGACCCTGAGGGAGTTGGAGGTAGAGGAGCAGAGTGCTCGAGATGGGAGGTATTTGCTGAGGGATAGCTGAAGGTATGTTGGACCCAGGCCCCAGAAAGCCTTGTGGACAATGCAGAGGGTTTTGAATGTAATCTTTGCATCCACTGGGAGCCAATGAAGAGATTTCAGAGCTGGAGAGATAATATCCCAGGGCTTGAGGCCAAGGACAAGTCTTGCAGTCCTGTTCTGGATAAGTTGTAAAGGGCGGAAAGTAGAGGCAGGTAGATTAAGAAAGAGGCTGTTGCAATAGTCCAATTTAGAGAGAACCAGAGCTTGGGAGACAGTGAGCTTCTGGGGGAATAAGAGGAAAGGAAGAATACCTCTGAGGAGGTGCAGTAGGAGTTTTGACTTTTTTGATACATCAGCGATGTGGGCGGAGAAGGAGAGTGTAGAATCAAAGGTGACACCAAGGTTCTTGGCCTCGCAGGTGGGGATAGGAGGAGGGCCAAGGGAGGCCAGCCAGAGAGTGAGGGGAAAGGAAGGTGATGGTGTGCCAATGAGGAGGATCTCTGTCTTGCGCTGGAACATCTGCGGTATTGTGTGCACTGAAGCCTAAATCGAAAGAAAGCAACTACTCTTTTGAAACGTTTTTGATGTTACAGCTAGATGCTGGAAACATGCTAAAATGTCTAATTAAGAAAGCTACGAGTGGCTTTTGGTCTCTCATAAAACCGTCTGAGGATCAGCAAGATTCCCTTCTAGTGCAGCCTATAGCAGAGTCACGCTGGATAGAACCTTTTCGAAAACCCAATTATATACCAATAAGTTCGAAATGGGAGGGCTGGATGCCAGATAGGACTAAATGGAGTTTGCTGTTCAAGCTAGAAGACATTTTGGGCCTCATTCCGAGTATGGAGGTAGCCATGCCGCTTTTAGCGGCATGGCTACCCCCATACTGGGTACCGGGTCCGGGTTCCTTGAATGGAGAAATAACGGGCCATTCCGACCTTGGAGGGCGCGGTTTTCCCCATTCAAGGAACCCGGACCTGGTACATCCCCATTCCCATTTGAGCCCCCATAGGGCTCAATGGGAATGGGTAGGATGCTAACAACGAGCCCGTTAATGACAGGCCCATTGTTAGCATCCTGGTCTGCTGGTGGGACCAGTTAAGGACGCCTGGTCTTACCAGGCGTCCTTAGCGGGACCCGGCGGCAGACCTCGTAATGAGGCACTAGGGGGTTATTGGCACCGGCAGCTCTACCAGCGCCGTTAACCCCCTACCGCCTGGGTCGTAATGAGGCCCATTGTGTTTGCCGTTCAGAAGTGTAAACTGTCTAGGGCCCCTGGTTCAGGTGGGCTGTCTAATGCCACTTTTAAGTCTTGTACAAGGTATGGGCAGTGGGTCTGTTGGCCTTATAGCAGAATATTTTTTCTGGTCAAATGCAGTCTAGTTTCGTGGAAACATGCAAACATCATACTGATGTTCAAGATGGGGGATAGGCTGAATCCTGGTAATTACAGCCCAATCTCCCTTCTTGATGCTTCGAGCAAAATGCTCCCAGTGTTTCTCTTAAAGGAACTTCAAACTTGGGCGGCCACTACGGGTGCTATAGATAAGTTTCAGTCTGGCTATGAAAAGAGGTAGGCACTTTGCTGAACCGCTTTATACTGGGTTTACTTTCAGTGCGCCCAAGCAGCCTTTTTCTGTTGCCTTTTTGGATTTAACACAAGCTTTTTACAGTGCGAACAGGCCTCGGCTATGGAGTAAATTGCAGCAGATTGACTGCCAGAGCAAGCTGTTAAATATAGTGGTTGCCCTTAATTACCCTGAGTCTGAAATTTGAGTTCACCTTGATCAAGCTGGCAATTTTTCCCACCCAATATTTACACACAGGGGCCTCCGTCAAGGCTGTGTCCTGTCGTCATTCTTATTTAATTTTTCATCAATGATTTGATGTGCTTCTTGGACCCAGTTAAGGCCTGTCTTCTGCGTTTGGACTCATCAAGAATCCATTATGTGGCTTATGCCGACGATTTGGTCCTATTTGTCCAGACTCCTATTGCACTACAAAGGTCCTTAAATGTGGTGGCTGGCTACCTGTCCAACTTGAATCTTGAGAATGACTTCTTAAAGATGAAAATCTTGATCCTGAAGCTGAGGATGTCCAGGAAGGCACACATGTTTAATTGGCACTTAGGGCCTTCTAAGATTGAAATAGCGGAGCATTTTAAATATCGGTGTGCTGCCTGAAATCTGTAAAAGCGTTTCTTCAAACGCCAACGTTCTGCTGCCTAACATTGTGCTCGAGTAGCACTGCGAGCTTCCTGCTCTTGCTACACTGGTGCCTGCTTCCTGGAGGAGGCGGGGCGCTGCAGCCTCACGTGACGAATCACGTGACATCCACCGGGCATCAAAACCAACCCTAAACCACCCTTGCGGCGTAAAGCCCTGTGGAGTTAAGCCCTCTGGCTGTTATACGGCTGTTGTGCGTGTTGTGCCGATGTTGCCGAAGGAAGATTAATTTACAGGATCCTAAGTAAGCAAACCAGCTATCTCAGTGAAATATTTATTGTTACCACCTGGCTGGGGGGGGGGAGTCGGACTAAGGCCGCTCCTCAAGCTGTCGGGCGTTCCCATTCCGGGTGGTTCTTTTGGATTGACACTTTGATATTACATTCATTGACATTTTAACTCTACTCTTCAACCATTCACTAACTTTTATCATTATATGACTTGTGACGATAATTTTAACCAAACAAACTAATTATTCTCCTTACGAAATTGTATACCTTTGGTTTTTATTCGCTCCCATTCTAATTGATGGTATTGGCTGCTCATCTTATAGTTCTATTATCTGCTGATCCCTGATATTAGCTTAATTTATCTCAGGGGCTGCGAAGGTTTCTTCTCCCCGGTTATTTTTAAGAAACGGAGTGTATATTAACTACTGAATTGATTAGGTCCTAGGTACATTTATTATAGATTTCTTGTGATAGGATTGATTTAATTTTTGGGTGATTTGCCTCCTTAGGGATTAATAGTTAATCCTTTTCACATCTTATTTATATATATCCCCCTTAACACTCTATTACCATGGCCCAAAGTCCATGCTCACATAATTTGAGATCTAAAAAGGGGAAGAAAAGCGTATCCACATCTAATATCAAATTAGGAACCCAGAAGCCTGGTAAAGGGAAAAAACTAAAAAAGGGAAGTAAGAATGAGCCTATTAGTGAGACTAAAGGCGTATTGGAACAACCTAAGATACCCAGCTTTTTTAATATAAAAGAAAAAGTAACGGCATCTGACAATGTACCCCCCCTCCCTCCCTCCTCTAATAGCTCGAGGATTGACAATGTATTACCTCCCCCTCTTCCCTCTAATAGTTCTATGATTGATAATAATTCGCTGTTGACATTAGTACATAAATTCAGGCGTCAATCTATATTCACTTAAATCTGGTGAGAAATTGGATGCCCTTACTACCATGATGGATGTCCTCTTGACCATTTGCACTAAATTGCTTAAAGAACAGAGTGACACAAAATCATTGGTATTGCAGAATATTGATAATACCAGATCTCTTGGGATTATGATAGAAGATTACTGTGGAAATGTTTTTAAAAAGGGGGAAAGGCATACCGTGGGGTCTAATGAGGTGTTAGGAGACTTGAGTGAGTTGGTTTTGGTGGTTGAAAAAGAAAAAGAGAATACCACTGTACAGACTAATATTTCCCACTCGAAACAACTTAATTCAAGGGAAAACTCGGCTGATAAGACTATTATTAGTGTGAGAGAGGTAGAAATAAGGCTAGCTCAAGGCTCTAGGAGGCGCACTAGGCGAAATAGAAAAAATAAAAAATCCACCCGTAAGAGGATGGTGATGGACAAGACTAAAACTACTAAGACTGCTAAAAAAAATTCCCTGGCTCTAGCAAATACCGCCCCTTTAGACTCTGAATGCGTAGAAGTGGGGAACCACTATGAAATAATTGAACATCAGCGGAAGTCGGACGGTGGGAAAAAAGTGGTAATTAAAAGTAAGGGACTAGAAAACTGGCTAAAGGGTAAGGATAATACAATAGAGGAAAGTGAATGTGAGGACATGGTATCTATAGAAAATAATTTTAAATATGTTGAAATTCCATATAATAACAATATTATGCCTCTCACAAAAAGGGAGAGGGAAATATATATCAAAGAGATGGAGCGATTGGCCATGCATAGTAACCAAAAAACAAGTATGGCACATCTTGTGGGAATAAATGAAGAACCCCAACTTATTGTGGGGAAAAGTATTAAAATCATAGAAAAATCCACCTTTGATGAAAGTCCATTTTTAAATCGGACTTGGTTACTGAATAAACTGTCACACATTCCACAGTTACAAAATATTAATTCAGGGGATATTGAATCTATTATCCTGCCGGAATATGGAAGCTGGGAAAACTGGGTCATTGTCCAATTTAGATCTGCAGTTTTTGTTGACCTCATTAGGGAATACTCTAATGGAGTATGGGGCAATAACTATGAAATTGTGATATGCCACTCAGCAATTCACAATGATCGGAATGATAAAAACATGGATTCGGTGGGAGCTTCACCTACTACTATGGAATTAAGAAATAAAAATGTAGAAGTAAATTCTTTGGAGAGAAATACTACTATTCAGAATTGAGATGAGGTATGTATTAATGAATTCAATCTCCTCTCTTGGAATAGTAGAGGCTTTAATTCCCTATTACACAAGGATGGTATCCAATTGTTGTTGGAGAGTGATGTTTTTGCCTTACAAGAAACTTGGGTAACTGGGGAAATTCTACTTGATGGATTATAATATCTGGAGTAAAGCTGCTTCCAAAGGTGAAAAGGGCCGGCCGTATGGAGGGCTATGTATTGGGGTAAAAAAACATCTTTCATTTACACCTTATGAGAAGCACGGGAACCTACATAATGTAATGTGTGCAATCATAGATAGGGGAAGGTTATCAGGGAACCTCCTTCTCATTAACATCTACTCTCAACCAGGGGGGGATAATGTTCATGAGATTGGGGAGTTTCTAAACCATACTATTGAAAACTGGACCCTGGACTCTCCTCAGTCCGAAATTTGTATAGTGGGCGATTTTAACGCCCACTGTGACTCTGCTGTAAGGGAGATGAATAGGTGCAAAGAATTGTGGGATGAAACGGTCATTACCGCATCATTGGAAACACAGGAGGGCAACCTGGTTGATGGGTTAAATACCCAGTTTGTGCAGGGATGCTGGTGGACGAACCTTATGTCTAGTTGGGGGTTAGAACCTAATATAGGGCCAGGTACTGGGGCAACCTGGACTAATGAGAAGGTAGGCTATAGGTTAGACTATATGTTTGTAAATAAAAAACTAAGCCAATCTACGATCTATTTTGAACACATAGATATCATTTTGAGTGACCATACACCCATTAGGGGTACATTTTTTAATGGCCCGAAAAAGCAAAGTTGGGATATGGGCAATGTGATGGATATTCCATTTTCTGCAGGTGGAAACAGGATCACTTGGTCGGATAAAAATGTAATTATCTTTATTGAGCTGTTTGATCGCCTGATCATTGATGGCCAGGATATTGCGCGTAACGGCCTCAATTTGATAACAAATTTGTTGGGAATAATACGGAGGACAAACAGCAACCTTATAGTGAAAAATAAAAAGGGAAAAAATCATTCCCACAAATTTGATCAAGTGATTTATGACAGGAAAAAAGAAATGATGGGTGAGATCCGTAAACTAAAGCAGACATGTGACTTAGATGACGAAGAGAGAAGTAAGAGAATCAGTAATATAAAGACACAATATAAAAACTGGCTAAAGGATTATAAGTATAGTAATAATAATGTTAATTGGAGGTGTTTATATAAGATATGTAAAACCCATGACTCAAACAAATTTTGGTACTTATATCGACAATTCCTGATGGAGGAAGATTGCAGGGAAAATACTAATGTGAGCCAGGAGGCTTGGAAGCAGTATATTACTGATCTTTACTTCAAGATTAGTGATATGTCTGCTATCCCTACTGGTATAAATCCATATAGCTATAATACATTTCCCTTTGGTATTCGGGACATTATTAAAGTGATCTCTAAAATGAAAGCATCACGTGCCCCCGGCCCAGACGGGTTAGCTAATGCTGTCATAAAACAAAATCCCATGAAATGGGCAGTGACTCTGCTCCAGCTATTTTCTGGTATCTGGGAGACAGGCCGCGTACCGGACAGCTGGAGGAAAGCTATAGTAGTCCCTATTTTTAAAAAAGGGGACAGAAAATTGCCCGATAATTATAGATTACTGGCCATGGCAGACAGCAGTTGTAAGATCTTCTGTTCACTGTTAGTTGACAGCTTAAATAACTGGATGGAGGAAAAGGGTCTTCTGTCTGCTCTCCAAACCGGCTTCACCAAAGGATATAGCACCCTCGATAATCTAATAATGTTGAAACACATTATAGCAGGGGCTAAGGATAAGGGGGGAAAAACTATATGTGTGTTTCGTTGATTATTCGAAAGCCTTTGACAGTGTTAATAGGGGACTTTTGTGGAAGAAATTAAGAGAGAAAAAGATCTGCCCCAAAATTCTGCATTTTTTGGAAGAAATGTATAGGGAAACTACTGTCTCCATATGTTTGGGCAAAGGAGGGATGTTATCACCTGAGATCGCTACGAATACTGGACTGAAGCAGGGATGTGTTACATCGCCTATATTGTATAACTTGTATGTTTCAGATATGTGGGAAAGCTTTACCACCATAAATAACTTCCCACCAATAGTGGCGGGGAAACCCATATGTGGCCTTATGTATGCAGATGACACCGTCCTCTTGGATAAGACTCCGATAGGGCTGCAAAGAATGTTGAATGGCTTACTAGCTTACTCTGAAGCGAACAACCTTAGTATTAATATAAATAAGACTAAGGTAATGGTATTCGGAGCTACAAAGTTAGAAAAGAAAAAACTTTCCTCAAGATGGCAGATAAACTCTATTAAATTGGAGGTTGTTGAGGCCTATCCATATTTGGGGATGCCTATTCTGAGCAATCCCTGCATACATTTTTTCCAGGAGGCGGTTAATCTAAAAGTACTAAAGAAATGGAAAGTCATAAGGAAATATATGACCAGTAAAGGCGGCCACTCAATCGAAGGTTTACTTGAGATATACAAAAGCTGCATTATACCTGGTATTCTGTATGCGCTGGAAACAGTAGAAAGTAAATATCTGAGTAAACTACACTTACTTGAAGGGAAGATCTGGAGACCAGCCCTAGGACTCCCCAATTCAGTACCAATACAAGCTATAAGGTGCGAACTGGGTCTCATATCCCTCTCGACTTTGTGGAAAATCGAATGTTGTAAACTCTATTTTAGAATAATCTCAGGGGATGGGGATGAAGGAAGTCTGCTTAACCTTATAAGACAAAATAAAAGTGAAGGCAGATTTAAGAATTCCTATATGCTAAATCTTCAAAAAAATAGTATTATCTTTTCTAGAAGCCCTTGGCTATAATGAATTCATGGAAAAAGATAACAGAATGTGTATTAAGAAAAGTCTTAAAGATAAAGCTTTTATTTGGGATCTGTGTGAAAATCAATCTTATCTCTATAATAAGTCTAGATACTCTGTTTATGCTCTCCAAGGCCTCAAACCTGCCACCCCAAGACAATATCTGATAAACACGGGAAGCAGAGCTTTGAGAAGATTTATCTTGCAACTACGTTTGAACATTCTCCCGTGTAATGATATTATCGGGGCAAGAACAAATATTCCCCGTGCAGAAAGATTGTGTAGGCACTGTAATATAGAGGTGGAGACAGCAAGACATATTTTAACCTCATGCACCAAATTAAGGGAATGTTATTTTAAAGGGTATGCACATTTTGTAGAGGATATGCGAAGGATTGAATCTGACCAATTTTGGTCATTTATTTATGATGGAGAGATTAAGGTTTTTATTGGGGCAGCCTTTTATATTTGGAAGCGAGTAATATGATGTATGCTTTTCTTATGTGTAATATGTAATTGTGTTTGGTTGATATAATATTTTTGTAGTGCATAAGGTTTTAATTAACCAAAAAACACTTTAATTAAATAAAAAAAAAAATATCTGAGTGTGAACTTTTCTTCCAAATATCAGGATAAAACAAAATTGTGGAAATTATTCAGCCTATAACAAAGGTGGCAGCAGTGCAATTGAAAATGCAGGATATACGCTTTGACCACTTTTCTATCATGCCGCTGTTGAGATTCTACACAGCGAAAATATTGTTTCTGATTCATTTATGGCGCATAGACCAGCCATTTAATGTGGGCTTGGATAAAGTTGAGGCTTTGCTGTGGCGGAGAGTGCGTGCTCTTCCCACAGATTTCCCTATCAGTGAGATCAAACAGGAACTCAGTCTTTTATCGCTAAAATCTTTGGTTGAGTGGATGAAACTCCAACTATTTAGCTGAATTGTCATTCCCCAACTATTAGCTTGTTCGAAGATCTGAACTTTTTATGTTTAAATCGATCTTGCCAGGCTTTGAATCAATGGGTAGATCTTTTTCATGTTAAATTATCGTCAGTTGACGCCAATATTGAGGAGCTATTGCAGAACCCAAAGAAAGTAAAATTAAGAATTGATTGGCATGACTGGATTGTAAATAGAGACTATGGGCCTCATCGCAAGTTGGGTGGTAGCCCTTAAATGCAGTAGTAACGGCGTTACAGCCACAGTTATTTTTCTGCCCAATCATGAGTATGGCGTGGTAACCCCAGCTCAGAGCTGGGGGTAAACACGCTGGAGAAATTCTGGTGGTAATTGCACTGAAAATTCGCCATTGGGTCCATGGGGATTAACGATTTCCGCCCAACCCGTGATCCAGCGGCAATACCACTGGACGGGTGGGCGGTAATGCAAACAAGGTTGGCCAGTATCCGATTCGGGATACTGCCCAACTCGTGATGAGGCTCTGTATAATGAAATATCTGCTTTTTCATTATTTATCGTTGGATGTGAAATCTTTTACTGTGATTTCTCCCTATTTGCTTGGTCACCCCTCTCAGGTTTTCAGAAATGATTTTATCAGGCTAAAACTGAATTTGATTTTAACTAAAGAAGTGACAGGTGCTAAAGGTGCAGTCTCAAGAAAAGATAGAGTATGTCGGTTCTGTAAAGCCGACATTGAGACTGTTAGACATTTGGTTGTTGAATGTGGAGTATTATTGCTGCTATGGCAGCATTGGCTACTTTTGTAATTCAGGACGGCAGTTTGTGAACTGATCAATTTTGGTTTTGAATCCTAGGATCACGTCAGACTGTGTTGCCAATTGCTGTATTAGCGTTAGTCAAAATAATTCTTTTTTAATGGTTTTGTCTCTTGTGTGGTAAAAAATGTGTATATTGTATTGTACTGTATTGCTGATTTTCTTTTCTTTCTGTATGATTATTAAGTACTCAATCGTGTTTTTAAGATTTGTGAAAAATGTTTACAAACTAAATCACAATAAATAAAACATCAAAAAGTGTGTGTGTGTGTGTGTGTGCAAATACTGTTGTTCATTGCACACAACACATGTTAAAAACCAGCATTGGCAAAGCCATTGGCTTGTGTATTGGAGTTAGCACGTGCCTAGGCAAAGACCAAAGCTGATGACTTTGCCAATGCTTGGTAGAATGCATTGTTGACTTTGATATGGTGAACAATAACCTGTTGTGGGCTAGGTTAAAGGGATGGGGCATAGATCGGTTCCATTTAATATGATTGTGGCCCTTTATAATGGCATATTTGTGCGACTCCAACTTAGTTTGCCAGGATAATAAAAGAGATTAAGATGTCTCTGTGGTTTAAACAAAGCTGCATATTTGCATCAATGTTGTGTACTATATAGACCCTTGACTTGACTAATGCTTTGAGTACATTTTGTGAATTATCCCCAAACCTTGCCCGCCCAACATCCAATCCTTGCCTACCAGATAACATAATTTGACTTAACATTACAGCAATGGGATTCCAGTGTCTATTAAATACAATAGAGACCAATTGTAAGGAGAACTATTTAGTAAATATTAATCCTAAATTCAAAGTAATCTACTTTGGAAAAGATGTAGTTCTTATGTAAAACGGTGTATGTCAAAAAAAAGAAATCGACGATAAAAAAAAGAAATCTGATGATAAGCTGAGATGGAAGGTTTTAAGAGGGGGTGTTGTTAAAAGAGGATGCACAAAATGAAGCCCAATTGGGTTTTAATGAAAGATATAGTGACTGTTACCATTAATCACTGCATGTATAGGTGACGGTGTGTCTACTCTTCTAAATGATGCTTACCTATTGGCTGTGTTTGAACCTATGCTGGAGAGGTGGTAGGCAGGTGGCCACAAAGGAAATGGTGATTTGATGGATGGGTAGAATCGTCACACAAATGTGTTCCAAGCCTTGGTACCTGATGGATTGCCAAGTAGTGGGTGCAATGGATTGGGGGTTGAAGATGGCCATGCTGCTGCCCAATTTTTTATCTATGTTCGTCTGGACCAACTTAAATTCAATGGGCAGAATAGTATCTATTTAAGTGGCCAACTTGTCAGAATCCAAATTTCCATGAAACCAAACGGTGTCCAATTAGCAAGACCCAGGGAATGTGGGTCATGGTCAATACTGCTGCATGGCAATGATCAAGTTGCAATACAGCAGGTTCAGCTGAGGTCTTGGGTATGTGCTTTGACTTAGAGGAGACAAGCTACGTAGCGCTGTGTTCTGGGTGTATGTGGTGGAGTGAGGAGTGGAAATTGGACTGAGTGCAGTGGTGGGTTTGACTGATGTGTTAAGGTTTAGGTACCCCTCCAAGGTGTACCATGTGCTATGTGTGGTCGTCGGAAGGCACCTTCTGTCTGTCAGATTGACTGATGGAGGGCTGTCACTTAGGGCTTGTTGGATGTGCATAGTATGGCTCCTTAGTCCTGTTGTTGCACTAATGTCCGCTTCTTAAGGGAATAGTGAATGTTGTGCGGAAATGTTTAGGGCAAATACTGTTGACTTCAAGCATGAGGGTGGTACAATGATAAAGATTGATAGCAATGTTGTTCTTTCTTATTCATTTTTCTGTAGTGATTAGTCGTATGCCCCCATGGCTTCTAGTGCTTTATTGTACTAGGTATGATCTAGTTAAATTCATTTACAATGTGAACAAGTTAGGGCTCACCTGCATAGCTGTACAAAAGGAAATGTCATGCTTTGCACATGCAGATGTTATATTGGCGGAGTTCTGGATGCCCACACAGCATAGGCTCTTTATTGATTGGAGGCATTGGAGAAGGGACTGCTGGTAGGGAAAAAAGTTGGAGAATCTTAGCTTCCGAGTCGCCCCAAGAGTGTAGGATGGGACGCATGGAATAAATGTTGTCCTGATGTGGAGGGCCCAAGTGACCTAACAATACACAGAACTCCAGACTGGGTGGGTATAAAATTGAAGCAAATTAGTAAGTAAACTGATAGGGACTCACATACCCATCGATAAAGTCACATCACCACCATTAGATATGGAGGGATAACATGGAAAGAAGCAGCAGGCTCATTGTAGAGGCAAAGAGGCATTATCTGCTTTCATCAAGCCACCCATTGCTTGCCCAATGATTATGTGGTTGAGTGAGGGCTGCCCATGCAGTCTCGTTGGGGCAATGGCAGTAAGCAGTGTTCAGAAGAAGGAGGCCAGACCTAAGGGCTATGATTCTTAGGCATACCATGTTCACTTGCCTCCCATCTTGCAGTAATATTTCAAATTTTATTTTATATGTACTAAAGCTGTAAAGGAAAGAGAACACCATGCCTACAGTCGTTCCCTGGTGTGTGAAAGATGGCAAAGACCGAGCTTGAGTACGAAGTGCTCCAGAAACAGAAGTAGAAGAAGATACCCGAGCCCCACTTTGAGGCTGTAACTCTCCATGATTACTGTGTGTTTTTTCACCTATTACCTCCACTTGAGGGACAACTAGCATTTCCTGAAGGCATCCAACATTAGCTGGAAGAGGCAATGCAGTGCACTGTCCCTGGCCACTGGCCAAGATTGAACTCCAGGGGAAAGCTGTCCTTTTAGGGAAAAGACCTGAATCACTGCAAAGCAAAGATGAAAGTGCAGAGAAGAGATTCTCTCTGTAACTGTGCAGAGGCACGGCACCTTGCCAAGACTACACTTCAACCAACAACAACCAGAGACAGGATTGTAAACTGGAGCTTCCAACACAGTGCCTGCTAATTTACAGACATGCAAGGTGGTTACATGCACGGCTGCTAGTTGATAGAGTGCTTACCCAAGTTACTAGTAAGAGAGAATGCATATAGTATAGCCATCAACTCTCCCATGATTGATCCAGCCTTTTTGATAGCTGCCAGTGTTGCCTGGGTTTTCCCAGTGTATTGTAATTTCTATTTGTTCATTCCTTTCCTCATTTCTATGATTCCTCCCTACATTGTCGTAGACTACAGGTCTGACTCAGCTACCATTGTTCTTGTACTCTTTTTGCACCATTGCAATGCACAAGCCATGTCTGCTGCATCTTGAGTGTTTTGATATATGCCACCATTACATTGTTTGCTGTTTGGAGGAAAATGAAGGTCAGTGAGCTTATGGCCCTTAGGAACGTGCTTATGGAATGGATGGGATTCTTCTTTATTCCTTTTTCATATTCCTTTGGGGAGTTCCTCCCGCAGGTTATCGTGGTGTACGTTCGATAAGGTTCTCTTAATGGGTACCTGCTTCCATACATTTGCTGCGGTATTGACACAACTGCTAGTGTCAAACACGGCACAGTCTCATGTCTCCAATATAGTGGAGGAAGGGGGGCGGGGTCACCTGCATAGGCATACAGCTCCTCCTCTACATCAGCAGGTTCATGTTGTTGGGGACTAAAAGCCAGAGGCAGATGGTGTACGTGTTTACAGTTCTTGATCACATTTTGCCTTTCAATCCTTTATCCATGGAAAGTGGCTTATTTGATTTACTTTTTGGTTGACTTTCTTGACTTTCCATTTATTTTCTTCTTTGTTTACAGCTGAATACATTGCATATGTCTTCCTGTTCTGAGTTTGCATGCTTGTGGTTTCTTCTATTTCTGACCTATTGACATTAATGCTCGACTTCTTAAACGGGAAATCATATTGTACCCTCTTCTGATGTATATTGGCCTAAGCCTAGTCGCTCTGCGAAGAAAACCACATTGCAAAGTTCCGATTCTAGATAGACTTTGCCGCAATTTTAGGATCATCGGCCGTTTTGATTTCTGTTTGTATGTGATTCTCTGTTCTAAAATGGTGGACTGTGTTTCTAATTTGCAACTAAGCCTTCCCGACCTTTGAATCTTATTAATGGTTAGACTGTCCGTAGGCCGACTGTTTAGACTAGGTAATGAGACCTTGCACCAAGTTTGACTTGTCCTAGGATTGGCTGCACTAACAAGCCTCAACCACGAATACACATCGAGGACAATACTAAGTAAATGTCGAGCGTGGACACTGGCAGATCTAAATTGTGAAGGGATATGTACTAAGGCTCACTGTTAAATCCAGGAATACACTTTCTCATTGTGACTTGTTGGAAACACAAACCTATGTAATCCATGTGCATATTACTGTAAGAGCTATATGTGAACTCGGCACAAACTCTAGACCGCAGATTATTAACCTGTAGAGGGGCTGGACAATATTGGAGGAAATGTATAAAAATGCGAATGTTTAGATGTCCAGCACTCTACCTCCTCACTCTGATGGGCTGGTACTCATTGCGCCATGTCGAGAGCCAGATAGCTATCTGTATCAGATCTGTGTTTCTTTGTAACTGCGCAGTATTAAAGATCTGTGAATCTTTATAGCCCGTGTTTGGTGTATTTCCTTTTGTGGTACTCGGCCTCGATTTTTCCTTGCTTTTACAAACTCTCTAAACTCTGTTTTGTACTCATCCTTTTGGACCTTTCTGCCGCTTTTGACACTGTCGTCCATTACTCTCTCCTTCTCAATCTCCGGGATATTGGATTTGCAAATCGTCTCTCACCTGGATTTCCTCCTAACTGGAAGGTTGATCCTTTAAAATATGTTAGAATTTGTAAACCTCCTAATCTACCCCTAACCCTGTCATCATCCCTCAAGGATCATTCATTGGACCTCTGCTCCTCACCCTCTACACCTCTACCCCAGTAAGACTTATCTTGTCCTTTGGCTTTCAATATCACCTTTTTGCTGATGACACTTAAATATTTTTCTCCTTTCCCACCCTTCAACCAAGTCATCTCGAAACAGATTGTTAATTGTCTCACTACAATTCATCACTAAATGGATCTCCACTGCCTCATGCTACACTCTTCAAAAACCGAAGTCATCTTTCTGCCAGCTTCCAATACCAACCCTCCCCTTCCCTCTCCTAGCTCCTTCCCGCCTGTCCTTTTTGCTCCCTCTCCGAAGGCTCGCGGTTTTGAGCTCCTCTTTGATAGCGACTTACGACTGCCACAATTCATCGCTACCACTACCCCTGTTGCTTGTTTCTTACTAACCACTCTGCAAAACCTAACTCTCCACGCTTGTGCTCAGCAATCTGAAATACTGCTCAAGCCTTCTCCTTGGCTCTCCATTCCTTCCTTTCTCTAGGCTCTAGACAAGTCCTCAACTTTACAACCCACACTCTCTACAACCTATTCAGATCCTGGCAACAACATGCTGGGTGGCTTTCCATGCACAAACGCTCTCTTTTCAAGTTCCTTCTCCTAGTCTACACAGATATCAATTGTTTTGCTCCTCAGTACCAGTCTGATTGTATCTCTGTTTACTCACCATCTCATTCCCTACAATCCTCCTCTGCTCTCAACCTCACCTCCCCATACCCTCCTTGTGCCTCCTCTTTCTTCCACGCTTTCTCCCTACTCACTCTGATTCACTGGAACCCACTGCCCATAACAATCAAAGCCAGCCCCTCTGTGGATCTCTTCAATTCTTGGCTTAAACTTCACTTCCTAAAGAGGGAGAACCCCCTGCCCTTTCACCCATCTTCCCTACCTCACCCTGTAAAAGCAAGAGGAAATATCAAGGCTGAGTACCACAAAAGGAAATGCACCAAACACGGGTTTATAAAGATTCACAGATCTTTAATACTGCGCAGTTTACAAAGAAACAAAATCAGATAGCTATCTGGCCCTCAGTACATCACAGTGAATACCAGCACTTCAGTGTGAGAAGTGAGAGGTACTGGACATCTGGACATTCAAGTATTTATACAATTCAGTGATAATGTCCAGGCCCCCTTCAAGTTAATAATCCATGGTCTAGAGCAGGGGTCTCCAACCTTTACGTTAGCTAGAGCTACTTGTAGTGGAGGCCAACAGTGGAGAGCTACTAGCGGGCGATATCCGGGTGGGGATATTTATAAACCTCTGAATTTTTACCAATATTTTTTTGGCCCAATTATTTCCTCTCTATAAACAGATGGAATAACATATGCCTTCACGATTATATTAAGAACTTCAAAAACCTCTTTGTTGCATTATTATTTATTAGTAGCTGTCTCAAAAAGACAGATATTTGTTGGACTACCACACAAATATGCTGTAATGTTTGTGCCCTTTCTTTGCGTTTTATGCAGGCTTTCTACATGCTAGGCACACTATTGTTTACTAAATGCGCATTTCACACTTCCATAAAAAAGAAATTCCAAATTGAAAAATGCTGCTTGCGTTCACTAGTTTTGGTTGAAATGTTTTTTTTTTTGTCAGACACCACACATACTCTGTTATCTGTGTGCCCCTCTGTGTTTTAGCACATGTTATATTTATAAAGATGTTATATGCTTGTCAAACTGGCTAATCACAAATAAATGCTTCTGTTGTGCTGACAGCAGTTTTTAGGAAATTAAACTGTGGGTTCATGGGTGCCAGACTTTGATTTTCACTGCAGGGGCAGACATATCCCCACCTCCATACTGAATATAAGCAAGCAACCATCCCAACCCATAACCTGGCCAAACACATTTTATAGCACTTTTTCTATGATTCCAGGCTACCCTCAGCCATCTCTTCTCCCTCCCTCATCCCTAAATGCCTGTCCGCCACCCAGCAGTGGTGTGCTGCCAATGATCTCTGCCTTAATGCCAGTAAGACCGAGATTCTCCTCATTGGAACACCTACTCCCTCTTTTCCTGTCACTCTCTGGCCGGCCTCCCTTGGCCCTCCTCCTGCTCCCACCTGTGAGGCTAAAAACCTTGGGTCTTCTTCGACTCCACACTCTCCTTCTCTCCTCACATTTCTGACATTTCTAAGAAGTCACATTGCCAGCTGCACCTCCTCAGAGGCATTCTTCCTTTCCTCTCCTTGCCCCCAGGTGCTCAATGTCTCCAGAGCTCTGGTTCTCTCTAGGCTGGACTATTGCAACAGCCTCTTTCTAAATCTGCCTGCTTCTACTCTCCGCCCTCTGCATCTCATTCAGAACAGGACTGCGAGACTTGTCCTTGGCCTCAAGCCCAGGGATCGTATCTCTCCAGGACTGAAATCTCTGCACTGGCTCCCAGTGGCTCTGAGGATTAAGTTCAAAACCCTCTGTATGGTCCACAAGCCTTCTGGGGCCTAAACCATGGGGCCTCAATACCTTCAGCTCTCTCTTCCAAAATATCTTCCTTCTCGAGCTCTTTGCTCATCCGCCTCCAACTCCCTCAGGGTCAGTCGCTTCTCTGAGCAGCGATTTGGTGGTAGATCTCTTTCCTCGGCTGGGGCCTCCTTCTGGAACAGCCTTCCCGTCTCCCTGAAACTTGGAGAATCATCTCCTGTCCCGGAAGCACCTCAAAAACTTTCTCTTTGCTTCTGCCTTTTCTCCTCCTCTCCCCTGCTGACTTTCTGGCCGATACTGTAACTGCACTGGTCACCTGCACTGGTCACCTGGCAACCCCCCCCTGGCTCTCAAGCCCAGCCCCCCTCCCAGTTGCACACCTGCACTGCCTTCCTGCCAACCCCCCACACTTGGGGACTGTTCTGTACCCCTACAGTTCCACCACTAGCACTTGACACCTGATGTCTGCACTACCCTTGCACTAGCCACCAGCTGGCCGGACACTACTGATCGTTATTTATTATCCCATGTACTGCACTGTTCCCTTCCCCTTGCCCCTGCACTTTCCTCCTTCCCCCTTCCCATGCACTTGCGCAATCTGAATGACACCTGGCCTAGTAGGATCATTGTCTTCTCTCTGTTCCCCCTCTCTTGCCTCGTCGCACCTTGAAACAATTATGATATGATACAGCATTTCGTTTTGAATATATAACATCTCAGCATCGGTATGTCAATCTGCTGAGCTACCCTGGTAGGCTTCTACTGTACAGCGTGTCTATGGATCGGTTAATGTACTAAAAGTGGGTGTACCTGTGTCATGGAAGTGATTTAAAGTGGAAATGGAGAGTGTGGAGTTTGGAAAGATGCCACATGAAAGAAATTGCACCATTTTTTAAATATTATTTTGAACTTATCCAGGCGAACAGCAGTGCTACTGTGATATTTTCATTGCGTGGTCACAATGATCCTGATCCTGCCCCAACCCCTCTGACATCTCTGGCAAAGAGCAGCTTGCTTAAGCAAGACAGTGACGGGGGCGCACAAGGCAAACTCTGGTACTACAGGCGGCCTGCAGAAGCAGAACGTGATATTGACATCTGTCAGGGAAACTGCAAGCAGCTCCATGTGGCACAGCAGCCAAGCTCCCTGTCCGCAATTGAGACGACCAGGGTTCGGATCCTGATCAAGGAAAATATCCACAAAAACACAGCATTGAATAATTCAACTTAAAAAAGTGTTTCTTTTTCAGTATTTCCAGCGCGGGCGACTGAAGAGGCTCAGGCGATCTACTAGACGCCCGCGATCGACCGTTTGGCGACCTCTGGTCTAGAGTTTGTGCCGAGTTCACTTATGGTTTATACGACAATATGCACACGGATTACATTTGGTTTACATACAAACAAGTTACAATGGCAACAGTGTATTCCCAGATTTAGCAGTAAGCCTTAGCACATGTCCCTTCACAATGCAGTGCAGCCAGTGTCACGTTCGATATTTGCTTTACATTGTATGCGATGTATGTCTGTGGATGAGGCTTGTTGGTGCAGACAATCCTAAAACCACAAGACAGGCATGGGACAAGGTCTCTTTACCCAGTCTAAACATTCGGCCCACGGACAGTTTAAACATTAACTAAGTGCATGGGTCGGGAAGGCTCGGTTACAAGTTGGAAACACAGTCCACCATTTTAGAACACAGAGTTACATTTGAACAGAAATCAAGATGGCGGATGATCCCAAAATGGCGGCGAAGTTGATCTAAAATCGGAACTTTGCAACGCGGTTTTCTTCGCAGAGCGACTGGGCTTAGCCCAATATATATTAGAAAGGAGGCATAATATGGTTTCCCGTTTAACAAACCCTCCTTTTGGCCTAAGCCAAGTGCTAAACTACTTCTAGTCTCTTTACGAGTAACTCCACGTCTCAAAGTCCACGCACCCTGAATCACAATCGTCAGAGATATCGATCGCCATGAGGTCAGAAACAGAAATTTCCTTCAACACAAATTTGTTTGTTATTTTCTCCGGGGCGCGTACATTAGGTCCTAATGTTCCCATTGCTTGTGCACAACATCCTCCTAACACCGAACATATGCCAGGAAGACAAGGTATACAGCAACAGAAAAACAACAGAATACCCAAAATAATCAGCAAGACTGAAAGTAACTTCCATCCCCAAGATCGTAAGAAGTCCCAGAACCAAGCGCTAATACCCCAGTTTCCCTCGGGAACATGCACTTCTGAACTAAGGACGTGCAGATTCTGTATTGCCTTAAAGATGGTTGGGGAGGAAAAATGCAACAAGCGGACCCCACTAATTTACATACTCCACCACGCTCAGCCAGGATGATGTCTAATGCCATCCATTTCTGAAGTGCCACTAACCTTATCGCTTTCTGTTCTAAAGTCATGTTATAGAGTATGTCAGTGGTCCGTTTGATGGTCCTCTCCAGTACTCTCGCTAGTCTTCTGATATCCTCAGAATTTAATATTTGCCCCCAAAAAGGTACAAAGGATTTCGCTACGTCGCCCAGAACCTGTGCTGAAGTATCGCCATTCTCGTCCCGCCTTGGACGAGACTTAGAGATTTCTAAGGTGCTTGCTATGAATACCCCGGGCAACAGAATCTCTAAATAACAGGTACCCTACCAGTCCCTAGGTAGCCATGGTAAAGCTTCATTAACGCAAACAAAGTAGACAGGTTCGCCTACATACAAAGGTTTGTCCTCACTGGTCAAGTTCGCAACGTTGGCGCAACCCTTGAAATCACCCATTGACTGAGTACCATTCCTCTGTATGCAGAAAGAAACTGAATCGGGGCTGTGGTTAACAGTATAGGAAGGTGGCGTGGCATCCCTATTGCCTATAGGAGCCATCTTGAAAGAGATCAAAGATTGAAAAGGATGAGACAGTCTATCAGAAGGCCTAATAGAAGCAACATTAAGCTTGCTCCTATTTGCAAAGAGTGAGCATCCCAGGGGCGTTAGAATACGTTTCTCAAAATCATTCAAATTTGTTCCATCAAAGTTCCCTGAGATGCTATCGTTCCATCAGCCAAAGAATAGGGCCCTTAAAGAAGCATAGCATGCGGTAGTCAGAGGTAAAGGGTGAATATACCAGCCCAACCCCTTATCTCCATGTTGCAGTAAATGTGAGCAGACCCATCAATTAGACCTATTAAAAATGGCATGTGCGGCATTCATTATGAGTAATAAAGTGTTATTGTGGTAAATCTGTCTGTGCTGAGAGTCTTTAGGAGATAGAGTGTGCAGATGCACGAAAAGGTGTAGAAGCAGTAGGTGATTTTCAGTGGGTAACAGAATTTCAAGCGTATGTACTTCTTCCAAATACCAAAAACCTAAGGCGATTACTATTGTGAAGCCGGTTAACATAATTACAAGACAACAATACGTTTTCGGAGACCATACATTCGATTGTTCATTGTTACGGTCGGGCACACAGTCACTTATTTGTTCCGTATAAGTGGGGGCGATTGCAGGCATTGTTTCTTCAAGCGAACACTCCACAGTTTATTTGCTGGTGATCTCCTGATTACGCGTTTTCTTTGTCCTTCCCTAACCCTAGCCAACAGAATTCCTCACGTGCAAAAGAACAGGGCCAAAAGACAAGCCCTCCGATGATCTTCCCCGTTGGCACAGCCGAACCGTGCAGTAAGTCTAGCTCCATGGACGCAGATACTACCTTGTGACTCCTGGTACTGCGTGATGTGCAAACAACGTGTTGTTGCTTCCTGATGGAAATGGTGGATTTGTGACAGAACTTAACAATGGTAAAAAAGGATCTGTGGGAGAGTGTGGAGATGAAGCGTTTTTTTCCCCAGGCCCCACGGGCTCAGGGAGAGTCTCTGGCGCACTCTTGATGCTCCTCAATGCTGCGTGATTGCTGGGAGCAGCACAGGTAGGGATTTCTGTGTCTTCTGTATCGTGTGGCAAAGGGAAGGGAATCCTCTTGACATGCGATGCGTGAATCCAATGCTTTCGTCCCGACACTCGTACAGCTGTCTGTATGGCCAATAGGACCTGATGTGGGCCCCTCCAATGCGGTGCGAGACAGGATGCTCTTTTGAATGATTTGATCAGCACCCAGCTTCCAGGCCGAATGCTGTGACCTGGGCCCTCGAATTTTACTGGGAGGGCTTTTCGCACCTGTTGATAAATCAAATACAGATTTTTAGGTAACCGGTCACAGTAATCAGAAAGAAGTACATGTTCAATGTCCCGCAAAGATCTCGGCTTTGGCAGGTTCCAAAAGTTAGCTGGCCTACCCATAACCACCTCAAAAGGGGAGAGCCCAGGGCGTGGCCAACTGCCGAACGACGAGGACCTGATCCGCCATTGCTTTTGAGCCGCCAGCCAAATCCTGAGCTAAATCCTGCAAAAATAGCCATTGTGGACTGTTCAAATCCGCTCATATAACTGTCCGAACACAGGCGGCATCGATCCCAGCCTGAGCGGAGGAGAATCGGCGAAAGATCCTGAAGATACGGTGACCCGTAAATACGGACTCGGAGCCGCGCTCAGCACCCAAGATGGCCGCCGCAGGCTCGCTGAGAGCGAAGTACGAAGGAAATACGGCACACTAACGAGACGCCAGCGGTGATAGAAGGTGTTGCAGACTACGCCTGGGTAGACGAGAATCGCCCCTTACTGCGAGACCCCGACGCTGTTGGTGCCCAGAATCCAAGGAGACGCCGACCTTCTTATCCCCCAAAGTGGCGTTGCATAGCCGGTCTCCCCCCCTGACTGCCATCAGAGGCTTTAATGTGCTGAGACGGTCCTTGCCGGGAGCGCATGGGAGTGCAACGTCGGTCTGGCCTCTGTGACTTGTGGGACGCGGCCGGACTCTGCCAACACCCCCCCAATGCCCTGAACCCGTTGAGCCTGCTCGCTGGGACATCGCTGCAATACGCCAACTGAGTTTAAACTGTCAGCAACAACGTGGGCGCTCCGCTTCGTCTAGAGCGCCTGCGGACCCCTCCGTGTCCTTGAGACGGCAACCCCCGCTGCACTGTATGTCAACGTCGCGGTAAGGAGAGGAGGGTGGCTACGTGCTGGAACTGGGGATTGTGATCGCTGCCCTCTGCCCCACCCCCCCGGCCACACACGGATGCCTGGGCCCCCTACACACTGCAAATCGGGCTTGGCAGTGCTGGGCGCGAGGGCAAGCAAGGCGGCCGGGCCCCTGGTGGAAGGTGCTCGATAGCAGACTGACCCTGTGCCCCATACTCGGGGTCACGAAAACGAGCGGGGGGCACCGAGGACCACCACCCTGCTCCTTACCTAATTAAACAAAAAAGCCGCAAAAAAGGGGACTAAGTGCAGTGCACACAGGCTGGCCCTTCACACAATAGGGATAAAGGAAGTGCACAATATAAGCTGATACCAAGGAGGCATGTGGAGGACGACAAATTAATAAGCGAATATCCGGAATCATTCCAACAGTGTCCGACGCAGAACACAGCAAGTGGGCTTTAGAATAGCTGTAGACAACATCTCTTGGCTGCCGCCCTGTACACAAAGCTCTAACTTCTGAAACTACCTCTATCACTGTTTCCACAACACAAGTGGAAGTATCCAAACTGAGACAGCGCCTCGCCCCGGGGTGAAGCAAACTGGTTGCCACCTTCAGAAAGGATATACCTATATGCTCAGAACTGCCACCAGCCCTGACGGCACCCCTCCTGCACTGAACGGCGAGTGTACACTCCAGCCCCACCGAAATCGGATCCATAAGCTGATAAGCACGGGGCAAGAGGACCCAGAGGCGGGAGTCCCCGCCCCTTGAAGATAGTTGACTCTTGAGGCTGCGACTGCTTCCACGCCCGAACAGTGCGTGTGCCCCCGGCATCACTGGGCTGTTTGGAAAAAAATGGGGAAAGATAAGCCGAGGAAAACCTCGATGCAAAGCCGAATTGAGCAATATGCAACAATGCCCTTATCTCACTCTCCTGAACGACTGCCAATAGCAGAAGCAGATTGCATGGACGTCGAGATCTCCCTCCGAGATATAATGAGCGCCATTGCCAGCTCCAGAACCTCGATGGAGAAAAAAGATGGATAGCATAGGCACAGATGTGTCCCTGCTAAGGCATAACCTACAAAAACTGACTGCACGCACTGGAGAGGCAGAGGCGAGGATTTCAAAGACTGAAGACTCTATACGAGGAGTGAACCGTCAGATGTCCGGCATGAGGGCACGGATTAAGATCCTAGAATCAAGAGTGGACAACAGCGAAGGCAGATCCCGGCGAAACAATATTCGCATACTCGGCCTCCCGGAGAAAGCAGAAGGAGATTGTATTGAACTGTTCCTTGAAGAATGGCTGATAAATACATACGATGCACAGGCCTTCTCCAAATGTTTCTCCATAGAACGAGCCCATCGCATACCGACTGGGAAGGCTGTGCCCGGCGCACCCCCGTAAACAGTCATCGCAAGGTTCCTAAATTATAGAGACAGGGACGCTCTGCTGCAACTGGCGAGGTTAAAGGGAACAATCACATACAACAGATCAAGGATTGCTTTCTTCCCTGACTTCACCAGAGAAGTACAGAAGGCGTGCCAATCCTTCGATCCACTCAAAAAATGCCTGCAGACGATGGGAGTCAAGTATGGACTGGTTTTTCCCGCCCAGCTAAAAGATTTTCATAAAGGCACATCTATCCACTTTACTGACCCCAAGGAAGCTTGGAACTGGGCGGAAAGGCACATAGAAGGAGACTGGGGCGCCGAGGGGAGGCGGAGAGGGGAACATGGCAGACCGCATCCTGAGTGACCAGCGGAAATGGAACTCCAGCTGAACCCGCACATTGCGATCCCGCATCAGGCAAACAAATAATTAGCAACAATGCCGCTCCCATGAAAGAAATTGCCGAATGGAATAGGCAAGGAAATGCAGTCTTGATAATGCAAACCCAAACCACATGGCACACCAAGGCTGGCGACTGACCAGCAACCACCCCCGAGACGACAAAGGTTACTCAAAGTACCCTAAAGAGGTGCTGTACAACCAAGCTCCAACTAGTATCCGGTTCATGAGATCCAGCTGAGCTATATCGCATGGGCTTGGGGCGCTCCCAAACTGGAAAGCCCCGCTAACGCAAGGCGGACACATGCTAGTTGAAGCTTAACTGTTTTATAAGTTTATGTTGGGCCGACATATGCTTCAGTTGTGGGTGGAGTATGGGGAGGGGGAGTTGAAACTGTTATTTTTATTCAACGTTTAGCATACAATGACAACATGAGAATACTACAAGAGGCATTTGCTGCAACAAAATCCGCCTTACTTTCTCCACCACAAATACAATCTACAGAATGCACCCGGGAACCTCACAACCAAATACCTGATGGCACCTGCATCGACTCCAAATAACAAACACCTAAAGCTCATAACCTGGAATGTGAATGGCCTGGGATCCAGCATCAAAAGAAGACTAGTGCAGCAATACATAAACAGACACTCCCCGGATATAGCCCTCTTAACCGAAACACACCTGGCGGGAACCACATGTACACTATTCCAGAGATCCAATTATCGCACAGCGATACATGCTGGTTTCTCCACAGGGGCGAGAGGAGTACTGATACTGATCCACAAGAGACTACCGCTTGAAATCAAAAAACTAACACGAGACAGCGGTGGACGATACGTACACCTGCAAGCGTCACTATGGAATCAAACCCTGGCAATTACGGGAATTTACTCCCCACCAGCCCTCCTCAACACCTTGCTAGCTGACATTACCCCTATCCTAGCGACAGGAATGGCAGATACGTGCATGTTAGGAGGGGACTTCAATGAAGTAATGAACAATGCCCTAGACCGTACACATCTGCGGACCAGAAACCCTAGCACTGTCACCAGACTCGCCGCCTTTGCGTCCGCACTGGGGCTCCGAGACACGTGGCGAGAACTACATGGAGAAGAACGTGAGTACTCCTTCCATTCAGGAGCGCATGCCTCAATGTCCAGGATAGATTATTTCTTTCTTCCATCCCAGAACATTCATAAAGCCTGTAAGGTATCCTTCCTTCCACGAGGCATATCCGATCACTCTCCACTATTAGTGGAGCTGGAAACAGAGAGACCACGCCCGCCGCCCACCTGGCGTCTTAACTCCTACTACTTGGGGTTCCCAGACCTACAAGAAAAAAAAGATGTGGCCACCTCCAACTACTTCGAGCTGAATGCAGGCTCGACGGATGATCCCTCCATCCTGTAGGAAGCATACAAATCAGTCATGCGAGGCGAGATCATATCATGGACTTCCGGTAAGAAAAAGACACAACGCGAGTTGATCACTGATGCCGAAAAGGAAGTTGTGACTAACGAAGCAGAAAATATCTCCAGCGACACCCCCCAGACACACAGAGCCCTAATGCTGGCGCAGAAAAAGTTACATAATCTGTCGCTAGATTGTGCCCAAAAAGCACATAGCGCCATGAAAGCACTGTTATATGAAAAAGGGGAAAAAGCAGGCAAGATGCTCGCATGGTTAGAAAAACGTGATGAAGGTCAACATACAGTAAAGAACATCAAAACAAGAGAAGCCAAAATAGTCTCCACTGATGCGGAAAAAGCAGAATGCTTTGCTGACTTCTACGAAGGACTTTATGCGCCTCCCACCGATACAGCGAACAGCTCCATATTGGACAAGACCGATCTTCCATTCCTCACCATGGAACAAGCTGAAGCGCTAGATGGCAAAATAACAGAAGAAGAGATCTCGACAGCCATAGCACAACTCCACGCCAGCAAAAACCCAGGTCCCAACGGTTTCCCTATTGACATTTGGAAACGTCTGAGCCATCTAGACTTACCCGCTCACCTACTCAACCTGTTCGAAGACTCCCGACTGAAAGGCGTGCTCCCGCCAGACCTCCGTAAAGCCACGATAATTGTGATCCCCAAAAAAGAAAAAACCCGGACGAATGTGGCTCCTACAGGCCCATATCATTGATCAATACCGAATCAAAATACTGGCCAAAGTGTTAGCGAACAGACTCCAAACGGTCATCACAGCACTGATCCACCAATGCGGCTTCATACCCCAAAGATCAACCAGAATGAATATCCGCAGGCTGCATCTAGCCCTGGAGAGAGCGCCCACTCTACAGCAGTCCGCGCCACTGTTGGGCATGGATTTCGAAAAGGCCATTGATTCGGTGTACTGGGAAGCATTATGGACAATCATGAGGAAAATGAACTTCAGCGAGCCATTTATAAAATGTGTCCAGCTTCTGTAAAATAACCCCCTGGCAGAGGTGAAAGTAAACGGATGGCTCTCGCGTGTCTTTCAATTGGGGAAGGGTACCAGGCAAGATGTCCTCTCTCGGCAATGCTGTTTGCCCTAATAATCGAGCCACTGGCAGTCATTCTGCGGGATACGGACACATGGTCAGGTTTTCGCTGGAACTCGGAGTGGGAGGACAGGATATCCCTATATGCGGACGACCTCCTGATATTCTTAGGTGACCCGGCAATCTCAGGCCCCATAGTCACTGAAATCCTAATAAATTATGGAGCCTTTAGCGGCCTCAGGGTGAACTGGCTCAAGTCTGTACTCTTCCCAGTGAAGGGCGTGGACTGTATACCACCACATGGCTCCCCCTATCAGATTGAGCTTACACAGTTCTGGTATCTAGGCATCACTATCACCAATGCACTTGACACTTACATACCCCAAAACCTATACCCACTAGTTAAGAAATTTGAACAAGATGTGGTCCATTGGGAAGCATTACCATTGACACTATTAGGTAGAGCAGCGCTCTTCAAGATGTTGGCCCTACCCCGATTCTTGTACATCCTTCAAAATGCCCCTCTTCATATCCCCACGGAAGAATTCCGTAAAATAGATAGAACAACACGCAAACTGTTGTGGGGAAGGAAACACCCAAGGATAGCTCTCAAGACCCTCCAACGTTCAATCTGGGAAGGGGGGATAGGTCGCCCCAACATCCAAGTCTACTACTGGGCGACCCAAATGGCGACAGTCAATGATATTCTTCATGGCAATCCAAAACTTCTGCATATACAGGCGGAAATAAACGCACGGCACGGCGTGTCCCCGCTCAAAAGTCTTTATGGGAAACAGTGTCGCCCTCCCGAGCGCTCGATAGTGGCGCAGACAGCACAAATATGGAAAGAGACACTCAAATATATTGGCTGGGATAATAGAATCACTCCAGTAAAGCCTATCTGGAATAACGCCCATCTCACAGGCCTCAGCAAACTCCCCAAATGGCCTGGCTGGGCCGCAGCCGATATACATACCTTACAACAAATATTTGTGAATAATCAGCTCATTCCATTTGCCGAGATCTCTGTTCAAATGCCCTCCCACCTACCGAACGTTACCACTACGAACAACTACATCATGCCCTTTCAGCCCAAAGGGACCAAATGGTAGACATGCCGGAATGCACGCCTATAGAAAGAAATATAGTTGTAGACAGTGTAGAAAACAAAGTCACATCCACCATGTGCAATGCCATTTCCGCATTTGCCACGCCAGAACTATCAGGCCTGAAACTGAAATGGGAAGGAGATGTTGGCCCAATTCTCCCCGAAGATTGGATTTTGGCCCTGATGCACCCCAGAGATATTGCAATTTCGGCCAGAATCAGACTTATTCAACTAAAGATCCTCCACAGAATATACTATCCGCGTCTAACACTGTATAATTGGGGGAGAGCAACCGACCCCAAATGCCTACGCTGTAAACAGGAAGAAGGTACCTTCTACCACATCCTATGGCAATGCACGCAAATACAACACTTTTGGCGACAGTGTAGTGAAAGACTCTCGAGGGTCATGGGCCGCCCGATACCAACTGACCCCAAACTCCTCCTCCTGGGGATTGAAGAGGAAGGAGAACTGTCCCGCTTCGAAAAGCTGCTGCTCTCAACATCCGCAGGGATTGCCAAAAGAAACATTGCACAATTGTGGGGATCAGAAATGACCCCAAGATATGACCAATGGACTGCGGACGTAGATGCTATCAGCCTGATGGTACGCCGAGTATATCAAGCACGTGGCTGTCCAGGCAAGGCGGACAAAATATGGGGAAAATGGGAACAAGTACTATGAGCACGCAGCGAATGAACTGCAACACGTATCCTCGCCATCACGCCAGGACTTAACGCAATGATTTGTCAACACCCGGTTGTGTAGTCAAGGCAATAACGCAGCTGGTCTTGCATGTGTGTAACTCTCCTTTGTAGATGTATATATGCACCCAGACAATAATCATGCGCAATGCCTTTTCATATGTATGCACAGTTATTTTTATTTTTATTTTGTTTGTTCGGATATTGAATGTTCTGAATGCATGAACAAAACTCAATAAAATGTGTTATTTAAAAAAAGTATGGAAAAGGGAAGAGCCCAGCTTAGTCTGTGGGGTCATTCTCATTGATAATAACACAATTGGTAAGTCGTCCGGCAATTTCAGTTTGGTGCCGGCACACGTCTTAGCAAGCTTGTTCTTTATGATACCGTTGTGTCTTTCTACCAAACCAGCACTTTGAGCATGTCTAGCTGAATGGAACCGTTTATCGATCTGTAATCCTGCGCATATCTGCAGAATTACAACAGCGATAAAATGTGGACCATTGTCCGACCAGATGACCCTTGGCAAACCAAACCTAGGAAAATATTCCTTAAGCATGGTTTTCCCGTTGTCATTGCTGTGGCATCTTTAACATGAAAGGCTTCAACCCATTTACTAAAGGCGAAGATAAAAACTAGTGCATACTTGTAATTATTACAATGCTCCATTTCAATGAAATCAAAGTGTATAACCTCAAAGGGACAGAAGGTGGACCAAAGCTACCCCTTGGAGTCGATGTGCCCTTTCCCATATTATGCTGTAGACAGATCATACAACTCTGAACAAAACGTTCAGCTACTTTGGAGATTTTATCATTCACCCAGACATTTTGTAATGTTTTGGAAACCTTCCTCGCACAAATATGGGTAGGGCCATGAGCCAATGCGACCATCATTGTAATGTACGCATATGGCAATAACCATTTTCCTTCTAACTTGTCTACCCAACACCCATCATCATCCAATTTTGCGAAACCCTCAGCCCATTTCTTAGATTCTTCTATGTGGCATCAGCTTGAATACTCTTTACAGATTTGATACCCTCATCCAAAGTACAAACATTTGTGGCTTCCCTTGAAGTATACATTTCTGAATGGAGATCAGTGGCAGTTTGTTTGGCTAGCTGGTCAGCAAAAGCGTTCCCTTTTCCCACGTCATCTATGATTTTCTGATGAGTTGCGCATTTCATGATTGCTAACTGAGTGGGGAGTGCAAGCGCTGAGAGTAACCGTACTATCAGGGAGCCATATTGGATCTTAGTTCCATGTGAGGTCAAGAAACCTCTTTCTGCCCAAAGTCTACCGAAGTTGTGAACCACCCCAAAGGCATACTGACTATCAGTATATATATTTACTCTAAGCCCTTCGGGAAGTTCACAAGCTCGAGTCAATGCTATAATCTCTGAGGCCTGCGCAGAGTTATGGATGATTCTCTTGGTCTCCACAATCCTGCTCAATGTGGTGATTGCATAAGCAGCCGTGGATGTACCATCCGGAAGTTTGAAGCAGGAGCCATTACAAAACCGCTCCCCTTGCGGATTGTTCAAATGAGTATCTTTCAAATAGATTCTGCCTTTAATCTCTTGCTCTGTGGTGTAAAGGCAGTCATGTGACGCTTCGTCACTGCAAGCAGTACCTTGTGGGAAAGGTAAAAGTTCAGCCGGATTCAATACGCAACACCTCTGAATTTTAATGTGCGGTGCAAACAAGATCAATTCGTATCTTGTTAATCGTGCAGAGGTGAGGTGTTGCGTTTGTGTTCTGTTTAATAGAACATCTACAGAGTGAGGTAGCTTCAGGGTTAAAGCATGGCCTAGGACCATACCCTTGCTCTGTTTTACAGACGCAGCAGCAGCGACAGCTTTCAAACATCTTGGCAAAGCGCATGCACAGGATCAAGGGCGGAAGAAAAGTAGCTGCACGGCCTATTCATCTCTCCATGTTCCTGCGTTAATACAGCCAAAGCACATCCATCACGTTCATGCACATACAACACGAAGGCCTTTTCATAATTTGGTGTGCCCAAAATTGGTGCTGAACACAGTGCAGTCTTGAGCAGATCAAACACTTGCTGGTGCTCCAAGTTCCACGGCAATGGCAAAGAAATGCCCTTCTTTGTCAAAGCCAACATTGGTTTAATCGTTAATGAGAAGTTTGGGATCCACTGCCTACAGTAAGAAGCCATTCCTATAAAGGCTCTGACTTCCTTCTGTGTATTTGGGACAGACATGCTAGAAATAATTTTTATCCGTTCAGGCATCAACCTTCTTCCCTCCTTTGACAGGAGATAGCCTAAATAGGCGACCTCCTGTCGACAATACTGAAACTTTTTGAGTGAAGCTTTATGTCCATGTTTTGCTAGGTGAATAAGCAACAACACGGTGCCCTCCTTACAGGCACTTTCTGAGTCAGCAGCTAAAAGTAGATTGTCTACATATTGAAGCAGTGTACAAGTGGTAGGCAACTCGAGTGTATCAAGCTGCTCTTTCAAAGCCATGCTATAGATGCTCGGACGTTCCGTGTAACCTTGCAGCGCACGGGTGAATGTAAACGAGCATCCCCCTAAGGTGAACGCGAACAGATATCTGCTATCCTTGTGTATAGGAATGCTAAAGAAAGCGTTCTTAAGATCCACAACACTAAAGTGAGTAGCAGAAGCTGGAATCATGGTTAATATTGTCGTCACATCAGGCACAATAGGAAATTGTGGAGCAACAATCTTATTGATGGCACGTAAATCAAAGATGAAACGAAAAGGAATTGCATTATCGCCTTTCTTGCACACAGGCAAAATCGGACTATTGCACAAACTACCTGCAATTTCCTCAATTACCCCATGATGTATGAAACCAGAGACTATGCATTTCAAAGCTTGCTCACCATCAACCGAAATCTTCTACTGTGGAATACGTGGCAACTTTACTCCATGTTTCAAAATGATATTAACAGGCTCAATTTGTAGAACACCGACATCATTGTCATCAATTGACCATAAACACTCCGGAACATCACTAAATTCCGGCGGCAAAGGTCTAGTCAAGAACTGAGAGACAGAAAGTTGCTGTGGTGAAATCGTCAAACGCACTCCATCTGAAGAACAATGATTTACCGCATTTAATTCCTTCAACAGATTCAACCCCAACAAATTCTCTCCACAATTCGTAGTCAAAAGAAATGGACAGTGGTCCGTGAATGGAACAAATGTAATCGGTACCGCTGAAGAAACCGGACAAACTATCAGTGTACCAGAAAACCCTACAGAAACATTGGTTTGCACTGACAGTGGAATGTTTGGAACCAGTGAATGGTCAATGGAACACTTCTGTGCTCATGTATCTATCAAGAATAGATGTTTCCTATTTCCCACTATCCTCTCAACGTAGGGACCTTTCTGATTAACGGGAATAGGCGTCGGTTCCAAACCCTGCTTCGTGCAATCCTAGTGCAACAGAATGTCATTGACAGGAAATTCTTCAGAGAGGTAAGCAGCAGAAAGTTTATGATAAAAAATGTTTCTATTATCAAAACTTGGTGCCTGATTATCCTGCGAAAAAGGTTACGAATTTTGAGAAAACTGACTTCTACTAGGACCCCCTGCCCCAGGGCGGCCTCTGGATCATCTACCCATGGCACCAAATGCGTCATTCGACTTCTGCTGCAGTATCGGGCATTGTGCATGCCAATGACCCTCTTGTCTACAATAAGCACACTGGTTCATGTTTACAGGACCCAACGGCACATTTCCCTGCGGAGCATACTTTCCCCTAAACTGTGAATTACCCCCTCTAGGGCCTCTAACAATCTGTTGTAATAGAACTTTAGTTTTCAGGTCTCCTTTTCTCTTTTCAATTCTTTCTTTCTCATTATTGACTCGATTCTCATAGTACTGAGCCATATGCAACACTTCAGACTGAGACTTAGCTTGCCAAGCGCTCTCAGAAGACATCATTTGCGACTGGATGTCAGGCAACAATCCACGCACAAATGTGTCCACAAATAGTCTTTTCCCAGACTCTGTGCTCAAATCTTGTCCACTGAAATCTGAAAACACTTTTTCAAACCGATTAAAGAATTCGGTAGCACCCTCAGACTTCCCTTGGACACAGGCAGTAAGTTTGTCCCAAATAATCCTTCTTTCAGGAATTATAACATTTAGTTTTTTGACTATTCTATCAGGCAAAGTCAGTATTAACTGTGGCGGTCTCTCGCCAGCTGGCCTTTCTCTATCTAGTCTAAACATATTATCCCATGTGTCCCCTAACCCTGGTACATCATCTACAGTCCTAATCTGTTTCCACAAATCAATAGGTAGGAGCACGGGAAATAACAAATCTATACCACTCAGAGTAAATACTGATGACTGCAAGACAGATTCTATCTCTTTATAGAACCCTGTTGGTTTCTTCCTAATATCGGGAATGGATTGTTTAATGGTGTTCACTTCCTGTCTTGAAAACGGAACATGAACAAACTGTGACACATAATGTGCAGGAATTTCATGAGCAGCAGTACCTGTTGCAACATTAGCTGGAACCTCAACTTTTGGGACAAATGTCGGAAGAACCTCTCTCACAGGCAACTGAGAGATAGGAAACTCCGAACGCTTACCGAGCAACAGAGCTAAATCGAGCGCTAAAGCAGCTGAAGGAGTGTCAGATGAAAAAGCTCTCTTGTAGATATTCAATAATTCTGCGGGACAACAAATCTTTCTTTTTATGCATTCATCCTGCAGGTATTCTACCATTACCTGTATCACTTTCCTCTGCATTTCTGGCGTATACTGACTATACGTGTCATATACTTCTACGGGAGTTATCGACATGTCTGAAATCCACCTAATCGCATCCTTTGTGCAAATTCGTGTTTCCTCATTTATCCACTTACGACAAGGAAGGAACCGTTTCTGTACAAGAATAGCACCCAAACTCTCACCATCAATTTCTTCATTCTGTAACCTTTCCAACTCCCTTCTATACTCAAAAACCCTCTCGACGTGCTCATGTACCTTCTCTGAAGATGGATGGATGGATTTCAAAACTACCATTGGTTGGCCACTGAAGTTCAGAAGCATGTCTAGTTTGTCTGTGCCAAATATCATTAAACACTATACTACCAATGCCATGCTCACAGTACATACAACATACCGGGGACCCCTCCATTGGCGCCGGTCGACCAAAATTCAAAGATTGTCTGTCACTGCGGAATAACGCCCTGAAGCAGGCAGACAATTTCCCAGGCATGTCAGATTACTGGTGTTACCTGGTCAATAATTGTACTCGTGAATGCAATGCCCCAAAATGAATTATCAGGATACTTAAGAATCGGGTCATGACTCACCTGATCAAAGGACAAAGGAGGTCCGATCGGATTACAAAGGACTATCAAAGGACCCACATGGTTGGTGAATTCAGCAAAACTGCCCGCCTCGATATATGGACCCTCATCAAGTGCCTTCTCGAACCGCAAACTCACAGTCCAGGGATCGGGTCATGCAGTACTGTTGAGGTATCGCTTCTCATCCAAGAAAGGGGCCCCCTTTTTCACCGTCCGATCCTGGTCCGATAGACGCATCAACCTTCAACGAGATGGCATCAATCTTGAGGGTCCCTATTCGGGCGCCATCTGTAAAAGCAAGAGGAAATATCGAGGCTGAGTACCACAAAGGAAATACACCAAACACGGGTTTATACAGATTCACAGATCTTTAATACTGCGCAGTTTACAAAGAAACAAAATCAGATAGCTATCTGGCCCTCAGTACATCACAGTGAATACCAGCCCTTCAGTGTGAGAAGTGAGAGGTACTGGACATCTGGACATTCAAGCATTTATACAATTCAGTAATAATGTCCAGCCCCCCTGCAAGTTAATAATCTATGGTCTAGAGTTTGTGCCGAGTTCACTTATGGCTTATACGACAATATGTACACGGATTACATTTGGTTTACATACAAACAAGTTACAGTGGCAACAGTGTATTCCCAGATTTAGCAGTAAGCCTTATCACATGTCCCTTCACAATGCAGTTCAGCCAGTGTCAACGTTCGATATTTGCTATACATTGTATTCGATGTATGTCTGTGGATGAGGCTTGTTGGTGCAGACAATCCTAAAACCACAAGTCAGGCATCGGACAAGGTCTCTTTACCCAGTCTAAACATTCAGCCCTCGGACAGTCTAAACATTAACTAAGTGCAAGGGTTGGGAAGGCTTGGTTACAAGTTGGAAACACAGTCCACCATTTTAGAACAGAGCGTTACATTTGAACATAAATCAAGATGGAGGATGATCCCAAAATGGCGGCGAAGTCGATCTAAAATTGGAACTTTGCAACACGGTTTTCTTCGCAGAGCGTCTGGGCTTAGGCCAATATATATTAGAAATGAGGCACAATATGATTTCCCGTTTAACAACCCCACCACTTCCTTCATTGATGCTTAATGCAATTTTATATATGTTATTAGTACCCCTCTTTAGTTTGAAGCGCCTGCCACCTTGGGTTAATGTTACCTTTGTAAGTTATCTGTTTTCTTACATACATTTATTTTCTGTTTGTTTTGTCCCTGGTATATGTCTCAGTTTTGTAAACCCTGATAAATTGGCTCAAAACCTGTTCTCATCTTTATGCTATTGAACAGGCATCCTTCGAAGAAATATTTCTGCCATCTGTAAATGTTTTATTGTAAGCCATTTCTGATCGAAATTGACATCCCTATTCTTCAAATAAATACAAATTAGAAAGAGGCCCATCAAGCCACTCCAATGTCCATGCCCCTCAAGGAGACCAGGTGATATACCCCCGCAAAATACTACAATGTTTATCCTCTTTTATATAAATGGGTGAGTGCCAAACTGATGACCACTTCCTATGGGCCTTCTGCCTGAGTGTAGGACAAAAAGAAGTTGCAACAATAACTAATAGACAATTAGAGCTATATGATATTATATGATATGATTTGATATGATATGATATGATATGATATGATATGATATGATATGATATGATTTCTAGTTGTCAATTTACAAATGGTTTCTACTGGACTTTGTTCTGATATTTGAGTTTTTGGACATCAGCCTATACATATCCAATGAAAAAAAGCGCTGTAGTATTAGTCCTTCGTTAAAAATAACATTTGAAAGCCACAGACACGATAAGACACCAATACCCTGTTCCAATACCCAACTGCAACTAATTATAATTTTGTGCACAGCTTTTCACCAGACGTCCCAAAACAAGCCAAATGATCTATCAGATACAATGTGTAGCTGCTCAAGCGTAATCGGTTGGTTCTCTTTTGACATAACAGTAAGGACTCCTGTATCCGTGTGGGTTCTCCTTAGCAGCAGTTGAATGTGACTGCGAAAATGGCAGTTCAAAGAAACAGAAAGGGGCACTGGGATGCAAACTGAGCAAAAGCCTGCTGCGCCACGACCGCAGGCCCACACGTCCTTTGGTTGATGCGCACTCTGCACTTGACTGTTAGTGTTTCGTCAGCTCTCCTCCAACAGATGGTCTTTCACGGATTCAGCACAAGATGAAGGGACTGCAACTGCCAATTAAGCAGGGGACTATTTTCTTTCTCTTTGTTAAGTGCTTAGATAACAAACAATCTGTTCAGCAAAATCACCTGGTTCCTACTGTACCTTGACAGCCTCAACAGCCACCTACATCTTGCCTGAGGGCAGTGGTACATAATGGGAGGCATTGAATATGAAATGATGCAGCGCATGAGGAGTATCACCAACAAGGGATGTTTCCATAATTTCACTGCGTGCATGCAGATTCTCATTAAAGCAAGGTAGAGCGAGCCTTTCATCCATCTGACGTAAGTGAATAAATAGAAATTGCTTAATGAGAATAACACGGTAAGATAAAATACGACAGGGTGGTCTCAATTGCTCGCATGGGGGCTGTTGCATATCAGCTGGAGCTCGCTGCTGGGAAAGGGAGCTCGGGTGCGCATTGTGTAGGCCTGCTGGCCATGGCGCGCGTACAGAAATGCATCCACAAAGTTGGAGGCTTAGCAGGGAACTCCCTGTGCCTTCCGGCTTTCTTTATTAACTCCACGTCACGTCCTGCATACGCAGTGATGTGACACGTATATAACATCCTTCTTTTTCCATAACGACAAAATACATAAGCATTCTTTGACCTTACAATTATTTACACATGTGATAAACCCAAAGTTCAAATTAGCACACAAAGTCTCTCAGTTTACCAGGGGCCGCAGGGCCGCCTTCAGGTTGCATCCAGTGTAGCGCTGACACAAGGCTACTTCTGCGGCTTCCTCCTCATCATGCTCGCCCTGCGGTTTAGGATCTACTTCTTCTTCCTCTGCTTGGTCACAAAGTTCCAGACTCCGTGCTGTCTACCTCTCTCAGTGTCACATCAGGGAGGTGTGTGTACTTTTGCTCTCACTCTGTGGCTCATTCTGGTCTTCTGTCGACATTTCATCAGGGATGAGCTTGAACTATGATGTGGTTCTCGGGATGGTCTCCTGACCTCTGCTAGCTGTTATTATTGTCCCTTCTTTCCTAATTCCTTTCCATGGTGTAAGGTCATAAAAGGTTTACAGTTTGGCTTTTGTTGCATTACTCAGCACCAATACATAGCCCCCACCTTGTGTCTTGATTTTCTGGCTCGTCGCCTGGTGTTCATGTGGTCATTAGCTCTCACCTGCCTGGCATGGGCGCGCCCCTTATCTATTCTCTTCACTGACTGGCTAGGATGATGTGGTATTGACGAGTTGAGAATCATTCCATACATCAGATCTGCCGGTGGCATGTCTTTGGAGCTATGTGGGGTCACTCTGTAGTTTTACTCACCACGGACTGTTCTGGGCCTTTGTTATGTGTAACACCTTGTAAATGGTCCTCATGAACCGTTCGGCGTCACCGTTTACTTGTGGCCATCTTGGAGTAATGTGGTGGTGGCAAATGTGTAGACCGTCCATGTATTTAGTCAATTCCATTCCCTGGAACAGCAGCCCATTTTCCCTCTTTATGAATCTCGGTAGTCCATGTGTGGTGAACATCTTTTCCAGAGCGGGAATCACTGCCTCTGCCACCGTCGACTGAATAATCTCCACTTGGGGGTATCATGAGTAGTAGTCTATGGCGACCAACAGTTATGTTCCTTCCTGCACCGTACAGAAGTCGAAACTGATCGCTTCTCATCGTGTTGAGTCCCTCTTCGCTGACTGTATAAGCTCTGGCCTCTGGGGTGCACTGGTCACCTGGCAGGGGTGGCATGACTCGATGACCCTCTCCACTTTCACGTCTATTTGGGGGAACCACAACCTATGTCATATTATGGCCTTGGTTCTTACCATTCCTTAATGTCCCTCATGAGCTAGGGTGATTATGCAGTTCTACTGGCTGGGGGGATAAGGATTCATGTGCTTCTGAGGATAAGTCCTTCACTTGTGATGGAGAGCTCCTGGCGGACTGCAAACATCCCTGTCAAAAACTCTCTGGCTGCTTCTGTGCGATTGTGGACATTTCAGAGGATGGTTTTCTGTTCGCCTGCAAGTATTGCATCCTTTATTATATTGCAGCATGGGTCAGCAGTGGCGGCTTCCCGAATGTCATTGATGCTGATGGCTTTGGGTTTCATCGTGCTGATGATTTGGCAAATGTGTTTCTCTGGACTCCTTCACCTCAATAGGTGGTGCTGCCCTCAGGTGCTTGGATAGGAAATCTGCTGGGTTGTCAGCTCCTGCTTAACACAACAGGTCAAAGTCATACTGCTGGAGGTGTAGGAGCCATTTGACAATTCCGGCCGGCGGATGAGGTGATGATCCCGTGAATATTGCCAGTAGGGGTTTGTGGTCAGTGTGTGCTGTGAACTTCCGTCCATAGAGGTAGAAATTTCTCCAACCCCATAAGTCTGTAATGGCCTACTCCTCTATGTTGAAATATCTCTGTTCTGTTGGTGTCAAAGAACGTGACACATAGACAATTGGCATTACTTCTCATGTGTGTGACGGTTGTACAAAGGTTGCTCCCAGTCCGACGGGGCTGGCATCGACATGAAGCTCTGTCTGTAGTGTGGTGAGGTAGTATGCCATGGTGGTGTTGGCTGATAGGGATTATTTGATGTGATAAAAAGCTTCTTGGCAGCATGTGTTCCATTCCCACTTGGTGCTCGATTTGGTCAGCTCCCTCAGGAATCCGATATGGTGTCCAAGTTCGGTATGAATCTACAGCAGTAAGTCGCCATCACTAGGAAGCTGCGTACCTCCGTGGGTGTGGTTGGTGGTGTTGCTCCCTTGAAATCTGCGACTTTGAGCGGGTCAGCCGCTACCCCTTTATTGTTGAACACGTAACCAAAGAAAGTGATCTCTTCCTTCAGAAATTCACACTTCTCTTTGTAAATGGTGAGTCCTGCCGTTTCCAACCTGTCAAGTACCATTTCCAGTCTGCACAGGTGTTCTCTGCCGCTGGCGTGCACAAGGTTGTCATCACTGACGTTTAGTACCCCTGGAATGCCCTGAATCACCTCCTGGATCGCATGCTGAAACAATTCTGCTGCAGAGGATATGCCAAAGCTCAACCTCTTGCATCTCCTGAGGCTAAGGTGGGTCAAAAAAGTTGTGATATATCTCGAGTCACGATGCAGTTTCAGCTGGCGGTATCCAGCATTGTGATCAAGTTTGGAGAAAAACCGGGAGCCTGTGAGATCTGTTACAATCTTGTACAATGTCGGGGTGATATGTCTGATTATGGCTGCATTCAACAGGTGCATGTCAATACAGATCCTGACCTTTCCTGGTTGTTTTGGTTTCTTCACGACCACCATAGGCGACAACCGCAGCATTGGGCCTGATACAGGTTCTATGATATCTGCGTCTTCCAGTTCTTGTAGCTGCTTGGAAACTAACTCCCGCCTATAAAATGGTGTCCTCATGTGTCGTACTGCCTTGGGTTGCACCGTGGGGTCAATGTGTAGTTTGACTAACTTGCCTTTCAGGCATCCACTTCCCCGCTGGAGACCTGGGTGTTTTGTTAGTAGATCACTGATGTCGTTTGAGTCTATAATTTCAAAGACAGTCCTAGATCTTCTGCAGACTCCTAACTGAGTAAGCATTCTATGCCCGCATTTACAACGTATACTTTGGACTTGATCTCCTTGTCTCCCATATTGAGCATTGTTCTGAAACATCCGACAACTGGCAGTGGTGCTTTGCAACCATACGCGAACAGTAGGGTGTCTGTGTGTTTCAGTTCTGGGTGGGGTTGCATCTGCTTGAACATGTCTGCAGACATAACGTTTACGAATGCTCCCATGTCAAACGTCATGACAGTTTCTTGCCCCTGTATGTGTATGCAGCACCGGGGTCTCCTCTTCCTCAGTGTGCCATCGCCTTGTTCCAGCGCCGAGATGAGGTGAACCTTGCCCTTTCACCTTGTCCATCCAGATTCAACTGCTGCCACTACACAGTCGTGGTCATCCCCGGATTTGTCTGTGGAGGAGTTGTCCCTAGTCACGACGAGGCAGGTGTCTGCCTGCTTCTTCTTCCTGGTATACACTTTTGGTGGTTGGGTTTGGTAGCTTTGGAGCGGGCCTGACGATCGACATGTGTGTGTAGTGATATTTGCAGCTGCATGCTCCGAACGTGGTTCCTAGGGCAGTTTCTTCTCCCATGGCTTGCACCTCCACACCATCTGCATTCATTCAGCCCTGGAGTTCTTGGTTGTCACCTCTGGCCTACTTGAGGTTCGCAGTTTTCTTCCCTGGCCGCTGAGTGAGTTGCAGTTTTTGTAGAGTGGTGCCCATGTGAGATGCTCTGTCGTGCGATAGTTCCCTCTGGTATCCGTATTCCAATATTCTTGCGAGGAGGATGCCCTTCTCACTCAGAACTATGCATCGCAGTTTTTCCGAGTTCATGCCATTGATGATTTGGCATCTTATCTCTTTTTCCACATCCTCAAACTCGCCTCCTCAAACTCGCAGGGAAAGCCAACTGCCGGAGCCTAGAGTTGTATGCATCAAGGGGCTCATCCTCTGTATGGACTGTGGTCCAAAAGTTGAATGTCTCATAGTTGCTGTTCAGCTGTGGCGTGAGGTGTGCTGATGAGTGCCTCCTTTGGTGACCGTTATGTGTATGCGCCATCTCGTACAGCTAGGGAGTTGAAAATAAGTAGCATGTCATCACCCACATTCAGCAAAAGGTGTGATCTAATTTTTCTCGGCGTAGTTACATCCTTATAGTTCATTGCCATATCAAATTGTTGTATCCAGATCATCCATCTAGGTCCAACTAATGAGGGGTCAGTGTAAGGGTCAAACGTGCCCAGTGCTGCTGTAGTGCCACCTTGGTTGCATGCTCTTGTGGGAAAGGGGAGGAATGCTGCTATTCTCTCAGGGGTGCCCATGCTGGGCATGGATTTGCCTTCTGCCATGTTTTCCCCTGTTGCTGTGTGACTGCGTGGTAGTTGGGGCAGTCCTCTCACCTTCTGAGTAGATGTTCCGTTGAGTTCAGCTTTCTGTTGCCTCCAATCATGTGTGTTGCGTGGCTGGGTCCATGTAAACCCTTCCTGGGTCTCGATCCTGTGCCTGAGTAGGTTGCCATTGCTTCATGTGGTGGGGTTCCAAAAATGTACATTTCTTTTTAATCTTGTGCGTGTGTTATCCGCATTGCGCCCTTGTCACCAGTGTTCCATATCAGCTGGAGCTCCTTGCTGGGAGAGGGAGCTCTGGTGCGCTTTGTGTAGGCCTGCGTACAGAAATGTGTCCACAAATTTGGAGGATTAGCAGGGAACTCCCCGTGCCTTACGGCTTTCTTTATTAACTCCACGTTACGTCCCGCGTATGCGTTGACGTTATGTGTACATAACATGGGCCATCTTTTAAATTCTCCCTGGGGTGTGGGGAGGATGAACGTGCCTTAAGGTGTAACCCTTGACCAAGTGGATTTTATAGGAAGGGACATATCCCGGAGTGATGTCAAAGGAAGTGACACCACAGACACATTCCGATGGGTGACACACTTTATTGGCCTCACCCTTTTCATGACCAAAATTAAGTGCGGGATGGAAGGTTTTAAATTCATCATAGCCACTGACATTTCTCTGGGCAGCCTCCCTTAACATAATTATTTTAGATGGTCTGAACCATTATAGAAGGGCATTTCCAAAGTAGTCTTGGTCCAGGCACCAACAGTAGCAGTCTAGTCAGAACTGCCAGGCCATGTCCCGTTTGCATGGTAGCACAAGCAACGCTAGAATTTGTTTGCCTTGTTGGACCTAAAAAGTGAAGTTCAGTTTGATTCCCTTGAAATAGGAAGCAGAACAACCACGACTGCACATACATTCTCTCTTTTATGTAGATAAACTAAAACCAAGAGGCATTAGAAAGCCAACGATTTTGTAGCCATGGGATCAGCATTTGCGAGGCACTGCCATAATAGTACTACCTAACCATAAAATGGCATCAGCTGGCAAATGGTGTGAGAACCTGGGCATATGATGTCAGTGCCTACGAAATGCCTATCTAATACTGATACACAAGCCAAAATGGGTGGAATTGCCAATGCTTGTTTTTTCCAAGACTTCAATGCAAGGAACATGTGTGAGGATACAGTTATTGAGTGGCAATCAACTGTCTGAAGGCACACTTGGTAAAGACATTTATATGACACCTGCAGCCCCTTTTAAAGCTGCAATTAAGCTATAAACCCTCAGAATCATGCATGAAAATAACACTGGAAGGAACTTTATTTACATCGCAAAGTTTGATTTTACTTGTGACAGAGGTAAATCAAAGAAATCCCAGCAGGATGTGCTTTGGGCAGTGAAGGGCAGCTAGTGGGTGTGAATGGTTATACGGATTGGCATGGCCCTCGGTGGTCAATAGGAAGGTAATAACCAATTAACACCCACATGCTGTGTGTACCTTCACCCGTGCCAACTCCTTCCTAGCTGTACTCTAGTGCAGTTGTAGTAGATTATTTGTGGACCTATCCAAAACTAAAATGGCTTTGAACTAGTCATAACCACTGGCATTGCTCTAGGCATCCTTCTATAGCACAGCATGCAAATCTGTCTTGGCTTTTTAATATAATTTTTAAGGTACCTCAGTTGCTTGAAGCACTTACTGCAGAGAACTGTGTGCAAGCTGCAGGTCACAACCTACATTCTGGAAGAGCTAACAAATCATGTATTTCTTTCTTCTGATGCTGGTAAAAATGTGTATGCTTGAGCTGGATTGTGCCGTCCAGTTTGGGGTTTACGTGGATACAGGGCATGTCATCAAATAAATTGGAGACCAGTCTTAAGCCCTGAAGAAGGTTTACCCAGTCAGGCGGGAGGCACACGTAGGAGCAGCAGGTGCCCCTAAATGTCTGACTGGTGGAAGAGATGAGACAAAAACGAAAGCTATGTGTGCAGGTGACAATCAACCACAATGCCCTAGATCAGTAAGTGTGCCCTCCAACGCTATACTCAAAAACAGGATAATAAGTGAAGACCCCATGATGAGAACTTCTAAGCCAGGTGGGAGTAAAATAATGCTGGTGGATTCATTACATGGACAAAGTCCATTTACCCGGCAGGCCCCATTGACCACCAAACATTGTATTACATAATTTATGTCAGGGGACAATGCAGCTTGTGGTGTGTACTAGATAATGGATCAAGATTGGATCTCGCACTTCACAAAACGTTTTGATAAACCTCAGTCAGATCAGCCAGAGCCAGATATCAACCATGAAAAATGGGACATAGAGCTTGACAAAACGACCATCGTGTGTAAAATCAACAAGCTAAAAACATCAAGAGCAGCTGGTTCAGTTGGGCTCTCTAACGCAGATCTGAAGGCCAACTCTGACGCCTGGTCAACTTTTATTGCTGAAATATTTAAAACATGTGCTGAGTCAAATTCGATTCCTAGATCTTGGAAAAATGCCAACATCGTCCCGATCTATAAAAAAGGCGACAAAGGTAATCCGAACAACTACCGTCCTATCGCCTTGCTGGACTGCATCAGCAAATTCTTTGGCGCCTGTCTTCTGACTGGCACCAATCAAAGAGCTTTATACAGACACGTCTAAGAGGGTATGGCTTAACAAAGCGGGTCACCTCTCTCAAAACATACACACACACAGAGGGGTCAAGCAAGGCTGTCCCTTGGCACCTGCGCTTTACAATGCCTACATGGGAGACATTCATATTGCTGAGAGAAACATCAGAACCTTCCCGCCATCTGTGGGCAACAAAAAGATTCCTAGATTGTTATATGTGGACGAATTCATCTTAATCGACCAGACCACAGTGACCTTCAAAGAAAACTTGACAAGCTCTTGGCCTATCTCTCACTGAACGATCTTGAGATCAATACAAGTAAAGCCAAGGTGATGATTCTTGACAAAGTGCCAAAAAAAAAAGAAAACGCCATCTTGGCATTTAGTTATAAAGAATGACTAGAAAGAGTGCAAGCCTTTAGATACCTTGGTGTTACCATCAGCAACAATCCACAAGAAAAACCAATGCAGGAAACCATCCATCATAAAATCAAAAATCTAACTATCCAGACGCAGCTGATCGACAAAAGGTCTGGCTGCTTTTCGCTCAAAGCTTCCTTGACTTTCTACAAAACAAAAGTAGTCCCAGCAATAGTCCATGGAGTGGAAGCCATGCCGGCTATACCCTCAGAACTTTGGAACAAGCTAGAGGGACTGTTTTGGAGGAAAATACTTCCCATGCCGACCTCAACTTCTATAGCATCTATCAGAAGAGAGCTAAGTTTAACATCATTGAAAGCAACCGCAGACCTTAATGGTTTAATGCTGTTTAGGAAATTCTGTTCATCAAACCAGAAAATCTATGAGATAATCCGGAAAAAAATGAACAAAGGAGAAAATAAAATGTTGGCTTCATGGGCCCGCAAAAACGTTCTGCTCCTCGAGGAAATCAGAAGTTCACAGGAAGAGTTAGAGAGGAACCCTATGAAAACAGCAATAAAACTCAAAGAAACAGATTGGTGCAAAACAACAGAGTTGGCTGGAAGAAACAAGCTAACTACACATCTTCCTATAACCGCCCAGAAACTGAACGAGCCTGTGAACTATGTAGTAAAATTCCCTAACAAAAGGATACGCTCAATTTTCATGAGAGCCCACTTGAATATCTTAAAAACTAAAGAAATCCAAGCAATCAGAGACAAAACTAAGTCCAACAAATGCCGATATTGCGAGGAACCCCAATCGATTGAAACACTAAAACATCTACTCCTTGCTGCAAGGGTCTAACGGCTAACAGAAGAAAACACCTCGCCCACCTCTTTACATACTTTTGCAGCCTGGACGAGGAATATTGGTGGACATACCTGATGAATGGAGAAAACATCAAACCGGTGCTTGCAGTAGGTAACTTCCTAGAGAGCCTTGATCTGGACAACAAATAGGCTGCCAACAGTGGACGGGAGATACAATAGTAAAGAAACAAGGAACATATTGTAAAAGGAAAGACTCTGCAAATGATCAAAGATGATCAAAGACGAATCAGAAGATGAAACAATCAAAAGAAAAAAAAAGAAAGCCACACTCAAGGCTTGCATAACTTGTAATAACTAGTAAAAAAGTTGAAGTATAAAAAATAAAAAATAAAAAATAATGGATCAATAGTATATTATTATACTATACGTGTATAATTTTCAAAGGATGCCTGTGCATTAGGAATTTGGCATAATCCTAAACTCCCCTTCTAAAATTCGATAAGGCTGCCCTCAGATGGGTCAGAAAATATTAACTCTGGAAAAGAGAAGCATGACAGCCCACCAACCCCAACCTAGTGACAAAAGTTGAAACTATTTTCTTCCCAGATAAAAATCCTAAATCTCTCCAAATTAATATATGTGTTTTGTGGCTACAAACTCTTTAATATTAAGATGTACTTTTGCAAAAAATGAACTGAGCACCAGGCGCAGTGTGCATCATGTTCTCAGTAATTCAAGGATACACAGCTTTGCTCACAGACATATTTCTCAAATGTAAAGATCTGCAGTCATGTTTATGTTCCCAATATATTCTTTGATTTTATACAAAGCAGCTAGGAACCCTTATTGGTGCTATTATTTCCCTTCAAGTTTCTCAATGAGGTATTTAGAAACAGTGCAAATAAAAAGTGAACCAGAGTGCCCATCTTGGAATTATAACATTCTATCCAAAAATATTATGATTGGTTAATCTAGATTTTGATCATGTGATTTTTTCTGTAAGACAAGTGTAAAGCTATTATTACAGCAACATATACTAGAAGTGATCATTAGAAAATAACAAACTTAAATTAGAAAGAACAAAGCCAGCTTACAATGTTAGAATAAATAAATAATGTCCTTTTTAAATTGCTTCTTTTTCCGAAAATACACACCATTGTGTCTCTCAAAATGCCCTTTCTTCTTGAAAAGGGTCACACTCAGACTAAAGTAAATTATCTATTTCTTATGTGAGAAGTAACAAGCAAAGATTTAATTTTAACTTCTGAGCACCGATTGTTTGGTAGTGCTAAACGTGTTAAAACATATAAACTATCATACATAATTGTAGTCGCTGCACGCCTGATCCTTTGGTCCCTTACCATGTCCATTGGAACCCTAACACTTCCTGCAGAGTGAATCCACCGTCCCCTCAACTCCCCCTACAAAGGATGTAACCTTATTGTGATGAGAACATTCCTGAAGCACCAAATACTAAGCTGGTCCCAACCTCTCGGATGCCTCTATTGCTGCTGCTGATTTTGACCATAGAAGATTGAAACTCCCTCTTCAAGATATGTGTGTTTTTTTCTATGGATGTGCTACTGTCCAGAAAGGCTAGCGTGGCTGCAGCCTGACAACTAGACTCAGAGAGAAAGAGACACAGAGCTAGAAAGACATTGCAGAGAGAAAGAGAGACAGAGGAAGAGCGCTAGATCGACACGTGTCGCGGCAGGGAGAGCTAATTATTATTATTATGATGTAAGAGCAAATGTCCTTCATGCAATGTATTAATGAGGCTTTTTCTGTAGTCTTCACTTAATGCAATGACTTTTAGGTTATCTCAATTTTAGCAGCAAACAAAATAGGATCTATGTAGGTAGAGAGATTTGCCTAGGAACTCAAATTGTTCAAGCAAGGAATCAGGCCTGTGAGACCAGCTTTTCTGGTTGCACAATTTGCAAAGTTTCAGGTTTCATAGTACTAACAGTATAGGACTTATGGTATCAGAGGCTATGTGAATGGGAGCCTAAAAGCCAGAACTGAATGAGCATCTGACACTAGACAAAAGTCAATTTGAGGTGTCCTTAACCAGCTCTCCTTGTTATAATGTCTGATAATATCATCTCCTCCTAGTCATTGTTTAATATGTCATACATTTTGTTGTATGCATAACATAAACACAAGTTGCATTACCACAAAGAAAAACACATATACAGCAAATATATTGGTGGTTTTCAGTTTAAGATAATGCTACAATGTTACTAAGTCTGTTTGGAAATACCATGTTAGAGAGTGTAACACACGGGGCCTCATTACGAATGTGGCAGAAAGGCAACAACGGCGCCAGTAGTGCTACCGGCACTGTTGTTACCTCTCTGCCACATTACGAGTTCTGCTTGCCGGTGCCGGACTGCACGCGTGGTCTGACCAGGCGTGCAGACCGGCACCCACGAGTAGAACTCGTAATGGGCCGGTAATGGCCCATTCGCAGGTGCCGGGGCCGGTAGCGAGTTTGGCAGTAGCCAAGCCCTTAATAAGAGCACGGCTACCGCCAAACCCGTAATGAGGCCCACGGTCTTGCAGTGATTATACTTTTCATTATACACTTTTAATCCTACATTTGAGTAAACAATGGTGTGCTCAACAGGTGGCAATTCGCCATGAGCTTTTAGTGGCCCCAATCCCTCTTTTAAGATGGAAGAATAATTAGCTTTGTCTTCAGTGGGAAGAAATACTTCACTGGTCAGAGCAAACAAAGAATCAGGGGAAAATATATGGGCGGGCATTCAGAGCACAAGAGCCGTCATATCCTTATTCATGGCGTTGAAGTTGCCATAACTGTGAGATGCCTTTAACCCACCTGTTATCAAAGATTTCTTTGAGCAATTTTCCCTCCATATTATTGACCCCCCATACCTTTTGCTTTTATTCGGCCGACCTTTCCTGATTTTTTCCAGTGGAGCACAGCCTTCAGCTGCGCTCCCCTGGGCTTTTGCTCAGTTGTAATATCTGTACTGGGAACCTGTTTCCCTTACTCTTTGACTTTGTTGCCAATTGTTTGGTAACTTTTTATCTGTACGCCAATTACCTTACTGTACCGCACAGAGGGTTTTTTTCGTTTTATGTCCCTAGACACCCTCTAAGGAATTTTTGGTGGTGAGACAAGTATGCCTATGAAGAACTGGTGGCAGCAGTTTACTTTACTGGTATTTTACTTCTTTTTATCGAACCATATCGCGTTACTTTGGGCATGAGGTTGGTGGAGGGGAAGGTACAGCCTCTAGCAAGTAAAGAACAAGCAGTACAAGACTGGCCTACCCCCACTACCCAAACGCAAGTGAGAGCCTTTTTGGGCCTCTCTGGATACTATAAGAATGTAATGAAGACTATGGGACCACAGCTGCCCCTCTGACTGCTCTCACTACTCCAAAGAAACCCAAGAAGGTCTCTTGGTCTGAGTGTGGGAAGGCCTTCCAGGGCTTAAAAGGCTCCCTGTGTCAGGCATCTGTTCTCAGGACTCCTGACTACAACCATTATTTTATGTGCAGACAGATGCCTCTGACACTGGGATAGGTGCTGTTCCATCACAGCTAGATGAGAAAGGCAAGGAACACCCGACTGGATTCATTAGCCACCAGCTTAAGCATAGAGAGCTCAGGTGGTCCACTGTAGAGAAAGAATGATTCTCTGTTGTGTGGGCCCTGAGGAAGCTGAGGCCCACTTCACTGTGCAAACTGACCATAACCCCTTAGAGTGGCTTATGAACATGAAGGGAGAGAATCCAAAGTTGCTCAGGTGGTCCATTAGCCTGCAAGGTTTTGACTTCACCATTTACAGGCCAGGTGTCCAACATAGCAATGCTGATGGGTTACTCGACCTGAACAAGAGGCCCACCCAGGGGTGGATTATCTCCCCCTTGGCCTTGGTCTGGGGGGGCCAGTGTTAGGAAAGATTTCTCTAAGTGCAAATTTCCCTCCATATTATGGACCCTCGCTCCCCAAATGTTTTGCTTTTGTTCGACTGACCTATCCTGACTTTTTCCAGTGGAGCACAGTCTTCAGCATTACTGTACCGCGCACAGGGGTCTTTTTTTCGTTGTATGGCCCTAGACACCCTCTAAGGAATTGTTGTTGGTGAGACAAGTATGCCTAGGATGAACTGGTGGCAGCAGTTTACTTTAATGGTATTTTTACTTCTTTTTATCATACCATACAGTGCTTATCGCGTTTGGTCTCTGGCAGTTGGCTGTTAGGGAAAATTCTCAGTTCTGTATTAATTCCCTTCTACCTTAGAGACCCCCAACTCTTTTGCTGGACTTTAGGACTTTTAGTGTTTATCCTGGAGAGAGTGAGACCTTTTTCCCACTCTTTCATGTATTTTTATTTTGTTTGAACCCTGGGTTTCTTTTGGTTTTGGAGTCTGACTAACTCCATAGGCATCATCTTTTTACATTGTGACACACAGCACCCTCAGTGCAGTGTCACAGAGAAGTCCTTTGGATTTCTCAAAGGTTTAAATACCTTCTCTTGAATAAACTACTGTTTCCAAGAGTAATAAAGTGAAATTGACTTTACTTACCATTTTCTCTTTGTAGACCCAGCACACACTATCTTACATAGAGTGCTGGAGGTGTTATTTAGTATCCCCTTTGTCTACCTTCTCATGTAACAGTTTTATGTTACCCTTTCTACAATTAATGGCTGATGGCAGTGGTTTACTTTTTCCTACCATTGTGCGTTTTTTACTGCAGGCTGAATCCTCAGCTGCAGTATTGCACCCATGGGTGCCCATCATGTCAAAATAGCCCCGGTCTTCATTTTTTGCCATTTCTTGTTGGAAAACTCCTTCTTGAGATTTACTCTTCGCAACAAACCAGGTTTGGTCACTTTGTTTATTTTGTCTTTGGCGGGGTTCACGGCTGTAGCCCGCCTCTGGCTCCAGCATGTCTGACAGGCAAGAAGCGAGGGAGGTTCCCAACACTCCCTGTGCTTAGTCTCCTTGTTACAGGAATGAATGGGAGAAACTGGTATAAAAGGCGAGGTCTTTTGCAAGGAAGGCAGAGTCGAGCACTGGACGAAGGAACCGAAGAAGAAACTGGAAGAGAAGCTTGCTGCAACCTCCTGGACGGTTGGTTTGCCCGGTGAAGACCTGCTGCATTGCTGAGGCTCTGAATTTCTAATGTACTAGAGAAGCCCTGCAAGGATGACTTCTCCCCTTGGGTTGGTGGGACCAATCAGCCCCAAGACAAACTGTACTGGTACCCATCTCTCTGCTGGCTGTACCTATCTGCTGCTGCAGGAACCAAGTGCCAGGGGACAGTAACAGCAGAATCAAGTGCATCGCCTTTAAGCCGGACCTGAGCTCCAGGAAGATCCTCCAGACTCCCTCGAAGCAGGACTAACCAAGCCTGAGACACCTCAACAGAGTGCTGGACCCCAGAAGTTAGGAAAGCCCACAAGGTGTCGAAGAACTGCAGTGGTGCTATTTGCGAGTAGCTGAAACCGTGAAGTGCCGCTGATCTGAATTGCACCCATTGCTACCGCTGACCTTCAAACCATAGTGCAGGAGTCCCTATATGTCCTCCCTCTTGTCCCTATGACTGAAGCCCAGTAACAACAGGATCTGCAGGAACTACAACAGGAACAAAAGCTAGCTGGAACCTTTTCTTCAGACTCAAGGTACTCTGAACTAGGGGTACTTACCTCTGTTTGTGTGTAACTTCCTTGCTCTCAGTTGAGACTTGCATTTGCTGCCTTTTGCAGAGTTGCTTACAGCTTTGCCCTTCACAGGCCGCCCAGCTTGTGGCCCAGCAGTGATTTCTTTTAACAACAAACTCTCTTCAACATTGTGGAAAACCTGAATGCTAATCTTCAAGAAGTACCTCAGCTCCCTAGACTTTGCCCAATTGACATTGGCTGTCCTGGCTCCCTGAATACTCTACTTACCCTCTGACTTTGTGTTGATCTGTCCCTCCAAAAAGTCATACATACCTTACTTGTATAGCTGGGAAAGGGTTAACCAGATTGCATTGGGGGATTGAAAAGTCCTTACCTATTTGAGAATCTTGTTAACCTTCCTTTCCCTCCCTAACATTTTCCTTTTTCTACCACTCTCAGTATTGCCTTGAATGTACAAGTGATATATTAATGTCCACAGTGTCCTAACAATTGAAGTCACCTCAGGGTGTAGGAAGTGTCTGTGTGCCATCCCAAAATGGTATCTACTTATTTACTGAAACTGAGAGAGTGTATTTTAGTGTTGCATATTGCTCCCTTCTGAAGAAGGCTTATTGACTGAGACCACTGTGGGCTGTGATTGGTCCACGCCTGGTGTGCATGTAAGAGAGCAGATCTTCCATTGGCTGTGCAAATCCGAGCACGGCTCAAAGTTTAGATAAGAGAAGGGGCTCTGTATCCATTCCAGGTCGATCTACTGTGGTTCACACCGAACTAGGAAAGGAACCAAGTGTCTTGTAAGCTGAAGCAGACCTGTTGACCCCCCGGAGATGCACTGGAAGGTTTGGCACCCTGAGCCAGCTGTTGTCCCATTGGACCCCTGCTTTGTCATTGATTTTAGAGGGCCTACAATGACGCTTTGACCCTTTGGAGAAGTGGGAACAACTACTCTCCACACCTCCTGATTTCCTGCCAAAAGAGCCTTCTGAGAAGTGTTCCTGGACCGTCTAGTGAACTAACCAGCTGTAACCCAGAAGTTCCTATAGGAGCGCCGCTGTCCAGAGTTGTGACTTCGGGAATTGCTAGCTTGTGGTCCTCAGCCCTCTCCTGCCAAATTTCAAAGGACTAGCACCTCTGGGTCGTGAATTAGGACAGTGCAGCATGCTGTGAGCCTGTGCGGTCCCTGTATCACTTAGCTGTGGTGACGATCGCTGTGGGTGTCTTGCCTGCCTGCTCCCCTGAGCCCTGAGTTCTGCTGCACTGAAATTGTCTTTGTCCTCCCTTCGTGAGCGGAGTAAAGCATACTGTCTCGTCACGGATAACCATCTTGTCCCGCAGCCCTAAGAGCCGGAACAACGAGCAATGGCAGGGTTTGAACCTACTCCCGACCTCGACTGAACTGGTGACGTTTGGTCCGGAGTGTGCCAAGGGATGGTAAGTACTTGCTTAACTTCCCGGTGGACCCTGATACATCCATTGTACTTTTATGCAGAAGGATCCTTTAAGATCCTTACTTTGGCTGGGATAGCCTGCGCTCCCTAGCTATTCCCGAACTTTGAAAGTCGCTCTGTCTGTAAGGGCAGACCCTCCTCAAATATTAGGACTTTATTCTTCATCACCTCCGGCCCCTTCCTGAACTGCTAAACCACCTTGAAAAATTACCGCTTTCACTCCTTATGCACGACCGCTCCTGGTCGAAATGTGATTACATAATCATATTCGGCAAAGAAAAGGGACCACTGTAATTGGCGCGAGGACTGGGCCTTGGTTGTTTTGAGATATTGCAGGTTTCGGTGGTCTGTGATGACTGTAATGGTGTGTCTGGCCCCCAGAAGGTAGTGCCTCCAGGCTTTAAAGGCGGATTTGATAGCCAGGAGTTCCTTGTCCGTGATGGCATAATTAATCTCTGGAGGTGAGAACTCTTTCGACCAGAAGGACACAGGATGTAGCTGGGGGGTTTGCGGGTCTCTCTGTGAAAGGACAGTCCCCATTGCAAGACTGGACGCATCAGTTTCAACGACATAAGGGAGGTCTGGACGAGGATGTCGCAGGATTGGAGCGGAGGTAAACCTTTGTTTAAGTTCCTGAAAGGCTTCTTCTGCTTCTTCGGTCCAAGCAAACTTTTTATAGTTTTTTCGTAATAGTACTGTGATTGGGTGCACAAACTGAGAGAAGTCTGGGATGAACCAGCGGTAGATGTTCGCAAAGCCCAGCATGCTTTGTACCCCTTTCAGAGACGTCGGTGAAGACCATTTCAGAATGGCATCTACCTTTTGCACGTCCATTCTGATGCCTCCTGGAGTAAGGATAAAACCAAGAAATTCTACTTCAGTGACGTGAAAAAAGCATTTTTCAAGCTTTGCAAACAAGCGATGTTGACGGAGCTTGTTGAGGACTGAACGAACATGCCTGACATGATCTTGTTCCGAGGCCGAGTATACTAAGATGTTGTCTATGTACACTAAGACGCACACATCAATTAACTCCCTTAAGACGTCATTCATGAAATATTGGAATGCCGCAGGAGCGTTGCATAACCCAAAGGGCATGACTTGATATTCAAACAAGCCGTACTTAGTACGGAAGACGGTTTTCCATTCATCTCCTTTTCTGACTCGGACCAGGTGGTACGATCCTCAAAGGTCCAATTTGGTATAAATCTGGGCATCTTTAACTTGGTCTAGCATTTCAGGGATAAGTGGCAAGGGGTACCGGTTCTTCACAGTGATCTGGTTCAATGCACGGTAGTCAATACAGGTTCTCAAGTCTCCTTCCTTTTTCGGTACGAAGAACAAAGGGCGGGATGCGGGGGACTTCGAAGGACGGATAAATCTGTTTGCAAGGTACTGCTCTAAATAGGATTTCAAATGAAGGTTTTCTGGTTCTGTGAGAGCGTAGATCCTGCCGCAAGGGATTTGTGCACCAGGAACAAGGTCGATCTGACAGTCATAGGGCCTGTGCGGTGGCAATGTATTGGCTTGGCCCTTTCGGAAAACATCCTGGAAATCATGGTACCCACTTGGCAAGGTATTAGTTGCTCCCAGGGTTGATACTATCACTCCGGGAGTCATATGGATACAGATGTCGGGTTTCTCCTCTTGGTAATAGCAGGCAGGGGAGCAGTCACTGGGGAAGGTTAATTTTCGTGCCAGCCAATCTATCAAAGGGTTGTGAGCAACCAACCATGGCATCCCTAGTATTAGCCTGAACTGAGGTGCCTTGATGAGATCGAATGAAATAGACTCAGATTTCCGTCCTGGCACAGCAAGGTTACCCTGGCTGTGCACTGGGTTACTGGTCCGGAAGCGATTTCTGTCCCATCCACGGTGGTTACCTTGTCCATAGTTGGCTTAGAACACAAAGGAAGCCCCATCTCTACTGCCAGTTCTTGATCAATATAATTTCCAACTGCTCCGCTATCTATGTATGCTTCAACGGCATGCATTATTGACAACTATTGGTGGTTAATTAAGATCACTGGTATTGCAAAGTGCGAGGTCAGCAACTCTTTCTGCTCACTTGACAAACTGACCTCTACGTTTGTAGAGCTTGGTAGTTTTCCGATTCCTTAGCTTCATCCTTCTCTGTGGCCCCAACTGTTCTTCTTGGGGGTTTTACTGGACAGTCCTTCAGGAAATGTCCTGGTTTCCCACAATACAAACAAAGCTGTTGTTGTCTTCTTTTGTCCTGCTCTTGTTTTGTTAATGGAGGCCATATCCCTCCAAACTGCATGGGTTCTACAGCATTTTCAGGAACAAGGGGTGTGTTTTCCCTTGGTCGAACATACACGGTCTGAGGGTTTGTTTTAGACCAGTCTGCCTTTCGGTCCTGCAACCGGTGGTCTAGCTGCACGACCAGATTTATGAATTCTGCGCAGTCTCTGGGTGGATCAACCACCTGGGCTAAGACGTTCTTTAATTCGCCTCATAAGCCTCGATGGAATAACGTGGTTCTTTTGTTTTCTGTCCACCTAGTTTCAGCAACCAGTCTGTTGAAGGTAGCAATGTACGTTAACAAGTCCTGATTCCCCTGTCGGAGGGACAAGAGTTCATTGTCTACTGCTTGTTCCTGGGTATGGCAAGCAAAAAGTTTTTCCATTTCTCTATGGAACCCCCCAAAGTCATGTAATAGAGGATCGTCATGGGTTACCAACGGCACCGACCAATCTGCTGCACTACCACTCAGGTATGATAAGACAAAAGCTACCCGAGCTTGGTCGTTTGGAAATGCTCCAGGCCTACAAAGAAAATGAAGGCGGCATTGATTGATGAATGCCGCATACTTCCGTGGGTCGCCTGAGAACCTTTCTGGTGGTGCCAGGGGCACTGTTCCAGGTAACGTGATCTGTACCGGAGTGGGTGGTATGGCGGGGTTTTGCATAGTTGGATTGCTTCCAGGTAGAGGTGTCTGTCCTGCCTGTGCTAGCAAGTATTGCCTGCTAATCTCTTCAGTGTGTTCTTTGGTCACTATTAGGCCTATCCGGAGGGCATTAGTCTCTTGTCAGGCAGAATTAACCTCAGCATGAAGCACTCCTAGTAATTGGGCCAATTGGTCCATTTCTGATGTCTTCATGGCACCCCGGTGGATTTGTTATGGTAGGCTTCGCGTTCTGTTACGCTCACCTGGTATCCACAGGGACGCCACCCAGCTGGGTTACTCGCTGGTATGCTTCTCAGCTTTGCCCTGATGTGGTCTGCGGGGAAGGTTCTGCCTGAAAATACAGGAGGACTGTGTTCAAGACTGACCGACTGGGGTAAGTATCCTCCCTTCACCCCCGTATGATTTCAGTCCCTCTGGCACCCTCTCCTCACCTTGTGGTAGAATTAGGCGTGCTCCCCGTCCTGCCTTCTTTGCAGGGGCGTGTTGTCTTTCATGGGCGAGTGCGGTCCAGTTACTTCACTGACGCCTGCCCGTTTGATATTGTTCAGGTAGGTCTTATTGCTGTTCTTTAGTTTTGTTGCTATCCTGCATGCCTTTCATTGTTTAAAATGCCTCTTTTTTCTCCCTTAGGTATGCAGAGCTTCAGTGCGGTGAACTGGCTTGGTTGAGCCCCGCTGGTAAATGATGGTGCATTAAGAGCGCTATGATGCGGTAAGTAAGCGCTATGCGCAGCGCTGCAAAGTCTTGCCTTTGCTAACCTGTGTTTTCCTTCCTTGTAGGTCACGGTGTTCTTCAGCGCTAGTGGAATGTCCGGAGGGGTGCCAGCCGAGAGGCGACCAGCCAGGTAAGCCTTTTGAGCAGTTCGTAATTTGTAAATGTCTCTACTGTTTTCTTTAATATTGCCTCTATCTTCCTCTTTCAAATCGTTCTGTCCTGGAGGCGTGCAGATTCGAGGAAGCTGTTCTCAGTAGCTGCGAGTGTTTAAAGATGAAGACTGCAGGTAAGATGCTGCTGCTAATGATGTTCCTTTTGTCTCCTTGCAGGTTCTGCTTCTCCGAGGTTCGAGGGAATAGCTGGACATGGTGAGCATCTTGTTGCAAGCTGCAAAATAACATGAAGCGTGTTGTCTTGCTCGGGTGTGGTTTAAATAGCCCCAACAAAATATTCCAGGTAAAGTAGTCCCTAGGCTACCACACCCAAAACACTAGACCACATGGCTTGGTTCTTAGGAACCAAGCTATGTGGATGCCTCCATGTTGGCTGACAATACAATAAAGTAGTTCCCAAGCACATTGTTTTTCATGGTGTATGAGCCTGGCGCCATAGGCGCCAGGACTGGCCCCATGAGGGCTTTTGAAGAGGATGCCAGGCTCTAGAGGCCCGAGTCCTGACTCCACCTGGCCAATGGGTTTGCCAGAGGGGGTTTTGGGCGAGGGTCGTGACACCTACAGGGCGAACGCAGCTGGCTGATTGGGGGAAGTTCGATACCGAAGGTCATTGGCTGATCCACGGATGTAAGTATATAGCATTGGCCTGGTAAAAACTGGGGAGGGAAATGTTTGTATATTGGGGAACTGTGAAATGATAAAGGATTGATTTGAATGGAATACGTGCAACAAGGTTGCAGAGGACAGTGCACCAAACCTTGCATGAGGTATTACTGGTGGTGGGATTTCCTGGGACAAGGTCATGGGAGAGTGCATTGTAAACCCCCTTCCAGGGTAGAATAAAAAGAGATGGTTACCTCACCAGGTGATGAGAAGACGGCTGTATGATATTATAGTGTATTCATATGTGCAGTAATTGCTGGCGCCAGCTGTAAGTTGTAAAGTAATTTAGTTTTGTGAAAAGAGATTTTCTTTGCATATTGGTGTATATTGTGGAGGACGTGAAGCTGTGGTTTGGATGACAAAAAGTGTGTGGTCTAGAGCGTGGGTGGCGTTTGTGGTGCTTGTCCAGGTAATTGTTGTGACGTTGAAGGTGTGGTAATGGGAGCAGAAGTAGAAGTGTTGGGAGAAAAAACTAAATATTCATGTGGGAAGAGTGTGAAGGAGGAGTTGATAGGGAGAAGGTTTGAGTTCAAATCAAGGTTTGGTAATTATCAACAGACTAAAGGTTGATGTACCATTATGGGAGACACTCCCCTTATTAATTTATGTAAAGCATTACTCTGGTATAAGGACAAAATTACTAAGTACCACGCCAGTAGGTGAAGGGCACTGTGGGTAAGATGTTTATGCTTTGGCTGCAGGAAGGCACTCTTTCCAAATCAGTACAGCAACACATGACAACATATTTGCATGCTGTATACAAAGAGAAAAATTTAGAAAAATAATTTGCCAATCTAGAACTGTGAAAATATATGGGGAAGAGATGGAAGAGCCACCAATGAAAGTGTGAATGCTTAATCAGCATTAAGGGGAGGCACAGCACCCTCAGCTCCTTCTCTCCTCCCCAGAGCATTGATCCGTCTCCCAAAATACAAGGACTATACTCATAAAAGGAATTAAAAGAAGCAGAAGCACACACTAATCCCACACATGCATGCACCCTCCACCTATAGTAGTGAGGATATTTTAAACTGAGTAAAAATAAATAAACACAATTAAGTGTATGTGCACTATGAATATGGTGAACATTGTGATTTGCAAGCAAAGTTGACAGAGGCTGAGGAAGGGATCCGGAGAAATAAAGACAGGCAGGGTGATAGGAAAGAGTTGGCAATAGCCTCAAGCAAATGGGTAGGAGGATAAATAATGCTTAAATTAGATGGAAAAAGTTTGGATAACTTTAAAGAAAAGGAAAGGGAAGTTAGAGAAAAACTCGAGAAGGAAGAGGAAGAGAAAAGAGAATAAGAGCAAAAGGAGCAAGAGAGAATATTTAGAGAATAAAAGAAAGATGACAAAGAGGGATAGACGAGACAGTTTGGGGACATACTGTCCCGAATACAGAGAGAGATAAAACACAGGAATTGAGAGAAAGACAAAGGAGTTGGGAAAGATGCAGCAGAAGTACAGAAGCAGAAGGGATGGGGAAAAGACAAGAGAAGGGTCTCTGCAAGGGAAGGAGTGCATTGGAAGAGGTATTAAATGGGATGTATGTAACGAGTCCCCTTAAAAGACTAGATTTTGAGGACAGAGAAGATGAAGGAGATGGAAGTGAGGATACAATGTTTATAGAGTGTAAGTGACTTCAATCCAGCACTCCAACTAAGTCAATGCCTAGTCTGGGATGCCCAATGGGAGCCCTTATTTATATATATTTTTATGTCAAAGTTATTAAATCTGGATGATGAACCCTTATATAACGCCCCTCTCTTTGAATCCCCCTGACTTCACTGTGCCAAGAAGTAGGTTTGTTTTGCAAATTAAAAGGTTTATTGGAAAAATCAAACTATATATATATATATATATATATATATATATATATATATATATATATATATATATATATATATATATATATATATATATATATATATATATATATATCACACTTTTATGAACAAAATAATATCTGATAGCACACTTATGAATATAATAGTGGTCAACAATGGGTAATATTACAATAGCACACTCTCTTTAATCAATGAGGAGTTGGTATAGAAAGGATAAGGTAGCAGAGAATACTTTATATGGTTTCAAGGAAATGCAAGGTGGGAAAGAATGCAACACAGAAATAAACTTGGTATGATTTCAACAAGAGATAATATCTTCACTTTTTCCCTTGTGACAACTCACTCCCCCCTTATGCAATAGGAAGAGATGGAAATGAGGACACACAGGTTTCAAGAATACAATCAATAATGCAGTTCAATTCCAGTTCCCCCCAGCACGCTTAGAGAGAACAGGTATGATTTAAAGCAGGCAAAGTCCTTTTAGATGTGATTGCAATGAAGTGAAAAATATGCCAAAAATGATTTTAATTCACCAAAGGAGATTCAGGGTAGGTGATAGTTACTTTAGATTGGTACAGGTCAACACTAGCAATGATTCATGAATGATTATCAGATTGAAAACGAAAGTCAGCAGTTGCAAGCAAAAGACAGCTATTTTGACAGAAAATGAAATGGAGCTAAATTGCAATTCACGGCACTTTTTCCGTGTGTGTAAATCGCTATTACGGAAAAACTATAAGGAATTGGAATGTCGTTTTGGGTTTGTTGGAAAGCTTAGGATCTTAGCTTTAAAATGACAGTTAAAAGACGTGCGGTTCAAAAGATACGGACGTTTTTGTGGCGGTAGATTTTCAGACAGATGGCGCTTTTACAGATTTGAAATCGCAGGATGGACACAAAATTCTAAATGCAGTTCTGAATAGGTTGAAATGGATGGGATAAGATTACTTTAAACTAAGAGATGACTATGCACAGTTCTAGAATAGATAATCACTCCTAGTTTTTGAATGGAATTGAAATGGGCCTTGTTACCGATCTGGTCAGGTTTGGACTTCACTCACCACCGGACGGTCTCTGGCACTGGTTCTGCTCAAAGCATGGCCTCTGGTCTGCTATCGGCACTGCACAGCGGTCTGCTCTGGCCGGCCTCTTGGACTGGATCTGACGGGTTCTGGATACAGCTCTGCTTTCTGGGGCTGGAATCCTGGTTCTAGCACAGGGTTATTGGCTAGAATCAAACAGCATGGCCCCCCGGCTGTTGAAGGTGAGAGCCCCTTGAGGTTTAGGGGTTAGAATCAGGTTGCTATATTCTGAAGCCTACTGGGAAGAGTTCAGCTTGTGGGTTAGGCCTCTGCTTCTCCAAGGTTCTAGAGTTTGGGTTCTAGAGCTTTGTTCCGAATCTATCTGGAGTCTAAGTTCTTCTGGATATTGTCAGGATCCGGTCCGGGAGAGTACCGGGCAAGAAATCAGTTGAAGAGGAAAGTGAGTGTCCCTATCTGGGTCTCAGCAGTCTCTTTTTATGTGTTTTCTAAGTGGGTGTGGAGGCTGACTTTCTATGCCCAACCCACTAAGGATTTGATAGGTTAGAGGATTCTCTGTGCCCTGACTGGAGAAAGGAGTAGTGAGTCAGAATGAGTCAGAGTGATGCTGCCATTTTACAATCTAGTGAAGAAACTCCCCTTTGCTTTTACTTAGAAATCAATTTTTCATAACAAAATATGTTTCCAAGAACCACAAGTTGTTGAGAATACATGTGTACATCACAAATTAATTAAGGTACATTCTGTTCCAACCCTGATTTTCCTAAGAGCTTTAGTTCAAATATGACAACTGATTCGTGATTTTGGTGGGTTTCGCAATATTGGACTTGCACCCAATTTTACACAGACCTACACATCCTCTCTAAGCATATTAATGTAAGTTATTATGTTTCTAGCATAAACACAGCAGCTACAATATTAATAATTACAGGGTTTGGTCTCAGAACATCGTACGGATTTCAGCTTAGTCTCAAACTGTGAGTGACTTTTTCATATTAAGAATCTCCAAGTTGTACATTTCGGTCAGCTTGGAACACTTTGTAAATTGCAATTTTATAAAACATATATTTGCTCTCAATTGAATACACACAGCGGTTTGTCTCCGCCCCCAGAAGCTTGGCTGCCTCAGAGGTCATATGTCTTGTTTCTCCCAGAGCAGTGTTGTTCAGGCACACCCAAAATCAGCATATTCTATTCAGTCCCAAAGCCCCCATTGTTCCTTCCTCCAGGCTGCAGGAAAAATCTCCTCCCTCTTAATCAACAGTACCCTGTGATATCCTGCCTTCTGGCGTATAGGCGCCTGAGGTGTGAAGTGTTCTCATGGGAAAGCAAACCTTTTGAAGTCTGAACTGCATCAGCCTGCCTTCTAGTCACTTGCAACTTAGTTCCTTATAAAAAAAAAATATAACATTGTAAACTTTAAAATAAGCAATATCTCCTTAAACCAAGTCTTTTTCAACATGAAATCACTGGGTGGCACTCTATATGGCATTTTGACGGAATTCTCTTGCTTGGCATATTTAGCTTCTGAAATACAGCTCTCCTGTAACAATTTAGATCGCCAGCGCCTGTCGGCGGCGAGCAACGGTACTGCACCCATTTTTGACAGCTGTCTATTTTTTAAAAGGGGATTTTACTTTGATGGCATAGGTTGGATCTTTTTGGTGGTTTTGTGAGCCATGATTTTAGCAATTTTTGACACCAAATAAAACAGATTTTTGAACAGATCTGTATTCCTTTGCAATCAGCATTGCTTTTTCCAAGTGGTTTCAGGCTACTGTGTGGGTATCCCCATGGTGATTTTAGGCAGTGATCTCCTGTGCTCACTGACATGGCAAAAATAGATGGCGGCCTATCTTTCAGATTTTCACTGCGCATTTTTGGATGATTTCTGGCAAGCAGCATGCTTTCCGGTGGCCACTCTAATGTTTCTGCTGCCAGCGATGTGGTAGGGCTTGGATGCGTGGGTGAAAACATCCCACAAGATGAGGAGGAAGATGAAGAGGAAAGGGCAGCACAAGCCTCCTTCAGAAATGGGAAAACAGGGAAAGTGCTAGTGTGGTCAGACTTCGAAGATCCAGAAGGGAGGAAGCCAGAATCTGTACAATATCCCAGATGCTCAAAGCAGTTTGGAAGAGAAAACTCCATATGTAAATAGATTGTAAACTTTACCAGGGCGAAAGAAGGTTAGTATGACCGATGTAGTTATAAAGACGAATGATGCAGCTGCATTTGGGCAACCGGCAGACTTGGTGCATTTCCCATTGTTAGAAAAGGGGAAGGGCGGCTGCAATATATTCCATGGCCACAGATGGACAAGCGTAATTTAGTCTCTAAGCTACCAACGTTTAAATCAGGAGCAGGCAAGTGGATCTATGAATTACAAAAAATGACAGCAGGAATAACGTTAGCAGTGGGTGGTGGGTGACATAAAGAGCTTGCTTGCTGCCATAATAGGGGAGAGGGCAGACAACATTTGGAAATAAGAGGGCTTGGAGTGATGGTCCAGAATACCACTTATGATGGAGTAGCAATGAGGGTACAGCATCCCGATTCATCAGACATGAGCGCAATCATGACACACAAAATGCGTGGTAACAAAGACCCGGTTGCTCATATCCAGGGGAAATGGCAGCTTGAAATGAGAGAGCAGTGGATCAAAACAATATATATTTTTGTTATCACATATTGTACAAGGGGTTGCCCGAGACAGTGCAGAGACAATTGAAAAAAATAGTGGGAATGGAAGAGAAACCATGGCTAGAGATTCAGTTGACTATGCTTCACCACTGTTGGCTAAAAGCAAGAGAAAGCTAGAAGGAAACCTTAGGAAAGAAAGGTGGAGGAAACAAAGCGAGTTCAGAAAAAAATATCAGAGGTTTCCATGGAAGAAGTAGTGTTAACAAGTAGAGAGGGAGTTATTATACAGAAAGCACAGCAGGTACAGCAAATATTGAGCGGAAACTTTGCAGAAAGGGGAGGATATAATAATTTCCTGCGGGAAAGAGGGGGTGCACCCAGAGTCAGAGGGTTTGGATTTCATGCTCCACAGGGAAGAGGAGTAAATGGGGGACAACCTAAGTTGGCAGACAGACCCTGCAATGTTGGACATGGGAGAAATGGGGCACATCTCCAGAGTGGGCAGAAGCAGGGGAGGGATGCAAAAGAAGTGGACAGAGAAGAGGGGGGCAGCATATCCCCAGCCTATACCATCCTATCAGTTACACCTGACCCACAAGAGGAACCGAGTGTCATGGTAACCATAGGTGACAATGACAAAACATTTTCTTTCCTTTTAGATACACGGACAACCAGTTCCTGCGTTAGGGAGGGAAAGTACCAAAATGTCAGGCATTGTGGACCTCAATCAATGGTATGGCGACTCCAAGGATAAAGAAGCCATCAATTTAGAGACACTAATAACAAATGTATATGGTCAGATCGTTATAGTGTGACCTTTTTCATCTCCTCGCCCGATGCCCGAAGCCAAGTTCCCCAGTCCTTCACTAAGAGTGATTTACCAGAATTACAAATAAATAGACAGAGACCAACTTGAACTATGCCTAGCTGAAACTAAGAACAACCAAAATGAGGATGATTCCTGTGACACACTACTGACAAACTTACTATTCCATCTTAATAAGCTGGTGGACCAGAAGGCATCGCCACAAACCAAAACCATCAGATCTTACCCTAAACAGCAATAATGGTTCTCTGGAGAACTTGTTGAACAAAAAAAGGTGAAAAGAAAAAGAGAAAACAAATGGCTAAAACATCCTACCCCAGTCATTAAGGAATTATGGAAGGAAAGTGAGAAAACCTACAAGAGCAAGATAATAGAGGCAAAAAGAATTTCTATAACGATCAGATTACAACCGCAGCCAATTCCACTAGCAAACTTTATAACATCTTGAAACATATAGAGAAACACAAAGCAATCTCTCCTCTAATTACTTCGACACAAGAAGAGTGTGATAACACTCAGATTGCATTTTTCCACAACATTGCTAAGGCAAGGGATCTAATAACTAAATCCCAATCCAGTAAAATGACTTCAGCAATTCTCCCGACCGAGGTGACCATCAAAGGCATTGAAGCCTTTAAATTCACGGAAATTACCTTCGATGATATGATAAAAGTGCTCGCCATCATGAAACCAACTACCTGCACAGAAAATATACTGCCACCTAAAATAATTCTGGAACACCCAGAAATATTCGCACCCAAACTGACGAAAATCATTAATACATCTTTCAGAGATCAGTCAGTACCACAAGCTGTAAAAAAGGTCACAGTAACACCATTGGTAAAGAAACCCAATCTAAACCCAAGAGAACCCAGTAACCTCAAGCCCATTACAAATTGCAATTTCATCTTAAAGATCATGGACAAGATAGCCACCAAGCAACTACAGGCCCACATAGAAGCATCAGAATCCCTACATCCTCAATAATCGGGATTTTGACCAGCCCACAGCACAGAGACCGCCATGCTCGACCTCCAGACCAAAATGCTTAGCATTATGGATAAAGGGAGGGCTGGCCTTCTTATCCTGTTTGACTTAAGGGCAGCATTCGACCTGCTGGATAACAATCTACTTAAAACAGTATTAGAGAAAACAGCTAACTGCTTTGCAGAAGCGATCAGCTGGATAATGTCCTTTCTAAAAAATAGGATCTCCAGGGTACACTGGGGAGACAAATTCTCTCTGGACAAGGAAATCTTATGTGGCGGCCTACAAGGGGCTAGCATGTCACCTTTATTTTTCAATTTATACCTGAAATACCTATGCCTAGTACTCAATCACATCAATACATTCTTTACCAACTATGCTGACGATACTCAGCTGGTGATCGAACTAAGCGGGGACCACAAGAAAGACAATGAACATTTAACCATGGTCTGCAATACTGTAGAACTATGGATGGACGCTAATTGGATGTGCTTGAACAGCCTAAAAACTGAGCTTATGGTATTTGGCTCTCACCAAGCCAGAGCAAAATTACCCCCGGCGTATAGCTCGTTCCAGATAAAAGACACACAAATACAAGTCTTGAGCAAAGTCAAAACCTTGGGAATGATGCTGGAAGATCCACTGGGGACTGAAGCTCAAGCTCTGTACATAAAAAAACATGCACTTATTACCTTAGACTATTAAAAGCCATCAGGGCCTATTTGTCAGAAGGTAACTGTGCTACCATAGCAAGGGCCACCATTCTGTCACACCTGGACTATGGCAACGCACTAATCTTGGGGTCAAACAAACAATGTCTCCACAGCTATCAAGTCATTCAGAATAATCCATTGAGGAACATTAAGAAAAAAGCCAGATCCGAACACATTAGTGACACGAGAAGAGAGCTACATTGGCTTAAAATTGAAAACAGAGACCAAGTCAAGGCCCTGACACTGGCGCATAGATGCATCCATGGGAAAGCACCAGTCTATCTAAAATCCAAAATTAATTTGCATGCAAGCAGCAGAACACTCAGATCGTCAGACCAAGGCAAGATTAAAGTGGCTCCACACAAGCGCAAATTTGGCATTGGAAAACCTTTCCCCATTCTAGCCGCTGGTCTGTGGAACAATCTCCTCGCTCACATAAGAATGGAAGCAAATTATATGCGATTCCGCAAACAAGTGAAAACCCACATCTTTAACTAAGCCACCACTTACCTTAGGTCTTTTTTGTTATGCACGTCTTGTCTCGTGTTTTGTCCTAATCTATGTCTGTACCTTGTGTCAGTGTTTCTGTGCCCCGAGGCTTGAGAGCTACCGGCGCAATACAAATAAACAAATAAATAAATACATTTTAAAAAATTGTCATGACTGCACAAGGTTTTTCTGGGGCGACAAGTACGGTTCCTTTCACTGACGACTTATCTAATTCTATAGGAGTAAACAATCTTTCCATGACATTATTCTACTCCCACAAGACAAAAGTCAACATAACAGGGATAGATTTGATGAGCAAACTAAACATGACAATATAATTTACTGGACAGTGAATAATATGTTCTACTCAAGGGATCCATTATATAAATGTACCATAATATATATATATATATATATATATATATATATATATATATATATATATATATATATATATATATATATATATATGCATTCTATGGCCAGGAAGCACAAAGGTGCGTGCCATTAGACCCGGAAGTATTCCTTTACAGAGTACACATACTGTTAGCATGGCTCCCAAGAATAAGGGACAGACTGTTGCGACTACCCACAGAATTTTTGTTCAGACCAGAAGTACCCATGGATGAGGAAGAAGGGAAAGTGATTAAAATAAAGCTAGAAGCAGCAATAATGAGAGAAGACAGGGTGATTCTGAATGGAGTTGATGATGGAATAAAGTGGAGGACAGTGATAGCTCTTCATGAAGGACACAGATTGATCTGACAGATGAAGACTTGTTCACAGACAATGATACACATGATGAAGTAGTGTTTAACATAAGCTTTACTGAACAACTAGAAATAGAGAAGTACCACAGATAATGTAATTGCCAAAAAAGATACTGGGCCTCATTACGAGTATGGAGGTAGCAATGCCGTTTTTAGCAGCTTGGCTACCCCCATACCGGGTACTGGGTCCGGGTTCCTGGAATGAGGAATTACTGGGCCATTCTGACCCTGGAGGGCCCGGTAATTCCCTTTCCTGGGACCCGGACCTGGTACAACTCCATTCCCATTTGAGCCCCCATAGTGCTCAATGGGAATGGGGAGGATGCTAACAACGGGCCCGTTAATGATGGGCCCGTTGTTAGCATCCTGGTCTGCCTGCGGGTCCCGCTAAGGACACCTGGTTTTATCAGACGTCCTTAGCGGGACCCACAAGCAGACCTTGTAATGAGGTGGTAGAGGGTTAAGGGTGCTGCAGCTCTACCGGCGCTGTTAAGCCTCTACCGCCTTCCTCGTAATGAGACCCACTGTCTTTTCTCCAGGAAGTTTTGGCACAAGTACCAAGCATATTGTGGACCATTGATTCATATCATATTGGCTTATTAAAAGGAGTAGGGGAAGTCAAAATTGAATTGAAGCCAGGCGCTATTTTAGCATGGGTACAAGAGTACCCAATGTCAAAAGAAGCAGACAAAGGTATTTATGACACCTTTGTCGCTCTAACAAGGGATATTAGTGCCACCAATATCCTCATGTAACACAATGGTGTACCCAGTAAAAAAAGCAAAGGGGTGGGGGTCGTAGGGATGTATTCAGGTTCTATGCTCTCTGAACAATATTGTTGAGGCAGAATTCCCATTGGTTCCAAACCTGGCCACAATATTGTCCAATATTCCATCCAAAGATAAATATTTCGCAGTAATTGATTTAAAAAATGCTTTCTTTTTGATCCTCCTCCATGAGGAGTCCCAAGACTTGACTTTCTATTGCTGAATCAAGTTGAAACGTAATTGTTTACCTCAAGGGTACTGTAAATCCACCTCAGGCTTTAATCAGCTACTCCAGATGGATCTAGGAAATGTAGACCTTGACAGCAAAGTGATACAATATGTTGATGACACTTTGGTGTGCTGCGAAAGAGAAGAATTGTGTAGAAGAGACTTAGTACAGCTGATGACAGTTTTGGCAGAAAACGGGTAAAATGTAGACAAAGAAAAAATACAATATTGTCATGAAGAAGTATACAAGTAAGCTCATACCCCACAAAGGAAGGCAAGTGACCCCTGAGAGAGCAGAAGCCATTATGAAAACAGTCAGATCAAAAACAGTGAGGGAAATGTAGCATTGTTTGGTCTTTACAATTACTGCAGGGCATGGATCTTTGACTACAGTACATATGTCAGAACACTTTTAAAGGACCTCAAAGATGCACAGTGGGACAACAGGGACATAGCCTGGACAGGTGAAATGATAGGAACCTTTTGATGAGTTAAAAATGGCAAAAAGCTCAGCACCTGTGTTAGGGATCCCTGATTACAGTGCAGAATTGTTCTCATTCTCCTATTAAAATGGAGTAGTAATGGCAGCAGACCTCACACAAACAACTACCATGGGATACAAACCACAAGCATTTCACAGTGGGATTCTAGATCCAGTAATGAGAAGTCAATATCATGTGAACAAGAATTGGTGGCAGCATCCTTTGCAATTGAAAAGTCTGCTAGAATTACAAAGGTCCATACAGTAACACTATGGGCCTCATCACGAGTTGGGCGGTAACGTCGCCGCTATTAGCGCTGGCGTTAATAACCCTACTGCCAAACCCCCCAGCGCTAATAGCGCCGGATCACGGTGTTGGCGGAACGAGTATTGCCCATTCCCCATTGAGCCCATTCAGGAATTCCCCATTGAGCTCAATGGGGAAATTTTGCACTCTTACCGCCGGCGGATTTCTCTCCAGCGGTAAGAGCGCAAAATTTCGGCGGATTTCCCACCAGCTTAGAGCTGGGGGGAAATCAGCCGAAGCCATAATTTGGCAGACCCTTAAATGCGGTGGTAATAGCACTACCGCTGCATTTAAGGGTTACCGCCAAACTCGTGATGAAGCCCTATATGTCCAGCATGCCCTGTTTGTAATCCTTGAAAAGTAAAAGAGTACCTTGGCCACACGAAGAGCCTCTGGTTATGAGGTGATTATATCAAATCCATTTATTAAAATTGTTAGGTGCAGAGAAGTGAATACAGCAAGATTCATAGCAGAGCCAGTAGAAGAAGGAGATGTACGTGATTGCACAAAGTACACTGAATACCTTCATGAGATACGACACATTAAAGAAAATGCTCTGGGGGGCCAACCATCTTTATTGATGGGTCTTAATCAATTGATCAAAGCACAGGCCAAAGGCACAATCAGACTGCAGTAATAAAAAGCAAAATTGAATGGCAACTTTGAGACAGTGGCAAGTGTGAGACTGTCCCTGCATTTTTCAGCAGAGGTAGCAGAATTCAAAGCGCGCATTTTGGCACTTGAAATGCATGAAGAGGAGCGGTAACAGTGTACTCTGACTCTGCCTAGGTGACATCAACAATACATGCATGACTGTCATGTTGGAAGAGGCGTGGCTTTTTACACGCAGACGGCACGCCAGTGCAACACATGCCATTCTTGGAAAGGCTCATAAATGCACTGCAGCTCCCATCGGCCATCACCCTGGTGAAATGCCTAGCCCATACTAAAGCTACAGATTTAGTTTCTCACAGCAACGAGGCTGCTGAATTAGAAGCCAAAAAAGCTGCATATTTTTCTGAAATATTAAAATTTTATACATCACCTAAAAAATACACAGGTGCATGAAACTGGCTAATGAAGGAAGGCTTTAATACACTACCCATAGCCCAAATTACTGAGTTTCAGGGACTAGGCACACCAGAAGAGCAAGAATGGTGGAAACGAAGGGGGTGCTGGTAAAGGGGTGTTGGAGGAGACTGGTCGAGGAGGGCCTGGTCCCAGTAAGACTCATAAGGGACCAGGAAACCAGTCTCAATGGCAGGGAGCATTAGCAAAGGAGGGGGAGAGGGAAGGAGGAGGAGAAAGAAAGGTTTTGAGGAGTTTCCAGAACTTAAGGAGATCCGGCTCAAGTCTGAGAGGGGTTGGGAGGCCATTCCAGAGGGAGCCTCCTGCCGAAGAAAAATATCTACCCCCACTCTGTGCTTGGGGACATGTTTGATCTGCAAAGAGTTGGAGCTAGAGGACCAAAGGATTCTAGCAGGGAGGTATTTAGGGGGAGAAAGTTGGATGTACCAGGGTCCCAGGCCCCAGAAAGCTATGTGGATGATGCATAGGGTCTTGAATTTGATCCTTACAGCTAGCAGGAGCCAGTGGAGAGATTATAGTGCTGGAGAGATGCAGTCCCTGGGGTTGAGGCCAGGGATAAGTCTCACAGTCCTATTCTGGATAAGTCAAAGAGGGCAGAGGGAGGAAAGAGGCAGATTGAGGAAGAGCCTGTTGCAATATTCCAGCCTGCAGAAAACCAGACCTCCGGAAACATTGGGTTTCTGGGGGAAGGTGATGAAAGAGAGAATGCCTCTGAGGAGGTTAAGCTGATAGTGGCTTTCTTAAAAAAAGGTCAGCGATATTAGGAGAGAAGGAGAGAGTGGAGTCAAAGATGACACCCAGGTTTCTTTCCTCACATGAGGGTGAGGGGAGGGGACCAAGGAGGATGGCCAGAGAGTAGGAGGGAAGGAGGGGGCATGAGTCCCAATGAGGAGGATTTCCATCTTACTGCCCCTTTACCTGATGGATCAAAGCAGGTCCATGCACACATCTTGGTGCCACATGTGCTTTGAATTTCCTTGTATATGAGGTATTCCGAATTCTCTTCTGCTTACCACCCCAAACAAACCGTTTTTTTGAGTGTCTCAATGGCCTCCTCAAGAAATGCATTGCCAAACTAAAATGATAACGCCATTGCCTACCCTTTGCCCTTTTTACTCATACTACTGGACCTCTGTGTTCTAAGAATAGCAATAAATTGGTGTAAAAATGCTGCCAAGGAGCAGGTGGAATGGAGATAGTAATAGACTTAAATACTCCTGCATATGAATGTACCCAAACAGATTACCCTTTCCTTGCCCAAGTATGGGAAAGCCCTATTACACCTCCAGGATCAAAATGTACTTATCCCCCAGACCTACGCAATTACAAACCGGGAGTGCTACTATATGACCTCGAGCATGTACGAACACTTAAGACATGCAGGTAACCTGAGAGGGATGACCAAGATATAGGGCCTCATCCCGAGTATGGTGGTAGTCATGGCGCTATTTGCGCCAAGACTACCTCCCATACCGGTTCCAACTCCGATTTGGTGAAAGGGGGACTTACCGGTCCAGTCCGACCTTGGCGAGACCGGTAAGTCCCTATTCACCAAAGCATTCCCCATTCCGATTTGAGCCCCCATAGGGCTCAATGGGAAAGGGGAAGGCGCTAAAAACGGTACCGCAAATTGCGATACCGTTATTGGCTCTGAATTCCCTTAACGGGTCCCGTCCATAATGTCTGGTAAAACCAGGCATTAAGGAAGGGACCCGGTAAGGGAACTCGGAATAGGGCGCAAAGTGATTACTGGCACCGGTAAGGACACCGCCCAACTCGTAATGAGGCCATAGAATCCCAAGATACCTTTTGTGGGCGAGGGTACTAAAGGGGGTGTGGTTCTGGACTCAACAAGAGGGGGGAATGTTAACAGGCAGATGAATATGTCATTCATGGCTTTCTAAAATATCTCTAGAGTTACTAAATTTTCATAATTCAACCTGCAATAAAAACTCAAGTCTTTATGTGCACACTTATGTGTTCACTTCAGGTGACTTTAAATGAGTCTTATCAACTCATTTTGTGCTACAGACACCCAGGTCCTGTCAACTATTTTTTAACTGATTTTGATGCCTTTCTTCATGCAGAAGCACTATGTTTCTCCAACCTGATTATTTTAGGCGATTTTAACATCTGGTGTGATATGCCTAATGATTTATATTGTATGAAGTTTAAAGATATTCTGCAGACATACTAGCTTGTGTTACTCTGTCTCACCAGGAAAATATTCCTGTTGTACGGTCTGACCATTTTGTTGTTGCTTTTTCTATCCCCACTCTACATGAAGAGACACAGAATTTTATAACTACTAATGTTCATCTAAACGAGATCTTGACATCATAACGAGTGATCAATTATCTCTGGGATTAAACCCTTTTTTATCTGTGCTAACTGTTTATAATTCTAGCAGACCAACACAGTGGGCCTCATTATGACCCGGGCGGTAAGGGATTACCGGTACCGGTAAGGGCACTGGTGCCGGTAATCCCTTACCGCCCAATTCCGAGGTCCCTTTGCGGGTCCTCCCTTAATGGCTGGTTACCAGCCATTAAGGACGGGACCCGCAAAGGGACTTTGGAGGTAATTACGGTACCACAATTTGCAGTACCATAATTACCGCCTTCCCCATTCCCATTGAGCCCTATGGGGGCAAAAATGGGAATGAGGAAGGGCCATGGTGAATGGGGAATTCCCGCCCCCGCAAACCTTGGAATGGGCCGGTAATTCTGCCATTCATCATGGCAGAATCGGTAGTTTACCTGTGGCAACCATGGCGCAAATAGCGCCATGGTTACCACCCGTGTCGTAATGAGGCCCAGTGATGACATTTCGCCAAAATGCCTGGCGTACTGGAACTAACATTACTTGACCCTTGACTTCTGATGACATGACTGGAAGTCCAGTGCTGTCATTTGACCCTGCCTCCAAGTGACATCATGGAAATTGATGTCACATGACCTTTCAACCCTTGACAAAACAGGAAATTGCATCACTTAGCATTGGTCCTAAGTACACTAAGAAAAATATGGTTAAGATATCACTGTAACATGATATACATTTCATGCAAGAATGGATCACCATATGTACCATTAATATCAGTGCTCATAGGTCCATATTACCAAATTACTGTGACTCTAAGCAGATATCCAACACAACAACCTGGTCTATTGTACAACACTTGGGCTAAATTGTAAACAGGCAGAGCATCTCAAAGAGTCCTAACACCCAAAGCGCCGCCATCCAGTGCCTGCCAAGTGTCTGGCCACAGACTGCAAATAGCAACTGATCGTCACAAGTCCAATCAGAAAACAATCAGAGGCTGTGCTAGTTCATGCTTTTACAATTGGACAATACATTCAGGGATTTTCTTGTCAATAGTGCACTTCGAACCATTGCACAGCAACCCACTCCCGCCAGTCACCCAGATATGTTCAGTCCATGATAGAAGCAGACATTCATCCTGTGCTAGTATTCTCATTACATGGATTGCCCCATGAAATCAAAACGGGCATTTCTCCTCTGATTCATGAACATGAATTTTCTGAATTTCTTCAAGCAAAACTCATCTCAAGCAGGTTGCTAACCTCTGTATGACCATGGATGAATTGGGATGCTGAACCATTCATGTAAACCCTGAATAAAACATTTCACAAAGCCCTGTGCCAAGGAAAGTGCACGAAAAGAGCTGTATATAATTCCCTGGGCTAGGACAGTATGCCACTTAATGCTGCTGCACGAGTTGCACAACAGAGGTCCTGGGGCCTTATTTACAAGCATTTTTCAATGGGAAAATCCCATTGAAACACGATTTTTCAATCAGGCCTCTGGTGCACGACTATTATTAAATTCGATGCCCATGCATCAATCATGACCTGTGTCCCACATTGCAGGTCATGGCTTGAGAAGTAAGCAAGTAGCCCCTAATGCTTGAGACCTCACCCAATTAAATACCTGGTTCACATGCATAGTAGGAGCCCCTGGAGAAGGTGAGAGAGGGAGGGTGTATGAGAGAGTATTGAGAAGCGCAGCCAGGAGAAGAGGGAGACAGAGGAGAAGGGGGGAGCGGGCGAGGTGGAAGAGGGAGAGAGAGAGCTGGGAGAAGGACAAAGATAGAGAAAGAGAGCAGAGAGAGAAATGAGGAGAAAGGGATAGGGCAAGAGAAGGGGAGAGGGAGATAGAAGGGGGAAGAGAGAGGGGGAGAGAATAAGCAATCCAAGAACAGAAGGTGATGCAGGTATCTGTCCAGCACCGGGAGGCAACAGGGAGGAATAAAGCACTTCTCGCGTACCAACCTGTGAAAGTACACAGGCAAGTCAGCACTGCATAATGCTCAATAACGCTAGCCTCTAAAACACTGTCACAATATGAGAAAACAGTCTATAAGGTAGTTACATTATGCCGGGAAATAAGGAAACCCCACTTAGCGTTCAAACAGAACAGAAAGATGAGGCACAGGTATCAGGAAAGGGCACTGCAGCGGTGGGGGTTTGGCTCTCCTTGATGTTGTAGTTTGTAAAATGTTTTAATTTGATTTCTGCTGCACACGGTTTATAGTAGAGGAGGAAGCATGAGGGCTATGTGTTCTTCCATATCAACCATTAATAAGTGAAAAGATGTGCTTCCAGCGTGTCAGGAGAGCAGCAGAGAGTGCACATGTACAATCGGATAGCCGAGCGTGTATTAACAATGCGTCTGTTGCACTTCGTTGAAAAGTGGTTGCTGGAGGCCAGAGCACTTTCCAGAGTGTTTAACAAAACTGCTGTTACCCAGCAATCTTGGGACTGATTAATTTGTCCTAAGAAATGAAGGGTCGGAGGCTACTTTGGCCCCATTGGAAGGCCACACCTATGATTTGTCAGTAAGATCTTTGCAGCAGGCACATTCACCCATTGAGCTACCTTTTGAGCCATGAACCATATGCACATATCCAATCCAGAGTATATATGTCCTGCACATACAGCATTGTTGGCTAATTGGGGCCTGTAATCCCATTGTAGACTTACCTCTGTTTCAAAAGACAGTGGGCCTCATCACGACCCTGGCGCTCTCGGAATGAAGGGGGCTGGTACGGGACCGGCCCCCTTCATTTCGGGAGCGCCAATTACGAGTTTCCCTTTGCGGGACCCTGATCAGATGCCTGGTAAAACCAGATGTCTTTTCCGGGTCCCGCGAGGGGAATAGGGAGGTAACAACGGGACACTTGTAATGTGCCCGTTATTACCTCCCTCCCCATTCCCATTGAGCCCTATGGGGGCTCAAATGGGAATGGGGAATGGTTCCTGCAAGGAAGAATTACTGGGTCCTCCAATGTCGGAATGACCCGGTTATTCCTTAATGCAGGAACCCGGTAAAGGAGCCCGGTTTGGAGGCAGCCATGGAGCTAATAGCTCCATGGCAACGCCAAACTCGTAATGAGGCCCAGTGTCTGGAAATGTTCACCGCTGCAGATGCTCTCTCTCTGAGTCTCTTTGCAATCTGCAAAAGATGGTATCGCTTTTGCAGTGAGCGTAAATAGGAGGCTGTTGTCCAATTAGTGCAGAAAGCCCTTCCTATTTTGCAGTCTATAAGGTTGCGTACGCGCCCTCCTACAACACGCATCTGCTTAATCAATCCACACAGGAAGCCTCTCTATACAACCTGGACAGGCTTCTCTGCTTTCACAATCTTACTGAAGGCCTCTGCTGCTGCACGCTGTCCAAAAGAACACTGCCTTTGCAACCACTACAGAACGGTCCAAGTCTCTGCTGTTGTCTGTGTAGTCTGTACAGAAGGTCACTGTTCATTCACTACAGAAAGGCTCCCTGTTAATTCCTCTGGATACAGTCACTTTACCCAGGTTCTCGGTGTCTGTTCGTCAGGGTTTTGGCTTCTCTAATTCAAATACAGTCTCTAGCGGGGTCTCACTTAACACAGTCCTGTCCCTCATACCAGGCTCTGTGTGTTTCTTCTCCCAAATGCAGTTTCCCGTTGACTCCCTCCTGTGTCTTTGGTCAGGGTACACTACTCGCTCAAGTTTGGATGGGTTGTGACTGAGCTTGTGAGGCTCAGACAAGGCTTGCCTTCTCGCCTAAGCTGCTCATGCATACAGCGTATGCATGCAGCAATGTGAAAGGCAGGCCGACTGCAGACATCCCTGCCTGACCCTATGGCCTCATCCTGATCCTGCTGGTACTGTGAATGCTGCCAGCGGGGGCTGAGCCCCCAGGCCCCACTATGCAACTGCACGCCCCACCTTCCGGTTCCCCCCAAAAAAACAAATGTAATAAAAATGTCTTGTTTTTCACATTTTTAATTTTAGGTTGGGGTCGCAGAGACTACAGTGGTCGACTACAGGGGTCGCACCTGGGACACCCTCAGGGGTCCCAGGTGCGACCCCCAGGTGTCCCCCAAATGACATCCCTGGACCAACATGACAGTATTAAGAAATAACTGATCTCTATGCCCCGGTCAAAACTATTAACAGAGCCAGCAACAGGAGTAACCAATGGTACAATGATTAATTGAAAGCGCTTAAGAAAGATTAACGGAAAAAAGAGAATATATGGTTAAAACCAGAGATCCATGTGATTGCCTGGCTGTTAAGACTGCTTTAAATAGTTTATAAAAGTAGCATTATGTTACCCAAATCTTCTTGTCTGCAGAACCAGATTGATCTTGTGAATAACAGATCAAAAGCCCTCTCTGAAGTCTGAAAGAGGTTTGACTTTCCCCAACGTGCTATATCTCACTTATCTCTATCGATCAGTCTGGCAAATTAATTTAACATCTTTTTTATGGATAAAATTGATACTATTTTCTCAAAGTTTTACGCCATGCTGATCAATCAGTGTGAGGCCATGTTAGATACGGAGACAATAATTGAAATTAATTTGAAATTTCCCTGTGTTCAGTTCTCACCCGTTAGCCAAGAGGTGGTCTCTAATCTTATTTCTAAACTCAAACCATCATGTTTTAATTATGATCCCATTCCAATGTACTTGGCTAAACATCATGTGTCTGCATTGAGAGAGCTTATGACTCCGGGATGCATCCCAACGGATCTCAAAATATCACACATTTCTCCACTGCTCAAGAAGACTACATTGGACTATAAGGTGCAGTCAAGTTATTGACCTACTGCAGGAGTGTCCTGGCCCACAAAGATCTTGGAAAAAATTGTTGCCATGCAGATCCTAGATTTGCACCAGTCCAGTTTTAGACCAGGACACGGTACTGAGACTGCATTAGTTACTGTTTGGGGTGACATCTCGAGGGCTGCCGACAATGGTGAGATCACCATGTTAATCATGTTACATCTGTCAGCAGCCTTCAAGACTGTCGATTTAAAGTTTCTTCTTTCGAGACTGATGACAATGGCGCAGGTTTCTATGGTTTGCATCATCCCTACATGATCGTACTCAGCTTGTAAAAATGGGCCCACACTGCTCTATCCCTGTACCGGTTTAGTGCGGTGTACACCAGGGATGTTCTTGATCTCTGCTATATTCGCCCCTTGTTAAGTATTTTCTCCCAATTTTATTTGGAATACCACTCTTATGCCCATGACACCTATATATACGTCCGATTAAAACAACACCTGGCAGCAGCTGACAGAGTGTTGGTCTGTGCAAGCAAGATACAGAATTGGTGGTGGTAAAAACACTTCAGTTCAACCCTTCCAAAACTGAGAGCATGGTGCTTGGTACTTATATAAATCTAGCCAATATACAGCCACATGTCACCTTCGCAGCACTTTTTGATGTCCCAGCAACTTTCACTTCTAAAGTGTAAAATCTGGGCTGCATAAGGCAATCAAACTTGAGTTGTCTTCTGCAAGTCAGTGAAACTGTTAACAGTCTTTATTACTATCTCAAACTTTAGAAGTCTCCTTTGCCTCTTATTCCAGAAAGAGACTGACCAGTTGTTGTCGGGGTTCTAGTTAATGGAAAAATAGATTAACTTAATGCTCTTCTCATGGGTCTCCCAACATAACAAATGCAGCATTTTCAGGTTGTGCAGGATGTGGCCATAAGGCTTCTCTTTTCCCTGCATAGAGATTCTTCTATTTCACAGTTTCTCAGGAGTCTTCATTGTTGCTGTTACAGCAAAATGTTCTTTTTAAAACCCTTTCTTTGATTTTCAAGTGCTTCCATGATCTTGCTCCCAGCTATCTCTCATCAAGATATGGCACGTATGAGCCAAAACTTCTCCTCAGCTCTATTAGCAGAAACATGTTGGTGGTTCCTCGTCAAAATGTGTTTATCCAGTGGCAGATGCTTCTCTGCTGTGGGTCCACGTGCTTGGAATCTTCTTCCAGCTGATCTCTGCAAAATGAGTTCCTTGTCGCAGTTCAGAAAGCAATTGAAAACATTTCTTTCCCAATAAATACCTATGGTTACAATAATCAGATTGTTTGTATTGTTTTAACACCTGCGCCCAGATTTCCCTGTGAAGATGCACAATACAAATTCCAAATCAAATCAAAATTTCTGAAATAATTATAAAACATAAGATTGATGGAATGTTTGCCCTTTTTTCATTGGAGGATTTGTAGACCGGAGGATAGCAATGAGTCGGTGGATATCTCCAGATGGAAGTTAGAACAGGCAAATAAGATTCTGCATCTACATCTCCGACATCTTATTGACACCAGCATACTCCCAATATACCCCCAACAGCTCCAGCCAGACATGCCCAAAATAAAGGACTGGGTAAATGGCTCACTCATAACATAGGGCAACTTGAGACCTGTGCTGCATTGGAGTAGGTGCTGCAAATCTGGAGACTAAGGGAGAAGCACTGCCCGAGCTGGCCTCAGAGCGTGTGGAGGTGTTGTGTTGAGGTGAAAGACATTGCTTGAGATGTTGAGATGGAGGGAGAACGTTTGCAGGGGAGTGACGGGCAGTGATTTTACAATGACTATGAGTTTGACAGAAACATTGCATGTGTTGGTCAAAGATGGATCGGTGAAGAAACCGTCTGACCACAAGACTAATCAGCCCTTGGACTAATCAAAATGAAATACTAAGTGGCAGTGCTGGGAATTGAAATGATGACTTGTAGGTTAAATCCAGATTTCTGCATCTGTCGGTATCACTGGATAAATAAAGCGGTCATGTGCTGATTGGCTATGGCGGGAACAGACACGATCTGGGTGAGTGAGAAGAAAACCTATGTGTCTGTAGTGGTGGAAGAGGGACGATAAAAGACACGTTATAGGTGGCGTCACATCAAACCCAGCGCTGTAGCACTTAGGCAATCTATCTCAAATCGATGAAAGGCAAAGAGAGAAAGAAGGCACTGGTGCTTGCACAATGGTGGCAGGAGGTGGTGAGGATGCATTGGGTGAGAAATAAACACTAGCTTCATATTATTGATGCATGACTAGACCTGCCAATTTTTAGCCCCCAAAAAATAATTGAATTACTGACTAGTTTCTGGCTTGTGACTATGAAGGCTCTAGGACCCGGGCAGTGGCTGTCTACAATGGGCATGGTGGTGTTGCGCCCCCATCGCATACGGTTCACACTGAGTAACATCCTTACAAATCTCTCTTGAATACTCACATATGTGAAGAGGTGATGTTCACGTATGGGGGCCCTGCAGATCCACTGTTCTTGGTGGCAACATTTGGCGCTCATGACCACAAGAGGCCTTCAGCATGTTCACAGCAGCACGTGCTAGGGCTTTGAATCCAAGACCTCAAAAGAGCCTGTGAATCGAACCAAAATGGCAACATTTCTGCATGCAGAGCCAGGGCCTGGGATCCTGTGATAGTGAGTAGCTGAGGAACCATGCTGCAAAACCAAACCATCTAATGCAAAGCATCATCTGCCAAAGCATTGAGAGGCTATCTTTAACATGTAAAAGTGCATTTTTTTTGTATCTTTAAAACGTTACATGGAGCTGTCCAGTGCTGAAATGTCCACACTGGCCAGCTCCTTGTAACGTTTTTAAGTGTTTATGTATATTGGGGAGGGGTTACCCCCAAGCCTCCCTAACCCCATTGCCCACTCCCCACCGAACCCTAACCCAAACCCTAACCCTAACCCTAAAGTAATCCTTAATCTAACCCTAGCCCCAACCATAACCCCTGACCCAAAGCCTAACCCTAATCTAACCCTTGATCTAACCCTAGCCCCAACCATAAACCCTAACCCAAACCCTAACCCTAAATCTAACCCTAGCCCCAACTCTAACCCTAACCCTAACCCTAATCTAACCCTAGCCCCAACCCTAACCCCTAACCCAAACCCTAACCCTAACCCTAATCTAACCCCTAATCGTACCCTAGCCCCAACCCTAACCCGTAACCCTAACTCTAACCCTAACCCTATATCTAACCCTAGCCCCAACCCTAACCCTAAATCTAATCTAACCCTTAATCTAACCCTAGCCCCAACCCTAACCCCTAACCCAAACCCTAACACTAACCCTAATCTAACCCTTAATCTAACCCTGGCCCCAACCCTACCCCCTAATCCTAATCCAATATAACACATTTCGATGGTTCCATCGAATTATAGAAAACAAAATGGTCATTCGATGGAATGGCATTTCGATGCTTATAATTTCTATGGATTCGTGTTAGATGCAATAGCATTCGACGGATTGACCAGATCCGGTTTGTTATCATGTGCTAACGTCACTATATTAACAATTCACCTGCATGTACTGATGCTGGCTAATGGTAGTCCGAGAAGGCGGCTGAACTTGAAGTTGGAGGGGTTGCTTTGAGGAGTGGCGGGCATACGTGTATGTACTGGATGGTGGTAGATTGGGGAGAGAGCATGCAAATGCACAGTAGGGATCCCGCAAAGTGGGTCAGTTTGCCGCGGAGAAGAATAAAGGAGCTGCAAGAGGCTCCTGTCATTATTGTAGGCCTGGGCATGCCTGTGTGTATCTGTGTGGCTGAATTTTCCCTGCACACCTCCTCCCAATGAGAGATAATTGCAAAAGAACCCTGGCAGACTTGACAATGGCGACAAGGATGGGATTTCCTCTCTGAAAAAGTAGGCCCTCATAGTGACACATGCTGCAAACAAGGTTATGAAGTGCCGTCAAAGTCATCCGTTCAACGAAATGTCAGAAGGTGCAGATGCATGACCTGTTGCCGCATATCTGTGGGAATCACTATTTTGTGTCCTCGCATGATGAGCCCTTCTGCTGATATCGACAGCTCCTTATGTTCCTCAAGGCCTGGAGTTCTATCGTGACACAGTCTTCATTTTGCTTGTTTGTGAAGTCTGTGTCTCTCCTGCTTTCCGCAACATCAACCAGGGCGAGAATGCCCCAGAACAGATTCTGGGGGATTCTGTGTCCCTCAGAGTTGCTATTTGGCAGACGAATAAGGAACAGGCTTCCTCACCTGGCAAGTGACACAAGCAAGGATGCGGAATAGGCCCGAGTGACGGATACACGCTAGAAATAGGACATGAGACATGCTGATAGCAGGAGGCGAGCCAAGAGCTCTCGCCTGCAAATAGGAGAGATGGTGCTTGTATGCAGGTGGCAAGACAGGAAACCAGACTCGAGATTTGATCCAGACTATCTGATGGTATCCCATGTAAATGGAACAATGGTAACTGCTCGCTCCCCTACCAAGGTGGTCACTTGAAATGTCTCCCAGTTCAAGCTATACAAGGATGACGATCAAGAACAATATGAGAGAGACAACTCTGTGGCCTCATGTGATGAGGGAGAAGAGAGATATGAGAGAGAAGAAACTGAAGAGGTGCAGGAAGAAGGTCGGGTAAGGCCGACCCGATCCATTAGAAGGCCTGTGCGCTTAATCAAAGATGTGAATGCAGAATTGTAAGTGACTTTGTTTTGCTTGATTGGGGGAGATGTCATGTCCTGGCAAGTACACAGTTAACGGAGCCGCAGAGCTCCGTCACATGAAGTTCATGAACGAATTAGATTGCGCGAGTCATGCGCATGCGTAGTAGGGATTCTGCAAAGCGGGTCTGTTCGCTACTGAGAAGAATAAAGGAAGTCCAAGCTGCCCGAGGCTCCTGTCATTATTGTAGGCCTGGGCCTGCCCATGTGTATGTGTGTGGCTTAATTCTGCATGCACACCTCGTCTGAATGAGGGATAATTGCAAAAGAACCCTGGAAGACTTGACAGGGCTCATTACATGTTTGCTGGCCCAAAAATAAGGTGCAGGTAATAACGTATACCTGCACCATTCCGGTCTGGCAAAACCACAAGTCTGCCAGTAGGGTCTGTGAGCTACTGGCAAGCCTCAGTTGCCAGTAGCTCAGGACCCTTTTGCAGACAATTGTCGCATTCACCGGAAACCGGTATTATCAGTACTGGTGATTGCAGCATCTCCATCCTATTGAGTCTGACTCCATGCAGGTGGGGATTTACTGGCATCTCTGCCATCCGTTATATCTAGGTGACAGAGATGGCACGGTAGTCCCCCGGTATTTCCGGCGGAATACGAGGGGACTTGTAATGAGCCCAATGTGTAAGGTGGACCTTTAATGAAAGTTTCCATGCAGCATTTGTTTGCCAGTGTTTTTGCCATATCTTGGGGCAAGTACAGCGATGGTGATGCTACTCTCAAAATGGTATGAGGAAATCTTGACCTCTTAGTATTTTCTCGTCCATGTTGAACGGCTTAGAATGGTGGTTTGTCATCCTAACCCAAATCCCTATTGTGCTAAAATCTCGTTCAATGGGACCTCAAAAACCCCTACATGGCTGGTTTCGAAGTAGTCTTTCTGAGTTGTAAAGAGTGCCAAGAAAATATACCCAGGAGAACAACTGTTTTCTAGCCCCGCCCTCTCCATGCCAATTAAAAGTTTTTGTTGCAGAAAAGACCATGGGGCCACAGTGTCCTTTATTTGCACTTTAACAAGTGGGTGGAGGGTACATGCAGTGGGTGGAGGGGACATGCAGTGGGTGGAGGGTACATGCAGTGGTTGGAGGGGACATGCAGTGGGTAGACACTGCAGCTGCTCCCAGTTGGCCTTGCCAGGTCTGCTGCCCTACGCGCTGCCGCAGGTGGGGCAGGCTGCTCAGTATCTCTCGATGGAGACACTGAGGCTACAGGAGCAGCAGAGCTGATGTGCGATGTGGCCAGTTTCCAGCAGGCACTCAAACCACCGGAGCTGTGCATGGAGCCCGTCTGAAGTTACATCCTTCCACCTTGGCAGTTATGCCCTTATATCGTTGTCTCCAGCTACCCATACATTAGCATTGCATGGTTCAGCGTCTCTACTGAACTATATTATGTGGTGCTCTTGGGTACTTGCAAAGCGCTAATCTGCCATTGGTATTGCCTCATAGCACCAACTTCAGATTTCCCACGGGTAGCATTTAACATATGCTCCTCAAAATTATACAGAGTATTCTAAAGTTGATATCTGAAGTTTATTTTAAGGATGATTGCTATATCCGACTATTGACGTGGACAAAGGCACATGTTCTCACTGGGGAGGGGATGCACACCCCCCATCCATGTGGACAGGTAGGAATCCTTTCTCTTACACAATTCCTATCATAACGCATGTACTCGGCCCATGTACACCATATATGTCGCTTCTCACAGGTGTAGACAGGACGGGATTTGTCGCAGAGGTTAAGTGTATTTTTGCACTGCAAAGTCAGTGCAAAGCTACTTTGTACTGCAACAATGACTTTCTATTGACTTTGCACTGACTGAACTGCAAAAATATTGATATTGAAAATGATATTTTATTTCTATCGCGCTCGTACCCAAGTGTTTCAGAGCGCGACGAGGCAAGGGAGGGGAACAGGGGAGAACAAAACAGCGATTTTACTAGGACCAGTGACATTGAGAACGCGCAAGTGCATGTACAGGTGCGTGTTCCATGTATCAGGGTTAGTGTCGGCAGGGCAAAGACACTTTTGAGCAGTGCAAAGTCACTTTGAACCCTGCAAAAAATTCCATGAATCGGGCCCTATGTGTACACCACAATCCCCATGTTATACATTATTGGAGTTTTACTGTAATCGCAAACACCTTGATCTTGTGTCATTACCATACATCGTATATGTCTTTGTAGAGAATTGCCCTGACGATGGACCACGTGGGTCCGGAACACACTGGCAGCAACCACTTCTCTGTCAAAGAAGATGAATGGAGGATGTGCAATGCATCCGATAATATGTGTCTTTAGGAGCATGTGATCGGTGTGACTGACTCATAATCACCAGTAGCTTTGACTACACAGCACGCCTCTCCAGATCCAGTGTAGATGCACGGGAATCATTTTCTCATAGCACTACCTGCCATTAATTCTCCATGGCATTACTTCATGGAAAAGGTGTTTCCCATAGCCCATAATCTAAAGCAGAGTATACATTGCATTCATCATGACGGTGATTGCAACATTAAGGGAGGATCTTCAGGCAGTCCAGTAGTTCTAGCAATGATCTACAGGAAGAGGCTCTGTGTGAAGCTGTTGTGTATGGTGTGAGGCTAAATCGGTTTCCAGTGCTCATTGTTTGAGGGTGCGAAATGCAACCTGAAGCCTGCGAGTCGTTCGGCGACGCTGTGCATGAAGAGATAAAATGGCAGTTCGCTGACAGTCTGCTCAGTAACAAGAAAATGGTTTGCAAATTTGGCATCTGTCTTCACTTGCTTAAAACAGTAAATCCATTAGCGGTGATTACAGGGAAAGTGAGGGGGTCCTGCCATGTCTTTCGGCATCTTACAGGATCCAATGGACCTGTGTGTCTGGGTTGAAGCCTGCTTCTCCTGACAGTTTTGGAAGATTGGGCCAGAGGAGAGAGGATGATTTGGTCTTTGGTAGGAGAATGGTCAACCGGAGGAGGGGTGGGAGACAGACGGTTCTTTATCTAGAGAGGATCCTTTCATCAATCACTGCTGGTTCAATGGGGGACTGTGAAAACAGGGCAGATTCTGAGGGACCCTGCGGGACCGGACTACTCAGAAATGCCTCGTCTTGAAGGCAGGGTATCTGGGAGACACTGGGGACACCTACCGGGAGCGGCAGGATGGTATTTCTCAGTTCACGTCCTGTTGGGGGTTCTGGTGGCTTTCTGGAGACAGGGGCCGCACTGGGCTGCTTTGGGAAAATTCTGCATACAGAACACATTCCAAAGATGCAGGTGACTCCTTGTGTGAAAAGAAACAGAATGATAAATCCCACAAGTGCATAAAGATAAGGAAAAGGGTTCCTGTTTTTTCATTATACTCTAGGACATGCCTGTTCATTATTTGGCCCTTCAAATGTCCTCGACTGCAACTCCCATCAGTCCTAGCCAGCATAGTAAGTGGTGAAGGGCCATGAGAGTCTATTCCAAAACATCTGGGGGGCCACATAATGAGTAACCATACTGTGGTGATGAGGTTTCAGGTCAACTTGTTGAGCACTTTGAAACACTTGCCTGTTTATAAGCGCTACATAAATAAACAATACTATACCATACCAGGGCACTGGTAGAACTAATGAAGCAACGTGGGGTGAGTGATAGTGAGGTGGGAGGTCAGAGGAGCAATAAGCATTCAGCATCAAGCCGCTTTGAACTGCATGTCACTTCTTAGGTTATTTGTTATTCTGAAAGTTCGAAACTGTTGCAGATGTGGCCGAATAGTGATGAGTGAGCATTTGATCTGGCATTGATGACTTATCCGTGTTTCAGGTAGACAGTTGTCTGAAACATATGTAATCATGCATTTATAATGTCAGAGTAAATACAACAATAAGAGAGACTCCTAAAGCTGTGCAGTAAATTTAGCAACAGGCCACAGGCAGAGGCTATGTTGTGGTGGACTGCGTGAGGTTAAATCTGCTGTGCATGAGGAGTGCATCCAGTGTGAGCTTAGTTCATGGGTCTGTGACCTGTGGATCTCCAGATGTTTTGTACAATGACTTCAAACACAAACGAAAGGTTGGTCCGTACATTCAGCTAGCATAGGATTTTATTCATCTCTTTACTGATCACTACTCTATCTCGCCAAACAATGCTAGCTGACCGTGGGAGTTCTATTAGCCCTGGGGTGAGCTGGTGAGCCGCCTATCTCTGGTGAAGGGTAGGGAAGAGAAACAAACCCTATCTCAATGTGAACACGCTTTTATTACCATCATAGGTTTAAAGATTCAGTACATAGAGGCCGGATAGGTGTGCATGGAGGGGAGTTGCTTCCCACATTTTGAATACTCCCTTCTCATCTGCTCAATAGCCATTAAAAACAATTAGAGCGGGTACCCAGTTGATAGATGAGCATCCCATTAAAAAAATGGTTGACCGGTTTCAGTGGTACTTAGCTTGCTTCGCCACTTTCTTCAGGACCCCAAGTCACTTATCGGTCATTCGATAGAGCCAGTGATCCAGTGAATTTAGAACATCAGGCCTCAGATCTTGTCATTCACATTCTTTCCATTGCCCTCATTGCACAATTGGACACCTTCAGTGTAGCATCTTCAATATAGGGAGGCGGCTTGTCTAGAGATAAGGCTCGCTGTTTTTCTAGTTCTTCCCTGTTATCGCAATTATTTTCTCAAGAGGCGCCGTGGCAGAGGGGAAATCCTAAAAACAACTGTTGCAGACGTAGGTGATGCTGCGCATGACGAGGAAGAGGCATTCAGTTGTTAACTTGCTTGCACCCAGGGCCTTTAGATAGTGGGATCTGCCTTTCTTCACTCATAACAGCAAAGTCATTATTGATGGGAATAAGGAAATTGATGTGGTCTGACCTTGTCCTGGTCTGTCGCGCAGGATTTCGACGACATGTACGTCGGAGGCAAGGCCCCGACAGGTATAAAAGATTGGGCCGGGGCAGAGTGGAAGGTTTAGTCACTGACAGGATAATGGTCGATGGGGGGCGGGGGGGGGGGGGGGGCAGGCGAGGCAGAAGGTGCGTATATTAGACACTATGAAAAACATGCTGTTTTCATCAAGCACTACTTCAAAGCTGTTGTACGAGGGACTGTGGACGTATGTCAAGTTCTGGGGGGGTGTCACACAGGCCAAGATTTAGAAGCAGAAGGACTCTTGCCAGATGTTTGTGAACAACAGCAAAGGCAGGTGTGGGTCCAGAGCAATGTGCTACACCTTTATACAAGCATCCCTGAACAAAATATCGACGGAGAACGGTATAAACTGTCCTGTCCATTAGTTAGGCATTGGCAAAAAAATGCAATGACGCTAGAAAAAAACGAAAGAGGCCAAAAAAGCAATTAAGGCAGAAAGACATGCTACCTGAATTAATATTAAATGGCGACCACCGAAAGGCGTCAACGGCACAGTAATATGTCTCGTATTACTTGGGGGGAGGGGGCTGGGGGGAGTGCGTACTAATCATGCACGTGATACCTGGGAAGGCACAGAAACTGAAAATGGATTCTCGTCCGTACATAACTGTTACCAAGTCCACAGATAGCTCCCAGGCTGGCACTAAAGCGCCGGCAGCCGACTGGGTATTTGCTTTAACTAAAGCTGCAATCATACCTAATAAGAAATGTAATTGCCGTATGCAAATCTGCGTCATTTGCATGCTGCTGGAATACTTTGGGCACAGAGGACGCTTTCACTGGAACGACTCTTGAGCGGTGCTAAGTATATCAGACGTGAGGGGAGCGTGTACACATTGAAATGTACGCGGAAAATCCAAGGCGAATGCGCAGAGCTAATTATGCAATGAACAGGACATTAACGAACAGTTAATTGTCTTTAATCGTAAGATATGCAACAAGCAATACACTTAACGACCTGCAGTACTGTTGCACTAATGAGATCATATGGCTGTGCCGTATACTGAATATTACTTTACAGCTAAACTACCCTTTCAAATATGTCAAGCTAGATGAAAATTGAGACAAATTCTACATTACTTCCATATCTTAAACTAAAAATGGCTTTTCCGCCTAACATTTTGTTTCAAATGCACTCTGTCAACAATTCTTTCACCGTCGCCTTTGTGGTTTTTTGAAAGATTGGTTTAAGGCTGTGGTAGTCCCCCCCCCCACACCCCTTGAGTACAAATATTGCTGCTGGACCCCCACATGCCATATCTGCTTATATTTTCTATCAAAAGCAGGTACCAAAGTCCCTTTCAGAAGAGGCTCGTGCCCCGCCCCCTTTCCCGACACAGCCGGCCCCATAGTTTGAAGACTACTAGTTTTAGGCCTTAACATATCAAAACAGTTCACTTCACCTAGTAGCTCCTGACCCTCCTGAAGTGATCCAGACTGATTTTTGGAATCCCTGGAGCTTAAATGGTGGTGTTAAAGTCCTACAAAGGTCTTATACCTTTATGCAGAGGGAAGCAGCAAAATGGGAGTTACATTTCTGCCTTCCTTTTCTACACTGCCTTCAAAAACCACTTGGTTTTACACCACCATGACATTTTCATGCTGCTTAAGACCTATGGATTCCTATGGAATCCACCTGCTTTATACACCAACAAAAAGCAGGCGGATTCCGTAGGAATTCATTGTAAGTGCTGCCTGCCATGCTTAAATGCACCCACTGTTTAGACATTTTGCAACGTTGATTGCAAATGGGAGGTGTAAAGGTGCTTCCGTCACCCTTTTATCTTCCCTTTCCTGTTCTCTGCTCGACACCCATGTGATAACCTGAAACAATGCACACATGCATAAATACGAACGGGGGGATTTTCCTGGATACCTCGCAATGTTTTGTTGTTGAAAAAGTAGATTTTCCACGCTGTTTGCGTTTAGTGATAAGTGCAGGTTTTATTAATCAATTATGGTGTGGGCTCATGGTCCCAATGACCACAATTGGGACCATGAGCCCACACCATAATTGATGAATAAAACCTGCACTTATCACTAAACGCAAACAGCGTGGAAAATTTACTTTTTCAACAACACAATTTGCGAGGTATCCAGGAAAATCCCCCCTATCGTACCAATAAGGAGGTGTGGGCTTCACCTCAAAAAAACATCCTGTGACCTGCACCAATAATAAGGGCATCACAAAAATAGACAGAATTTAGCAAGGACGGTTCCAATCCTAGGGTCCAATTTAGTTTCTGCATATAAATAAATATAGTACTTCCTCTCTAAGATCAAAGTCCTTTATTCCAACGCTGCATCAGCATCCTTTTCTCTGCTGCAATTGGATCCATCCTTCTGTGACAATTCATGGTCAGGTCTGCTTGCTAAAATTCACCTCTATCGCCAGATTAGAGGTAATTAAAACCACAACATATTTAAAACTTTCGCTTCAGCCTAAATTAAGAAAGACAATCTCACTGCATGGTGTCTCGTACTGATTTATGTCACGGTTTCTTATGCTACTGATGTTTTCTTACTGAACACTCATTTTCATTGAGGTTCTCCTGCCACTGGATACTGATTGAAGCAGACATTGGGGGGTCATTAAAAGGTTGCCGGTCCGGTAACAATGGTGCCAGTAAGTTACCGGACTGGCAAACTATGAGTTCTGCGGGCGGGTGCCTCTCCGCCCACCAGGCCCTCAGACCTTGATGGATGCACTGGCACCATTATTAACGGTGCTGATGCATCCATCCTCCCCATTCCCATTGAGTCCAATGGGACTCGAATGGCATTGGGGAGTCATTTTTGGGGGAGTCATTTTTACCGGTACCTGGCAATGACGAATTACTAGGACCGCTGGGGCTGTAATGCCCCTGTAAATCCCTATTGCTGGTTGCCAGTAAAACAATGACTCTGGCGGGAGCCATGCCGTTTTTAAAAGCATGGCAACCACCGGACTCATAATGAAGCCCATGGAGTGTCGGGAATCAGATGTCAGGAACAGGCTAAATCTTCAAGCACTTACATAAAGGAAAATGGTCAGAAATCAGTCCAAATTGTGTAGGAAGGCCTTTCCAAATCTGAACATATAGCACTGAGAAAAGATAACCACCCTTTCTGGTATTAATAAAGGTCCCCTCGGAGTCATACAGGGACCAGACCACCCCACTGCCAGTCCCTCCCAGCATCCTTTGCCACCATTTTCCCTCGAGCTCCCTTTCCCAGACTTTCCCAACAGTCCCCCGTCCACTGCACTATTCCTCCCCACGCCCCCTCTTTCCCCTTGCACTAGCCGCCTTGGCCTGATTAGCACTTGTACGCCCCCTCCCGTGGGGCTCCACACTCGTGCACTTCTCCCTCTACGCCTCTTGCACTTACCCCCTTGTCATGCACTAACACGGTAGGATTGTCACAAGGCCAATATAACCGTTTGTTTGTTCTTGTTGTTTTTCTTATGATACCCCCCCTCTTATCTTGTGGTGCCTGGAAATACTTGTGTATAGGCGCCATAAAAATATCCAATAAAAACAAATATACATATGCTTGAGAGAAGTGACTCACAGAGGTGTATGTAGGCGGGCCAAACCTCTGCCGAGGCTTGTTTTCAGCTTGAGCTGAATATGCACACGATAGGCAGAGTCCCCAAAATATCCCATGGGTCCAGCTCGATGCCAGTAATGGTCCTCAAAGTCAACCCTAAAGGCTTCAGGAAGAGGGGTCTTTCTTCACTGATGCAGAGTCACCAATTCAACCGGCAAATATCAGTGTGTTCTAGAAGGTTCTTGCCCTCTAAAAGGACCAAATCATTTTCTGGTACGTAAAACCAGGCGTCCAGAGCGGGTCGCGCGAGGGACCCTCGTGATATTGCGGAATGCGTTTAATGGCGCCGGCACCATTACCGGCGCCATTAAACGCATTCCGCAATAGTTGTAATGAGGCGCTATATGTCAACACCAAGTGTTTCGCCCCTTTTGTAGAGATCCGTCCATCCAGAAGCGCTCTCTTCTTGGTATATTCAGGCCTCCAACAGGACAGGAAGAACAATTTCATGCAGAAAAACATTCTCTTGACAACCCCTTTGGTTTTTGCCACAGTTCTAAAACAAATACATGTTGTAAGTACTAGGCCACCTAGTGAGCTTGGGCTTGGACTGTGCAGTGCAACCATTCCTCTATACTCATCTATCCTCTGCCATTCTGATGGCGCTCACCATCTCTCATATCTTCTCTAACTGCTGCACTATCACCTACCCCACTCTCTTATGAAGGCTGGAAAGAAAAAGCACAAAAAAGACATCCTGAGTGCCAACCCTGGCCTTCCCATCACAGACACCTATGTCAGTGCAACCTAAAGACAGGTCTTCACTGATATCCTCTTCTCTGTACCCTCCACAGATCTATGGACTCCTCAACTCATCTCTAATCTCTCCCCTTTCACATCCTCTCCTATTATTGGTGGCACCAAGTGGGAGGTCCTCTTGGCAAGCTTCTCATCATCACTGTGTATCATTAATGTCTACCACACTGGCACTATCTTGGTTCAGGGTCCTCAACCCAACCTCCTCCTCTTTGAGCGGTGCCTGCCAGGCCTCATCAACTTCCTTTGCACATCTGCTTCTCCCCTGCCCACGCTCTCTGTCCCTCCCCCTCTGACTGGTGTACCACACCCCTCTACCCCTCCTCGTAAAACCTTCAAAGGCGGAGACCTCCTTCATCTAGCCACACTTACCGCTTGTTCAGCATATAAACACTCCACTGACATCTGCCTCATTCTTGAAGACTTGGACCATCGACTTCCTCACTCTTACCAAGACGTGGTAGCTCAGTCACTACTTTTGACTCTCTTCTCCCAGATGGCTATAAGATCATTTCAAAGCCCCGCCCTAACCGTGCTGGCAGTGGGGTTGCCTTGATTTTCCCTTAGTGGGTCCCTTTCTCCCTCATACCCACCCAGCCTTACGCTTTCTTTTTGAGCCTGGTCTGTAAATTAGTCATCTCTCCCTCCTCCTCTCTGACTATTGCCACTATCTACAGACCACCTGACTCTACCACCCTGATCCTCTCTGAATGGGCTGACTTCTGCTCCTCTCTCTTCATTACCACCTCCAATCTCCTTCTCTTGGGTGACTTCAACATCCATTCGGACTCCTCTACCACATCATCCACCATCTTCCTTGACCTCTGCACCTCGTTCTCCCTCTCCATGCTCCCGTCCGGTCCAACCCACTCGGGAGGACATACTCTTAATGCCCTCATCCACTCTGGTCTTTAAATCTTCCCTCGTCTGATCACACCTCTCTCCTGGTCAGACAACTCTCTCCTCTCTACTTACCTGGGTCCCCTCTGCCCTCTGACAGCACCTCCTCCAGACCTGCCAACCTCGTTCACGAACATCCATCTGATGAAACGAGTGTCAGCTGATGCCTTCTCATCCACCTTCATCCACCCTTCTCCCCCCACCCCTGACGCTACATCTGACTATGCTCTCAGGAAAATCCATCAGGCCATTACTAACACTCTGGACATTCTTGCTCCAGTCATGAGGATCCGCTTGAAACCCACCTATAAGCGTAATACCTGGTTTAACTCCGAACTTGCAGCCCTGAAACACAAGTGCAGAGATGCCGAACTGAAATGGCAAACCTCTCTCTCACCCTTTGACATACTGGCATGCCGCCTGCTCCAAAGGCAAAACAGACTTTCCATCCACATCAAGAAAAGGGCGTGCATCTAAGCACAGGTATCCGGTGCTTCCAACAACATGACTGAACTCTTTGAAACCTGCAGGGAACTAGCCAACCCATCTGCAGTCTCCTCCTCACCCCTCCCAAGCCCTCTGCAATGCATTGACAACTCACTTCACTACTAAAACTCAGGAAATCCTGAACACCCTTTCTTCCCTCTCCCCTGACTCCTCCTCCAACACCTTGCCTCCTATGGCTGCCCACCATCCCTACTCCTCTCTCTCCTCCTTCTCCCCTGTCACACCTGATGAGGTCACCATAGTTGTCCGCTCCATGAAGGTCTCCTCCAAACAGGTCTACCCCTGCTCCTCCTGAAACATTAGGGACAACATTGGCACTCTTCCCCTTCACTTGCGAATTCTGCAACAACTCCCCTGCCACTGGATATTTCCCCTCTTCCCTCTAGCCCTCTCTTGTTTGCCCTCTCCTGAAAAAAACCTTCAGCAGACCCCACCTGCACAGCCAAATACCCACTTATCTCTATCACCCCCTTTCTTGTGAAACCCCTGGAGAAACTGGCCTTCCCCCAACTTACATCTTAAACTGAACTTGTTGGTGGTCTTCAGAGCCATCAATCTGGATTCTGAACATCCAGAGGCACAGAAACTTCTAATCTGAAAACCCGTGAAGAACTGCTCGCATCTCTGGACTCTAACTTTCCAGCTGTCTTCATTGTACTTGAGCTCTCCTCTGCCTTTGACATGGTCAGCCATGTCATCCTCATAAAATGGCTCCATGATACCCTGGGTATCTTGGAGCGGGCACTGGACTTGCTGACCTCTTTCCTAACTGACTGTCTGTTCCAGGTAATTCTGAGCGCCTTCTGTGGTGTCCCTCAGGGCTCCAACCTCTCGACCTGGCTCATTAACACCTACCTTGTTCCGCTGCCACGCATCATTTCTCCCTTCTCCCCCAACTTCCAGTGCTATGCAGATGACACTCACCTCTTCTTCAAACTTCCTGCTGACCCTCTTTCTTCTTCCATCATCCTAAACTGCCTGTCTGCTATCCAGTCCTGGTACACCTCCAACAATCTCTGCCTCAATTCCAGAAAGACTGAGATTGTTTCTATTGGGACACCTCCTCCCTCTTTCTTCCTCTCATTCTGGCCATCCTCTAGGGCTATCCCCCTTCTCCTTCATCCGAGGCCAAAAACCTTGGATTCATCTTCGACTCCTCTCTCTCCTTCCTCCCTCACATCCAGGACAATGCCAAGAAGTCCATCTTTCAACTTTTCCTTCTCAAAGGAATTCTCCCTTTTCTCATTTTCCTTGGATGCTCAATGTTACCAGAGCTCTGGTTCTCTCTAGGCTTGACTACTGCAAAAGCCTACTCTTGAATCTACCCTCTTCCTATCTATGACCCCTCTAGCTAATGCAGAATAGGGCAGCAAGACCTATCCTTGGCCTCAAGCCCAGGGACCGCATCTCTCCTGCCCTAAAAACTCTTCACTGGCTCCCGGTTGCTGCCCAGATTAAATTCAAATCCCTCTGCATCATCCACAAGGCTGTCTGAGGCCGGGTACCACGCTATCTGTAACTTGCTATCACTAAATATTCTCCCTCTCGACCTCTATGTTCATCTGGTACCAACTCTCTAGGTGTGAAGTATTTCACTAAACGGAGGGCCGGTGGTCGATCTCTTGCTTCAACAGCATCCCCTTCCTCTTTGTTTTGACCCAGACCTCCTCAAATTCCGGGAGCTCCTGAAGACATTTCTTTTCACTTTCTCTGTCCCTTCTTCCCCACTAACCTCATAGTCACTACGATTGATGACCAGGGCCTTTATGTATCCTTGGGGCCCTATCCTCCAACACCCAATTGCCTCAGCTTCTGCCTACACACAGCACTTGCCTCAGCACCCACCGGCCTACCGCACTGTAGCCCTGCACTTACCCACTTATTGCAGCACAACCATCCCTAACACTTACTATACTTGGCACTTAGATCTGCTGCTCACCAACAGGCACGGAAATTCCACCACTTACCGCCACTCCCTCCACCCCTCTCTGCACTTACACGTTCTGAATACTCACAAGGCCTAGTAGGTTCGTCTTTATCCTCCAGTGCATACATTGTTTCAATCCCATGTTCCTTCCCTATTGCCATGTGGGCGCTTCGAAACACAATTTACTTGTTGTATAAGCACCTAACAAATGCTCAATAAATAAATAAATAAATAATGGGCATGCCAGCATGTCTGCTACACCCTTCGTCATCTCCTCTACAACTCCATGGTTGGTTAAGTCATTGTACATTATTACCACTTGTGGATCTATAAGGAATCCCTGCCCCGACGTTACCTCCTCCACTGCCCATTCGACCATTTTCTCTAGAGATGGCTGAAAAAATTCCTTTGCTGTCAGCCCTGCATTCTCCTCTTCATTCTCTCTTTCCCTGTGGCAGTGGTACATCCTTGGCCAGCCTTGCATCTTCTCCTCTTCATAAGACATCTCAAAATGACTCACCCACCCCAGGCAAAACCTCCCCTGGCCAGGGGCATCTTGAACCTGTAGTGCCTATTACCACAAGAGGAAAACCATTTTCCTCCGACACCTACACCTTGCACTCTTCATACACAATATTCATATCTCTTCTTCCACCAAATCACTACACCACTTCTTAATTTAAATTCCTCTCTTTTCAAGAAGGACTGGCACACAATAACAACAAAGAGAAATGACTGACTAGGGCAAACAAATGAATTCTCACAGGGTTCTAAAGCACAACGAGGAAGGTGAATGGAAGGTAGAGAATTCTGTTTTTCAAATACAAATGAGAAGTTGTATAAGGTTTCACAACAAGTGGTAATATGCCAAAGGGAACCTTTTTTTAATTGTTTTGCTACAACAAACAGCCAACTGGGTCAGGGAATATGACATTGAAAGGAACTTATTTGCTTTTTACAAGTTTTTGGTTTGACAGAAAAAGAAACAAAAGCAGAGGAAAGTACTGGGAAGAGTTTTTGGAGAGAAGGAAAGTGAAGATAAAAGGAAAAATGACAAAGGTAACTCGTTAGGACACAAAGATACAAAATGGGGCAAACAGAGGCCCAAACCACTCAAATAGAATGCCCTGTCTAGAAAGATCAAACTCCTTCATAAAGTTGTCTATGGGCAAATCATTGCAGTGTTGTAAAAAAGTGGTCTTTCAATGCTCTGTCATACTACGAGTTCGGATGTGATGTGGGGAAAACCCGTCAACACTGTGCTTGAGGTTTTTCCTCCACGTTACAGCTAAACAATGAAGGATTTACCCCATGAAGAATACCGCACACGGTAAATCCTCCACATCCATGAATAAAGATGAACACAGACTTCCCACCATTCATAATATAGAAGATTTCCTGCCAGACTGAATGGCGGTCATAGTAAAAGAGTATGGCAATATTTCTGTGGGAAATGCCGCCGCCATATTAATGATGCCCTATGTTCTTTTCCCAATGTGGACTTTTCACAAAACCTGCTTTCAATTTCTGCTTTCCATGTGTTTGCCGCCAGGGCCCAGACACCTCTGGCGGCTCCTCCTTGTTGACTTCTCTTCCTGCCCTGCCTGTCACATACCAGCACATCTACCCACTTCCTTGTATCACACCCAAACTTCACCTTTATATGACACCCCCTTGCCCGTCCCTCTGTTCAGTATGTTTGGTGCACCCTCCTTATCTCGCTCACTCACTTGCCCCCATGCTCGATTTGCCAGTCTTTTCCCAGATTCTCATGTTCCTGGGACTGCTGTCCTGCAGAGTGGTGTAAATTCTGCTATGCATTTTTTGTGTTGTGGCAAAAGGGGTAGAGCATCATTTGTGAAAAGTGGACTGGCTGGAAACACATTTTCTGAAATGGGATATTTCCCCAAAGTCTACCAAAACGACGATCTAAAGCACCGGTTCTGGACTGGCCCGGTAAGCATTTTCTCTTTCAGCCCTATCAAAACCCACAAAGAGAAAGTGATTTTACCAGACGTTCAGAGCAGGTCCCACGAGGGGACCAGGGAGCTAACAACGGGCTGGTCGTAATCGGCCCGTTGTTAGCTCCCGCACCCATTCCCATGGAGCTCAAATGGAAATGAGGAAGGTGCGGGCCCAGGTTCCCTGAAGGAGGAATTACCGGGCCCTCCAAACTCGGAATGGCCCAGTAATTCCCCATTCAGGGAACCCGGACACGGTTTTGGAGGCAGCCATGCCCTCATTAAGGCTATCTCCAAAGTCGTAATGAGGCCCATATAGTTTTTAATGGACAATGGGCTTCATTATGAGTTTGCTGGTCCGGAAACAATGATCCCGGTAAGCTCACCAGCACCCTTGTTTCTGGATCAGCAAACTCTATGTCTCCCTGCCATGGTCGCTGTGCTCGACGGGTCTGAACCTGCAGGGTTCTGCGGCCACGATAGGCAGTCTGTTCACGGAAGCACCGGCACTGTTACTAACAGTGCCGGTGTTTCCGTGTCCCCACTCCCATAGTGTCCCATAGGACTCTATTGGAATGGGAACTTACAATTTGCCAGCACCTGACTTCCCGGGCCGCCAGACTAATAATAAGCCAGTGGCACCGGGAAGTCAGGCGCAGGTAAAATATTACGGGTCCAGCGGCAACCCACCGGTAGCACCGTCAGGGTTACCGCCGGACCCGTAATGAGGCCCAATCTCTGTGAATGGGAACTGTGAATGTAACTACCCGGAGAGAGAATCTTGGATTGATCACTCCATTGAAACTGCATGCAAGCAGATACATACTATTGAGAAAAATGCATGTGGAGTGCAATTCGATCCTCAAAGCAATATAATAATTGAAATGATTTCTTGAATCAAAGCACTTTACAGCACTCCAGCACTTTACTAACCCTGAAAGGCACTTTACTCTGCTTTATTTTCCACTTGTACTTGTTAGCAGGTTTTGCACAAAATAGTGGTAGATGATGATCTGTTTTAATTATGTTTGACATTGTTTTTAACTATCTGTGTAGTTATTATGAAAATAAATGTGTTTTTAACCTTGAGATTGATGAAGATCTGTTTTTGCAGTGACTGAAATCAACCTGCACAATTTGTTCAGGTTGCAAAAGAAAATATTGAGAGGGGGGAAGCCTGCAACATTTGTGCTGTATTTTGATCACATGCTCCTAAAAGAAGCAGCACCCCATTAACAAAAATGTGGGGTGACCCTTGGGGTATTAAATCAAATGTATTTGGCAAGATCCTGTTATTATTTGCCCCGTTTTATGACGAACCACCAAACTTTGGACTTTGTTGCTGGTAGAATAAAATGTGGTCTCCTACACTCTATTGGCAGTGAAGTTGCAGGAGGATGCGGAAGAGTTGGTACTGTGGCTGCCACAAAATGGTGTTGTGCACTTTCAGATCAAACAAGCTGTCATTGGAAGGTCATGTACAAATGTGAAATAGTAGCTTTGTCATTCCCTCCCATCGCTGTAACTGTGGCCTTCTTCTCCTCCTTTGCCTCCTAAGTGTTACTGGTTCCAGACATCCTTGACAACTCGGTCATCATCTTCTCTTGGGCATTGTCATCGGTATCATCATCATCCCCTCAAACTAATCATCAATAGATGTGGGAAGAGGTGGAGGAGACCATGAATGTCCCACAACCTGCACATCTGTACTTGTTCCTTTTATAAACAATCTATGTAACATTGCTCCCCCTCATCCCCCAGAAACATTGGGGTGCACCTCCTTTGCTGTCTTCCGCTCCCCCTATCCTCCTTCACACTTTTAGGTGCTTTGGATATGTTAGTAAAATGGTCACGTCTCTGCAGCTACAAGAAGAAGGCATGTTTAGGGCTCAATATCAGCCGCTGAATATATTCTCATGCCTACCATAAAATATGACTTTTTCTCTGGAGATTGTAATTTGAATGGCCTGGCAACTGAAAGACAACACAGTTACAGTCAATGAATATACTATTCTCCTGCCTTCCATAACATATAAGACATTTTCTTTGGAGCATTTGGTACGGCCACTAAAAGACAATCTACCTAGTTACAGGCACTGACCATAATATCTTCCTGCCCACCAAGATATATAAGGCTGTTTCAATGTTGTTTATGAGCATGAAAGGACATCACACTCAGTCACAGATAATAAAGATAATCCCCTCCTGACTTCCAAGAAATTTGAAATGTGTTCTTGTATTGTATTTTATTGTATTGTAGTAGTCAGTTATATAGCGACTGTTTCCCATTACTATGGCCTCAACGTGCTTGTGGTGGGAATGCCCTCGGGTGCTACAGTCCAGAATATGGGAAATTCTCATAAAGGCTTAGAATATGTGTGTGCATTTTGGCCAAGACAAGGAATTAGATGGAATGGCCGTGCTCCAGTAAGCAACCCAAGAGATCAGGCATGTAGACTGGTGCTGAGGGAGGTCAGGAGAGTGTGTTAGTGCAAGAGACTATTTCATTTGTCCAGCTGGACCGAATTTTGTCGTAGAGGTGTTGAGGCTTAATCTGCTCTAAGGAGACGAAAGCGTTATGTGCCCAGCTAGACCAAATTTGTCGAAGGTCATTGCATCGCTACACTCTGGTGCGTATATGTAGGGAGCCATGCCTGTGGCAGATGTCCACTGAAGTGGTGCGTTTATACCTACCATGAGACTCGGATGGAGCTTTGTTACTGGTACCATTCTTTAATCAGTGTAAGGGTGCAGAAGGAGTAGACAGAGACACAGGTGGCATGTTTAAACAAGAAGAGCTTTATTGAGCGTGAATAGAAAAGGAAATGGCAATCTATCACTAACTCTAGGAGGGGTTTCCCTGCCTCAAAATAAATGTTATGGTCCTGCCAGAATGTTCCGAAAACTAATAAAGTCCAATGTCCTGTGTTTAAAAGCTTCACTATGTCCCTTATACCTAATTCTAGTTCTTATAAGCAAAAAAGGGGGAGTTGGTCCAGAAGAATGACAGCAGAGATTGACTCTGATGATACTCCTCTCTTCAGGATACAAAATGTCCAATGAAAAGTTCCTTCAGAAAATGAAATAAAACTCCCAGAGTTTCTCTCTGTTTAGAAAGTCTGTGGTGTTTCACACAATAAAAAGGAGGGGGATTCCTCCCTTTGGCTTTGGTTCTCCTCATGATTTTCACAATTGAATAATAAACAAAAGTTCCCCAGGCCAGAGGGAATGGCTCCCTTCCTCTGGTCTTTCTTGGCAGGTTTAGCAAAGGTGGGGAAATGACTCGCTTCCCCAGTTCCTTCTCCGGCCTTATTCGACAGTTCAGCAATGGTGGAGGGTGGAATCTCTCCTTGGCCAGGCCCTTCTCAGGCTTTATTATGCAGCTCACAGTCTCCCTGGTATACTGCTCTGCCAGATACTGTGGCTATGAAGCTCACCTTCTGATCTTTGTATGGGTGCGAGTCTCAGACTGCCAAGCTCCAAGGATCTTTATGTTTCTAGTCTTCTTCTTCATCGTGGTAAAAAGGTGATTGTTGTTTCCCAAGTCCAACCTATTCTTCCTCATCTCAGTACTTGGGAAGATGATGTCATGGTTGGTCCTATTCTTCCTCGTCTCAGTACTTGGGAATATGATGTCAAGGTTGACCCTACTGTTCTTGTCCCAGGACTTGGGAAGCTGGTGTGAAGGTGGGCCCTACTCTTCCACTTTCCCGTACTTGGGAAGACGTTGTCAGGGTTAACCCTACTCTTCCTTGTGCTAGTACTTAAGCGCATGGTCTGAGAAGGGGTAGGAGAGTGGGTTAGGGTCAGGTGGGTGAGCAGGATACCACATTCTCCCAAGATGTTGACCACTAGTCCTGTAGGGGGGATCCCTCCCCATGAGATTCACCCACTGAGTACCACCCGCAGGGGTACTATTAGTTAGAGGCCTCACCTCCCTGGCCTCATGAGCAGGAGCTCCCCCTAGGAGAGAACTGACGACATCCGTGGATTCATCACATCAGGTTGTCCATGTGAGAGAGCCCTCAAGGCCCACTAGCCAGGTCGCCGTAATAGGTCTTCTAAGCGTCATGAACCAGTTATCTTAATGCATTTTCTAAGCATGATAGACCATTGTCTTACTGTCTTCTAGGTGCGATATCGAGGCTACCCGCTCATCTTTAATTGCAATTAGTTGGCAATACTCATACATATAAGCGCAGTAGACAGGCTAAGATCAAGGGTCTTCTAGGTGTAATGACAGAAGTAAGTACGGAGAACAAGGTATCCTAATACCGGGTTCAAGGTAAGGGAAGGATATTTTAGGCTTAGAATGTGAGTGAGCAGTTAGGTGGTGGCTGTGCAACAATAAGCCTCCTAAGAGGTCAGGCGTGTGTAAGGTGCTGAGGAGGCAGTGGGTTGCAGTTGGTGGCACTGGGTTCATTTATACATCTATTTTACTTGTGGACATATCAGTAGTGTATAGACTGTAGATGGTTGATGTGCACTGTGTATTTAGAAGGATGCAGGTGTCCCTATGCAGGGCCACCGCAATTACAGCCGGCTTCCACCTAGTGTAGTGTGACCATGTTCCTGATTGAGGTCTTACCAGGTCCAAAAGACTAATAGACATGTCTGTAGGCGGTGGATGGCAGATGTGATTTGTGTGAATAGTGGTCTGTGGTTGCCAGTATGCGAGGCTGGGCCACAGCAATTGCAGCCGGTGCCACCTGCAGGTGTCAGATCATGGTCCTGGGTGGAGTTTAGCAAAGGTGTTGCTAGGGGGATGAGGATGAACGGGCTGATCCGTGTTATGCTTCACTTTGCAGAGCAACAGGTTTGGATATGAGCATGGCTGTGGCGGGATGAGTGATGCTGTTGTGATGGAGATGGGTGAGGGACATCCTTCCATTACACGTTTCAGAATGCCACAGGAAATAGCCACATTTTGTGGTCCTTTCTGAATGAGAGTTTGTCTTTGTTGCGGTGGATGTGTAGTGAAAGGGGGTACCAGAAGGAGAGGTCTTGGATAGAAAAGGCAGATCCTCCCATTCTTGTGGAGTTGTGAGTCGGGATTACGAGAAGGAGTGCCTTAACCTGTTTGGAGGGTTCTGGTTGGTTGGTAGCGAGTGATCTTGTCCTGTAGGAACTCAATCCAATATTATGTAGGGCACGGTATGTGATGCACATGCCTTTAAAGGTGGCCCATCGGCAGATAGGGAGCCAGTGTAGTACGCCGAGGGCAGTGGTGATATATTCTCAGGGTGAGAGGGTGAGGCGGAGTCAGGCCACAATATTTTGGATTTGTTGGAATTTCCTTAGCTGATGTGCTGTGACATAGCCTAGACAGGAGAGGAAGATGGCAAGTGTTGCAGAGTCTATGAAGGTAGGAGAGATAAGGGAGGATTTTCATTAGGATGTGTAAGCAGAAGTGGCAAGTTCTGGAGTCGGAGTTAAAGTGATTGGAAAGTGATAGCTCGGGGTCCATTGTGCATCCAAGATTTTCTACAGAATTGGAAGCTGCAGGTGGGGCTCCTGGAGCATGTGACCGGGGTATTTGTTGGAGGATGAGGGCAGTTTTGCCTCATAGTAGGATTTCAGTTTTGCAATTACTAACTAGTGTTTGTTCTGGCAAATAAGAGATGGCTCAGTCACTTACAGACACTGAATCCTGCATACCAAGGAATATAATACCATTTGTCTGCAACCTCTATTTGGTATGCACCCTAAAAGACAAAACACTTATTTAAGGCTATTGTAATCTCCGTTTGCCTAACAAGAAATATAAGACTTTTCCTTTGCAACATGTATTTGGCATGGCAACTAAAAGACAACAAGCTCAGTTATAGCCACCAAATATAATCTCCTGCTGCCTAACATAAAATAGAAGACGTGTTCCCTGCAACTACTAAATAGCATTTGGACTGGATCCTAAAAGATTGTGCAGTCACTTGCAGCCAGTAACGGTAATATTCGCCTGCCTACCAGGAAATATAAGAGTTTTTCTCTGCAACTAGTATGTGGTATGGCTTATAAAAGTCAGTGCACTTAGGTACAGACAGTAAATAGATTATCTCCCTCCCAAGAAATATATGCCCTTTTTCTCTGAATGCCATATCTGTGAAAATAATTAATGCAATATGGTTGTGGAAGAATGAAAAAAGTCATAGGTTGATGTTTTTTTTTTCCCTTTTGTGGGAGTATGGCATTTTTACTGTATTAAAAAATAATATAATTTCCCAAAACATCTGTATATTCTCCATCGTATTAAGTGAGTAGAGGAATGGTAGAAGTTGTATGTGCTCAGAGCTAAAATATGTGACCCTAATGTAAAAAAGTTAATCTTTGGATTATAGAATAATTAAGATATAATCATATATTGTGTTACCTATCAACTACGGAATACATTCCACTAAGGGGTTCCAAGTAACAATTAGTAGAAAACAAGGCTGAGGCTCGAGTTCTGTATGATGTCACTTGGAACCCCAAAGTGCAACAGCCCTCACGTGGAAAAGGCCTGACAGTTGATAGGTACCCATCTGTAATTCAATATTGTGTATGGTACCGCTGCATGCATTTTCCACCCGGTTCCCCATCTCAGCAGACCAATATTGCAGGCGGTCATTGAATTAGATCTTCACACCAGTGTCAGGTGGGATAGTTCAGTTCCTTTTGAGCGACTGCAGAGCCTTGGCATACTACTGATACTGGGTTCATTGTTTAAGTGACCCTAGCCAAATAATGGACAATCGAAATGGTTGCTCTAGGTGCTTTGTCTAAGATGGCTAGTTTTTACCTTTTAAATGGACTACAACCCGTTTAGAAGCGGACTCAAACAGAGCCACTTCATAGCGCTTCCTAAGCAAAGAGTGATAGGAAGAAGAGATGATCTTGAAGGCTTAGGAGATTTTTGAGATCAGTTCAATGACAACAAAATAATAACAAGGAGAAGGATACAAGGGGATAACTACAATACTGATTAAACAAATGAGTGCATGTTAGGATCAACAGCAAAGAACAGCAGTAAATAGGACATTCCATAATTTGAGGGAGTCAAGCAAACAAGTCAGGAACAAAGGCAATTCTGGTCATTTGGGAATCTAGATCTCATTCATCCAAATGAGGGGGCTGCAAATTGTCCAATAAGAAACTTAGGTATTAAATGGAAAAGATTCATCAGGACCCAGGGGGAAGGTTAGGTTAGTTCTTCTTGAGGTGACCATGGATGTTAACCTTACCATCATTGACTAAGTATTTATTTATTTTTTTATTTGCATTTTTAAAGCGCTCACACAGCCGGGGGGGATCAAGGCTCTGTTATAGAAATATGTCTTAGTTGCATATTTATAAGGCGCTTAATATTCAGATTTCTTTTTTTTTAAGCGCAGACCCAATGATCGAACCTGGGTTGTTTCGTCTCGTCTTGTTTCCAAGGCGAGCACGTTGCAGCTGAGCTATCCTCCCTGAACCTATGTCCCCAAACCCTTCAGAGCATATTTCTTAAATTGCTGAGCAACAGGATTCTTTCACTTGTGATGGATCATATCATCCCAAGGGAAGACGTCAAACTGGACATGTTCAGCTTTAGAGAATCTGTGGATAGGAGGTCAAGGGTAGACCTAAAACCCCTGAAGGAAGAAAGTTCCAAATGTGGATGATCTTTGGAGGTGGAGAGAATACACCTTTTTATATTACCTCATGGCTTATACTCACATATCGATTTATTCCTGGCCTAGTGAAGGATGCCCGGCATGTTATTTCAACTGGCATGGGGTAGAACCGTGGTGCTGGAAAATAATCATATGATATGGTGCTGACATGGCGCTGATTGAGGGAAGACGAAAAGAAAGGTGTTGGTGCCAGAACTCATGTTTACCTAAACACAACAACTTTGTTGCCCATAATAAAGAGGTGCTTGAGTTAAAACCTATTAAGTTATGTTTCCCCTATTGGGATGTATTTATGGAAACTGTACATGGGGCTATAATATATCCATCTCGAGAGAATAAAAAAAACACAAATGCTGGAGAACATTCTAAAATCACCAATCAAGGATTTCTCATTTCAGGACGCGCCTAAGACCTTGCAAGATCTTCTTAATAAAAGGTGTGCACTTGACTGCAACCTCACACAGCAGGCAGGGAAAGCAGACTTTTAAGCAGGCAATGTCTATTGGAAGCATGAGGTAGGGACGGAAGATTCCTAGCTGATAGGATAAAGAAAGTAGAGGGTCACCAACAAATCACCTTTATTGTCACACAGAACAATAAGGTTCTGAAAAGCTTTCAGTCTATGAGAAATCGTATGACCTGTCTTTCCAGCTTGCAAAAGCCAAAGCTAGCACCTCATGAGCAGGGTGGCCTGGAGGTGTAAACCTCTAAGCATGAGATTAGCATTGCCATCGTGAACCTAAAAAGGGGAATGCCCACAGGACCGATGACTTGCCAGCAGAGGTATGAGTCCTTTTCTGACTCTATTTAACTCTTTAATTGCCTTGAAGAGCAAAGAACCATCAATAAACACTCTCTTGATTACTCATAATCCTAAACCAGGACAAAATAGAAACAGAAAGGTAATTTACAGGCCAACTACGCTGCTAAATGCAGATTTGAAGATAATAGCTAGTGTCTTCATAGCACATCTTAAGACCAGGATGTCACGTCACAATCCATTATAACTACTCAGGATCATGAAGGGTCGCCACGGGACACATAATACATGGCATAGCAAATAATCCACCTGAAACGCAACCCAATTCAACTCTATATAGATGTTAGTGTTCCCAAGAGAAAGTGATCAACACAGTTGGTTGAGTTGGTTAGGAAGTAATTTCATACACTCTTCGGGGTTTTGGGATTTGGTGCTAAGTTCTTGACTCTTATTGTGGCACTTTATCAGAATGCATGGGCAAGAATGTTGTTAAATGGTCTGTTGTCAAATCCTTTTAGCCTTTAACCGGGAATGAGGAAGTATGCCTGCCACTGCCCCTTCAATATGGGTTGCACTTGGATTTACTTATCTGAGTGAGTGGTATTAACAGAGACATCCATTAACTCCTTTGTCATAACATCTTAAAGTATCTGTTGGGAATGTCCCAGGACACTACCTGATGGAATAAGTGAGGCTTTACCTAATGGGGAAAACAGGCACATGTTAATTGCCATTTTGCTAAGTTTCTTCTACATCTCATTAATGTTACCATGCCGACTGAAATGAAGCCATATAACTAAAATAGAAAAGAGCTTCTTTGGCTTACTGTGGTCAGATTTGAACACATTCAGAATCCTGAATACAAATAGCTTTGCTGGGAATTCAGTTTTCCAGATGTGAGGCATTACCATCAGGCCTTCATTTGGAAATACTTGCATGATGCCCTCACGTGCCATAAAGTCCAACTGCTCCAAAAGTGAGCATTCTGGAATATCCCTAACAATCCTTAAATCTCTTCTCTTTACTGATAGTATATTGTAATCGTCGTAAACACACCTGATGGCGGCGAGCAGCTGTCGCTTGAATGAACGAGAAATACCTGCTTCAGGAAAGTGCCATATCATGGAGGATACCCCTCCCTACAGGTGGGAAACCGAACTTGGATGGAGATACAAAGGTGTCCTGTTATGTGTGGAACAAGGGATCCATTCTTTCATTGGGGTATCTAAAGTTCAAGTACAGCGCAACAACAGAGACGGGCCAAAATGGACCCCCCAAACTGACATATTTAAAACGCTGGTGAAATGTCAGCACTTCTGTCCTCACAATTTCCCAGTGCTCTTGGTACTGATGAAACAAATTAAATTGATGGCGTTTAGAGTTTACAAACAGGTAGGTTTGCTGAGATCACTGCAGAGTCCTGGTCCATCCAAAGAAAATTCCGAAATGAATCAATCCACTGAAACATCCAAAGCTGCTTGGTAGAACCGTTTGTTGTCTAGACGCCGCAGCCCCCGAAGCCTGAGGCTCAAAAGGACGCGCACAAAAAGACACAGCGTGTTTTGCGTCGGGCTTCCAGGGCTGTGGAGTCTGGAGCGCAAATGGAGCAGGGAGGAGGCAGCCGGAGGCTGGAACCGTCAGCCGGTAAGTGGGCAAGGGGGAAGGAGTGGGTGCAGGGTGCCGCATAGTGGTTGAGTGTTCAGGGGTGACCACTCGATAGGCACCAGCAGAGGGGCAGTTACAAAAAGCTGCACCCGTGGAACGCAGCCTCTTGAGCTGGTATCCGCAGGTATAGACTTTTAAAAGAGCGCTGTTTAGACATAGATCCGATAAAACATCTGCTTCAACCCATCTCTCATGATGGTATATTTGGCTCTGAGATTCACGAGGCAACGTATCCTCTTGGGGCAATACTGGTCCCTGGTGAGGATGCATGCTGTGGGCCTACTCCAACGCTTCTTGTTCCTGTTAATAGAGCCATGGCTCTTTGGCACATAAACATTGGTTCTTTGAACATGTATGCTACTCAAGGTCAGTAGGAAGCTCTCTGGCAGACACAGAGACAAAGTGGATGCCTACGCATTGTGTAGCCAAAGGTTTTTAACAATCTAGTTTCCCTCTGAAATATCTTCATCCTGTGCACCTTTGAAATGCTGATGGAAACGATCATCTGAACTCAAATTGATGAAGTCTGCTGGGGTGTCTATTGCAAGTCCTTTCCCCAGCCCCCCATCGGCCCTCTCCAAGTCGTACTTCTCTGTGACCGAGTTTATTGATTCCTGTATGTGTTCCTCTTCACCTCTGGTAATATAAGGTGGACTTTTGTTAGGTGAAAACATTGTTTTCCTTGTGGGAGGAGGGGGTAGAATTGCTTCTGTTTCCGTTTGTTTTGTTTTATATGAATCCCAAATATTTTTTTTTAAAAGGACACCAGTTGAAAACTTCTTATCTTCAAATGTTGACAGAATTTATACGAACGCGTGTATTGCATGGAGAATTTGTTGTGATGTATGCATTGTCAGAATGTACACTACTCAAGTTCAAGTTTCCAATGTGTTGAACCTGTGACAAAGAAATAGGCAAAATTGTGGATGATCAGTGTGGATTTCCTATTGTGTTCCGATGTACATTTCACTGCTGATCAGTTCAGTTTTGCAATCAGAATTTTGCTAACACTATAATTTGGTTCATGAATATTTGGGTGCATGAAACTGACGGATCTGACTTTTCAATGCGTCCAAACACTCTCCCAATCGCTGAACTCTACTCCACCAAAGCAAGCCGACATGTGGCCCCCCAGCAGGCACCACACGAGTATCACCTTATTAGTATGTTAATTCCCACCCTCAAGCTCCTTCATTTTAAATCATTGGCATTTTATAATGCAATATGTTTGATTTCCACTCTGCCATCAGATGTGCTACCAGCCTTGTTTCATGTCGGAGAAAAGACGTGCGTCGTGTGTGTGACGTTGCTGGGGACATGCAAGCAGTGGCATTATTATTTTTGATATTTAGATGGGATATAAATACTACACTGAGAATAATTTACACGGCTCAGAGGCGCAGCCACGGGAGACTCGCGGAGCTAATGCGATCCGCAATGTTCATTAGCTTTCAATTATTCACACATATGTCACACAGAGGCGTGCGTGAGACAGAGAACATCGCCGGTGTCACATCTCTGCTAGGATGCTCTCCGGGATAGAAATAGACCGCCTTTCTTGTGCAGGGGCGGCTTTTTCTTTTCCTTTGATGAATTCATCTCGTGAGCTGTCATCGTGACAGCCACTGGGACCCCCCAGATTAATCAAGCGGACTGCAGGCAGGCATGAAGTTGCTGATGGCAGGCCTATTTATTTGTGGGTGACACACTGTCCTCACACACCTCTGGGGTGGGAATGCAACAGTGGCACGCGGGTGGAAATGCGAGTGGCAAATCCTATGAAGGAGTTGAGTTGGCATTTCCCAGCTATCGATTCCATGAATACCCACTTCTTCACAAGTTATTCCCCATTTCTGGTATTCAGCCCCCTTGCAAGCCCTCTTTTCAGGCCACGCCTAACCTCTGCTCGGAGTCTCACACAAGGACCTCGACGACTCGCACAGGCGTGCCAGGCCAACACAAAATCTTTAGGGCTGCAGTGCCCAATACCTTGGCAAAACCGTCCTGAAAGACTTCGTAGTGGGTTGATTCACTCAGCCATCGCAAAAATCTCTGTATAAGGAGTGTAGAATACATTTTGCCAAGAGCCTAGAGTAATGCGATGGATCATGCCTGTTAACATTCTTGAAAATTGGTATGATGTTCGCTGTTGTCCAGGAAGCCGGGATAGACTTGTCACATTCTTCAAAATCAACTCGAGCATGTAGCACATTCCTCAGGCTTTTGTTTCGAAACAGCATTTGACAGCCCATCAGGTCCAGGCGCTCGGGAGGGACTGGCTCATTTGATTAGATAGACCAGGTCTTTTTGATCAAATTCTAAAGATCACAGTGTTCTGGACCTAGAGGCAGCATTTAAGACAGGGTCAGGACTAGAGTATAGATTTTTAAAGAACTTGATCAAGCCAGCTCTGTCACACCATTTATCTGAGACAGCTGCTGGTCTAATGAGACCCTTGTAAGTATGCCCCACATTTCAGCCAAGGATTTGGAGCTGATAGTTTGCATCATTAAGTCTGCATCTTGCTGTATCAGAGAGTTTTTATAGCCTTTCAGCCAGTTTGCAAAACAGTTTTTTTTAACCTTCTCACCATTGGTTTCCACTTCTGTCGGGAGGATCTCTTAGCTAGGCGAATAGTGGCCTTCATTTCCATTTTTTTAAGCGCCAGTGTCAGGTTGTAGGTATGCACCTGGATGTCACGGTTGGACTTTTTCATCCCATTTTTTATCAAGATTGGTGTTCGGGAATGGACATAATTAATTTTTTTCAGCACTGATCGAGTTGTAGAAGCTTCAATTTTCATCTGGAGGGACTAAGATGCTTGCAATACCTGCCCTTTGCACATTCTCAGTCTGCAGCCATTATTAATAGGTTTGATTCCTGTCTTAATCATTTATCTCCCCTTTGCTTCCAGGCGACTGCTATTCCAGGTCCTTTTTAGGATGTTACGGCCACTGGCAGAAGAAGCCAATACTTTCATTCCCTGTATCAAATCAATCAGGTCTCTTGATACAAATATTTAGTCAATTACTGAGGATTGGGTCCTCTTCTCCAAGTGTTTTTCTGAAGTCCTTGTAATTCGAAGTAACCATTGGCCATATGTAAGTTTCTACTCACAACAAACGGCATCCAAGCATTGCCTCTCTTAATTTGTGCTTTAGAAGTCTCTGATGGAGCTTGTAGTTGTCTGTCATTGTCCTGAAGGCAGAGGGAGTTTAAATCCCCTCCTAGAAGGATAGATGTTTCGCAATGATTGTATGTGTCATCAACTGCTAATGTCACAAGCTGCAAAATGTCTATTATGCACATTTTTAGAGGGTTCCAGTAGACATTGATAATTGTTAGAAACCTCCACCCAGCTTTTTTTGAATAGTGCTCAGGCCTTTTGGACCGAAGATTTGTTTGTTGTACATAATGGCCTCTCATAATGTGAGAATTTACTTCCCAGTCAAGATAATTTCTGATCAGGGTTAACAGCCCTGCTTGGGGGCAGCCGAGTGTACCCTTCGTTGCTGGTTTCAGAAGCATTGTAACGCCAACCAGTATGGAGCACTCTAGCAGCCAAGTTTCCTGCAGATATACCATATCCGCCTCAGACCAATTTAGTTCCCCCTTTGTGAAGAGGTGCGATGATCCTCTCGTGTTCCATGATATGAAGGAGAGTGGCCTGTCACTCTTCGCTTAGGGAAAGTCCTATTTATCATAGGAGGTGGCTAGTGCAGTAGCCAACCAGGACACATTTTCCTGCTCTTTCATAGACATTTGTGTGGCTTTAATTCCAGCATTCTGGCCTGGTTGGTTTTACAAATTTAGACCTTTGATTGTTCGTGTTAAATTTAATGTCATTTGGCTAGAGGAATTAGCAGAGACTTGGTCAGTCGAAGTCGGTGGCTTAACCTCAGAGCTAATCCTTTGGTGCTCAGGGGCTCTTTCCTGTGACTGTTCATTGCTTAACGCGAAGGATGATTTGTCGATGTTGGAGCAGTCATTTTTGATTCTAGGAGAATGGAGCTCCCAGAGATGACACTCTCTTTCCGCTGTCAAGTCTGTCAAGTCGTAACCCAAGGTAAAAAAACTTGGGACAGCTGAAAGCATCACATTTTTCACCACCGTGGATTTCAGGTGTAGGTGGAGCAAGTCCATACGATCCTCATTCTCAAATTCGACTATAGTCAAATTATCAGAGTTAATTTGTCTCGGTGTTGGGATATATTAGCATAGTCTTAGGGTTTTCTCCTGTTTAAAATCAAGTCTCTGCCTTTGTCAGCCACTCGCTCAAGTCTTAGGCGTCAGTCTGCCTTTTGATTTCCTGTTCTCCTGGTGCTCATCGACTGGGCCCTTGAATTTGCCGGACATTAGGTCATAGTGAGTGGGGTGTCGTAAAACACTCTTAGTGTCCTAAGCTCTCTGGTTTTGGGCGTTTTCATTTATTGATCATGGCTCAGAGTCTTCGAAGTGCCTTTCGAAGTTATTCCACTTCTCTTATTCTCAGGGAGTCATACGTTTTTCAGAGTCTTTTCTCTGTACCCAATCACAGGGGGCTTAGGCATAGATTGCCTTGTCTTAGGTTCGACCTTCTTTAAAGCACCGGGAGCCTGCGCCTTTGATAATGCCAAAGATTTCTCTCACCTCTCAGCCAACATTAGATATACTTTTTCAGAATCTGTTGAAACTTTAGGTTCCACCCATTGAACTTCCATCGCACTGATGTGTCGATCAGGGAGGCCTCCGAGACCAGACTTAGAACCGAGCGAACCACCTCCACTGAGTAGGTAGACAGGTTTAGCAAAGTAGTCAGCGTCTCTTCATCTGAAGAAGTCAGATTACCCGACTGCTGGTTAGTGGGCCATAGAGCAAATCAGCAGTCAATCTGATGTGCTTTTTTAAAATATTTCCCTTTGGATTTTTTTGATTTCATGGGCTGCTTCGTCCCACGTTGATGACCATTCTTCAAGGTCAATTTTGTTTGGTTGGTCATCAGGCCGCTAGAATCTTCTTGACGGCTGTGCAGCAGGGGCCTAATGGGGGCTTTTGGGTGAGCTAGATTCAATCCTTCTTCTCTTCCTACTGAAAAGAGGGAAGGATTTTGGATTTCCAACAGAAGCAGTTAAATCCACTGATGGATTAATAGAAGGCTCAGAGTGCTGCATCGAGATACGTGGTAGAGACCTTGCTGCTGTATTAGCATCTACAATTGAACGCCCGGACTCGGGTATTTCATCCGATGAGAGAGCATCACAGCAGCCACCTGCAATTGAATTTTAGGCAAATCCCTAGCACCATCTGTTCCAGACTGCCTGTTTTGATGAGACACATGCCATAGCAATTCTTCATGCGTAGTCATTCTAGGTTCATTGCAGTAGCATCAGGATTTATCCCAATGTCCGTCATTATTAATATTAGCTCCTGTGTTGTTTTTCGCTGTGATAAATCCTTCGACAAATAACATCCTAGAATGTACCATGGCGGGCAGAGTGGTTTGTTCTCTTAAGGAGTCATTGAGTGCTTCATAGAGCTTTGTGAAGGGAGCTAAGGTGATGGTGATCCCAGACATTTGGCCAAAGAGGCCATTGTTTGATTTCTTCAGACCATCTACTTTCGACCCTCCACATAGTTGACTCTCATGGGCAGTTTTCTTCGTGCCGCTATGATGTGGGCGTGAGTCATCTAAGCCCTTTGTAAAAATTGGTCGAGAAGATCTTACTTTCCTCCTGTTCGTGCTGGCGTGCAGATTGTCTAGGTCAGACTTTTGCCATCCTAATGGAGAGTCTGATATAGGAGGGTCTGGTAGCGAGCCCTGTAATACCCTAGATTCTTCCACCACAATGGTTACATCATCATCAGGAATAAGAGCCGCAGAATGATGGTCAGTAAATAGTAGCAAGGGTTGGGATACTGTAGAAATATTGGTTGTCACCATTGCACTGGAACCCGTACTGATGTTAGGTCTTTGAGCTGGACTCTTTCTTCCATCCACATCGAGGTCGGGCCGCAGCACTTCTTTGTCATTATGTTGAATTGAGCAATATACAAGTTCCTCTGATAATGGTGGCTAAGATGTCAAAGGGCCCAGAGCCATCAGTATTTGTGCAGAGAGGCCAGAACGGCCTTTGTTATGTTGGGTATAGGCCCTTTCCCCCTGGATGCATTGAGGATCCGTTTTGTGTGTCAGCATCAGATTTGATGGAGTTTGTGTAGGGCATAATTCTACAACGGGCATCTCCTCAGGCACAGATAGGCACCCCAGCTGACATGTGGTGTCAATCTCCATGCATGTCTCCAGTAGTTCTATATTCAAAGGTTCATCCATTCTATCAGCTGCCAAAATCATGGTCAGGTTTTTTTGCAGAACAGTTAATTTATCTGCCTTCTCAGTAGAGTCGGCTGGGCTGATATTGCTGCTCGGGCTCAAGGTTATCCCCAGAGGTAATTGAGCCAATTTAAGCCCTACCCCGGACCACTTACATTTTACTTTATTGCTAGTAGGTATAGAATAGGGAGATGAGCGGACAGTCATGTTCTTTCTCTTGTTTTGTGCCACCTGATACTCTACAAAGGAAGCCGTGGCCCCTGGGCGGCAAGGTTGAGCGGCGGCTTGGGGAAGTTGCAAGCATCCCCTACTTGTGTCTTTTTCAGTAGGTAGATAAAGAGGGGTAGAGTCAGGAGGACTAGAGCTCCACAGGAGTGTAGTATTTTTAATTGAGACAGTTGAGGGAGGCCGGACCGCGGTCTGAGTCAAAGCTGATTTTAGGTCACCCAATACCTCGGCCGTAGGATCCTCCAGCAATGTAACCGCACGTAAGGGTGGAGCAAGCATCATTTTGGCGCGTTGGGCATACTTGCTTTGAGGCGAACTGGGTGGATCCTTGGGAGCGTGCAAGTCACCCCTACCCACACCAACTTACTTGTTACCCCCAACTGTATTTGATGATGGGTCTAGTGACAAAGAAGGAGCCAATGATGTTGGTTTGACGCGCACTGGGGCTCGCACTGAGGTACCGGGAGGCGCTGCAGCTGGTTTGTCACAAGAGTCTGTACCACGCAATGTCAAACAGGCGCCGGCCGCATCCGGAACGGGGGCATTCTGTGGGGGGGGGGGGCAGAGGTAAGATCAATAGACTTAGTCTGAGGTATATTTATGACATGTGCAATGGTCGCAGCTTTAAAAAAAACCTCAATCCCCCATCCCACTTTGAGGCACTCACCTGTGGCGCCAGTGATGGTTGTACTGTTTGCAGCGCGCAGCTCTCCTTAAACTGAGCGTCCTATCACGGCACTCCAAACCCGGCGAAAGCCTGTTCCTATGGTCCACGCTTAACAAGCTTCCTTGTCATAGTCACAAGAGCGGCCAAAGTTGTCTACCGAGCCCAAGCCGAGATCGAGGTGACAACTCCAGCCAGTCAGCTGCAGGTGGCTGACTGGCCAGTGACTGGACTCGGCTTGGGAATCCACACAGGTGCTCCATGCCTTTGCCAGCCAGTTCTAGTTTCCTTAAAGGGATAGCAGCAGCAATAACACAGGAGCCACGTTTCCAGCATTTACAGCAGGTTATTCGTTTTCTCCACGCCAATAGTTCAGGGAGAAATCCATGCAATCCATGCAAATAATCCATGCAAATAAATGAGTATAAACTGGCCTCCTTCGTTTGCAATGTAGCATCATTACCGATCTCAGAAGTGGGCACATGGCAAGGAGTAGATCAATCCAGAATGACTGTGTGTCTGCCCTGACGGGTGAGGAAACAAAGGACGAACCAGGGTTTGAGGCCTTCACAGAACATATGCACTTGGCGCACTGATTCATGGTCACTCTGTGCCGGATGGATAGAAATCATTGGAAAGGGGCCAATGGCACATTTGGGCATTCCCCTACACTCTTGCAATGTCAACTGGAATGCTCCTGAAAATAAAAAGATATAGATATGTCACAGAGAGTTATATACATTGTAATATAAATAGTTGTGTTCAGCCCATCCTCACCTACATTTCATATATTGTAAATGAGACTTTGAAATGATGAAATGCTATGATGTACTGGGCCAAACCATTAGAAACAAAAATGCAAGGCTCTCCTTACCTCTTCTGATGTTCAACATCTACATGAAACCTCGACTGGACTTCCTCAGGACCTTTAATCCTCGATTCCACTCCTACGATGGTGAGACGCAGATCTGTCTATGCAGTTTAGGAGCTGATGATACATTTACAGCTGCATCTCAAGAGTTGGAATTAATTGAAGTTGTGATGTTCAAAATCCTGCAGCAAATGCAATGGTTTAATAACTGAGATGCTGATGCAAGGATTAAGACATTTACTTACAGAATCAACACTCTGTGCCCTGCTCTGAATTTATAAAGCAAAGCAGTGCCACCCGGAAAGCAAGTCAAACATCTTGGATTCATCAGGGACCACCAGGTGATACTAAATGCTGGGATCAACTCTTCCTTTAACTTATGCTCCTCAACAAGATCGTTCCTCTTATTCCAAAAGAAAATCATCCAATGGTTTTGGGTGCTCTGCTCAGCAACATGACTGGTCTATAGTAATGCTCTCAATATGGGGCTTCCTGATTACCAAATTCAAAAACTGCAAAACATTCAAAAGGCATCCGTTTAGCATATTTTTGTCTTGAGAAAACACCAGTCTTCCCAAGGCAGAAGCATAAACAGGCTCAGTGCTTGCACCAGGGTGCACTTCAAAGTCCTCATTCTCCAATACCTTAACTGAGCTGAACCAAAATATGCACAGCACAAAATCATCCGAGGGTTCCACTATTCAAAATTCAAGATCCATGTTTTCACAGTCCCTGTCCTGAGAATCTGGTCTGCTCGCAACCTGAGGACTCATTCACTCTCTCTCTCTTTTCAGATTTTCACAAAAACAGTTCTACGGTGGATTTTTTATTGTAAGATATTTACACATATATTCAATACATATTTTCTATTTTTGTATTTAATGAACTATGTGATGTTCTATATGCAATTTGATGAATTGTGTGAGATTGTTAAGTTACTCTCTCATCGACTTGTGACCGAAAAAGGTTTATCTGGATCTGGCTTATTTTCTAATTCTTTATTCCTACAGCCCTCTCTTTTGCTTCCTTATCCGCTCTCTCTGATTCCTCTTTTCCTTTGCTTGTCTCAATCTTTGTCCCCTTCTCCTCTGTCTCCTTTTATTTTATTTGTAACCTCTCCCCTGCTTTGATATTTTGGATTTATTAGCTCCCAGAGCAAAGTGAGCTTGTGATGTGCCCTTCATAAATTAATTGAACATAAACAAGCAATTCTGTATCAGTTCTTTTCAGCCAATAGAAATAAATTGTGATGGCAAAAGTGTGACCTGTTTGATGGATATCCCTCTGTGTGACTTTGCTCAATGGTAGGTTTGACCAGCTTATCCTGTCCTGTTTCTCTTCTTCGGCTTCAGGGACTTGTATATATTGGTCCTGACCAAGACCATGGAGAAAATTGCAGGGAGCGCAACACTGTGCTTACCCCGTGAGCAGAAGCATGCAGATAAACCTTCATTGCAGTCCCTGCACTGCCTCCCTGTGAAGCAATCACACTCTTCAAAGGGCTCTTCCAGATGTTCAATAGCAACCAGGCCCATTTTCAGTTGGCTTTGACCCACCAGAAGTCTTAAACTGGGATACAAATGCTCCTGAGGCAAATCTCACTGCTCATGGGACAACACCTGGATTTTTCAGGTGAAAAGCAAATATACAAACAAGGAAAAGCAATGGGAGTGCCCAACTATTGCACATTATTGCCAGGGAGTGAACTCATGGATTAATGGGTTGTTGCACTCCAGGTTTGAATGTGTCCCCAACGTTTGCTTGTGGGGTATGATTGTGAGTGGGAAAAGATATGAAACCAGGCGACGATTGGCGTAATTCATGTTGCTATTAGCAGAAAGTCAGGTGGCAATTTCCTGGAAGAGAGCTCAGGGTCCATCTTTGATGCAGTGGATGGTGGACATTTGTAGATGGGGTCTATCGGAACTGGAGATTTTGCCAAAAACTCAGGAATATGACTCTGAAGAAGGGTGGTAGTGGATTGGGCTCAGATGTTGAACACGCTCAATTCCTTCAAAGACTTATAGCCTCCCTGAATGGAGAGGAAAAGTATATGGAAACTGTGCTGTTGGGTGGGGTATGTGTGGGGGGAGAATTGGGGGAGAGGTGGGATACCTGTTATTTGGTGGGAGGGACCTTCAAATGGGGGTAACAGATGTATGTTTATGTTTACCGTGTATTGAAGCCTGTAACGGATGCTGTTGCAGTAGGATTTCTTTGTGCAATAAAAACCTGAATTAACAAATGTTTTAAAAAACAGAGAAAAACACATAATAGAACATTAAAAGATCAAACACCGAAACCGATATGGGGAAAACTGGGACCAATGGATCCTTCCGCAGTTGTGCTGGTCCCCACAAATGCACAGACAATAGGCCATTATTTTGTATGGATAACAGGCTGATCCAAATTGTGCAGATCCCAAATTGACTATTATTCAAACTGAGTTTGGGATTGCCATGTCCAGGCTCCCCTGCTGCAAAATAAAGTAATCCTTTCAAATGTGATGCTCACCAGAAACATTATTTGGAAAAACTGGATTTTGCATGAAGCCTAAGTGCTGATGCCTGCAACTTGGATTTAAAGTGGGTTTTCACCACATAATTTTAAGGAGAGTTGAGGATGCACTATAAGAACCTACTGAATATTAATTTGGATTGGGATTACTTTGAAGCATATAAAATTAGGATACAATTGCACAACAGGGTGAATACGGAATGTAGATGAAGTATATCATTCTTGTCTGAAGACGCGCTGTGCTCCTTAGGCCATGCTGCCGCCATGCCTAATTCCACTAACACTGCACCTGTGCTGCACCCATCCCTGTCTTTACCACATTATGAAAAAGAGACCAATTTCACTTACATTTCTCTCCTTTCCTTCCATCTCATCTGCAGCCCCTCTGCCACTGCACCCTGTCTGCCATGGACATTGAATAGGTTCACTTTAGGCTCCCTTTCGATTTTCATTGGGCATTCATATTCCTGAAAGAATAGTAACTCTTGCCCTTTTAACCGGTAGTCAGTTGCTGACTGTGTATTCCAAAACAGCTTGCATTATTGCCTAATTATTGACCCCAGGGATGTCAATAATGCCGTAATGGGATAACATATCACAAGAGCACAGACGAAGGGCTTTCATGTGCTTAGAGTGCAGTTTGGCTTCTCAAAGCACAATAATATCCTAAATGTACTGAAACAAACAGTCCTCCTGTGGTTTATGAAATCCCAGTGATTTTGTCTATCACAAAATGCACATTCGGTGTAAAGTAATTGCAGAAAAACAGAGAAAATAAGAGAACACATTTTAGCATAACATATCCGCCTTTGCGCCCACACCATAGTCCCCTCCCCCCACTCTCTTTAGCACCTTTTACAACAAAACGTAAATACATGATTTCTGGGTGATTTAAAAATAGACTTATGTTTCACTGTTTTGCCTATTAAAAAATTAGGCAGGTGTAAACTTTTGTAAGTAACTTCCTGTTTAGTTGGCAAAAGGGCATTGTGAGCACTCGATTTGAAAATGTAAGCATCTTTCTTATGTGGGCGTGCTGTACCCTAATTCAAATGTACTAGCTGTTTAGAATTGCACTGACCCTCTGTAATCTGCAGAATGCAGCAATGACCTGATTAAGACCACCACCTTCGCCCATGGAGTGGGTTCAACAGAGCTGTCACTGTGAATGATTATTCTTTTATTTGAAGATACTGAGTTCTCTGTTTTAAGGCAGTAGTACCCCAATTGAATCCAAGGTTAAGATGGAATTTGCTGTTATCTGGAGGAGCTCAACTATATGCGTGTTCCAATACCAAAATTCAAGCATTAAAGGCAATTTTACATTTAATTAAATGTTGAAAACGACCAGCAGTGCTGCATTCTGGTGCGTCTTCACTTACATTTATAAAATTAAACAGGAATGAGAATTGACAGGTGCTATCATGCTAGGACTTAGAAAACATGATTTGAGAGTTCTGTTTCAACCTATGTTTAACGAAACAAGAGTACGAAGGAAGTATTTAGGTGAGAAAAGTGATCAGTGGTGTGTAGTCATATATTTTGATAGGTATAGGATTAACACAGTTTAAACCTAGTTACTAAGTAACAGAGCACTGTACAAAACAGGCTGGTAAGTACAGGGAGAAAACATTGAGGAGAGCCATGGGATGAGAGAACAATTAATAAGGTTGATCCCCTTTGGATATGAACACAAACTGGGAGATCTGCAAAGATCGGTGGGAACCTGTATGCATATGTCCAAATTCTTGCACGGGATTTTAATCCAAAGCAAAGCACAATGCCGTTAAAAAATAATTTTCTAAGACATTTCTATCGCCTTCTGCATTTTTTCTAGATATGCAGACCAGGTGTGATGTGAAGCATTCAATATTTTATTTTTAAATTTGATATTGTTATATATAAGTCAAAATTGATGACTTTTTCTAACATCACTGTACCAATACAAAAAAGGAAATACATAAAAAAAAAGTATACAAAATACCGGGTAAATAAAAAAGGAAACAAAACATGACAGAATACATCTCCAGCAAGGTCCGAGGCACAAGCCCACATTCTCACAAACACACTCTGCATGATCAATTATGATAATTACGGGCCTCCATATGTGCGTTTATATTCACCCAAGCACTCAATATTGATTGGGGAGCCTGGAAATCAGTAGCATAATGACAAATGTTAAATGAGGTTTGACCAACCACCTAACACGAAACCTCATTGCTGGATAACAATAACTGATCCAGAAAACGTTTTGGATTGCGAATTTATGGAGTGGTATTTTTCTAGATCCATGTTTATCATACCCCTAAGGTTGGTCTCTGCCTCGGGGACAGATCGAGGATTAGCAAGACTGCGCAGTCGCCAAGGGCACAAGCTGCAGGAGAGGACTCCACAATTCCAGTACAAACAGCAAATGTATCTGCAGCTCCTGGAAATGGGTAGAATGTCTCTTCAACTACGATGGCTGACATGCTTGCTGATTGGCCCACTTCTGCCTGTCCTTCACATACCTTCTTGACATGCACTTTTTCTGTTTGGCTGGTATTGATAAATTGTTTATTTATTTTCAAAGTGATTATAAATGTCATTTTTTAATCTTGGGTCCAAAATGTAAATTAGGGAGACTGTGGGGATCATCACAAGCATGGCGGTAGCCGTGTTGGTAAATACAGGCACGGGTGCCGCCGGAGTCATGAATTTACGGGCACCCGGGAATGAGAAATTACTGGGGCATTACAGCCCCGGCAGACCCGGTAATTGACCATTCCCAGGCACCGGTAAATATTACTTACCATTTGAGTCCCATTGGACTCAATGGAAATGGGGAGGACGGATGCACCGGCACCATTCACAAATGGTGCCGGTGCATCCGTCAAGGTCTGCGACCGGGTGCCATTCCGCCCACCAGGTCAGACCTGGCGGGCGGAAAGGCACCTGCTCGCAGACCACATAGTTTGCCGGTCCGGTAACAAGGGTGCCAGTAGCTTACCGGCACTGTTGTTACCGAACCGGCAAACTTGTAATGAGACCCTGTCAGATTTAAAATTAAATTTTTAAACTATATTTACTTTGGACATTGCTTAATAGTTAGGGCCCCTGTTTCAGTGGTGCACTGGACCTCTGCACTTCCAGTCTCTTTGTGGATACCCTGCTTTGCTGCTCCTCTTACTCTCTCTCTGAGTCATCACACACCCATCCCTCCCATCTGTCCTGAACTCCGACATCCCTTCGAAGCAGAATATTTGCTATAAAGCTTCCAGTATGATATTCCTCACTCACAGAAATATTTTATGTCGTTTTTGTTATACTTAAGTGTTTTTTTATCCATAAATAGGGGCAAATGTGCTTGGAAACGAACTATTTGGACCAATGTTGCAAAGTTTTCTCAGTTGGAGAACCATCAAGCCCTAATTAGGAGGCTTGGGTTTGCTGCAGTGTATGAAGTACTGACATATTATAACGCTAATTAAGCTAACAGGGACTTGGTTTATTTAAACGATGTAATTCGCTTTGGGTATAGGCTAAAATGGCTTAATTGTCTCATTTACAGTCCACCTGAAGCAGGGTTTGTACTCGTAACCTTGTGGGAATATTGGAGGGGCACACTCTCCATAAATGGTGAAATCTATTTGTGAGAAAACACACTCCTTTCCAACCTGTAGCCTTACCACACTGCATTCACTCTTCAAAGTTCCCTGTTTGGCTTTCTTCTGCCCCCACTGTGTTAAAGTCCACTTTCAACTCAGAGTTCAATGCTCTTGTAGATAGTTTAATTAAATTCAGTATTCAATGCATGCTCGTTTGCTTTAGTGTGGAATAGCGCTTTAATTTGATGTTTAATCTCAATTTAGAATGCACTATTAAGCTCAGTGTTTAATATGCATTGGCTTTTAAATATTAACTTTCCCTTTCGTTCAGTTTTCAATATGCATTGGATTTTCCCAAAGTTAACTTTTCATTTAGTTTGGTATTCAGTATGCGCTTTTTCATTCATTCGCATGTACCTCCACTCACTTGTGGTCCTTTTGCAGCTCCCTGGTGCTGACACGCCTCTCTCACACTCGCCTGCATTCTTGGCTTTCACCCGGTGGTTCCTGTGACTTCCTTTCACCTGCTGAAGTTGGGACCGGCCACTGTAGTGAGCTCCACTCGCTCAGCATGTGCTCCCTGTTTCACACAGGCACTTCTGCTGCTAGATTTCAGATACAGACAGTGTCCTCTGCTTTCCGGGCTTCTTGGCAGCTCCTGCTGCACAAGCTACTGTTCGGAGGCTCCCAGGCTTGTGGGGAATACGAGGCCCATTTACATCAGATCCCACAAGTCCTCTGGGACTTTTGCCTGCATCCTGGTCCCTTCTCGTGGACCACCATGGCTGCCTCCTCTCACGGGTCCCCTGCTGCTCCACCAGTTGGTTCACCAGTCGCTCTACCCATCGCTCTCTGCCCTGCTGCTTCAGTTTATACACCTGCAGCCCCTTGATAGGCTGCAGGTGTGGAACTTTGATTAGTTCTGCCTGATTACAAGGACAAGTCTGACCCTCACAGTTCCTTGCAGGCATCTTCTTCATCCCAATACCTAAGTGGTGTAAAGGGGTCATATTCATTCCTCTTAGTTGTATCTCTTCGTCTCAGTACTGTCAACTGTTAAGACTTGAGGGGGAACGGCTTATAATAGCCCATAAAGGTTAGGGAAGGGTTAGAGTGGCTGTCAGTAGGGCATGTCTTGCCCAAGTGCACCCCACTCCCAGACCCCTAGGGCCTTCCATGCAGGTGATCCTCCCTCGCTTGTCCCCCCACACGCCCCGCGTCAGGATCCAAAAGCGATGGCCTTTCACTGACTACCTGCATAGAGGACCCATGGGGAACAGGAGTGAGAACACTCTCAGGTTTCTCACATCTCCTAAAACAAAATGGTAGAGAATTCCCTATCCTGTTAACTTGAAAAGAAAACCTTCTGCCCTCGATACGGATGATGTAGGGATAATTAGTATACACATTTCAGCTGTGCACTCATTTTAGCAGGACCACTGACTTCAATAGGGGTAATGTCCACCATGCACAAATGATGCTAGTGATGCAGCATGTGTTAGATGTGTGACTTAGTAATGATGTGAGGCATTGAGGGCAATCTAAAGAAGGGATGATTTGGGATTTTGCTTAGCACAGTGTAGTGTAGGGTGCTAACAATTAACATGATTAAACACTAACACTACTAATGACTATCCTTAACAAGACTAATACTAGTAAATATTAGCAATTAGACTGGGTTACTTAGGCAATAGTCCACACTGCAGGCAGTGGGTGCAGGGGCATTTACATGACGATGTTGGCTTAGAAAATACTTGCCAAAAATTGTAAGCTGAACTGCAGCGTGTGTGGACGTGGGGGTCAGAGCGCAATGAGACAGCAGAATGTATGTTTGCAAAGACTGCTTCTTTGTTCGAACAGGATAAACACAGAGGATCATTGAAGAAGGAGAATCACAAGAACTGGAAAGTTACTTGGTGTTGGCTACAGAGGGAGGATGACTGACTGATGACCTCACAGTAGAATGCACAAAAATGAGTGGTAAAACAGTATGGATTTAAATAAAAATTGAGGGAAAGGGGAAGAAGTTAAGAGGGCTTAAAAGGTAGAGGAAAGGTAAATTAGGGAGATGGCCAGAGAAGGAGCGAAGAGATACAGAAGGGGAGAGAAAGACGGAAAAGAAGAGAAATTCATTGGGAGTGCTGGCTGCACTGTGTGATGAGACAGCAGGCTTGCTGACCAGGGCTGCAGTTGAAGGAGGGAGAGACCTTGCTGTGCCTTGCAGGCATGTGACTGTGGAAATAGAGAGGAAAAGAGAATGTCTGGGAGACAGAAGAGGGTCCCTCATTGCAGGCAAAATCACCAGTCACTGGGCTCTTGGTGAGTGGGAGTGATAAAAAAAATTAATCTGGGCACCTCATAGCCTGATCCGTAGAGTGCCAAATCAGGACAAATAAGTAAAAAGGGGACACAAACACATTTACTCTTAGGAAGCTGTGTTCACCGGTGTGAAAAGAGAAATTCATTGAGAAGGAGGGTTTTGCAGCACTGCTAAAGTTTATCTGTCATGTTTCAAGGTTGCATATAAAAATGCATACACTATGCCAAGTTTGCTAAAAGAGAAGCCGGTTTCGCTGGGTGTGAAAGAGAACTCATTTGTCTTGATTGGGGGGGGGTGAGAAAACTAAGAGTATCCCCCCAGGGAAAGGCCATCGCTTTTGGATCCTGACACTAGAGGTGGAGAAGTGAGTTAGGATCACCTGGGTGGAGGTTCCTCAGAGATTGGGAGTGGGGTATCCACAGGCAAGACATGCTATCCCCTTTTCCCTATAAATTAACAACATAACCCACTCCCAACATTTATGGGCTACTGCAAGACCTTTTCCCTCATCTCCCCACATTTGAAATTACTGGGACGAGGAAGAGGAGATTGAGAGTAATTAACACTACAATTTCATTTACCACTTTGGTACTGGGACGAGGAAGATTCCTGTAGCGTAGGATGAGAGCCAGGCATGTCCCCATAATCGTGGTAAGGCAAACTAAATGAAGGGTCCACACCTGTAAACTGGTAAGGATTTGTAGGTGTATAAAGGGAGAGATAGAGAACATCAGAGAGAGAAACAGGGAGACATCTGGGGAGGAGACCAGCAGGGCACCCATTTTTGAAGGAGGCAGGTTTTGGACACAGACAGACTTTTAAGTTGAACTCTTTGACTCAGACTTTCCTTAGTTTTGTTCAGGTAGGGAAATCCCACGTTAGCATTGGGCAAGTTAGGCCTTCGAACATCCTGACATTTAAGCTAATAAATATCTTTTGTTTGCCGTCACAGGTGTTAAGGAAGTTTATGCCAATGTACTTTCAATATAAATGCACTGACAGGTTATGAAAATTGCATTTATGCCAAGTATTATTTTGATGTTTTTTACTATTTCTTGCATGAGTTACGATATGCAATGCTTATTTTTCTCTGCATTTTATTATTCTGTTTTGCTAATTGAATACAAAGTGCCAGGGGCATAATTGTGAAAGCCTGTGTGTCTTTCATTATTATATGGTGTATTTATTTGGTGGTCAGTATAACCAATGTTAAAATGTAGTGTGCCTAGCATTATACAAAGTTTGGTACTTCCCTAGCCAAGCATCCCACGTAAAAGTATAATAATACCAATTAACTAATTCCTTAATAATAAGTGTTTGCAGAGAAACACAGATTCCTGCACATGGTGAAAGGGGCCTAGACATACTTCCCTACAGGATGTGGGATATTTTAGTGACAATTGACAGGTGTATTAACAGCTGGCCAGTCCACATACAAGTGTCTCTACTGTGGTTTTCATTGAAGCCTTGAAGGTCTCACATAGTACACTGATAGCATAGCTCAGTGGCAACGTGCTTGTCTTGGAAGCAAGATAACGTAGAACAACACAGGTTCGAATTCCAGATCGGCACTTAGAAAACCTCTTCAGTATTAAGCGCGTTATAAAAAAAAAAATACGAATTAGGCACAGATATTCACATTTGATTTTGGATTTATCTGAGAGCCAGTGAAACTGCTAGACAAAGGAAGAATATTCTTGATGACCCAGATTACACTACATAGGGGCTACTAGAATTTGAACTTTCTGAATTTCCATGTATGTAAGTCCCATATAATAAGCGTTACAGTATAACAGATGCTAGGAAAACAAGGCATTGCCCGTAACGGTCGGGTCATTAGATGAAAAAACAAAGATTTTAAGAAGTAGCTTTTGATGGAAAAAAAACATTTCTTTGTCACTTCTGTAATCTGTTTTGAAAGGGTAATCGAGAAATAAATCAGCACCCCTCAATTTTTCACTGTGCCCACATTATCTGGCCAGTGCCTCACTCACATAGGCCATAGGTTGTGGGACCATAGATAAAATGTGTCATTCAATTTCTGAGTTTCTGTTTTTGTCTGTCCTGTAATCTGGCATCTGGCATATCTGCTAGCTTCCTGAGCTGAAAAATGTGTTGCATGGCATCTGCATATGTGCACAACTTGAACCCACATGTGTGAACCAAATTTGCCAATCGGGCAATATACAAATTGAATTGTAGTGGTGATAGGGCAGAGTCCAATTTTCTTTCAGTTTACCTGTAGGGTACAAGAGCTACTCTCTGAGCTTCATTTACAGGCAGAAGCGTATCTATTTTAACAGTGTGCTAAACACTGCTGACAGATTGAGATGAATTAACACTGCACTAACTACCACATGCACTTTCCCTCTGGTATCATCAACCACATTTCACAAAAATGATTCCATGCTTAATCCTGGATTTATTGTTGTAACCAGTGAAGATGGCTGATATTTCTTATTTGGATAATTTAGTGTTTGCAATTGGATGAGTTTGTGAGTTGCTCTATACATAAGGGAAAAGGAAAGAAATGTAATATGATCTATCAGAATATATTTGACCAATGTGTAGTTGCAAAAGGTTTTTTGATTGGAAGGTTATTCCTTTAATTACTTTGGTGAAAGCCCCTATGGTCATTTGGTGCATGGACTTCAGAGCAAAGAGTTGGTCTGTTACTTTTTTGTGTGTTATAAGGACTTACCGCAAAGTAATGTTATCATTTCTTATAAAGATTATGCTTTACAAAAGTAGTAATTTTGGAATTCTTTGTATTGGGTTCTGTTTCTTTTTTTTTAGGTTGTGACAACAGTTTTGTGGCAGGCTTTGGAATTGATTTGAAAATATTAAGAAAGTGAAGGTGGATTTTCAACAGGTGAGTAATGTTATATCGGTATGATGAATAGTTAAATTAATATTGCTCGAGTTGTTTGGATCGTACTAGTAACAGTCAAAGTATCAAATTGGGGTTGTATCAAAGGGATCATTGATTTTGTTCCATTGTAATGGGTAGGTATTAGTTTCAGATCAATGTATCTCTGGTTTTGTAGATTTCTATTGTGCTTGATTAATTGATATGTAAAATGTTCATTAGAACATCATAGAGCAGTTTGCAGTGTGTTATTTTTTTATCATCTATACTTTTTTCTGTTCTACTTTGTTCATGTTTGCTTGCAGAATATCTTCTATTCTGTTAACTATTTTTGTAGATGGGGACCCTTTCAAAAGTTGGATTTTTCTTTTTTTACAAGTACATTTCAACTTCTGAATTCAACATTTCCTTTCATAATATTATGTTTGCTTATTTGGTTATGGTGGTTTTATGAGAGCTATGTTCAACTTGATGACAACAACCAGATAGAGGGTGTAAAGCTTTGTTTTCTACCACTTGTGAAAGGGCCAGTGATCTGTCACTTTCAGGTGGGGATAGATCCCACTCTCAGTCTGGGGTGGGCAAATCACTATAGTCTCGTCTAGATAACTGGGGAGTTAATAAAAGGGAGGATATGATGCACTGGAAGAGTTCAGATATATGGCAGGATCCCCAGTTTGGAGGTGATCCCAGGATGCAAAGAGTGGTTCTGCTATTTGGTTATCAGGAATTAGAGAGTGACTCTGCTATTTGGTACAGCCAAATACATCGAGGAAGAACCACCCATGAATCTACTGTTGTTATTAACCAGCCTGAGGTGGTCAAGAAGATGACAGTATATAGAAGATGTTGTGTAGCCCACCTGGATGTTTGAGCCAAAGAAATTCAGGCAGAACCCCCCCGTGTGCACGGTACTAGGACTCAGAGTGTGGCCCATCTTGTTGGTAGAGACAAATACATTGAATATGAAGGAAAAATGAAAGATTTACTCTTGAAATGCATTCAACCACTGCTGTCACGTGACTGTAGCTGACTTGCACACAAATCTTCATGAACTGTGGAAAAATCTGTGTGATATTCCATTGGATTGTTCTGCAGTTTTCACCTGCCAAGAATAATGTTCTGACTGGGTTCGGAAAATATGTGAATCAAAAAGAGTGTAGTGGCATCGATGATGGTGCAAATATGTCCATTGCAAAATATGCCCATTACCTGTGTTGAAGGGTTTGGACACTGTCTTTCCCTCTTTCTCTTTGCCAGGCATGCAGATTATGCTATTGCATGCCGGTGCATGGGGAATAGATGCCCACATTGGTACTTAACCCGCACAATACTATTTTTGCATTTTGGAATGTTGTAAAATGTGCTTGTTGCTTTTAATCCATAAAATACTTTCAAAACCCTGATCTTTTGGAAGGGCCGAGACAGGCCCTATTGTCTCCTCCTTCATGGGGGTCTTCTGAGAGTAATTTTCAGCAGATGGTATGTGGATCCTGCTGACTGAAGAGCTGGGGTGGTCTTGAGGCTACTGACTGCTAAGTTGTAAAATCACTGTCATGTCTTTTATTGGACCTTTTGGGGAAAATATACACCGGGACAATGTGAGTGTTTAACATTTGCTTCCTGTGTAGAGTGCTTGCCCTTGAACATTGCATGCATTTGTCAATGCATGTGCCCTCTTGCTCTGTCTATTGGTCTCCTTATCTATCTATGGTATAGTTATAGTAGAGTAGTCTGAGTCTCCATCTTCAGTCAGGGGGTGGATCATAATATTTTAATAGTTTTCATTATCATCAATTTTCAAGGAAATCAGAGGTGGAGAATGTTTAGGAGACAACGTAATCAATATATTGTAATATGAATACAGATTTAATCTGCCTAGAAATCAGCATTTTTGCCCAATGAATGAATGTGTAGAGGCGATTAATCACATAGACAGTTAAAATTGGATACATTGTGTATGTAATATGTATGTCTACCATCCTGACAAACGCAGGGCGACCCTACACTCTGGACCAGGGTATTATCATAGCAGTATATTCTGAAAAATTGTCTAGAGGACTCTATTGAGATATTGCGTATCAAAAGTATTATTTATTGAACTTGATCCAAAATTTACAAATATAAATAAATCATGTATTAATCAACACTCTAAATTACATAGGGTTGCAGGAAGAATAACATTTAAAACATTGCAGATAGCCAAACACATAACTGCAATGAACAATTCAATCATTCATCAACATACATTCTCATACATACAGAAAATCCATCCACAAAAATGTGTTTTAAATGTAAAAAGCTTTCAGATGATGACATGAAGAAGATTTAAAGAGAATTTCATAATATTTCAGAAATTTAGGGACATGTCATCAAATATTGGAATGGATCAGAATAATAAATATTGCAATTCATAAAATCACATCTCCAACAATCTTCAGTTTCCAACCGGTTTCGACGTGATGGAATTATTTAATCCACGTCTTCATCAGGGAATCCTAAATGCTGTACTAGGACAAAGTATACACACATTGACATTAATACACATAATCAATAAAGAATACAACAAGAATAAAGAGAAATTCTTTGTTAAAAAAACACCTAAAACAACCAAATTACATTGACCTTATAAGTGCATGTGATGAAAACAAGTAATAGTGAAAATTTCACATGCCTAGGTACACTCAATAAAAATTAAAAGCAGTGCCTGACATTTCTGAGTGCCAGTAGGTGAGTGAACCTGGCTAATCCCTGCCCTGTCTTGGAGGTGAAATGTTCACTATTACTTGTTTTCATCACCTGCACTTATAAGTTGAATGTAATTTGATTGTTGTAGGTGTTTTTTAACAAAGAATTTCTCTTTATTCTTGTTGTATTGTTTATTGATGTTGTGTATTAATGTCAATGTGTGTACACTTCATCGTAGTACACCATTTAGGATTCCCTAATGAAGACGTGGATTAAATAATTCCATCAAGTCGATACCGGTCGGAAACTGAACACTGTTGGAGATGTGATTTTATTAATTGCAATATTTGTTATTATAATCCGTTCCAATATTTGATGACATGTCGCTAAATTTCTGAAATATTATGAAATTCTCTTTAAATCTTCTTCATGTCATCATCTAAAAGTCTTTTTCATTTAAAACAAATGTTGTGGATGTATTTTCTATATGTATGAGAATGTATGTTGATGAATGATTGAATTGTTCATTGCTGCTATGTGTTTGGCTATCTGCAATGTTTTAAATGTTGTTCTTCCTGCAACCCTATGTACTTTAGAGTGTTGATTAATACATGATTGATTTATTTTTGTAAATTTTGTATCAAGTTCAATAAATAATACTTTTGATATGCAGTATCTGAATAGAGTCCTCTGGACAATTGTTCAGTATATACTGTAATATATATGTCACCTTTTAGTATGTCATTTGTGTATTAAGTTTTAAACAAAATAGTTTTTGAAAATAATGGATTTGGATTTGTAAATGTAATATTTGAATTCGTGGCCCTAGTGGGTGTTGCTTTTTTGCTATCCATTTTACGTTATTAGCTTCCTTCTCTTTGTATGTACATGATTATTGTGCTTAAGTAATAGGAAGAGTTACCCCACTGGGTATTCCCTTATGTATGATTGTATAATCAGCTCGTCTTCCCCATCCTTGGGTTGCTCCCTTTGTTGCATCCTCTCCCTTTTTGTGTGCCTTGATTTGTGGCTGCTGATCTTCCCCCTCCTCCTGATCGCCATCCTCTAGAGCATGATCCATGTACAAAGGTGCTGCATGCACAAATACTATTATCTCAGTTGCACCAGATTTCATTGAGGCAATACCTCAGTTCTGTCCAGAGGAAGAGGTCTTCAGCTCCCAAATGACCTGTGCATATACTGGTGTAGCCAGGCCCCCTCTGGTGCTACGGTCCCCAAGATGGGTGGGGCCTAAAAGAGACCGCAGTAACCAGCTGTTCTCCCTAACTAATCATCACCAGAGATATTTCCCAGTCAATGTTTCTAACAAATGGAGCGAGAGAAACATGCAGTCATTTTCTGCTCAGTGAAACATTCAAACTCAAAACAAATGTCCACATTTGTATGTATGACTCATATTTTGCAGGCATTTTACTATTACGGTGAGTATTGTGCCAAATGAAAACCAAGTTCACTGTGCTATCAAAATAGTTGCATGCTTACATCATCAACACAGATGTGTTAAATATAAAAATCGATGTCCATTCATATGTTCCAAAAATGCTCTTTGATTTTATGCAAAGCAGTTAGAAGCTACTGTGACATTCATCCCCATACCCTTTCCCATAGAATATGTATTCACTGAATTATGGAGATTTATTCACTTATTCAATTATTTATATATTGAGTGAGAGAACATTTTATTTATAAACAGTGATCTATTTACAAAGTGAGCCAGAGAAATATATTTACAATATGCAGACGGGATGCAAATAAAACCACCTGAGATCATGCTGAGGGACCCAAAATTCATGTCTGCAGTAAATCATGATTCTTCTTCTTCCTATTATAATAATAATCACCATAATTATTATTGTAATTATGATTATTATTAATATAGTTATAGAATGTGGGCATAGCTCCAGAAAGCAACAGATGTACACAGTGAGGGAAGCAGATTGCAAGGGATCAATACAAGAGAGCAGGGAGCTAACAACAGGGATGGAATGATGGGCCATTTGACACCAAGGGATCTACTAGTAACCAGTGAGGAAAGATAGGTGGAGAAGAACTCCAAGTCTCAGATTAGGTGGAGAGTGGAGAGTGTGTGGACCTAGGTGTTAGGGAGAAGCCATTCCTTGAAGAGGAGGGTCTTAAGCTCCATCCCAAAATATAAAAGCAAGGATGTGCATCTGGTGTAGATGAGGAGGAGGTTCCAGTGTCTGCAAACAAAGACAGAGTGGGCCTGTCTTCTGGTTCTTTCCTTCCTGCAGTGGCAAAGTCCATGCCTAGACATGTCCTTGCTTCTTGCTTCTGATTTATTGTGTGAGTAGTGTTTGTGTATGAAAGGTGTGTGGGGGTGATGTGTGGCATGGGCAAGGCATCCATGTTTTTGGCGGCAGGGGGATAGATCATGGAAGTTATTGATAGTGACAATGCTGGCTTGTGTTTTTTGTAATATCATTCAATTTTCTATATTGGGAATTTTGGAATAGATTGTGACTGCATCTTCATCAACATGATTTACATTGACCATATAAGCCTAGAATGTGTTTGCAGCTTCATAGAAGTTTTTACAATGACCATAATGGAATCGATTGTGGCTTGCCACCACTGACCTTGAATTGTTTAAAATGCCAGTGCACCCTCTGGAGCCACCCGACCCCGTGGCACCAAATGCTGCCTCTGCTACTACCATGTGCATAGTAATGATACTGGACAAACACAATGGTGGCTGGAACATTGAGTCCAGGGGCCAGGCACCATCCTTCTGTGTTCCTATGTCAGGTGTAAGACATAAGATTTGATTAAATCCTTACATCTGACAGTTTGTGGTGCAGAATGTGCTTGTTCGAGGAGCTTGGGGAGGCCCTTAGCAGGTCTATCTGAGGGCCCCCTCATTTTTTGTTGTGCAACTTGGAGCATACCCATGCGCAACTGGGTGCAGACCCAGGTACCACCTGGGCTTCTGCAACATAAACAGCTGCTCCATGAGCAGGTGGAAAATACCCAACAGATACAATTCTCCCCTGAACATTACCCCATCCCTAGCCACCTTTTAGTCCTGCAGTAGATTCAGACATGATCATTTAATTCACACTTTCCTTCAACAAATGCATTTGGGGTACTCAGTACAATTATCCTGACCTCTGCCAACAAAATGCACTTTGGTTTCTCAGTTTTATAACCTTCTCCTTCGTCTAGTAAATGCATGTGGGCTTCTCAGTGCTTTGGCCTTCTGCTCCACCTGGTAAATACATGTACTTTTGTTTCCAGTGATATCAGCAATTATATCATAAGTGATGTGATCTGATTTAACATCAGTGATGTCATATGTAATGTAATTAGTGTTGTCATGGCCTGCACAATGGGAGGGCTCAGACATAAGGTGACACAGCTTCCACCACGCTGAATTTCAAGGGCTTTGTTGCATTAAACCCACACTTAACAAAACATTTTCACACTCAGCCATGACTAGAAGGGGAAGTACAACTTTGACACCTCCCCCATCCAGCGCCACATCCAGACATTCTACCCGACTGCCCGCAGGCAGTTCCTTTCACAGGACGCAGAGGCACCTCTTCTTCTACACCCTCATCTTCCACTCTTGCCACCACTCATTCCACCTTAGTTGGGCAGAGGATTCCTCCGGCTGCATCACAGGCCATACAAGAGGCAGTTGATACATACCTTCAATGGACAACTGTCTTATGTGTGTACTGTGATGCACTCATCTGCAGGGGGGAGCTATTTTGCAGAGCCTTCAATGATGCTGTGAAAGTCACTGAAAGGAATTGCATCCTACCTTAATTTTATGACAAATTTTCAGCATCTTATCTTTTCCACCTGTCCCTCCTTTATAATTGTTCGTTCTCTTCCCCTCTCCGACCCTCCCTCCTTCACTACCTCTTTCTGCCAAAAAATGAAAAACAAAACAATAAAACAAAGCAAAACATGGGAAACCATCTTCCCTAGTCTAAAAACAGAATTAAAACGAAGTGTATAATTGATCCCTATGGACTCCATCTGCTTTATATTGGTGTGATGCATAAAGCAGGTGGACACCATAAGAATCTACAGAATTTCCATAAACATTAAAATCCATCCCAGTGCAAATACTGGAGCATTTGGAGCATTTGTATAGCACAGAGGAAACAATTAAAACAATTAAAAAATGCTAAATGTGACGTGAATAGAAGGCGTTAAAGCCGCACTCAAGGCATTTAAACCTTCCATTCACATTACACCAGACCTTGAGCTCCCATTCTATGTTTCTTCACCCTTGATGACTGGGGACGGGAGAATATCAGGCCGATTCATGTAATTCCTTCCAAAAGTGTTGCACGCGGCTGGCGCACAGCGTGCCCGTGCGAATGTCTGCGCCAGCCGTGTGCGATAAAATCAATTTCCGTGCACAGCGTATTCATGGATTCCAACCTCCAAAAGCAGACGTGACGCAGAGTGGCGCAGCGACCCTGCAGCAGCGCCAGTTACGCCCCCAAGAACGCCCTCGCGCAAGGAAAAGCCATCAAGATCGCAAAACCATCGCAAAGGGCTGCGCCAACCCTGTACCAGTGCGAGAAGTAACACACGCGACCTGGCCTGGGGGAGCGTGTGCGTGTTTTTCAGGGGTGCGTGAGAAGTTCCACACACGATTGGCCTGGGCGCGTGTATTTCAGGGGCTCGCGGGTGGTTTCACACGCGATCGGGCCTGGGGGAGCGTGTGCGTGTAATTCAGGGGTGCGCGAGAAGTTCCACATGCGATTGGTCTGGGCGCGTGTATTTCAGGGGCTCGCGGGTGGTTTCACACGCGATCGGGCCTGGGGGAGCGTGTGCGTGTATTTCAGGGGTGCGCGAGAAGTTCCACACGCGATTGGCCTGGGCGCGTGTATTTCAGAGGTGCGCGAGAAGTTCCACACGCGATTGGCCTGGGCGCGTGTATTTCAGGGGCTCGCGGGTGGTTTCACACGCGATCGGGCCTGGGGGAGCGTGTGCGTGTATTTCAGGGGTGCGCAGGAAGTTTCACACGCGATTGGGCTGCATGCGGGTATTTCAGGGGTGCGCGGGAAGTTTCACACGCGATTGGGCTGCGTGCGGGTATTCCAGGGGTGCGCGGGAAGTTTCACACGCGATTGGGCTGCGTGCGGGTATTTCAGGGGTGCGCGGGAAGTTTCACACGCGATTGGGCTGCGTGCGGGTATTTCAGGGGTGCGCGCGAAGTTGTACACGCGATCTGGCCTGGGGGAGCGTGTGCGTGTATACCAGGGGTGCGCAGAAAGTTTTACACGCAATTTCAGCAGGGTACGTGTATTTCAGGGGTGCCGGGGAGTCCTACATGTGATTTGCCAGTGTGGGTCCTCCCAGGTGTTCCCTGTACACCCTCCACGGTCCCTGCTGGCAGCCCACACCACAGGGGACTACCCTGCATCCCTGGTCATGTCCCGCAGGCAGCCCACCCAACATGGGCATGCCCCGCAGCAAAGGCACATGTCTCCTTGCACTAATGATCACCAACTCATGTCCCCTTGCACCCCCACCCCCAGAATTGCGGGGCACCTGCCAGCAGGCCCCCACCCATGTCCAACTCATGTCCCCCACCACCCCCACCCCCCAGCACTGTGGGGCACTTGCCAGCAGGCCCCCACCCATGTCCAACTCATGTTCCCCACCACCCCCACCCCCCAGCACTGTGGGGCACCTGCCAGCAGGCCCCCACCCATGTCCAACTCATGTTCCCCACCACTCCCACCCCCCAGCACTGTGGGGCACCTGCCAGCAGGCCCCCACCCATGTCCAACTCATGTTCCCCACCACCCCCACCCCCCAGCACTGTGTGGCACCTGCCAGCAGGCCCCCGCCCATGTCCAACTCATGTTCCCCACCACCCCCACCCCCCAGCACTGTGGGGCACCTGCCAGCAGGCCCCCACCCATGTCCAACTCATGTTCCCCACCCCCACCCCCAGCACTGTGGGGCACCTGCCAGCAGGCCCCCACCCATGTCCAACTCATGTTCCCCACCACCCCCACCCCCCAGCACTGTGGGGCACCTGCCAGCAGGCCCCCACCCATGTCCAACTCATGTTCCCCACCACCCCCACCCCCAGCACTGTGGGGCACCTGCCAGCAGGCCCCCACCCATGTCCAACTCATGTTCCCCACCACCCCCAACCCCCAGCACTGTGGGGCACCTGCCAGCAGGCCCCCACCCATGTCCAACTCATGTTCCCCACCCCCCTACCCCCCAGCACTGTGGGACACCTGCCAGCAGGCCCCCACCCATGTCCAACTCATGTTCCCCACCACCCCCACCCCCCAGCACTGTGGGGCACCTGCCAGCAGGCCCCCACCCATGTCCAACTCATGTTCCCCACCCCCTACCCCCCAGCAGTGCAGGGGCACCCTCCACCAGGCCCTCGCCCATGTCCCATCCATGCCCCCCTGCACCTGGGTCCCAACAATCCTCAATCATGTCCGTAATGGCCATCCTCCCCTGCCAAAAGGCCCAACCAACTATCACATCCACCCACATATCAAAGGCAATTACATGTTACACACCCAATGTAAATAATGCAAAAGAACACATGTCTGTCACACACAATGGCTGCAAGTGAATGTTAAAACACCCAACATGACATGCATGAAAGCAATGAGATGATACGACACATTGAAGGATGAAAATAAAAATGTATTGAAAATCAACTTGAATGGAAATGAAATGAGAAAAACCACAAAGCAAAACAACCAAAAGAAGATCAATGTCCATGAAAAAATCCAAAAAATTAAAAAAGCCATTGAAGAACTATTTACAAGATAATCCCGGGTCCATGAGCCCAACCAAATGAACCCTAACTATGACAACTAACTAAAAACTGAACTATATACAAAAATGTGGCGCATTGTCCAATCGCAACCAAATAAAAAAAAGAAATTAAAGGAAACCTAACACTAACTATATAACTATATACAAAGGCAGCGGGCTAGTCCGACGGCTCACTGGTTGTTGTCATGGGCCAGGGCATCATCGAACTCCTGGTCAATGGCTTGGAGGCGGGCATGTTCCCTGGCCCCGAGGTCCCGCAGGGATAATGCAGTGTCCAGCTCCAACTCCCTGCGAAGACCCTCGAGGCACTCAGCCCGCCTCAGCGCCCTCCGCATGGAGTCCTCCGCTCTGACCATTGTGAGCCGTTCCTCCTCTGCCCGCTGCCGCTCCGCACCTATCTGCTGGCACAACCGCTCCCACACGGAAGCCACTCCCATTCCAGGGTTCTCCTGCCCTCCGGCCGATGCCTGCACCCCTGATGTTGATGGCCCCGAGCCATGAAGCCTCCCACGTTGAGCCTGCTGCTGCCTCCGACGCAACTGCCTGTGCCAGCACGACGGCTTCCAGGCTGATGGAAACCACCGACGCCGATGATGCCGTCACATCCTCCATCTGCTGGGGTCCAGTTGCTGTGGTGTACACCCCTGCTGGACCTCTGACTCCCGACTGTGGCAGGGATGGGATCCCCACCGAGCTGGCTGCATTGGTCAGGGCAGGTCCACAGGGGGCCCTGGTGGCATCTGGGCCGGAAGACGGCAAGGAGAACGACTGGCGTATAGTCTCCACAGAGGAGGAGAGGGCTGCCAGATTGGCCGACACATGCAGGAAACCCCCGAACATGGACGATCCCAATTGGGCCACGTCGGCACGGTGCTCTTCGTGATGACGTGCGTGCTCCTCCTGGGAAGCACGCACGGCATCACGAATCACAGCCGTGCGCATCGCGACCCCAATCAGGACCTTCTCCATACGGCCAGGGGTCCCCTCGTCCGCAGGTGGAGGGGAGTCAGATGACATGGACATCCCCTCTACCTGCGGACGGGCCTGGGACGGGGCATCCCTGCTGGTGCATGGTGGTGCACCCACAGGGTCAGGGACAGCGACATGCACAGGCCCCTCCACGGTGGCCTGTGCTGCCTCCTGCCCCTGGACTGCACCACTTGCACCAGCAGGGATGCCCCCACCAGGCCCCATGTGCGCCTCAGTGGCGGCCTCCTCCTCCTCTGTGAAAACCACCAACCTGGATGGCTCCTCACCGTCTACCGCCGTAGCAGGCCCCTGTGGGGGCTCACCCACCCCTTCCGCTGCAGCCGTGGGGGCATCCCTGCCGCCTTGCTCCACAGCGCCGTCTCCGCCCTCTTCTTCACTAGCCGCTGCGTAGAGGGAGACATAGAACACAAGCATCAGGGTACTGTACAATGGACCCCTAGACAGGAAGCAATAGCAGATGAGTGCCACTGTCAAAGTACACTTCCATCATGTCACTCCACAACACATGTGTCAGTCCAGGCAAAACACACACAGTGACAGTGATGGTGCATGCCATGGACATTTCCATACATGTCCAATGGACTCTCGAATCATACAATGTAATGGTACTCACATGCATCATGGGTCATGCCTATCACATGGACACACTTCACCTCAGTCACATCCATCTGGCCCCGTACACCCCAATCACAGTGCATACAAGGATGACTAGACTGCATCAGTGAATTTGTAAATTGTCACAGACATGTGTCATGCATCCATGGCATTCACAAGTCACAGACACACAGGTCAGGCACACAGACATGGATACCATATATGTACCTGGCATCAGCACCCATCCCTCACCCCCACCCATGTCCAGGAACAGAGACTGCCATGCTCTCATGTGTGCAATCTGCATAGGGCTCCCCATGTCGCATTTAAACACATGCAACAACCGTGCGGTTCACACCTTACTGGCCGCACATGCATTACCATGATGTCCCTGCACACATACATGCGTACAAGGCCTATGTCACACATGCAGGCAAGTATCAGACAACCAGCACACTGCAACATGCCCTGTCTCACACAGCAATGCTTGGCCACTTACCGCTCAACTCCAGACGGGTCTCCCTCTCAAGGACCTGGGCGTGGAGCGCTGGGTGTACGCGTTCCAGAACCCTCATCTGGATGGAACTCATGCGGCCCCGGCCCCCCTCCACGAGGCGCCGGGCCTTTATGAGGGTCCTGGACCTCAAGTCCTCCCAGCGCTTCTTGACCTTCTGGATGGTGCGGGTTGCCACCCCCTCCGCGTTGATGGCAACCACACAGTCGGCCCAGATCCTCTCCCGTCCTTCCTTGTTGGCACGGGACGATCCGAAGAGGGCATCATACTGCCCCAGGACTTGCTCCACCAGGACACCAACTTCGGTGGCAGTGAAGCTGGTGCCCCTCTGCCCCTCTGGCCGGGGGTTGCCACTGGTGTCAGATGTTGATGTGCCCGACATGGCAACCCCAGGGGCAGGAGTGGGTGGGCAACTGGGTCCTGGGGCTGGGCTGTGGAGCGATGTTATCCGAGTCGGGAGTCTTCTGTTCCAGCAGGGGTGGACACAGCAACTGGACCCCTGCAGATGGCTGATGTGCAGGCACCAAATGGCAGGGCACGGTGGCAGCAGGCAGGCAGGCAGGCAGCAGCAGATGGCACGTGGGAGGCTGCTCGGGGCACTGAGGGGCAGTGATTCGGCCTTCTGGGCAGGAGCGTAGTCTTCCATGTGTTTTCGCGTGGCCAGCTTGATACGGAGTGATTTGGCACGTGAAAATCCTGCACGTCAGCGTGGAATTCGAGGAAAGGGCCTTAGCGCGTAAGCGCGTCAGCACGCGTACGCGATTTCATTGGACCAAAGGCCCTTACAGCGTAAGCGCGTCTGTGGAGTTTCGCGCACGGGCGTTGCCCTGGCAGGGCTTGGAGATCCCGCGTGCCTTTACACTGCTCTGTACGTGCTTTTCGTGCGGTGCGTGTGTTTTCCATCCGTTGGGGTTCGCACGCTATTACTTCACAGCGGGTGTTGGCTACGCGTTCTTCTACACGCAAGGCAGACAGTGACTGGTACCCCGCTCCCCCAGGCCCGATCGGGTGTTGAAACACCCGCGAGCCCCTGGAATACATGTACCCCGCTCCCCCAGGCCCGATCGCGTGTAAAAACACCCGCGAGCCCCTGAGATACCCGCACGCAGCCCAATCGCGTGTGGAACTTCACGCGCACCCCTGGAATACACGTACCCCGCTCCCCCAGGCCCGATCACGTGTAAAAACACCCGCAAGCCCCTGAAATACCCGCACGCAGCCCAATAGCGTGTGGAACTTCACGCGCACCCCTGGAATACACGTACCCCACTCCCCCAGGCCCGATCGTGTGTAAAAACACCCGCGAGCCCCTGAAATACCCGCACGCAGCCCAATCGCGTGTGGAACTTCACGCGCACCCCTGGAATACACGCACACGCTCCCTCAGGCCGATCGCGTGTGAAAACACCCGCGAGCCACTGAAATACACGTAACCCGCTCCCCCAGGCCCGATCGCGTGTAAAAACACCCGCGAGCCCCTGGAATACACGTACCCCGCTCCCCCAGGCCCGATCACGTGTAAAAACACCTGCGAGCCCCTGGAATACACGCACACGCTCCCTCAGGCCGATCGCGTGTGAAAACACCCGCGAGCCCCTGAAATACACGTACCCCGCTCCCCCAGGCCCGATCGCGTGTAATAACACCCGCGAGCCCCTGAAATACCCGCAAGCAGCCCAATCGCATGTGGAACTTCACGCGCACCCCTGGAATACACGTACCCCGCTCCCTCAGGCCGATCGCGTGTGAAAACACCCGCGAGCCCCTGAAATACACGTACCCCGCTCCCCCAGGCCCGATCGCATGTAAAAACACCCACGAGCCCCTGAAATACCGGCACGCAGCCCAATCGCATGTGGAACTTCACGCGCACCCCTGGAATACACGTACCCCACTCCCTCAGGCCGATCACGTGTGAAAACACCCGCGAGCCCCTGAAATACACGTACCCCGCTCCCCCAGGCCCGATCGCGTGTAAAAACACCCGCGAGCCCCTGGAATACACGTACCCCGCTCCCCCAGGCCCGATCACGTGTAAAAACACCCGCGAGCCCCTGAAATACCCGCAGGCAGCCCAATCGCATGTGGAACTTCACGCGCACCCCTGGAATACACGTACCCCGCTCCCTCAGGCCGATCGCGTGTGAAAACACCCGCAAGCCCCTGAAATACACGTACCCCGCTCCCCCAGGCCCGATCGCGTGTAAAAACACCCGTGAGCCCCTGGAATGCACGTACCCCGCTCCCCCAGGCCCGATCGCGTGTAAGAACACCCGCGAGCCCCTGAAATACACGCGCCCAGGCCAATCGCGTGTGGAACTTCACGCGCACCCCTGAAATACACGCACACGCTCCCCCAGGCCCGATCGCGTGTTTAAACACCCGCGAGCCCCTGAAATATGCGTACCCCGCTCCCCCAGGCCCGATTGCGTGTAAAAACACCCGCGAGCCCCTGGAATACACGTACCCCGCTCCCCCAGGCCCGATTGCGTGTGATAACACCCGCGAGCCCCTGAAATACACGCGCCCAGGCCAATCGCGTGTGAGAAGCTTCTCGCGCACCCCTGAAATACACGCGCCCAGGCCAATCGCGTGTGGAACTTCACGCGCACCCCTGGAATACACGCACACGCTCCCCCAGGCCCGATCGCGTGTGGGCCTTCTCGCGCGTGTAGGACTTTGGCGCACATTTTTTTCCTGCGCAGGGACGCTACCGCCTGCTTTCGTGTGGCGGACATGTATGGGCCTGTGCGCGTCTTTAGCCGTGCGCTGTTTTTCCCTGTTGGATTCCATGAATACGTGTTGTAGGCGAGCGTGTGGGCGTTCTTCGCACTTGCCTCCTGTACTTCCCCCGTGACGCCCACATTTTCACGAGTTGTTCCCCATTCTGCGTGTGACGCCCCGTGTTATGCCTACTTTTGTTATGTGTGCCGCGCTATGTGCGAATTTGCTGTGGCCTTATCGCACAGCGTTCGTTGACCTGTGCGCCAGCGTGCACCAGCGTGCGCTGCGCACTTTCTCAGCGCACATCCCACATTTTGCGCGTGCACGGACTTCCATGAATTGATGTGCGATGTTTTCTGTGCGATAATCGCACTTGCACTGCGATTTTCGCTGTTTCTCTGCGAATCGCACGTTTTCGCACTCGTGCGCTGTTTTTTCGGCGCACGTTGATTCCATGAATCGGCCTGTATATCCGTGGACTAAACTATCAAAAAACAGCAAAGGGAAGCTGTATGAATTTGTCTCCTTTTTTTTGTAATCTTTAATACTGCCCCTTAAAAGAGCCTGTAATCTTTAATAGTGCCCCTTAAAAGAGCCTTTTTGTTCTTGTAAGGCTGTTATCTTAATATGTACATGTACAATGTGTACTAATACATTCTTGCATTACAAAATGTTTCACTGCATTTTTCGAATATTGCAAAGAAAATTGTAATTTCCAACACTTGCAAGATGTACTCCACCTTTTCTGAAAATGTTTACTTCATCATGTCGTATATTATCATTTTGAAACAATGACATTCCAAAATCTCTCAGAAATGCACATACAGCTTTATTGACATTCCGACTTACTTTGTGTGGACAAAACAGCATGGATTTTTCCACACTTGTCTCTCTGTAATTTGTGAACAAATAGAAATTGTTTGTGGAAGAATTTTCATCAGACTTTCGAAAGTATTTTTCATGTAAAACTGCAAAGATACACCAGTTGCATATCCTAAACTATAACCTCCACAATATACTACAATCATTTCTGGACGTTGCAAATGCGCCATATCTTTACACATGGGTAAATGTGGACTCCATTTCATGTCACAAACTCCATACCACACAAACACCAATTTTTCAAAGCCAAGATTATCTGAGTTGCCAAGCTACTCTGCATATATCTGCAGCCAATTAACACACAAGTATGCTATAATCCAAATAGTGTTCTCTTTGCAGTCCATTCTTTCAGCAATTCAAACAAGAAATGAAGCACTTTCTACCCTGCCGTCCTCTGAAATGTAACTAGAGAAGGCCTGATTGGTTGAGCCTCCCAACAACCACAGACATTGGGCCTCATTACGAATGTGGCGGTAAGGCAACAACAGCGCCGGTAGTGCTACTGGCGCCCTTGTTACCATACTGCCACATTATGAGTGCTGCTTGCGGGTGCCGCGAGCAGAACTTGTGATTGCACTGGCACCATTACAAACGGTGCCGGTGCAACCATGCTCCCCAACACCATTCTGCCCTATGGGGCAGAATGGGGATCGGGAGCCCGGCCATACCGGCACCCGCGCATGGGCAATTGCCGGCCAATTCAACTCATAATGGGTCAGTAATGGGTCATTCGCGGGTGCCAGTGTCAGTAGCGAGTTTGGCAGTAGCTGTGCCCTTATTAAGGGCACGGATACCGCCAAACTCGTAATGAGGCCCATTCACTGTGTACGCAGCCTCTGCAGTCCTCTTTCCCTGAAGGCATGGAAAACGAGCCTCGATGGCATACACGAGTCATCTGTGAACAGTTGCATATGTCCACGCACGTCATGGCACAGGGCATCCCCTCTTCCCTTTTTACTCTTAAATCTTCAGTGCTGCCTAATTGGCTACATTCAGTCCCACATCCATCCACCAATCACATCCCAAAAATCTGTGTCTAACCCGCTCACCTTAGTACAACAGTTCAGATGTAACTTTCAACTCTGAGAGTGCATTTGTGCTGTGATTCAGAGCTTCCTGTATCACAATTTACTGTACAAATGTTTACATATTTCTATTTGCATGATTAACAGGATCTACATTCCACAATCTACATCTAAGAAGACATACTACAGGTATGCCTGGGTTTTCAAAAGTAACATTTTTATACTTTTTTATAATATAAGTTGAAGAATAACCAAGTACCTCATTAGTGCTGGAGGGGGGGTGGTAAATCCCCATGGAGGTGCTATTACTGCTGGCGGTAATTGCACTGGCGGTAATAGCACCAGAAATGGCAGAAAATGGCTGCTAAATTGAAATGTTCCCCTCCAGCAAGAAGCTGTGGGATGTATTGTACTCTGCTATACTATGCAGCCTCACTCTGCTATCTATGGTGCGAGAAACAACAAAATGGTGGCAAAACCCTTTGTGCACGCCAAAAACCTTCAAAACCGCATTTCAACACACAAAAAGATGGCTGCACAACCTGACACCCATGGTGCATGTGTGGTGGAACAGAGCACATGATGTAGAAAAAGTGCCAGTGGAGTCCATGATAAGTAAACATGAAGTACAGAGGGAGAAGCAGCACCTTGCAAATGAAACTCCAAAAATGTGCCTTTAATGACAGTTACTTTGCTGCTGAAACTCCAAAATGCCTCCACAAAACACTGTCCAACACTCAAAATCATGCTTAGTGCAAAAATCCATTTAATCTAATGAAGCACTGCAAATTTACAAAGTCCTAAAATGTTAAGAGCAAAATATTCTTTCAGCAAAACGTGATTGCCTGTGAATGACAGTTCCTGTCAAAAATCTGCGTGCAGCCACCCTGGGCTACCTGAGTGACAGCTCCTGTCAAATGGGCTCTCCTGATTAAAGTTGCTTAAAACTAAAGATATGCCGGATTAGCAAATATTAAAGGATTGTTGCTGAAAGGAATACGGCTCTCAGCTGTTTTTGATGCCACAGGTTTAAATTTAAGAATGTAATTTATCCATGTCATTTGATGCCACAAGTTTGTGTTAGGCTAGCGGTGCCTGCCAGAGTTGAGAAACAAGTTTTCACCCAAGGGGAGGGCATTCCTCTCAGCAGACACATGATAATTGTGGGTTAGGACAGACTTTTGTCTGCAGCCCAGGACTGAACAATGGCAGATCCTCCAGGCCAGGAAATGGACGTGTGAAAGGGTCGTAAACTTGGCCTGCAGAAGGAAATAAAAAAAAGTAGCGGCTACTCCTTTTTCCAGAGACAGACAAAAGGATGACCATTTGCTGCTAAGAATATATAATGAACATTTCTTTAAAGACTTATAACTTGCTATCAGAAATGGTGAAAAATATAAAAAGGATAGATTTGTTAGTCTAATTTTTGGCTCTACATTTCACTATGTAGTGGAATTGTGTAACATATTCGGAACAGGAATGGCAATATATGTCGTTTTGTGTGAACTGTGTTAATGATAGAATTGTTAAACTTTGCACACACATGCCTAGGGTAAACATGCATATTTGTGGAAATTTGGAGAAAAATTAGAAAATGTGTTCATGGCGAATTTGACAAAATGCTGCAAAAAGGCTCAACAAGGTCTCACAGCAGTGGGATTTTGAGGAACAGATACTCAATAATATGTGTAATCCTTGTGTGTGATTTTTATAGAGGTTACAAATGTGTAAATGTGTATTTAGGACAAAATTTGATTTTGATACTAGTGGCTAGTGGAGGTTTCTAAGGATTGTAAAAATCAAACCATAAATTTGACATCATCTGTGTTTGAGCCAATCACCCGAATGCATGGCAGAGATGAGGATCTGATCCAATCCCATTTCACAGGGGCAGGTTTAGTTAAACCGGCCCATACACCCATTTTTGTGATGTCATTTGAAAGGATAAATAGAGACAGCTGACAGCAACTGACTCTCTCTTCTGATTCCAGTGAAGCGCCTTTTTCCAGCATTCAACATCCTGCCTTTAACATCCTTCCAGATCCAGATGCCAAGGACAAGGCCAAGCAGTAGCCGAACCATTTTCAGCTAGGCCACAATCCTCAACTTATCCTTACAACCCATTGAAGCACTGTGGTGTGGGGAAGCATCCTGAAACTATCTGGCTTGCTACCATAAGGCTTGCCTGATGAACTCGCAATCCCACTGAATTGAAATATCCAGAAACAAGAAGGGCAGATCATGTGCAGTTCCGGTGACCGGCCTAGCTGATCCAGTCCCGTGCCTGATGTGCTGTCTTTCCTTGATAGACCTGATCCATTGACCAGAATCTTGACGTGCCTAAAATCTTAAATCCCAGTGGATTGTGAGTATTAATCGGATGCTAGAGAACTATTGTATACCTTGCATTATCTTGTCACTCCTACATCTCTGAACTATCCTTTCTTTCATAACCAGTAACAGTGTCAAAATCTTAGTGCTAGCTTATTCTGTCTATTTGCTTAAGCAGAACTTTCTTAGTCATATTAGTTGTGTAACTCTCATCCAGAAATCCCATTTCAAATGTGTGGACTGGTTCCGCCGGGGGAGGTACTGGGGATCTGTTACTGAAGTCATAAATCAGTCTCAGAGCTTACCGTGTCCCTACTTGGTGGTCTAGCCTGCATGCTCTAGTCGTGAGTAAGAGCATAAGCCATATTTTCTGATTTTTAACTGAAGTTTTTGTCCAAATTCGTGTCTTTAGTTCCGAAAAACACCTCTCACTAAAACAGTGTGGTTGACCCATTTTTATAAAAAATCACATAGTAAAAGTTTTCCGCGTTTTTCCATTTTGCAAAGTTTTACACGTGTGAATTACCTTTAAATTATTTCCCACCTTGCCTTTGAGATTTCAAATGTTTTCTTTTGATTAAATCATTGCTTGTGATTGCTTGCATATGTTTAAAGCGGCTCCCGTAGAATTATATAATAATTTAAGCATCTTTGACCACATTTAGTGTTTTTGCTCAGCCAATTTCAAAGCCATGCTGACAGTTGAAAAGTCAAATCCATTTTTCTCTTTTGTTTAAAGGGGGAAGGTGGGAGTGATATTCTGCTTGATCTGTATTATTCCTGAGTACCTGCTCTCTCCTCACATCTATTTTAGTTATCTATTGGTGGGTTGAGGGGTGTTGCAGGGGGAACCTCTAACCATAACACTATCTGTTCCAAACCAACCTAAAAGTATTCTTTTCTGTGATGTGTTCATTACCTGATTCCCAGTGTATTAAAGATATTATTCATTGTTCTATCACCCCATTGGTGATTGTTGTTACCTATTAAATACATTGTGATTTAAATTTTAAATAAATAATCAAATATTTACCTTTGCAAACTAGCCTGATTCCGGGTTCAGTGAGATCGGGAGGGGTATTAGGAGAAGGCTGTGATATGAGTGATATATCATTCAGAATATTGAACTTATCGATAAAAGTAAATAAGGGTTTCATTTGCGCACTACTTGCTGGGCGAGATTTGGGTGTGTGCCTGATTTGAATCCCTTTACAAGGTAAAACTCCATCTTACCACCCAACTTGAGATTGGGCCAACCCTTAAATGCAGTGGTAATATTGTTACCACCGCATTTAAGAGCGGAAGCCCAACTCGTGATGAGGCCCTAAAACACTCAAAATGCAACAAAAACAGCACTAGACACGCACCTACAGATTGGAATAGATGATGTTGGCAACCATGTAATTCTATAATTAAAAGTACGTCAATTATCAAGCTACAGTACAATAGATAATGGCATTTTGTTTTACAAAATGACCTGTCCTCTATCAAAACTATAGCACATATATTCCAAAGTATTATGATATAAAACAAGTATTTTTATTTTGTGCATGTGTCTTACAATAAAACCTTACTCAAATCAGAGTAATAAAACCTTAAACCATGTTTTAACACAATCCCTAATTAGTACAAAAATAGTTAATATAATCACAACTACATCAGACACTGTATTACACAACCTTACCTTTAACTTCACTTCAACTATAACTGGTTTTCTGTGCCACAAAACATGGTTCACTGCAGCACCCATCCCAATAGCTAATTTCTGATTATAAAAGTATTTGTGCTAGCATACTAACTGCTGCATGTGCTACTACTTATACCAGTGCAACATTCCATAGTTAAAAATACTTCAATTATCAAGCTAGAATACAACAAATAATTTCTTTTTAAACAGATGTTCATCCTTCTGTCAAAACTATAGCAGACCTTCATATTGCACCATATTATTCAACCTTGTCTTTAACTTTACTTCAACTGCAAGTGGTTTTCTATGCTGCAAGACATGCTTCGCTGCAGCAGCCATTGCAATAGTGTAACAGTGTTTTTAAAATTGCTTCTTCTTCATAGTGATTGCCATGTCCTACATATACCAGTGAGAAATTCCATAATTAAAAAAACCTTAATTATCAACCAACAGTACAACTAATTATTACATATCTTTTCATAAATAGCCTACCTTCTGTCAAAACTATAGCACACCTTCAGATTACACTGTATTATACAACCTTGTCTCCAACTTCACTTCAATTGCAATTGGTTTTCCATGCTGCAAAACATTCTGCACTGCAGCATCCATCACAATACTTTAATATTTCTTTTAACATGACTTCTGCTTCCATAGTGAATGCCATGTCCTACTACTTATAACAGTGGAGAATGTTCGCACTTGCCAACAGTCTTTCTTTTGCATGTACAGAAAAAAAGATGACCAAAGAAACCTACTGAACAAAGAAAACACTTCTATTTCTACAAAGTAAGTATATTAATGTGCCATGCATATGCAATAGGCTGTGCTGCAATTATATTAACATGACTATACTGTATTTTATCCTAAACTATACATTCATTTTTTTAATGTTGGTGTGCATATATGATTATATTTGTTTTTTAGGTTTATGTACATTTTATATTGAGCACAATGTTATGTATCTTGCAACATGTAAAATTGTATGTGTAAAGTCTGAATTTATTTTCATACTATATCACATTAAAGAATTAATTAATTAATACATTCATACTATACTCTATATTTCCCAATTCCTCATTCCATTGCGGCAATCACACTCTGTTCCGTTACAGCACAGCTCTCAACCCATACCACTACACATAATTTCTCACATAACCCCCATACTTCTTCCACAAACTACTTTCCAATTACAATCCATAACATTTACGCAACACCCCACAGTTCTACAACCTCTCATTCTACAAATATTTTTCCATTAGCCCCCTCCCTTTTTCTCATACTACTACACCAAAGATCAACAACATCTTCCTCTACAAATCTTTTACTCCATACCTACCATTATCTAGACATTCCTCTTCCACATCCTACTGTGCAATTATAATTTTTTTATTTTTTTATTTACTTGTTTTTGTTCCTAAATGGAACATTACAAAAAAAAAATGTATTCCTGTATTTCCACAAGTCCTCAGGGGCCTTTGCCCAGCCTTTTCAGTGTTTCTTGGATGATCTTTACCAAAGCGATTTGCCACGTTGTTCGATCCCCTCCAATCAGTCTTAACCACCATTGGTCCACGTTAAAGTGTTCCTTTACAAATAGGTGGTCGAGGTAAGCTGATCTTATCGCTTGGTTTTTTGGGCAGACCATTAATAAGTGGCGAATAGTTTCCTTTTCGGCACCGCAGAATCGGCACTCGCTTGTTTCTGTGATACCTCGAATGCAACGAATCTCATTTGTTTCGATTAAGTTCAGTCTTATCCTGAGCAGGTAGTTTCTAGATGCCCTATTTGGAAATTTTTTAATATATCTCTGGAGTTCGTTTACTTTGCACTGAGTGTGAGGGAGGTGGGCTAAAAGTTTGTTTGCTGTTGCTTCTGCTATGGTGTCTGACCATTCCAGATTTTTGAGTTTTTCGGTCACTCTGACCGGATTCAAAGACAGGTCAGCTTCTGTGCATGCTACTGAATCCAATAGTGCTAAGTTTTCCAATTTGTCAGCATTTTCACTGTGTCCATTTTCATTTCTTCACCTATCATTGTATAGATGTTCTGTTTGTCTTGGGCGATGTACTTACGATAGAGCAGGACCGAGTTGATGTTTGCTGTGCCCGCTAAAGAGAGGAGGCTCAGTGCTTGTCGGATCGCCGGCGTTGAGGTTGAATTCGGCATGAACAGCACTTTTCTCCAAAAATGTCCTTCCAGCTTTGTCCAGAGCTTTTTTGGGATTTGGGGCATTGCTTCATCTCCATATGTAATTGAAGGAACTACTTTTTTCTTATAGAATTCAATTACCAGGATTGTTGAAAGTTTTCCGAATTTCAGGTCTATAGCTTTGCCTTGTGCTGCTAGCTTTCGGGTTTTTATTTTCAGACTTTCTTGCATTCCACTTTCTGTACGGGAACTGTTAAGGGTCACACCCAGGTACTTAAACTCTTTTGTTCTTTCAATCTCTGTATCTTCTAGGTACCATTTGAATTTGTCCGATTTTTTCGGTGCTGATTCTAGAATTAGTATTTTTGTTTTTTCTTTATTGATTTGTAGGTTGTTTTTCGCTGTGTAACATAGGAGATTTGTCAGTTGCCTCTGCAGGCCTATTTGGGTCTGGTCGAACAGGGCAAGGTCGTTGGCGTACATGAGGCGGCTGATTTGTACCTTGGCCAATTTTGGCAGAAAGCTTTTTGTGAGGTCTTCCGTTTCACTGAAGTCGCCCATGTATGCAAGGAATAACTCTGGAGGGAGAGGACACCCTTGTTTGACCCCCCTACCCGTGGGAATTTCTGCTGAGACTTGTCCTTGTGGAGTTAGTCGTACTCTGAGAGTGGTGTTTGTATGCAGGGCTTTCAATGGTAGAAGGATCTCCTTAGGACATTTCCATCCTTCAAGTTTTGACCAGAGTCTCGACCAATCTGCCAGGTCAAAGGCCTGAGAAAGGTCAACGAAGGCCGCAAAGGACCTTGGTTTCCCTTCAAGGACCTTGCTTTTTAGTATGCTGATGACCAGGATGTTGGCCGCTGTACCGACATTTTTTTTTAAACCTGTTTGGAATCGATCATGGCATGGAGCAAGTTTAGTCCAGGTTTGCAGCCTTTTCAGCAATAAGGCTCGGAATGACCTTTCCAATGCAGTCTAAGAGGGCGATTGGCCGAAAATTTGAAGGGTCACGCACATCCCCCTTTTTGTAAATTGGAACGATGTTCGCCTTGGTCCAGGAGGGTGGAATGGATTTCGATTTAGCCCATCTCGTGAAGATCTCTTTTAGGAGATTTGACCACTGTAACAGATTTTTCTTGAGGTCCATGTTGGAGATCCCGTCTGGGCCAACCGCTCGTGAGTTTTTTAGCTTTTTTAAAGTCTCGAGGATTTCTTCTTGGTCGTCGAAGCATAACCAGCTCGAGGGGTCGTTCTCTGTAGAGTCATTGCCTTCTTTTGTTGCCAGTTCGAAGAGCATTGAAAAGTGGCCAATCCATTTCTTTTGCCCCATTGAGTTGATAATAGAATTTTGACGATGTTGTGGTATTTATAAGGGACCAAAATTCTCTAGCTTTATTGCCAAAGATCGCCTTCAGTACTTTTTCTGAATCTTGTTAGTAAAGATTTGAGCGATGGTTTTTAACCCAGTTTCTATAGTTTCTGGAAGCTTCTGATAGTTTTATCTCCTAATCGCTGGACTGCGTTTGCTTCACTTGTCTCTTGATTTTTCGAAATTCACATCTTTTTTGGGCTAACTGAACATCATAGGTATGTTTATGGGTGGAATTGGTGGTTTGAGCAGTCTTTTTTTTTGTGGGCATCCCACGAGCAAAGGCACATAGTCTGGTTCAGGATTTTCTTCTGACATACCCTCTTCAGAATGTCTTTGTGTGAGCTTCCTTACTGCCGATGTTGAAAGTTTTAGGCGATTTCCCTGGTTGTTTACTTCCATACCGTATGGTTCATCGCTGGTTCTGCGGAAGTTGGTTGACCAAGTTGTTATTAGTTGATTATGGTCGCTGTCTGTTGTCTTGCGCACCTTAAAAGTCATTACAGTGTCCAAGAAGGGGCGGGAGACATAGGTATGATCAATTGTTGCTCGCAACACTCCCTGTTCCCAGGTCGGCAAACGATCTTTCTCTGTAAAGACCGTGTCGAGATTTAACATGTGTCGTGAGGCCATCAGTTTGCACCAAAGTTTTCCTCTTTGAGTTGCTAGTGTTGGATTGGAGTTTTTCCCCTCTGTTGGACAGGAGTTTTTGAGAGTGATGTTAAGGTCTCCGCAGATTATAAAGGACGAAACTTAGCGATTTGACAGAATTTAGTCGATTATTTCTTCCATCATATGGGTGAAGTTTTTTGCATCTATTGCCACTGGATTCCAGTAGGTGTTTAAGATCGCTATTTCTGAGCTTAGTGTCCTTTTAGGGCCTTCGAGATCGATAAGGACTGCCAATATGAATAGATTTGACAGCAAGGTTTCTTTTATTTTTAAGCCTACACCATTTCTTCATGCCACTAGTAGTCCGGATGATGGTCGGCCTAAAAGGCCTTTTTTTGCAGGTGCCAGGACTACGTCGTAGCCATCCAGGATGGGTTTGTCAACGAGCCATGTTTCTTGGAGACAAATCATGTCAAATGAAACCAGATCGGCGTCAGTCCGAGTCGTCAGGTGGGTATGTCCACGAGTGTTCCAAGAACAAAGTTTTAGTACTGTGGGGAGTGTGTCGGCTGGCAAGGTGTCGTTGTCGGCGCTCTGCCAACCTTCGAGTTGCTATTTGTTCAGGTTTTTTTAAAGTGCTTTTGGCAGCCAGGACCAGATTCCCTGCGGATTTCTATTTAGTTGTCGAGTTTCTGGAAGTTTCACTGGAGGTAAGTTGGTTGTTTGCGGTGCCTTAGGCGTGCATTTTTTTGAAACTTCATGATTCACTGGTTTATGTAAGTTTTTATGAGTGTTTGAATCTCTATTTGTCCCGCTTGTTGAATTCCTTTCAGTTTTTCTTCCAAGGTGTGCCTGTTCCTGGTACAGTTTCTCAGTAACAGGGTGGTCCTTTATCTTGTAGCCAGTGGAGCCTTTGCTTTTGGACTTCCTCTGGTCATTTTTCTGAGTATCTCTCTGTTCTTCAGATTTCGTCGAATTTCCGAACACCTTGAAGCCAAGTTTGAATAAATCCTCTGCTTCGTCGATTATTTGCATCTGTATTTTCTTTCAAGGAATGTGCAAGTTGGTTTTTGCTCTACGGTTGGAGTGATAAGGATCCACTAGCTTCGCGTCTTCTGATTTAATCTGTCGAAGTGCTGGAATAAATCCAAAGAGGGTTAGCACTCCTTTTCTGTTGAGAATTATTTCATCATGATTTTCTGACCGTTGTTCTATTTCTAAAGTCCAAACGGACATTTTGGTGGAACTACGTCGATCGTGATATTTTTCAGTTTTTGATTTGTACTGAACTCTCACTGACGGTTCCTTTTCTTGTATTGAATGGTCCCTTGGGCTCTTTTTGCTTAGGTCACACCGTAGGTCATCTCTACTTGATTTTCTGTCCCTTTCTCTGAGTTTGTGTCGATTTTCTTATTTTGGGGTTTCCTGGTTCAATGAGGGAGACTCAGTTCTTGAGGAGAATGATACTTTTCTTTGGCTAGTATTGTTTTGGTTGGTTCTTGAAGTGTGATGAAGATTATTTCTTCTTTCTTCCATGGTACAGAAAGGTGGGCTCTTTTGTTGGCAAGGAGGACTGCTCGTATTGACCCTTTTCTCGGCTTGATCTTTTCCAATTTGCAAACGACTTGTCTGATCCTTATCTAGGTGTTCGCTGATGTTCATTAGTTGGTCGTCAGCCAGAAAATCTTCTGCTGTTTTTGGCGAGTGTTTAGTTCCTATATCATTTGTGATCTTGAAGACGAGGGGAGGGCCCTGGAGTGTAGCACGGCTACTCTTTGAAGGTTGGATTTTCTTTGCTCTCTGAAGTGTAGGCCCTGATTCTGGCATATCCGTTTTCCCTGCCGGTGTTCCATGTTGTAGGCAGAAGATCGGGTAAGCCTGGTCTTTGTCATTTGGTTCAATTTGGTTTCCATTTTGGCTTGGTGATGTTTCTTTTTCGTTGGATTCAGATAGATTTTTGGGCGGTCTTGATGATGTCTCTTCACTGATGTATATGATTTCACTTTGTTCATAATTGACCGCAGCATTTTTAGTTGAAGTCTGAAGATCTCTGGCCGCTAAGGCGGTCGTCAGTGAAGGGGTTGGTAAACTAAGACCTTTCTTTGCTGCAAGAAGGTACAACTTTTGTTTGTTCTTTTAACAGTGAGATGCTTGTTTTTAAACGTTTGTCCAGGGCAGTAATGTATCCCTCCAAAAAGATCAATTTTGTAAACATCATTGCCTGCATAGTGGTGTGGTCTTTAAGATTGTCGCTGATAGATTCGTATAGCTTTGTGAACGGCGCTAAAGCAATCGAGACTGCAGACATGATGGATATGAAGTCCAGTTTCTTTTTTGACGGGGATTCATTTGTGGCTCCTGATGGATTTTTGTTTGAAGTTTGCTCGTTTGTTGTCGACTTTCTAGGCGGCCAGATATTGGGGGCATCCATGGAATCTCGCCTCTCCCGGCTTGATTTGTCCCTTTGTGGTTTTCTCTGGTCCCCCACCTGAAGTGGCTCTCCCACCTGCTTTTTATTGTCATAATTGTGATTTGGCTCAGGGCGGGGTAACCACAAGACTTTTTCCTTCTTCAGCTTTTTCAGTCGGGGTTTGCAAATTTTGCGAAATTCGTTGTGGTGGAGTCCATGTCGGTGTTACTAAATAGACAGGTAGGTTTTCGTCCAGTGCCAGAAGTTTTTCCTCATTCGGTGTTAGGTTTTCTACAGGCGGTATAAGTGTCGGAGCCAAACCTGGAGTATTTTCGCAGTTGCTAAATTTACCAGGGAAGGTTGTAGGTTTACCGCATTGACCCCTGGCACATGTTCTTTTGGTAATGAAAGTAGATCCTGTGTTAAAGCACCCGGCACTGGCGGCAAGTGTTCGGGTGTTGGTGAATGTTGTGACTTATGGGGGGTCGTTAGTTTCAGGGGGGTACCAGTGGGGGTGGCAGATGGAATGGAAATGTCAGTTTTCCTGGTTTTCTGGGGTGGTTGGCAAGAGTTTATTGCTTCTAGTATCTTTTTAGAGTAGAGATCATTTTGGGGACCCCTGGCCTGTGGGGCAAAAGCATTGAAGAAGTCAGTTACTAGACTTACAGCTGGGGTTCTGCCAGGTTCCAGTGCCCATAGTTTTTTTATCGTTCTTGCTCCTGGGTTTGCATTGTTCCGGGTCTGTTTATGAATGGGCATTTTCTTTTTCTGTGTGTTTGGCTTTGCGTTCACTTTTGCTTTTTGGCAATGTTTTTTCCCCTTCTTTGGGGACGTTGTCTTACTCCAGCGTCATTTGTTTTTGTTACTCGTGGTTTCCAGCATTGCAGTGTTTGAAGTTTTGGTTTCTTGGACCTCTTCCTGATGTGAGAAGAACGGATCGGCCTCATGAAGCAGAGATAGTTTTGTCAGAACTTTTGTCTTTGCTAGCGTCTTTTCACACTTTTGATTTTCTGGATGCGTGTGAATGATGGCAGTGATTTGCACTTTGTTTCTTTCTTCATTTGATGTCTGAGGCACTTTGTTTGATGGTAAGGCAGGTATCGACCCTGCTATGATTTCGGGCACGGTGTTGGACATTCGTCTGGGTGGCGCTGTCATGGGATCACAGAGCACCGATGCAGTCGGGCTCGATCGATCCTCGGCACCGCCTCCCCCGCGTTGCAGGGCGTCAGTCACTTTGGCTTCAGGGTCAGCCCGGTTTTCGCTGCTTGGCATCGGCAAACCCGTGCCCCGCCCCTCTAGCTCACTGCTCCCGCCCTTCCCTCCGGAGGGACTAGGGAGCTGGAGCAGGGTGGAGGGAGCAGTGGGCGCCAGCGAGCCGTTTGTTGATGTTACTGTGGATTGCGACGATCGCTCTGGGGTTCGAAGGTCCTCCCCTGAGCTTCCGCAGTCCCTGGCCGACTGCTCCTCTGGAACGACAGCTTCAAAAGGCGGTAAGGTCGATTTGGTCGTTTTGGTTTCCACTCTCGAACTGTGAACATGTTTCTTGGGAAGCACAGCCTCGATGATTTTCAGAGGTTGGGAGAAACAGTCCTTTTCGAGTGGGCGCATTCCCAGTTTGGAATTGTTTGGTGGTGCGCGCAGGCGAGCACTGCGCAGGAGACGTCCTTCTTCCAAATCATGAGCCTGTACCTCTTGTTCCAAGTGTTTGAACGAGTCGGCAGTCTTGGCAACCATGACAGTGTTTTGTAGGGAGGTAGAGCAGCTGTAGAGACATGCCTCCAGACGTGAAAACAGGAAACAGACTCAGATTCAGCACAGTCAACAGGTAAGCAGCAAGACTGCCACTCTTCGCCACTCCTATATTATTATGCTAACAAGCATCTTCCAAGTCCCAGCACCCAACTTTAACCTATATGTGTATGCTTATAACACTCTCTCTCATGTGACTTCCCTAACATCAATGCATTGTTTGCTGCATTTCCTTCCTTCCTCATGTCATTACTGAAATCACATGATTCTGCATGATCCCCACATCCCTCTTCCTCATACCACTACATATGCATAGAACCTCTTCCTCTACACATATTTTAGTCCATAGCTCTCATTATGTATATTTTCTTCTTTCTCATCCTACTACACAATTATAATCTGTATTATTACTACAACACCCCTCTTCCATCAAAGTATACACTATCTTTTTTCTAACAGATACAAAACAATGCCTACTAAAACTCAGGTCCATAGAAAAACAGAGAAAGGATTGAGCAGAAAAAAAGAAGCGAAAGTCATACACTCACCCTCCTCTAAAACAATTCATCGAAAATTTAAAAGCGAGATATCGAGTAATTTTGCTGTTGCAAGTAGACCAGCAGGCACCACTAACTAAAGTATTGCTCCTGCATCAAAAAAGAAAAGTAACCAAATATGTAGTAAAATAATTACAACAAAAATAAGCCTCAAACTATATCTAGCAATGTCAATATAGTCAAAGTAAAACATTCCAAAAAATCAATTTTACAATCTCATAAAATTATCTGAAAAGTCATATTCCTCACTTATTGACAGTGCATTTAAACTAAAAAGAAAATTATTTATATTCGTTTTAAAAATAATAAAACCACTAACAAAATGAATTAGAAAACTACCAAAAAATATCTATACATGCTCAATGTGAACATAGATAACTTTTCAAACTTCTGTGCAGGTGAATGGTTTCACAAAAGTAGCACAGAACCATGTTTCATTGAAGAAGCATATAACCAACAACAAAGAAACACAATTTCCATAGACACTAATGGAAGAGGCTATGAAATGATAGCAAATACCATTATGGCAAAAGAAATCTTAATAGAGAAATCTTTCCCAACAAACCTTCAACCTTCAACCAAACAGTCCTCATGTCCACACAAGTTGTTCAGTGTACAAATTGACGTGCAGCTCAATAAGCAATGTGTACTGTGAGGAATCCCAGGGTATTGTCACTGCTCCCATGGGGGGAGCCCCTTCCCATGAGGCCAGGGAGATGAGGCCACTACCAGATAGTCCCCCTGGGAGTGGTACTCAGCGGGTGGATCACATGGGGAGGAAAGCCCTACATGGGACCAGTGATGACTATCCTGAGAGATCATGGTATGAAATGATATGATAAGTTATTTATAATGCGCTTAATACCTAGAGTTTCTAAGCGCGGACCCGGGGATCAAACCTGTGGTGCATCATGTCTTCTTGCTTCCATGGCAAGCACTTTGCCCCTGAGCTATCCTCCCGAGACTATGCAACTCATCCTCCTCTGTCCCCTCATTCCTCTCACCCCACTCCCCCTCTATAATTCCCCACAGGTCTATGGGCCTCATTACGAGGTTGGAGGTAGCCATGGTGCTATTAGCGCCATGGCTGCTTCCAAACTCGTTCCGACTCCGCCCTGGTGAATGGAGCAATTACCGGTCCATTCCAAGGTTGGCAGGACCTTTAATTCCCCATTCACCAGGGCAATTCCCCATTCCCATTTGAGCATCCATAGGGCTCAATGGGAATGGGGAAGGCGCTAATAACGGTACCACAAATTGCGGTACCGTTATTAGCTTTAGAGTCCCTTTGCGGTTCCCGTCCTTAATGCCTGAAAAAACCAGGCGTTAAGGAAGGACCTGCAAAGGGAACTCCTAATAGGGCGGTAAGGGATTACCGGCACCGGTGCCCCCACTCACTTTGACCACACTGTGATGAGGAAAAGTAAGAGCTGACCATTTGGAGTCCCTCTTACAACTGACACGAAGAAGATTGGGTAAGGAGGGAAAATCTCACAGCAGAATCAACATACGTGGTATAGTCAACCAAACTCAACCTCAATCTTAAAAAGGGAAAAGGGACTTTACGCTAGGTGAGATTCTCACTGGAGGAACAAGAGCTGGCAATCGACTTACCGCAGAGAGCATGGGACTCCGGCAGAGCATTGCCGAACACAGGAGGTGTTCAGAGCTGTCCTGGCTGGAGAATCGGAGGTCTGAAAGCAATCGGGAGCAGAACCATGCGGTCAAGGCAAGAAACACGATCTGAGAGGGACCAGACCTGGAAGCATGGTGAGGAAACATCAAAAGAGCCAGAAGCTGTGCCGAAGCCCACTACAAGCATAAGCGGTCCCGCAAAGTCATCCAAATCGGACGGTAACACCACAAAAGGTACCTTGTTACCATAGTGGGTGGCAAGGACAATGAAGAGCCAAGGGGCAGTTGAGGGAAGCTGAGGAACCCCTTCTCCCTCGTCTCCATCCCTGAGAAGAAATACAGAGAGGACATATGAGAAACAGTGCCTGGCAGGTTAGTGAACCAAGCCTGGCCAAAAGTGACATACAATGGCAAAATCAAGACATGGGGCCTCATTACGTGGTAGGAGGTAGCCATGGTGCTATTAGCACCATGGCTACCCACGTACAGCATACCGGGTCCGGGTTCTCGGTATGGGGACTTACCGGGTCATTTCAACCTTGGAGGACCCGGTAAGTCCCCATTCTGAAAAGCATTCCGATTCCCATTTCGAGCCGCCATAGGGCTCAATGGGAATGGGGAAGGAGCTAATAACAGGCCCTCAAATAGCGCGCCCGTTATTAGCTCCCTGACCCTTTAGCGGGTCCCATTAAGGGCGCTTGGTAAAACCAGGCGCCCTTAGCGGGACCCGCTAAAGGACCTTGTAATAGGGCGGTAAGTGGTTAACGGCAGTGGTACCCTTACCGTTGCCATTAACCCCTTACCGCCGACCTCGTAATAAGGCCCATAGTAATTTAGTAGTGGCAGGGTTTCAAAAGCAAAAAATTGACTGTGCTCCCAATTCTTACCACCTTACCTGGTTTTTGCAGTAGATTGCTTGATGGACCGGCCCTTTGCTGTGGCCCTTGGCCAGCTGCTCTGGCAAATCTGCCCTGGGGGTGTCTGTGATAAGGAGCTCAGAGAGGGTCAGCCAACCCAGCTCCAGAAACCAATAGCAAGGCAGGGGAGTGGGAGCAAGTGAGGGCTGAGGGCGCATGGCTAAGGAAGCGGAAAATGGAGGTTTAGGCCTCAAAGCACCCACCGGGTCTAAAGAAGGGCCTGCAGTAGATGGGGACCCATATGGAACTGGGGAAGACGCACAAGAAAAGTAGAGAAGGGCCAAGGGCCAATTGACGTCTTAGGAAGCACGAGAACAAGGTGCAAGGCGACAAGACAAACCAGAGAGAGGGGTTGGGGATCCATATGAAACCAGGGAAGCCACGTTAGAAGAGTACAGGAGGGTCAAGGGCCCACTGAAGTCTAAGGAAGCTGTGAGAAACCTAGTGGTATTCTCCCATTAAGACCCAGAGAGTCCTGTATTTAGGTAGCCAGGGGAGGACTATCATGCTTGGATTTCAACTCTGGGGGTGGACGAGTGAGGAAAGATCACCTTGGTAGGCGAATGCGGAGTTGCCTTTGTGGAAATACCCCAGGCGAGACGCAGTATTCTGACACAGCGATAGAAGAGAACAAGGAAGTCCCGGACACCTTCATGGGATATATTGATTCCTGTCACCCTAATCCAGGTGTCATTTTCCCGAATTCTAATCCCGTCATCCATGACACAAGGGGGAGGAAGGAAAGAGTCAATTACCTAAGGTGGGGAAGGAAGAAAAACATACTCAAACAAAGACAGAAGTCTGATATTAATATCCATTCATCCTCTACCAATCTTGATCACAGGGAATACCATCAAGACCATGCTTGTATAATCAACCAACAGGAATATGGAAGTGGCAACCATCCCCTTTAGTGAAAACCAGGCTAGAGGATTTCCCTATGTCCATTGTCGATTCCCTGATAGAGTAACAGGAAATAGATCTATCCTCCAAAACCCTTCCATGAAACCCTCCCCATGTTCAACCAATACTGTGCCGAGGAAGAGGCAACCTGGGAGCAGTGAAGATTATTGATAGAAACACCCTGGGGAAAGCAAGGAAGACCTACTGTAAAAGGAACTCAATTTGTCCCACAAATGGAGTCAGGCAGAGTGAGACATTTAATAATGACCACTCACACCTGACTCCGATTTACTGTTTTTTCAACTATGAAAGGTGGGTTTTTCACAAGGAGGAGAGCGAGCTGGGGATGCTGTCCGGACCCGATAAGCCAAGGAGCAGAGAGCAGCAGGAGGTGAAGCCTGGAGGAGAATGGCATGCTGAGAGGCTGGCCCGGTGTTTGTGAGGAGCTGTAGCATTGCTAGGGAGCCGTGCCTCCACAGAGCCGGAGTAAGGCAGCCTGTATGGTAGCGTTGCACAAAATGCTTGTTCCCTTGGGATATGTCGCCACTCCCAAAGATATCTGAGGGGCAGGTGGCGAGACCCTGACCTCAACTCTGTGTATGCAGAGGGACCACTTGTCAACACAAAGCTTCCCTCTGAGAGAGAGATACTCGGGCTTGTGCGTTTGACTGAAGCAGAGCGGGAGAAAGACATTAGGCACCGTTACGAGTTTGGAGGTAACCATGCCCTTAATAAGGGCATGGCTGCCTCCAAACTCGGGTCCTGGCTGGGTTCCCTGAATGAGGAAATACAGGGCCATTTTGACCTTGGAGGGAACCGTGAGAAGCTTCAAAAGGGAACTATGTTATATTATTTTTTGGTGTTTGGAACTTGTACAAGTTCAAAGGGGCCTGAGCTTGGGGAAGGGAACCGTGAGAGGCCTTACCAAGTTGAAGACTTATTGTTTTGCATTGTTGAAAGAATTGAAGCTTGGAGAAGGGAACCATGAGAAGTTTCAAAAGGAACTGTTATATTTCTTTTGTGGCCTTTGGAACTTGGACAAGTTGAAGCTTGGGGAAGGGAACCCCAAGGAACCAAAGAAACTGAAAGTATTTGAGAATATTGCAAGGACTCTGCGGAGAAGGTCATACAGACAGCCTTTTTTCGATAGAACACATTTTTGTGACATTGACCAAACTAGATCTGGCGAGAAGACCACCTGAAAACAACCTTGGTTTCCTATTTTCTGTTGCACCACTGTTCTTTTCCATTTTAAAGACTTCCTATCACATTTTTGTAAAGAGTGAGGGCAAGCATAGGTTTAAACACAGACAGACTTTTATTTTGAACTATCAGACATTGACGGCCTTTAGAAACATCAGTTAAAGGAACCATCTCTTTAGAGTTAGGGCCAGTTAGGCATTACACCAACCCAGGAACCTTAGTAAATAAAGGTTTTGAAACCAAGATCTTTGAGTCTGTGTTTCTCTTGATACCATGCCTGTCTCTCAAAGCACACAAACAAGGTGCTGAAATCCAAAACCTGTCGGGAAAGCCTCGAGAAGGCATAAAGGGGTCAGGGACCCACCAAGAGGGAAGAGATACAGAGCTGATTGGGGAAACTTCAAAATGTCCTAGAAGGGTCTGGACCCAAACAAAAATAAGCAAGATGAAGTAACGATAAAGGGGCAAGAGCCCACTGTTAAATAGGCTCTCTGGAACAACAATCAAGTCTGGCAGGGGAGTAAACCAGACTTGATACCACCATTTTTGAACTTTGCTTTAGATGATTGTTGCCTCATGGGACATAGCTGCAGGGGAGGAAAAAATAGAAATACAGTCAAATCTGGCAGTAGGGGGAACCGGATTCGCTGTATCATATTTGTTTTGTGAAAGTACAACTGGTTAATACAAATCAGGATTTGCAAATCAAGTCTGACAGGATAGGAAACCAGACTTGATAAGACATTTGTGAAGTGAAAGAAGAAGAGGGGAAAGGACTCTTCTTGATAACTGTGAATCATGTTTTCTTGTCAAGATTTGAACATTAAGAACTGAACATTTTAGTTGGAGGCCAGAACAGGAGAAGCCCTCTTCTGGATCCAGTTATCCTTGTTAATTTATTGTCTAATACACAGAAATAGGTTTGGTCACTGGACGGTGGACATTTTATGTTTTCGGACTTCCTTAGTCTTTTTGTTGAAGTAGGGAAACCCCTCTTAGAAAAAGGGCTGGATAGGTTTTTCCTTTTCTTTATCATTAATACAAGTATTTACCAACAAATATGCCACCTCTGTGTCAGACTTGTACTTTTGCACCCTTACAGTGCCAGGAGTTGTTCAAATGTTTTTGACAATTCCTCAGTCGCGATGTTAAAATACAATTTTAATCAAACCTTGACAAAACATGGACTCCTGTGCAGTGCGCATTCACACAGGACTACAACACCTTCATTAGCCTGCATTTCAGGAATTGCTTGTTAGCAATACACCCTTCTACAATGCAAAACCTTGTGCATATATTGTACAATGCTAAAGGTCTCACTCTAGAACTACAAAAACTCAATGAGAATTTCCCAAATGGAACAGCCCAAGAAGTCCTCAGACAAATACAACAAAACCAATGAAAACCTTTCGGAACTGAACTAGAATTAGAAAGCACTGTTAACTTACAAAACATGAACCAACAACTTGCTAACACTAACCTCTAACCTCCTTGTATTCTTTTGGATCACCTCCTTCTCTCCTTTTCCTACACTACTTCTCCAGCCTCTCTTCCTTCTGTCTCTAAACAAACTTTACATCGGCAGAATATTTGTAAATTCAGTACTCCTGTGTTTTTCTCTACTCTTTCTTCTTTTCTTCCTCCTCGTACAACCTTTTCTTCTCTCCCTGTAGATATGGCACTCTCTTCCCTAAACACGTCTCTTTCTGCGTCTCTGGATGTGCACCACCCATTACGACCTTTCAGCCCCTCTGAAAAAAGTCCCCAACCGTGGCGAACATCAGATCTCAGTTCACTGCATGTCACCCTGTGGTGTGATGCACGGTTGTGGAAGCAAAGCAGGTCACCCTCGAATCTCATTGCTCTTACATCTATTCACACTATGATATGTTGTGTTAAGTTGATTTATGCTGCACACTGCTAAGGGGATCAGGGAGGGGAGTGAAAAAGAAGATATTTCAATGAGGAGTGGAAGGAAGAATAGGAGGGGAGGAGTGGATAGAGAAAGGTAGGGAGTTCCAGTGTAAGGGGGCAAGGAGCTGAAAGGAACGGAAACGAGAAGAGGCACAAGGGGGTGGGGAACTGAAAGTAAGAAGAGATCAGCAGAACGAAGGGAGCGAGAGGGGGTGTAAAATGAGAGAAGAGAGGAGAGGTAAGGAGGAGCAAGATCGTAAAGAGATTTAAAGACCAGACAAAGGAAGTGACATTTAAGTTGGAAATGGAAAGTTTGTGGTTGTTTGTTATTCTGACAGATGTGTGGCTTGTGTGTTTTTTAGTTTAATATGGCTAGCCCTTTAGGGCGTGTGTGGAACTTGGGCGGTATGCAGGAGAGGAGCAGGAGCAGAGGTTGATGAGTAGGTTGTGCTAGCTTTGTGCAGCTAGATTCGACACAGTGGCAAGGTTCAATGGCGGTTAGATATAAAATGTTTAATTTTACTAAAGGGCAGCAGGATTTAAACAGAGGCAAGCTCTATAGGAAGCTAAATACATCACAGCGGCTACTCTCTTAATGCATCTCTAGGCATTCAACAACAGCGTCTGCTCTCCCCATGCAGCTAAGTGCAACACAATGGCAAAATTCAGGGCCAACCAGATTTAAACAGTAGCATGGTCAGAGCATGACTAAGTTCAACACCACAGCAACATTCAGGCAGCAGGATTGAAATCAGTGCAACTTACAGAGCACAGCCACATTGAACACAATGGTAAAATCAGGGGCAGCAGGATTTAAAACAGTGGCAGCGTCAGGGCGCAGCTACAATCAACACAGTGGAAAAATCAGGGCACTGCTAAAATCGACCCAATGGCAACATTCAGGAGCAGTTGTAGATAGTGGTAAGATTTCATGAGTACAGCGCTGGCTGTGTACCCAATTCTCCTCACTATACCTTCTTTTTGCAGTAGATAGGAGACAGCATCAGCAGGGCACCCAGGGTGAATAGCCAAACAGGCAGAGATGTGAAACTTCAGGGCACAGCTCTGGCAAACTTCACAAGGTAGAAGGGATCAACAAAAAGGCAACTATTGGGTGCAGCAGGATTCTATACAATGCCAAACTATTGAGTGCAGCATGACTCAACCCAATGGCAAACCTCAGAGCGCAGTATGATTCAATACAAGGGCAAGCTACAGAGGGCAGAAGGATTCAATACAATGGCAAAATCAAGTCGTAGTAATTTAGTAGTGGCAGGGTTTCAGAAGCACAGAATTGACTGTGCTCCCAATTCCTACTACCTTATCTGGTTGTTGTAGTAGATGGCTTGGTAGGGCTCCCAGGGTGAACAGGTGCAAATATGCGATGGACCTGTCCTTTCCCGTGGCCCTTGGCCAGCTGCTCGGGCAAGTCTGCCCTGGTGGCGTCTGTGATAAGGAGCTCAGAGATGGTCAGCCAACCCAGCACCAGAAACCAATAGCAGGGCAGGAGGGTGGGAGAGAGAGGGTGCAAGGGAGAGCTGAGTGTGGGCCGGTGAGGAAGGGGAAAATGGAGGTTTAGGTCTCAAAGCACTCACTAGGTCTAAAGAAAGGCCTGCAGTAGATGGAGCACCGCAGGAGCAGCAAAGAAAAGCACTTCTGCTCAATGCACAAATGTGGGGAGAAAGGAATTCACCAGCAGTGTTCTTCCTGGTAGCTTGGAGCCTTGTCAGCTGACCCAGCTCGAGCAACTAACAGTAGGGCAGTGGGGCGGCCTGAGGAAGCAAAGGAGGGGGGGGGGTTAGGGGCGAGTGTGTAAGGAAGGGGATAATTAAGGCTTACAACCTCAAAGCACTCACTGGGTTTAAAGGAGGGCCTTCAGTGGACAGAGCACCGCAGGAGAGGCAAAGGAAAGCAGTTCTGCTCAATGCATACGCTTGATGAGAAAGGAATACACCTGCAGTATTCTTCCTGGTAGCTTGGAGCGGGTCAGCTAACCCAACTCCAGCAACCAACAGCGGGGCGGGGGGCGGGGGACGGTGCAGAGGGAGGGAGGGTGGGCTGAGGGCGGGTATGTAAGGAAGGGGAAAATTGAGGCTTACTGCCTCAAAGCACTCACTGGGTCTAAAGGAGAGCCTGAAGTAGATGGAGCACCGCAGGAGTGACAAAGAAAAGCAGTTCTGCTCAATGCAGACGCTTAAGTACAGACACAGCTTAAGTACAGTCTTTTCCCTATGTATTCTTATGGTAGGAAGTCGCTGCCGCCCACCGCCTTGCAAGTTCATGTTCACACCTCTCCAACCACGGAACAGCAAGCCCTGTCCTATTTTACTGCTATACTAGCCTTCTCAGTTTATGGGGCTTTGGAATGGTGGAACTTTCTTACCAGAGAGTAATATAAATGGCCGTTATTGATCATAGCAGCACATTAGTCTCTCAATGAAGGCAAAGTCAATTATCTGGTTGTCATGGGTGTCCCTGGGGTAATCCCTCAGGTATTCCATGTTAACAGGCCCAAGCCTTTCCACAGGCGAGCAGAAGTCTCATGTCTCTTGCTGGCTTCCGAGAAAGAAGAGGATGAGAGTGAGCCCCTTCCTGATTTGCTGCATAGCAACACTCAGGATGGCTCAGTGGAGGCAGTACATATATCTCCAGATCTGATGACAGAGCAGCAGAGGGCTTGCAGGGCTTTGCTCCGGCAGTATGCCTCTCTGTTTTCACTGACACTAGGCCTTACACCATGGTGTAGGCAAGAAATTGACACTGGTGACAGTGTGCCTGTCAAAAGCAGGTGCTACCGTATGTCAGATACAGTTAAGAACCACATCCAGGCTGAGGTCGCCAAGATGTTGGATCTGGGTGTTATTGAACCCTCAACCAGTCGCTGGTCCAGTCAGTTCCCAGGCAGGTACCAAGGATTGGAGGATCTGTGTGGACTACTGAGGAGTCAATGCCGTCACCAAAACTGACACGCACCCATTGCCCAGGGCTGATGAGCTCGTGGACACCATAGGTGCTGTCAAAGTTGTGAGCACCTTTGATCTTACCTCAGGCTATTGTCAAATAGCTCTGACGGACCATGCAAAGGAAAATACGGCATTCTCAACACCTGAGGGACTCTACCAGTTCAGGGTCATGCCTTTTGGGTTGAAGAATGCCCCTGCCACCTTCCAGAGATTGGTCAATCATGTGCTCAGTGGGCTGGAGGCCTTTTGTGTGGCCTACTTAGACGACATTGCCATCTACAGTTCCACCTAGGAAGAGCATTTGACACATCTGGATAAGGTGTTGCAGGCCTTGAAAAGGGCTAACCTCACTATCAAGGCCACCAAGGGCCAGATAGCTCAGGGGAAAGTCACATATCTTGGTCATGAGGTAGGAGGGGGTCAAATCCAACCTCTCCCCAGTAAAGTACAGGATGTACATAACTGGGAGACTCCCACTACTCAAACCCAGGTGAGAGCCTTTTTGGGCCTCACTGGGTACTATCGCAATTTCATGGCAGACTATGGAATCATAGCTGCACCCCTGACAACTCTGACTTCACCCAAACAGCCTAGGAAGGTTAATTGGATTGAATACTGTCAGAGGGCCTTTGATGGCTTGAAAGAAAGTCTGTGTAGGGCACCTGTGTTGTGTGCGCCTGACTTCAGCAAACCCTTTATCGTCCAGACGGATGCCTGCGACACCGGAATTGGAGCTGTCTTGTTCCAGTTAGATGACAAAGGGAGGGAAGACCCAATCATATTAATCAGTAGACAACTCAAGGGTAGAGAACTTAGGTGGGCTACTGTTGAAAAGGAGTGTTTCAGTATAGTTTGGAGCCTTAGGCGTTTTAGGCCCTACCTTACAGGGTCTATCTTCAAGGTCCAAACAGATCATAAGCCCCTGAAGTGGCTTATGCTGATGAAGGGTGAAAACCCGAAACTGTTCAGGTGGTCCATTAGCCTGCACGGGCTAGACTTCACCATGGAGCATAGACCAGGGAAGAGTCACGATAATGCAGATGGCCTTTCCAGAAGGTATGTTGACCGTCTGGATGAGGGTGTCTATCTCGTGGGACATTAGGCACCCTAACCTCAGTCTGGCGGGGTGACTGTGATGCTGGAAATGCATTGGAGGGACAGGGCCTCCCTGTCCTTGTCCGGTAGTCCTTTTTCATTTGTGTTCTGTATTGTTTTCTGCCTAGGAGTCCATGTGGGACTCCTGGCAGTGCAGCTCTTCCTGTTTTTGGTTTGGTGTACATACCCATGGGATACCCTTATGGCACTCACGGGTGGGGGTGTAACACTGTGCCCCTAGTGTATCTTTTTGGGCACCTGTGTGTGGCCCACAGAGCAGGGTATGGGCTGGTGGCAGGTCCATGCTGAATTTGACAGGTGCTCTGAGAAGCCTCCATTTTGGGATACCCAGGCCCTGCCATTGGAATCAGTTGATTCCTAATAGGAAACAAGATGGCCCCTGTGGCCTCTTGCTTTCTATTGCCTGTTACCTTGTTTTCCCAAAGTCCTGGGAAGCCCTGACTCTGTCCCTTCCCCCTGACTGGCTGTTGGGTGGAAGTTCCATATATGGTGTTGTTGTGAAGTCCAGGCCAGACTGGCTGGAGCCTTCCCAGTGAATGTATGTTGTGGGTACGCCCTGTGGGTGGGACCAGAGTGAATGGAGTGTGTGACGAATATGCACTTCTTGTTGTGGATGTCTAGTTTCTGGTGTTTGACACAATGACTGAGACAGCCCTGCCCGAATCTGGTATGAATGCAGTGTGGAGTGTTGAATGGCTGGGTACTTGTCCCAATAGACATAACTTGTTGTGAGTGTCTTGAGAGAAGTGAATGGCCTGAATGCACTATGCACCTGATTGGCTGCCTGCCTGCATGAATGCCATTCTGACCGATTGGTTGCCTGAGGTGACCCAGCAGAATGAATGGGAGATCAACTAGTATATCTGGGGGCCTCTCACTGCTAGAATTCGTTCAGAAGCTGAAGTTGAAACTGACGCTTAATCTCAAAGCCAAGCCTGACGAAGAAGGTTGACTGCTGTCTCCCTTCGCCGAAATCTGAAAGCCAAAAGGCATCGAGACTAATCCAAGAGAAGACCTGGTTAGGCGCCCCCTTCCCGTGCTCTGAGGGACCAACGAGCACTGCTAACCTTTGCCGAAGCACCCCATAAGTCATTCCCTCGAAAGGCTGACGACCGGAGACTGGGACCGCCGAGGAGAACGAAGATCATCATCAGACATTCCATCTACCGTCGTCGACTAGGATTCGCAAGTTTGCTATAACCGCTGGAGGCCCGTCGAAGTTATGTTACCCAGAAGTGGGGACCACTTGACGCCGTGCCAATGACGACCAGAGCCGCACGCTCCTTTGCCTAAGACTTTTGATTCACGGACGGGCTCGTCCGCACCGCCACCCGCCTTATCCCACCGGAGAAGGCCAGGCCGTCGACACGCCGAGGAGCATCCGTCGGTGGGTTTCCCACCACCCAGAGACCGTAGAGACACCGTACAACTCAACGCCCTAGCTGGGCCACAGTTCTTCAGAATCTCTTTGCGGTCCTGAACTATTGTCATCGAGGTGCCCCGCACGCCTCTTCCTTGCAGGATGCCAACGCTCTGTTGTCGACGAGCACAGTTAGGAACGAAGCTGCCACTTCACCGCCGTCGTTCAACCCTTTTCCTCGTGGGATCTCGATGATCCATGGCTCCTGCTTTAAAGGGAGCCGCTCAAGAATGATCTCTCGACGACCCGACGTCGAACTCTGCTATTCCAGGTACATTGCGGTGGTAGAAACATAATAGAAGGAAATAAGACTTCTAGAACAATATATGGACTGGGATTGTGATACATTTTTGCTTTACAGGTTGCCCAGGTGGGGGGATCTCCACACAGAACTGTGTCTAGTGGTGGGGGCCAGTATTCTTCCAATTGTTCTACCCAACTGCTTTCCTTTCTATTTCTATGGTTGGTTTCCTTGATTACTTTGATCTGTGTGACATGTAACCAGAATACAGTTGATGCACTTTAATGAGAACTGTTAATAATTGTGGTACCACTTAGAACTGTATATATTTGCCATTATAGATTAACTAAGCACAAAGTGAGTTATTGTGATTGTATATAACCTTTAATTTAAAACAGTGTGTGTACATTCCTTTGTGGGGGCTTGGGGACTACACTGTACTTAAGAACCAGCCTGCATCACCTCCTCAGAAGCTAGGCCTTGATTGCTCGACCACGTACCAATAATAGGGAATCATGGCTGGGGTCCTCTGTGCCTCTCCTCTACCATATAGAGAGCGGAAGTACAGACCCCCCCTCCAGTCTTTACACAGTCCAACTGCCATATGTCACAACTTATCTCACCAAAGCTGTGAAAACTGAGCTAAAAGACTTCTGGGATGACATATCATCTGACAATACCCATTAACTGTCAAAATTTCTCATCGAAAAAGGGTTGGCTTTTCTATATTATGTAATATGGGGCCACTTTGGAAATTATTTGCAGGTCCTCTTTCGGGTTCCCAGTCCATCCCTGCCTGTGAGCACTGCACATGGAATGCACACATTAGAGATTTCCAAAGGTGATCGTCATTGTTCCACTGGCCACCATTGCAACCCCTCAGCCACCTATTAATTTGGCCACATTCGCATGGATTTTGCTGCTACAGCAAAAAAGCCATCAGTATCTTGGTGCTGCTCCGCCACACCACTGGGATGGGTGCAGGTCAGGGATGTTATTTCATCAAAATGCAAGGGGTAGTGGAAGTGGCATCACATGACCCTTGACCTTTGATGACATCACAGGAAGTGATGCCATTTGACCCCACACCTAATTGACACCTCAGAAAGTGATGGCACATGACTTTTCACCCATTGACAAAACAGGAAGTGGCATCACATAGTAATGTTACTCAGTACACTAAGAAAAATATGGTTACGATATCACTGTACTATGATATACACTTCATATATGAATGTATCACCATATGTAGCGATAATGTCAGTGTGTATAGGCCCATTTTACTGCATTACTGTGAATGTAAGCTGACGTTCATGGCCAAATGATGGCATGCAATGGAAAGAAAATACATGTGGCTGTTTCATGAAATGAAAGGGACCAGGACTGAGGTTCTGCCTCCTTTGCACAAAATAGAGCACCTCAGAAGGTTGCTGCGGGCACTGAAGTCCTGCATCCACGCAAATTATAGAATGCCTCAGAAGGGAAAGAAGCACTGAAGTGCTGCCTAATATGAACAATAGAGGGTGATACTGAAGAGAGGGGGAACACTCAGTATCTGTGTCCTATGCACAGTATGGAGCAGGGCCCCGGGTTGATCCTTCCATGCATAGTATAGAGTGCCTTTGAAGGAAGCAGATCACTGAGGGGGTGTTTTCCATGAACAGCATACAGCACCTCTGAAGGGGGCGGGATACTGGGGTTGCTTCCTATGCAGAGTATGGAGGGTCTTTGAAGGGAGCAGGATACTGAGGGGCTGCCTCCTATGCACAACAATGAGCACCTCTAAGGGGAGCAGGGCACAGATGGTCGTCCTATACACAGTACGGAGTGCCTTTGAAGCGAATGGTATACCAAGGGGCTGCCTCCCAAGTACAGCAATGAACACCTGTGGAGGGAGCAGGAGACTGAGGGTCTTCCTCCTTTGCATAATATAGAGCCCCTCTGAGGGGCGCAGGGCACAGAGGTCTGCCTCCTATGCACAATATAGTGTGTCCTAGACTGGAGTGAAATACTAGTGGGGGCTGCCTCCCATGTCCAGTATTGGGAGTCTCACATGGGAGCAGGGGTCCGAGGGGAGGCCTACATGCACAGTATAATGTTCTTTAGAAGGGAGTGGAGCGCTATGGGCCTGCACAGCATAGATAACCTCTCAAGGGAGTGGATACTGAGGGTGCCCATTATGTACAGTATGGAGTGTCATATAATGGAGTGGGATGCTGGGAGTGCGGGGGGGGGGGCAGCCTTCCATGTCCAGTATTGAGAGACTCAAATGGGTGTGGGGCCCTGGAGGCATGCCTCCCATGCAAACTATAGACCCCCCCTTGGAGATCAGAAGGCTACATGCACACATAGGCACCGAGTATGCCGAGGCAGAGAGGGCAACCTCCCCCTTTACGCAAGCCACGGGCTAGCTGAAAACCAAGTAACAATTGCAGGCTCATTTCTTGTAACAGCTCATTCATTTGCTGAAAATGTTCCATCACTAAAGACATTAATGATTAGAAATGACAGTCATCTCTCTCTTTCTTATCTAAGCATTTGAAATCACGTTTTAGAAGTTGTGAATGCTACGCCCCCTTGTCATAGAGGATTGTATGGTGTTGGAATTTCATTAACTGATATTATCAATTTTCACAAGCACATATAGGTTTGAGGGCTAGAGGTGTGACCGTCTCTGCCCCGGCCCTCTCGGCCTTTTAGAGGATTTCTGGCCTGCACCTGACTTCACCTGAGCAGACAATGGCGGACTTCTGCATCTCCACGTCCCTGAAAGCCTATGTGCTTGCCCCCAGGGGCGCTCTCTTGATACCACGGGAGGTAGGGAGTTTCCGCAGGCTGTCCAAACCACTGCCACTTTGTCCATCAATTGCCCAGTAGTTAACGCAAAATTCCAAGTAATTGATTCTATTTTGCAAGGTTGCATAAGATGTGGAGGGCGTGTATCCACCAACGCAGGGCGCACATCCACCAAGAGCGTGGCTCTCATTTAAAAATAACAATTGTCCCAGAGTGAAAATCAAGGTCGGCCCCATCCATGAACAGGGAGTCCATTTATATTGAAGCTACACAGCATGAAAAGAATAACGTGCCTTGTAAGTGGAGGAGGACTCTTATGCACTCTCTGAAATGCACAGTCTGGTATGGCCAGTATGCATAGCGGCCAACTGACCCCATTAATTAAGGTCAACCCCAGTCTCTCGCCATGCCTCGGCATGAAGGCTCATAATGCGAAACGCCGAACTACATGTCACAGAATTCAACATATAGATGGCTAAAAAGCTGGGACTCGGGTACTCAAATGCCACGGCGTAGGAGAAGTAAAGGCCCAACCTGGTGCGCAGAATGGAGAGAGGTGGGGCCACACCAGAGAGGCTGCGTCCGTGCACAATAAAGAGGCCATGTGGGGGTGAGATGCACCCAAGAGCTACGCAATATGCCCAGTGTGCAATGCGGCACAGTGGAAGGGAACGCGGTCACCCCAGTCACCATACTCAGGAAGGACACTCAGGCGCTCTCTCTGAGGGGTGCATTCATGCAATACACAGGATAGTGTAGGGGCTATGAGGGTCCCTGCTAAGAGAAGTTTGGAGCTTGCAAACTTTGAAAAAAACACACGGATGCTAGAAATGAAAAACTCACCCAGAAGCAGTGGTCGAAGTGAGCAGGCGCGGTTGAGAGCGGTGCTCCTTTACTTTTTTTAAAAAAGTTTTACTGCTCCTATACTTTTATTTTAAAAAGAAACCGTTCCGGAACGGTTTCGTTTTAAAATAACAGTGTAGGAAGAATTTGAGACTTGCACTTTCAGTGCACTACCCTGAACATTCCCTTAAACAGCAGGTGCATGTGTTTGGGGGTTTGTATTGTGTGGAGGGGGGCATGGTGATGGGGTTTGTGGGTAATGGGTGCAGGCCAGCAGGGAACATAGTTCCACTACTTCTTTTCGTACACTTCGACCACAGCCCAGAAGAGGAAGCAAGAGAGGAAGAGCACATATTTCAGCGGCTGGTTAGCTGTGCGCGGGAAACCTGTCAAGGGATGGGCCACAGCAAAGAACGCTGCAAGACACCCAGGCACCTCTTCTCGCCTAAGCTGCACATGTAAGCAGCGCATGCATGCAACCATGTGCAAGGAAGGCACACGGCAGCCCTGCCTGACCCTCAAGGCCTCGCCTCACCCTGCTGCTGTTGCTGTGTCTGCCGCCTGCCGGGGCACCTGGTCCCTGCTGCGCCACTGCCAGGAGCTCCCACTTTTTAAAATTGGGGTCGCAAGCAAGATCATAGGGGTCGTGTCTGGGACCACAGAGGTCACAGCTGTGACCCCTAACAACCAGGGAGGTCATTTAGGGGTCACCAGGGGTCGCAACTGCGACCCTGAGGTCTCTCTTGCTACCCCTGTGGTCTACTTTGCTACATTTTCTTTTTTTTAAATGCAAGCTCCTGGGCTGTGGCCAGCACCATGTGGCTCTTTGCTTCTGGATTGGCTGGCTTTCTTGTTCAGGCCTCTTAAAAAAAGACCAGGGGTTCCACGAGTAACACTTTCAGCAGTCACCCTTAATAAGAAAGAATAGGAATTCCAAATAATTTGTCTTTCTGGAATTCTATACAATAATTGCTAGACTAATTGAAGGTTTATTTCAGCCACACTTCAGGGGGTGAGTCACTGATTAAGTCTGTTCTTAAAAACATCAACTCAGCCTTTCATCCTTCTCAGGTCGATAAATCAGTACCAACACAGGTTGGGTGATATTGCATGTATTCTATATAAAGCGGTTAAGCATAAGTGCTATATAATAACACGTCATTATCATTTGGCCATGGACTTTTGCTTGCATTTACAGTAATTTGGTAATATGGGCCTATACACACTGATCTTACTGATACATGTGGCGATCCGTTCTTGTATGAAATGTCTATCACATTATAGTGATATCGTAACTATATTTTTCGTACTGTACTTAGGAAAAATGCAATGTGATACCAATTCCTGTTTTCTCAAGGGGTGAAAGGCCATGTTCCATTGCTCCCCGTGATATCACTTCGGCATGGGGTCAAATGACATCACTTGCTGTGATGTCATTAGAGGTCAAGCGTCATATGATGTCACTTCCGCTACCCCTGGAATTTCGTGAAATGACGTCCCTGCTAACAATCCCCAAATGACGGCCCTGGGGCAGGTCAACATATTTGTGGTGTGATGGTCCGCAATACCGGAAAGCTAAGAACCTGTAGCCTTGGTGAATTTCTGGTGGTTTTGCGGTGCTCTGACTCTGCGGATTGGGGACGTCTTTATTGTTTTTTTAGACACCCATTGTATTTTTAAATTTACTTTTTAAGTTTTCTTTAACTGTATAGGCCGCATGTGTTGTAAACATCTATGATCTTAGAGTTAGGTTTTGGGCAGGGCATTGCGGCACATTTATGCAGTTATGCTCTTGTAGTTTTGTTACATCTTTCTCCTGATGAAGACGTTGTCAAATCTACATTCTACGTCAAAACCGGTTGAGTTAATCTCAAAGGGATGTGATCTTCATAATTTTCCTCTTAGATCCACCTTTGCGATAGATTGGTTAATCGAATCAGTTCTATTGCTAACTTTCAAAATACAAAAATAATCAGATTGGTTGTGGGGAGAATTTGTATATCTTGCTTCCTATTGCTAATGAAATGTTGGTATGTGTTTAAGTATCTGTCATTTGTTTGAATGACACTGACTGTTGAGTATGGTTTGAATGCTTCACTATAAATGTATTTTGTGGATGACTTTTTTAGCCATTCTTTTATGTACATCTTTGCTGTCCTGTCATGTTATACAATAATGAAGTGTGTAATAGCATGTCATTAACTGACTTCTTTTGATTTTTTGCATCATGTCAAATACATTTTGATACACCATTGTGGTAAATAATGTCGTCCTCTGGCCAATTTTTTCAGGTTTGTGTATTACAATGATACTCTGGTCCAGAGTTTAGAGTTTTCCTGCTCCTTTCAGTAACTGAATTTCTGGTCAAGCCTAGAGTCAGTCTGATAGCATGATAGCATTGTTAAAATACCTGGAATTACCTAAATGCTGAATTGCAGGGGTAAACGTGTTCTACAAAAATGGGCAGAATACTCTGGATTTCACTTTATTAGCATTGCACAGCTGCAAAAAAAAAGAATTGTACCATCATTTATAAATAGCATTTAAACCTGAACGCCCTAACTGTGGCCATGGGATAGTGTCCTTGATTTGTTTCACTTTTTCGAACTTGATTCACCTGTGGTTTTGAAATTTCCCAGGCAAACAGTGATTCGCGTAGAAAAGACATGGACACAATTCCTAATTTGCGTCCCCGGGGACCCTAGGTTCCCAAGGTCAGAGTCCTCATTGCATACTCCATATTTTCCCAGGAGATTTAACACATCTGGCTGGCTCTGAAGAATACACCATTTGTTCTCGTCTTCAGGGAGTTCAGCACATCAGAACCTAATGTTAAGTATATGTGGCACTCACTGTGAAATGCACGAAGGAGATTCTGAATGTAGGAATTATTTCTATAATGTTGTGTGGCCATAAATGGTCCCAGTTCATCTGTATGGCCATCTGTTTGGAAGCCCAAAAGGTTTGAATGAGGCAACCAGGACTGATAACGGGTAGCCAAAATGTTGACAACGCTGTGATTGGGGGTTTAGACCATTACCCATTTAACCAGCAACCCTCACCCCACTTTCAATGACGCAATAACAATACCTTTTCTGTTGCCTGGTGCCTGGATGTGTTGCATCCTTATCGTGCATGTACTCTGTGTAGTGCGTCCACAGCAGCCCTTCAATGCTAGGAGCCCTCTGTTCCGCTGTTGGAATCACCATCATGAGGGTCATGTCTCCTGCTTTCTGCGCTGCCCCCAGAAACATTGAGCACCACTATGTTTGCCAATTGTTTACCAGAATTCCATCCAACATAACCTCAATGCAGTCAGAGCTTCTGGGACAAGTGCAACAAAGCCATAACAGTTTCTGGCAATAAAGTGCCAGGCATTTGTCATGAAAGCCTTACACATCTAACGAAACTTGTCCGTAGGGTACTCTCCCATGGTTTGAATGCTGGTTCCAAACCGTAGCTTGGTTGTGCAGATTGCGAGGTCCCATCTGTGCTGTGGTGCTAAATTTGCCCCAAAGTCGGCTCATGTTCTCAGATTCGGTCGGACTCAGAAATAAAGGCATTCGTGATGGGACCCTAAAGAACTGGCCCATGTGAGACAGCACACACCAGGACGCACAGTAGCTAGAAACCACAACTCAGTGTCCTGATCCATTGATGTGCATGCTAAATTAGTTGAGCACCAGGGCAATCTCCCACTCAGCCAGTTAGCCCAAAGTTTGCTTGGACCCTAAAACCCAAGGTAGCCCAAAGTTGTGGTTAGACAAAGAATGGTGGGGGCCTTGTTATCACCCATTGACGTTTTTTGAGTTCCAGTGATCAAGGCAAGCAGTGATGCAGTGGTTGACTCTAATCCCATGTGATTGGGTAATTTCATACTCTTCTATCCATAGACGTGGTGCTGTCGCTAAGAAGATGCCCCTTGCATGCACATATAACAAATATGCGAATTAAAGAGTAATACAAAATTTAACAATTGCCACTGCCTGGAAAGCCTTTGATTTGAAGTGATAGTATGTTAACTTGTGTGTTTTTCCCCAGTCACTCCCAAGAGGTTTATTCTAGATTTCTCGACAGCATCTATTAAAAGGTGAATAAAGTGCAGTTAGTTCATGGAGCCCTGTTTGAACATTTCGGGAATAGTGCCTACCTTCTACTCTGGAGTTTGAAGAGAAACACTCAGATCGTTTTCAAATGAATCTGCACCAAACCACAAATCCTGGGGGAAAATAGCCTTAAACAGAAGAGAAGCTATAAACAAGCATGGAAAAATAAGCACGCAGGAGCCGGGCACTGCTCTCAAATACACCACGAAAATCTCCATTCTAGACAAGGAGGTGTGGAAAGGGATCAGGGCAACGAGGGGAAATGATCAACGGAAAAAGAGTGACTAGCTTCTGAATTACCTGGGAGCAGACCACATGCTTCTACAGGTCTGCTCCATTACCCCCATACATCAAATGTCACAGCTGGAGGACCACATCTCACCCATAGCATAAAGGGTAACAGGACCCTCCATTCTTTTCAGGGATAGTGCTAGAATAAGGCAATCCTATGTACCTGCCTAAGGCACCACCAGACAAGAAGTAACAAAGGTGCAATTTTTCCCTAAGAATTTAAAATCTCGGCCGTCTGTACAGGAGTGGCAGCATCAAAATAGCGCTTTTCCTGGGGTTCATAAAACATTCAACTAGCGCTGCTTCTGATTCACGTCACAGATGCAACAGCTTTTGCTGCAAAGGTTACCAACAGATGTACCCATCATTGAGAACAGCACAAGGACATATAGGACGCCGTGTGGTGGCGGAAAGAAGGTAGGATTACTGCTTGGCGGCAACACACATCAGCAATGCGCAGAACCGGTGCCACTGCCATCACAGAAACACTGGCGCAGACGGATGTACCGGCACAAATGTTGGTGGTGCATTTTCCGCGTGTATGGCGGAAGTAGCGGCACCACCTACACGGAGGCCGGAAACACTGGAACTGGAAATACCATGATCGCCGGAACCGGAAAGAGAGCGGCGGCCATTAAAAAAATCACAATCCACTGCAATCCTGCGGTTCCTGAAGGCATCCAGCAACTGTGAGTGGCCAAACATACAGAGGGACATGGCATCCAGAATCTCACAAAACCGCATGCACAAGCCCCACTGTAGTGAAGCGGAATTCACCCTGCTTGTTGACCACAAAGTGGAAAATGCAGGGGAGTTATTTTCATCTGACCAGAGGCGCAGCACGCAGCTGTGGTGCAAGGCCATATGGGCTGAGGCTGCCCAGAAGGTGTCAGCTGTGGGGGTCACAGCTCGTAGCATGAAGGACTGACATAAGAGATGGGATGACCACCACATAAGGGTGCAAAACCTACTGGCAGCCCACAGACATCAGTGCAGTGCAACAGGAGGTGGACAACAGTCACCTTGTAAAGCTGCTCCCATGGGAGGAATATTGCAGCAGCATGCTGCACCTCGAGGGCATCGAGGGAGTCAGTGCAGCGGAGGCAGGAGCAGTGACACCTAGTGAGACAGATGAGTACAGAAAGTGCAAAAATATGATTGTGAATCAAGATACACCTGCCCCTCTTTCAATGCACAGAAATTTGCATATCACAGTCCACATCACCCGGAGTACTACTCCCTTGCCACCCCCCAAGCCAGGCAGATGGCCTGCACCCAAGTATGACCCATACACACCCACATGACAATGCAGCACACATCAACGCATGTAACCACAATGTGATGCTGCTTGATGAGTGTTGCATGTAATAGTACTATGCACATCCTGTCAGACCACTAACAGCATGCCTTTCAATCACCTACAGGAACATTATCTAAGACTGATGGGGGTCAACCAAGGACGTCGAGAGAGACCGGACATGCACGTTGGCCAGTACGTCAGTCAACATCAGGTGCAGGCACCTCAGCCATCTGGGAAGTCACGACGACCTATGTACCCACGCCAGGGAGACCACAACTCCTGCTCCACCTGGGACCAAGCAGACACCGCAGCCCAACACTCCTGCTGCCCCTGCAACACAGCAGGCACCCCAGCCCAACACCCCTGCTGCCCCTGCAAGACAGCAGGCAGCCCGACCCAACACCCCTGCTGCCTGTGCAACACAGCAGACTCCCCAGTCCAAGACCCCTGCTGCTACTGCTATCCCACCGCGAAGTTTAGCACATAGCACGGACAGCAGTCAAGAGGAACAGCCTGGTGAGGCACTTGGATCAGGCAGCAAGGACAATCCCAACACCACTGATCAACTGGGTGCATTCAGCCCAACGAGCCTCAGGAGTCCCATACGCTCCCCAACCCCATCTCTGCAGGAGATCACCAGCCATCTCCAACGGATTGAGGACCTGCAGGACATGCTGGCCACACTGGTCGAGCGACACTTGAGGAATCTATGCTCCAAAGTGAGGAGTCTAGGTTGCAATACAAGAGCAACTAGAAAATTGGCCACCAGGTTGCACATGCCATTGGGCTTTGTGCCACTTCAAACATGCTAATGTCACAGAGGGTACGTGAGGCCAAAAGCGTCCGTCCAACATTGTGGAAACTGGCCCTGCAGGCCATCATGACGCGCCACCCCCACAGAACCCCACAATGCCCTTCACCAGCACCATTCCATCTAGCTCACAGGCAGGCAGCCCCAGGAGGAGGTCCATTCAACTGTCCGGGTCATCTCAGAGGGACATAAATGGGGGCATGCGTCGCAAGAAGTAGTTCTGTTTCTTTCACAATTATTTCACATATTGGCATATTGGGTCTGGGGCCTGGGAGGTGGGCAGTTATGTTTGGTTGGTGGGGGTGGTCCATAGTGGGGATGGGTAGTTGGGGCCTGAGAGGTGGGTGGGTACATTTGGGAGGTTGGGGTTGTACATAGTGGGGAAGATAGTTGGGGTTTGGAAGGTGGGTGGGTACGTTTGGGAGGTGGGAGTGTACCATAGTGGGGATAGGTAGTTGGGGCCTGGGAGGAGGGTGGGTATGTTTGGGAGGTGGGTGAGTATGTTTGGCAATGTATTCTTGTAGCATCTGTCACAATACTTTTTTTCATAATGCAATGGGATATAAATCTGAATTACGGGTGGACAATCTTCTTCGGTGTGTGTCTTAATCATTTAATCTAAGTGTTACAAACGACATGTGTGTTAATGTGCTCCATGTGCAAGTGATGTTTATTCAGAAGAAATTGTTAATACGCGCTCCCTGTGCATGTTGTTCATCGATGACACCCCACCCTGGTTGCACACCCATCCCATCTTCATCCTCCTCATAGTCTTCCTCCTCTTCTGCTGGGTCCATGTCCGGGGGCAGGGGAATGTTCTTGCATATACACATAATGTGCAGCATGGCACATGCCAGCACAATTATGCCAACCTTTACGGGGCTGCACAGCAATGCCCCACCAGATCTGCTGAGTCAGCGGAAACTGGCCTTTAGCAGTCCAAAGGTCCATCCTATCATGCCCCATGTCCGTATGTGTGCCCGGTTGTAGGCCTCCTCATGCCTGTTCCGTGGTCATCTGACGGTTGTCATGATCCATGGCGTGAGGGGGTATCCGGTTTCGCCTGCATGGGAGTGACAGAAAGGTAATAGGATATTTGTGGTAGGAATTTGGTGTTGGCGATGATAGCATGTATACAGCCTCTGCATGATATCAGCATACAACATTGTAGAGGCCACAGATTTCATTATGCATTATGCAAAATTGACTTGGATCAACTGTTCAATATTACATACTTGGCTCACACATTCCTACTGAGACTGCTTGGCGTGCTCAATGTCTGCATTCGTGATGGCCTGCTAGGCAATGGTGTGTTCCTATGTACTAGATGCCTTACGTCTTGTAAGGTGATGACAAAATCAGCATCATACACCTGCACCACACACGAGTGAAGAGACTAATGCCCAGAGCGGGATAAATTGCCAATGAGCACATGGGCGCAGCTACTACTTTATAACCGGTGATGTTATTCCCTTTCACATGTCACCATTGCATAGTGTGCCACTCCATGCTTAAGGGGTATTTCCATTAGCCAGTGTATGTTTTCCCGTGAGATGGCAAACAGGCACGTACCTTTTACAGCGGTAAGCTGGGTGAAATCTGGTGAGTATGTATTACACCCCTACTACACAGAGGTCATGCATTGGTCATTTTACTCACCCATCAGCCAGGGACACTATGGTGTGTATCTATTGCCCTCCCCTCACTACACAGAGGTCATGCATTGGTCATTCTACTAACCGAACAGCCAGGTGTTTTCGCCCGCATAACGTGCCATGTACCTTGGCAACGAGCAGTTCCGCAATCCCATTGAGTCGACCCCAGGAAATGTACACAGCAATGCGTGATGAGTTGTTGTGCATCACAGACCATCTGCACGTTCAGGGAATGGAATTGTTTTGGATTTCAATAGACCGCCCCAATGGCATGTCTGGCATGTCTGGCAGTCAACTCCACATGGCTGCAACCTAAGGCACCAATGCAATTGGGCATGCCGGACAAGGGCATGGAAGGCCACTTTGGTGGCATTGACCTGTGCGGGGGATCGGGGTAGGGCAATGTGATCTGACACATGGGGCAGCAGCGCATCCAGTAAATGGAAGAGTATCCTTGAAAAACAGGGTTGTGACAGCCCGTGCAGCTCACCAACCGTGTGCTGATAGGTGCCAGTTGCAAGGAAGTGCAGTACTGACACTACCTTCAGCAAGGGTGGAATTGCAATCCGGAAGTTGATTATGCTGCAGATGTCGTCATTGATGAGGGTGACAATTGATAATATTGTGGCCCTGTCAAGCCGGTATAATGTGTGGATTTGACCTGGGGTCAGGTTCCAGGGTATTGGTGGCTGTCTGCAGGCTGGTACCTGAAGTACAATGATGTTTGGGTTTTACCTGTGGAGATGCTGGTTCCGACAGGGGCTTTGGTTTCTCATATCTCTCAGTCTCCTCTGCTTTATCTGAATGAAGTGTCAGAATCACTGGATCCATCTTTTTTTGCATATAAGCCAGCAGAACCGACAATGGAGCCAGAGCTGTTGCCTGCTCTTAACACTTTTGGAAGCCAGATTCAGCAGTTATACTTTAAGCCCTAAATTTCATTTCTTGGTGAGATCATCGGAGAATCTGAGAAACGATCTTGGGTTCCAAACAGACATGATGCTGGACGTAGTGTATCAACTGAACTTTATTGAGGGTTGTATATGTGCCAATAGTGACAATAAGAGTGGGTGGAAAAGGTGTCATTCCCCTCTTCCTCGAGGTATGCCTGAAGAGTGCAATCAGTTTGGTATCTCTGGGCTGGGGGAAAGGGACCCAAATGGGTGTGTAGGCGGGTCCGCCACTGAGGTAGAGAGAAGCGAGAAAGATGATAGTGAAGGAGCCATTGTCTTAAGTGGTGATGTTCAGATTGAAGTACTTTCAATTTTGGCAACTCCTCTTTAAAAAAAAGTATGTACTGGTTCCTGAGGCTATAGGTGGCACTATAAATACTAAGATTGTTAGGAAAGTCAGTAAACAGGGGCCTAGTTCCCCAGTACTGAAACAAATCTAAGAACCTAAAGAAAAAGTTTCTGCACCGGTTATAGTATAATCAAATCCCTGAAGCTGCAGTTAAGCTGTTATGTGAGCCTTTGATAGAAAAGGGGGGAAAGAAGAAAGTAGTGTCGGGTGTAGGGTGGAATGACATAACGCACTTCTTGAAGCTTGTGCAGCCTATTAGTGAAGATGTGGATCACGGTGAGGGGATGCTAGATATTAGTGGCCTAGCAACTTATTCCGATGAGGATATGCTGGGTGTCACAAATGGGATGCAGATGAGCCAGGATAGTGAACCAAAGGTTCCTTGTACCATTGTGGTGGACAAACTACCCGCTATACAGCCCTTATTAGGGGCGGAGGGGACCTTGTCTTGCGACAAGAACTTACAGTTCATCCTGAGTATGTAACCATACCTACTAGGCCCCCGTTTGTCAGCGTGAGGATCCGTCTGTGGCCCTGCTAGGGTCTCCTGTTTTTAGGACATTCGAGGAAAAGAGGCAGGGACTGATACTGGGTAATAAGGCAACTACTGGTAAAATCGATAATAATGGGGCAGAAACTTTGATTTGGGAGCAGGGATGAGATGTGTACAGATCAAAAGGTCCCATTGGGACGTTTACCCAATACATCTTTAAAAGATGAGGCTTTGGGGGGCTTTCTTTCTTTTGAGCACTTGTTCAGAGAAAAACTGTGTGTACCTTTGAATAAGCATTTGGTGCTTGCTTTACTATATGAAATTCCTGAATTGAGTTTGATAGCATAAAGTGATATTTGGCAAATGGAATTTGTTTGAAAGTACTGTGTGGATTTTGTTTGCTTGCATTTTACTTCACACCTGGGAATAAACGCCTTTTTGGAGGAAGCCCCAAGGTTTTTGAAACTGGGGTTTGATGTTTTTGAGAAACTAGGCTTTATGACTAGGGAGTCATTTTTTCATGTTAACTGAGTCCCGGGTAACTATGAGATTGAGAGCTCCAAAAACTCCCTCAGAACAAATATCTCTGCGGCCCCGTTGTCGTTCCACGTGGTGTTTCAGACGGGTGAGGGCTGTGTGATGAATGGCCAGCGATAGTGATTGCTCTGCACAACCAGGGGGGGCGGGCATCTTATGTTATGTTATGTTATTTTGCATTTATATAGCGCCTTATACACCATTGGTATGGTCTGAAGGCGCTGGTAAGTTGAACGCCCTTGGGAACTGAAGTTCAGATCAGTAGAGAGAGTAGAGGGAGTCAAAAGGTGCGTGTGAGCACCGGGTATGTGTGCAGCTCTTGCAGTATTTGTGTAATAGCTGCTTCTTAGCGGTAGGTGTGGTGGTTGAGAGATCAGGAGTATGTGTTAATTCTGGCAGGATTTATTCAACCGGATGTGGCTGCGGTAGGCCTGAGGAGAACGCCTGGCTGGGCGGGGGTGTAACCAGCAGTGTTTACTTAGAATGATGTGGAGTGAGCGGCGGTGGTTGGTATGAGAACATTTATACCGAATGGTGTCATAGTATCTCTGTGTTCTAGTTGAGTGGTGATGTAAAGGAGAGAGTAAGCGTGGTGGTGTGATATGATGGGTTATATGATCTTTCAAACGTTCCCTGCATTCCAAACCATACGATATACGTCACTTTTAAATTCAACTTTCACAGAGAGGCTATTGGGTGCACTTCTAAATTCAACTTCTAAATGCACTTCTAAATTCGACTTTCACATAGAGTCTATTGAGTCTATTGAGCACACTTCTAAGTTCAACTTTCACAGAGAGGCTATTGGGCACACTTCTAGATTCGACTTTCACAGAGATGCTATTGGGTATACTTCTAAATTCGACTTCTATTGGGCACACTTCTAGATTCGACTTTCACAAAGATGCTATTGTGTATACTTCTAAATTCGACTTCTAAATGCACTTCTAAGTCCAACTTTCACCTGGAATCTATTGGGCACACTTCTAAATTCAACTTCTAAATGCACGTCTAGATTCAACTTTTCACAGAGGGGATATTGGGCACACTTCTAAATACAACTTTCCATGAGCGGCTATTGGGTACACTTCTAAATACAACTTTCACAGAGAGTCTATTGGGTACATTTCTAAGTTCAACTTTCACAGAGGGGCAATTGGGACACTTCTAGATTCACAGAGAGGTTATTGGGCACACTTCTAAATCCCACTTCTAAATGCACTTCTAAATCCAACTTTCACCTAGAAGCTATTGGGCACACTTCTAAATTCAACTTCTAATGCACTTCTAAATTCAACTTTCACAGAGAGTCTATTGGGTGCACTTTTGCTTCGACTTTCACAGAGAGGCTATTGAGCGCACTTCTAAATTCAACTTCTAAATGCACTTCTGAATTCAACTTTCACATAGAGTCTATTGAGCACACTTCTAGATTCAACTTTCACAGGGATGCTATTGGGCACACTTTTAAATTCAACTTTGCACAGGGGCACACTTCTAAATTCAACTTTGCACAGAGGTGTTACAGGGCACACTTCTAAATTCACAGAGGGGCTATTGGGCACACTTCTAAATTCAACTTTGGACAGAGGTGTTACAGGGCTCGCTTCTAAATTCGCAGAGGGGCTATTGGGCACACTTCCAATTCGATTTTCACAAGGAGGCTATTGGGCACATTTCTAAATACAACTTTCAATGTGCGGCTATTGGGCACACTTCTAGGTTCAACTTTGCACAGAGGTGTTACAGGGCACACTTCTAAATTCACAGAAGGGCTATTGGGCACACTTCTAAATTCGATTTTCAAAAAGAGGCTATTGGGCACATTTCTAAATACACTTTCAATGAGCGGCTATTGCGCACACTTCTAAATTCAACTTTGCACAGAGGTGTTACAGGACACACTTCTAAATTCACAGAGGGGTTATTGGGCACACTTCTAAATACAGCTTTCAATGAGCGGCTATTGGGCACACTTCTAAATACAGCTTTCAATGAGCGGCTATTGGGCACACTTCTAAATGCAACTTTCAATGAGCGGCTATTGGGCACACTTCAAAATCAACTTTGCACAGAGGTGTTACAGGGCATACTTCTAAATTCACAGAGGGGCTGTTGGGCACACTTCTAAATACAACTTTCAAAGAGCGGCTATTGGGTACACTTCTATATACAACTTTCACAGAGAGGCTATTGGGCACACTTCTAAGTTCAACTTTCACTGAGGGGCAATTGGGGCACTTCTAAATTGAACTTCTAAGTGCCCTTCTAAATCCAACTTTCACCTAGACACTATTGGTACACTTCTAAATTCAACTTCTAATGCACTTCTAAATTCAACTTTCATGGAGAGTCTATTGGGCACACTTTTAAATTCAATTTTCAAAGAGAGGCTATTGGGCGCACTTCTACATTCAACTTCTAAATGCACTTCTCAATTCAACTTTCACGGAGAGGCTATTGGGCACACTTCTAGCTTCAGCTTTCACAGAGAAGCTATCGGGTACACTTCTAAATTCGACTTCTAAATGCACTTCTAAATTCAACTTTCACATCGAGTCTATTAAGCACTCTTCTAAATTCAGCTTTCACAGAGAAGCTATTGGGTACACTTCTAAATTCGACTTCTAAATGCACTTCTAAATTCAACTTTCACATAGAGTCTATAGAGCACTCTTCTAAATGCAACTTTCATGGAGATGCTATTGGGCACACTTCTAGCTTCAGCTTTCACAGAGAAGCTATTAGGTACACTTCTAGCTTCAGCTTTCACAGAGAAGCTATTGGGTACACTTCTAAATTCGACTTCTAAATGCACTTCTAAATTCAACTTTCACATAGAGTCTATTGAGAACACTTCTAACTTCAACTTTGCACAGGGGTGTTCTAGGACACACTACTAAATTCACAGAGAGGTTATTGGGCACGCTTCTAAATTCAACTACTAGTGCACTTCTAAATTCAACTTTCACAGAGAGTCTATTGGGCACAATTTTAAATTCAACTTTGCACAAGGGTGGTATAGGGCACACTTCTAAATTCACAGAGGGGCAATTGGGACACTTCTAGATTCAACTTTGTAGAGAGAGTCTACTGGGCACACATCCGAAATGGCGAGTGGTAGGGTAGTATGGTGAGAAGTAATTGCTTCTATCCCCGCCCTTGCCACACTTATTTGTTGGTGGCTTCTTGCTTCTCCTGCTGATACCTGCAGATACGATTTGAGCAGTGTCTGTAGGAGCCGTCCTTTGCCTCAGTTCCTTAGCAGATGGGCTGTGGGCAGAGGGCTGCCCTGGGAGTGCTGGTAATGGAGGGGAATCTTTCGTCTCGGCCAATCAGGTCTGGTGGGCGTGATGGGAGGCGGGGTGGAGGGTGGCAGACCGGCAACCAGGAAGTTACAAACAGGGGGTGGGTTGGTAGGCGGGGTAGGGAGTGGGAAAAGAGCCAACAACCGGGGAGATGAAAACACCAACGGCACGGGTACCCTGAACACAGAGATAGAACAAATAGGGCCACTATTCAGTCCATACCAAGCACAGCTGCACCACTCACCTCGCTCACGCATAGACTCCAACACACACGGTCCTGGGGACCAATGGGAGCAGGGGGGTGGGTCGGGAGGCGGGAGGGATGGGGAAACAGGAAGAGGGCGCAGGGTGGGATCGGCCTGCAATGGGGTTTTCAGAGGGCCTCGGGCCTGTGCAAATTTCTTAAGAAAAGGTCACCAATAGAGGGGCAACACTCACCGTGCTCCGGTTCACAAGTGGAGCCGGTGATTTCAATCAAGTCGCTAGACTCCAACACACACAGTCCTAGGGACCAATGGGAGCAGGGGGGCGGGTCGGGAGGCAGGAGGGACGGGGAAGCAAAAGAGGTCGCGGGGTGGGATTGGCCTGCAATGGGGTTTTCAGAGGGCCTCGGGCCTGTGCACATTTCTTAAGAAAAGGTCACCAATAGAGGGGCAACACTCACCTTGCTCCGGTTCACAAGTGGAGCCGGTGATTTCAATTGAGTCGCTAGACTCCAACACACACGCTCCTAGGGACCAATGGGAGCAGGGGGGCGGGTCGGGAGGTGGGAGGGACGGGGAAACAGGAAGAGGGCACGGGGTGGGATCGGCCTGCAATGGGGTTTTCAGAGGGCCTCAGGCCTGTGCACATTTCTTAAGAAAAGGTCACCAATAGAGGGGCAACACTCACCGTGCTCCGGTTTACAAGTGGAGCTGGTGATTTCAATCAAGTCGCTAGACTCCAACACACACGGTCCTAGGGACCAATGGGAGCAGGGGGGCGGGTCGGGAGGCAGGAGGGACGGGGAAACAAAAGAGGTCACGGGGTGGGATCGGCCTGCAATGGGGTTTTCAGAGGGCCTCGGGCCTGTGCAAATTTCTTAAGAAAAGGTCACTAATAGAGGGGCAACATTCACCGTGCTCCGGTTCACAAGTGGAGCCGGTGATTTCAATCGAGTCGCTAGACTCCAACACACATGGTCCTAGGGACCAATGTGAGCAGGGGAGCGGGTCGGGAGGCGGGAGGGACGGGGAAACAGGAAGAGGGCGCGGGGTGGGATCAGCCTGCAATGGGGTTTTCAGAGGGCCTCGGGCCTGAGCAAATTTCTTTAAAAAAAGTTCACCAATAGACGGGCAACACTCACATGAGATAGGTAATGCTTACATTTCTAATTACAAGACATTAGATACATTGGTGATGCTTACATTTCTAATTACAGAACATTGGTTACAGTTGTCCATTCATACAGTCATTCACACAGTATGCTTACTTATATGGTTACAGTGTAGGGTCAGTACAGGACTTGCATGATGCTAACATTTCTAGTTACCGTGTGTGAGATACAGTTGACCAATGCGTACAGTCATTCTTACCAGTATAATTATGGAAACATCCATCTACGGCCATTTAGAAGCACGTACCTTAGATTTAGATTACACCTGACTCTCACAGGATAAGTTGCAGGAGCACGCTCAAATGAGGCCTGGGCAGAAAGGATATGTCGTTACTGTAAAGGATACATTGAGACTCTCTTCCACGTGTTAACTTTTTGTCCCACCCTATGGCAGCTTATATGTGATCTTGACAAACTGCTTTTTTAGTTTCGAATTTTAATTGCGTTGGATACTTTGTTATGTATTTCAGTTTTACACTTTTTAACTAAGGTTTAGTTTGATGGAACGGTAGAATTTTTAATCGTGGAGATTGACATCACTGGTGTTATGTAATTTTGTACTGAACATTTATTATTGAGATTTTAACCTGTGTTTCTTTTAAGAAAACTTAACTTTTGTGTCCTTTTTAATATATGCATAAGGTTTGTCTGTTAATGTTATGTTATGTTGATGTATACCGCACACCGCTACCACCAAGACGCTCTTTAACCATATGTGCAATTATTAAATAAACTCGTGTCACCTGACCTACCATGGTGAGTTTGGTGCAGTGTACAGCTGGTTGTTGGTGTATACTTGACATCAGGGGAGTGGTCTGGCACACAATGCTCATTTAACAGTTTCATGTATCCTTTTTGACATCGCTTTGTGGCTCTACTTCGCCACAAGCCCAACACACCAGTGCAATTTAGCAATACTTACCACAATAGCCGCACCATACCATGAGGTTGCAAAGGTAACAGGCATGTTGTATCAGCTCTGATGTTACTTTTCACAATGTCTTCCTATCACCTAGAAGGCTGTGCATATTTTTGGATGGGCAGTCCTTTTTTGCATGCACCAGTTCAGCGCTAGCCTTGTGGACCCATTTTGCGCTGAAACCTTCCCTTCCTTCTGTCATGACAGCATTTCTTCAAAGATGTTGACTTGAAAGGTCGATTTACAATTGTTTTGATTCTGAGGCACTTGTGAATTAAAAATGTGTTAACATTTTTGGATAGTGAGATTGATAAACCTGCGCCTCCAAGTTAATTGTGTAATTACAGTTCATCGAGTGCAGACGGTACAAATTGCCACAAAAGAAGAATCCCAGCTAATTTAATTACCTTCAGAGATCAGGAAGCATTTTAGGATTGTCATATTAATCACATCCATTTGCCTTTCAATCCGCTTCCTAGGGCTGTGCTTGTTAAACATCTATTCCGTGGCGCCGTGCACTGCAGGTCATTTGAAGTTGACCGAAGGGCATGCGGTAATTGCAAAGTAGATCCTTGGTATATCGTTCATTAACTCTGCTTTAAGCAAAACCATGCTTAAGAGAGTACCATTGTGTGCTGCTCAGCAAAATGTATTGTTCATTCTGGCAGTGTTGAGGTATTTTTGTTTTGCACACATTTTGGTGACAGAAAGCACCACAATGTGCACTAATGCTGCAGGGAAGTGGGTTGGAAAACAGAATGTTTTGTTGCCATTGAAACTGGCCACCCTTGTGGCATGACATGGAAAAAGGAAAATGTGTTATTGTACTTGACCCACACCATTTATACCAATTATTTTTGCCAATCAAGAATTGCTTATGAAATTATGTGCTTTCATTGGGAAGCTTTGGACTGTGATCCTTCCTTTGTCCAATGCTCTGCTCAGCTGCACCTGTTGCTGTCTTTGTGTGCCTCCAGCTGCTCCATTCACAGCACAGCCTATCACCCTTTGACTTTCTCTTCTCTCCCTCTGGCCAACATTGGCCCTTCCCCGAGTGCTCTAACCACTACCATAGTGCTGTGCTGTCACAGTCAAATCACCCCCAAAGGATGGCTCTGCCCTGCAGCGAGGGAGAAATTGAGAAATGCTCAGCCAGCATGTTGGCGGCAGGAGACTTTGGGCCCGATTCATGGAATATTTGCACAGTTTAAAGAGACTTTGCACTACTGAAAAGTGACTTTGCACTGCCGACACAAACCATGATTCATGGATCTGTGCAAAGTGTATTTTTGCAGTGCAAAGTGAGTGCAAGTGGTCATTTTTGCAGTACAAAATGACTCAGCACTGCAAAAATACACTTTGCACAATTCCATGATTCATGGTTTGTGTCGGCAGTGCAAAGTCACTTTTCAGCAGTGAAAAGTCACTTTGAACCGGGCAAATATTGTGTTTATGTATGTGCATTTATGTATGTACATGCAGGTGTGCAAGTGAGGGGTTCAAGCTGTCTGTGAGTCTGCACATATAAAAGCGGCATGTGTGAATGAGGGCAGTGGGTACACTCATGCTGGTATGTGCATGCATCGGAGGGGTTCTGTGTGTAGGAGTATGAATGAGTGCAGTGTGTTGTGTTTGTGCATGTACATGCGTAATGTGTGCAGCAGAGGCGCAGCCAGGATTGCCTAAAAAATGGGGCATGACGCTTATCTAGTTGGGTCCACCACAGTTACATTATCACTTGAAAACCCACACCGCTGCTGAGTGGGCATTTACAGATTTTGGGTGGGCCTTGCCTGCTCAGCCCTTACCCTTTCTAGCATCTGGTGTACATGTTCTCAGAATGTGAGCAGACCTCGCTCACCCGCAAGTGGGCTTCCACTGCGGAACACACACCGGCTGCAATAAACACTATGCACGCAGCAGAGTATAGAGAACCTTCTTTATTCATTCTCTATGTAAAATTGTAGTTAACTTCCCTTGACTGTTGCCTGCCCCCTCCCTAGCCCAACGCCACTGCCCCAATAATCAGGCCGGACCTGGGGCCGCCCACTGGATGATGCGGGAGGCATGCAGGCTCGCCATGTCACAACGTGACATCTCCCACTTTTTAACAATCAGCGTCACTGCAGCCTTCATCCCATTTCTTGAATTAGTCTCTGGGGTTTTATACGGCAACGTTGAGGCCTCATGGGGGGAGGAAGTTCCTGGATGGGTGCCCCTTCACCTCCATTGGCCTCTTCTTCTTCTGACTGCTCGCCATCACCTTGATACAGATCATCGTAAAACAGGCAATCTGTCATGGTGTATGATTGCTCCCACCTCTGCAGCGTGGAGCCTGCCAGTTTCTTGACGTGGGGTGAGTTCCTTGTTATGGAGTGGTGGTGTTCTCCGCTGGCAGTTATCATGGTGCCTTTTTGGCTAGTTACTAACAGCCATACATGTGCGAATGTCGGGTCCTTTTTTCTCAATTTTCGGTCGGCGTTCCGCCACTTGGTCTCCCGGTTCAATTTTGCAGTCTTTCAAACCCTGCTGCACGTCGGCTCTTTCTTTCATTCTTTCTTTCTGGTCCTGATCTCAAGCCTTGTCCAGTTGTTCTTGGGGTGTAATCTGAGCTGGAATGGGGGCTTCGGGCAGTCTCGTTCTGATGACTCGATGAAACATGAGGTCAAATGGGCTGACCCGAGTGGTACTGTGCGGCATGTCGCGGTATTCACGAAGAAGTTGGTATAGCACCTGCTCAAACAGTTTATTGATGAGGTTGGCTGTCTCCAGGGTCCTCTTCATGTTAGCCATAAACTGTTCCTCGATGCCGTTGGCTTGGGGCCATTGCAGGGTTATCTTTCAGTGTTGGAAACCCATGTAGTGTGCAAAGTTTTCGAAGTTGTGGCTTCTGAACGTTGGACTGTTACCAGACTTTATGATCTTTGGTATACCATAGGTCGACAGCATGCGGTCTAGAGCAGGGATGACGCATGCTGCGGCTGTAGACTCAATCAGCTGTGCATCCGGGAAGTGAGAATGTTCATCAATTAACACCAGTTCATAAGTACAGTTGCGTAGCGGTCCGAAGAAGTTTAAGGCCACTTCTTCCCAGACACCTTCTGAGAGCGAGGACATCTGCAGTGGGTTAGGGTGCAGCGGTTGTGCCACTAGCATGCAGATGTCACACCTACCGATGACCTCTTCTACCAGAGCATCCAGCGTGGGGAACCACACCTTTTGGCGCAAAAGGCGTTTTGTGGGCACCACCACTCGGTGGCCTTCATGTGCCAGCATGACTGTTCTAGCAGGGCTGACGGGATGACAACCTTGCAGCCCTTTATGACTATGTGATCATCCACCACCGTCAGTTCATCCCTTACTAGCTCCAGGGATCTTATGTCCTCCCTCACTGCCTCTTGCTCCAGTCTGGTTTGATGTTTGATATGTTCCATCTTGCCCATTCTGATGCAGTGGGTCACAATTGCCAGGGCCTTGTCGTTTTCGGAAGCTTTCCCCAGGGTGGCCCAGTCCACTCGTAGGGGTTGCAGGTAGTGGATAACATAATTGATGTAAGCATCGGCAATGGAGGGTCCCATTTGTGGGGAGACCGTGGGGTGCCTGGACAAACAGTCGGCGGGGTTGTGCTCCTTACCCAGGCTATGCACTATCTCAAACTTATAGTCCTGTAGCTGCAGTCCCCACCTGGTTATTCTCACCTTGGGGTCGCCAAATATCAGGAGGGCCTGATGGTCGGTGATGACTGTGAATGCCTTCCCATACAAAAAGAGGTGAAAGTACTCGCAGGCCCGCACCACTGCCAGGCTCTCTTTTTTGGCCTCAGAGTATGCCTGTTCACTGGTCTTGAGGCTCCTGCTGGCATAGGCCACTATGAAGCAGGTGTTCAGGTCTGAGGGGTCCCTCTGCGTCAGAATGGCAAGAAAGGCCGACCGGGCTGGCATCAACGATTACTTCGGTCTCCCTGAGTGCGTCGAAATAGGCCATGTCCTCTCCCTTGGAAATGTTGTTCCTTATGGTCTCGCACGCATGTTGACAGTCTGACGACCATTTGAAAGGCTGGTCCTTTCGTGTTAGTAAGAGAAGGGGATTACTGACGGTGGCGTAGTCTTGCAAGTACCTCGAGCAGTTACTCGCTAAGCCAAGAAATGACTGCAACTCAGAGATATTCTGGGGTGGCTGGGCATGTTCAGTGTCGCTTCTTCGTCCGGGTCTGGTCTCATGCCCTTCTCTGAAAATATGTGGCAGAAGAATCTAAGGCAGCCCTTTCTGAACTCATATTTCGCTCTGTTAAGAGTTAGTCTTGCTGCCTCCAGTGCCGAGCAGACCTCCAGTGCCGAGCAAACTTTGTGCAGGGCTAAGTCATGTTCTTCTTTCGACTTGCCAAAGACCAGCACGTCATGCAAATAGTTCAGACAGTTTGGAACATGGCGGATACCATTGTGGATTTCCTCCTGAAAGATCTCTGTGGCAAGGTAGCCCAAAGTTGTGGTTAGACTGGTGGGGGCCTTGTCATCACCCATTGACGTTTTTTGAGTTCCAGTGATCAAGGCAAGCAGTGATGCAGTGGTTGACTATAATCCCATGTGATTGGGTAATTTCATACTCTTCTATCCATAGACGTGGTGCTGTCGCTAAGAAGATGCCCCTTGCATGCACATATAACAAATATGTGAATTAAAGAGTAATACACAATTTAACAATTGCCACTGCCTGGAAAGCCTTTGATTTGAAGTAATAGTATGTTAATTTGTGTGTTTTACCCCAGTCACTCCCAAGAGGTATATTCTAGATTTCTCGACAGCATCTACTAAAAGGTGAATAAAGTGCAGTTAGTTCATGGAGCCCTGTTTGAACATTTCAGGAATAGTGCCTACCTTCTCCTCTGGAGAGAAATACTCAGATCTTTTTCAAATTAATCTGCACCAAACCACAAATCCTGGGGGAAAATAGCCTTAAACAGAAGAGAAGCTAAAAACAAGAATGGAAAAATAAGCATGCAGGACCTGCACGCTGCTCTCAAATACACCACGAAAATCTCCATTCTAGACAAGGAGGTGTGGAAAGGAGTCAGGGCAACGAGGGGAAATGATCGACGGAAAAAGAGTGACTAGCTTCTGAATTACCTGGGAGCAGACCACATGCTTCTACAGGTCTGCTCCATTACCCCCATACATCAAATGTCACAGCTGGAGGACCACATCTCACCCATAGCATAAAGGGTAACAGGACCCTCCATTCTTTTCAGGGATAGTGCTAGAATATGGCAATCCTATGTACCTGCCTAAGGCACCACCAGACAAGAAGTAACAAAGGTGCAATTTTTCCCTAAAAATATAAAATCTGGGCCGTCTGTACAGGAGTGGCAGCATCAAAATAGCGCTTTTCCTGCGGTTCATAAAACATTGAACTAGCGCTGCTTCTGATTCACGTCACAGATGCAACAGCTTTTGCTGCAAAGGTTACCAACAGATGTACCCATCATTGAGAATAGCACAAGGACATATAGGACACCGTGTGGTGGCGGAAACAAGGTAGGATTACTGCTTGACGGCCACGCACCTCAGCAATGCGCAGAACCGGTGCCAATGCCATCACAGAAACACCGGCGGAGATGGATGTACCGGCACAAATGTTGGTGGTGCATCTGCTGCGCGTATGCCGGACCTAGAGGCACCACCTACACGGAGGCCGGAAACACCGGAACTGGAAATACTGTGATCGCCGGAACCGGAAAGAGAGCGGCGGCCATTAAAAAAATCACAATCCACTGCAATCCTCCGGTTCCAGAAGGCATCCAGCAACTGTGAGTGGCCAAACATACAGAGGGACATGGCATCCAGAATCCCACAAAACCGCATGCACAAGCCTGTAACGCTCACCTGATTCCCGCAGAGGCGCCGGTCTTGACTGGGTGAATGCCGTATCGTCAAAGGTGATGTGTAACACACGGTTGGCTCTTTGGGCTGGACCTCTGTGCACTGTATGTCTGACTCGAAGAGTAAGATGTCTGCAGATAGAAAATATGGGATTAATGAACTGGGGTTATTGGGTGCCTCTCTCCTCTTCCCTTTCTCTTCTCCTGTAGAACCCCAAAGGTTAACGCCCTCACCTTAGGTAAGTGAACGCCGAGCTCTCCATCTGCCTCGGGGCAGGGTGCCGTAACCAGTTTCTTCACTGGATAAGGGTGCAGGCCTCTTGACCTCAGAGGACTGCTGTCCGTCGTTAACTGCACGAACGGTAAGTTCTGGGCACTTCAAATGTCTTAAAAGTCTTTTGTAATGATATCTCTTGTTTTGCAGGGTTCCGGCGATGGTGGATGGCGGGCTGATGAGAGTTGAGGATCGAACCCGCGTGAGGAATAGAAGCGCCTGGAAGCACGTAAGTAAGCGCTTGTAGCCTGCTTCACGATGCGCACTAACTGTCCCTTTTATCTTGCAGGTACAAGTTCGGAGCTTTAGAGAAGCTGAAGGGTGCTGGAATACCCACTGGATTCGGCGTGGGAAGGAGTAATGGCACGTGAGTAATAAAGTTGCCCAATGTCTTTAAACGCACCTTCTTTTGTCTTTCAGATGCGGGATGCAGCGCCGAAGGCCTCCGGAGCGTGCGAAGAGCTGGTAAGCTTTTGTCTTTCAGATGCCGGAATGCAGTGCGAAGACCTCCGGAGCATGCGAAGAGTAGGTAAGCCTTTGTCTTTCAGATGCCGGAATGCAGCGCGAGGCGTTGGTGACAGCCGATAGACCAGGTAAGAGATGCGCTGCCACTGAAGACCGTAGTGCTAACCTGTTCTTTCTTTGTCTTTACAGGTGTTGCTGAAGACTGGATTCCAGGATGGTAAGCCTTTGTTCCCTTAGGCCCAGGATCAGAAGACACGATGAGCGTTCTGCTGCAGAGAATGCAGAATAACACAAAGCAAGATTCATCCATCGGGTGTGGTTTAAATAGCCTCCGGTAGTGCTTAGGTGTCTCCTTCCACAGCCTCGCCTAAGAAAAGAGTTCCTGCTTTCCAGAAGAGTTCCAGTGTTCTGAACCTAGGGCGTGGCTCCTGCCCCACCCAACAGGAAAAGTAGTCCCAAACAGAAGAGGATCAGGGGCTCAGCTGGCAGGTAAGTAAGCAGCATGGTCTGCTGCAGGTAAGTCCACCCAAGCATTATGAGCCTGGCGCTTCCAGCGCTGGGATGGGCATCTTTATGAGCCTGGTGCCACTGGCGCCAGGACAGGGTCCAAAAGGTCCCAATTGGGACTGGCTGGCACTCGGAACCGGGGTTATGGGTCTGCTTCCAAGGGAGTTGGGCAAGTCCTGATCTTTTGGAAGCAGAGATCATGACAGCACCCCCCCTCAAGGCCCCTCCCAAACCGGGCTTCTCCGGGGGTTTTGGCTTGTTAGGAAATGTTCGATGAAATCTTTTGATTAGACGAGGCGCGTGGACATATTCTGCAGGTTCCCAGGATCTTTCTTGGGGACCGTAGCCTTTCCAGTCAATCAGGTAAAATAGTTTAGATTTGGAGATCTTGGAATCCAGGATGCTTTTGACTTCAAACTCGAGTTCTCCATCAACCAGAATAGGTTTTGTAGATTTAGTTAGTCGGGTTTGAGGTTGCACGGGTTTTAATAGAGAGACGTGGAAGACCGGATGTATCTTCATGTGAGGGGGCAAGTCCAACTTGACCGCTACTGGATTTACTATGGTAGTGATAGAATAGGGACCAAGGTATCTTGGGTTGAATGTGCGTGGTCCTTTTAGAGGTAGATATTTGGTGGATAACCAGACTTGATCTCCTACTTGATATTGGGGGGCTTCCTTCCGATGTTGGTCTGCTCCTTTCTTGTATTGTTCTTTAGCCCTTTGAAGGTGAGAAACGGCTTCCTTAAAGGCTTAAGTGATTGTAGAATGCAGGTGGTCTACTGCTGGTGTTCCAAGATCTTGGAGTGGATCCAACTCCGAGGTTCGAGGGTGACTTCCGTATAAAAGAAAAAACAGGGTCTTCCCAGTTCCCGAGTGGACAGAGTTATTGTAGGCATATTCGGCTATCCAAAGGATATCTTTCCAAGTTTTTTCAGTTTGTTGTAGCATGCAGCGCAAATACTGTTCCAGAGTTTGATTGGTCCTCTCGGTTTGTCCGTCGGTTTGAGGGTGGTGGCTGGTCGAAAGTCTCACATCAATTTGAGCCGACCGACAGCAACTTCGCCAAAAATGAGAAATGAATTGACTACCTCGATCCGAAATTAGAACTGAAGGAAAACCGTGCAGTCGGACGATGTTTTCGAGAAATTCTCGGGCCAGAGTTGCTGCTGTTGGTAAGCCTTTGAGTGGAATGAAATGCGCCATCTTGGAGAATAGGTCCACGATTACTAGGATCGTATTGTATCCGGAGCATGGAGGTAGATCGGTGAAGTCCATAGAAAGCGTATGCCAAGGGCAAAGTGGGATGTCAATAGGGCGTAAGAGGCCGGCTGGTTTTTCCTTTTGACTCTTGTTTTGGGCGCATACTCCACAGGACATTATAAAGTCTCTGATATCTTTTTTCCAAGACGGCCACCAGAAGTAGCGCTTGATCTTTTCCAAGGTTTTGGCCATACCGGGATGTCCTTCCATTAAAGAATCGTGATAACAAGAGATTACCTTCTTCTGTAAATCTGTGCTGGGCAGGTATAACCGTTCTTGGAAATATAATAGGTTGTCCTTCACCGTAAAGTCCTTTCCCTGCAGATGCCAATTCTGTATGTCTGCTGGAGTTACCAGTAGTCTGGCTTTATCCTTAACTTCCTCTATGGATTGTGTGGCGATTACACCCAGAATTCTTTGTTCGGGAATGATAGGTACAGGTTTAGGATTGATCAAATGTTCTTCCACTCCAATCCGAGAAAGGGCATCAGCTTTACCGTTTTTTGTACCAGGTCGATAGGTAATTATGAAGTCAAACTCGGCAAAGAATAGTGCCCAACGGAGTTGCCTAGAGGATTGAGCTTTTGCGGTTTTCAAATATTGTAGGTTTCGGTGATCTGTAATCACAGTAACAGTGTGTCGGGCCCCCAGAAGATAATGCCGCCAAGCCTTAAAGGCGGACTTGATAGCTAGAAGTTCCTTATCAGTAATAGTGTAATTGATTTCAGGAGGCGAGAATTTGCGGGACCAAAATGCCACGGGATGCAACTGATTGGTTACTGGGTCCTTTTGTGATAGAACTGCCCCCATGGCAAGGCTCGAAGCATCAGTTTCAACGATGTAGGGGAGTTCTGGGCGAGGATGTTTTAAGATCGGTGCAGAGATAAATCTAGTTTTCAAATTCTGGAAAGCTTGTTCCGCCTCGGTAGACCATTCAAAACGTTTGTTTTTCTTTAACAAGGCGGTGATGGGCTGGACTATTCGAGAGAATTCGGGGATAAACCTGCGGTAAAAGTTAGCGAAGCCTAACATGCTTTGAACACCTTTTACGGAGGATGGTGATGGCCATTTGAGAATTGCATCGACCTTCTTTGAATCCATGCGCACTCCGCTAGGTGATAATATGAATCCCAAGAATTCAACTTCATTCACGTTGAAAACACATTTTTCCAACTTAGCGAAAAGTTTGTGTTGACGCAATCTCTCGAGGACCATTTTCACGTGTTTCCGATGTTCAGTTTCCGATGAAGAATAAACGAGGATTTCGTCAATGTAAACAACAACACACACATCTATGAGCTCTCTGAGGACATCGTTCATAAAATATTGAAAGGCGGCCGGGGCATTGCAAAGTCCGAAGGGCATGACCTGATATTCAAATAGCCCATACTTGGTGCGGAAGGCCGTCTTCCATTCATCGCCCTCTTTTACTCGTACCAAGTGGTAGGCTCCTCTAAGATCCAGCTTTGTATATATGCATGCTTTTCTGACTTGGTCCAGGAGTTCAGGGATCAAAGGTAACGGATATCTATTCTTAACGGTGATCTGGTTCAGGGCGCGGTAATCTATACAAGTTCTAAGGTCCCCTTCTTTTTTTGGAACGAAGAACAAAGCTGAGGAAGCAGGGGACTTGGAAGGACGAATAAACCCATTCGCTAGGTATTGATCCAGGTATTGTCGGAGGTGAAGATTCTCAGGCTCGGTGAGGGCATAAATTCTACTACAAGGAGGAGTAGATCCAGGTATCAGGTCTATCTGGCAGTCATAAGACCTATGAGGAGGTAGAGAGTTAGCCTGATCCTTCCGGAAAACATCTTGGAATTCTAGGTATTCGGGAGGTAACTGGGGAGCCTCCGAAGAAATTGCTGCCAGTGCAACACCAGGTCGAGGGTGACAAGTAGAGACACATTCTGGAAACTGAACCGTTCTTGCTCGCCAATCGATCTGAGGATTGTGCTTCTCTAACCAAGGAATTCCTAGAATAATCTGGAACTGAGGAGCCTTGATCACATCGAACACGATCTTCTCATGGTGTCCATCTTGACTTACTAGCGTCACTTCTTGGGTGGTATGCGTTACTGGTCCGGAGGCTATCTCCGTACCATCCACCGTAGTAATGACGTCCTTTACAGCCTTTGGACAAAGAGTCAGATTCATCCTCAAAACCATTTCATGATCCACATAATTGCCGATGGCACCGCTGTCGACGTAAGCTTCAATCGCATGTAATCGATCCGGATGTTCAGGGCTAATGAGGACCATAGGTATCACGAAATGCGAGGTCACAGAACTGGTTTTAACGCTTGGCAAGAGGACCTCTATTCTTGTCGGGCGAGGTCGTTTCCCTGCTCAGAGTTTGTGACCCTGGTAACTGCAGCTCCTACCGCCTTCTTGGCTGGTTTCACCGGACAGTCTCGAAGAAAGTGCCCCGGGTTTCCGCAATAGAGACATAATTGCAGCTGTTTTCTCCTTTCCCGCTCCCTTTGTGTTAGTGGTCCTTTCAGGCCCCCTATTTGCATGGGTTCCCCGGAGACTACTCCTTTGGTAGGAGTTGGTGGTTTGGAAAATACTCGAGCATCAAACTTGGAACGATCGGCCTTCCTGTTCTGCAGTCTGTGGTCTATTTGAACGACTAAGTCAATATAGTCCGAACAGTCTTGCGGGGGATTCACTACTTGGGCTAACACATCTTTGAGCTCTCCACGTAGACCTCTATAAAACAGCATAATCCTTTTGTCCTCAGGCCATCGAGTTTCCACTATCAGTCTGTTGAAAGACGCAATATAAGAGAAAAAGGTCTTGATTACCCTGTCGCAATGAAAGGAGCTCATTGTCCAAGGCCTGCCCCTGTGAATGTCTTGCAAACAGTTTTTCCATACTGAATTGAAAAGCTTGAAAATCATGGAGAACCGGATCATCTTGATTAACTAGAGGGATCGACCAGTCTGCCGCATTGCCACTAAGGTACGAAAGCACGAAAGCTACCTTAGCTTGATCAGTTGGAAAGGCTGCTGGCCGGCATAAGAAGTGCAACCGGCACTGATTAATAAATACCGCAAACCTCTTTGGGTCACCAGAAAATCGTTCGGGCGGAGCCAGAGGTACATTCCCAGGTAGGTTGATCTGTACTGGGTTCGTAGAGGATGTTGAAGGAAGATTTGCCCCTGATGCGGGTAACGGAGTTTGTCCGGCTTGTGACTGTAGCAATTGTCTAGCGAGATCGTCTGTTCGCTCCTTGGAAATAATCAGTTCCCTTCTTACAGCATTCGTTTCCTGACGGGCTGCATGCACTTCTGCTCTTAGTTCCCCAAGTAACTGGGCTAGCTGGTCGGTATCCGAGGTTTCCATAGCGCCTGGGTGGGAGTTTTGCGGTAGGCTTTGTGTTCTGTAACGCTCACCTGATTCCCGCAGAGGCGCCGGTCTTGACTGGGTGAATGCCGTATCTTCAAAGGTGATGTGTAACACACGGTTGGCTCTTTGGGCTGGACCTCTGTGCACTGTATGTCTGACTCGAAGAGTAAGATGTCTGCAGATAGAAAATATGGGATTAATGAACTGGGGTTATTGGGTGCCTCTCTCCTCTTCCCTTTCTCTTCTCCTGTAGAACCCCAAAGGTTAACGCCCTCACCTTAGGTAAGTGAACGCCAAGCTCTCCATCTGCCTCGGGGCAGGGTGCCGTAACCAGTTTCTTCACTGGATAAGGGTGCAGGCCTCTTGACCTCAGAGGACTGCTGTCCGTCGTTAACTGCACGAACGGTAAGTTCTGGGCACTTCAAATGTCTTAAAAGTCTTTTGTAATGATATCTCTTGTTTTGCAGGGTTCCGGCGATGGTGGATGGCGGGCTGATGAGAGTTGAGGATCGAACCCGCGTGAGGAATAGAAGCGCCTGGAAGCACGTAAGTAAGCGCTTGTAGCCTGCTTCACGATGCGCACTAACTGTCCCTTTTATCTTGCAGGTACAAGTTCGGAGCTTTAGAGAAGCTGAAGGGTGCTGGAATACCCACTGGATTCGGCGTAGGAAGGAGTAATGGCACGTGAGTAATAAAGTTCCCCAATGTCTTTAAACGCACCTTGTTTTGTCTTTCAGATGCGGGATGCAGCGCCGAAGGCCTCCGGAGCGTGCGAAGAGCTGGTAAGCTTTTGTCTTTCAGATGCCGGAATGCAGTGCGAAGACCTCCGGAGCATGCGAAGAGTAGGTAAGCCTTTGTCTTTCAGATGCCGGAATGCAGCGCGAGGCGTTGGTGACAGCCGATGGACCAGGTAAGAGATGCGCTGCCACTGAAGACCGTAGTGCTAACCTCTTCTTTCTTTGTCTTTACAGGTATTGCTGAAGACTGGATTCCAGGATGGTAAGCCTTTGTTCCCTTAGGCCCAGGATCAGAAGCAGAAGACACGATGAGCGTTCTGCTGCAGAGAATGCAGAATAACACAAAGCAAGATTCATCCATCGGGTGTGGTTTAAATAGCCTCCTGTAGTGCTTAGGTGTCTCCTTCCACAGCCTCGCCTAAGAAAAGAGTTCCTGCTTTCCAGAAGAGTTCCAGTGTTCTGAACCTAGGGCGTGGCTCCTGCCCCACCCAACAGGAAAAGTAGTCCCAAACAGAAGAGGATCAGGGGCTCAACTGGCAGGTAAGTAAGCAGCATGGTCTGCTGCAGGTAAGTCCACCCAAGCATTATGAGCCCGGCGCTTCCAGCGCTGGGACTAGGCATTTTTATGAGCCTGGTGCCACTGGCGCCAGGACAGGGTCCAAAAGGTCCCAATTGGGACTGGCTGGCACTCGGAACCGGGGTTATGGGTCTGCTTCCAAGGGAGTTGGGCAAGTCCTGATCTTTTGGAAGCAGAGATCATGACAAAGCCACACTGCAGTGAAGCAGAACTCACACTGCTTGTTGACTACAAAGTGGAAAATGCAGGGGAGTTATTTTCATCTGACCAGAGGCGCAGCACGCAGCTGTGGTGCAAGGCCATATGGGATGATGCTGCCCAGAAGGTGTCAGCTGTGGGGGACACAGCTTGTAGCATGAAGGACTGCCATAAGAGATGGGATGACCTCCGCATAAGGGTGCGCAACCTACTGGCAGCCCAGAGACATCAGTGCAGTGCAACAGGAGGTGGACAACAGTCACCCCTAAAGCTGCTCCCATGGGAGGAAAATTGTAACAGCGTGCTGCACCTCGAGGGCATCGAGGGAGTCAGTGCAGCGGAGGCAGGCGCAGTGACACCTAGTGAGACTGATGAGTACAGAAAGTGCAAAAATATGATTGTGAATCAAGGTACACCTGCCCCTCCTTTCAATGCACAGAAATTTGCATATCACAGTCCACATCACCCGGAGTAATACTCCCTTGGCCCCCCCCCAAGCCAGGCAGATGGCCTGCACCCAAGTATGACCCATACACACCCACATGACAATGCAGCACACATCAACGCATGTAACCACAATGTGATGCTGCTTGATTAGTGTTGCATGCAATAGTACTATGCACATCCTGTCAGACCACTAACAGCATGCCTTTCAATCACCTGCAGGAACATTATCTGAGACTGATGGGGGTCAACCAGGGATGTCGAGAGAGACCGGACCTGAATGTTGGCCAGCACGTCAGTCAACATCAGGTGCAGGCACCTCGGCCATCCGGTAAGTCACAACGGCCTAGGTACCCACGCCAGGGAGACCACCACTCCTGCTCCCCCTGGGACCCAGCAGACACCCCAGCCCAACACTCCTGCTGCCCCTGCAACACAGAAGGCACCCCAGCCCAACACCCCTGCTGCCCGTGCAGCACAGCAGACACCCCAGCCCAGGACCGCTGCTGCTACTGCTATCCCACCGGGAAGTGTACCAAAACCCCCACAACAGCCCAAATCACATAGCACGGACAGCAGTCAAGAGGAACTGCCAGGTGAGGCACTTGGATCAGGCAGCAAGGACAAGGCGCTCCCCAACCCCATCTCTGCAGGAGATCACCAGCCATCTCCAACAGAATGAGGACCGGCAGGACATGCTGGCCACAATGATCGAGCGACAGTTGAGGAACCTATGCTCCAACATGAGGAGTCTAGGTTGCAATACGAGAGCAACGAGAAAATTGGCCACCAGGTTGCACATTCAAACATGCTAATGTCACGGAGGGTACGTGAGGCCAACAGCGTCCAGTCCAACATTGCGGAAACGGCCCTGTAGGCCATCATGACGCACCTACCCCCACAGAACCCCACAATGCCCTTCACCAGCAACATTCCATCTAGCTCACAGGCAGGCAGCCCCAGGAGGAGGTCCATTTGGCTGTCTGGGTCATCTCAGAGGGACATAAATGGGGGCAAGGGTGGCAAGACCTAGTGCTGTTTCTTTCACAATTGTTTCACATGTTGGCATATTGGGTCTGGGGCCTGGGAGGTTGGTGGTTATGTTATGGAGGTGGGGGTGGTCCATAGTGGGGATAGGTAGTTGGGGCCTGGGAGGTGAGTGGGTACATTTGGGAGGTTGGGGTGCTGTTACCCTCACCTGGTTCCCACGGGGGCGTCGACCGGAACTGGGCCGCTGTTATTTCCACCAGCGTGACGTGTAGCACCGAGATGACTGACTGGACTGGCCCGCTCAGCCTAGTTTGTCTGGCTCGCAAGAATATTCTTCTGCAAAGGAGAAGAGGAATTAACCACCCGTGGAATTGAGTGTCAACCCACCTTCCCCACTCCCGTTGTCTTCCCACTGATCACTCTTGATGTCCCCTCCTTAGTCTCACCTGATGGTTTGGAAGGATGAGCTCTCCATCCTGCGTCGACCGCAGGGGCACGTTGATGACCAGTTACTTCACTGGTTAGAGGAATTGGTGAGATCCAGTATTGACTCTAAAGTCCAATTGTTCATAAGAGTTCACATGTCTGCTCTTCACTCTGTCCGATTCCTTGCAAGTTGCCGATTAATCCACTCGAAGATTTCCAAATGGCACTCGGTAAGATTCAGGTAAGTCTATTGTGTTTTTCCCCTTAGGGGCCGGGGTACGGCGATGAAGCAGAGTTGACTGTGCCGACCCGAGATGAGGTGAGACCCCCGTGGTAAATCAGGTAAGTTTTGGTGGCGGGTAACTGGTATTGTCCTTGTTTTCTCCCCTTAGGGGCTGGGGTACGGTGATGAAGCAGAGTTGACTGCGCCGACCTGAAATGAGGTGAGTACCTCCCGTGGTAAATCAGGTAAGTCCTTGGGGGTAGCTTGTATGGCCTTAGAGAGTCCCCTTGCTCACCTTGCTGTCTTTGTCTCCTTAGGTGTCGGAGGGCGGCCGCGAGATGGAGAGAGCGTGATGGAATGCTGAAGTACCGCCAAGCAGGTGAGTTCAGCACGGCGCCGTAGGAATGCGAAGCGATGCTTCAAAGACTTCTGTCTTTCAGTTCCGTGGCGAAATGGATCAGGATTCAGGTAAGGATTAAAGTTAAAACTCCTGTTCTAACCTTTATCCTTTTTGTCTTCTTGTTTCAGGAGTCCCAGGACTGAAGCGGGCGTGGCTGAAGACTGGAGCTGCTGAAAACACAGTGAGCGTTACGCTGCAGCAAGCAGAATAACGCGAAGCACGTGTGGCTGTCCGGGCGTGGTTTAAATTGCCTTGGAAGAAGATCCAGGTAAGTATTCTTCCACAGCCCCACCCAAGTAACAAAATAGTCCCTTCAGTAAAATAGTCCCTCCTAAGCCTCATTTGGCTTGAGTCTTCATGCAGCATGGTCTGCCTCAGGTGAGTATGCAGCATGGTCTGCTTCAGGTAAGTTATCAATAATGAGCCTGGCGCCCATGGCGCCAGGACTGACTTTATCTTTATGAGCCTGGCGCCATAGGCGCCAGGACTGTACCCAAACAGCCCCTAACTGGGGCTTTTGGGCATGCTCCAAGTGGCATGATGCCTGCTTCCGGGGCTGCTGGGCCTGGTCTGGTCTTCCGGGGGCAGGCCTCTTGACAGGTGGTCCATAGTGGGGAAGGTAGTTGGGGCCTGGAAGGTGGGTAGGTACGTTTGGGAGGTGGGAGTGTACCATAGTGGGGATAGGTAGTTGGGGCCTGGGAGGAGGGTGGGTATGTTTGGGAGGTGTATTCTTGTAGCATCTGTCACAATACTTTTTTTCATAATGCACTGGGTTATAAATCTGAATTACAAGTGGGCAATCTTCTTCGGTGTGTGTATTAATCATTTAATGTAAGTGTTACAAACAACGTGTGTGTTAATGTGCTCCATGTGCATGTGATGTTTGTTCAGAAGAAATTGTTAGTATGTGCTCCCCGTGCATGTGCTCCATCCATGACACCCCACCCTGGTTGCACACCCATCCCATCGTCATCTTCCTCATCGTCTTCCTTCTCATCTGCTGGGTCCATGTCCAGGGGCAGGGGAACGTTCTTGCGTATACACATATTGTGCAGCATGGCACATGCCAGCACAATTATGCCAACCTTTACGGGGCTGCACAGCATTGCCCCGCTGGATCTGCTGAGGCAGCGGAACCTGGCCTTTAGCAGTCCAAAGGTCCACCCTATCATGCCCCATGTCCGTATGTGTGCCCGGTTGTAGGCCTCCTCATGCCTGTTCTGTGGTCGTCTGATGGTTGTCATGATCCATGGCGTGAGGGGGTATCTGGCATCACCTGCATGGGAGTGACAGAAAGGTGATAGGATATTTGTGGTGGGAATTTGGTGTTGGTGATGATAACATGTATACAGCCTCTGCATGATATTAGCACACAACATTGTAGAGGCCACAGATTTCATTATGCATTATGCAAAATTGACTTGGATCAACTGTTCAATATCACATACTTGGCTCACACATTCCTACTGAGACTGCTTGGCCTGCTCAATGTCTGCATTCGTGATGGCCTGCTCAATGTCTGCATTCGTGATGGACTGCTAGGCAACTACATTTCGCGTTCCTTTCAATTTACACAATGGTGTGTTCCTATGTACTAGATGCCTTACGTCTTATAAGTTGTTGACAAAATCAGCGTCATACACCTGCAGCACACACGAGTTAAGAGACTAATGCGCAGAGCGGGATAAATTGCCAATGAGAACATGGGCGCAGCTACTACTTTATCACTGGTGATGTTACTCCCTTTCACATGTCACCATTGCACAGTGTGCCACTCCATGCTTAGGGGGTATTTCCATTAGCCAGTGTATGTTTTCCCGTGAGATGGCAAACAGGCATGTACCTATTATAGCGGTAAGATGGGTGAAATCTGGTGAGTATGTATTGCCCCCCTGCTACACAGAGGTCATGCATTGGTCATTTTACTCACCCAACATCCAGGCACACTATGGTGTGTATCTATTGCCCTCTCCCACTACACACAGGTCATGCATTGGTCATTCTACTCACTGAACAGCCAGGTGCTTTCTCCCACGTAATGTGCCATGTACCCTGGCAACGTGGAGTTCCGCAATACCATTGAGTCGTGTGTCGACCCGGGGAAACGGGCACAGCAACGCGTGATTAGTTGTTGTGCATCACAGACCATCTGCACGTTCAGAGAATGGAATTGTTTCGGATTTTGATAGACCGTCCCAATGGCATGTCTGGCAGTCAACTCCACATGGCTGCAATCTAAGGCACCAGTGCAATTGGGCATGCCGGGCAAGGGCATGGAAGGCCACTTAGGTGGCATTGACCTGTGCGGGGGATCTGGGTAGGGCAATGTGATCTGACACTTGGGGCAGCAGCGCATCCAGTACCTGGAAGAGTATCCTTAAAAAACAGGGTTGTGACAGCCCGTGCAGCTCACCAACCGTGTGCTGATAGGTGCCAGTTGCAAGGAAGTGTAGTACCGACACTACCTTCAGCAAGGGTGGAATTGCAATCCAGAAGTTGATTATGCTGCAGATGTCGTCATTGATGAGGGTGACAAGTGATAATATTGTGGTCCTGTCAAGCCGGTATAATGTGTGGATTTGACCTGGGGTCAGGTTCCAGGTTATTGGTGGCTGTCTGCAGGCTGGTACCTGAAGTACAATGATGTTTGGGTTTTACCTGTGGAGATGCTGGTTCCGACAGGGGCTTTGGTTTCTCATATCTGTCAGTCTCCTCTGCTTTATCTGAATGAAGTGTCAGAATCACTGGATCCATCTTTTTTTGCATATAAGCCAGCAGAACCGACAATGGAGCCAGAGCTGGTGCCTGCTCTTAACACTTTTGGAAGCCAGATTCAGCAGTTATACTTTAAGCCCTAAATTTCATTTCTTGGTGAGATCATCGGAGAATCTGAGAAACGATCTTGGGTTCCAAACAGACATGATGCTGGACGTAGTGTATCAACTGAACTTTATTGAGGGTTGTATATGTGCCAATAGTGACAATAAGAGTGGGTGGAAAAGGTGTCATTCCCCTCTTCCTCGAGGTATGCCTGAAGAGTGCAATCAGTTTGGTATCTCTGGGCTGGGGGAAAGGGACCCAAATGGGTGTGTAGGCGTGTCCGCCACTGAGGTAGAGAGAAGCGAGAAAGAAGATAGTCAAGGAGCCATTGTCTTAAGTGGTGATGTTCAGATTGAAGTACTTTCAATTTTGGCAACTCCTCTTTAAAAAAAAAGTATGTACTGGTTCCTGAGACTATAGATGGCACTATAAATACTAAGATTGTTAGGAAAGTCAGTAAACAGGGGCCTACTTCCCCAGTACTGAAACAAATCTAAGAACCTAAAGAACAAGTTTCTGCACCGGTTATAGTATAATCAAATCCCTGAAGCTGCAGTTAAGCTGTTATGTGAGCCTTTGATAGAAAAGGGGGGAAAGAAGAAAGTAGTGTCGGGTGTAGGGTGGAATGACATTACGCACTTCTTGAAGCTTGTGCAGCCTATTAGTGAAGATGTGGATCATGGTGAGGGGATGCTATTAGTGGCCTAGCAACTTATTCCGATGAGGATATGCTGAGCCAGGTTAGTGAACCAAAGGTTCCTTGTACCATTGTGGTGGACAAACTACCCACTATACAGCCCTTATTAGGGGCGGAGGGGACCTTGTCTTGCGACAAGAACTTACGGTTCATCCTGAGTATGTAACCATACCTACTAGGCCCCCGTTTGTCAGGGTGAGGATCCGTCTGTGGCCCTGCTAGGGTCTCCCGTTTTTAGGACATTCGAGGAATAGAGGCAGGGACTGATATCTGGGTAATAAGGCATCTACTGGTAAAATCGATAATAATGGGGCAGAAACTTTGATTTGGGAGCAGGGATGAGACGTGTACAGATCAAAAGGTCCCATTGGGACGTTTACCCAATACATCTTTAAAAGATGAGGCTTTGGGGGGCTTTCTTTCTTTTGAGCACTTGTTCAGAGAAAAACTGTGTGTACCTTTGAATAAGCATTTGGTGCTTGCTTTATTATATGAAATTCCTGAATTGAGTTTGATAGCATAAAGTGATATTTGGCAAATGGAATTTGTTTGAAAGTACTTTGTGGATTTTGTTTGCTTGCATTTTACTTCACACCTGGGAATAAACGCCTTTTTGGAGGAAGCCCCAAGGTTTTTGAAACTGGGGTTTGATGTTTTTGAGAAACTAGGCTTTATGACTAGGGAGTCATTTTTTCATGTTAACTGAGTCCCGGGTAACTACGAGATTGAGAGCTCCAAAAACTCCCTCAGAACAAATATCTCTGCTGCCCCGTTGTCGTTCCAAGTGGTTTTTCAGACAGGTGAGGGCTGTGTGATGAATGGCCAGCGATAGTGATTGCTCTGCACAACCAGGGGGGGCAGGCATATTATGTCATGTTATGTTATTTTGCATTTATATAGCGCCTTATACACCATTGGTATGGTCTGAAGGCGCTGGTAGGTTGAACGCCCTTGGGAACTGAAGTTCAGATCAGTAGAGAGAGTAGAGGGAGTAAAAAAGGTGTGTGTGAGCACCGGGTATGTGTGCAGCTCGTGCAGTATTTGTGTAATAGCTGCTTCTTAGCGGTAGGTGTGGTGGTTGAGAGATCAGGAGTACGTGTTAATTCTGGCAGGATTTATCCAGACCGGATGTGGCTGCGGTAGGCCTGAGGAGAACGCCTGGCTGGGCGTGGGTGTAACCAGCAGTGTTTACTTAGAATGATGTGGAGTGAGCAGCGGTGGTTGGTATGAGAACATTTATACCGAATGGTGTCATAGTATCTCTGTGTTCTAATTGAGTGGTGATGTAAAGGAGAGAGTAAGCGTGGTGGTGTGATATGATGGGTTATATGATCTTTCAAACGTTCCCTGCATTCCAAACCATACGATATACGTCACTTTTAAATTCAACTTTCACAGAGAGGCTATTGGGTGCACTTCTAAATTCAACTTCTAAATGCACTTCTAAATTCGACTTTTACATAGAGTCTATTGAGCACACTTCTAAGTTCAACTTTCACAGAGAGGCTATTGGGCACACTTCTAGATTCGACTTTCACAGAGATGCTATTGTGTACACTTCTAAATTCGACTTCTATTGGGCACACTTCTAGATTCGACTTTCACAGAGATGCTATTGGGTATACTTCTAAATTCAACTTCTATTGGGCACACTTCTAGATTCGACTTTCACAAAGATGCTATTGGGTATACTTCTAAATTGGACTTCTAAATGCACTTCTAAGTCCAACTTTCACCTGGAAGCTATTGGGCACACTTCTAAATTCAACTTCTAAATGCACGTCTAGATTCAACTTTTCACAGAGGGGATATTGGGCACACTTCTAAATACAACTTTCCATGAGCGGCTATTGGGTACACTTCTAAATACAACTTTCACAGAGAGTATATTGGGTACATTTCTAAATTCAAGTTTCACAGAGGGGCAATTGGGACACTTCTAGATTCACAGAGAGGTTATTGGGCACACTTCTAAATCCCACTTCTAAATGCACTTCTAAATCCAACTTTCACCTAGAAGCTATTGGGCACACTTCTAAATTCAACTTCGAATGCACTTCTAAATTCAACTTTCACAGAGAGTCTATTGGGTGCACTTTTGCTTCGACTTTCACAAAGAGGCTATTGAGCGCACTTCTAAATTCAACTTCTAAATGCACTTCTGAATTAAACTTTCACATAGAGTCTATTGAGCAAACTTCTAGATTCAACTTTCACAGGGATGCTATTGGGCACACTTCTAAATTCAACTTTGCACAGGGGCACACTTCTAAATTCAACTTTGCACAGAGGTGTTACAGGGCACACTTCTAAATTCACAGAGGGGCTATTGGGCACACTTCTAAATTCAACTTTGGACAGAGGTGTTACAGGGCTCGCTTCTAAATTCGCAGAGGGGCTATTGGGCACACTTCCAATTCGATTTTCACAAGGAGGCTATTGGGCACATTTCTAAATACAACTTTCAATGAGCGGCTATTGGGCACACTTCTAGGTTCAACTTTGCACAGAGGTGTTACAGGGCACACTTCTAAATTCACAGAAGGGCTATTGGGCTCACTTCTAAATTCGATTTTCACAAGGAGGCTATTGGGCACATTTCTAAATACACTTTCAATGAGCGGCTATTGTGCACACTTCTAAATTCAACTTTGCACAGAGGTGTTACAGGGCACACTTCTAAATTCGCAGCGGGGTTATTGGGCACACTTCAAATTCAACTTTCCATGAGCGGCTATTGGGCACTGTAAGAGGATTCAATCCAGCACTACAGCTAAGTCAATGCCTAGTCTGGGATACTGAATGGAAACCCTTATTGATATATCTTTATGTCCAGTTCATGAGTTCTGGATGACTACCCCTATATAACACCCCTCTCTTGGAACCCCCCTGAACCCACTGAGCCAAGAAGTAGTTCTGTTTTGCAAGTTTAAACGGTTTATTTGAGAATGTAAACAATATATATATATATATAACACTTTATAATAAATTAATAATTAATATCACACTTCAGAACATGAGCAGGTAACAACAATGGGTAATGTTCTACTAATAAACTGATTTGAATGCCCAGGAGTAGTATAAAAGATGAGGTAGCACGCTTGGGAATAGGAACAGAAGAATAAGGTGGTAGAGAATGCTTTATCTAGTTTCAGATGGATGCAATGTTGAATGAAAATGCAATACAGAAAATACTCAATATGATTTCAACAAAACAATGTAATCACTTTTCTCTGGCAATCCACCCCCCCCCCCTTATGCAATGTAAGGAAATGAAGAGGAGAGCACACAGTTCTTAGAAATGCAATCAAATGTAACTCAGTTCACCCCAGCAAGCTTAGACTACAGAAGTTTGAAACACAGGCCCAAAATGCTTTTATATGTGCTGGCAATGAAGTGAGGAATATGCTGAAAATGGTTTTAATTCCCTTCAGGAGGTTCAGGGTGAGTGGTATCTAGTTAATATGAGTTCAGGCTCACTCTAGCAATGATTCAGGGATGGTTCTTAAGAGGCAAACGAAATTTAGCAGTTCAGGCAAAAGCAGCTATCTTTTTACAAGTAAAGAAATTGGGCCAAATCGCAAATCGCGGCAAAATTCATGAATGCGTGAATCGTGATCGCGGAGAAAGTATAAGGAGTAGGTTCTAGGCTTGTTGGAAAGGTTAGATTCTAAGCTTTCAGAGGAAAGTTAAACCAAGTTTCTAGCACAAACGGTTACAGAGTTATGAACGATTTTGTGAAGGTTGTTTTTCGGATTTGAAATTTTAAAAGTTCAAAGCGACAGGTTACAGCTTGCAGCTAGAAAATGACAGGTGACAGTTATGCGGCTGCAGAATTGACAAGTGACAGTTAGGAGGCAGTTCTACTTAGATTAAAATAGTTTGGATTAGATTATTTTAACTAAGAGATTGGTTCTGCACAGTTCTGCTAGGTACTCACAATATATTTGAAATAGGCCTCGCCACGGATCTGGTCAGGTTTTGGACTGGACTCCGGTTCTGGTCTCGGCACTTCACAGTGATCTGGGTCAGCTCTCTGGTTCTGCTAACAGCGGTCTGGGTCACTCTGGATCTCTGGCCTCTGGTTCTGGATACTGCTCTGCTTTCTCTGGGTACAGCACTGCTTCTGGATCTTTCTGGCACAGGGTTTTAGATACTGCTCTGCTTTCTCTGGGTACAGCACTGCTTCTGGATCTTTCTGGCACAAGGTTTTAGGCCAGAATCAACAGCTGGGTCCGGCTGTGAATAGTCTGCAAATGATTTTTGGGCCTGCTGACAAATACTTTTGCTTGCAGTGGGCCTTCTTGGGTCAAAGTTCTGTAGTCTCTGTTTAGCTTGGAAGTCTAAGTGTAGGATCTCTGGATGTGAAGTCGTCGGTCAGCATGCTCCGCAGCAAATGGAATTGAATGTCTCTACCTGTCCCAGCAGTCTCTTTTTATGTGTTTTGAAAGTGGGGGTGTGCCTGGGCCTAGCAAAGCCTACCCCTCTCTACTTGTCATTGGCCCAATTCTCCTCTCTCCCACGATTGGGGGAAGGAAATGTGAGTCAGAGTGATGTCATTATATGGCCTGCAGAAAGGACACTCCCCTGTCAAATTGCACACAAATCTATATTTGATCAAAATACACATTTCTCAAATACATAGTGGTTTGTCATTGCATGTACATATTACCTATCACATGAGGTAGTCTCTGTCCCAAATCTGCTCTTCCTGAGGGCTTGTATTCAAAAATGGCAACTTATTTTCGATTTTAGTGGTTTATGCAACCTTGGTTCTTCATTAAAAGTTATACACATATACACAGGCTGTCCATACCTACTCCAGTAAATTCCCATATCTCTAGCTTAAACACAGAGTATGTGGTGTCAATAAATAGCAGGGTTTTGCCCCAGAACATCACACAAATTGGAGTTTGGCCTTGAATAGAAGGTACATTTTTTAAATTACGGCTCTCAAAGTTATACATTCCTGTCATTTGATTACAAAGAGTTATCAGTGTTTCTGTAAAATAAGTATATATTTTGCTTTCAATTCAGTTCTCAGAGTGTTGGAGTCCGCCTCCAAGACTTGGGTGGGTCAGTGATCACATGTGTCTTCTGCTGGGAGCTCTTTGTGTACAGTCAACAGTCAACATCAGCATATTCTATTCAAGTGCAAGAGCCTATTGTGTGGTCTCCAGGAGGCTGCCAGCCAGTCTGCCTTCTATCAATCAAGAGGTCATGTGAGATTCTGACTCCTGGTGTGAATCTCTGGAGGTGAGAGGTTTCCCAGCCTTTGGCCTGTTAATTAAATCAGATTGTCTTCTGGGAACAGCATGTGGTTGAGATTTTAATTAACTCCCAGCCTTTGATGTAAAGGCCTCTCCTGCAACTCCTGACATGCAGTTTCCCTGTCAGAGTTTAGACCGCTAGCGCCGCCCTCAGTCAAAAGTGGGTACTGCATGCATTTCTTTGGATCAGTCTTGAATTCAAGCATTTCAAACAAGAGATATTACATGGAAGTATATTGTCCAGGTTCAACAAATGGCATTGGTGTAGTTCTGCAGTAAAATAATTTTGTGCCCATAAATTAGCCATGTTTGACCTGAAGAAAACGAATTCCCAACAGTTATGGGTTGCTTTTGGCAATCAGCATTGCCCCTTGTACAATGGTTTTAGGCTCTGTGCCCTTCTGTGCTCACGACATAGGCAAAAATGGGTGGCACCTTGGGTGACCATCTTGGTGTGCACACAAATTGCGTGGTTCTCCTGGATTCTGGCGCACATGTGGGCTTTTTGGCCATCTTGGATTTTCTAAGCCCACAGCACCAAATGTTGCAGCATGATAGCTCAAACGTGGGTCAGGACACCCAACAGCACACTTCTAAATACAACTTTCAATGAGCGGCTATTGGGCACACTTCTTAATACAGCTTTCAATGAGTGGCTATTGGGCACACTTCTAAATACAACTTTCAATGAGCGGCTATTGGGCACACTTCAAAATCAACTTTGCACAGAGGTGTTACAGGGCATACTTCTAAATTCACAGAGGGGCTGTTGGGCACACTTCTAAATACAACTTTCAAAGAGCGGCTATTGGGTACACTTCTATATACAACTTTCACAGAGAGGCTATTGGGCACACTTCTAAGTTCAACTTTCACTGAAGGGCAATTGGGGCACTTCTAAATTGAACTTCTAAGTGCCCTTCTAAATCCAACTTTCACCTAGACGCTATTGGTACACTTCTAAATTCAACTTCTAATGCACTTCTAAATTCAACTTTCATGGAGAGTCTATTGGGCACACTTTTAAATTCAATTTTCAAAGAGAGGGTATTGGGTGCACTTCTACATTCAACTTCTAAATGCACTTCTAAATTCAACTTTCACGGAGAGGCTATTGGGCACACTTCTAGCTTCAGCTTTCACAGATAAGCTATTGGGTACACTTCTAAATTCGACTTCTAAATGCACTTCTAAATTCAACTTTCACATCAAGTCTATTAAGCACTTTTCTAAATTCAGCTTTCACAGAGAAGCTATTGGGTACACTTCTAAATTCGACTCCTAAATGCACTTCTAAATTCAACTTTCACATAGAGTCTATAGAGCACTCTTCTAAATGCAACTTTCATGGAGATGCTATTGGGCACACTTCTAGCTTCAGCTTTCACAGAGAAGCCATTGGGTAAACTTCTAAATTCGACCTCTAAATGCACTTCTAAATTCAACTTTCACATCAAGTCCATTGAGCACTCTTCTAAATTCAGCTTTCACAGAGAAGCTATTGGGTACACTTCTAAATTCGACTTCTAAATGCACTTCTAAATTCAACTTTCACATAGAGTCTATTGAGAACACTTCTAACTTCAACTTTGCACAGGGGTGTTATAGGACACACTACTAAATTCACAGAGAGGTTATTGGGCATGCTTCTAAATTCAACTACTAGTGCACTTCTAAATTCAACTTTCACAGAGAGTCTATTGGGCACAATTTTAAATTCAACTTTGCACAGGGGTGTTATAGGGCACACTTCTAAATTCACAGAGGGGCAATTGGGACACTTCTAGATTCAACTTTGTAGAGAGAGGCTACTGAGCACACATACGAAATGGCGAGTGGTAGGGTAGTATGGTGAGAAGTAATTGCTTCTCTCCCCGCCCTTGCCACACTTATTTGTTGGTGGCTTCTTGCTTCTCCTGCTGATACCTGCAGATATGATTTGAGCAGTGTCTGTAGGAGCCGTCCTTTGCCTCAGGTCCTTAGCAGAGAGTCTATTGGGCACAATTTTAAATTCAACTTTGCACAAGGGTGTTATAGGGCACACTTCTAAATTCACAGAGAGGTTATTGGGCACGCTTCTAGCTTGAGCTTTCACAGAGAAGCTATTGGGTACACTTCTAAATTCGACTTCTAAATGCACTTCTAAATTCAACTTTCACATAGAGTCTATTGAGAACACTTCTAACTTCAACTTTGCACAGGGGTGTTATAGGACACACTACTAAATTCACAGAGAGGTAATTGGGCACGCTTCTTAATTCAACTACTAGTGCACTTGTAAATTCAACTTTCACAGAGAGTCTATTGGGCACAATTTTAAATTCAACTTTGCACAAGGGTGTTATAGGGCACACTTCTAAATTCACAGAGAGGTTATTGGGCACGCTTCTAGCTTGAGCTTTCACAGAGAAGCTATTGGGTACACTTCTAAATTCGACTTCTAAATGCACTTCTAAATTCAACTTTCACATAGAGTCTATTGAGAACACTTCTAACTTCAACTTTGCACAGGGGTGTTATAGGACACACTACTAAATTCACAGAGAGGTTATTGGGCATGCTTCTAAATTCAACTACTAGTGCACTTCTAAATTCAACTTTCACAGAGAGTCTATTGGGCACAATTTTAAATTCAACTTTGCACAGGGGTGTTATAGGGCACACTTCTAAATTTACAGAGGGGCAATTGGGACACTTCTAGATTCAACTTTGTAGAGAGAGGCTACTGAGCACACATCCGAAATGGCGAGTGGTAGGGTAGTATGGTGAGAAGTAATTGCTTCTATCCCCGCCCTTGCCACACTTATTTGTTGGTGGCTTCTTGCTTCTCCTGCTGATACCTGCAGATATGATTTGAGCAGTGTCTGTAGGAGCCGTCCTTTGCCTCAGGTCCTTAGCAGATGGGCTGCCCTGGGAGTGCTGGTAATGGAGGGGAATCTTTCGTCTCGGCCAATCGGGTCTGGTGGGCGTGATGGGAGGCGGGGTGGAGGGTGGCGGACCGGCAACCAGGAAGTTACAAACAGGGGGTGGGTTGGTAGGCGGGGTAGGGAGTGGGAAAAGAGCCAACAACCGGAGAGATGAAAACACCAATGGCACGGGTACCCTGAACAAGAGATAGAACAAATACGGCCACTACTCAGTCCATACCAAGCGCAGCTGCACCACTCACCTCGCTCACGCATAAACTCCAACACACACGCTCCTAGGGACCAATGGGAGCAGGGGGTGGGTCGGGAGGCAGGTGGGACGGGGAAACAGGAAGAGGTCGCGGGGTGGGATCGGCCTGCAATGGGGTTTTCAGAGGGCCTCGGGCCTGTGCAAATTTCTTAAGAAAAGATCACCAATAGAGGGGCAACACTCACCGTGGTCCGGTTCACAAGTGGAGCCGGTGATTTCAATCGAGTCGCTAGACTCCAACACACACGGTCCTAGGGACCAATGGGAGCAGGGGGGCGGGTCGGGAGGCAGGAGGGACGGGGAAACAAAAGAGGTCACGGGGTGGGATCAGCCTGCAATGGGGTTTTCAGAGGGCCTCGGGCCTGTGCAAATTTCTTAAGAAAAGGTCACTAATAGAGGGGCAACACTCACCGTGCTCCGGTTCACAAGTGGAGCCGGTGATTTCAATCGAGTCGCTAGACTCCAACACACATGGTCCTAGGGACCAATGTGAGCAGGGGGGCGGGTCGGGAGGCGAGAGGGACGGGGAAACAGGAAGAGGGTGCGGGGTGGGATCGGCCTGCAATGGGGCTTTCAGAGGGCCTCGGGCCTGTGCAAATTTCTTAAAAAAAGGTCATCAATAGATGTGCAACACTCACCGTGCTCCGGTTCACAAGTGGAGCCGGTGATTTCAATCGAGTCGCCAGACTCCAACACACACAGTCCTAGGGACCAAGGGGAGCAGGAGGGCGGGTCGGGAGGCGGGAGGGACGGGGAAACCGGAAGAGGGCGCAGGGTGGGATCGGCCTGCAATGGGGTTTTCAGAGGGCCAAAGGCATGTGCATATTTCTTAAGAAAAGGTCACCAATAGAGGGGCAACACTCACCGTGCTCCGGTTCACAAATGACACCAGAACTGAGTGTCCAGCTCTCGAAAAGTGGTTTTGTGGAACAGTAGGGGCTTTTCCCATCTCATTGGAGTAAATGTATGCCTTGGACTGCTCTGTGCTGTCCCTGCAAGATATATGGCTGGTAGAATTTCCTGTGCTAGATGGTTTCTTCATATGTGATATTAAGGCACAACAGGGGTAAAAGAGCAGACCCTTTGGGGGACTTCTTTGGGCCATTAGATACTCTACTGGCATTACCATGACCCTGTGTAATACAAAAAGCAGCGCTGTCCTGCTTGTGAAACTGTGTTGGTGGAAATGTAAGACAAAACACACCAAAAATAGTTTTATATATAATGTGTGTTTTAATCCTAGTTCTATGGACACATCAACCTTGTTACCTGCTCTAACAGAGTTGTTTTTAAATTGATCTATGGATACTTTGGCTACCACCATTGTCCTTGAGGATTTCAACAGCGAATTCCTAGATCATCTCTGGTATTCAAAGCAGCAACATTTGAAGACTCCAGTGGCTGCAAAAGCCCAGAGGTGTCAAATTGTGAATGAGATAGAAATAGGGGATTTTCCTTTCCTGAATGGGGTGATTCAGGGTGATAAGCCTCCTAATGGTCACTTAGAGGGGGCAAGTCAACCCTTGATTGCATTTCTATTTCCAGAGAGGCTGTGAATAAGTGTAATTCATTGTGTGTGGTCACGGCTGAGAAAAGTGATCATTGTATCGTGTGTTTAGACCGGTGTATTGCTGGGGATGCCATTACTGCTTAAATGGTAGAGGATAGGCTTGAAGTTAAAGGTCACAACAGTGTATTGTCATGGAGGCTGTCTTTGGGGTTGAGGTTTAATATTATGGTAGAGGCCGAACTTTATGACTCAAATTCAAGCCTCTTTAAATCTGAATACTTGCAGCAAATGGTACAGGGCATACTTGAGAGGCCTAAATAGGGGTAAGGATCTGGTAGCTCAGAGCTCCAGGACAACTAGCAACCACTGGTCTGAAGCAGAAGTTAATCCAGAAAAAAAATTGCTCTGTTGAACAATCAGGAGACTTAGTGCAAGTAGTCCTGAATGCGGGATAGATATTAGGCACGAAAAGCAAGCCTACAAAAACTGGCTAAAGATCCATGAAGCCGAAATGTTACGCAGGGATTCTGAAAATATTATCAGATCCCGTACAAATAAACACGCTAGTTTTTTCTGGGCCCTATTGAAAGCACTGGTTACTGTGATGAATCCTATGGACTCCTCACTAAAACCCTGCCTAAAGTCTCCTCTCACGTGGCCAGGGAAAGGCAGATGCTTTTTGATCCTGACCTTGGGGGTGATGTTCTGCAGGAGGATCTCCTGGGAGGAGAAAGGACCCATGGGAATGAGAGGACTATGTGTGGTGAGACATGGTATCTATCTTCCTCCAAGGAAGACATCCCCTCCATACCCAAGTCTATACTGGCTTTTTGTCATAATAATCTTTTTGTTCCAAAAATTAAACATTTAAATGTAGATAAAAACAATCACAAATCCATAGGCATTGGGAGAAATAAAACCCCTTCCAAAACCTTGGAGATTTATCAAGCTAAAAACTTCCCTGACTCCCAGGGTACACTGAAAGGAAATCCGTGAATGATAACGATTTAAACTCTAAAGAACTTTACTCCTCTTTTCTATTGAATCTGGTGACTGATACTTATGATCTTTCCTTAAAGAACATTAGGGGAATATAATGTATTTAAGAATGAAAGTCAATCCAGAAAAACTAACCTTGTCATTAGAGCCTTCAAGTCCCATAATTCCCTAAGCACTGGGATGATGGAGAGGGCTAAAGAGGAACGATGCTGCATGAGTGGCCAGATTGTTAGTATAAATGACCCACACCTTGAGACTTGAAGGCTTAAAGGGCCCCCTCAGGTGCAGGCCATTGGAGAACAGAACGAACAGCAACAGCAGTGTAGCCCGTGCATGCAGGCAACGTGGGCACTGGAGGAGGGAGAAGAGGCTGAGACCACTGTTAATCAGAAGACAGTAGCGGGCCATGAGAGGGGCTGAGCCTCCAGAGGTCTTAAGTGCGGAGGTTGTGCAGCAGGAATCATACAAGAGGGAAGCTTGCCCTCTGAGGACATGGTTTGAAGAGGCTGTGCAGGCAAAAGAAGCTTTCTTACTCAAGAGTCGGTCTCTGTTGGCTGGTGTGCACCAGAGAGCCTCCAGAGCAGAGGAAGTTCCTGTTACAAGTGACGCGGGTGACGGCATGCCAGAAGAAGCTGTTTGCCGGGTCACAAGGATCCACTGGAACAGAAGAGGGGAGCGGAAGTGTAAGCCTTACCCGGTGAGTTCACTATCTCAGAGTGACCCTGGAGCGCTTCTCAGAGCAGGCGTTTTCACTCGTGTATGGTGAAAGAGGTATTGAATGTGATTTTGAATACCGAACTACTACAAAGCAGTGAAAGTACTGTGTATCAGGACCCAATGACTGTAACCGTAAGTGTGTGAGTTTGATGGGAACCCAGAAATCCGAAGGGGCGATCATACTAAAAGCGAATACATACAACAATTGCCCAAGTCAAGAGAATCCAAGAATAAGGCAGTTCAACTACAAAAGATATTGCCAATGGCAGAAGGAGACTAATAAAAGACGTAAAGGTTGTGAAGCTTGTTGGCCATATTTTGAGAAGCAGATAAATGCTGGTATAAACCCACATTGCCAGAGAAGAGTATTGGGGTACTTTTGCATTGGGGAAACAAGAGTGTCAAGAAGGTTGCCCTTCTGGAAAAGGTTATTCAGAAGAAGAGGAGCATAATTTGCAGAGGCATTCATCTGAATCTTGTTTACCCTGAAAGTTGCTAAAAGTTGAATGTTGCAGATTAACGAACATTGTGAAGCCGTTGCCAAAATTATTATAAGTTGATTCTAACCACAAAAGCACTTGCTGTTTGTGAAACGCTGTTCAGGCAAGGGAGTATACCTGAATGGCAAACCTTTGTAGTAGTAACCCTGGCCTGGGAGTAAACCAGGTGTGACTGAGGGAGTAGGCTTGGCATGGAAGTAAACTATGTTGAAGTTGTTTAAATGCTATAAAGTGGTGCTGACAAAGACAATCTGTGTTGCTTGTGGTACTGAAGAAATAATTGTACAAAATTGCTGCAGGTACATTTCTTCAGAATTACTCAGTTGTGGCAAACCATCCTGAAAAAGGCAGTTATTGCTTCGATTGACAAACCAAGAACATGTGCTTTATGCCAGGAGAATAATTCTGAATCTTACTCATGCTCAAAGAAGAGAAAGAACCTTCTATTTTCTTTGTTGAATAACTGGAGTGTCTGAACATTCTGTTGTCAAGGTGGGGGTCATAAAGAACTGCGTTGGAACTTTGTTATATACCAGGATTTCCTTATTTCTTTTGAACTGTGGAGCTGAGTTCTGCTTGAATCTGGGGAAGAGGAATTCATCCAGATTATAAGGAGAGACTATTGTTACCTTACGAAGTCAAATGTTATATTATTGTTGCCTTTGAACTGCCATATATTAAGTTATTGAATGCATAAGTGTGAATGACAGATATCCTTACTTTGTTAGAGTGTTTTCTTTAGTTTATTTTAAGCAGGGAAATCCTCGTCAGGGTAGGGATAGTGAGGCGTTCATCCAACCTTTAATTTAATAAAATGACATCTTTTGAAAAGTCTTCACAAAGTTGTCACATTTCTGACCCCTTACAGTACTCAGGCTTCGTTACAGTTGCAACCTATACAGGAATCAGCCTGGGTTGACAATTTTTTAAAAAGTTGTATGGAGGTAAGGACGTGTACAACTCTATTCTCTAACATAATTTAAATGACTCCTGGCAAATTACTCTGGACTATCATTTATTCTGGAGCTTATAAAGAAAGGCAAATTACCCCGTTCCCCAGGTCAAGTTGGGCTGTCAAATGCTACGTTGAAAGCAAACCCTGCTCTATGAGCAGTTGTGTTGCTCCAGTTGTTTAATTACATCTTAGCAACCCAACTAATGCCATAATATTGCAGGCAAGCTGTGATCATTGTAATATTTTAAAAGGGTAGTAAATTTGACCCCATGAAATACAGCACGATATCGCTGCTGGATGCAGTCAGTAAGGTATTTTCTGGCCTACTGAGTGATCTCCATGTCTGGACTAAGAAAGCGGGTGTAGTAGATAACTTTCAGGGCTGGTTTAAGAGGAAATTGATTTCATTTTCTATTTGGAGCCTTACGAGTTCTCAAGTCAATGTAATATCCCTACCTTATTGTGTCACATTCACATTTTTTTAGACAAGGTTGCACACACCTGCGCCGTTTCAGCCACACGGACACTAATTTTGTTTTTTGTTTCTCTCTCTTTCTTTTGTCTAATCATCATCCTTGTTATTCTTGGATTCATTTATTTGTGGCATATATATTTATTTATATGAATATGTTTGCAAAATGTACTTGTTTATAACATACATAATTTTGCTTTGTCCAATTGGATTTGTATCATGTGTCACAATGCCATGATTTTCTGTCACCTGTGTTACCGTATCATGTTTCCTGAATTTCATTTTATATCCAACTCTGTTTAAATGGTTTGTTAATTGTTGTGACACTACAGCCTCAGATGAAGAGCTAGTTAAAGCTCGAAACACGTGTCAGGCTGTGTTCTCTTTCCAATAAAACCTCAGAATTGAACTTCTAATCAGCAATTTTCTTGGTGCGGTGTGACTGTGGCCCACGCTTGGTCTAACTGGTTTAAGAGGAACCTGGATACTTCCCAGAATTGCTCTGTCTTATGGATTCTGTCAGCGAAGTTAAACTGACTGGCAGATCCTTGCACCTGGCATTTTTTTACCTGTCACAGACTTTTGATTGAGGGGACAGGTCTAAGCCCTGGGGAAAAATGACCGCTAAGGGATGTACTGCCTCTTTACTGATTATCTTGATAGCCCTGCACTCAGGCACAATGATTAAGATTTGTCTAGATCAGCACAGGCACCTAACCAAATGGATTGGGGCACAGCAAGGGTTGGAACAGCGCTGTGTCCTAGCTCTATTTTTATTTAACTTCAACATTCACCATATGGCTGCCTCCTTTGTAAATGTCTTCACAAACCCTCCAGGCTTGGGCCAATTGTCTCTTCAATACATTGCATACGCTGATGATCTTTTTAACCAAATGCCAAATTGGCCTTCAGCATGCATTGGTGGGCGTTAATAACTTTCTTTTATCACTGGGTCTTAAAATTAATATGGTGAAGCACAAAATTTGAATTATGAAATCAGTGAGGAAGATGGAAAGTTGCCGACGTTTAAAAAAAAAATCCTGCATTGAAATCGTTAGACATTTGAAGTATTTGGCCGTGACGTTTTTAATAATGTGCATGCCAGTTCAAGAGGCAGCTGCTCAAATGGGAATCTTTGATCAATGGTTTGGGCAGTTTTCTATTGCCCCATTGATGCAGTTTGATTCACAGAAGATCTGTCCGAAGCTGATGTATGGGCCTGAAATGTTAGACCCCAATATGGTTCACTATTTGAAAAGCTTGCAGATCAGATGAATCTGCATAGCTGTATAGCCTTGGAGGAATGGGGCCTGTCTTGGAAGACATGCTCAGGGCTATAGGCTCCCATGAGAGGAAGTAGATATCTTTTCTCCTTAGAATGAAACGCAAAATCAATTAACTGGATTAGATGAAGAATAGAGCCTTGATAATGCACTACCATCTGTTTTACCATGTTTTTTCTGGATATTAAACCTTTTAATGACTTATTTATTTATTTAAGTTTTTTATTCATTTATTTTATTTATGTATCTATTACACGCCCAGACCCAGAGGTATCACGGCGTAGGTTACAGTATGCTTACTTATCTGGTTACAGTGTATGGTAATAAATGAGATAGGTAATGCTTACATTTCTAATTACAGAATATTGGTTACAGTTGTCCATTCAAACAGTCATTCACACAGTATGCTTACTTATATGGTTACAGTGTAGGGTCAGTACAGGAGTTGCATGATGCTAACATTTCTAGTTACCGTGCGTGAGATACAGTTGACCAGTGCGTACAGTCATTCTTACCAGTATAATTATGGAAACATCCATCTACGGCCATTTAGAAGCACGTACCTCAGATTTAGATTACACCTGACTCTCACAGGATAAATTGTAGGAGCACGCTCAAATGAGGCCAGGGCAGGAAGGATATGTCGTTACTGTAAAGGATACATTGAGACTCTTTGCCACGTGTTAACTTTTTGTCCCACCCTATGGCAGCTTCGATGTGATCTTGACAAACTACTTTTTTAGTTTCGAATTTTAATTGCGTTGGATACTTCGTTATGTATTTCAGTTTTACACTTTTTAACTAAGGTTTAGTTTGATGGAATGGTAGAATTTTTAATTGTGGAGATTGACATCACTGGTGTTATGTAATTTTGTACTGATCATTTATTATTGAGATTTTAACCTGTGTTTCTTTTAAGAAAACTTAACTTTTGTGTCCTTTTTAATATATGCATAAGGTTTGTCGGTTAATGTTATGTTATGTTGATGTATACCGCACACCGCTACCACCCAGACGCTCTTTAACCATATGTGCAATTAATAAATAAACTTGTGTCACCTGACCTACCATGGTGAGTTTGGTGCAGTGTACAGCTGGTTGTTGGTGTATACTTGACATCAGGGGAGTGGTCTGGCACACAGTGCTCATTTAACAGTTTCATGTATCCTTTTTGACATTGCTCTGTGGCTCTATTTCGCCACATGCCCAACACACCAGTGCAATTTAGCAATACTTACCACAATATCCGCACCATACCATGAGGTTGCAAAGGTAGCAGGCATGTTGTATCAGCTCTGATGTTACTTTTCACAATGTCTTCCTATCACCTAGAAGGCTGTGCATATTTTTGGATGGGCAGTCCTTTTTTGCATGCACCAGTTCAGCGCTAGCCTTGTGGGCCCATTTTGCGCTGAAACCTTCCCTTCCTTCTGTCATGACAGCATTTCTTCAAAGATGTTGACTTAAAAGGTCGATTTACAATTGTTTTGCTTCTGAGGCACTTGTGAATTAAAAATGTGTTAACATTTTTGGATAGTGAGATTGATAAACCTGCGCCTCCAAGTTAATTGTGTAATTACGGTTCATCGGGTGCAGACGGTACAAATTGCCACAAAAGAAGAATCCCAGCTAATTTAATTACCTTCAGAGATCAGAAAGTGTTTTAGGATTGTAATATTAATCACATCCATTTCCCTTTCCATCCGCTTCCTCGGGCTGTGCTTGTTAAACATCTCTTCCGTGGCGCCGTGCACTGCAGGTCATTTTAAGCTGACCAAAGGGCATGCGGTAATTGCAAAGTAGATCCTTGGTATATCGTTCATTAACTCTGCTTTAAGCAAAACCATGCTTAAGAGAGTACCATTGTGTGCTGCTCAGCAGAATGTATTGTTCATTCTGGCAGCGTTGAGGTATTTTTGTTTTGCACACATTTTGGTGACAGAAAGCACCACAATGTGCACTAATGCTGCAGGGAAGTGGGTTGGAAAACAGAATGTTTTGTTGGCTTTGAAACTGGCCACCCTTGTGGCATGACATGGAAAAAGGAAAATGTGTTATTGTACTTGACCAACACCATTTAAACCAATTATTTTTGCCAATAAAGAATTGCTTATGAAATCATGTGCTTTCACTGGGAAGCTTTGGACTGTGATCCTTCCTTTGTCCAATGCTCTGCTCAGCTGCACCTGTTCCTGTCTTTGTGTGCCTCCAGCTGCTCCATTCACAGCACAGCCTATCACCCTTTGACTTTCTCTTCTCTCCCTCTGGCCAACATTGGCCCTTCCCCGAGTGCTCTAACCACTACCATAGTGCTGTGCTGTCACAGTCAAATCACCCCCAAAGGATGGCTCTGCCATGCAGCGAGGGAGAAATTGAGAAATGCTCAGCCAGCATGTTAGTGGAAGGAGACTTTGGGCCCGATTCATGGAATATTTGCACGGTTCAAAGTGACTTTGCACTACTGAAAAGTAATTTGCACTGCCGACACAAATCCTGATTCATGGAACTGTGCAAAGTGTATTTTTTTAGTGCAAAGTGAGTGCAAGTGGTCATTCTTGCAGTACAAAATAACTTTGCACTGCAAAAATACACTTTGCACAATTCCATGATTCAGGGTTTGTGTCGGCAGTGCAAAGTCAATTTTCAGCAGTGCAAAGTCACTTTGAACCGGGCAAATATTGTGTTTATGTATGTGCATTTATGTATGTACATGCAGGTGTGCAAGTGAGGGGTTCAAGCTGTCTGTGAGTGTGCACATGTAAAAGCGGCATGTGTGAATGAGGGCAGTGGGTACACTAGTGCTGGTATGCGCATGCATCGGAGGGGTTCTGTGTTTAGGAGTATGAATGAGTGCAGTGTGTTGTGTTTGTGCATGTACGTGCGTAATGTGTGCATCAGAGACGCAGCCAGGATCAGCTAAAAAATGGGGCATAACGCTTATCTAGTTGGGTCCACCACAGTAACATTATAACTTGTAAACCCACACCGCTGCTCAGTGGGCATTTACAGATTTTGGGTGGGCCTTGCCTGCTCAGCCCCTACCCTTTCTAGCCTCTGGTGTACATGATGTCAGAATGTGAGCAGACCTCGCTCACCCGCAAGTGGGCTTCCACTGCGGAACACACGCCGGCTGCAATAAACACTACGCACGCAGCAGAGTATAGAGAACCTTCTTTATTCATTCTCTATGTAAAAACCGTAGTTAACTTCCCTTTCCCTGTTACCCGCCCCTCCCTAGCACAACGTCACTTCCCTAACAATCAGGCCGAACCTGGGGCCACCCACTGAACGATGCGGGAGGCATGCAGGCTCGCCACGTCACAACGTGACATCTCCCCACTTTTTAACATGCAGCGTCACTGCAGCCTTCCTCCCATTTCTTCAATTAGTCTCTGGGGTTTTATACAGCAACGTTGAGGCCTCATGGGGGGAGGAAGTTCCTGGATGGGTGCCCATTCACCTCCATTGGCCTCTTCTTCTTCTGACTGCTCGCCATCACCTTGATACAGGTCATCGGAAAAAAGGCAATCTGTCATGGTGTGTGATTGCTCCCACCTCTGCAGCGTGGTGCATGCCAGTTTCTTGACGTGGGATGAGTTCCTTGTTAAGGAGTGCTGGTGTTCTCCGCTGGCAGTTATCATGGTGCCTTTTTGGCTAGTTACTACCAGCCATACATGTGCGAATGTCGGGTCCTTTTTTCTCAACTTTCGGCCGGCATACCGACACTTGGGGCCTCATTACACGGAAGGCGGTAATGGTTAACGGCCACCGTTAATGGTAAAGGTGGCCGTTAACCATTACCGCCTTACTACGAGGTCCCTTAGCGGGTTGGTGTTTTAACGCCTGCTTTTTGCAGGCGTTAAAAACCAACCCGCTAAGGGACCTCGGAGCTAATTACGGCACCGCAAAATTGCGGTGCCGTAATTAGCGCCTTCCCCATTCCCATAGAGCCCTATGGGGCAGAAATGGGAATGGGGAAGGGCAATGGCGGAAGGGGGATTTACCGCCCCACCAACCTTGGAATGGGGCGGTAAATCCCCTTTCCGCCATGGCGGTGCCGGTAATTTACCGGCATGGTCCAGGGTGCTAATAGCACCCTGGACCACCGCCTTCCGTGTAATGAGGCCCTTGGTCTCCAGGTTCAATTTTGCAGTCTTTCAAACCCCGCTGCACGTCGGCTCTTTCTTTCATTCTTTCTTTCTGGTCCTGATCTCAAGCCTTGTCCAGTTGTTCTTGGGGTGTGATCTGAGCTGGAATGGGGGCTTCGGGCAGTCTCGTTCTGATGACTCGACGAAACATGAGGTCAAAAGGGCTGACCCCAGTGGTACTATGCGGCATGTGGCGGTATTCACGAAGAAGTTGGTATAGCACCTGCTCAAACAGTTTATTGATGAGGTTGGCTGTCTGCAGGGTCCTCTTGATGTTAGCCATAAACTGTACCTCAATGCCATTGGCTTGGGGCCATTGCAGGGTTATCATTCAGTGTTGGAAACCCATGTAGTGTGCAAAGTTTTTCGAAGTTGTGGCTCATGAACGGTGGACTGTTACCAGACTTTATGATCTTTGGTATACCATAGGTCGACAGCATGCGGTCTAGGGCAGGGATGACGCATGCTGTGGCTGTAGACTCAATCAGCTGTGCAGCCGAGAAGCGAGAATGTTCATCAATTAACCCCAGCTCAAAAGTACAGTTGCGTAGCGGTCCGAAGAAGTCTACGGCCACTTCTTCCCAGACACCTTCTGGGAGCAAGGACATCTGTAGTGGGTTTGGGTGCCGCGGTTGTGCCACTAGCGTGCATATGTCGCACCTACTGATGACCTCCTCTAACAGAGCGTCCAGTGTGGTGAACCACACCTTTTGGCGCAAAATACTTTTTGTGGGCACCACCACCCGGTGGCCTTCGTGTGCCAGCATGACTGTTCTAGCAGGGCTGACGGGATGACAACCTTGCATCCCTTTATGACTATGTGATCATCCACCACCGTCAGTACATCCCTTACTAGCTCCAGGGATCTTATGTCCTCCCTCACTGACTCTTGCTCCAGTCTAGCTTGATGTTCGATATGTTCCATCTTGCCCATTCTGATGCAGTGGGTCACAATTGCCAGGGCCAGGTCATTTTCGGAAGCTTTCCCCAGGGTGGCCCAGTCCACTGGCAGGGGTTGTAGGTGGTGGATAACATAATTGATGTCAGCATCGGCAATGGAGGGTCCCACTTGTGGGGAGCCTGTGGGGTGCCTGGACAAACAGTCGGCGGATTTGTGCTCCTTACCCAGGCTGTGCTCAAACTTATAGTCCTGTAGCTGCAGTCCCCACCTGGCTATTCTCGCCTTGGGGTCGCCAAATATCAGGAGAGCCTGATGGTCGGTGATGACTGTGAATGCCTTCCCATAAAAAAAGAGGTGAAAGTACTCGCAGGCCCACACCACTGCCAGGCTCTCTTTTTTGCCTGAGAGTATGCCTGTTCACTGGTCTTGAGGCTCCAGCTGGCATAGGCCACTATGAAGCAGGTGTTCAGGTCCGAGGGGTCCCTCTGCGTCAGAATGGCAAGAAAGGCCGACCAGGCTGGCATCGACGATTACTTCGGTCTTCCTGTGTGCGTCGAAATAGGCCATGTCCTCTGCCTTGTAAATGTTGTTCCTTATGGTCTAGCAAAAACAAAGAGGTGATGGCTGGAAGGTTTAGAATTAATCTTAACCACTGGCAATGCTCTGGGCACCCTCCAGACCACCGTTCTTCGCCTGCCAAGCCATTACAGAAGGGAAAAACCATATGCAAATCAGGCTTGGCCCCACCCCAAAAGGGGCGGTCCAGCCCGAACTGCTAGGCCACATCCCTTCTGCACGAGACCACAAGCATCCCCAAACATGTTTCGCCCTTGTTGGGGCTCATCAGTGAGGAGTAGCTTGGGTCTCTAGGCCCAGCAGGCACGGGACCCACGTCTGGGCATACCCGTCCCACTCGGGGTGACATAGCAAAAACAAAGAGGTGATGGCTGGAAGGTTTAGAATTAATCTTAACCACTGGCAATGCTCTGGGCACCCTCCAGACCACCGTTCTTCACCTGCCAAGCCATTACAGAAGGGAAAAACCATATGCAAATCAGGCTTGGCCCCACCCCAAAAGGGGCAGTCCAGCCCGAACTGCTAGGCCACATCCCTTCTGCACGAGACCACAAGCATCCCCAAACATGTTTCGCCCTTGTTGGGGCTCATCAGTGAGGAGTAGCTTGGGTCTCTAGATCCAGCAGGCACGGGACCCACGTCTGGGCATACCCGTCCCACTCGGGGTGACATAGCAAAAACAAAGAGGTGATGGCTGGAAGGTTTAGAATTAATCTTAACCACTGGCAATGCTCTGGGCACCCTCCAGACCACCGTTCTTCGCCTGCCAAGCCATTACAGAAGGGAAAAACCATATGCAAATCAGGCTTGGCCCCACCCCAAAAGGGGCAGTCCACCCCGAACTGCTAGGCCACATCCCTTCTGCACGAGACCACAAGCATCCCGAAACATGTTTCGCCCTTGTTGGGGCTCATCAGTGAGGAGTAGCTTGGGTCTCTAGGCCCAGCAGGCACGGGACCCACGTCTGGGCATACCCGTCCCACTCGGGGTGACATAGCAAAAACAAAGAGGTGATGGCTGGAAGGTTTAGAATTAATCTTAACCACTGGCAATGCTCTGGGCACCCTCCAGACCACCGTTCTTCGCCTGCCAAGCCATTACAGAAGGGAAAAACCATATGCAAATCAGGCTTGGCCCCACCCCAAAAGGGGCAGTCCAGCCCGAACTGCTAGGCCACATCCCTTCTGCACGAGACCACAAGCATCCCCAAACATGTTTCGCCCTTGTTGGGGCTCATCAGTGAGGAGTAGCTTGGGTCTCTAGGCCCAGCAGGCACGGGACCCACGTCTGGGCATACCCGTCCCACTCGGGGTGACATAGCAAAAACAAAGAGGTGATGGCTGGAAGGTTTAGAATTAATCTTAACCACTGGCAATGCTCTGGGCACCCTCCAGACCACCGTTCTTCGCCTGCCAAGCCATTAGAGAAGGGAAAAACCATATGCAAATCAGGCTTGGCCCCACCCCAAAAGGGGCAGTCCAGCCCGAACTGCTAGGCCACATCCCTTCTGCACGAGACCACAAGCATCCCCAAACATGTTTCGCCCTTGTTGGGGCTCATCAGTGAGGAGTAGCTTGGGTCTCTAGGCCCAGCAGGCACGGGACCCACGTCTGGGCATACCCGTCCCACTCGGGGTGACATAGCAAAAACAAAGAGGTGATGGCTGGAAGGTTTAGAATTAATCTTAACCACTGGGAATGCTCTGGGCACCCTCCAGACCACCGTTCTTCGCCTGCCAAGCCATTACAGAAGGGAAAAACCATATGCAAATCAGGCTTGGCCCCACCCCAAAAGGGGCAGTCCAGCCCGAACTGCTAGGCCACATCCCTTCTGCACGAGACCACAAGCATCCCCAAACATGTTTCGCCCTTGTTGGGGCTCATCAGTGAGGAGTAGCTTGGGTCTCTAGGCCCAGCAGGCACGGGACCCACGTCTGGGCATACCCGTCCCACTCGGGGTGACATAGCAAAAACAAAGAGGTGATGGCTGGAAGGTTTAGAATTAATCTTAACCACTGGCAATGCTCTGGGCACCCTCCAGACCACCGTTTTTCGCCTGCCAAGCCATTACAGAAGGGAAAAACCATATGCAAATCAGGCTTGGCCCCACCCCAAAAGGGGCAGTCCAGCCCGAACTGCTAGGCCACATCCCTTCTGCACGAGACCACAAGCATCCCCAAACATGTTTCGCCCTTGTTGGGGCTCATCAGTGAGGAGTAGCTTGGGTCTCTAGGCCCAGCAGGCACGGGACCCACGTCTGGGCATACCCGTCCCACTCGGGGTGACATAGCAAAAACAAAGAGGTGATGGCTGGAAGGTTTAGAATTAATCTTAACCACTGGCAATGCTCTGGGCACCCTCCAGACCACCGTTCTTCGCCTGCCAAGCCATTACAGAAGGGAAAAACCATATGCAAATCAGGCTTGGCCCCACCCCAAAAGGGGCAGTCCAGCCCGAACTGCTAGGCCACATCCCTTCTGCACGAGACCACAAGCATCCCCAAACATGTTTCGCCCTTGTTGGGGCTCATCAGTGAGGAGTAGCTTGGGTCTCCAGGCCCAGCAGGCACGGGACCCACGTCTGGGCATACCCGTCCCACTCGGGGTGACATAGCAAAAACAAAGATGTGATGGCTGGAAGGTTTAGAATTAATCTTAACCACTGGCAATGCTCTGGGCACCCTCCAGACCACCGTTCTTCGCCTGCCAAGCCATTACAGAAGGGAAAAACCATATGCAAATCAGGCGTGGCCCCACCCCAAAAGGGGCAGTCCAGCCCGAACTGCTAGGCCACATCCCTTCTGCACGAGACCACAAGCACCCCCAAACATGTTTTGCCCTTGTTGGGGCTCATCAGTGAGGAGTAGCTTGGGTCTCTAGGCCCAGCAGGCACGGGACCCACGTCTGGGCATACCCGTCCCACTCGGGGTGACATAGCAAAAACAAAGAGGTGATGGCTGGAAGGTTTAGAATTAATCTTAACCACTGGCAATACTCTGGGCACCCTCCAGACCACCGTTCTTCGCCTGCCAAGCCATTACAGAAGGGAAAAACCATATGCAAATCAGGCTTGGCCCCACCCCAAAAGGGGCAGTCCAGCCTGAACTGCTAGGCCACATCCCTTCTGCACGAGACCACAAGCATCCCCAAACATGTTTCGCCCTTGTTGGGGCTCATCAGTGAGGAGTAGCTTGGGTCTCTAGGCCCAGCAGGCACGGGACCCATGTCTGGGCATACCCGTCCCACTCGGGGTGACATAGCAAAAACAAAGAGGTGATGGCTGGAAGGTTTAGAATTAATCTTAACCACTGGCAATGCTCTGGGCACCCTCCAGACCACCGTTCTTCGCCTGCCAAGCCATTACAGAAGGGAAAAACCATATGCAAATCAGGCTTGGCCCCACCCCAAAAGGGGCAGTCCAGCCCGAACTGCTAGGCCACATCCCTTCTGCACGAGACCACAAGCATCCCCAAACATGTTTCGCCCTTGTTGGGGCTCATCAGTGAGGAGTAGCTTGGGTCTCTAGGCCCAGCAGGCACGGGACCCACGTCTGGGCATATCCGTCCCACTCGGGGTGACATAGCAAAAACAAAGAGGTGATGGCTGGAAGGTTTAGAATTAATCTTAACCACTGGCAATGCTCTGGGCACCCTCCAGACCACCGTTCTTCGCCTGCCAAGCCATTACAGAAGGGAAAAACCATATGCAAATCAGGCTTGGCCCCACCCCAAAAGGGGCAGTCCAGCCCGAACTGCTAGGCCACATCCCTTCTGCACGAGACCACAAGCATCCCCAAACATGTTTCGCCCTTGTTGGGGCTCATCAGTGAGGAGTAGCTTGGGTCTCTAGGCCCAGCAGGCACGGGACCCACGTCTGGGCATACCCGTCCCACTCGGGGTGACATAGCAAAAACAAAGAGGTGATGGCTGGAAGGTTTAGAATTAATCTTAACCACTGGCAATGCTCTGGGCACCCTCCAGACCACCGTTCTTCGCCTGCCAAGCCATTACAGAAGGGAAAAACCATATGCAAATCAGGCTTGGCCCCACCCCAAAAGGGGCAGTCCAGCCCGAACTGCTAGGCCACATCCCTTCTGCACGAGACCACAACCATCCCCAAACATGTTTCGCCCTTCTTGGGGCTCATCAGTGAGGAGTAGCTTGGGTCTCTAGGCCCAGCAGGCACGGGACCCACGTCTGGGCATACCCGTCCCACTCGGGGTGACATAGCAAAAACAAAGAGGTGATGGCTGGAAGGTTTAGAATTAATCTTAACCACTGGCAATGCTCTGGGCACCCTCCAGACCACCGTTCTTCGCCTGCCAAGCCATTACAGAAGGGAAAAACCATATGCAAATCAGGCTTGGCCCCACCCCAAAAGGTGCAGTCCAGCCCGAACTGCTAGGCCACATCCCTTCTGCACGAGACCACAAGCATCCACAAACATGTTTCGCCCTTGTTGGGGCTCATCAGTGAGGAGTAGCTTGGGTCTCTAGGCCCAGCAGGCACGGGACCCACGTCTGGGCATACCCGTCCCACTCGGGGTGACATAGCAAAAAGAAAGAGGTGATGGCTGGAAGGTTTAGAATTAATCTTAACCACTGGCAATGCTCTGGGCACCCTCCAGACCACCGTTCTTCGCCTGCCAAGCCATTACAGAAGGGAAAAACCATATGCAAATCAGGCTTGGCCCCACCCCAAAAGGGGCAGTCCAGCCCGAACTGCTAGGCCACATCCCTTCTGCACGAGACCACAAGCATCCCCAAACATGTTTCGCCCTTGTTGGGGCTCATCAGTGAGGAGTAGCTTGGGTCTCTAGGCCCAGCAGGCACGGGACCCACGTCTGGGCATACCCGTCCCACTCGGGGTGACATAGCAAAAACAAAGAGGTGATGGCTGGAAGGTTTAGAATTAATCTTAACCACTGGCAATGCTCTGGGCACCCTCCAGACCACCGTTCTTCGCCTGCCAAGCCATTACAGAAGGGAAAAACCATATGCAAATCAGGCTTGGCCCCACCCCAAAAGGGGCAGTCCAGCCCGAACTGCTAGGCCACATCCCTTCTGCACGAGACCACAAGCATCCCCAAACATGTTTCGCCCTTGTTGGGGCTCATCAGTGAGGAGTAGCTTGGGTCTCTAGGCCCAGCAGGCACGGGACCCACGTCTGGGCATACCCGTCCCACTCGGGGTGACATAGCAAAAACAAAGAGGTGATGGCTGGAAGGTTTAGAATTAATCTTAACCACTGGGTAGGACCAAGCCTGATTTGCATATGGTTTTTCCCCTTCTGTAATGGCTTGGCAGGCTGAAAAACGATGGTCTGGAGGGTTGCCCAGAGCTTTGCCCGTGGTTATGATTAATTCAAAACCTTCCAGCCATCCCCTTTCTGTTTTGCTAAAGTTCCTTATGGTCTTGCAGGCATGTTGACAGTCTGATGACCATTCGAAAGGCTGGTCCTTTCACGTTAGTAAGAGGAGGGGATTACTGATGGTGGTGTAGTCTTGCAAGTACCTCGAACAGTAACTCGCTAAGCCGAGAAATGACCGCAACTCAGAGATATTCTGGGGTGGCTGGACATGTTCAGTGTCGCTACTTCGTCCGGGTATGGTCTCATGCCCTTCTCTGAAAATATGTGGCAGAAGAATCTAAGGAAGCCCTTTCTGAACTCATATTTCGCTCTGTTAAGAGTTAGTCTTGCTGCCTCCAGTGCCGAGCAGATTTTGTGCAGGACTCAGTCATGTTCTTCTTTCGACTTGCCAAAGACCAGCACGTCATCCAAATAGTTCAGACAGTTTGGAACATGACGGATGCCATTGTGGATTTCCTCCTGAAAGATCTCTGTGGCAGACGAGATGCCAAAACTGAGCCGTTTGTATTGGTATAGGCCCATGTGAATGACAATGGTGGTGATATATTGTGATTCTGGCGCAATTTCAATTTGGTGGTACCCTTTTGTGAGGGCCAACTTTGAGAAGAACCGGGCACCATGAAGTAGGTGTATCATGTCTGTTATTCAGGGTGCCTGGTGCCGTTCTCTTTCTATTGCTTCATTTTCCCTCCTCATGTCCATACATAGTCTGATGGAGCTGTCCGGGGACTTCTTCAGAACGGTTACTATGGGGGATACCCCTGGTGTGGGCCCTGTGGCTGGCTCGATATTGTGTTGCTTTAGAAGTTTATTGATCTCCTCCTCTATATATCTTTGGATATTGATAGGTATGCCACTGTAGTGCTGGGCAACAGACTTGACTTCCTGGTTGATGTGGAGCTGAACCTTGCGATTTCTCAGCTTTCCCAGCCCTTTGAACAGATTTGGGAATGCTGCTTCAATGACTTTGGTTCTTGCAAAGTACTTGTGGGCCATCAATTGGTATAAGATGTGTACTAGCCCCCTTTCCGCCACCGTTTTGAAACTGAGGATGCACCCACTGTTCATTTCCATATTGAGGACATACAGCAGGATCTTTGCTGCGTGAGCCTGTGTGTGCACATGGCAGAGATGATGCCCTTGCACGGCAGTGTCATGGTGGAGCCATATGGATAAATGTCAACGGCAGACTTCTTGAGCTTTTGTGTTTTCATAAGGGTGTTCTGTGCCTCCTCGCTGATTGTATTGACCGTAGATCCGGTGTCTATTAAGAATTCCAGTGGAGTGCCGTTCACTTGAAGAGTCAGTACCGGGCTGTGTTGGGTTGCCATGCTGTTGTTCAGTGCCCACACATATCGTTTTTCTCTCTGGTCATCACCTGAGGAAGTCGATTCGCTGCTGGACGGCAATCTCATTTCAACATAGTGGATGTATCATCTGCGGCCACTCCGTCTGGGGCCTTCCAACTGTCTGTACTCTTCCCCTGTGTATGATTTCCAGTGATCGCGCTTGTCATGCTTCTGCCACCTGGGGTCGTTGTCGGGTCCGCCCTTGCAGCGGCTGGATGGTATCACCCTCCTGCGTTCCCTCAGGCTTCTCTGGCTGACGGGGTGAGTGGGAGCATTCTCGGACATGGTCCTAAATTGGTCGTCACCGCCGCATGTAGCGCATTTCTGCCCGAGGTAGGGCATTCGCCTGCGTGGGGGTATTCACAACCACATCTCTAGCATGTGGCATCCATGTGTCTCAGTGGTAGATTTGGTGCAGTGAAGAGTTTATTGATGGTGTCTGGTTCAGGGGTCTTTGAGTGTTGCGTGACCTTGCCCAGGCTGTCCAGCTGGGATTCAATGGCAGCTTCCATGCGTGCTAGGGCTAGGAACTCTTCCAGCAACCGCTGTTTTTGCAGGAGTTTCTTCCGTAAGGACTGGGAGTCGCACCCAGCTATACCCTGACACCGTAGGGCTTCCTCATTGGAATATCAATGGAATTTGCAACATTTTAGTTTGATTCTCAGTCTCATCACGAAATTGTCCAAGGATTATCCCTTGTCTTGGTGTGTAGTGTGAAAGGCGTGACCTTGCCCAGGCTGTCCAGCTGGGATTCAATGGCAGCTTCCATGCGTGCTAGGGCTAGGAACTCTTCCAGCAACCGCTGTTTTTGCAGGAGTTTCTTCCGTAAGGACTGGGAGTCGCACCCAGCTATGACCTGACACCGTAGGGCTTCCTCATTGGAATATCAATGGAATTTGCAACATTTTAGTTTGATTCTCAGTCTCATCACGAAATTGTCCAAGGATTATCCCTTGTCTTGGTGTGTAGTGTGAAAGGCGTGCCTTTCATAGTCAACGTTACTATGGGGTGTAAAATAGTCAGATAGTTTGGTGTGTAGGTCCTGATAGGATGCAGTGTCAAGATTGATCAATTCACTTGCGATGTCCCTGACCGCCGGACCCACCGCCATAGACAGCGTGTCTTTCAGTCGAGTGTCATTGCTGAGTCCTATGGCCCCCACGTGGAACTTGAAATCACGTAGCCAGTTTTTCCATCTGGGGCCCAGGTTGCTGGTGTTGTGTATGTGGAAAGCATGGGCAGGTGCACTACCTGGGAGCCCCTGCCTAATGGGGGGCATGTCCTGATGGCCCTCCTCTTGACGTGGATGTTATTTCCTTGTTCGACATGATGTGCGGCCTGGTTGTTCTGGGGGGCTGCCAGGGTCTGAGTGGGAGTTGGTAGGAGCCTTTTGGTGTTGTCTAGCAACTGTGCCGGTCGTTGAGCCGGTGCTCAGTGCCAATGGGGTGGGTAGGTGCTTGTCCACCCTTGTGGTTAGCCTCAGGGCTTTGTCTGCTACTTGTGCGTGATTTTCCTAGCCTCTGGAAAGAAATTTAGCAGTTTCTTGCTCTCCGGCATGCCAACTGGCTTGCCCATGCTAGTTGTGCTGTGCCTTTTGGGAAGGGCTTGAGTCGTGTGGATCTTCCTTTTTTCCTTTCCTTTCCCCTGTGTTGTGCTTGTACCAGGGAACGTTAGCGAGGGCGGGAGGGGCACGGCGCTCTGTGAGTGCATGCCTTAATGGTGCCGGGCTTCCGGCGAGATCAGTCCCTTTTCCCCTATACCTGTGAGCCCAGGGGTGGATGGAGGCGCGCCGATGCACATGCTGTGTGCCTGAAGGCACCCTCCAAGTCGGTGCCTTGGTGGAGACACGCCCCGTGCATCAGGGCCTTGTGCATGGCATCTTTACCCTGGACTGCCTGGACAATGCGAAATGAGGTGTGCGGTCATTCCTGTCACGTCGCCAATGTCCGAATGTGAGCAGATATCGCTCACCCGCAATGGGGGCTTCCACTCTGGAGCACATGCCAGCTGCAATAAAGACTAGGCACGCATCAGAGTCTAGAGAACCTTCTTTATTTCTTCTTGCTGTAAAAACCGTAGTTAACGTCCCTTTCCTGTTGCCCTCCCCTCCCTAGCCCAACGTCACTTCCCAGCGTCGAACCTGAGGCCGCCCACTGAACGATGAGGGAGGCATGCGGGCTTGTTACGTCACGATGTGACATATGTGATTGTATATAAATATGTGTCAGCGTGTGGTGGGTGTATCTGTGTGTGGGGGAAAAAGGGAAGGCTGAGGAGAGAAAATGAAGTGGAACCCATGCTAACATTTTAAGAAGCCCACAAATGTCCAGGTGTGACCACGCATTAGGATTAACTGACAAAAAGAGATAAGCTCTGCCTCTAACAGACCAATCACATCACACACCACACATACTAAGTTATAAGCAATTTCATACATTAACAATTTTACAAGCCAAGAAGTGTCCAAGCAAGAAAATGCATTACGATTAATCAATAAAAAGAGACAGGTTCCCCTCCAAAAAAAGCACAACCTCACAAAGCAAGTAGTAAGCCTAGCCATGCAATAAAAACACATGTGTAGCTCAATTGGTGATAAGTGCATCAGCGTGGAATAACATGACAGAACAGCAAAGAGCTAAGTGAAAAGAATTTGGCACAATTCTCTGTGACTTTTTTCAATCTATCAAACAATATACTATTCTTGCGGAATGAAATTACGGGGCAGGCAGCGTGAAACAAGTAAAGCCACAAATAAGCACAGTGGTGTGATAAAACCACATGCTTTGCCCAACCGTTGACTCAATACGTAAATGTGTGAACAGTGCAAACTTATTTTTTGGGTTTGGCACACTTTCAGCTGTAGAGAATAGAGAGCACAGATGCACACCCATGCACCAACCTCTTCCTAGGCTGCCCACCCTACCTCATCCCTACCTATCTACAACCAACCTCACCTCTGCCTATAAAAACCAACCCTGCCCAACCTCACACCAGCCTTACACATCCATGTTGAACCCTGTCTCCGACCTCCACCTACCCAACCTCACGCCAGCCTTACACATCCATGCTGAACCCTGTCTCCGACCTCCACCTACCCAACCTCACGCCAGCCTTACACATCCATGCTGAACCCTGTCTCCGACCTCCACCTACCCAACCTCACGCCAGCCTTACACATCCATGCTGAACCCTGTCTCCGACCTCCACCTACCCAACCTCACGCCAGCCTTACACATCCATGCTGAACCCTGTCTCCGACCTCCACCTACCCAACCTCACGCCAACCTTACACATCCATGCTGAACCCTGTCTCCGACCTCCACCTACCCAACCTCACGCCAGCCTTACACATCCATGCTGAACCCTGTCTTCGACCTCCACCTACCCAACCTCATGCCAGCCTTACACATCCATGCTGAACCCTGTCTCCGACCTCCACCTACCCAACCTCACGCCAGCCTTACACATCCATGCTGAACCCTGTCTCCGACCTCCACCCATCCAACCTCAATGTCCACATGGTGCTCACACCCACCCTTCTTACCGCACACCTTCTCCCCTACACCAACCTTACCACACACCTTCCTCCCCATCTCACCCATCTCCAACGTAATCCCATGCCACCACTGCCCACACCACGCAAGTGGAGGTCACGTTGAGCAACGACATTTACAGAGGGTGTGGTTAAGCAGTGATAATGCAAGTTGCCTATTGCCTCGAGGACTGTGCCAGGTTTCTGCTCCTCAAATGATATGTTTTTGAAATTCTTGCTGTACATCTCAAAGCCTGTATCTCACTTTTACAAAAGTAACAATATGCTTAATAAGAAGTAGTGGGAGCATATTTAACAATATGTAATCCTACGTCATGAATGTGCCAAAAATATGTCTTTACATCAATAGTCACGGAAGCTGTAAAATAAAAGGAAAAGTGCATTGGCCATGTTATGGCTTTAGGGGATCAAGGTTAGCCATTTTGACCAGTGGAAAGGCTGCCCCTATATGCCATTTCCCTTACAAGCATTGGTTGCCTAAGAGATATAAAAATGGGTACATGGACGAGGAGCATTCTACCCTCACATCAAGTTCACCTAGACTGCTGACGCCTACGCAAATCATTATTTCAGGTTTTACATCCCATTACATGGTTGAGGTACTGTACTCCACATGTTCGCTCAAACATGTATATTTTTGCAGCAGCAGCTTTCCATATGAAGCTCACCATGGAGGAGTGAATTATTATCTACGAGGTAGCCTTTCAAGTCTATTTGAGATGCAACACCACCACAAAGTACCATTGAGGTTGCTTTGAGTAAGACCAGAAGGTCAACATCATGACACACTACCACCAGGTGGCAATGCAGAGCAGCTTGTGGGGTTAAAGGCAGAAATGAATTCAATATATCGGTGGAGTTACTATACAGAGTCATTACAAATGATATTCTATGACCTTTCAACATACAGTCATGGCCATGCCAACATGTCCCATTCCATTCTGGAGATGCTGGTCAAACAACACATACTGTACTGTAGAGGAAGAGCCAAAAGCCTCTACTAGAAGCCCCGCCCCTAACCTGCCTATATGTTGGGAACCAGAGATAGTGATAAAGACAACACCAATAATGATGCCAATAACACAAGCAGCCTTTGAAGCAAAGTACCCATTAAGAAAGCCAATCTTTATGTATCCACAAAAAGCTGACAGTCTATTGGGGAAGATCCCCGAAGAGTGGGAGAAGAGGAATGAAAGAGCAGAGTAGTGACATCACATGATGTAACATTACGCAATGAGAAGAGATAATGGTGAAGCGTAAAGAGAACATATGTAAAGAGAACATATGGGATCTAATGGCGAATAAAGAATCGAGTAACCTGTTACGTGTAAAATGAGGATTACACGTGTGAACAGCATGGAAGAAAATTCAAATCATTTTATAAACGTACAGAGCCAGCAACGCAAGTAGACTAAGTAATCAACGAAGCTAGCTATATGTAGTATAATAGACTGCAGGCGGTGCCGCCAAGGTATACATAAGCATAAGAAATCTGAATATTTCACATCGTGTTTTAGCAAACTGGGTGTCACGACCCTCGCCCAAACCCCCTCTGGCAAACCCATTGGCCAGGTGGAGTCAGGACTCGGGCCACTAGAGCCTGGCATCCTCTTCCAAAACCCTCTTGGGGCCACTCCTGGCGCCTATGGCGCCAGGCTCACACACCATGAAATTCATGTGCTTAAGAACTACTTAATGTGTTGTCATCCAACATGGAGGCATCCACATAGCTTGGTTCTAAGGAACCAAGCCATGCAGTCTAGTGTTTTGGGTGTGGTAGCCTAGGGACTACTTTACCTGAACTATTTTGTTGGGGCTATTTAAACCACACCCGAGCAAGACAACACGCTTTGTGTTACTTTGCAGCTTGCAACGTGACGCTCACCGTGTCCAGCTATTCCCTCGAACCTCAGAGAAGCAGAACCTGCAAGGAGACAAAAAGGAACATCATTAGCAGCAGCATCCTACCTGCAGTCTCCATCTTTAAACACTCGCAGCTACTGAGAACAGCTTCCTCGAATCTGCATGCCTCACGGACAGAATGACCTGAAAGAGGAAGATAGAGGCAACATTAAAGAAAGCAGTAGAGACATTTGCAAATTACGAACTGCTCAAAAGGCTTACCTGGCTGGTCGCTGTAAAGGACCGCAGGGGGGTGTCTGTACTTCTGCTCTCTATATGGCAGAGGAGAGGCACAGAGAACCCCAGCCAAGATTCTCTATGCGGTAGCAATGGATGAGAAATCAAGGCCTAGCTTCTCAGGAGGTGATGCAGGCTGGTTCTTAAGTACAGTGTAGTCCCCGAATGTCCACACACTGGGCCTCATTACGACTCAGGCGGTAAGGGGTTTACGACGGCGTTAACAGCGCCGACCCTTACCGCCTGAGTACGAGGTCCCTTAGCGCCATGGAGGTTTTAACACCTGCTTTTAGCAGGTGTTAAAATCCATGGCGCTAAGGGACCATGGAGTTAATTACGCCACCATAATTTACGGTGGCGTAATTAACGCCTTCCCCACTCCCATTATGCCCTATGGGGCAAAAATGGGAATGGGGAAGGGTAAATGGGGATTGGGGACTTACCGCCCCGCCAAACTCGGAATGGGGCGGTAAGTCCGCCAACCACCATGGCGTAAACGTAGTTTACGCCATGGTGGTAAAGGTACGACCCAGGCGGTAACTTACCGCCTGGGTCGTAATGAGGCCCACTGTATTACTGAAAACACAGTCTTTATATAATTAATATTCAAAGGTATGTACACTATCACAATAACACACTTTGTACTCAGGAATCAACAATGGTAAATATATACAATTCTAAAGTGGTACCACCAATATTATCAGATCTCATTAAAGTGCATCAACTATACTGTTAGAATATCACACATATCAATAACAAGGAAACCAGCAATAGAGATAGGAAGGAAAGCAAGATGGATGGAACAATAGGAAGAGTACTGGCCTCTACCCTTAAGCACAGTTCTGTGTGGAGATCCCCCCACCTGGGCAACCTGTAAAATAAAGATATGGCACAAGCCCAGTCCATATATTGCTCAATAGTCTTGGTTTCTCCTATAATGTTTTTACTCCCCCAATGTACCTGGTGGAGTAGAGTTCTTTGAAGAAGCGTCGATGGATCCTTCTTGAGTGACTCCCTTTCAAGCAGGAGCCATGGATCGTCGAGAGGCGTTGAAGAAGGTGAACTTGGCGTTGACAGCGTTGATGAGAAGTTTGAGGGTGCCGAGACCACGACGTCGATCCAGGCGGTGCTTGTCGGTGACGTCATGCGAGGATGAGGTGTGCGGGGCACCTCGGCAATTGATTGTTCAGGACCGCAAAGAGTTTCTGAAGAACTGTGGCCCAGCAAGGGCGTCGAGTCATCGAAGTCTTTGTGGTCTCTGGGCGGCGGGAAACCCACCGGCGGATTCTCCTTGGTGCGTCGGTGGCCTTGAATTTCTCCGGCAGGACAAAGCGGTCGACTTTGTGGACAAGGAAGTCCTTCGATTCAAATGTTCTTAGGCAAAGGAGCGGGCGGCTCCAGTCGTCGGCGGCACGGCATCAAGCGGTCCCCTCTTCTGGGGCAGCACGACTTCGACGGGCCTCCAGCGGTTACACAAACCTGCGAACCCTGGTCGATGGCAATGGATTTCGGCAGCGGCAAAGTCCTGGTGCTTCACTTCGTTCTCCTCAGCGGTCCCGTCTCGGGTCGGCAGCATATCGATGGTCTGACTTCCAGGGAGCTTCGGTGAAGGTTAATGGTGCTCAATGGTCCCTCGGAGCACGGGAAGAGGGCGCCCTACCAGGTCCTCTCTCGGATCAGTCTTCGACGACATCAGCAGCTTTCAAATCAGGTCGAAGCAAATGCAACAGCAAGTCTTCTTCTTCCAGCAGGGTGTCGAGGATCAGCAGTTCCGGTTACTCTTCAAGTGTAGACACAGCTTCTGAACAATTTCCAGTGGTGAGAGGTCCTCAGATATACTATTCTGTCTCTCATCCACACTGCTGGGTCACACTCAGCAGCCAGTCATACAGAAGGGCATTCATGCAGTTAGTCAGCCAATCAGGCACCCAGTGCACTCAGGCCAACCTCCTCCCTCTCAGACACTCACAACAAGGAATGTGGATTGGGACAAGTACCCAGCCATTCAACACTACACACTGCATTCAGGCCAGTTTCGGGCAGGGCTGTCTCAGTCTTTGTCTCTCATACCAGAAACCACACAGCCACAACAAGAAGTGCATATTGGTCACACACTCCATTCACCCAGGTTACACCCACAGGGTGTACCCACAACATACAGTCACTGGGAAGGCTCCAGCCAGTCTGGACTGGACTTCACAACAACACCATATATGGAACTTCCACCCAACAGCCAGTCAGGGGGAAGGGACAGAGTCAGGGCTTCCCAGGACCTTGGGAAAACAAGGTAACAGGCAATAGAAAGCAAGAGGCCACAGTGGCCACATTGTTTTCCATCAGGAATCAACTGATTCCAATGGCAGGGCCTGGGTATCCCAAAATGGAGGATACTCAGAGCACCTGTCAAATTGAGCATGGAGCTGCCACCAGCCCATACCCTGCTCTGTGGGCCACCCACAGGTGCCCAAAAACATACACTAGGGCCACAGGATTGTACCCCCACCGATGGGTGCCATAACGGTATCCCATGGGTCTGTTCACCAAACCAAAAGAGAGAGAGCTGCACCCCCAGGAGTCCCACATGAACTTCTGCACGGAAAAAATGACAGAAAACACGATAAAAAGGCAGTAAAGGACAAGGATACAGAGGCCCTGTCCCTCCGATGCATTTCCAGCATCACAGTGCCCCCCCCAGACTGAGGTGGAGGGTGCCTAATCTCCCACGGGATAGACACCCTCATCCAGACGGTCAACATACCTTCTGGAAATGCCAGCTGCATTATCGTGACTCTTCCCTAGTCTGTGCTCTATGGTGAAGTCTAGCCCTTTCAGGCTGATGGACCACCTGAGCAGTTTCGGGTTTTCATCCTTCATCTGCATAAGCCATTTCAGGGGATAATGATCTGTTTGGACCTTGAAGGTAGACCCGGTAAAGTAGGGCCTAAAACACCTAAGGCTCCAAACTATACTGAAACATTCCTTCTCAACAGTAGCCCACCTAAGTTCTCTACCCTTGAGTTGTCTACTGATGAAGATGATAGGATGTTCCCTCCCTTTGTCATCTAACTGGGACAAGACAGCTCCAGGCAGGCCTCCGTCTGGACGATAAAGATTCGGCTGTAGTCAGGCGCTCACAACACAGGTGCCCTACACAGACTTTATTTCAAGCCATCAAAGGCCCTCTGACAGCCTTCAGTCCAATTAACCTTCCTCGGTTGTTTGGGTGAAGTCAGAGCTGTCAGGGGTGCAGCTATGGTTCCATAGTCCGCCATGAAATTGCGATAATACCCAGTGAGGCCCAAAAAGGTGCTCACCTGGGTTTGAGTAGTGGGAGTCTCCCAGTCCTGTACATCCTGTACCTTACTGGGGAGAGGTTGGATTTGACCCCCTCCTACCTCATGACCAAGATATGTGACTTTCCCCTGAGCTATCTGGCACTTGCTGGCCTTGATAGTGAGGTTAGCCCTTTTCAAGGCATGCAACACCTTATCCAGATGTGTCAAATGCTGTTCCCAGGTGGAACTGTAGATGGCAATGTTGTCTAGATAAGCCACACAAAAGGCTTCCAGCCCACTGAGCGCATGGTTGAATAATCTCTGGAAGGTGGCAGGGGCATTCTTCAACCCAAAAGGCATGACCCTAAACTGGTAGAGTCCCTCTGGTGTTGAGAATGCCGTCTTTTCCTTGGCATGGTCCGTCAGAGATATTTGCCAATAGCCTGAGGTGAGGTCAAAGGTGCTCACAAATTTGGCAGCACCTATGCGGTCCATGAGCTCATCAGCCCTGGACGATGGTGTGCACGTCAGTCTTGGTGACGGCATTGACTCCTCGATAGTCCACACAGAACCTCCAATCCTTGGTACCTGCCTCGGAACTTGCCTTGGGGACAAGGACCACTGGACTGGACCAGGGACTGGTTGAGGGTTCAATAACACCCAGATCCAACATCTTGGCGACCTCAGCCCGGATGTGATTCTTAACAGTATCTGACATATGGTAGCTCCTGCTTTTGACAGGCACGCTGTCACCAGTGTCAATCTTGTGCTTACACCACGGTGTAAGGCCTGGCATCAGTGAAAACAGAGAGGCGTACTGCTGGAGCAAAGCCCTGCAGGCCCTCTGCTGCTGTGTTGTCAAATCGGGAGAGAGATGTACTCCCTCCACTGAGCCATCCTGAGGGTTGCTATGCAGCAAATCAGGAAGGGGCTCACTTGCATCTTCTTCTTGCTCTGAAGCTAGCAAGAGACATGAGACTTCTGCTCGCCTGTGGAAAGGCTTGAGCCTGTTAACATGGAATACCTGAGGGGCTACCCCTGGGATTCCCATGTCAACCAGATAATTGACCTCGCCCATTTTGGAGATTATCCTGAAGGGTCCAGTCCATTTATCTGCCAACGCCCGAGGCTTGGTGGGCTCCATCACGAGGACCTCCTGTCTCGGAGTCCAATCCACTTGCGATGCTTTAAGGTCGTGCCAGTACTTGTTCAATTCCTGGCTGGCCTTGAGATTCGCTGTTGCTTGACCCATCATCAGTGTCATCCTCCGTCTGAGGCCTAACACATAGTCCCCCACTTGCTTGGCGGGACCTAGAGGGGTGGCTTCCAAACCTTCTCTGATCAAAGCAAGGGGCCCCCTCACAGGATGTCCAAAGAGTAACTCAAAGGGGCTGAAACCAACACCCTCTTGAGGTACCTCTCTGTAAGCAAACAGCAGGCATGACAGGAGGAGATCCCATTTCCTCCTTCGGGGCTATTACAAAGCACCTATCATGCCCTTGAGAGTTTTATTAAATCTCTCAACCAGACCATTGGTCTAGGATGGTAAGAGGGGGAGAACTTGTAGGTTACCCCGCACTCTTTCCACATGGTTTTCATGTAACTAGACATGAAGTTGGATCCTCTGTCAGAGACAACCTCCTTAGGGAATCCAACACAGGTGAAAATACCCAGGAGAGCCCTGGCAACCACCTTGGCAGTTACTGTCCGAAGGGGTATAGCCTCAGGGTACCTGGTGGCATGATCTACCAAGACCAGGATGAACCGATGTCCAGCTGAAGTGGGAGGGTCCAGGGGACCGACGATGTTGATGCCCACCCTCTCAAATGGTGTGCCAACCACTGGCAATTGCTGCAGTGGGGCAATGACACTGCCTCCAGTCTTGCCAGACAACCGACAAGTTGGGCAGGTCCTGCAGTGGGATTCCACTTCTACTCCCATCTGAGGCCAGTAGAAATGGGCAGAGAGACTCTGCTTAGTCTTCTTGGTACCATGATGACCAGCAAAGGGCACCTCATGCGCCAACCTCTGTAGGAAGGGCCTGTAAACCTGGGGTACCACCAACCTCTTGAGGGCACCAGGTTCAGGCTTAGTGGGCTCACTAACAAGGAGCTCACCCTCCCAATATATCCAGAAGTTCCTAGGCACTTCTCCTTGTGCCTTGGACAGGGCCTGTTTCCTCAGACCATCGAGAGAGTGGCACTCTCTCTGTCCTTTACAGAAGTCTGCCCGGGAGGGTCCCCCTTCAGCTAACAACCATTGAAGATCGGGATGATCCTCTGGGTTGAGAACTGCTCCCACAGAAAAGTCTCTGGCTCTTCTCCCACAGGAGTTGAGACGGGGTTTACCACTGGACCCAGCCTGTCCGTAGCATGGATCCCAATGGGTGCTGTAGGAACAGCAGGAAGAGAAGGAGCTCCGTCCACAGAGGTGGTCTTCTTGGTCTTCCTTCTTCTTGCCTTAGGCCTCACCTTTGGCTCGTGTACCTGACTCACAGCAAGACCCTGTGTCACCTGTGACCTAGTGACTGCAGCAGCAGTCATGGGAAGACCATCCGAGATCAACCCCAACTCTACTAGAGCATTACATAACACAATGTTAGCAGGGACATTGTCCTGAACCAGGACAGGAAGCTTTGCTGTCTTGTCTCCAAATACGAGTGTGACTAAGGCTAAAGGTGATAATTTGGGAGGCCCATCAACTAACCTGGTGGTTCTTAGAGGAGCTCCTACATAGTCCTCTGGCTTGAGCAGAGTCCTGTCCATCACTGTCATGCTTGCCCCAGTGTCTCTCAAACCAGCAGAAGGCTGGCAATTCAAGAGGACACTTCTCAAAAACCTACAGGTGTTCTGTGGGATAGTCGCCAGTACTTCTGCATACTGGTCCCAGGCCCCAAGGGACACTAAGGAAATCTCTACAGGAGCACAAAATGTGATCCCTGTAGAGGAGGGGAGGACAGTGGCCTCCACCTCAGACATGGGGTAAGGGCAGGTCAGGCTGACAGCCTGTACTCCAAGTGCCTTACCTTTACACTTGGAGTCACCCCTCTTGTGATCCAGAGCCCAACAAGTGCTGGGAGTGTGGGGTACGGTACTGGAACCACTGGGAGCCTGCTTTGCAGCAAGTGGACCACTACTCTTATTCCCACCCACAGATGACTTATCCCCACTAGATTTATGGGTCCTAGGAGAGGAGGGTTTAGGCTTACCCGACTGTGACTGCTTTTGGGACTCCTCAGCTTTCTGAGAGGCCCCCTTTTCTTTGTCCTTGTCCTTCCCACTGGAGTCCTTAGGGGACACCCGGTAGGAGGCCCACTTGTCAGCCAGCCTAGCCAGCTTAAAGGGATCCAAAATGTTCTGGTCAGCAACATACTGACGCAGCTCCGGTGAACAGGCTTCAGAAAAATGCTCAAAAAACAACAGGTGGGACAATTCAACAAAAGTTTTCACCTTGTAACCATCAATCCACCCCATCATGTTCATGTGCGCAGCACTCACCCAGTCAACCCAAGACACATTCTCTCTTTTCTTAAATTCCCTGAACCTTTTAATGTATTGGGTAGCTGTCTTGCCAAATTTGGCAATCAAAGCAGATTTCATACACTCATACTGACCCCTGTCTTCCACACTCAGCTTCAGAATACAGTAATACCCAGTCTGAGGTACTCTGCTTAACAAATACTTAGCCCAATCTCTTTTGTCAACATCATGAATTGCACAAGCCATTTCAAACGCTTCAATCCATTGGAGATTGGAGATATCAGAACCCTCCACAAACACACCAACCAAATCTTTCATAAATTTGGTGGCTGGGGACCTGCCGCTCTCAACTTGTTTAGCTGAAGTCTCCACTCTTGCTTTCTCTAGCTGGATGCTTTGGTGCTCAGCGTCCCTATCTTTGAGTATCAATTGCTGTGCCAACTCCTCTTTCTTCAACTCAGCTTCTGTTGCCAACTTTTTGTATTGAAAGGCTAACTGTTCCCGTTGTAGCTCCAATTTTAAAAGTTCAATCTTCAGGGCTTCCCCCTGAAGAGCAGTGCGGGGGTTCGGAACAGAGGCAGCAGGAATGGTGGCATTCCCAGAAACAGATTCAGCAGAAACCCCAGGGGCAGAGTCCTCATTGGTTGCATTCCCTCCCTCATCAAGAGTTTCACCATGCGTCTGGTAGTCCACCAGGGCAGCTATCAGCTCAGCCCTAGACTTATCGACAAAGTCTAACTCCCTGGCTTCACAAGCACTCTGTAGAGCCTCTAATCTCATCCTAGTCAATTTACCATTTGCAATAGACTCCATTTCTTGTAATGCAGTTATTATGTACACAACCCAACCTTAATTTAATAAAGTGCAGATATTTTGTAAGTGGCACGGTTATACACTGATTCTTAAAACCATAAACATCCCACTGCTGCCACCAGTGTAAAGGACCGGAGGGGGGTTTCTGTACTTCTGCTCTCTATATGGCAGAGGAGAGGAACAGAGGACCCCAGCCAAGATTCTCTATGCGGTAGCAATGGACGAGCAATCAAGGCCTAGCTTCTCAGGAGGTGATGCAGGCTGGTTCTTAAGTACAGTGTAGTCCCAGAAACCCCACAAAGGAATGTCCACACACTGTATTACTGAAAACACAGTCTTTATATAATTAATATTCAAAGGTATGTACACTATCCCAATAACACACTTTGTACTCAGGAATCAACAATGGTAAATATATACAATTCTAAAGTGGTACCACCAATATTATCAGATCTCATTAAAGTGCATCAACTATACTGTTAGAATGTCACACAGATCAATAACAATGAAACCAGCAATAGAGATAGGAAGGAAAGCAAGATGGTTGAAACAATAGGCAGAGTACTGGCCTCTACCCTTAAGCACAGTTCTCTGTGGAGATCCCCCCACCTGGGCAACCTGTAAAATAAAGATATAGCACAAGCCCAGTCCATATATTGCTCAATAGTCTTGTTCTCTCCTATAATGTTTTTACCCCCCACTCAATGTACCTGGTGGAGTAGAGTTCTTCGAAGAAGCGTCAACGGATCCTTCTTGAGTGGCTCCCTTTCAAGCAGGTGCCACGGATCGTCGAGAGGCGTCGAAGAAGGTGAACTTGGCGTTGACGTCGTCGATGAGAAGTTCGAGGGTGCTGAGACCACGTCGTTCCAGGCGGTGTTGGTCGGCGACGTTCTGCGGGGATGAGGTGTGTGGGGCACCTTGGCGATTGATTGTTCAGGACCGCAAAGAGATTCTGAAGAACTGTGGCCCAGCAATGGCGTCGAGACATCAAAGTCTTTGTGATCTCTGGGTGGCGGGAAACCCACCGGCGTATTATCCTCGGCGCGTCGGCGGCCTTGACTTTCTCCGGCAGGACAAAGCGGTTGATGTTGCAGACAAGAGAGTCCTTCGATTCAAATGTTTCTAGGCAAAGGAGCGGGCACTCCGGTCGTCGGCGGCACGGCGTCAAGCGGTCCCCTCTTCTGGGGCAACACAACATCGACGGGCCTCCAGTGGTTACACAAAGCTGCGAACCCTGGTCGACAGCAATGGACTTCGACAGCGGCAATGTCCTGGTGCTTCACTTCGTTCTCCTCAGCGGTCCCGTCTCGGGTCGGCAGCCCTTCAAGGGTCTGACTTCCAGGGAGCTCCGGCGAAGGTTAGTGGTGCTCGATGGTCCCTCGGAGCACGGGAAGAGGGCGCCTTACCAGGTCCTCTCTCGGATCAGTCTTCGACGAATTCGGCAGCTTTCAGATCAGGTCGAAGCAATTGCAACAGCAAGTCTTCTTTTTCCAGCTGGGCGTCGAGGATCAGCAGTTCCAGTTACTCTTCAAGTGTAGACACTGCTTCTCAACAATTTTCAGTGGTGAGAGCTCCCCAGATATACTATTCCGTCTCTCATCCACACTGCTGGGTCACACTCAGCAGCCAATCATACAGAAGGGCATTCATGCAGTCAGTCAGCCAATCAGGCACCCAGTGCATTCAGGCCATCCTCCTCTCTCTTAGACACTCACAACAAGGAATGTGGATTGGGACAAGTACTCAGCCATTCAACACTACACACTGCATTCAGGCCAGTTTCGGGCAGGGCTGTCTCAGTCTTTGCCTCTCATACCAGAAACCAGACAGTCACAACAAGAAGTGCATATTGGTCACACACTCCATTCACCCAGGTCCCACCCACAGGGTGTACCCACAACATACAGTCACTGGAAAGGCTCCAGCCAGTCTGGACTGGACTTCACAACAACACCATATATGGAACTTCCACCCAACAGCCAGTCAGGGGGAAGGGACAGAGTCAGGGCTTCCCAGGACTTTGGGAAAACAAGGTAACAGGCAATAGAAAGGAAGAGGCCACAGGGGCCATCTTGTTTTCCATCAGGAATCAACTGATTCCAATGGCAGGGCCTGGGTGTCCCAAAATGGAGGATACTCAGCGCACCTGTCAAATTCAGCATGGAGCTGCCACCAGCCCATACCCTGCTCTTTGGGCCACCCACAGGTGCCCAAAAACATACACTAGGGGCACAGGGTTGTACCCCCCACACATGGGTGCCGTAAGGGTATCCCATGGGTCTGTTCACCAAACCAAAAGAGAGAGAACTGCACCGCCAGGAGTCCCACATGAACTCCTGCGTGGAAAACATGACAGAACAAACGATTAAAAGGCAGTAAAGTACAAGGATACGGAGGCCCTGTCCCTCCGATGCATTTCCAGGATCACAGTCGCCTCTCAGCTGGCACCACTCCGGACATTCCATTCACACTGAAGAACACCGCGACCTACAAGGAAGAAAAACACAGGTTAGCAAAGGCAAGACTTTGCAGCGCTGTGCATAGCGCTTACTTTCCGCATCATAGTGCTCTTAATGCGCCATCATTTACCAGCGGGGCTCAACCAAGCCAGTTTGCAGCCCTGAAGCTCTACATACCTAAGGGAGAAAAAAGAGACATTTTAAAGAAAGAAAGGCATGCAGGATAGCAACAAAACTAAAGAACAGCAATAAGACCTACCTGAACAATATCAAACACGTCAGTGAAGTAACTGGGCCGCACACGCCCATGAAAGACAACGCGCCCCTGCAAAGAAGGCAGGACGGAGAGCACGCCTAACTCTACCACAAGGTGAGGAGAGGGCGCCAGAGGGACTGAAATCATACGGGGGTGGAGGGAGGATACTTACCCCAGTCGGTCAGTCTTGAGCACAGTCCTCCTGTATTTTCAGGCAGAACCTTCCCCGCAGACCACAACAGGGCAAAGCTGAGAAGCATACAGCGAGTAACCCGGCTGGGTGGCTTCCCTGTGGATACCAGGTGAGCATAACACTGGGATCTCAAAGGCAAGATGCCTGAAGTTGTGTTGCAGTTAACAAACATTAGCTGATGAGCAGGGAAGATTGAAGCAGGCTTGTCTGGCCCACTGTCAAGAAGGCCAGTGCAGCTGAGAACTGGCTGTCTATTCAAAGGATATAATTAATACAAGAGACGAGCCAAGCTGCTGCCAAGGTGCAGCTAAAGACAATGAGTGCCAGGTTGTATTCGTTTTAACACCATGTACTAGTGAATTGAAGCTCAAATCATGGTCTTCAGACATGTGACCCAGATGAAAATAGACTCAAGCAAATGACGTCAAGTCAAGAAGATGTGAGTATACGCATACTCCCTAATATTCCCAGGAGTTTGTGGAGCCTACAAGGCCATGTTCAAAGGCTAACTTTGTGACAGACAGCTTGAGTGATGATAGATGTTGGGCTAATTGGGTGGGCAAGTGTGGTCAAGACCAACCCACCTGCACCTGGAGCACCAGCTTGGCCGCTGCTAGTGAGTGGAATATTCGAGAAGGGTACAAACATGCCAACCAATGATAGAGGACCACATAGCAAAGAGCCCTATAGTTTGTGAACCAATAGATGGTTGTGTATTTTGTGATGATGAAGATGACTTGCACTAGAGGAGGGCTTAGTTGCCCACCTGATAGTAGAGACCCAATCACGACATGAAACCCCATAGAAAGTAGATATAGAGGTTTCCCATTACCCAACCACGGCCCGCATACATTTTACAATTTGCCACATAGTATGACGTCAATGATGACGAGTTTTTAGTATAAAAGAATGTTTTCATGTAAATCTTTGAGCTTGATACTGTTGACATCCGTAGATGTCAGTTGTACTCCTTGTTTTAGATAATTCTTAATAAAACAGCGTACCGTTTGCCAACTTTCTGAGTCGACCTTATTATTGAAGTTTGAGTAATTTTTGCATCCCCATCCTTCCCATAAGAGTCCCACCTCATTTTAAAGAGCCCCCGGGTTCAGTACGACTCTTAATTTCCTCTTTATAAATGCAGCACCGCACATCCTAGAATTCGGCCACAAAGGTTGGCTAATCAATTTTAAAACTTAATATTGGCATATTGCAAAAGCAAACAGCATATCAAATAGCACAAACATTTACAATAACCAATAATGGTGGAGAACTATAATTAATATGAAATCCTTGGTTGAGAGGATTAAACCCACAGCTCCTGCAGCGACTTTCTTCCCAGACAAGTGTTCTAATCTTTAGTCCACCAATGCGCTTCCAATGACATATTCCCATGCACATACTAACATACTTTCAGTCCAAGACGCCCACGCACATTGTAGTCAGTGCACAATAACACCTGCTGAATTAACCTTATTGAATGACAAAGAGGCACATTGGGCCTCATTACGAGTCAGTCGGTCCGGAAATAACGGTGGTGGTAAACCCGCCGCCACCATTGTTTCCGGACCGACTGATCTCGAGTTCTGCAGGTGGGAGGTGTCATTCCCACCAGGTCTGACCTGGCAGGTTTAACACCACCCGCCTGCAGGCAGACGTGGAAACACTGGCACCATCACAAGATGGTGCCGGTGGTTCCACTTCCCCATTCTCATTGAGTCCTATTGGACTCCATGGGTATGGGGATTTACCGAATTCCGCCTGCAGGATTACCGGGTCACCGGGGTTGTAATGCCCCGGTGATTCCGCGAATCACGGTTACCGCCGGACTCGTAATGAGGCCCATTGTGGTAGAAAGACAGGCAGTGCCTTACACTGCTTTACTGGCTGCATCTAAGGGATAGTCTGAAACAGACATTCATTTTAGGTGAGAAAAAAAAGAGTGATATGCGGCTACAGAACACTATTGGCTTATGGCTTCTCCCTCTAGAATGCAACTCGGTGCAGGCAATCAGAATGGTCCAAAGAGTCCGCTTAGTGTCGTTGAAGATGCTTAGAATGAAGTGATTCATTTCCTGATTTTACTAATTGCTAGAGTGTTGCTTTAACGCTCTCTCTCTCTCTTTTGTTTGTCTTGCTGGCTTCAGTTTTCAGAACATATGGAATGATGCACCACAGAAGTGCAGCACAGATGCAGGTGTTCTTTTCCCACTTCGCTGTATTCTGGCTTAGTGTTAATATTACAGAGTTGTGATGTACACACAATAACTCCGCAGCCATGGCCCGCTGTAGCAGTTTGAGCCCAGCCTTGATCGGCAAGATGTCTGCAGTGCTCACACATTGTGCTGCCATCGTGAAAACACATCATTCAACATATATCTCTGTTCTATAGAAAGTATGCTAAGGTAATATTGGGGTTAAGAAAGCTATGAAATGTGAAGAATAGCAATACTTTCGAATAACCATAATTATGCATTTCAGTTTTAGTGGAAATTACCCATGCGCTCTAAGCTCTCGCTGATAAAGGAGCTGCATACGCCCCAAGAGAGATCACAGCAATTAGATTTAATAGCTTTTTCATAAGAGATCCACTGTACAATTCTTTACATTTACCGTGATATTCCCGCAGAAACGACTGTGGGGGATATCATGGGAAAGGGTCACAATGATAATTCATGAAATGCTCATTTTAATTTCAGGCCTGCAGACTCTACTATTGAAACAAAACCGCCCAAACCTGGTTATAATTCCCCCTGGGCCGCGTCTAATTGAATGGTCTCTGTCTGCCTGATCTGCTACAGTGGGAAACTCGCAAAAGTGGGGCACTGGCAGATGGGAATTATCAGCAGTGGAAGAAATCATTTGGCAAATGTTGGCTGGTTGTTAGTTTGGGCTTTTTTAGGTGGTGCCTTCGCGCCACCTATAAGCTGAAACTATTGCAATAGATAGGGAGAAATGGCATATAAGGAGGCACACAAAGCTTGCAGGTGTTGTTAGGTTATTTGCCCGACCATTGATTGCCCATTGCATACTGATCCATATGGCCATTCCCACCCAGTCCCTGCCCATAACACCCCTTCATGGGAACTCTTTGAGCTCGCTTTAGTCAAGCCTTACCATCAAAGTTTGCACTGAAAGTGCCTGCCGGTGTTTTTTCCAAACAGTATTCTGAGCTTAAGGGCCTGATTCATGGATTTGTTTGCACAGTGCAAAATGACTTTGCACTCCTGAAAAGTGACTTTGCACTGTCGACACAAACCCTGATACAAGGAACTGTGCAAAGTGCATTTTTGCTGTGCAAAGTCAATGCAAAGTCATTTTTGCAGTACACAGTGGCTTTGCACTCACTTTGCCATGCAAAAATCCACTTTGCACAGTTCCATGAATCAGGTTTTGTGTCACTGTGCAAAGAATTCCATGAATCAGGCCTTAAGGGCCTGCTTCATGGGATTTTTTGCACAGTGCAAAGTGACTTTTCACTTGTGCAAAGGAACTTTTCACTGCCAACAAACACCTTGATTCATGGAACAGTGCAAAGTATCTTTGCACTGTTCCATGAATCAGGGTGTTTGTTGGCAGTGCAAAGTCACTTTGCACAAGTGAAAAGTCACTTTGCACCTTCCAAAAAATCCCATGAATCAGGCCCTTAATTACTTAATTAGAGTTCTAAACAGCCAGTTAATATCACTACGGCAGTGCATGGCAAATGCCTTTCCCATGCCTATACAAAAATGCCCAAACTGTTGGCATTGCCAGTGCTTGTTTTTTAAAGTAGTGTGGTGTAAATGGTGACCCCAAGCACAGGTAGGGAGCCTGAACTGACACAATAATGTCTGAGGTTCTGCCCTTACAATTATATTTTTAAAATGCATAAAAATATGCATTTTACAACTCAATTTTTAGGTGAAAGATTTTTTAAAAATCCACTTGCTGTAAAAGCGGTACTGTACATAAAACATTAGCACCCAACTGGGGGGAGCCAGCCAATCAGGTGGGTAGAAACGCAGGCTTGAACTGCTGGTGTGAGCCCGCATTCCAAGCCGCCTGACGGCCGACTCCCCTGCCGCCATCTTCCCCCACCCCTCTCCCGTCCCCTTTTTCATATTTTTAATCCCCCCGCCCCCAAATTTACCTTATTGCGGATGCAGCGGCACTGGACGCCACAACTGCACCTTCCTCTCTGCTCAGAACAGCTGCCATGGAAAGGGAATAGGAGCTCAGTACGGAGCCCCGCCTTCTCTTTCCAGGGTGGCCATGTTGGTAAAGGTTGTAGGAATGAAAAACCTTTCTTTTTAAGCACCCCGGGTTGCTGCTTTGGTAACCCGGGGTGCTAATGGCCTTAACACCCGCTCTGGCAGGCTGGATCGAGTGTTAATGGCCCAGGGCCCTCTTTAAACGCCATCACTTTTCTCAGGCGTTTTACTCGGGCCTCAGGCCATTAACGTCCAATCCGGCTTGCTGCATCGTGTGTTAGCACCACATTAAATACTTAACATGACACTTTCATTCCCCTCTGGTTTGCTTCATGCCTCTCTCACTGCAACCAGTTTTGTTCCAATGTCACTGCCCCCAGTTTTGCCACAGGTCTAAACCCTACATCTTTCGCTGAAACAATTCTAAATCACGTCGCCCTTGCTTACCCCGTTCTGCATTATGTCACTATCTTTGCACCAATTTAGCCCGTTCTGACCCATTCCTTCCATTCATCCTCCCTAGATCCCAACAGCCCACACTCCACACCGTCCCCTCACCCCGTCAAACATGCACACACAAGCATGGCACAGACACACACGCACACAAAACATTTGCTCTCCCCATGCCCCACTACACATGCACACCAAAGTATTCTGTGCCACGTCTATACTTTTGTTAGATCCTACTTTACATACAGAAAGATACACACAGCTCTTGATGTTTGGAATACAGGACTCAATCAAGTCAATCTCCTCATCTACAAGGTGCATGACAATAGCTAGCCGAACCGCCAATCATCCAAAACTAAAAAGACCTTTTAGCAGGCACATGTTGCAGGAGTTATAGCTTTTTTACTCCTAAATAAAGACCCCTAGCCTTCCCACCTCCAAGTGTCAAGGCTCTATAGCAATATCAATGATGAACATGTGTATTTCAATCAGGCACACAGTCCTGCCTAGCATGTAGTGAGCAAAGTAAACCCTTATTTTTTTGTGTCTATAAGTTCAATATTCTGAATGATATACCACTCATATCACACACTTCTCAAAATACCCCCAGGTCACACTGAACCAGGAATCAGCCTATTTGGCAAAGGTAAAGATTTATTTATTTACTTTAATATTCAAATCACACATAGGTTTACTATAGATATGTATATGGGGCAGCAATCACCCAAAGGGTGACAATACAATTCAAAAATATAAGTCAAGCAATTAAATTCGCTTATAAGGAGGCAAAATAGAAAACACAGGGAAAAGAACAGTCTTGTTTTGCACACAGATAGCGTTTAGGTTAATGTTTCGAGTGTAAAGTTTTGTTTACATACAAATGAGCAATCCTACACCAATGTGAGTAATCAGCAGGTTTTCGGGAATGAAATACAATGTCTAGAGTTATAGGCAATCCTCCCTCCCACACAAGAGAGAAAACCCTATTTTGGCAAATGACACTTTGAAATGACAGGTGAAAATGGCTTTGTGAAATACTGCAAAATGGTCAAAATACTAAAATGGAGACAAATTCTAAAGAAAGCAACACTAATCAGGTCCTAACATGCATGGGCTATAATATGAACCACAAGATATACTTCAGATCAAGATGGGATGGAAAGAGCACTTTGAATTGGGCAAAAGACACGTGTACTTCGGCTGAAATTGCAAATTCGCGGCAAATTTTTACTATGTGATATTGAAGAAAAACGGGTCAAATACACTGTTCCTCGATGCGGTTGTTAGTTGTGGAGATAGATAGCTAAGGATGTTAGGTATCAGTGGGGGTCATTACGACCCCGGCACTAAGGGGTTAATGGCGCCGTAAAAGGCTGCAGCGCCGTTAACCCCTTATCGCCTAATTAGGAGGTCCCTTTGCGGGACCCGTCCTGAACAGCTGGTCTGGACCAGCCGTTAAAGTAGGGACCCGCAAAGGGACCTTCGAGGTAATTACGGTATGTAAGAGGATTCAATTCAGCACTACAGCTAAGTTAACGCCTAGTCTAGAATACTGAATGAAAACCCTTATTGATATATCTTTATGTCCAGTTCATGCGTTCTGGATGACTACCCCTATATAACACCCCTCTCTTGGAATCCCCCTGACCCCACTGAGCCAAGAAGTAGTTCTGTTTTGCAAGTTAAAAGGTTTATTTGATAATTTAAACAAGAGATGTATATATCACACCTTATAATAAATTAATAATTGAATAGCACACTTAATCTGATATGATAAAGATCAACAACGGAGAATCTGGCACTAGCACACTTCTTATAATCACTAATGAGTTGACATGAAATGGATAAGGTAGCACACTGGTAAATAGGAACAAAAGTATAATGTGGTAGAGGATGCTTTATGTAAGCTCAGGTGGATGCAATATTCAATGAATGCAGTACAGAAAATACTCAATATGATTTCAACCAAACAATGTAATCACTTTTCTCTGGCAATCCCCTCCCCCCCTTGATGCAAGGCAAGGAAATGGAAGGAAAACACACAGTTCTCAGAAATGCAATCAATGTAAATCAGTTCACCCCAGCAAGCTTACACTACAGAAAACAGATAGGAGTTTTGAAAACACAGGCAAAATGCTTTGATATGTGCTAGCAATGGATGAGAAATATGCTGGAAATGCTTTTAATTCCCTTTCAGAGGTTCAGGGTGAGTGGTATCTAGTTAATATTAGTCCAGGCTCACACTAGCAATGATTCAGGGATAGTTAGCAGGTTAAACGAATTTCTGGCAAATGGAAGGCAAGCAGCAGCAGTTTTTACATGTGAAGAAATTTGCAAATCGCGGCAAAATTCGCGATTGCGGTAAAACTATAGGAATGTGGTTCTAGGTTCATAGGAAAGCCACGATTCTAAGCTTTCTAAGGAAAGTTACTGCAAGTCTCTAGCCCAAACGGTTACAGAGTTATGAGCGATTTAGTAAAGGTCGTTTTTGGTTTTGCAAATTTTAAACGCACACTTTTTCAGCTTTAAAAATGATGGCAGAATAACACAATTGCTAAGCTGCAGTTCTACTTAGGTTAAATAGATTGAATTAGATGAATTTAAACTAAGAGATTGGTTCTACACAGTTCTGCTGGGTACTCACACTATATTCTTGAATTAAATGGGCCTCATCACGGATCTGGTCAGGGTTTTGGACTGGGCTCGGGTCTCTCTCTGGGCACAGCACTGCTTTCTCTCTGGGTACAGCACTGCTTTCTCTCTCTGGTCTGGTCTCTAGTTTGGCTTTCTGGAGGTTGATGAATTTGAAGTCTGGATCTCTGGATGTTGTATGGTCCGGCAGAGCGCGTTGCAGCAAATTGAATTGAAGGTCCCTATCTGTCCTGACTGTCTGCTTTTATGTGTTTAGAATGTGGGTGTGTTCTAGCATCACTGACCCTACCTCTCTCTCAGCTTCTAAGTGGTCAAACTTCCATTTATCATTTGATTGGGGAATGAACTGTGAGTCAGAGGGATGTCATTTTATGGCTTGCAGATAGGACACTCCTCTGTCAGATTGCACACATTCTATATTTGATAATAAAAGACATATTTCACAGTTACACAGTTGCTTGAAATTACATATACATGGTGTGGCTGAATTTAGCCATGTCTCTGTCCAAATCTGCTGTTTCTAAGAGCTTGCATTCAGAAATGGCACATAATTGACTTTTTAACTGATTTTTCACTTTCTGACATTGACCCAACTTTACATACATGTGTGCAGGGAGTATGGACATTAACTGATGAAGTTTCAGATTTTTAACATGCATACATTTAGAGTAATATCCACTTTTCCGCTAAAACCCCCCTGAACACGCCACCGGCTCGAAAAACCTCTTAAAATGTGGGCAGAAAAATCACAAGAATTATGGTATCATTTATAAAATTTTCACATGTCCGCTCTATGAATGATCCATCTTTTTAAAGTTATGTTCTGGCTCCAAAGGGGTGTGGTTTCCTCTCAGCACAAGGTAGAAATACTGGTTTATCCAGTTCTGCCAAGCCAGCTTGCTCTCACAGGCAGTGCCCCTCCCCTTTCCTCAGGAGGAAGCCACTTTTTACGACCATTTACGACTCCTGCCAATAAAACCTTTGCCTGAGCCAGGATAGGGCTTTGTTCACTTTCCTGCAGAGCACAGGTAATTCAATTATCAGATAGATGGCATATCCTTAGTGTGGCCAGCAAAAAGGCAGATGGGCCTGGGAACACAGTTGTGACTCAAGTTTCACTCCTGATGGGGGTAGTTGCCAGGCAAATTGGAATCTCTTTAAGCTGTCATTTCTGTTCCCCAGTTTCTGCATTCAAATAAAACTAAACATTTTCACATATGCAGCTAGAAGGCTGATTCTAAGTTTAAAACTATGACATTTAAACAGTTACAAAGGCATGTGACACCAAACATAGGTCACTCATTTAATCTAAACATTTAGATTTTTTTAGTGTCTTTAAATCCAGTGCAACTTAAACTGCTGCAATCCACAGCTCAGCCAGTCTTGTTATAAACCTTCAAGTCACTTCAGAATATCACTTTACATTGTATCCACCTCTCAGTAAGTCTTTCTTTAGCCTGCTTTGGGTTCATTCAGTTTTACACAAAAAAGTAAAATCTGGTGTGGTTTTAAAATGCCGGCTTTTGGATAGTGGTGAGTACTGGTACTGCACCCATTTTTGGGATTTAACAAATGAATTCCCCACAATTCTAAGTTACATTTGGCAATCAGCATTGCCATTCCCAATGCTTTCAGACTACTGTGCGGGTAGTCCAATGGTGGTTTTAGGCAGTTTCCTTCTGTGCCCATAACATCGGCAAAAATGAGTGGCAGCCTATTCTTCATGCAATTCCCTGTGCATTTTCTGGGACGCTCTGGCCATCATGATGTTTTCCATGTCAGTACTGCACAGTTTTGAGGTATGGCTCGGATGCATGGGTAAATACATCCCACAAGCCCCCCTCTTGCGATGGCCATTCTATTTCACGAATGGGACTCGCAAGACCTGGGATGTTTCCTCATCTTCTTCCAATAGATGGCACAGTTCAGCATCTTCTTCTCCATCCGGTACTGATCGATCGGTTCTCCTCGCCGGTCCTGATGGGAATATTGGGCGGTCCACTGGGCCCATTGGATCTTCGTTCCCGGTCTCCGTATCATCCTCCTTGGCCCGTCTTCAGGTTTTCTTTCTCCTAGGACGACAAAGGAAGAGCGGCAATACCTACTCATAGACGTTTTTCCACCACTGTTGAGATGGTGGGACAGCATATGCATTTCATCATGACGAAACATTACATTCTTATTTTGATAAAAAACAGTATAACTAAGAGACAGTTTCATGCAAATCACAATATTTTAGAGACTAGATGTGGTATGTTTTATGATTGGAACAGAATTAGTCTGAGACAGTACCCGCTAGGATTCCAGAGGATTCCTCCAGTTGTTGCAGAGTGTGCCTGGGATGGCAACATTTCAACTGGTTTATGTGGACCCACTTGTCTTCCCCCTCTACCGAACCGCCTTTGGGGATGCGGATCTTGTAGGCCACAGGTGAGATCTTGTCGATGATCTCAAAGGGTCCTTTCCATGTAGGCAAAAATTTGCGCTGCTTGGCCTGGTTCCTTTGGAAGTTGTATAGATAGACCCGGTCTCCCACCTGATATTCCTTCCTGGAAGTTTTCAGGTCATAATGGGTCTTCATGCTATCAGCTGATCTTTCTAGATTCCGCTGAGCATAAGCAAAAGCATGTTGGAGGTGTTTCCTTAAATTCTCTACATACTCATGAGTAGTGGAGGCATTTATCAGTGTCTGCTCTTGGGTCCTGTAGAGTAAATGCTGAGGAAGCACCATTTTGCGCCCAGTCATCAACTCAAATGGTGACATTTTGGTTGCAGATGAAGGGGTAGATCTGATAGCCATTAGGACCAGAGGTAATCGGATATCCCAACTTGGCCCAGAATCTGCCACAAACTTCTTTAATATGCCCACAATGGTTCGGTTATATCTCTCTACTGCCCCAGAAGAAGCTGGTCTATAAGCAATATGCAGCTTTCTCTTGACCCCCAGTATCTCCCACATCTTTGTCATTACTTCACTGGTGAAGTGGCTACCTCTGTCTGACTCAATCCTTTGAGGTAGACCAAAACGGGAAAAGATGTGGTTAATCATCAAGGCAGCTGCAGTTTCTGCTTTGCAATTTGGGGCTGGGAGACATTCCACCCACTTGGTAAACAAGCATGTCACAGTCAACATGTACTTATTCCCCCTAGCCGAGCGAATCACAGGGCCTACAAAGTCGATTTGTAAATCTGACCATGGCAGGGTCATCCCTCTCTTTTGTAAAGGCGCCCGGTGTGTGAGGGATGTCGGCTGAAATTGTGCACACACAAGACACCCCTTCAAGTATTGGTCGAGGTCCTGCCCCATGTGTGGCCAGTATGCAACCTCTCTTAAGATTTCCAATGTTGTGTGAAACCCCCTATGACCGGCGGTGGCCGCATCATGGGCGTGACTTAACATCAGGCTTCGGAATGAGGTAGGAACCACCCACTGATCGTGGCCAGCTTTGGATTTCCTTACCAACAAACCGTCTTGGATTCGGAACATTTTTGGACATTTCATCAACACTCTTAGGTCCTCTTTCCCAATGTAATCGGTGTCCGTCAGGGGAAAGTTCTCAGGGTCCTCAAGGTGCTGGTAAAATTTACCAATTATTGGATCCCCCTTCTGAGCAGTAATCAAATCAGCATCAGGGGTCTCCTTACTCCATTGTGCAATTGAAAGGTCGTTCTGAGCATTTGTCTGGGACCTAGTGATGGCAGTGACCTGGATTTCCCCCAACAGGGACTCAATCTCAATTAGATCCCCTTGGATGGCTCCGGTTTTGGCCAGCTGATCAGCTAAGTCATTTCCAGTTTTGTCTGGTCCCTCTACTTTGGAATGACCCTTGATCTTTTTCCAATAGATGGTCATCTCATTCGAGGTGACCAGATCATCAATGTTTTGGATCAACTTCCCATGTTTCAAGGGTTTGTTGTTAGCACATAACATGCCTCTGGTTTTCCAATTAACCAGGTGCTCCACGAACCCGTTCCGTACATAATCCGAATCTGTGATTATGACCAGTTCGTGGAGTTGATGCTGGACAGCAGTGAGGATGGCCTGATGCACAGCCATCAATTCTGCCACCTGACTACTTCGGGGACCAATTTTGTATCCAGCGGAGGGTTCTGGGGACTCATTCACCCATGCATTCCCTACGCCAGCCACCAGTTCTTTCTCCCCGTTGTTGTCAACATGGTAAGAGCATCCATCCACATACACAGTGGGCATTCCCTCACACTTGTCTTCTTCAAAGACTTTGTGTGGGGAATTAAGGTATGCCTCCATGTTGTCCTTGATTTTTAGACTTTCGTCCACGAGACAGTTTTCTCTGGCACAATCATGCAAGTCAGCCAGACCTTGCGCGAGTGGACTCTTCTTGTTTTGGCCATATCTGACCTCCACAGGAAAGCCTTGCATTGACAGAATCCAGGAAGTAATTCGGGAATTACTCACATTTCCGGCCCGGATTCTGTCACTTTGGAGATATTGCAGAGGCTGGTGTGGAGTCTCCACTATGATGTGTTCCCCCTGGATAAACGGGCGGTAATTCTTCAATGCCCACACCGTTGCCAGGAGTGCCTTCTCACAATCGTTGAATTTTTCCTCCACAGAGGATAAAGTTTTGCTCGCATAGGAGATTACTTTATTGACCTTGTCATGCTTTTGGTATAATACTGCCGTCAAGCACGTATTAGAGAACCCCGTCTCCAGGAAGAACTCCTTGTTTCTGACAGGGTAAGCTAGGCAAGGCGCTTGTGAGAGGCTTCTTTTGAGTTGTTTTACTGCCTCGGATTGTTCTGGACCCCATTCCCACTTGACCCCCCCCTTTAGGAGATGAATCAGGGGTCTGGTGATCTCTGCGTAGCCCTCAATGAACTTTCTGCTGTAATTAGTCAGTCCAAGGAGGCTCCTTAGTTCTCGCTGAGTTGTGGGGTCTTTCAGTTTCTGAAGTGCTTCCACTTTCTTTTCCTGGGGACAGAGACCCTGAGGAGTAATCTCATGCCCCAAGAAATTAACACGGGTTCTACACCACTGTGCTTTCTGAAAGGAAAGTTTTGCTCCGGCGGCCCTCAACTGCGTCAGAACATAACGGATCTCCGCTATGTGTTCCTCCACAGATGAACTTTTGATGAGGACATCATCTACATAAGCCAGGTTACCCCTTGCACCCAAGTCAGGCATGGCCTTGTGTAGAAAAATGTTGAATTCATTGCCGGAGTTGAGGTATCCGAAGGGAGTCCGGGTCCATGTGTACTGCTGGCCCCCAAAGGTAAAAGCCAGTTTGTATTGGTCCTCCCTGCTGACAGGCACAGTCCAGTATCCATTGGTCAGGTCTATTGCAGTGAATACCTGTGACCCCTGGATCTGGGCCAGCCCTTGGTCAACGTAGGGAAGAGGCCATCGGGAAGTGTGGACCCATTTGTTGAGCTCCCTGAGGTCGGCGCAGAGTCTCCACTGGCCGTTTGGCTTCAATATTCCCAGCACCGGATTATTGAAGGTGCTGTGGACTGGACGGATTATTCCCCGGGACTCAAGGTTCTTAATTATTTCAGTAAGGGACTCCATTGATGCGAGAGGCAAGCGATATTGCTTCACAAACACAGGAGTCATGCCAGGGTCCGTGGGGATTGTGGTTGTGTGGATGTCAGTGCGACCACAGTCATATGAGTCTACCGCAAAGAGATCTTGGAAATCCAAGAAAACTTGTTTCAACTTTTGCTTTTGTTCCAGAGTCACACAGGCATCAGCTAGGTTGACTCTCTCTTCCACCATCTGCCTGAAGCCTGGAAAGACTTCTGGTTTGGCTATCTCCGCGGCCTCCTCCAGCTGGGTGGAGAAGTCCCTGGTCAGAGTGCTGATTTGGACCGGAGGCTTCAGGTGGGAAAGGCAGCCCTCATGTACCTGGAAGATCACCTCATCCCTCCTGAAGTCACACGTCACATCTTCCTTACCATAGGGGCAGGAAGTGTACACCAGGAAGTTCCCCCCATGCCGGGTAAAAATCCTGTCTGGTGTTGTATTGTCCTCACTGTCACTGTCAAAACAGTCCTTGGGATTGGTCCTAACAGTTCATTTACTAAGTCGATGGAAAAATGTCGGTCATCAACCGCCATTCCAATAATGGTGCCTGCGGCTAGGGTAATACTCTTTAAGTCGCTGTTATCCACCTCTATTAGAATGGTGTCATGTTCTATGTTGACTAATGGAGTTGGGTTTACCCCCAACCCTTGCTGTTGGAAAGAAGCATTTAGATGTATGTAAGCATCAGGGTTTTTCAACTCTTGTCCCCTTTTAACTTTCACTTCCAGGGAGAATTGTCGGGTCCTTTCTGGGATGGTGACTTCCTCTTTAACCTGAATTTCAACTGCATAAGGTAGCAATTGAGCTGACCTAAATGCTTTTTCTGGATCATCAAAGCCCATGGGATTATCCGCTAATCGGGACCAAGCTTTGAAGTTTATTAGGTCCAAACTAATGGCAAAGCGATTGAGAATGTCACTGCCTAAGTAAAAGGCGGCAGGGACGTCTCGCACGACCCAACAATTGTGGACTATGCTCTTGTTGCCAATGGAGATTTTGAGCATACACCTGCTTGGCAGGAGATGTTTGGAATTAGGTGCTTCCAGGTCCATTTCCCATTTGTCTATCAGTTTGAAGGTGGGAATGGCTGGATCTTTTGGGAGTTGGCGGAACATGGCTTCGCTGATGAAGCTCTTACCGTTGTTCACACACACTCGAGCGAGAACAGAGTCCTTCCCATCATTTAACTGAACAGGGATGAACAACTGCTCTCCAATTTGCTGAATATCAGCCAGGCTCTGAGCTGATTTCACATCTTTCTGGACTATAGGAGTGGGAGTTTCAGATTGTGGATTGGTATAGAATTTCAGAGTGTTTCCTTCCAGCGTGGAATACCACCTTAAACTGGAAGGAAGGTTGATTTTCAGAAATAGAGAGGACCCCACTTCACCAGTCTGTTGTCCTACTGCTATGACTGTCACGTCTGGAATTTGGTTGTTCTGGAAGTGAAATTCTACTTGGTCAGATTTTTGTTCAACCATGTGGCAGGTGCCGTTTAAACTAACATGGTTGACACTCTATTTTAATTTTATCGGTCGGCTAGTCTGGGTCCAGAGGACCTTGTTTACGCAATCTATTAGGGGTGACAACCTTCTCAGGAGGTCATTCCCTAGTAAACAAGGGGTGCCCTCTGGGGTCACAACTATGACCGGGTGTTTCAACTTGTGTCGCCCGATCTTAATGTCCAAGTCTGCAGTCCCCTCAACGGGAATTTCCTTCCCGTCAAAGTTCTGCAGTTGTCCAGGAAGAGAGGTGAGAGGAATTTGGTAATCCTCTCCCCTTCCTGCATTCAGTTCATCAAAGGCCCTTCTGGACAGAAGGGTAGCTTGAGATCCAGTGTCCACCAGTGCCGAGATTGTACCCTGCCCTGTACTTGTACCGGGGCATAATATCTTCCCTCCTTCTCCTCAAGGGGGCACAGATAGTGTACATTTTTGGACAACTGGTGGGCTAATTTTCTGGTTTTGGACATCGCTAGCGAAGAGATTTGGGCAGAATTCTGTGGAGAGCCTTGGGAATCTGAAAGAAAAATTTGGCAACTGGAGATCAGAGCCATTGTGGGTTCCCCTGGCTCCGGTTCTGGGCCGCCCCCCCCTTTTTGGAGGCAGTCACCAGGATGGGTTTGAACCAGGGGATTTTCTTGCGGTTGGTTCTGGGATGAGATGGTGGGCGGCGGTAGCTCAGTCTCCACATCTCCCCAGTCTGGATTTGCATCCCTAGGGACCCACTTTTCTTTGGGAGGAGTTCCCCCCTCTCTGAAGGAGAAGATCCTTTTCCCAGGATCCTCTGAGGATCCCTCTCCCTCAAATTGGAAGATCTGTACCTCCTCCTCAAACTGAGTCTGTTTGGGTCTTTTGTTTCTCCTACCCCCCCTCTGCTCCTTAGGAGGCAGACTTTCAGGGGCAAGAGATTTTGTTTCAGGTTCCTGGGTTTCCAGGGGCTGTTTACAAGTGAGGAAGGAAGCTTCCTCCAAGGCTTTACACCCCCCTTCCCCTTGTGCCTCCTCCCTGGGAACCGATGAGTTATCGGGGTGCTGCCCCCGTCATTGTTCTGGAGCACCAGGTCCAGAGTTGGGTGCGTTCTGCGCCGGCATGCCGATCTGAGGGTTCTGCTGAGCCCTCAGGATGTGACCCAGATCCCGCGCCATGTTTTGAACCTGGCGCTCTAACTGGGAAACCCGCTCAGGCTGATACGGGGCCCTGTTTTCTCCCCTGGGCTGATCCCGGGAAGGGTAGCTATCCCTTCTTTGGTAGTACCCCTGGTTGGGAAGATTTGGGTACCCCTCCACCCTTGGCCTCCCCTCTCCCGGATTCAGTGGTCTGGGCTCAGGGAATTGGGGAAAGAAGGATGGATGGTTTTGGGGCTGGAAGTCGGGTGGATATCTGGGGAAAAAGTTCTGCCCAGGGTTTGGTAAATTTCTGCCCTCCTGTGGGAAGTTTGGAGGGAAGTTACCTGGGTTAGGTGCTTGTCTGGATCCCCCCCCTTGGGCTTGAGGAGTCCACACATAACCCAGGATGGGTCGATTTCCCTTGTAACGGGGACTTACATAATCAGGAGAGCGAGGGACCCCATTTGTGGGGCTGCCTCCGTGGCTCCCTGTCTGTGACTGACCCGAGGACCTCCTGGGCCTAGCATTATTAGGTGCAGGCAGGTTTTTAGGCCCCCCCATCTCCAAATCCAAAACGGGGGTGACCTTTACCTCTGCCACCTTGGCAGCAGCAGGGGTGCTGTTGGCTTTGGGGTTTTTCTGGGCATTACTTTTGCTATCTATCGGTTTCTGCACCTCATAGATCCGGGTAGCCTGTTCAATGACCCAGTCTAAAGATCTTTTCTCGTGAAAATCCCTCACGAGCTGGGTCATGATATATTTGGGCAAGGCATGGAAAAACGTATTTATAAATTCCGTGCTATCCGTGCGCACCCTTCTTGTGGTCTGTGCAAAAGCACGCTTTAACTCCTGCACAAATTCTTGTGGGGCCTGATCCTCCCCACATTGCAAATTGTAGGCTGCCTTGCGAGCCTCTTGAGGATTTCTGTGAACAGAAAAATGTTTCAGGATGGCCGCCTTATATGTGGACCATCTTAAATGATTTTGGTCCTCCAGCCCCGCAAAGAAACTGGAGTATTCCGGGGAGAATGTCCACTTTACATATTGAATACAGCTTTGGCTGTCCTTCAAATGGAAAGTCTCCATCATTTGTTCAAACAACTCTAAGTGCTCCCAAACAGAATACTTAGCGTTCTTATGGTAAGGCGTGATGACGCTCCTGATCGCCTTAATCTGCTTTAAGGGGTCCTTAAGCAAGGCCCTTTTTGCCTTATTGGCCTTTTTGGTTCGGGTAACCCTTGTCCATTCTTCCTCGGACTCAGAGGCACTGCTCCCAGAGGTTCCCGTCTGTTCTTCCAGGTTTTCCCAGATTCTGCGAGCCTGGGAATGGCTGGCAGAATGTGGGGACCTGGTCTCCTGTGTCCTGCGCAGTTCAGAGGAGTCTTCAGATTCCTCCTTGCTGCCAGGATTTGATGGGTACCCCCTCCACTGACCTAACTGGGCAGAGGTTTTCAGGATGCCCTTAATGGGCCTACTCTCCTGGGGTTCCCCATTGAACTGTACTGTACTTGGGTGCCCATACCCGGATGCCCACCCCTCCATTCCTGAGTGGTACTGGCCTATGAGCCCCATACTCTTAGCTGGATAGTAATCTGCCATCCCTGTGGCCCTGTGCTCATGTGCGCCAGGGGACATGGGGGTGGTAGAGTCCAGGGACTGGGGGAGATGAAGGCCCCTGGTGGTAGGGCTCCTGCGGTTATGGTCAGGAATCTCTCTTTCCCAGCGGACCTCATCTCTATCCGCCCCTGCTCCCTGTTGCAATGCAAGAGCCTGCATTTGTGCTTTCAGTTCCTCTGTTAAGGCCTTACTCGACTCTATCAGTTTCTCCTGCATCGCTACCTGTTGTTGGAGCCTATCATTGTGTTGACAGAGGGCCTCATTTTCCCTCTGTGCTTCCTGGTTGGTCCTGGAGAACTGGGCCAGTCTTTGCTGCAGGAGGTTTACCTCCTGAGCGGTGTCCCTATTGGCCTGCTCCTTTCTTGCTAGAGCATCCTCCACCCTCCTGGTGTGCTCTAACAAGTTCTGGTGTTCTTTTTGGAGGTCACCCAGTCCCTGGTGGGCCAGGTGATTTTCTTCCATTTTTCTTTTTAAATGGCAGACTTCCTGGCCTAAGGTATCCCTTTCATGACTAAGAGCCTGCATCTGTGCCGCCAGGTCGTCCCTTTGCCTTTGGAAGGCACCAGCATTCTGGCGCTCCTGATCAAACTCTGCCTGGGTATCCAGGTCTTTCAGAATTAGTTTGTTGCTCTCTGCCTTCACTCTATCTAGGTGGCCTTGCAGGGTGACTACCTGCTCAGCACATACCCTGTTGAAGTCCAGTTGTTGCTCCAGCTTTTTCTGGCTTTGCAGTAGGGAGTCCAAACCTTCTTGGTGTTCCTTCTGCAAGGCCAGAAATCTGGTATCCTGTTCTGACTTTTCCTTTTGCAGCACATCCATATCCTCCTTTATTTTAGTGATGTACAGTCTGCTGTCATTTTCTGACTTCTGGCTCCTCTGCAGCCTCTGCTCAGAAGAGACCAGGTCAGATTGGACCTTCTCTAACACCATCTGTTGCCTATTTGCCAGATTTTGGCTTTCAGCACATCTATCCTGCATGTCTCCCATATATAGGTACAGGTATGCTGCTATCCTGGCAATCTTATTGTGTTCCTCTTTGGCTTTAGGAGCCATATATAGTTCACTCAGGGCCACATGTAATGGACCCTGATCTCTCCATAAGTCTGACCCTGTTTCAGTGACCTGTCGTGTGATGGCCTGCAACCAGGCATCCTGGCCCTGCTCAGCCCATTCACCTCTCACAAATAGTTTATGTAAGAAGTGCTCTCTGGCTATTTTCATATCTACCAAGGTCGTCATTCTAGAGATTGGTCTCTGTCCTGACTTACAGGAGTTAGTATTTTATTTTTGCAGAACAGAACTTTTCTTGGAGTGTCCCTTTTGAGGAATGCTTCACAGCGTAATGCAGCGTGGTGATCCGACCGGATGTATGTATCCCGTCAGTTAGCGCACTGTATTAAGCTGCACAAATGGTAAATCTAACCCAACGTCTCGGCTCGAGCCCCCAATTTGTAAGAGGATTCAATTCAGCACTACAGCTAAGTTAACGCCTAGTCTAGAATACTGAATGAAAACCCTTATTGATATATCTTTATGTCCAGTTCATGCGTTCTGGATGACTACCCCTATATAACACCCCTCTCTTGGAATCCCCCTGACCCCACTGAGCCAAGAAGTAGTTCTGTTTTGCAAGTTAAAAGGTTTATTTGATAATTTAAACAAGAGATGTATATATCACACCTTATAATAAATTAATAATTGAATAGCACACTTAATCTGATATGATAAAGATCAACAACGGAGAATCTGGCACTAGCACACTTCTTATAATCACTAATGAGTTGACATGAAATGGATAAGGTAGCACACTGGTAAATAGGAACAAAAGTATAATGTGGTAGAGGATGCTTTATGTAAGCTCAGGTGGATGCAATATTCAATGAATGCAGTACAGAAAATACTCAATATGATTTCAACCAAACAATGTAATCACTTTTCTCTGGCAATCCCCTCCCCCCCTTGATGCAAGGCAAGGAAATGGAAGGAAAACACACAGTTCTCAGAAATGCAATCAATGTAAATCAGTTCACCCCAGCAAGCTTACACTACAGAAAACAGATAGGAGTTTTGAAAACACAGGCAAAATGCTTTGATATGTGCTAGCAATGGATGAGAAATATGCTGGAAATGCTTTTAATTCCCTTTCAGAGGTTCAGGGTGAGTGGTATCTAGTTAATATTAGTCCAGGCTCACACTAGCAATGATTCAGGGATAGTTAGCAGGTTAAACGAATTTCTGGCAAATGGAAGGCAAGCAGCAGCAGTTTTTACATGTGAAGAAATTTGCAAATCGTGGCAAAATTCGCGCGTGCGTTTTCCGCGATTGCGGTAAAACTATAAGGGGTAGGAATGTGGTTCTAGGTTCGTAGGAAAGCCACGATTCTAAGCTTTCTAAGGAAAGTTACTGCAAGTCTCTAGCCCAGAGTTATGAGCGATTTAGTAAAGGTCGTTTTTGGTTTTGCAAATTTTAAACGCACACTTTTTCAGCTTTAAAAATGATGGCAGAATAACACAATTGCTAAGCTGCAGTTCTACTTAGGTTAAATAGATTGAATTAGATGAATTTAAACTAAGAGATTGGTTCTACACAGTTCTGCTGGGTACTCACACTATATTCTTGAATTAAATGGGCCTCATCACGGATCTGGTCAGGGTTTTGGACTGGGCTCGGGTCTCTCTCTGGGCACAGCACTGCTTTCTCTCTGGGTACAGCACTGCTTTCTCTCTCTGGTCTGGTCTCTAGTTTGGCTTTCTGGAGGTTGATGAATTTGAAGTCTGGATCTCTGGATGTTGTATGGTCCGGCAGAGCACGTTGCAGCAAATTGAATTGAAGGTCCCTATCTGTCCTGACTGTCTGCTTTTATGTGTTTAGAATGTGGGTGTGTTCTAGCATCACTGACCCTACCTCTCTCTCAGCTTCTAATTGGTCAAACTTCCATTTATCATTTGATTGGGGAATGAACTGTGAGTCAGAGGGATGTCATTTTATGGCTTGCAGATAGGACACTCCTCTGTCAGATTGCACACATTCTATATTTGATAATAAAAGACATATTTCACAGTTACACAGTTGCTTGAAATTACATATACATGGTGTGGCTGAATTTAGCCATGTCTCTGTCCAAATCTGCTGTTTCTAAGAGCTTGCATTCAGAAATGGCACATAATTGACTTTTTAACTGATTTTTCACTTTCTGACATTGACCCAACTTTACATACATGTGTGCAGGGAGTATGGACATTAACTGATGAAGTTTCAGATTTTTAACATGCATACATTTAGAGTAATATCCACTTTTCCGCTAAAACCCCCCTGAACACGCCACCGGGTCGAAAAACCTCTTAAAATGTGGGCAGAAAAATCACAAGAATTATGGTATCATTTATAAAATGTTCACATGTCCGCTCTATGAATGATCCATCTTTTTAAAGTTATGTTCTGGCTCCAAAGGGGTGTGGTTTCCTCTCAGCACAAGGTAGAAATACTGGTTTATCCAGTTCTGCCAAGCCACCTTGCTCTCACAGGCAGTGCCCCTCCCCTTTCCTCAGGAGGAAGCCACTTTTTACGACCATTTACGACTCCTGCCAATAAAACCTTTGCCTGAGCCAGGACAGGGCTTTGTTCACTTTCCTGCAGAGCACAGGTAATTCAATTGTCAGATAGATGGCATATCCTTAGTGTGGCCAGCAAAAAGGCAGATGGGCCTGGGAACACAGTTGTGACTCAAGTTTCACTCCTGATGGGGGTAGTTGCCAGGCAAATTGGAATCTCTTTAAGCTGTCATTTCTGTTCCCCAGTTTCTGCATTCAAATAAAACTAAACATTTTCACATATGCAGCTAGAAGGCTGATTCTAAGTTTAAAACTATGACATTTAAACAGTTACAAAGGCATGTGACACCAAACATAGGTCACTCATTTAATCTAAACATTTAGATTTTTTTAGTGTCTTTAAATCCAGTGCAACTTAAACTGCTGCAATCCACAGCTCAGCCAGTCTTGTTATAAACCTTCAAGTCACTTCAGAATATCACTTTACATTGTATCCACCTCTCAGTAAGTCTTTCTTTAGCCTGCTTTGGGTTCATTCGGTTTTACACAAAAAAGTAAAATCTGGTGTGGTTTTAAAATGCCGGCTTTTGGATAGTGGTGAGTTCTGGTACTGCACCCATTTTTGGGATTTAACAAATGAATTCCCCACAATTCTAAGTTGCATTTGGCAATCAGCATTGCCATTCCCAATGCTTTCAGACTACTGTGCGGGTAGTCCAATGGTGGTTTTAGGCAGTTTCCTTCTGTGCCCATAACATCGGCAAAAATGAGTGGCAGCCTATTCTTCATGCATTTCCCTGTGCATTTTCTGGGAAGCTCTGGCCATCATGATGTTTTCCATGTCAGTACTGCACAGTTTTGAGGTATGGCTCGGATGCATGGGTAAATACATCCCACAGGTACCACAATTTGCGGTACCGTAATTACCACCTTCCCCAGTCCCATTGAGCCCTATGGGGCAAAAATGGGAATGGGGAAGGGCCAATGTTCAATGGGGAATTACTGCCCCGCCAACCTTGGAATGGGGTGGTAATTCCCCATTGAATATTGGCAGACTCGTTACAACACCGGCAGCAACCATGGTGCTAACAGCGCCATGGGTTACCGCCAGTGTTGTAATGAGGGCCAGTGAGAGTTGAAATTGTGTTTCTATCTTTAAAACTGAGGGAGTTATAGAGGTTTTAGTGAGTGGTGTTTTCGAAAATAAAGACGCAAATTTGGACAAGGACTTGAGTTTAAAACCAGAAAATATGGATTATGCTTCTACTCAAGACTAGAGCTTTCAAACTAGACAACCAGGTTGGGATGAAGTAAGCTCTGAGACTGATTCATGACTTCAGTAACAGATCCCCAGCGCCACCCCGGCGGAACCAGTCCAAGCACTCGAAGTGGGATTTATGGATAAGAGTTACACAAATAAAAATGACTATGAACATGATGCTTTAGCAAATAGACAGGATAGGATAGCACTAAAGATTTTGACACTGTTACTGATTATGAAAGAAGTGATAGTTCAGAGATTAGGGTAGAACAAGATAAGGCAAGGTATATAATAGTTCTCTAGAGTCCTGCTAATACTCACAATCCAATGGGATTTAAGATTTTTGGACCATCAAAGTTCTGGTCAATTGGGTCGGTCATCTGGGAAGGACAGCACATCAGCTACGCCGGTCCCCGGAACTACATGGGATCTGCGCTTCTTGTTTCTGGATATTTCAGATCAACGGGGTGGCGAGTTCAGCAGGCAAGCATTTATGGTAGCAAGCCAGATAGTTTCAGGATGCTTCCCCACACCACAGGGCTTCACTGAGTTGTGAGGATTAGTCGAGAATTGAGGCCTAGCTGAAAATGGTTCAGCTACTGCTTGGCCTGGTGGTTGGCATCTGGATCTTGAAGGATGTTGAAGGCTGGATGTTGAATGCTGGATCAAAATGCTTCACTGGAATCAGAAGACAGAGGGCCTCATTACGACTTTGGAGGTAGCCATGGCACTATTGGCGCCATGGCTGCCTCCAAAATCGGGTCCGGGTTCCCTGAATGGGGAATTACCAGCCCATTCCGAGTTCGGAGGGCCTGGTAATTCCTCCTTCAGGGAAACCGGGCCCAGACCTTCCCCATTCCCATTTAAGCCCCTATAGGGCTCAATGGGAATGGGTGCGGGAACTAACAATGGGGCCATTGATAACAATGGGTCTATTGACCGGCCCATTTTTAGCTCCCTGGTCCCCTCGCGGGACCCGATCTGGACGTCTGGTAAAACCAGACGTCCAGAGGGGGTCCCCCGAAGGGACCTCGTAATCGTGCGGAGTGGGTTTAACAGCGTCGGCACCATTACCGGCACCGTTAAACCCATTCCGCACATCTTGTAATGAGGCCCAGAGTCTCTCCTATGTGTTGTCAGATGTCCTTATTTATCCTGTCAAATGACATCACCAAATGGGTGTATGGGCCGACTTAACTAAACCTGCCCCTGTGAACTGAGATTGGATCAGAGCCTCCTCTCCGCCTTGCATCCGGTTGATTGGATCAAAGAAAGATGATATGGTTTTATTTTTACAATACTTAGAAACCTCCCCTAGCCACTAGTATCACAATTGAATTGTGTCCTAAATACATTTTCATACCTTTGTAACCTCTATGGAAATCACATACAATGATTACATATTTTATGGAGTATCTGTTCATCAAAATCCCACAGCTGTGAGACCTCGTTTCGCCTTTCTGCAGCATTTTGTCCATTTCACCATGAAAACATTTTTCAAAATGTCTCCAAATTTCCACAAATATGCACTTTTAGCATAGGAATGTGTGTGCAAAGTTGATCAATTCTAGCATAAATACAATTCCCATAAAACCACATATATTGCAATTCCTGTTCAGAATATGCTACACAGTTCCACCAAATTTTCAAACGTAGGGCCAAAAATTAGATAACAAATCTGCCCTTTTTATATTTTTCAACACTTCTGATAGCGAGCTATAAATATCTAAAAAATATTCATGATATGTTCTTTAGTAGCAAATGTTCAGCCTTTTGTCTGTCTCTGGAGGCAAGGAGCAGCCCCCACCTTTGGGATTTCCTTCTGCAAGCCTAGTTTATGAGCTGTTCACACGTCCATTTCCTGCCCTGGAGAATCTGCCATTGTTCATTCCCTGGCAGCAGACACAAGTCTGACATACCCCACAATTATCATGTGTCAGTGAGCATCTGCTGAGAGCAATGCCCTGCCCTTGGGTGGAAATCTGTTTTTCAACCCCTTGCAGGTCCAGCCAGCCTCGGTTATTTCTTAATTTCTTGACCTGAAATCCAGCATAAAACAAACTTGTTGCATCAGATAACATATATAATTTACGTTCTAGATTTAACCTGTGGGATCAAAACAACTGAGATCCGTGTTCCTTTCAGCAACAGTCCTTTTATATTTGCTAATCCAGCAGACCTTTAGTTTAGACAACCTTAAAGTTTAATCAGGAGAGCCCATTTGACAGGGGCTGTCACTCACAGGTAGCCCAGTGTGGCTGCACACATATTTTTGACAGGAATTGTCATTCACAGGCAATCCAGTTTTGCTGAGAAGGTGTTTTGCAGTTAACATTTCAGGACCTTATAAATTCACAATGCTTCATTAGACTAAATGAATTTTAGCACCAAGCAAGATGTTGAGTGTTGGAAAGTGTTATTTACAGGCATTTTGAAGTTTTAGCAGCGAGGTAAATGTCATTTACAGGCAAATTGTGGCGTTTCACTTGCAAAGCGCTGCTTCTCCGTCTGCACTCTGTGCTTACTTGTCATGGAGCCCACTGGCACTTTTTCTGCAGCGTGTGATCTGTTCCACCACGCATGAACCATGGGTGGCAGGTTATGCAGCCATCTTTTTGTATGTTGAAAAAAACGCGGTTTTGGAGGTTTTGGCGCGTATAAGGGTTTCGCCGCCATGTTACTGTTTCTCGCACCATAGATAGCAGAGTGAGGCCACGTAGTATAGCAGAGTGGGTCATTACATCCCACACATGCTATTACCCCAGCAAAAAGTGTCAAAAGTGTCAGTCTTAGAACAACTTCGAAGCACTTCCTCCACAGAGATGTTTCTCCTCCACAGTGATGTTTCAAAGGGCTTCTTCTCCCGCATAGCAGTGCTCTATTTAGAAATAAATGTCTTCATCTTCATCAGAGAACCAAAAATAACCTAGCATGCCCTGCAAGGGAACTGCTCAGAGATTTGCTCTGCAGTGCTTTGTTTGGGGTGTAGTGGCAATAACTATATGTTCGCAGTCAATTGATTTCTCTAGATGAAGCACCTCAAAACTAGTATGCAATAAAGTCAAGCTAGTGCATACTTCTTTATAGTTGTGCTCCTGGGGGTAAAAGGAGGTTGACAAACAGAGAGCCAGGCAACGTGCCTCATACACAAGTACTGGGATGAGGAAGAGTAGGGCCAGGAGTAATAAAGATTAACAATAAGTAAGTCAGGCACTAAACAAAAGACCACGCCATTACCATTACCTGCGTGTCCCTCTCTTTCATCCCAGTACTTACCTATGAAGCACCTTGCCTCATAGGTAAGTATTGGGACGAGGAAGAGTTGGATTAGGAGTAATGAATATTACAGGTACGTAAACAGAGCCATACACTCTCTCACACAATCAGTCACCCATACATTTACATGGGCATGCTTTCACCATAGACTCACACATGCACACCCAGGCAGCCACCCATACATCATGCACTCACTCATTCACACACATTACATTATGTACATACACACACTTACATGCACGCACACAGATATACACAAAATACATTTTCTTACCTTTCAATCTGTTGATCCAGGACAGGGAGCAAGACCTCCAGCTACATTCAGCAGGAATGCTTGGTCTGGTCATGAGCTGGAGGCCTCCATGTCATGTGCGTGGAGGAGCCCAGTGAAATAGTTTATTTTTTAAGTCACTCTGCGTCATAAAGAAATAATTTCCATTACTGTAACTGAAACAATGGGCCTCATTACACGGATGGCGGTAAGGATTTACCGGTACCGGTAAAATACCGGTACCGGTAAATCCTTACCGCCTTACTACGAGGTCCCTTTGCGGGTTGGGGGATTTAACGCCTGCTTTTTGCAGGCGTTAAAATCCAACCCGCAAAGGGACCTCGGAGCTACTTACGGCACCTTTTGCGGTGCCGTAATTAGCGCCTTCCCCATTCCCATAGAGTCCTATGGGGCAGAAATGGGAATGGGGAAGGGCAATGGTGGAAGGTGGATTTACCGCCCCTCCAACCTTGGAATGGGGCGGTAAATCCCCTTTCCACTAAGGCGGTGCCGGTATTTTACCGGCATGAGCCATGGCGCTAATAGCGCCATGGCTCACCGCCCACCGTGTAATGAGGCCCTATGTCTTTATGATAGCAGAAGGACTTCAAAAAGAAACAATCCTTACCCCTTCTGGGGGTGGTTAAAGACCATTTCTGCTCCCCAAAGGAGGGGTGAATGCCATATTAAAATTTGTGGGCCATCTGATGGGGAACGTGTGTGGTGTAAAGTTGAAGAATTTAGCAGTGAGGTGTTAGTTAGGGAGCAACAAAGTGGGAAGGAGGAGTACAGGTAAGGGCCCAAAAACCTACACTGACAAAAGTTAGACAAAGTGGAGAGTCCTTTGTTGGTTGCAGGGGTTGTAGTCTGGTATGGAGTTATCATAGGAAAGATGATGGGCTTTCCAACAAAGGTACACAGTGGTTTCTAAGCGGAATGTATAGCAGTCTCATTTTCTTGTTAAGATTTTGACTTGGTGGCTATAACGAATATTCACCTCAGGGAGGTGAAGAAGGAAGGGGGTGAGTATTCTGGTCAAACTGGTACATAGGGTGTGGTTCCTAAGCAGGAGGTACAGCTAATCATTTTTATTTGTAAAGTGTCTTTGATTGGAGACTTTGGCGCCTGGTCCATTTACAAGGGCAGGTTTAAGAGACAACCAACCTCGCTTCGTGTTAACCACAGCCATTGCTTGATAACCAGTTCAGTTATATAAAAAGCCACCTCTTCAGCTATTTCATGAGTGTCAGGTGCTTCTATTCCATGCAGGGTTGTTATGTTTTTATTGCCTGTCATAATATGTCCGTGATGGTATTTACTGCATGGTGTATTTCCTAGGAATACCACCAGAATACAAGTTTATAGCCACTGTAAAGAAATCCCCCACTTTTTATCCAAAATGGGAAGGTATAAATAATAAAACCTTCAGATGGTGTAAACATTTTTCCCATAGTGAAGGTTTTTGTTAGGGCATACTGTCACTTCACTTCACAAAACTAAATTTGCAGGGGGACCCTAGAAAGGCCCCTCTCACTTTACCTGTGTTTTAGTGTGATTCCCACTCCATTTATTGTGCTGGATTGCTTCTAGAGGGCTCTGCCTTTGTGGTGTAGTCCTTTGTATGTATCTGTCCTTTTTACCCTCTCCTCCCATCTTCAGAGCAGTTGGCTGAGGCTCCCTCAGCCTCCTCCACCCTCCATTTCCTTTCCCTGGTCCATCTCCCAGCCCCATTCCTGATAGGGCCATCCATCTCCAGGAAGCACTCTTAGGAGTGAGTCCCAGGACAGCCTTGCCCGGGCTGCCAGCAAAGGGCCAAAGGCAAAGGGCACCTCCCTAGGACACCTCCATTGTCGGTTTGCCATTGGCACCATACAAATCCATCTACTGCTACAAACAGGTAAGGTCGCTTTCTTGATGACCTTACCTAGGAATGGAAGAAGGGTGATGGGGCGGTATTTAACTGGGTTGGCGGGATCCAGAGTGGGTTTCTTTAGTAGAGGGAGGATTTGTCCCGTTTTTAGGGTCAACGTGAAGAAGCTTTGAGCTAGGGAGCTGTTGATGATCTCCAGGTAGGGAAGGAAAGCTTCTGCGGGGAGGGTCTTGAGGATGGATGTTCGGAGGATGTTGTCTGTATACAATGTGGCTTTGAGGGCGGTCAGGGTTTCTATCAGGTCCTCTGTCGAGAGTGTCTTAAACGTTGTTCAGGATGAAGCAGTTTGCGAGGAGGGACATGAGGTGGGTCTGTGGATGCATAGCTGGTGTCTATGTGCTGACAAATCTTGCCTGTTTTGTTGATGAACAAGGTGTTGATTGCTGGGGAGTTTTCAATGGAGTGTGGTATGGCAGGGGTGGGTATCAGTTTGACGTAGAGCTTGACTGATTTGAAGAAGGCTCTGCTTTTGTTATCAGCTTCTGCTATGGTGTTCTGATAGACAGAGGTCTTGGCTGTGTTGGTGATGCTCAGAGTTCCTTGAGGAGTGCCAAGTTGGATGTGGTCCTGGAGTGGTGTCATGTTTTCTCTTGTTTCCTGTTTACTCTTTTTGTGAAGTTGAGTTTTTGCGTGTACCAGGAAGCTGATGGTTTCGGTTTGCAGGTGCATTGTTTCAGTGGCGATGCCAGTCAATGTAGCCCGAAAGAGTGGTGTTAAGTGCTCCCAGTATACAGTTACAGTTCAGTTAGAGGGTTCAGTCCTTGTAATGTGGAGGTTGGTGAGGTCTTCTGTGAGGTCTTCTGCCAGGAAGTTCTTGAAGGACCTGAAGGATTGTCTGCTGGTTTTCTGCAGGGAGTGCTTGACTGGGGTGGTGTGCAGGATGTTGAAAGGCACGGATAGGTGGTCAGAACAGTCCGGCGGGAGAGAAGAGGTATAGTGGAGGCAAGACAATGCAGTGATGATTAAGTCGAGAACATTATCTTTCTCGTGTGTTGGGTCTTTTGTGTGCTGTGTGAGGCTGAGGTGTAGAGAAGACTGAGAACAGTTTCCTTTATCGGTTTGGTGGCCTTGTTGCCTGGAAGTTGAAGTCGCCTCGGAAGATGCTGTAGGCATGCATGAGGCACATGGTCTGACCAGCTCAGTGAAATCTCTGATGAAGGTGGTGCTGGGTTTGGGTGGTCTGTAGATGACTTGGAAGGTGACTATGTCTGCTGGGGAGAGCAGGAAGAGGCAGGAGAGGACTGCAAATGAGACAATGTTGTTAATGTCAAGTCTGCTGCAGGTCCACAAGGTCTTGTGGATGACTGTGAGGCCTCCGCCTGTCTTGTTCGGTCAGTCTCTGTGATGGATGCTGCAGCTGTTGGAGACAAGGACCTTCTAGGATGGGGGTGATGGGGGTTGGGGTGGGTGTCAGCCAGGTCTCGTGATGAAGATGGCATCAAAATGTGTGTGGTGATGAGGTTGGCAATGTCTGTTGCATGGCTGATAGCTGAGCGGACATTGTCGAGCATCACATTCTGGGTTGTGCACGGTGAGGAGGTGCTGATGACTTGGGGCTGATGTGGGTGAGGTTTGCTGCATTGCAGAATCCATGCCTTATAAGAGGATCAATGTCATTGACATTGGCGTTGCCTGATGATAGAGGGGCTGGTCTGTGGGGATGGAGGGAGAAAACACATGTCAGTGCACGCTTACCTGTTGTCTGAGCAGGCATTCGGGCCCTGGGCCATCCCAGTCCGACAGGTCCAAACAGAAATTGCCCTTTTCTTCGTCTGCCCTTCACTTTGGATGGCCAAGCGAGAAACACCCTTGATCTAAGAGTTAAAAACAGAAAGGAAGAGGCAGGGCTAAGAAGGTGGGTGGGGATTAAGCCAGATGACCCAGATCCACTTGCACCTGCTCACCAACTGCAAAGTTAAAGATGCTGTAGGGCGCTTTAGTAGGGAAAAAGAGCAGCAAACCAGGAAGGCGCAAACAGTTTAAAGTGATTAGCAAGTGGGCGGGGCTTAGTCCTGGTGACCTCAATCAACTTGCACCTCCTCACCAATTGCCTTTATGTATTGCATGTATTGCATTTAGATTAATGTTTGAGGGTAGCTAATGTATTGCATTTAGATGCATTGTTTAGGGTAGCCGATGTATTGCATCTAGATTAATTGTTTAGGTTAGCCAATGTATTGCATCTAGATGAATTTCTGAGGTTAGCCAGTGTATGGGATTTAGATTAATTTTGAGGGTAGCCAATCTTTTGCATATAGATTCATTTTTAAGCACATCCAATGTATTTCATCTGGATGAATTGTTGAAGTTAGCCAATGTATTGCACGTACATGCTTTTTGGAAGATAGCCTATGTATTGCATTTAGATTGATATTTGAGGGTAGCCAATGTATTTCATTTAGATGAATTTTGAAGGTAGCCAATGTATTGCATTTAGATTCTTTTTTTAGGGTAGTGAATGTATTGCATTTAGGTGAATTTTGAGAGTAACCATTTTATTTTCATACAGAATATCTTTGAGGGTAGACAATACCATATTATGCTAGGTGCATTTATGTAGCCAATGGCCAAAATGTATACAATGTGACTTTGAGGGCGGTCAGGGTTTCAATCAGTTCCTCTGTCGAGAGTGTCTTAAATGTTGTTCAGGATGAGGCAGTTTGCGAGGAGGGACGTTAGGTGGGTCTGTGGATGCATAGCTGGTGTCTATGTGCTGACAAATCTTGCCTGTTTTGTCGATGAACAAGGTGTTGATGGCAGAGGAATTTTCAATGGAGTGTGGTATGGCAGGGGTGGGTATCAGTTTGACGTAGTGCTTGACCGATTTGAAGAGGGCTCTGCTTTTGTTATCAGCTTCTGCTATGGTGTTCTGATAGACAGAGGTCTTGGCTGTGTTGGTAATGCTCAGAGTTCCTTGAGGAGTGCCAAGTTGGATGTGGTCCTGGAGTGGTGCCATGTTTTCTCTTGTTTCCTGATTACTCTTTTTGTGAAGTTGAGTTTTTGCGTGTACCAGGAAGCTGATGGTTTCGGTTTGCAGGTGCATTGTTTCAGTGGCGATGCCGGTCAATGTAGCCCGAAAGGGTGGTGTTGAGTGCTTCAAGTAGACAGTTACAGTTCAGTTAGAGGGTTCAGTCCTTGTTATGTGGAGGTTGGTGAGGTCTTCTGTGAGGTCTTCTGCTGGGAAGTTCTTGAAGGACCTGAAGGATTGTCTGCTGGGTTTCTGCAGGGAGTGCTTGACTGGGGTGGTGTGCAGGATGTTGAAAGGCACGGATAGGTGGTCAGAACAGTCCAGCGGGAGAGAAGAGGTATAGTGGAGGCAAGACAGTGCAGTGATGATTAAGTCGAGGACATTACCTTTCTCGTGTGTTGGGTCTTTTGTGTGCTGTGTGAGGCTGAGAGTGTAGAGAAGACTGAGAACAGTTTCCTTTATCGGTTTGGTGGCCTTGTTGCCTGGAAGTTGAAGTCACCTCGGAAGATGTTGTAGGCATGCATGAGGCACATGGTCTGACCAGGTCAGTGAAATCTCTGATGAAGGTGGTGCTGGGTTTGGGTGGTCTGTAGATGACTTGGAAGGTGACTATGTCTGCTGGGGAGAGCAGGAAGAGGCAGGAGAGGACTGCAAATGAGCCAATGTTGTTGATGTTAAGTCTGCTGCAGGTCCACAAGGTCTTGTGGATGACTGTGAGACCTCCGCCTGTCTTGTTCGGTCGGTCTCTGTGTTGGAGTGTTGGATACTGCAGCTGTTGGAGACAAGGACCTTCTAGGATGGGGGTTGGGGTGGGTGTCAGCCAGGTCTTGCGATGAAGATGGCATCAAGAATGTGTGTGGTGATGAGGTTGGCAATGTCTGTTGCATGGGTGATAGCTGAGCGGACATTGTCGAGCATCACATTCTGGGTTGTGCACGGTGAGGAGGTGCTGATGACTTGGGGCTGATGTGGGTGAGGTTTGCTGCATTGCGGAGTCCATGCCTTATAGGAGGATCAATGTCATTGACATTGGCGTTGCCTGATGATGGAGGGGCTGGTCTGTGGGGATGGAGGGAGAAAACACATGTCGGTGCACGCTTACCTGTTGTCTGAGCAGACATTCGGGCCCTGGGCCATCCCAGTTCGACAGGTCCAAACAGGAATTGCCCTTTTCTTTGTCTGCCCTTCACTTTGGATGGCCAGGCGAGAAACGCCCTTGATCTAAGAGTTAAAAACAGAAAGGAAGAGGCAGGGCTAAGAAGGTTTGAATGGCATTTATATGAATTTTGAGGGTAGCCAATGTATTGGATCTAGATAAATTGTTTAGGGTAGCCAATGTGTTGCATCTAGATGAATTTCTGAGGGTAGACAGTGTATTCCATTTAGATACATTTTGAGGGTAGCCAATGCATTACATCTAGATTATTTGTTTAGGGTAGTGAATGTATTGCATTTAGGTGAATTTTGAGAGTAACCATTTTATTTTCATCCAGAATATCTTTGAGGGTAGGCAATACCCTATTATGCTAGGTGCATTTAGGTAGCCAATGGCCAAAATGTAGCTGCACTTTGAATTCTCCCCCTTATAAATCAGCTGCATCTATGCAACCAAGAACCAGCCAAGACACACCGGTACATATCATACACCATGCCAATGCATACTAGCCAAAGTCACAGCCACCCATCTGCATGCATCGGCTATCATGCACTACTCTAATACACATTGCACTACACCTTTGCCATTAGAATACAACTATCCCCTATGATAAAAATGCAGTCTAGCTGCACACACAATGATTCTCCTGCTGACGCATACTCTCCAGGCTACATCTCTGCACGCATCCACTATAAGCACTACTCTAAGACACACTGCACAACACTTCTGCCATTGGAATGCAGCTATCCCCCAAAATAAAAATTCAGTCTAGCTGCACACATAATGATTCTCCTGCTCTCACATACTCTCCAGACTACCTCCCTTCACCCATCCACATGCCTGCTCGGCATGGGTGACTAGCAGGGACTTGGCCACCCCTACCTGCCTCCGTATTGGCTAAAATGCGCACACACATTCTATAATTCTCTGATGGATTTCCCATACCTGGACTTCTCTCCCCCAAGGGTGCTCAACCTAAGGCGCATTGGAACCATACCATTGGTGAAAAGGCGCAATACAAATTACCATTACATTACATTTAATATACAGAAGAGTCAATACTGACATTTTTGTGCATTGGTAAAAAGAGTACACTAGCTACTGTATTCAGTCCATTTCGCTCCTCAAAACAAGGGCAGAAATGGATTGTAAACAATCTGAAAATAAAGAATTTAAATTTTCAGTAACATATCATGCAGTATTTCTGAAAATCCTCCTATGTGACCTCAGTAGAGACGGACTGTCATCGTATAAAAGGCCAGACACTTTACAATGACTGCATGTGGCAACAGAAGTTATTGCAGAGAATGTATATATGAGAGGAAGATTATGCGGATTTTACGCTGATTCTATGAATTATTCATATGTAATCATACTGTGTCGTTTAATAATGTCTTTTATGAAATATTTGAACATTACACATTATAAATTTAATGAATTTGATACAGGGTATCTCACTTTGTCATTTAACAATAATGTCTTTTTATGAAGTATTTGACTATTTTACATTTTGTAAAATGATATTATAAAATTCATCAAGTTCAGCTAAAACAATAAAAAATAAAAAATAAAGTAATTATTGCATGTTTAAATGACAAGTGAAAAGTGACAAAACTCATTATGTGCCCCCTACATTTTCTTGTCAGCCATGACTGTTAGCCACGAGAGTGAGGACCAGAAATGCATCTCAAAAGAGGGGTGTCGCTCTCATCTTTTCTTCTTTCCTTTCATGTCCCTCTTTTTCCGGCACTGCACAATGTTTACATTCTAATGTTCCTTTCATCTCTTCAACTATTATTTTCTTTACTCTTTTCGAACTCAAACTTTTCTCTTTCCCCAGTGAATCATGTTCAATGTCCCTCCCTTTTTTTTCTTCCTTACTTGCTCTAGCTGCCATTTTATCAGATTCGCTTTGCTGTTTGTTATGTTTTGGTGTTATGAGATCAGCACAGAATACACGGGAGCCTCAGGTAACATGGACTGCTTTACTGGGTTCGTGGTTACAGGGAACACAACAGGAACATGCATCAGGTAATCAGGACAAGTTCTTAACCAGAGAGACATCCACCGGTCCCCCTGATCTTAGGTTTCAGTTCCAACTGATCTCTTATGGAATGAAAGCAGTTTCACCCAATAACATTCCACAGCCAACACTCCATACTGAACACTCTAAACTCAAACACACACATCAGGGAAAGACCAGAGTAAGTAAAACCCAACACATCTCCCCCCTTACATAACATTGAAATGATGGGAAGGCAGGGGGATGGTGAACACTATGCAATTTGGAGTTAAACACTTATAGAAAACAATCCACAAACATCCTCCTAAAATGTGCCCATCCAAACAACCAAGCTATTACCTTACAGAGACCTTTGCAGTAGCTACAAGAAGCCACACCACTCCTGAACTATCACCAGTACCATAACAGGCCTTTTATGGAACTCACTTCAAGGGAACCAGCCCACAATCTCATACACAACCACTTCCACCTACCTCACAACAATATCCCTGCATCATCATTCACTTACAACGGTTGTGCTAACACAATCTACAGGGATAACCCCACTATCTGCCTAAAGCATAATATTTCAACTCCATTATGGGCGTCCAAAAACACCCTCTAGAGAAACAAATGCTCACAACTGAGCATATTCCAATTTCCACCACTCCACCACTCCAGGTACCATGCCTGAGCTACTGAATGCTCACCATTTGAGCATCTCATGCTCACCATAGAACAACCAAAACACGCACTAATATTTCCACCACTCCACCACTCCGGGCACCATGCCTGAGCTAATAAATGTTCACCATTGAGCATCCCACGCTCACCAGAGCAACCAATAACCTCCACTCCACCACTCCAGGCACCATGCCTGAGCTACTAAATGCTCATCATTGAACATCACATGCTCACCATATAGCAACCAATGCTCACTCTAGTGACCTCCACACCACCACCCCAGGCACCAAGCCTGAGCTACCAAATGCTCACCATTGAACATCCCATGCTCACCCTTGAGCAACCAATGCTCACTCTAGTGACCTCTACTCCACCACTCCAGGCACAATGCCTGAGCTACTAAATGCTCACCATTGAACATCCCATGTTCACCCTAGAGCAACCAATGCTCACTCTAGTGACCTCTACTCCACCACTCCAGGCACCATGCCTGAGCTACTAAATGTTCACCATTGAACATCCCATGCTCAACATTGAACATACTACCACATTCGCAAAACTCTTTGCTCCAAAACACCGGCAAATGCATCCCACAACACTTTGCGTACTCATCGGCAATATGAATTAACATTTAGCATTGCACCTATACATTGCTTGCTACATAACAGTTGTAACCTCACACACATTCCCCCAAACAATACAGTTCGAAACATTTGGCATAAAATATGGTAATCAAATGATAATCCTACACTTGAGTCCAATGTTTAACACTTGCAACCTCTTTCAAAGTCTTTCACCTGTGAAAAAATTGTTACGTTAATGTAAAACATAGCATGACTGAACATTACCCAGGAATGCAGTAGGTCCAAATATAACAAAACATTTTCCAAATTTTTTTTTTTTTTTAGCACTCTCACTCTCACACATGCCATCTGAGCATATGTCGAAAAAACTGCCTGTGGAGAAATGGTCACGTTAGTGCAAATCAAACATTACTGACCATTCCTTCTAAATAGAGTAGAACCAATCAGTATCCAAAACTTGTCATAAACCTCTTGACACAATGAAACGCCAAAATCACATTTTGTCATCACAAAGCACCACTTAAATTGGCACCATACCAGTAAATGGTTCCAACATAATAACTTTCCCACCATAGAGCCATCATATGCCAAATAACAATGCTCTGCCTAGACTAGAATGGGAACAAACTTCCACTACATGAAATAAAAACTGTGACCACTTTGGATATCACCATGTTTCCAAGTGTAAACACTACTGCCCTCATTACAACTCAGGCGGTAAGGGGTTTACGGCGCCGTAAACAGCGCCGACCCTTACCGCCTGAGTACGAGGTCCGTTAGCGCCATGGCGGTTTTAACACCTGCTTTTAGCAGTTGTGACGGTAATAATAAAATGACATTGCAACTGCTGCATACTCAGCTATTACCCTCAGTGGTGACGTCACAATGGCTGCTGCTTGAGCCAGCAAAGGTCAGAATTGCAGCAGTCACTACAGCAGTTAATTAAAGTCGTAACAAGCTTTTCAAACTCCTTGCTTGTTAGTTTTCTGTGACACTTTACAGCGATGAAAGCTTCAATACAAATGAAAAAGAAATTACTCAGAACATTTCAGTGGTCATTGTCGTGGCGGAATGTTTGCTTATGGAGACGCTGAGCAATGATGCAGAATGTCGGGAGAGAAACATCAAGCTTTGTATAAGAGGTTAAGGCCCACCACAGTCCCTTTGTTCACAATGGCTGCCAACATTCCTGTATTATAATATTAGATTATTAGAGGTTGTAATCAACTATTATTGTTCCCTAGTAATTGATTGTCCAATTATGGTGTATGTGATGTCACAAGATCATAGCTTCTCACATACTATAAAAAAGAGATGTACTACAGTGATGTTACCGAATGGGTGATACTGAACAAACCTACAACTAAAACATTTTCACCAAAAAGAATAGCAATAGTTTTTAAAAATATATATGGGGTGGGGTAAGTGGGCTAAATGGGTAGAGGGGTTGTTAGGGTGGGTTGATGAGCATTAGCAAGCAGGGGTTTGGGCCCCCCACAAAAAACTAAATTATGTGAATTTTTCGGTAAAACGTTTTGTTGATTTGGTCTTACCGTTTTCGGTAACAGATCACATGGAATCGTAATACAGATGTGGAAGTTCTGTGTCTGCTCTATTATTGTCATTATGATAATCATTACTATTATTTGGGCATCCACTGTCACCTACAGCACACCCGTCTGAAGCTACTGACTATTGAACTACCGCGATCTGAGTTGCAAAATTCATCGCAACCACACCATGACGATGTTGTGTTACGGAAGTACTCATGCCGGGTGCTCTATGCTTACCATTTGTACAACAATTAAATAATGGAAATAAAGGAACTGGATTGATGTCAGTGCTACAACAAGGCAAAGTCAGTGTAAGGTTATCTCTGACAAGCTGAGTTTACAGAAAGTAGAGGAAACAATGCATCACAGTCAGGAAGAAAATAGAGAACAGTCAGAGAAAAGTGCATCATTCATATGTCTACTGGAGAAAAGTATAGAGGGATTTCAGAGACACCAGGAGGAATGAGTATCCAGGACTCATACATACTCTGAGCAAGTAGCCGCTCGTCCATAATGGGTGACAGGGTGCCAAACTGCCACCCATTATGGGGAAGCAAAGCCAGCCCGCTGAAAACAATGAGAGCTCCTTCAGATGCAGTATGCCGCTGAGGATGCACGCCTGGGTTGCATTATTATAGACATGGGAATTCCCTTACTTTGCAGTGCTCCAGCCACACGTGTTAATTTTAAAGGTATTTGTATCATGCACTGTTACCACCCGAGTGGTTCCCCAGGCACTCTGGCGAATCTCAAAAAGGGTGGGAGTGGGGTGGTTAGTAGGGTGTAGTGGGAATAGGAAAGTGTGAGTTTTAATGTCCTGTTGGCAGCTTCAGTTCAGTTTGCACTGTTCGCTGTGCTTAAGTGCGGTTTTCGGGTCAGTGCGACTTCCCAGTGTGCTGTGTAGCCGGGTTATGTGTTGTTTGTCTGTTGTTGCAATGTGGTGAAGTACGTGCCGATTGGTGTGTAGAGAAAGTGGTCTTGTGAGTTTTTGAATGAGAAGTGTATGCATGAAGGTTGAGGTTTTAGAGTTGGGTTAGCAGTTTTGTTTTACCTCTTAACTTTGTGTTTCTGCGATCAACAGCCATGATTATCTAGTGTGTTTGGTGTTGGCATTTCTCCGCCTAGTTGGCAGGCACGTTGCGAAGTGGCAGTTTTGCTCTGTGTTTCTCTAGAGGTATGTGTATCTGACTGATGCAGACGTGTTGCCCCGCCCTGGGTTGGTGATGTTTGGGTTAGAGGGTTCCGGTCACTCCCAGCCCATCCCGTGTGTGGTCTTACCTAAGTAGGATTCCTCTATGGACTAGATGTATGTGGACATGGATGATTGGGGCATTCTCCACAGGCACTGTGGTTGGGGAAGATTAAGTTAGGGGTCATGGGTTACTCCTTGGGGATGTTGTTTCCAGCTGGGTCTATGCTTCCTAATCGTCTCCTTCTGGGTCTTGTGCAAAGAACCAAGTTTTGAGTAGATTTCTGAATTCCAGATAATCCCTTGTGTTGCAAATGTTTTTTGGTATGATATGGTATGATATGGCATTTATAAAGCGCCTACACACAAGTGGTAGGACGTTCCAGTTTGTTGCTGCCAGGTGAGAGAAAGATGATCCTCCGAATGTTCTTTTATTGTATGGTTTAGGTTCTAAGTGAATGTCATTGCTTGAGTGATTTTGTCAGTTATTTTTTCATTTATTATTCACTGTTTTTTTAGTAGTCAGTGTAGCATTTTCAGCACTGGGGTGATGTGTTCTTTTAATGGTAGTTTGAGCAGGAGTCTGGCCGCAGCGTTTTGAATGCGCTGAAGTTTCTTTAATAGTCATTCTGGCATTCCTAGGTGTAGGCTATTGGCATAGCCTACTCTGGACATGATGAGTGCAATGATGGTGAATGATTTGTGGGTGAAAAAGAGGAATGGTAGCATCCTTTTTAACACGTGTAGGAGGAAGAAACATTTCTTAATTATAGTGTTTACTTTTGGCTCAAGTGTCAGTTCATTGTCCATCAGAACTCCTAGGTTCTTCACCATCGTCGATGGAGTCAGTGATGTTTTAGTGCCGTCTGCCATGGGATGTAATGATTGTTTTCCCAGCTTTGGGTGAGATCATTATTTCTCAACTTTAGACCCTATAAAGGCCCTGCATCAAGGAACCTCTATCCAAGTTCGGCTCAGTGCCGAAGGAATTTTATCTGAAAAGATTGTGACAGCTAGAGGAGTGAAACAGGGCTGCCCTCTGGCACCCTCTCTATACAATGCATACATCGCAGACTACGGGGAATCAAGTCTGGCAATCAGACATTTCCCACCAGAACTGGGCGGAGAGAAGATCAACCGTCTACTATACGCTGACGATATTATCCTGATGGATATGACGCCCATTGGTCTTCAGCGTCAGTTAGACAACTTGGTAGTATATATGTCAAAAAACAATCTGCGGTTAAACAATGAAAAAACCAAAGTACTTGTCCTGGGGAAACCATCTAAAAAGATCCTAAAATGTTCCTGGCACTGTGAAGGCAGGAAACTGGAAACAGTACATGCTTTCAAATACCTGGGAATCACAATCAGCAACGAGAAAAATGAAAAGACCATGCTAAATGCACTTTGGACAAAATTGAAGAACCTTACAGCCCAAGCAAAGGCAGTGGACAGAAGGCATGGCCGCTACTCGTTAATCCCCACTCTGAGGTTTTATAAGGCTAAGGTGGTACCAGCATTGATATACGGCACAGATGCTATGCCTTCGATCCCGAACTCAATTTGGGTGAAATACGAAGGCTACTTCTGGCGAAGTGTCCCGGGTTTAGCGTCATCAACCCCCATGGCATTAATAAGGAGGGAACTCTGTATTTCATCACTCCTGGCAGTCAAGATGAGAGCATCAATGATGCTCTATCGTAAAGTTATTAATAACCCAGAAGCACGAGTGCTGGTCCTTATCCGCAAAGAATTGACAGAAGGAGACAATCGGATGCTTGCGGAATGGGAACAAGCAAATCTAGCCCTCCTGAAAGAACTGGACTTACCGTTGGAAACTTTAATTCAAAACCCAAACAGAGCGGTGGCAAAATTGTTCGAAGCGGATTGGATCCACACACAAGAACTGGCAATCGACCACTCATTAACAAGCAATCTGCCGAACGCTCCCATGAAGCTAAATGCAGTTCGAGGATATCTCCACAAATTCCCGGATAAGAATCTCAGTCGCCTATTTCTACGATTTAAATTGAACCAACTGAAAACCAATGAGATCTTGGCAATTCGTAAACAAGTGCAAACGAATCTATGTCGGTTCTGCAAATCAACTGAACACATAGAAACTTTAAAACATCTAATAATGGATTGCACAGGCTTGGTGACTGAAAGATTCTGCTTCCTGACGGACCCATTGAAGTACTATCAAACATTAGACCGGGAAAATCTTTGGTCATTATTGAACAATGGGAACAATAAAAGATGCGTGATAGGCGTAAGCTTGTTTCTCAAATCACTGAACTTACAATGAGGGAAGATTGTAAAGATGGGTATACCGCATTCAAACGGAGAACCACGTTGGGATTCCTCGATCCTACATATGAACAGAGACTTATTATTATCATTGCTATCAAACAAGAGACTTGGCGAAGGGAATTAGGATTTGGAACTAACACATAAAGATTAACGGAGTCGAGGCCCTCTCATAAACTGTAAACAGGAGTTTACCTACAGCTTTCTGTTTTGTAAAAATTGTAATACAATTAAATCAAAATAAAAAAAAAAAAAAAAAAAAAAATTATTTCTGTTTTGCCCGGGTTCACTTTGAGGCTGTTAGTGTTCATCTAGCCAGAGAAACCTTGTAGCCAGCCTTCCAGCGTTCTGTTTTCTTCCTGTGTATCTTGTATTTTGTAGAAGATCTGTGTGTCATCAGTGTAGTTGTTGCATGTGAGACTGTATTTTTTTAATGAGCTTGATTAGAGGCATCAGGTATAGTGGATTTGAAAGGTTTGATCATTATGATTTCTGTTGGTTATATGTAATTTTACCAAACCCATTTTCAGAATGGTATGTTTTAACAACACCAAAATACCAACAAAGATACTGATTTTAAATTTTTTGATTTTAACCCCTTACCCCACTCCCATATATATATATATATATTCAATTATTCATCAGTGATGTCATCAATGATATTTGTCATGTCATCATTGATGTCCTGGGTGGTAGTCTTAGCAGGGCACGGTGGTGGCGTGAGTTATGGTTGCTTAGCTTACCATAACTGGCGAATTGCAAGGGTTTTTAGATTTTACTTGTAACCATAACGTCCTTTTAACAACGTTTTTCGACTGAATGTCATAGGGTTTTATTAGTGCAACTTAACCATAACGTCATTTTCACAAAGTTTTTTTAATTGAATTTCACAAGTTTTTAGTAGGGCAACTTAACCATGCCGTCTCTTTAAGTAAGTTATTTTGCTAAAGGTCATCGATTTTTAGTAGTGGCAAGTAACCATAATGTAAAGTAACTTCTGACTTAATTACTAAACTTGTGGAGAATGCCACATGACTATATGCTGGCGTACAGCACAGTGACGTGTCCGAGAATCCGTACACACTTCACAATTAGATATATGCCTCGTGGACAGAGTGGAAATACATTTTATATTGATGTAGGAACGTCCACCTTCAACATTTCCCTTGCATAGCTCCAACACGTATTAGTAGTCAGCCATTAGCATTGTAGTACACATTACATACTTTTATCAAAAGGTCTCCTTATCTGAAAACAACATCAGCTAAAGCCATCCCTCCTTCCCAACGAAACAGCACCACTGCTGTAATGAAGAAGCATGAGAAACAATGCCCCTACCTTTCAAATAACAAACGCACAACATTTTTAGCAGTCCACCTACCCCCGCATATTACTGTTTGATGCCTCTTTCCTCATTGCCGTTCGCAAATGTCCTTATTGGCTGTCCTACCAAAAAAAATGGCATCCGTAAACAAAGTAAATGTTCTTTTAAGAACCACCTGTCACAGTGGAAAAAAATAAAAAAAATAAAAAATGGCATACACTCCATCTACTTTATATTTCTCAGTAAAGGACATAGACCTAATAACATTTGCCATTAACAATCTAGATTTGCAAAGCAGTATCCAAGATGGCCACCATAGAAAGGGAAGGCAGTTCTTCCAGACATGGGCCCTGTTCGCTTTCCATGGCAGCCTGCAAAAAGCAAAACTACTTGCCGTGATGCATTACCTGAAAATGAACATACAGCGACGTACAACATAGCACGTTGCATTTTGAAATAATACACTGGTTTTTAAAATAAAACATTACCATTTTATAATTTGTAAAGTATTTTTATTTCACAAGAAACTGTCCGAGACCATTGGACTATGGCCATTTTCAATAAAATTGTACCATTGTTTTCTGTGTGCGTCAGCGAAAATGTTAAGGGTGAGTCACACGTTGTTCTTTTTCAATACAGAAAGTATGCGTTTTCAATAAAGCAACTGCTTTGTTCACACAGTGATTTCCAAGACATCGCCTTGACCTTTCGCCTACACCACCATAAAACATGTAATGTTACGTTACTCCTTATGGCGACTTCAGCGTACGGACAAAAGGGTCCAGGGCTATCATCTCACAAAATTGTGACCAACAGGCAGCCGCTGATAATCAGTTGCATCTGGCACCCAAAGAAACCACCACTCGGCATCTGGAATTCATGACACGCACAGTGAGGCAGGATATAGCTGGTTGGAAAACGTAAGAGAAAGAACGTATCAATACCCAGCTTTCACCAAACAATTTCAAAACAGAAGACAATAACGTGGAAACTAATACACAAATCAAAGTGGTCATACAGGACATTTTAATGAAATAATAGCGTTGAACATGGCTTAATCTAGTGACAGGCTACAAACACCGAAAATCTGCACTCTCCATAAGTTTAAAAAAAAATGACACCTACACAGAAAGATGTTACTTCAGTTACAAAGGCAAAAGTAATGTCCAAGTAACACAAAATTACATCTCGTCATTACAGAAAAGACCAAAAGAACGTGCAAAGTGCTACACAAAGGGATGTGGTGAAACATTACACTTTAAAGTACAAATAGTACCATTGAACAAGTGTAAGTCTAGTCATAGCCTGCAAACGCGGACAATCTACACTCTTCGTAAGTGAAAAAACATGACAACTGCACAGTCAGATAATACTTCAGTTAGATTATCAAAATTATTATTCTGCTAATAACAAATTTAAAGTCGGTCCAGTGTAGAGTCGTGAACATTAAACTTACATGATATTTAACACCTCCATTGGCTTTAGATAAAGCCAGACAGCAATGGATTTCCACCAAAGATTCTGCGTGAACTGATATTTCATGTGCCTTACAAGGGTTTCTGAAACATAACCTTATCAAATAGTATTTTTTTGCAAACTCTCACTCCCTGCAATGTGGCTTATTTTTCCCTTTTGCTCAAGGTTAAAAAACAATTGACCCTTATGGGTTTAGTGGAATGCGTGGGCCTACCGAGCTCGCAACGAAAAAAGCACATCAAGTGACCTTCACTCAGAATGCAAATACATTCTCACTTCGCAACAACATATGAGAATCCATTCATGAGAACCGCGACTCCAATACACACGCAGCACCCCTGTTTCCATCAAACAGTGCAGGTGGCTGGCTCATATTTCAAACTGTAGGACGCCAGTATGACTGCAATAGTATTCTAAATACATTTTAACACAGACGCAGTAAGTCTTGGCCGTATATTGTGCATGAACTTCCAATTTACTGTATGACTTTGGTGACACTAAAACACCACTGTTTGACTTCCTGCTTCCGCATCCCATCCCACCCTCATTGACGCTCACCTTCCAAAACAGTATTTTATAAGTGAAAGAAGTGCAATACTTTCTTGTTTTATATGTGTTACCACCGATATCGACGAACAAAAAATGGCGGATGCAGCGAAACAATCTGCCGCACTTGATGCTGTTCCACAACCAATGAGTGAACGCGTCACATGTCCGCAGACATGACGCTACAGAGTAGCCAATCCATTTCTTGTCCGCGGAGTGAACAGGGAAGTGTGACCGCGGAGCGGACATAGATATCACAAATTTTTTCAGACATACTTTTTGGTCGTTATAAAAGAAACTACTGGACGGATTGTCACCAAATTTACAAAAGCACGCTTTTGGGACCAAGCTCCTGCCCCTGCTGCAAATTTGGTGAAAATCCATCCAGCGGTTTGGCCTGTAGCCATGCGCACATTTTTTCCCCCATGCAGTCTATGGGGAAAAAAAGACATTTTGGGACCCCCCTATAACTTTTCCCTCCCTGGACCAAACCTCACCAAACTGTGCAAATAAATTCTGAGTGGCCCATATAATTTTTGTAAAGTTTGGTGAGGATTCGTCCAGGGAGAGCGGAGTTATAAGCTGCCCAAAATATGCTCTTCCTATGGAAACAGCAATTTAACCATAACTACACGGCCACTACTGTGGCCATGTATATATATGTACATATACATATATATATACATATATATATGTATATATATAGAGCTGTCTGGTGTTAATCTGGAGCCCTTTTTAAAAATAGGAATAACTAGTGCTAGTTTCCATGATTGTGGTAGGGGTTTAAGTCATTAAGATGTCTTTATACAAGATGTGTAGAATTTCGGACCATAGGATGACATCAGCCTTTAGGATTAAATTTGATAGGTTATTGGGGCCGGGAGCCCCCGAATTTCTGGATTTAGTTATAATGCGTGTGATATTAGTAGTAGAAATATCTAGCAGCCATTCACAGGGTTCATAGATACCGTCAAAAAGTCTGACATTATTACAAGAATACATTTTGAAAAAATGTTCACACCACCTTCTTTCGTTTATTTGGGTGAATTGTAAGTCTTTTTGTGAGTAGTCAACATTGTTAACAATTTTCCAGAAATTCGCAATATCTTTCCCTTTGATAGCATAAAGCATTTTCTTATACTGTTGCTTAACATTTTTAATCAAACGAGTTGTGTCGGTATACACAGCTTTTTCCCTCAGTATGGCACGAATGTCTCTCCTCATTACAGATTTACGAATGTGAACCTCAACATCAAAAGACAAATGATCAGTAAAGATCCCAGTACCAAAGAGCCATGCACGATTAACCGTAGACGTTTCACAAAAATCTTGCATTAACACAGAAGTAAATTTCTTAGTTTTGGGATAGGTCCATCTTATTCTGTTGCCTTTGGAATTTACAGTCAGGCCTTCAGAGTATCGTAAAGTTTGTTCTGCCAGTGTTGTAAACCACAGATCAACATGCAATAACTTATGGTCACTGGTAGACATATCAATAACAGTTAAATCCGGCATATATTTTTCCAGACCACTAGTCTCAAAAATATAATCCAGCACAGAGGTATAACCTCTGGCTGCCCAAGTGTCACATTCATTATATATATATATATATATATATATATATATATATATATATATATATATATATATATATATATGGATATATATATATATATATATATATATATATATATATATATATACCGCGCCCATGTATTATGGTTAAGTTGCGGCAGGAGCGGCGGCCTGGTCCCGAAAGCGTGCTTTTGCAAATTTGGTGTAAATCCGTCCAGTAGTATTTTAAAAAATGACCAAAATGTAAGGCAAAAAATTAATGATATCTGTGTTCGCTTCGTGGACGGACTTCCCTGTTCGCTCCGCGGACAGCACCCCGATTGGCCCAGCGGCTTGCGTCATGTCCGCGGACATGCAACGTGATCGCTGATTGGGCGGCGTGGTGCGTGATGCGTGTCAGATTTTCTGTCGCGCCCGCCATCTTGCATTTGCGGACGTCCGCGGACAGCGCGGTGAAAGTTTGTTCAAAATGTGTATTTAGTAGAGTGTGTTGGTGTGTAGAAGTCTTTGGGGAGGATGGGGGAGTATGAGATAGGTTCAAAGTTGTATTTTATTTATGTGCTAGACGCTTTTGTTGTGTTCGATTTGTCTGCGGACAACACGGCTGTTCTGGAATGTTCGTAAATAAACAGAATGGATTCGGTGTCAACTTGAAAGTGTTCTAAGAACACTCGTGGGGTCTTGGAATGTTTGCAGGGGGTGTCCAGGAGACGTTGTCTGTATTGTTCGTTGACAAGGTGAAAATATTTTAAGAACAATCGCAGTGTCCAGAAATGTTCGTACATAAAGAAAATGGGGGTGTCCTGAGGACGCTGTTTGTATTGTCCTCTGGCAAGTTGAATGTGTCCTAGGACCTTCCCCCTGTCCGCGGACATAACAATGGTTGCAATGTTTGCATCTATGGGTGTGATATGCTGCGGTGGTTGTGGCCAGGGTATAGAATGTTGGGTGCATGGCCATTTGGCCATGCACCCAAGAGTGTATGCCCTGGCCACAACCACCGCAGCATATCACACCCATAGTGGCTTTTAACTTTGGGTCAAAAACTAATTTATAAGGAACAATGTTATAAGCTTGTATGGGTGTGATATGCTGCGATGGTTGTATTTATCTTGTTATACGTACTATTTGGTTTAGTAACGGGAGTCCATGTTTTTCTTGTTCATTTCTGTAATAAAAGAAAATAGCATGTTAGTATTAGTATTTTATAATGACTTATTACATTATACAATCAACATTTTCTTCTTTTTATTGACCCTCATATTTAGTAGATTACAAACCAGAGTACAGTGCAATGTGCAAAGCTTCTGTGTTTGTTGCTAAAATCATTGGGTCTGTGGGAGAAAAAAAATCCATGTTGGATTAAAAAAAAACCCTTTTTCTGTTATTCTACAGTTTATTTATTTGTTTGTTTTCCGCGTTTACTTGTTCTTTCTGCCTAATGCTTTATGCATTGGATTGTTCCAGTTTTTGTGAGCAGTAAGATATTAGGTATTTGTTTGGATATTGTAAAATTTTGGCCCAGTTAGATACCAGTAGGCGTATTCTAACTGTTTATGTTTTGATATAATTTCGTGGTATTGATTTATCTGTTTGCATATTTGTAAATTTTGGGACAGTTAGATACCAATTGGTGTATTCTAACTGTCTATTTTTTGCTCTATTTGAGTGGTATTAATTTATCTGATTAGTTGTTGTAGAATCTTTGGGCAGTTAGATAGGTTTTGAAATATTGTGACAGTTTATATTTTTTTACTACAAGTGTACTTAAGGTTTAAGTACAGTAAAGTTATCAAATTTTGGTTTTAAGAACATTAAATACGCGTTTGTAAGATTAGCTGGTAATCTCTGCTTTAGAGTAATGGTACTATCATTACATTCAAACCATCCACATTTTTTTTATATATATGCAGTGTAGTGCCCTGAGTTGGTTGTGGCTCCTGCGTGGTAGATTATACCTATTGTTGTGAAGGTTTTCCTACCAAGTGAAATTTGACCATGTGTGAATCCAGTCAGCTTGCAGTTGCTTTTTGTACCATCTGCATTGTAACGTAGAAGCATTAGTATTACGTATTTACTATGTGTTTGTATTAGTAACGTGGAGCGATTATCCGAATTGCAGGTAGAACATAATCTACCGTGGTTTGCATTTTGTACAAGTTGCTGAAATGGAACGGATTCACAATTAGGTATTGATATATAGGCAAAGCGCTCATTGGGGATTTGTTCTTGTGTCACATTGTTGCAGAGAGTGCATGTATGTTTCCACATGTATGAAATCTGGAAGATTTCATTTATAGGTATGTTTTTGTTTTCCAGTACTAATAGTAAGTACATTAGAAATTCTTGTGGATCTTCCTGTGAATTTATAGTGAATTTCCCCATTCCAGCACAGTAGTGCAATTGTCGTCTTATTCCAAAAACACTATACGTGTTGTCAGGATTGTTTGCTGTATTTCAGTGATGTACTAACATTTGCAAACACAATGGGTCTGTACTGTGTACGTAAATGTTGTCAACAATTGGTGGTAATTGAAATAGAATATTCATTGCTACATTTGCGTAGCAACTTACACCAACTATAGTTGACAATTTAAATGGTCCAGGTAGTTCTGTATCTAACTGCTTTTTTTGGAGTTTGTCTTCCTTCTTTAAAGAAGTACCTGGTTTACTTTCCCTAATTGATTCTTTTTTGCTTGTGGTACTTGATGTAGTTTTAGTTTCTTTTAGTCTCTTTGGAGGATTTGCAGTGACATCCTGTTGCATTTCTGTCTGTTTGATTTAGTTTTCTTTTAGAAAATGTTCCTTTTTGTGGAACAGGATATGTTTGTAGATGGGGGTGTATAGTGAACAAAGTCTATTGTATTCTAAAATGCAAGGAATATCAGCGTTTACTTTACTTGCATCAACGTTTATTAGAAATAGACCGTCAATTGTACGTAGGCGTGACAGTGCTACGTAGCTCATGCCTTCTTTAAAGACTGTGTTACCAATGTCTATCATTGCTTTGTCTAGAGTAAGACCTTGTGATTTATGAATGGTGACTGCGTATGCAAGAGTTAGAGAAAATTGATCTCTGCGTACATACATGTCTTTGAAGAGAAGGAATCGAGCTGTTGAGCGTCCTATTCTTTTTACTTCTGAAAGTTTGTCAAAGAGAATATTGACAAACTGAATTTTGTTGTCACGTGGGTATGTTTGAAAGCCAACAACTGTACCCAGTGCTCCATTAACTAGTCCTTGGTCCACGTCAAGGTTACGTTTAAGCATTACTCTGCAATTTATGGATCATTTTAATATCTTTTCCAAGCCTGCTGTGTTTGAGATTGATTTTTCTAAACTATTTAGTCTTGCTGTGGCTTGGTCACACATGGGTAGTGTCATTCCATGTACATCTACTTTGTCTGTGGCGCTAATTTCCATAATTGGTTGCATTTCTTTGCTTAACATTATTTCATTGAATTTGAAACAGCTTGCAAGAGTTGGCATTAAGGCCATACAATTGACATTTTTGTGGGCTAATTGTTCCATAACATCTGTAGCACATGCATTATCACCATAAAGTGCATGAATGTGCTGGGTTTTCAATATTGCTTCTGCTTCTCTAGAAAGTATACCAACTCTGATACTTTTTAAGATGTTGGCATAAGTGAGATCTGCAGATTGGCACATGTTTTCTGTTAATTCTCTGTATTGGAAATGTTGCCAAAGGTTGACATTTCCAATGTTGCCAACAGTTTTACGGCAGAGTTTGTGTCCTAATGTTTTAAAAATAGGCTCACCTTTTACAGGTGTCAATTGAAGAAGATCTCTGAAAACAATGATGTGTTTTCCTGCAAATAGCTCTTCATAGTTTGTTTTGAGTACTTCTTGTAATCTGAGGTGAATCAAAGCCAACATTAGGTTGGACACCATGCTCACTTCATCTATTAGTAGCATTTTCATCTGTTTATCAATACTCTGCGTACTTCCATTGCAGCTTCTGCAGAAAGTTTGTAATAATCTAACTTGTTTTGGTGTTCTACTGGCAGGAGTAGTAATCGGTGTAAAGTGACACCACCTATGTTGTAGGCAGCTAAACCTGTGGGGACAGTGACAACAGATGACAGTTTGTTGTTTGCCAATTGTTGAAGGAACTTACTGATGATTTTGATTAGGAATGTTTTGCCAGAACCAGCTTCACCACTGACATACAATAGTATAGGTTTGTAATTTTGGAAGGTGCATTCTTTGTTTTCATGTTGCACACCATGTGCAATTTCTTTTGTTATTTCTTGAAAAATGCTATGTTGCTCTTTGTTTAGTGTTGATTGTAGTGTAGTTAAGTCTTCTTTATCTTGATAGTGACACATGGTGTTTTCTACTTCTATCATAGCTAATTCTGCCGCATTTGTTATTAGTGGTTCTCCCAGAGGTTCTTGGCTTCCTGTGACAGAAGGTTGACTACTGTCAGGAGTGTCCTTATCTAGTTGGGCCTGGTGTTCCTCTTCATGTTGCTGTTCATTGTGCAACATTGTTTTGTACTGTGCAAAGTTTACATCAGTTATACTGCTTTCATTGGCTTTGAAAGCATCTTCATATGAGTCATAGGTATCTAGTATTTCTTCTTCTGTTCTCCATGGTTTGAAGAGTTGTAGCAGGGACATGTCATATATTTCTTTATGTTGAGGAGTCTTTAATGACAATTTGATATTATTAATTAAATTTGGTTTGTTGAGTTTTACTAAGCTGCCATCACAGTTTGTCACTTTGTATTTACGGTTTTGCTCATCAGGTTTTATATTATTTTTGTATGTGTAGTTTTGGGCTATGTGCTATAGACACATGGTTTCCAGAGTGGTACTCCTGTTTGGGTAGTATGTGTCCAATAAATTGTTTTTAAAATGTCTTGGCTGTTGGGATCATGTTTGGCTATTGTTTCTATATCTTCGTATGATTTTAGAACTCTTTTTCTAGATTTAGCTGGACCAAGACTTAGCCATACTATATTTGCAGATTTACCATACAATGCAGTACCAGTTAATCGATCAGCTGCTTCATAGGATCCACATTCTCTATGGGACAGCATTTTTATGCCCAAGCTGTATAATTTCTGAGACACTATTTTATCTGATGACAGGTCATTCCAGAGGTCTTGGAGCTCTGTCTTTTCTGATTTGGTTAAGTATGCTGTGACATATCGTGCAACTGCAGTAGAATTGTCTGCAATGTACTGCACATCTATGTTTGCATTCCACAAGTGGGCAATGACTGCATTGTAATCATTGATATATTTTTCTTCTTCTTTTCTTTTTATGCAATATGTATTTTTAGGTGACTTACCTTTAACACTATGTCTAACTGAAGACATGAGGTTGTTCACTTGACCTGTATTTGTAACTGGTCTAGGGAAACCAAATCGCCATTTGGTGTAGTATTTCCCTTTGTTTTTGCATTTGCGACGACAATATTTGCCACATTTGTGTCTTTGGAATTGTAAGATTTTTGCATGAAGATCACTATTTGTGGATTCTGACGGAATTTCACAAGTGACATATTTTTCAATAAACTGTAAAACAGTGGCATCACTGTCTTGACCAAATTTAGGAGCATCTTTAATCCATAAAAGCATGTGGACATGTGGCGCTCCTCCAAGGGGAGGAACAGTTTTATTACAAATAAAATGTAGCATAGCAATGAAGCGATGGTGAAAATATCTAGAAACATTAACAGGATCCTGAGAACAAAGTTCTCCAGGTGTTAGTATATCTATGTTTGTTTTGTTTTCGTTTGATATGCGTAGGAAAGCATGTAAATCTTCCCATGCACATCCTGCGCAACTTAATGTAACAAATCAAGTGGGTGGGCCAAGGTTTCTGATCATACAACGTACATCTCCATGGCGTCGAAACCAGTACTCTTTAGTACCTTGCATATTTGCTAATAGATTTGTAAGATTTGTCTGTAAAACCTCATCTTTTTGTTGAACTTTTTGTAATAATTGTGTGGCTGTCATATTTTGAAAGTGTGATCCTGATTTTAATATGTGTGCAACTCCGTAACATAAAGTTGCTAGTTCACTTTCAAAGAGTAGGTGGAATATGTATTCCACATTTTGTCGAAATCTGGGATCTTCAGAATACATTCGTAATGAGCGATATTCTGATGCTGATATTTGAACAGGTCTATCATCGTATCTTCCTCCTTTGCCAGAAGGAAAGAGTAGAGGAAAAGCACGTGCTTCTATACTTTTTTCCCATATGCTGATTGGTGATCCTTTTGTTTGACGCATTTGGTACGTTTCCAGTGCATCTTCTATGGTGTCATTAGAGTGCAATGGGTGAATTGTATAATGGTCTAAAGTGTTTGCTATTGTAGCAGGATCTAGGAGCTCAAATTGACCAGTTTCTTGTGTCTCTTGAATTATTTCAGTTGTATCTTTCAAGTGTTCTTTGATGTTAATTTCTTTGTAATAATCATTATTCTCTTTGAGATATTGCAAGGCTTCTCTAACTGTATGTACATCTACCAGTTGTTGCCAAATATTTTTGTCTTTTGTAGGTACTCCATTTACCAAGATAATTAAAGATTGTTGCATTGGACGTTGCACTCCTAGAGTGTGCACATTTTCTTTTAGATCTATTGGTAAATACACTACTTTTCCACGAATACCTTTCACTAATTCAGAGGGAGGTAATTTTGCAGTTTTTGGTTGAAGGCGTATTATTGCTTGAAATGGATGAACTGTTTGAATTATGATGCTCTCATATAAATTAAGTTGTTGAAGGAGTTTTGGTAGTGGATGTAATTCCAGGTTATTTGAGATAGCACGTGATGGAGTTTCGTTGTTGTCAAGTTTGGTAGTGCAGTAACTGCAAAGTAATATGGGGTCAGTTATTTCGTATTTGTTTTCTGCTATAAGGTAGAAAGCTAATTCAAACCATTTGGAATCTTCATTGTCTTCTATTTTGTATGAAAGGTCTATATTTTTTGTGTTACTTTTATAACACGTTCTGCGGCAACATACACACACGTGGTTTGGTACTTCAGCTGAAGTGCTTTGAAATTTTAGTATTTCTTTTTTGTATGTGTGTAGTGAAAGGTTGCCATGTGCAGATTTGTTACGAAGTTGGTTGACAGCTATTTCATCTTGTAAGTGGGTTTCATTTCCAAAATATTTTTTCTGTATATACTCAATTTCTTCTAGTAGGTCTTTTGGTGTACCATGAAGAAGAATGTTATTTAAATTGGCTACTGCTAAAGCTGGACTTTTTGCATAATAAAGTTTATAAACTAGATTTCTTATACTTGCATGATGTGTTAATAACCTTTTGATATCATGGAAGGTTGTTTTGCAAGTAGCTCCTGATATGCAGGCCAACGAATGTCCTTGCAGTCCTGTGTGCTTGCGTACTGGACAAGCATCCATACTTTGCAGTATTTAAATTTTGATTTTGTCTTTGCTTTTCACATATTGATTGATGAATAGGCGTAAAGATTGGAACATTTATTTGGGAATGTTACACATTGACGTGCATGGCCATGTGTAAATTAGATGTTCTGATTCAGTCGAATGGAGGGGTAAATCTAAGTTTTCAGGGCATATTTTTGTAAGGAGTACTTCTTGTTCCATTATGGTATTATTAACTTTTTCATAACCTTGACCACTGCTATGTATGGCAATTGTATTTGTTTGCTTTTGTTTGTACGCTTCTTCATTAAAGTATGGTTCTGTGCTTGTAGTGTGACTCCATTCACCTCCACAGATATTTAAGAAGTTATTTCTGTTCACATTTCGTTTATTGAGAAGTCTTTTTTGAAGTTTAGTTATTAGTTTTGTTAGTGGTTTAATTCTGTTTAACACAACAATAAATAAGTTTCTTTTGAGAAGAATTGCACTGTTTATCAACGCTTCTAAGAATACTTTCCTACGATAGGTTTGAAGTGTTGAACCTGGTTTCTCTCCTGTTTTTATCAGATTTTGAAGGACTTTGTAACGGAACATTTTGGCTAATATACTTTTCTTGGTATGCTTACTTTGTACTATATCAAGATTTATAGAAGACGTTTTATTTGTAGTGATAGTTGATTTTCTGTTAATAGTTTTTTGGGTCGTTTTACTTTGTGATAGAGGAGGCAAAGTTTTTGCACTAGAAACTTCTTCTGTTTCACAACATGACTGTATTAGCTGTTGTGTTTCAACGTTTTTTACAAATTCTGCTATAGATGGGTGTTTATGTTGGAGACTTTTATTTTCATTTGCTCTACTTCTGCGTTCCTTTCTACAGAGTTGCTTTTTGGTGGGCATTCTGTAGCGTCTGTTGAAAAAAATACAGAAGGTATGGGTTGGGCTTTTCTGCAATGCATGTGTGTTGTGTGCATGATTGTTTGATTAAGATGATAAAGATGTATGTAATGGTGTGTGATTGTGAATTGGGAAGTTGAACTACCAGGGATGGGTATTCTTCAATTAATGTGTTACTGAACTGGGGTTCAGATGACAGAAAAAAGTAAGCCGGTGGTGTGGAGAAGAATAAATAATACAGGTAAAGCTATACAATTAAAACAGTTGTTTGTTCTACAACATCTACATTCTAGCGGCTGAGTTGGGTAATTTGTTTGCCGAAAAATAGGAATTTGAGGGCCATTCTGACAGGAGATCACTGTTTAAGACGGGCGGGGGGGATTTTTGGTCAGAATGGTGCAGAATCTCTATTTTTAGGCACAAAAATACCATGAATGCACCGTACAGTGTGTTTGAGTTATAAATCAAATATTATGGTAACAATCTAATTACTTTTTTTTCAAAAATGAGTAGTTTGCTTCTTAGTTGTTCTTTGTAAATCAAAATCGGCTGCTTCTCTTCAGGAGAATGGGCTTCACTGCAATTGTAAAAGAAATAAATTAGTAATTTGGTTGCTATATAGCACTGTTTTCATTTTAGACATAGATTTTTTTAAATTGAAATGCTCAGCGCCTTCCTGAAAACCATTAAAACTATATTATGACTAAGAGTAGGAAAGAAAATATCTTTACTATGGTTTGTGGAATTCATAATCTACCAACGTATACCACTATTCTTGTAACTAAGCTTTTCCACGTAATAGTGAGTCATTGTCATAGCCTGCTTTTGCACGTAACAGTGAGTGAATGTCATAGTCTGCTTGTCCTATATAAATGTATGTAAGTACTTATATAAACGAAAAAAATTAAAACCAATTATGTGTTTGTACAAATATTATTGTTTGAGATTTGATCATAGAGTGTGTATGTTATTTTGTGTGATTATATGTTGTGTATATATTTTATTTCAAAATGTTAGTTTAATAGTATTTGCATGTGTGTGTGTGTGTATGAAGAAATTAAACAATATAAAGGTTTGTAAGTGACAGGTCATTTTAGGACAATGAAACAATGATCGTCCATTCATTTTTCAGATTATAGAAGGTAAAAGTCGGTTAGAAAATGTGTTCATGTACTGTGTAGAAAATATGCATACCTGTACTTTCTGTTCATGTATATGGATATGGACCAAGCTGCAAGTAGAAATATTGGAGATTTGTATAGTATTTCTCGTAGATCGTGGTTGTCAATGGTATGAGACTTGTACTCCGAGAGATACACTGTACATTTGTAGTGCTGCTCTATGATGATGCAGTTACATGTAGAGTTATTGGATTTGATTGGTGGCTGGTCATGTGATTGCTTAGCTACATCCAATGAGGGAATGGCACAGAGAGTGAAATCGAAATGGTAGAAGGGCTGTACATGTTACGATACGTTCGCGGACATGGCGGTAGTTCTAGGACACCGCGTATTACATCCCGGGAATTTGGGGAGGGGAGGTATGGAAATGAGATTGGATGAAGCAAGGGATTGGTCAGTAAAGTTTAGTGAGTGTGTTGTGCTAGGAGAGGTTTTCTCAGATATTGTTTTTGCAGAGAGAAGAACAGATAGCTATGGCTGAGTGTTTCAAAACACAGATTGTATGGATTTTGGGAGACTCGTGGATTCATTGGTTGAAGGTGCATGCAGAAAGCTGTGGAGTATCTATAGATCTTGGATTCCCACATGTGGAAGTGCACTGGCATTGAGTGCGTGGAATGAAGTGGTTGGACTTGCTACCTCTCTGTGCAACTTTGAAGATAGAGGAACATCCAGACATAATTATAATTCATTGTGGAGGGAACAGTTTAGGACAAGTGTCTGGAATTTCTTTGCAATTTGCAATGAAAGAAGGACTTCAGAAGATAATGGACACGTTTCCAAACTCTAAAATAATTTTTTCATGGATTGCGCAGAGACAAGTGTGGCTTCGTTCTTTCTCATGTGGTCCACAAATGGAGAAAGCAAGGCGTAATGTTAATAAGGCTGTTTGTGCCTTCCTAAGAGATTTTGGCATGTCCTCTTTTAACAATGAAAATATTTTGTTTCGTAGTACATACATGTTTCGCAAAGATGGAGTCCATCTTACTTATGCTGGCAATCAGATTTTTCTGAGAAATGTACAAAATGCATTGCGACCTTTTTTAGAAATACAGCATTCGTTTTGAAGTATGTCTTACGTAGTTAAAATGTTTTACATTCAAACACCTCCCAAAGGCTCTTTTCAGAGCCACCACTTCCTGTTAGAGAAAAATGCATTGGTTTCAATAGGGTAGCAATGCAATTGTTTTTCTGTCCGCGGACCGTCCGCGGACTTTCACGAAATGGAAATGGCTATGCTTTATGTATCTTCACTTCTATTTTTTAACTGTGAAAGGCGGCTCTGAAAAGAGCCTTATTTTTTTTTTTTTTTTTGTTATTTTGTATTTTCTTTGTTCTTTGTTATACACGACACACTAGGAGATGAGGGAAAGGAGAGTAAAGGGAGGGGGACACCAACCACAGGGATAAGAAAGGGCGAGCTGAGAGAGGAAGATGTAGAGTGGGTTTTATTTGGGTAGTGAGCAGGTCTTCTGGTGCTCTGAGACGATCGTCTCAAAAGCACTCCGAAGTCGTTCCCCCCTGCAGAGTACTGTGTCACAGTACACACATACAACTGTGACCCTCTAAAGGTAAGGGTCATCAGAATTCTGTATGGCCTGTGAGGCAGCTTGAGGAAGACGCTGTCCCACAGAGGTGTTCCTTGTGGTGACAGAATCAGGAACAGAGGATGAAGTAGAGGCAATAAACCTACTACGCTTCTCGCAAGGTACAACCTTGCGAATGGCCCCAGTGTGGAATGAGCGCAGGTGTCGCTTCATGGTAGTGGTCCCAAAGCTATACGAACCATGCTTCCCGCGACTGAGTACCATTTTGCACTCATTACAGGTGACACGGTTCGCATGAGATTTAGGACCGTTTCCATGAACGGTAAACAACCGCCACACCCAAGATTCACGCCGAGGGCGGGTAGTAGGGATTTCCTCTACCTCATTCTCGTCATCCTCTTCTTCCTCCTCTGTATCCTCACTCCTGTTCCCCTCTTCAGGCCCTTGGGGAAATGGTGGTGGTGAAGGGGGTGGGGGTGGTGCTGAGGCAGATGTAGCACCATGTGGTAATAGTTGAGCCATGGATGTCATAGGCTTGGAGATGGAAATCTCAAAATCTGCAAAGTATGCAGCAAAATGCAATGTGCTCGGTGGAATAGTCAGAAATACAATGAGAATGTGCTCTAGGGCGTGGTCTTATATCGGGGTGCTTGTGCGCCGGTCGTGGACATGAGCGCCGTCCGCAAGACAGATCGAACATCAAAAAAGGTTCAAAAAGTCACAAAAACTATGTGGAAAGTTAGGATTAGTATGTGGGATTTGTGGTATGGTGATTTTTAATGAAAAATATTGTGGATTACTTGGAAATGTATTTTTAAACTGGTCGGGGACACGAACAGTGTCCCATTTAGAGCACGAGATGAGCGTGGGCGCGGTCACATGATTGTTTTGTGAGCATGTTCGCTAAGGTAGCGGTCGTCCGCAGGACACCCAATGTACGGACATTATTTTGCGCATGCGTGTTGATGTTCTGCGGACAGTGTTCGGGTCCTGAACTAATTAAAAGTGCGTCACATGTAAAACGAACAGTTACGGACAGCCGTTTGTTCTTAGCACAGTTTAATTTATTTGCTAACAATACGGACAGACATAGCGTTTCAAGCACACCTCCATTTTCGTTTATTTACGAACAATTCAGGACACCACGAGTGTTCTTAGAACAGTTTCTGTTTGCTATCGAACACTACGAATAGGCATAGTGTTCTTAAGGACACCTCCATTTTCGTTTATTTACAAACATTTCATGACACTACGAGTGTTCTTAGAACATTTTCAACTTGCATGAGAACATTACGGACAGATGTAGTGTCCTCAGGACAGTCACATTTTCATTTCTTTACGAACATTTCCGAACAACCGCGGTGTCCGTGGACACCTAAATTGGTTTTATCACAAGGAATTGAAAGTAATTACAAAAGTAAGGCACAACCTGTTATAATGCTGCTCTTTTGCGTTTAAACTTGATATTTTATATGCATTGTATCACCTACTGTAACCAACCATTGTTTTTCTGTAATAGCCTGTGTCAGGCATTGTAACTAAGTTTCGCGTCCTCTTGTACTGCTGCGCCCAGATGCCCACGGGCTCGGAGCGCATTACCAAATAAATAAACAAACAAACAAACAAACACAATATAAGAAAAGTAACTTTATTTCATATATATATACAATTATGACTGGGAAGGTGGGGCAGAAACGGAAACAAAAACAGGAGAATTAGGGATTTTTAGATAACTGGGATCAGGTGAAAAAGGGAAGGAAAGCTCATTGAAACGCTTTGGTCCATAGACAGGGTTTGGGGTTAACTGCGTGGGATAGGGTGAGGGGGGACAAGTGCAGGTTGGACAATGGTGTGATAATGGGGGTTTCACATAATTTTCCGCAAAGTTTTTCAAATCCATAAAATGTTGCATAAGGTCGTCCATTTTTTGATTAATCTGCTGTAGAGTGATATCCTCTGATTGTTGTTGTGAGATGCTTGGAATTTTTGTATGGTCTGTAATAAAAAAAATGTATATGTTAAATGTATACAGAATAATATTCATTAATTGGTTTATATAGTAAAGTGTGTACCATTAGGTGGACTATTTTCTAACATTTCCTCTCGTGGGAAATGCTCCTCTAGCCAGTCGAGAGTACTACACATTTCTGTGAGAAAACAAAAAAGTAATATGTTTTTTTTTCCTAATATAGAAAGTTTATAAATATATGAGTAAAAAGAAGTGCACTTACTATGTCTGGTGAGATATGTAATCAGTAGTGTATACGTCTGGTCTTGCTGTTGGTTGTGGAGCGTCTGTGAGGTAATTATGGTGGAAGCCACTTTATCTTCTTTTGGTATATTCCATTTTAAAACATATTGTATTTACATGAATGGTTAGTGTGTTACATATATGGGTAACATTTTTTAAGTATTACTACATATACTTTGTATGTGTGCTGCTTTGTGAATTTGTTAAATGTTCCTATGTTATGATATAACTATTACACATACCTCCCCAGAGTTTTTAGGTGGTGGTACTGTTGTCCAAACATGTCTGCGGACCGTCAAATTCAGTAGAAAGAGTTCAGTAAGTTCCATATTATATGTACATAAAGTCAAAGTTATTATTGTTAAGTTGTGCTACTAAAAAACTATGAAATTCAGTAAAAAAACTTTGTTAAAGGGACGTTATGGTTAAGTTGCGCTACTAAAAACCTATGAAATTCAGTAAAAAAACTTTGTTAAAGGGGCGTTATGGTTCAAAGTAAAACCGAAAAACCCCTGAAATTCGGCAGTTATGGTAAGATAAGCAACCATAACTCGCGCCGCCACCGTGCACTGCTAAGACTAACACCCAGGACATCCAAGATGACATCACAAATGTCATTGATGACATCACTGATGACATCACATGTCTGGCTCCCTCTTTTTTCCTTTACTGATATATCTAGGCCAGTTACAATCAGGAACTAAAAATTCACTATACTATAATACAAAGTACTATGTTTGTAGACTTATACTACAAATATGTTCTTACAGTAATTCACTTAGGGTCCATTCAAAGCATATGAACCATATACAAGGGAGAAAACACAGACTTGGAAGACAACAAAGCTTTCTATGTATGAAGATGATTAGTACGGTTATCAACACTGTGTTATAGTTCTGTTGTTTTTTTATCACTGTACTTTCCCTGAATATGCTCATATTTGTACACATTGCACGTACACTACTTTCATTAGGGTCTAGTCACAATATGTGATAGTTATACACAGGGAAGTAGTAGCTTTAAAGCAGAGCAATCATTTCTGTACATGAAGATAATCAGTTACGTTATGAAAATTATCGGGTAATACTGCTGTTTTTTTGTTTACTTCACTTTCCCTGTATATGCTCTATTTGTATGTGTTATTGTCTGTTTGTGTTTGGTGTGTAGTAATGCAATAATGTAGTAATTGGGTTTTATTAGCTATCTATTACATGTTTCACATTATGCAAAACTCTAATAAAAAAGCAGTTATTTCAGTATTCAACATGGCAAGATTATGAATATTGCACCTTCATCATTTACGCTGCACACACTACTTATGTTTCTGCATGAATAGCTTAGTATACTGGATAGAACTTCATAATAGAATGCTATGTATATCAACACATTCCTTAATGCACTAATTAGCTCACGATATTTATTCCAATGATCCTTGACACTTTTTTGTCAATATTACAATAAGAATCCCTTCTACAGAGTTTTCATGAAAAGTAAATGCATATGTGATGTCATAAGTGATGTCATCAATGACATTTGTGATGTCATCTTTGATGTCTGGGTGTTAGTCTTAGCAGTGCACGGTGGCGGCGCGAGTTATGGTTGCTTATCTTACCATAACTGCCGAATTTCATAGGTTTTTAGTAGCGCAACTTAACCATAACATCCCTTTAACAAAGTTTTTTTACTGAATATATATATATTGTATGTATTTTGTTCAGTATTTTGGTGTCTCTAAAACTTTACCACTCTGAAAATGGGTTTGTTAAAAGGACTATCATTTTGTGAAACCTAGGCCTTTTCTCCCACTATCCCGGAATCTCACATCTAGATGTGCTCTCCCTTATGGAAAAACAATTTGTGAAACCTAGCTCTTTTCTCCCACTAGCTAGGAATCTCAAATCTAGGTCCGTTTTTCTGATTGACTGCCATTTTGTGAATACCTAGGTCTTTTCTCCCACTGACTAGGAATCTCAAATCTAGGTGTGGTTCTCTGATTGACTGCCATGTTGTGGAACCTAGGACTCTCTACCACTATCTAGGAATCTGAAATCTAGGTGTGTTTTTCTCATTAACTACCATTTTGTGAAATCTAGGCCTTTTCTCCCACTATCCAGGAATCTGACATCTAGGTTTGCTCTCCCTCATTAATTAACAATTTGTGAAACCTAGGCCTTTGTTCCCACTATCTAGGAATGTTGTGTTTTTCTGATTGACTGCTATTTTGTGAAACCTAGGCTTTTCTCCCACTATCTAGGAACCTCAAATCTAGGTGTGCTCTCCCTTTGTCTACCTATTTGGTAAACCTAAGCCTTTTCTACCACTACCTAGGAATCTGAAATCAAGGTGTTTTATTCCTATTAACTACCATTTTGTGAAACCTAGGCCTTTTCTCCCACTATCCAGGAATCTCAAATCTAGGTGTGTTTTTCTCATTAGCTACCATCTTGTGAAACCTAGGCCTTTTCTCCAACTATCCAGGAATCTCACATCTAGGAATGCTCTCCCTCATTAACTAATGAACTAACAATTTGTGAAGCCTAGGCATTTGCTCCCACTATCTAGGAATCTCAAATCTAGGTGTGTTTTTCTCATTAACTACCATCTTGTGAAACCTAGGCCTTTTCTCCAACTATCCAGGAATCTCACATCTAGGTGTGCTCTCCCTCATTAGCTACCAATTTGTGAAACCTAGGCCTTTTCTCCCAGTATCTAGGAATCTCAAATCTAGGTGTGTTTTCTTGATTGACTGCCATTTTGGGAAACATAGGCCTTTTTTCCCACTACCCAGGAATCTCACATCTAGGATTGCTCTCCCTCATTAACTAATGAACTAACAATTTGTGAAACCTACTCTCTAGGAATCTCAAATCTAGGTGTGTTTTTCTCATTAACCCTGCCGTGTGACCTGCCTCCACTTACACCGGAGCATCAGGTGAGAGGGGCTCCTAGAGCGACCCCATTTTTTTCAAAAATTGCATTCTAAAGGCCCTCCAGGCCCTGTGTGCCCCTCTGCCTCTGGCACCTTCTTCCTGCTTCTCCCTCCCTCCTCCCGCCTCCCAGGACCTCCCACCCCTGTGATTGGCTGTATCTCCCCATGCTTTCCAGGGCCTAGTGACCCTGCTGTGTGACCTGCCTCCACTTACACCGGAGCATCAGGTGAGAGGGGCTCCTAGAGCAACCCCATTTTTTTCAAAAATTGCATTCTAAAGGCCCTCCAGGCCATGTGTGCCCCTCTGCCTCTGACACCTTCTTCCTGCTTCTCCCTCCCTCCTCCCCCTCCCAGGTCCTCCCACCCCTGTGATTGGCTGTATCTCCAGATGCTTTATTCATATAACCCCAGTGTTCCCCCGTTCCTCCACCCGCGATTGGCCACCCCAAGCTCATCACTACCGACTGCAGGGCAGCCCCCTGCCTGCCAGCCCCTGCGGCTAAGGACCCCAAGGCAAAGGGCGGCTCCAACAGAGGCAGCTCCAGAAAGTGTCTGCAGGTGTCAGCAGGGGAAGCCAACGAAGCCAGCAGCTAACAGACACCAACAAAAACTGTAAGTGTGGCATGGGTGGGGTGTAGAGCAATTACTCTACACCAGAAAGCACTCGCCACTCTACCTTATCTTCCCATATCATAGACTGCCATAGACTTAGCCATGCATACTTAGCAAGCTGTGTGACCACCAGCCGGATTTCAACCATGGCAGTGTTTGAAATGTTGCCTGCACTGCATCCTAACATACTAGTCAATGTTAACAAGTGTCACACCTGGAGGGAATTGTGGACTCTAGCATTCATCACATCTAGATAGGTTTGTAAATGTTGGCATCTGCCTAATTGAATGGAATTAGGAAGGCTTAGCATACACCACACTTGATAGAACTCCTATTGAAATGTCAGAAATGTGAATGTTGGCATGCACCACACTTAGAATTAAGAACATTAGCCTGCAACGTATCTGGACAGAATTGTGAATGTTCGCATGTGCCACACTAAGATTTGAGAACATTGCCCTGCGCCGTATCTGGACGGAATTGTGGATGTTAGCATGTGCCACACTTGGATTTGAGAACATTGGCCTGAGCCGTATCTGGACAGAATTGTGAATGTTAGCATGTGCCACACTTGGATTTGAAAACATTAGCCTGCGCCATATCTAGACAGAATTGTGAATGTTAGCATGTGCCACACTTAGATTTGAGAACATTAGCCTGCGCCGTATCTAGACAGAATTGTGAATGTTAGCATGTGCCACACTTAAATTTGAGAACATTAGCCTGCGCCGTATCTAGACAGGAATGTGAATGTTAGCATGTGCCACACTTAGATTTGAGAACATTAGCCTGCGCCGTATCTAGATAGAATTGTGAATGTTAGCATGTGCCACACTTAAATTTGAGAACATTAGCCTGCGCTGTATCTAGACAGGATTGTGAATGTTAGCATATGCGACACCTAAATGAAACTTGAATGTTAGCATGTGCCACACTTAGATTTGAGAACATTAGCCTGCGAAATATCTAGACAGGATTGTGAATGTTAGCATGTGCCACACTTAGAAATGAGAACATTAGCCTGCGCCGTATCTAGACAGAATTGTGAATGTTAGCATGTGCCACACTTAGATTTGAGAACATTAGCCTGCACCGTATCTAGACAGGATTGTGAATGTTAGAATGTGCCACACCTAGACAGAATTATGAAGATTTCCAAGCACTACACTTAAAAGGAATTGCGAATGTTGGCATGTCCCGCACTTGGATAGAATTATGAACATTGGCCTGTGCGGTATCTGGATGGTATTGTAAGGGTTGGTGAGTGCCACACTCAGACTGAATTGTGTAGGTCAGCAAGTGCTACACTTGGACATAACTGTGAATGCTTGCATGTCAAATGTCACATAACCCACTAACCAATATAATCTCTAACTCTCTGCATACTTAAAAAACTCACACAACCATCTCTCGCACAACCAGCTGCACGCACTTCACCACACTGCAACAACACATAAGCCGCACCAACAGCACACGTGGACTAACACGGTCCAATACTCGCACCTAAGCTCAGCAACCGGTGTCTACCGAGTTGAAGCTGCCAACAGCACACCACTCCTCTCACTAACCTACGCCCTCTTCACCTTACTAACCCATCCCACCTTCTCATTTACAGATCTTCCAGTTTGCCTGGGGACCAATTCCGTTGGTGACAGTGCGCTATATAAGTACCGTTAACATAACATAACATTAGCTACCATCTTGTGAAACCTAGGCCTTTTCTCCAACTATCCAGGAATCTCACATCTAGGTGTGCTCTCCCTCATTAACTACCAATTTGTGAAACCTAGGCCTTTTCTCCCAGTATCTAGGAATCTCACATCTAGGTGTGTTTTTTTGATTGACTGCCATTTTGTGAAAACCTAGGTCTTTTCTCCCACCTACTAGGAATCTTTAATCTAGGTGTGTTTCTCTGATTGACTGCCATGTTGTGGAACCTAAGAACCTCAAATATAGGTGTGCTCTCCCTTTGTCTACCTATTTGGCAAACCTAGGACTTTCTACCACTATCTAGGAATCTGAAATCTAGGTGTGTTTTTCTCATTAACTACCATTTTGTGAAACTTAGGCCTTTTCTCCCACTATCCAGGAATCTCAAATCTAGGTGTGCTCTCCCTCATTAACTAACAATTGGAGAAACCTAGGCCTTTTCTCCCACTATCTAGGAATCTGAAATCTAGGTGTCCTGTTCTCATTAACTAACTAATTTGTGAAACTTAGGCCTTTTCTCCCGGCATCTAGGAATCTCAAATCTAGGCATGTTTTCCTGATTGACTGCAATTTTGTGAAACCTAGGCCTTTTCTCCCACTATCTAGGAATCTCAAATCTAGGTGTGTTTTTCTGATTGACTGCCATTTTGTGAAGCCTAGGCCTTTTCTCCCACTAGTTATAAAGAAAGGGGTAAACCTGAAATGTAAGTCCCTGGCCCTCAGGTAAAGTACATTATATTAAAGAAGGGTGAACCAGTGGAACAGGATGACTCATAGAATCTTCACTCAAATGTAAATTTTAATTTGTTTAATCAATACCAATTTCACATAATTAATGTATGTATGATATAAAACCATAAAAGCAATAAATTCATTCCATCAGTTTAACATTTGTATCTCAAACAACCACTCATAGTCCCATACTACCACTTTCAAACAACCATGAATAAAACAAATTTGTCTTGTCAAGACAGTGTAAACTACTGTTATTAATACAGTCTCCTTTTGTTTTTGCATATATTGATGACCTGGTCCATAATATCAGGTGTCAAATATCTGTTTTTTTTTGTTAGTCCAGATTGCACACAGCAAGTTGTTGACACGTGTTTCGGTCACAAAAGCCCTTCTTCAGGACGTTGGGCACCGAGTAACTACTCTGCCCTTTGTGGAAACATATAGGCCAATGTTCATTCCCCAAGTTCCAATCTAGGGTAAGCAAGTAGAACGTCGGAATACCTGATAATGCTTGGACACTTAAACATATGGTTTGATGAAGAAACTGCTAACACACAAAAATCACTAGCCAAACACCCGAAGACAATGAAACTACAACACCTAGGAGCAACTCATGCAGCGGTACATACACTAGACACAATCTTTGTCAACAAAAACCTCATCATCACGGCACCACCAATACAGATTCTCTGGAGCGATCAACTTACCATATCCTTCATGATCACGCTAGCCACTTCAACAGCCAAACAACCTGACAAACCGTCAACTATCAGGAAAAGAAACTAGAGGAATATCAAAAATAGCAACTTAGTAGAACTACTGGAAATCAACAAACCACCGGCAACGACTCTGGATGAAGTTTACTGGGACAGAAAAACAGAACTGCTGCACAAATGGATCACCAGAACAATAGGCGAGATCTCCAAGGAAAAACCTTTCATCCCATTGCGCAAAAGATTCACAGCAAAATGGTTTATCCCTCTACTTAGCGCCATGAAAAGAAAAAACAGGAAGCTTGAACAAAAATGGAGGAAAAAAATGATCAGGGAAGAAATTACAATTGCAACGACAAATCCACTTATACAAAAAGGAAATCCATAAGGCCAAAAAGAAATACTACGACAACAGAATCTCCAAAGCCCCCAACACCCAAAAAGAGCGGTTTAAAATCATAAACAAAATGAGAAACCCCCCTTGCTGCAACAACACACCGATAATGTCACTGAAATTATGCATCGACCTCGCAGACCACTTCAAAAACAAAATCAGCACCATCCAACTGATCATACATAGCAGACCAAGCAACTACAACATGCAACCCACCCAGCCACCAGAGAATTGCCAGAACAAACTCCAAAGCTTCCCCCAAATATCAGCAGAGACATTCCTCAAGCTGGTAAGCAATAGCAACAAAACAGGCTCCCCCATGGGTCCCTGCCCCCCAGACATACACAAATAAATCCTCACACTAGGAACACCCATGGAACACTACAGAAACCTTTTCAACCAATCACCTTTGACCGGGAAAGTACTGAGATTATACAAATCGGCATACCTCAAGGCACTCCTCAAGGACACATCAGGAAACATTCAGGACCTCTCCCACTACAGACCCATCTCCAACATCCCGTACACAGCGAAACTAATCGAAACATAGGTCTATTTGACTTTTGCATCTCTGTCTAGTAGCCGCCTTTCAACATGGGGTGAGGCTCCATGAATGCACCCTATTTGACTTCTGCATCTCTGTGTAGTAACCGCCCTGCAACATGGGGTGAGGCTCCATGAATGTGCAATATTTGACCTTTGCATCTCTGTGTAGTAGCCACCCTGCAACATGGGGTGAGGCTTCATGAATGTGCCCTATTTGACTTTTGCATCTCTGTGTAGTAGCCGCCCTGCAACATGGGGTGAGGCTCGATGAATGTGCAATATTTGACCTTTGCATCTCTGTGTAGTAGCCGCCCTGCAACAGGGAGTGAGGCTCCATATGTATGCTCACCAGTTTCTTATGCACTTTCCTCAAGCTTTAATCGAGGCATCACACTCCATCTGATTGTATTAACTGCTTGAGCTTCCCTTTATGTAACCAGAAGCACTTTTACTACTTTCTTATGCCTCAGCGCCTAGATACCCCAGGGTTTTGTGCGCTATACAAATAATAAAATAAATAAATAAAATATAATAAGACAATAATTCATAGAAGACACCTACTGCTGGGTCAAGCACAAGTAGGCTTCAGACCGATGACAGGAATGGAAACAGCACTGCGTTTCATCTGGGATGATCTAAAGGCTAATGCAGACTCAGACAAAAGCAGAGCTCTAATACTTCTGAACCTCTTCAAAGCATTTGCCACAGTCAACCATGACAGCCTCATCGGGAGACTGGAAGAAATATGAATCACTGACCGACCCCTACTATGGATTAAATCCTTCCTAACACACAGAACAGAAAGTACAGTGGGGTGTCTCCTAGAATATGTGTGTAGGGTTTGGGGTAAGGTGGCAGTGATTGGCGATTTTGTTTATTAGTGGGTGGCAGCCTAATTCCCCTGCTGACACCTGCAGACACTTCTTGTGGCTGGAGACATTTTGCTAATCCACCCTTGCATGCCCCATTGGGCCCAAGTCTGCAGTATTGCAGGCTCTAATATACTCAGGGGCAGGGGAGTTGCTAGGTCTGGAAAAGACCCGGGGCTAAGCTGATGTCGGAACTGTTGGGACTGGGGGCTAGCTAGTCTTTTGGCTGTAGCTCCTGAGATTCTATCCGGGGCTACAACCAAAAGATCAGGGGCTAAAGCCCCCTTAGCCCCCCCCCTAGCAACGCCCCTGCTCAGGGGCCACTCTTGAGCATGCCCACCTATGCATTCAAGGGGCATGGGGTGTGCAGTTGAAAGTGCTCCATTTCTATACACAAGTCATGAATTAGGAAGGGGATGTGTGTGATTGATATGTTCTCCTGCTTCCTGATTCTACTGCAGTGTGTTGGGAGGACCACCCAGGGCATATTGTGGCAGCACAGGAGTCCAGAGTGTGGGTGAGCAGAGGCAGCAGTACATAAAAAAACACATTATGTATGTATGTTTGTGTGCATGCATAGCGTTCTTTGTGTAAGGTTGTATGTTAATGTGTACACTTGTGAATGAGAATGCAATGTGTATGTTTTGTAGAAGGGTGTGTGTGAATAAAGTGTGAATGTGAAATGTGTATTATTGTCTATGTTGCAGGGGATGGCTGGTGATTGTGAAGTTTAGAGAGAGTGGGGTGGAGCGTTTAGGAGTTCCTGACACACACATTAATGAATGTTTTGACAGGGGGATATTGTCATACGTGGGCACAGCCAATTGGGACATGTTTTCATCCATTTGCATGGCATTTTACAGGCAATATAGACAAACCCAACCTGAAGTGTTTGTTCTTAAATGGGGATACTGACCTTCATTGGTACAGATAGCACAGTCATGTCTTCTTTCAGTGGCATGACATTATTGCTGGCATTATAAGCAAGCCAACTTGCTGAGAGTTATTACAAGGGGATACTGGCCTATAACTCAAGAACCACCAGCAACCTATTTTCTTTCAGTGGCATGGCTTTTTGTACTGTGATTATGGGCAAAGGCAATCTGATAAATATTCTTAGTGGGTTTACAAGCCTACATTGGCCCACTGAGCAGGAGCATGCTTTCTTTCAGTAGGTTGGCCTTTTTACTGTCATTATTGGCAAAGAAAACCTGATGTGTGTTCCTACCTTGGGATTCTAGTCTACATGTGCAAAGCCACATGGGCATGTTTTCTTTCAGTGGCATATAATTTGTACTGTCATTGTGGGCAAAGCCAACATTATAAATGTTCTTATGTATGGACACTGTTCTACATTGATACAGTAAGCATGGACATGTTTTCTTTCGGAGGTATGACATTGTTACTGTTGTTATGGGCAAAGCCAACATGATGAGTGTTCTTTCATGGGTATAGTGGCCTACATGGGTACATCCAGCATGGACAGGTTTGCTTGCACTAGCATGGCATTGTTAATGGCATTACCGGCAAAGACAACAGGAGTGTTCCTGTGTGGATACTAGCCTGCCTGGATAAAGCCAGCATTGACATGTTTTCATTTCAACGTCATGTCCTTAGGTAGAAAGTCAACCTCAAAATTGTACATACCTAGGGTTACTGCTATACATGGGCATAGCCAGCATGGGCATATATATATTTTTTTTAGTGGCATGCCATTTTAGCTGGAATGATGGTCAATTCCAGCCTGATGAGTGATCATACAACTTGATAAGTGCCTACGGGGCACAGCCAACGAGGCCTATTCTCTTTCAAGTATGGCATTTTCACTGTCAATATTGATAAAAAGGGCGTGATGTGTCGTCTTATATGGTAATACTGGCGTACATGGGTGAAGCCAACATGGACTTGTTTTTGTGCAGTGGGGTGACATTTGCATTGGCATTCTGGCCAAAGCAAACATGATGATTGGATACTGGCCTACATATGCAAAGCATTATGGATATGTTTTCTTGCAGTAGCATGATATTCTTACTGGCATTATGGGCAAATTCAACATGATAATTGTTCTTACATGGGGATACCCCCTATTTTGGCAGCCATGAATGACATGTTTTCTTACAGTAGCATGGCATATTAACTGGCATTACAGACAGCGCCAAAATGAGTGCTCTTACATGGGGATACTGACTTATAGCCTGGACCTGATTTCTAGAAGTGGCATGACATTATTATGGCATAGCTGGTCATATAGTGCCACATCCAACCAGGCATGTTTTCTTACATTGAACAGCATAATTTAGTAGTGACTTTATGAGCAAAGCACACAGGAGTGTTCTTACATGGGGATACAGGCATATATTGGTGCATCCAGCAAATAAATGCTTTTCTACTATGTTAATGCTGACATTTTTGGGTACAGCCAGCACGAAAATATATTTTTACACTAGCATATCTTGGGGACAAAGGCATCTTGCCCGTTTTCGGTGCTATTACCGCTGGCGCAATAACTTCTGGTGGTAATAGAGGCCTCCAACCCCATTGGGTCCAATGGGGAATGGGAATTTACCGCTGTACCGCTAGTTGTGATCCGGCGCTAATAGCGCTGGACCGAGTGGTGGTAACGCTATCTGCGATGGCAGTATCACAGTGGTATTACTGCCGGGATACCGCCAGATTCCTGATGAGGCCCAATGTTTATTTTGAATGGTTCAGGATGCACTCAACTGCCAAGGAATTGCTGTTGACAGTTGACACGGTGCACATTGCAATGGTAATGCAATGGCAAGGCTCAAAAGCTGCAGATAATCAAGGATTGCTTATTGAAATTGCTGCATGGATTGGCACTCAAGAAATCAGGATCCCTGGAGAGAATTGTCAATGTGCCCAGGTGCAGTAACATGTGAGCAGAAGTTGAAGTGGCACACATGCTGAATAAGCAGAACGGGTACACCTAGCCTGAAGCATTGTGGTGCTATCCTTGTTTTTGCATATCATTCTAACTGCATAAATGATGGCTGAAGAAAACTAGAAAAGTGCTGAAAGCATGCTGAATTGTGGTCATTCAACTCCACATGATGGGGGTGTCAGAAATGGGCCATGGATGCCAAAACTACCTAAATTCCATGTGCAGCAGAAGTGGCATCATATGCCAAATGACATGATGCCTGATCCTAACAACATAACATAAAGTGATGACTGCATATGTGTAACCTAGCTTAGGCCGGCCAAGGCTTATTAGTAGAATATAGTACTTAGTGACTAGTGAAACACTATACACTTGATAAGCAGTGCAACATTATACATCTAAAATGGCAACTGTATTGCTTCAATCAGCAACAAGCATTCAAAGCACTTTAAGATCTTAAAGACCTAGAATTGCTTCTCATTTGCAAAGCAGCCTCTAAGTGGGTGTGTCTTTTAAGTTATTTTTATTTATGAAAATATGTAACCATTGATTATAGAAAAGCACCTATAAACTTAATTGATTTTTCAAATATATATGCACGCATACATATTTAGTCCTGCATAGAATCATATGGCTTACACATTGAACCAGCAAGACATGCAAGCAAATTAATTTGTATTCCCTGCCTGAACACAGGCTAAAAAATGGCAATTTTCTGAAGAAGCCAGGGCCTTCACTTCTCACCCACTACCACAATGCCATTCCTTCTTTGCAGTGATAGCTTGATGACGTTCAGAGCACCAAGCTACAATTTGATTTGATATAGAAAGAAATGATGCTATTCAGAGCCTCTTGTACCTGAAGCAATGAACAGGGACTGTTAACTAGACCAGACAAATGGGACATCTTGCGAACAACTGATATGACACCAGACTCTAAATAATTATTACTGCAGCTTTGTGCTGATGGGGAGATGTCTTTTTAGTATGTTTACATTTGGACCTTAGGACAGGCGGAGGAACTGCTGTCAGACAGACCTGTAAAGACAGACAGATGACAGGGGGTGCTATATTTCATTTAGAGGTGTGCACCTTATTTGCTGGGGAATAACAATTTAAAATCTGTGCTATAATGGTGGTCTTTATTTTCTAATAGTTGATTAATGCATTGGATGGAACTCATTACGAGACTGGAGGTATTTCAGAGGTAAATCCTCTGAGATACCACCAAACCATTTACAGTTACTTCAACTTCGTCCAGTGGATTTACCACAGGATTACAAGTGGTGGTTGGCGGCGGTATAAATCCCCATTTACTGGAGTTGATAGGACTTCATTGCTGGAATTACGACGAGCGGAATTATGTGTGGTCATTCCACATATCTTCTTGGGTTTTGGGCAGAAAAGTGGAGTGTTCACCACCAGCATCATGCTGGAGGTACATCCTCCATTCCCTCCAGAAATTGGTAGAATGACCACTCGTAATTCCACCGGCGGTAATTCCGCCAAAACGTGTAATTTGGCAAAGCAGTAAAAATTGAGGTAGCGGAATCACCTCCACTTTTTTCATGCACCACCAAACTCGTAATGAGGCCCATGTTTTCATTTTTTCATTTCATTTCAATGAGTTTTCTCTGATACATACTTTTAGTTTTAGTTTGGAACATTGCACGGGCAAGTTGTCTTTGAATTTAGTTGGTGTTCAAGCATGGAGAGGGCTCTGGGCCTTTCTTGAAGAGAATTGTGAGTTATACCCCATGCAAGGGGAACAGTGCCTTTTTGGTTTTTGAAGAGATTGTAAACTTTGATTAGTTGAAGCTACATAATTCAGTAGAAGGAACCAACAGAGAGCTTTTTTATATGTGTGCAATAAATGCCATTTTTATTTATAACATTAGTCATTTTTGACTCAGGTTCTTGGAAGCACTCTGTTGTGTTAAAGTATTATGCCTCTGTTCTGATTATGTCATTCTGTTTTATTCTCTTCACTATCCCTTTTTTAATGGTGTGTTTGCTAGCCTAAATGTGTTGCAGAACCAGTGAGTACATAAGGTAACACCTTACCTAATGAGGTGCAAGGGGTGTATGTGCTGGTGAGTTGGAGAGGTATATATCTTTGAGCTCCCACAAGGTGAACAAACAAGCCCAATCTAGTTATTCTACTGTTGAACCTACCCACACACTTGTCTGTGAGTTATTCCTTATTAGAATTCAGCTCTCGGAAGAACCATCCTTTCATTTCCTTATTGTTTACCACGCCCCCTGTTATTCTTCTAATTGTTTTCTTGATAGCTTTTCTCAATGTGTAGCTGATCTCTCACTGACCTACCCTAATATTATCCTTAGTGATGCTAATCTTCATCCTAATGACCCCCAGGACCAGCAAGCCACCAAACGTATTTCATCCCTGGCTGACTGTGGACTCCATCCCAATATCCAAGACCCTACTCATTTGGCGGGAAACCAGCTGGATCTTATCTTTACAGATATATTTGGTACTCTGTCTTTTGCCCCCTTACCAGTTCACTGGTCTGACCATTTTTTGTTTTTTTTTTCTGTTCCCCTGGCTCAGTCTAAAATTCGACCTACTCTTTCTGTTAGACTTCAGCGTAGATGGTCTCATGCCCCCCTTGAAAATATTGCTACATCCATAGAATCCACCGTTTACCACAATGTCCTTGCTGTCATTAATCCATGTGACTCTTAGATTGCAGCTCTACAATCTACCGCTGACCTCCTGGCCCCCTCTGAATTTACTACCACCCGTGCAAAAAAGTCTGCCCCCTGGTATTCTTCTGCCCTTTGAACCCTGAAGCAAAGCTGCAGACAAGCAGAATGCAGATGGCATTGTATCTTTGACTCCTCGACTAAAATGACCTAAGAATCCACACGTAAAATCTATCAAAATGCCATAAAAATGCTAAAGCTCAACACTTTTTGGGCCGCATTCTGAACACCAGCTGCTCCTCCAAGGAGCTTTTTCGAGTAGCAAAAGAACTAACCACTCCTATTTGTCCTCCTCCTCCCTCGATGCGTACTCAAAGATATTGTGATCAAATTACACTTTTTTTTAGGATAAGATCTGCAAATCCGAGAATTTATATGCACTGAAAGGCCTGTCTCTAATATTGCTTCTGCTGTCTCCTTTCTCTCAGCTGCTTCCTTTGTCAACACTTTTGAGTTTGTGACAGTGATGGACACCATTGCTTTCATTGCCCTTTTTAAACTCAACTCCATTTCTCCTATGGAGCCGATTCCTCTCCAAGTCTTACAATCATTTTCCCTTGAACTTACTCCTCACCTTACTGCAGCTCTTCAGTATTCGTTCTCCACTTGTTGCATTCCTGAATCTCTTAAACACACAGTGATCTCCCCTCTCTTGAAGAAGCCACATCTAGATCCTGCTGCTGTGGAGAACTACCGCCCATTAACTGCTTGAATCGATTGCCACTCTTCAACTCTCTTCCTTCTTTGAAAGCAATCACGTTTTTCACCCTTTCCAGGCTGGGTTCTGCCCCGGTATGGGCCCTGAATCCATCCTGGTCTACCTTCTTGACATCGCCCTTCTTCAGGACCGCAGAGAGGCTGGGGCTCTTATTCTCCTTGACCTCCCTGTGGCCTTTGACAGTGTCGACCATCTTAAGCTCCTGCAGTGTCTGCACGAAGTCGGTGTCTCTGGGGCTCCCCCTAAAATGTATGTCATACTTTCTTTCCAACTGGGTCCAGGCAGTTTCTTTTCTTCCATTTAAGTCTTCCCCCATCACCCTTGACTGTGTGGTTCCTCAGGGGTCAGCCCTTTTTCCGCTTCTCTTTAACTCATACATGCTGGCCCTTGCAAAACTAATTACCAGTCACTCTGTTAATTTTTCTTATGCCGATGACACTAAAATTATCCTCTGTCTCAATTCCCCTTTGACTGACCTTCCTCATAATCTCCGGAACTGCCTCTCTGCAGTCGCTGAATGGATGTCTACTAACTGGCTAAAGCTCAACAGCGACAAACCTGAGATATTGTTGGTGGGCGCCACCTCCTCTAACTCCTTCTGCGCTTCTGATTGCCACCTTTCTGCCTTGGCCTCTGTCCCAAACCTGCCTGTGTGGTCAAGAGCATGGGCATAAAAATGATGTCCTCCAGATCCAGGTCAGCTCAAATATCGGCTATTTGCCAAGCCGGTATTTCTAAACTTAAGCTCCTTAAAAAAGTTTGTCCCTTTCTACCAGCTAATTCCAGATCAAAAATGGTCACGGCTTCTATCATGTGTTCCATTGATTATTTCAATGGAATTGAAGAGGGAAAATCGAGATCAAACTCCTGTCCCATCACCCCAGGCACATCAACAGACAGAACAGCAGGAAGAATAAGGAGCGCACTCATCATTTGCACCAGGCCCCAGTACGCCCATGGATGACAAATATGCTGAAAGACACCCACTTCACCAACACTGCAACCTACATGCTACATTATCCTGAATGCAGCAATACCGGACTCTACAAAACACAAGAATTCCTGTTTAAAGGCTTGCAGATGCTCATATGAACTAACCTAATCAAATGGCACAGTGCAAAGCCATGTTTCAGGAAAATTACAGCCACGTACACTTGTCTCACTGAACACCAGCTGCAATGGGGATTTGTGCTGACTTCAACAATGCGCCTCGCAAGCCCAGGAGCAGCTCAAGGTCTTACAGTAAGATGAGATTCCTTTCTTTGAACAACAGTGAACCCTGGCAGACAAGTATTTATAATTCTTCACAAAAATACGAGTAAGTCAAAGCAGAACACCCAGGGCCCAGTGTTTTTTTTTTCTCTGGGAACGAAAGACATTTTCGCAAGACTCACACATCTTTTGAAACATAATTGTAACAAGAATGGCTCAGCTCTGGCCAAGGAACGCTGAGGGCCCAGGGGCGAAAATCCTGTTCAGCTAAAACTAATGGGAACAAATTCACAATGCAACAATTTTAGAATTAGGTAATGGGGGAGGAGCAGTTAAGCCAGCCCACTGACATCAAGTTCCAAATGATCAGGCGTCTTATAAGGGCACTATAGGTTACTTATCACTTAGCAGCCAATCTCAGGATGAGAGAGGTTTCTGGGAGCTGGTCCAAGTTTGTGATGTCAGCCTGCAGTGTGTTACAAAGCTGGCTTGCAAGCCAGCCCCGGGGGAAACGGCCCCTGGATTTTCGCTGTGCACAAAGCCCTCTGTGTTTTTTTTGCTGCCCAGAAATAAACGCAGTTTGGAACATGTTGCTGCTTGCTTGGAACCCGGCTGCATTTATTTGGACAAAATGGGAGGTGTTGGGGCCTCCCATAGCTGGGACCCCCAGAAGCCCTGGTGGCGGTCCAACTTCTCCCCAACAGAATCTATCTTGGTCAACCTGAATTCCTTCTCCAACATCTGCAGATACTTCAGAACTCGGCTGCCTGCCGTGCTCTGAATGCCCACAGACTGGCACACTCTCAGGAGCTTCTCTTTCAACTTCATTGGCTCCCAGTGAAAAGCCGGATACAGTTTATGTCTCTTTGCTTTGTGCACCGTGCTGTTCACAATAGTTCTAAATCTAAATTGATGTTATAAAAGCCCAATAGAACTCTCTGCTCATCCAACTTATTTCTGCTGCATATTCCTCAAGTCTTCCGTACCCGGGCCTGTGGTTGTTCTTTTTCTGTACTTGGTCCTACTCTATGGAATGCTCTCCCAGTTGCAATTCATAATATCCCACATTTACTTTCTTTCCGTAAATGTCTGAAAACTTTTCTATTTTAGTTCCCTCTAACGCCCCTGCTTGTTCAGCGCCTTGATGCCTCCCCTGGCCTTGTGCGCGCTTTATTAAATCTAACTACAATACAATACAACAATCTATCCATAGTAGCAGAGCACATTTCGGCGTTGTGATCAAATGAGAAAAGACGTTTTCTGGGCTCTGAGCCAACATCCGATAGCTACCCAGTCATGTGAAAAGGGTGGTAGAACCTTACTTTCAGTCACACTAGAGGCAGAGGGGCTTCATCCTCCCTATTAGGGTCGCCGCTGACCTGCGACAGCATGCAATGGCTTGCAGTCAGGATTTGTGCTGCATTCAGATTGTAGCTGTCGAATAATAGTGTGGGCACCTCCTAGTCAGCTTTCTTTGCTTGTTCTCCATGAAAGCGACAACATGTTGCACTGGGATGGATAATCACTGCTATAAGGACTGTCGAAGCTTTGTCTTGGGTGATCCCCAGTGACAATATTGACTGATACTATTGTTATTTTGGCAGATAGAAACATGGGTCCCCAAACTACAGGCCAGGGCTTTGCCCTAAGGAGGTCTTGGAGAGTTTTGCATGCTCTATAGTAGGGCTCTTCTATGGATTTTCAGGTCATATCTCTCATTCCATACAATTACAAATTACTGGAGCAGCCCTCACTATTTCTGGGAAAGTGGGTTGAGTGTAAAGGTTTCAAGGTCAATCATAGTTGCATCCAATCAAATGGTTTGGTTTCCACAAAACCAGCGAGGGTTGTCAAATTCAAACTTTTTGCTTTGCTTACTGTCGCAGAAAACAGATGTGGGGCTTGACTCTCGGATTAGCATACTTTAGTAAATCTTTGACAGCAGTACTGCAGAATGAACACATGGAAAGGCAGCTCATCCAAACCTATGTTACCCCACACCTTTTTCTACACCATTTTATATGTGTTCAGTACATAACGGCTCATTACAAGTTTAGTGATATCCCAGCAGCAAATCTGCCGAGATAGCATCAAACGGAATTATCGTGACCGCCACTTTAATACCGCCAGATTACAAATGGCAGTGCAGGTGTTAGTCTCCATTTAATTGCAGTCCATAGGACTCCATGGGGCATTTCGGTGGAATTAGCACAGCATTAATTCTGCCAAAATCACACAGAAAGTTGGCAGATTTACCTCCAACTTTCCACCCAACTCATGGTTGGGTGTTGTGGTAATGCCACGGTATACAGTAATATCACTGCATTTAACCCCCACCGCTCGACTCGTAATGAGGCCCCATTATGGACTTCAAAATAATGAGTGGAAGACTCTATGACTTCACAAAGGAGGATTCCAATTCTCTGAATTAGCACAACAGTCTACTATGCGAAGCCAGGCAAATCTAGATTCACATGGTCACTTTCTCAGGCTTCAATAGATAAACATACAAATATGCGTCCTTAATACAAATAAGGCTGACACTCTTTATCATCATTCATTTGAAATACCTTTTGTTTGTGCAAAATGCGCAGACTTTTGGCAGTGTAAGCATATTTTTAATTAACTTCGCTAAGCCATCAGAATGGAAAACGTGTCTGTAATACTGCATTAGCTGGGAAGTTTCATCTCTTCATCCTGAAGCAAGCACATAATTCAAAATGGGGCCATGTTTTGCACTTGCCTAATTGTGTGGCATAGCCGTATTTTGCACTTAGCCTAAGTGTGTAGCCTAGCCATATTTTACATGTTGGTCCATCTGTGCTAGTTAGGCACATTTTCTATTCATTTAGCACTTAGATTGTCTGTGAAATGTAGCACTGCTCTTTGTACATAGATGGAACCTAGGATGTTGACACAAATAACAGGTGGTGTATTCTTTCTCAAATCAGTACACTTCTTCCATTTACATTCAAATTCACTTACAATTACATTTCTCATCACTATCGTTTTAGGCATTCTTTTGCATTTATCTACATGTTTCTTCCACACATTTCCCCATTGAGGCTAATTAGCACTAGCCTCACATCTCTAAACATTGTGAGCCTTATTATGAGTTTCTCAGTAAATCGGCGCTAAACCTGCCCATTTACTGCCACATTGTTTACCTTTACTGCCACTTGGCCATGTGGCATTACCATAGGATTAGGAGTGGTGATCTGACAGTGTAAATCCCTGTATATTTGTAATTCATAGGATTCCCTGGGGTATTTTCTGAATTTACCATGAGCAGTAATTCCAAGTGGTAAATCCACTGAGTTTTGGAGGTAAAGAGGAGGATCTACCTCAACACAAGTACTGGAGGTAGATCCTCCACTTTACCGGCACACCCATAGTATCGTAGTGCGTTAATGCAGCAGTGAAGTGTGGCTGATGGAATTACCTGTACTTTACTGCTGTTTTTACTGAATCGCTGTACTCATAACAAAGCCCTGTGACTACTCAATTCCACAAAACCATGTTCATTCTCAATCATATCTTTGGTTGCTTTCATCGACATATGCTGCTCTTTCACTCACAAAGTATTAACAGTTACTTCTCCAACAATGTAAAACACATCTGATTAGCAAATACAAACAATGAATAGTAAATGAATAGTAAAAATCAACAGAACCACATGGATTATAGAAATTCCTGCCAATCCAGCTAGGACCAAAGGGAACACCCTATATAAGTATTCTTTCTGTGTAATATAGACAAGGATTTTCTAATATGTGCAACAATATCAGTAAGGTTGTCTTTGTGGTTTGGGGTAATTGTACAGCATTCTGACCAAATTAAGGCACAGAGACATCGTATTGAGGCCAGGATATTATCTAAGGTCATTCGATGTATCAGTACCACAGTGCGTAGAGCCACTTTCTCATGAGTTATTAGTAAGAGGAACACTGAAGTGCAATTTACCACTTTCTCTAGCAGTGGGGAAAAGGTTCAAATGTTATCACAACTCAGCTTACACTCTATTCCAGGCTTCAAATAATCCATACCTTCAGCAAACGATTCCCAGCCAGATTCTCTCTTCGCTCTTGGAGGTGGTGATAGTATGTGAAAGTGTTGAATAGTAGGTAACACATATCCAATGCATTCCATAGTTTGCTTTATTCGACATAAGTCATAATGGCATACACATTAAAATGCATATAAAAATACATCTATCGTTTAAATATTAGTACGGTTGTCTTTGTAGTTTGGGATCATTGCACAGCATTCTGATCCAATTGAGGCGCATAGGCCTCCTTTCGAGGTCAGGATATTATCTAAGGTCATTCAATTGATCAGTATCACAGTACGTAGAGCTACTTACTCATGAGTTATTAGTAAGGGGAACACTGAAGTGCCATTTACCTCTTTCTCTAGCAGTGGGGAAAATGTTCAAATGTTATCACAATTGAGCTTAAAGCCTATTCCAGGCATCAAATAATTCATACCTTCCACAAAGGTTTCCCAGCCAGATTCTCTCTTTGCTCTAGGAGGTCGTGACAGTATGGGAAAGTGTCCAATAGCAGCTAACACATATCCCATGCATTTCATAGTTTGCTTTATTCGACATAAGTCATAAAAGCCTACACATTAAAAAGCACATAAAAATAGATCTGTCGTTTAAATACATATACATTTAGCAAACAATTTCACACAATCAAGGATATCCAGATTTTATTGATACAATCTGAAATAAATACTTTGCCTGTTAAAAATTATTGTTTTGAAAAAAGTAGTAAAATGCCAGCAATGCATGAATGCATACATCAATTTCAATCAGCTACTACATTCCTGCGGATCCATGCTCTGTGAATACATTTGGCAACCCCACAGATGATCACAATATTACAGGTATGTTTGCACAAATTCATTGCTTATCTGGTGTTTTTTTTCCTATTATGAATGAATAGAGGATTCAATTATGTGGCTCTCAATTCCCTACAAACTGGCATAAATAGCACCTTTTCCAGACCGGGTCACTCCGCTCTGGAAAAAACGTTGTTATTCATGAGCATGTGAATCCATGACAGAGCCCATGCTGGAGAAGTATTGTTCTCCATCATGGGTCTGGCATGGATTCACATGCGAACCCTCCCTCCTTACCCCTCTGCAGCTCTTCTTGGACATACTGCCACTTTACGTGCTTACCAAATCTGAGGATGGCTGCCAGAGGAGGGGCTTGGGGAAAGGAATGTCATTGCCTGGGGGCAGTATGACCCAGAAGACAGTGATTGGTTTGGGGTAGTAATACAGTTTGTAAGTTAAAGTGCAACTTTTTCTTTTGCCAAGGATTCCCGGCCTGGCGCAGAATGTTCATGGGCATGTGAAGCCATGCCAGACCCATGCTGAAGAACAATAGTTACAGGTAAATACCTTGATAACAGTGGATTTTGTTTGCATGTTTTATTTGTAACTTACAAAAACTGGTTCAAGACTTTACTTTTCCTTTGGAACATTTGAACTGTGGTAAAATTCAACTTTGAAAGTGTGCCTAATAACATCACTGTGGTAAAGCTGATTGTAGAAAGTGTGCCTAATAGCGTCCCTGTGATATAGTTGAATTCAGAAAGTGTGCCTATTAGCATCACTCTGCTAAAGTTTGAATTTAGAAAGTATGCCTAATATCATTGCTGTGCTAAATGCTGAATCTAGAAATTGTGCCTAATAGCGTAACTGTGGTATTGTTGAACTTAGAAATTGTGCCTAATGTACACCGCCTGTCCTGCTCTTATGCTAGATCGCAGGCACTTTACTGATAACCACCATATCACACTACTACGCTTACTCTCCCCTATACACCATCATTCAACTAGAACACTGCTATACTATGACACATTCGGTCTAGCTGTTCTCATAATAACATGACCCCACAAACTCCACATCATCCTAATAAAACACAGCTAGCTGAGCACATTGCGGCTAGATTGAGCGTCTCCTCAGGCCTAACGCAGCCAAAACTCAGTCTGGATGTCCACCCTCTAGACTGAACACATCCAACTGATTTCCTCAGCACCACACCTACTGCTAAGAAGGAGATATCATGCAACAATCACACCAGCTGCACACATATCCGGTGCGCCCACGCACCATACCACACTCTCTCTCTCTACTGACTGAACTGCGGTTCCCGAGGGCGTTCAACCTACCAGCGCTTTGAGATCATACCAATGATACATAAGGTGCTATATAAATGGCAAGTAACATAACAGGAAATGGGTGCAAATCAAGTTGTTTAGGCCTTCTGGATACAGGTCTATTGCCACGTGGCATGTGGAAAAGTATTTTTGCTTTCAATCCAAGGATGAGCACTGGGACCCTATGATTCATGGGAAGTAGTACAAAATGCTTCAACAGTTAAGACAAATATCAACATCAGGGAACATGGGAGTTCCATTTCGATAAACACTTAATAATTAACTTTGATCAGCCTACATATCACCTTCTTGCACTCTCATGACCCACTCTGACAACACCACTGCAATCTATGGCCTGTTTGTGAAATCTTTGGTTCTGTAGATTTTTTGGACTAAAAATTCTCACAGCCCTAGTCAGAATAGTAAATGGTGAGGGGTCATGGGAGATGTAGACTAAAACATCTGGATAGCTGCAGGTTGCAGACCTGTGGTCTAGAGAAGCTCTAGCTTGGGAGTAAACCTCACTGCAATGCAGTGAGTGCCAGTGCCTACATGGTAATTGTCAATAACAGATGTTACTATTACCCAAACAAATGGTACTCATTTTATCATCTACATAATTATGACAGGCAAGGACATCCTTGCCACATTTCCAACATATGCATGCATGTTGCACAAAGATCTCTGGATATCTAAATATATGTGTGTGTTTGTGTGTGTACGCGTGTGTCTTTTATTCCAGCCACCAGCACATTTCATGCAAATTAAATTATCAATAATTAAATTGTAAAGCCTAATAATGATATAAATATGGGCAAACTACTTCAAGCTATTTTCACCAACATCATTATTTAATTCACTTCCTTGTTTCTTGTTTCTTAAACATATGCTGAAACAGAGATTTGCCTGGGGCCTGCGACATGAATTCGGTCTGGGGATTTGCTGCTTGGCCATTTTGTAAAGCCATTGTACTGCCATTGCATGTTGGAGGCTCTGTCTGTTAAATCACCAGAAGAATTTGATACATCAATATCCATTGATTGCAGTGCATCATAGACCAGATCACACATAGCTTTTCCTAGAGACACCATCCGTAATGTATCTAATTACAATAGGGCACTGATCCAAGGCAATGTCCTGTGTTGTATCCAGCTGTATAAAGAGCATTCTAGCTTCTCAGATTTTTTCAGCAATAGCTTTTATCAATAATGATGAAATATTATGCCACGCCCCTTACTAACCTTTACATGGTCATGTTGTTTTTTTACTAAGTTTCCTGACTTCTTCAAGGTGACATTTTAGTAAAGGATCAAATGTGCTGAGAAGAAGAAGAATTTCCATAAGAGTTGCACCGTCTGCAGCTTATACAGCCAAATCCACAGACCACTGTCAGTGGTACCCTAGGAAGCCCATTAGCCTTACTCGTGAAACCAACCTGGTTGTTTGTGTGGAATGGTTTCACCTAGCTGGGGTGGGGTGTGTGTTCTTGATGTCTGTGTTGTGTATGGAGAAGGGAGCAGAACAGCCAAGGAGGAAGTAGTCACTCCTTTATTTCTTTTTTTTAAAATATACAGTGATATTAAAAGATGGTGAGTACATATAGGAGCACGAGGAGGGCAAATGCTGGTAGGAGAAATCCAATTTTAAAGGGGAGGCTTCACAGACCGAATAATGTATATGATTATCCAGTCTAACATCACTCAGTGCAGGAGTGGCTTTGTGCTTTCAGACCCTGCAGCAATGCTGAAAGAGGACGTTGACAGCTTGCTCTGTTAAGGAAGAACCCGATACATAGATTGAGGTGGATGCAGTAAATCGGGTAAGAACTCTCATGCTGACTGTACAGCCAGCTCTCAGTTGACAGACATAAAAGGTTTTACGTGGGAAAAACTACACAGGTAAAGTGGATAGAAACATTCAAAATAACCGCTCGAACTCGAAGAAAAACGTTAAAACGTGGCTTTTTGTGAGTTGAACGTTAAAAGATGGCTTTTCGTGAGTAGAGAGATAAATCACCCCTGCACTTTGAAAAGACCACTACCTATCCATGCCGCACCAAGGCCTGGGTTTCAGAATACACAGAACCCAAATGGCACCTCTCACACACTCGCCCTGCGCAGCAAACTTACAGCACTTTTAAACAAGAAATACTGTTAGCACTTATTATGTAGCTGTGAATATAAATAAAAGCAGGAGCTTAGTAAAAACAGAAAAAACGTATTTAAGGCAAAATGCAACAATTAAATAATAACTGCCTTGGTGAGATGAAAATAAAATACGAGAACTGATGGCAAACTTTGCTGCCGGAACGGGTTTATAGAATATAATGCTGACCTTAAAAGACCCTTCAGTAAAAAAACAAAAAAAAAATACGGAAGGCTTTATTGCATTCCATTAAGTTTTATAATCCCTTGTCTCAGGGGATGGCCCTCAGTTTGGTTTTTCACATTGAATATTTGATCGCGTCTTTGAAGGAAACACAGGCCCAAAAAATATTATTGTTTGGAGGGTTTTTTCACTTAGCAGAAATTGTATGTATTCAATTGGTCTAAATACCCTTCATTTTGTGATCTACTGTAAAATGTTGAAGAAACACAGGGGTAGCTAAACCAACCACACTTTTTGTGTGACAAAATATATTCTATTAAGGTACTCAACAATGCCATCATATTTTAGAGACTGGGATAACAAGTAAATGCTTATCTTCACATATAATTATTTTGGAGGACAGAGAGTAGAAGGGTGCAATTAGGACGCATATATATACATACCTTTTAAGGGCACGCAAACTCGGCACCGCTTAAGGTTAATTGATTGTATTGCTTGGCCCATGTACTTTTTAAAGAAAATTTAAATATTCATTACTTTCTAACCAGAGAGAGACAGCTGTGTTCCATTACGGTAAAACAACCCACATTCCATATATCCCCCGTGCAAATAATTGATTAAAGTGCATAGATCTCAATGACTTCAAAGTTGGGCAAAAGGCCAAGAGATGCTTAAGGATCTCCAAAACTTCTTCGTTCTTACAAAATGTACATTTGGCCTCCCCCTTTGTAAGCCCCATACGTCTCGATAATACCTCTCAGAATCAAAGAAGATTCCACCTGTACTGAAGAAACTCCCGCCAAGCCTTTGGACACGGGAAGAGTTTAAAATAGGGGGGCAATTCTCCCAAGTTCCTATATTCCCAGGCCAGATGTTTCAAACTAGCATACCCATGAATGCTGGGTGCCATTCCACACCAATTGGTGGAATACATTGGTGGAATACAGCATTCTTTTAACCCTTGCAGGATCAGTTATCAAATATTCTCTGGTCACATTATAATAGGCCAAGAGTTTAGCACATCTTGCAACAAAACCTTTTAACACTGTCGCAGCCTCCTTCTCAATTAGGCGTCCCAAATCTTCGTATAAAGTATTCGGTGAAGGACATAGAAATGTGAGATATAGTGCCAAAATTCTCCACTGACCAATTACCTCAAGGGAGATAAGCTCTAACTCAAACCTAATGGCAACGGTGGCAATCGCGTTTGTAGTACCTAAAACCCTTCGTAAAATTATGCTTTCCAAGGTTCCCGAAAAATCATTTTGGTTGCAGTTTCACCACAAACGTGAGCTTTGGGGCGATTTTGCACCCAGAATTCTTAAGTAATGGAATATACTTGAACTTACAATCTTTGCATTTTATATATTTCATTTGAGAAACTAAGCCATCTGTATTTTGGACAGACAAGTGTGGCACTTTGAAAATGTACATGAACAGCTCATCACAGCAGCCACAGCAAGTGTGCCAGTTCTAGTCCCTGTCTATCAACGAATAAATGCTCTTCTGTGATGAAAAGAGCGACCACGCCAAAAAAAAGAGAGAATGCTAGGCTTTCTGGCCACTGCTATTTCCTCCGCGGTTTTCAGTTGGTGCTAAGCCTTTAGAAAAACATGTCCCACTAACCTAGCACACCGTAATCTGACCTCCCTGTTTCCTACCTGGCGAAAGCAGACTTGGACTGGCCTATATGGCTTTGGCCAGTACCTAGAGGACTGGCGCCACATGAAAGGCTGCACAGAGAGATGCATGGCCGGTGGGCTTGCATATTGCATCTAATGCAATGAATCCTTTGCACAAGTTAAACACATAACACAGGGTACAGACTGGTGGCAGCCAGGCTGGCAGCCGAAGCACACGCACAAACCTTTGTGGAACTGGAACGAGATGCAGCAGCAGGCAGCAGCTGAGCTCACCTCGTCCAGTGGTGGGGCACTAGCATGTCAGCGAAGGGCCTCCCGAGCTGCACCTGAACATGTGAGCACACTAGGGCAATGCGGTTTAATGCCCGGGCGGTGTCCCCCACAAGGAACAGGCGCAAGGTGAGCCCTGGAACGGACACTATTATACAGGCAGCGCACCGCCCATGGTGGCCTGGATGGATAATCATGATGTCCCCATTTAATGTATCCTTCCCCCCAAAAAAGAGACCTCATATACCTGAGGCTTACCGGGGAAAGTCCTGGTGGACCAGTGCAGGGCTGCCTCCATCCTCCTTCTCCCTCTGGTAAGTTTAGTACTGTGTTGCGCGTCTCCTTTAACTCTAGAAGACGTTCTTGCATGGCTGCTGGAAGTGGTACTTTAAACAGTTTCTGGTATCCCCAAAAATATGTTTTCAATGCAAATGAGTTATTTTTTTAGAGCCACTGAATGTAGTTGGCAAACAAATAAAAATATCAGAAACCTACCATAAATCCTAAACCAAAACCTTAGCCAAACAAATTGATCTGATTACGGATTTTGCAACCTGTGGCTTGTGTGCTAAAATGGCATTAAAGCGAGCAGTGTGGTAGCAGAAAAGCCCATTCTGAAAAAAATGATGTTCCATTGATTTAAATCTATAAACTTGGTAATTTGTGAACCTGTTTGAGGCTTCTGATTTACACATGAAAAGCAGCACAAAACCTGGCACAGTTTCTAAACATAATCCTTGCGTAATGATTTACGTTTTTAGTCAAACACTTTAAGTTGCTTTTAAAGACAGTGTTGTAAATTCTACCCAAGTCCATTTGTCCAGCAGTTAGTGAGGTGCAAGTGGATCTAAGTCACCTGGCCTAAGCCCCGCCCACCTGTTAATCACCATAAACAGATGGCGCCTTCCTGTTTTCAAGCCCTTTTTCCCTACTTAAGCAGCCCTCCAGCCTCTTTCCTTTGCAGTTGGTGAGCAGGTGCAAGTGGATCCTGGTCACCTGTCATAAGCCCCACCCACCTTCGAATCCCTGCCTCTTCCTTTCTGCTCTTAACTCTTAGATCAAAGGCGCCTCTTACCCAGGCGTCCCAAGAGCAGGGCAGATGAAGAAAAGGGCAATTCCTGCTTGGACTTGTTCAGACCGGGAGGACCCGGGACCCGAACCCCTGCTCAGATGACAGGTAAGCAGGTACCCACATGTGTTTTCTCCCTCTGTCGCCACAGGCCATCCCCATCATCACCAGGCTATGCCAACATCATTGGCAGCAACCCACCTCTAAGGCATGGACTCTGTAAAGCAGCAACCTCACCCACATCAGCCTCAAGCCCATCAACACCCACTCACCGTCCACAATACAGACATTGATGCTCACCAACGTTCGCTCAGCTATCACCCATGCAGCAGATATCGCTGACCTCATCACTACACACAACCTCATCACCGAGACCTGGCTGACACCCACTTCCACCCACATCCTAGACGTGCTTGTCCCTGATGGCTACAGCATCAAACACAGAGACCAGCCAAACAAGACAGGCGGAAAGCCTTGCAGTCATTCACAAGACCTCATGGCTCTGCACCAGTCTTGATGTTGACAACATTGGCTCCTTCAAAGTATTCTCCGGCCACTTCCCTCTCTCCCCGACGGACACAGTCACCTTCCATCTCATCTACAGACCATCCAAACCCAACACCGCCTTCATCAGAGACTTCACTGACCTCACCTACCCCATGCCCCTCACGCACGCCAACAACATCTTCTTAGGCGACTTCAACCTCGCAGGCAATAAGGCCACCAAAATGATGAAGGAAGCTTTCCTCAGCCTACTTGACACCCTCAGGCTCAAACAGCACATGAAAGACCAAACACATGAGAAAGGTAACATCCTCGACCTAATCATCAATAGACTGTCTTCCCTCCACTACAGCTCTCCTCTCCCACTTGACTGGTCTGACAACCTGGATGTGCCTTTCAACATCCTGCACACCACCCCAGTCAAGCATTCCCAGCAGAAGCCCAGCAGACAAACCTTCAGGTCCTTCATGAACTTCCCAGTGGAATCCCTCAAAGAAGACCTCGCCAACCGACACCTTACAAGGACCGAACACCCCCAACCGAACTGCGACCCTCTACTGGAAGCACTCAATGCCACCCTCTCAGCCTCCATCGACCAACACATGCCTCTGAAACAACCCACCTGCAAACCAAAACCGTCAGCACCGTGGTACATGCAAAAACTCAACCTCAGCAAAAGAGTCATCAGGAAACAAGAGAAATCCTGGTACCACTCCAGGACTGCATCTGACCTGGCTGTCATGATGCCTACCCCCGGAGCACCAGGCCAGGCCCAGCACCCCCGGAAGCAGGCATCATGCCGTCGGGTAAAAGCCCAGCGGCCCCTTATAGGGGCTCTTTGGACTCAGTCCTGGCGCCTTTGGCGCCAGGCTCATGTTGGACATCAGTCCTGGCGCCATAGGCGCCAGGCTCATAAAGGGAGGTGTTTTGTGCACTTACCTGATGCAGACCATGCTGCACGCTTCAGGCCTCCCTGAGACCTGAAAGGGACTATTTTTTCATAGGGACTATTTTTTCACTCGGGCGTGGCCAGGGAAGGATACATACCTAGTTGGGGAAGGATACATACCTGGGACTTCTTAGGAGGCTATTTAAGCCACGCCCAGACAGCAGCTCATGCTTCGCGTTGTTCTGCTTCCTGCAGCTTAACGCTCACTGTGTCTGCTCCTGCTCCTGGACTCCAGCCACGCCCGCCTCGAACCTGGAAGACCTGCAAGGAAGGAAGAGAAGAGAAAGGTGAAAACCAAGGACTATTTCAAACTTCTTACCTGCATCCGGAATCTTCTCGCCAGCATCCCTGAAGAAAGACTTCCATTTAAAAGCATCGCGTTGCTCGCTGCAGCACCACGCTTCACTCACCTGTCCTCGAGACAACTCCCGGCTCCATCGCGGCTGTCAGCATCGGACGCCACATCTCTGCACCTAGGGGAGAGAGGAAGAAACAAAAGGTGAGCAGAAGGAACACAGAAGGAAAGCCTGATTAACAGCCATAATACTTACCGGCTTTTCTTCCACGTTTCGGGTCGGCGCCGCCCCGTTGGCAGGTACTGTACCCCGGCCCCTATGGGGAAAGGACAAGAGACATTTCTGGGGAATGATCAGGACATTTAGAGGGATCGCCCTCATCACTACTCACCTCGGCAGTTTAACCCCTCGACGCATCGCCTTCATTCTGCACCTGAAATAAAGGACAGATCACAGGTTAGAAAGACAACATAAAGGGGGCCTCACTTGAACTTTGAACTTTCATACTTACGGCGCATCGCTCAGGAAAGTCAAGTGGATTTCGCCAGCGCCATTCTGAAAACCAGTGAAGTAACTGGACGAACGCGCGCCCCTGCACCAGAAGCAGGATGGAGAGTTCATCCTTCCAAACCATAAGGTGAGCTTAAACCGGGGTTTGGAGGAAGTTAGAGAGGAACGAAGGGGGAAAACGGGGGAGCTAGCACACTATTCTGCAGACTGTTAATCCCCTTTCTCATCTGCAGAAGGATATTCCTACGGGCCAGGCAAGCACGATTTGGAGGTCCTGTCCAATCGGTGTTCTGGGTCCTGCGCATCACGCTAGAAGAGGCCACAGCAATCCAGACTAGACCAGCGCCCCCGTGGGAACCAGGTGAGCGTTACAGAACGCGAAGCCTTCCTACAAATTCCCACCCAGGCGCTATGGAAACTTCCGAAACTGATCAGTTGGCCCAATTACTGGGGGAATTACGGGCCGAAGTACACGCCGCTCGTCAAGAGACTCGTGCCCTCAGGAGGGAAGTGATTGTAATAAAGGATAGAGCTGATGACCTGGCTAGACAGCTTTTGCAAGGTCAAGCTGGACAAACTTTTTACCCGGTTCCGGGGGGAACCCCGCTCCTGTGGTTTTCAGTAACCCGGTGCGTATTAATCTACCTGGAAACATGCCGCTGGCCCCACCCGAACACTTTGCTGGGGACCCCAAACGATTCGCCGTATTCATGAATCAGTGTCGTTTGCACTTCCTATGCAGACCTGGGGCCTTCCCTAATGATCAGACCAAGGTAGCCTTTGTGTTGTCATATCTCAGCGGCTGTGCTGCCGATTGGACAGTCCCACTGGTAACTCAAGATGACCCGATTCTTTGTGATTTTCAAGGATTTCAAACAAGCATGGAAAGGTTATTTGCTCGACACTCCCAGGGACAGGCTCTGGATGACGAACTTCTATCTCTGCGACAGGGCAATGAAGACCTTCTATCCTACATTGCAACCTTCAATAGACTAATTGTGGAAACTGGTTGGCCAGAGGATAAAAGAATCACGTTATTCTATCGAGGTCTACGCGGAGAACTTAAAGATGTCCTGGCACAAGTTGTGAATCCGCCCCAAGAATGCACTGAATATATAGACTTAGTGGTCCAATTGGATCACAGGCTGCAAAACAGAAAAGCAGATCGGTCCAAGTTTGAAACCCGGGTGTTGGCCAAGACCCACGCTAACCCCAAGGGGGCTGATTTCTCGGAGCCTATGCAAATCGGAGGGGTTAAAGGACCCCTAACTCAAAAGGAACGGGAAAGAAGACGACAGATGCAATTATGCCTTTATTGTGGGTCCTCTGGACACTTTCTACGAGATTGCCCGGTTAAGCCGCCCAAGAAGGTGGTAGGAGCCGCTGATAAAATCCATGGAAACTCTGTATCGGGAAACGACCATGCCCGGCAAGCGTAGGGGTCCGCTTGCCGAGCTTGAAAACTAACTCTCAGACCTCGCATTTCATTGTGCCAATGGTCCTCGTAGATCCGGAACAGCCTAAACGGTTGCATGCTATAAAGGCATACATCGATAGCGGGGCTATAGGAAACTATGTGGATCGAGAATTGGTCTCTAGGATAAACCTCCCTCTGCGTCCTAAAACCAACAAAGATGTCATCACCACAGTAGATGGAACCGAAATTGCCTCTGGACCGGTAACACATTCCACAGCTGAGGTGACACTTGTAGGTCCGGATGGCCATCGGGAGGCAGTTGTGTTTGATGTAATCAAGGCTCCACAGTTTCAGCTTATTCTCGGAATCCCTTGGTTAGAGACACATAATCCTCGAATTGATTGGCGAGCGAAGAGAATAACCTTCCCGGATTGTGCACAAACCTGCTACCCAGAAAATCCAAAGATTAATCTAGCATCAGTAACCTCTGTCCCCGTGCAACTACCTCCAGAGTACCAAGACTTTCAGGACGTCTTCCAAAAGGAACAGGCCAACACGTTACCTCCCCACAGATCGTACGATTGCCAAATCGATCTGGTGCCCGGTGCACAACCCCCTTGTAGCAGGATTTACGCCCTTACTGAACCAGAGAATCTGCATTTGAGACAATATTTAGATCAATACCTCGCCAATGGTTTCATTCGCCCGTCAAAGTCCCCGGCATCCTCAGCTTTGTTCTTCGTGCCTAAAAAAGAAGGCGACCTTAGAACTTGTATCGATTACCGCGCATTGAATCAGATAACTGTTAAAAATCGTTACCCTCTGCCTCTGATCCCTGAATTCCTTGACCAGGTGAAGGGCGCTTGCGTATACACCAAGTTAGATCTCCGGGGGGCTTATCATCTGGTACGAGTAAAAGAAGGCGATGAATGGAAAACGGCCTTCCGTACAAAATATGGACTATTCGAATACCAGGTGATGCCTTTCGGGTTGTGCAACGCGCCTGCACCCTTCCAATTCTTCATGAACGATGTCCTTCGGGAACTCATCGATGTCTGTGTTGTCGTGTATATCGATGACATTCTTGTGTACTCCTCTTCGGAATCTGATCACAGAAAGCATGTCAGGGCCGTCCTAGAGAAACTGTGCCAGCACAAACTGTTTGCCAAGCTGGAAAAATGTGTTTTCCATACCACCGAGGTTTAGTTTCTCGGATTCATCCTGACACCTAAATGGGTCCGAATGGATTCACGGAAAGTGGATGCCATCCTCATATGGCCATCACCTAGTTCGGTGAAAGGTGTCCAAAGCATGCTTGGTTTTGCCAACTTTTATCGCAGGTTTATCCTGGAGTTTTCACATGTGGTGCAACCCATCACTGCACTCTTGCGAAAAAATAAACGTTTTGAATGGACCGAGGAAGCCGAACAGGCCTTTCAGGAGTTGAAAGCTAAGTTCACGTCAGCACCTATTTTGAAGCACCCGTGTCCCGATCTCCCATATATAGTCGAAACCGACGCGTCCAGCTTAGCCATGGGAGCTGTCCTCTCTCAGAGAGACCCTGAAACCAACCAACTGCACCCCGTAGCATTTTGGTCCAGAAAGTTCTCGCCGCCGGAGATAAATTATGCGATCACCGATAAGGAACTATTAGCCATTAAGTCCGCCTTTAAGGCTTGGCGGCATTATCTCCTCGGCGCCCGGCATGCCATCACCGTGATCACTGATCACCGAAATTTACAATATTTAAAAACTGCCAAGGCTCAATCGTCTCGACAGCTCCGATGGGCTTTGTTCTTTGCTGAGTTCGATTTTGTAATCACCTACCGCCCCGGCTATAAGAATGGTAAGGCGGACGCTCTATCCCGAATTGGAATGGAAGAAATAGACACAAACTCAGAACCTGTGCCGATAATTCCCGAACAAAGAATTTTGGGGATAACCACTTTACAAACCCTTGAAGACATTCAAGCACGAGTGAAACAATTCCTGGACTCTTCAGCCTTGCAGGATTGGATCAAAAGGGGGTCTAACTTTTCAGTCAAGGATGGCTTACTTTACTTCCAAGGACGCTTATTTTTGCCAGAAAAGGAATTGCAAGAACTGGTTATTTCCCGTCATCATGATACCCTGATGGAAGGACATCCTGGCATTGCCAAAACAGAGGAAAAGGTTAAACGACAATTCTGGTGGCCTTCCTGGCGAAAGGATATTAAATCTTTCGTGATGTCCTGTGGAGTTTGTGCCCAAAACAAAGGTCAAAAGACAAGACCCGCCGGTCTTCTTCAGCCCTTAGACATTCCACCAGCACCTTGGCACACCCTGTCACTAGATTTTATCACGGACCTGCCCTCTTGTAATGGTTACAATACTATTCTGGTCGTGGTGGATTTATTTTCCAAAATGGCCCACTTTATTCCGTTGAAAGGATTACCTTCAGCCTTTGTTCTTGCCAAGGAATTCCTCGAAAATATCATCCGTTTGCATGGATTCCCGTCCATACTAGTCTCCGATCGGGGAAGCCAGTTTATTTCTCATTTTTGGAAAAAGTGTTGTCAACTGGCACAAATCGACGTAAGACTCTCGACCAGCCACCACCCACAGACCGATGGTCAGACGGAGAGAACAAACCAGACCCTTGAACAATATCTACGATGTATGTTGCACCAATCGGAGGGTAATTGGAAGGACATTTTATGGGTAGCTGAATTTGCATACAATAACTCGATACACTCTGGAACTGGTCAGAGCCCCTTTTATACCCTATATGGACATCACCCTCGTACTTCAGACTTGGACTCACCTCTGAGCCTTGAAAGGCCCGCAGTGGACCATTTGCATTCTACGATTACTCAAGCCTTCAAGGATGCAACTGCACATTTGCAACATGCGAAAGGGAAATACAAAAAGAATGCGGATCTGCATCGAAGAGAGGCGCCTCCATACCAAATAGGGGATCAAGTATGGTTGGCTACCAAACACCTATCACTCAAGGGGCCTCGAACTTTTAATCCAAGGTATTTAGGCCCTTACTCGATCAGAGCTATAATCAACCCAGTGGCAGTCAAGCTCGATCTACCAGCTAACATGCGGATTCACCCTGTTTTTCATGTGTCACTTTTGAAACCAGTGCACCCAGGAACCAGATTAACAAAGCCACCAGAACCGATTCAGATAGATGGGGAGCCTGAATTCGAGGTGAAGAACATTTTGGATTCTAAGATCTCAAAATCAAAACTTTTCTATCTAATTGATTGGAAAGGGCACGGGCCTCAGGAAAGGTCTTGGGAACCCAGTGATCACCTACATGCACCTCGGCTGGTAAAAAGGTTCCATCGGAATTTCCCAAACAAACCGAAACCTCCAGAAGGAACGACCTTGGGAGGGGCCTTGGGGGGGAGTGCTGTCATGATGCCTACCCCCGGAGCACCAGGCCAGGCCCAGCACCCCCGGAAGCAGGCATCATGCCGTCGGGTAAAAGCCCAGCGGCCCCTTATAGGGGCTCTTTGGACTCAGTCCTGGCGCCTTTGGCGCCAGGCTCATGTTGGACATCAGTCCTCGCGCCATAGGCGCCAGGCTCATAAAGGGAGGTGTTTTGTGCACTTACCTGATGCAGACCATGCTGCACGCTTCAGGCCTCCCTGAGACCTGAAAGGGACTATTTTTTCATAGGGACTATTTTTTCACTCAGGCGTGGCCAGGGAAGGATACATACCTAGTTGGGGAAGGATACATACCTGGGACTTCTTTGGAGGCTATTTAAGCCACGCCCAGACAGCAGCTCATGCTTCGCGTTGTTCTGCTTCCTGCATCTTAACGCTCACCGTGTCTGCTCCTGCTCCTGGACTCCAGCCACGCCCGCCTCGAACCTGGAAGACCTGCAAGGAAGGAAGAGAAGAGAAAGGTGAAAACCAAGGACTATTTCAAACTTCTTACCTGCATCCGGAATCTTCTCGCCAGCATCCCAGAAGAAAGACTTCCATTTAAATGCATCGCGTTGCTCGCTGCAGCACCACGCTTCACTCACCTGTCCTCGAGACATCTCCCGGCTCCATCGCGGCTGTCAGCATCGGACGCCACATCTCTGCACCTAGGGGAGAGAGGAAGAAACAAAAGGTGAGCAGAAGGAACACAGAAGGAAAGCCTGATTAACAGCCATAATACTTACCGGCTTTTCTTCCACGTTTCGGGTCGGCGCCGCCCCGTTGGCAGGTACTGTACCCCGGCCCCTATGGGGAAAGGACAAGAGACATTTCTGGGGAATGATCAGGACATTTAGAGGGATCGCCCTCATCACTACTCACCTCGGCAGTTTAACCCCTCGACGCATCGCCTTCATTCTGCACCTGAAATAAAGGACAGATCACAGGTTAGAAAGACAACATAAAGGGGGCCTCACTTGAACTTTGAACTTTCATACTTACGGCGCATCGCTCAGGAAAGTCAAGTGGATTTCGCCAGCGCCATTCTGAAAACCAGTGAAGTAACTGGACGAACGCGCGCCCCTGCACCAGAAGCAGGATGGAGAGTTCATCCTTCCAAACCATAAGGTGAGCTTAAACCGGGGTTTGGAGGAAGTTAGAGAGGAACGAAGGGGGAAAACGGGGGAGCTAGCACACTATTCTGCAGACTGTTAATCCCCTTTCTCATCTGCAGAAGGATATTCCTACGGGCCAGGCAAGCACGATTTGGAGGTCCTGTCCAATCGGTGTTCTGGGTCCTGCGCATCACGCTAGAAGAGGCCACAGCAATCCAGACTAGACCAGCGCCCCCGTGGGAACCAGGTGAGCGTTACAGAACGCGAAGCCTTCCTACAAATTCCCACCCAGGCGCTATGGAAACTTCCGAAACTGATCAGTTGGCCCAATTACTGGGGGAATTACGGGCCGAAGTACACGCCGCTCGTCAAGAGACTCGTGCCCTCAGGAGGGAAGTGATTGTAATAAAGGATAGAGCTGATGACCTGGCTAGACAGCTTTTGCAAGGTCAAGCTGGACAAACTTTTTACCCGGTTCCGGGGGGAACCCCGCTCCTGTGGTTTTCAGTAACCCGGTGCGTATTAATCTACCTGGAAACATGCCGCTGGCCCCACCCGAACACTTTGCTGGGGACCCCAAACGATTCGCCGTATTCATGAATCAGTGTCGTTTGCACTTCCTATGCAGACCTGGGGCCTTCCCTAATGATCAGACCAAGGTAGCCTTTGTGTTGTCATATCTCAGCGGCTGTGCTGCCGATTGGACAGTCCCACTGGTAACTCAAGATGACCCGATTCTTTGTGATTTTCAAGGATTTCAAACAAGCATGGAAAGGTTATTTGCTCGACACTCCCAGGGACAGGCTCTGGATGACGAACTTCTATCTCTGCGACAGGGCAATGAAGACCTTCTATCCTACATTGCAACCTTCAATAGACTAATTGTGGAAACTGGTTGGCCAGAGGATAAAAGAATCACGTTATTCTATCGAGGTCTACGCGGAGAACTTAAAGATGTCCTGGCACAAGTTGTGAATCCGCCCCAAGAATGCACTGAATATATAGACTTAGTGGTCCAATTGGATCACAGGCTGCAAAACAGAAAAGCAGATCGGTCCAAGTTTGAAACCCGGGTGTTGGCCAAGACCCACGCTAACCCCAAGGGGGCTGATTTCTCGGAGCCTATGCAAATCGGAGGGGTTAAAGGACCCCTAACTCAAAAGGAACGGGAAAGAAGACGACAGATGCAATTATGCCTTTATTGTGGGTCCTCTGGACACTTTCTACGAGATTGCCCGGTTAAGCCGCCCAAGAAGGTGGTAGGAGCCGCTGATAAAATCCATGGAAACTCTGTATCGGGAAAGGACCATGCCCGGCAAGCGTAGGGGTCCGCTTGCCGAGCTTGAAAACTAACTCTCAGACCTCGCATTTCATTGTGCCAATGGTCCTCGTAGATCCGGAACAGCCTAAACGGTTGCATGCTATAAAGGCATACATCGATAGCGGGGCTATAGGAAACTATGTGGATCGAGAATTGGTCTCTAGGATAAACCTCCCTCTGCGTCCTAAAACCAACAAAGATGTCATCACCACAGTAGATGGAACCGAAATTGCCTCTGGACCGGTAACACATTCCACAGCTGAGGTGACACTTGTAGGTCCGGATGGCCATCGGGAGGCAGTTGTGTTTGATGTAATCAAGGCTCCACAGTTTCAGCTTATTCTCGGAATCCCTTGGTTAGAGACACATAATCCTCGAATTGATTGGCGAGCGAAGAGAATAACCTTCCCGGATTGTGCACAAACCTGCTACCCAGAAAATCCAAAGATTAATCTAGCATCAGTAACCTCTGTCCCCGTGCAACTACCTCCAGAGTACCAAGACTTTCAGGACGTCTTCCAAAAGGAACAGGCCAACACGTTACCTCCCCACAGATCGTACGATTGCCAAATCGATCTGGTGCCCGGTGCACAACCCCCTTGTAGCAGGATTTACGCCCTTACTGAACCAGAGAATCTGCATTTGAGACAATATTTAGATCAATACCTCGCCAATGGTTTCATTCGCCCGTCAAAGTCCCCGGCATCCTCAGCTTTGTTCTTCGTGCCTAAAAAAGAAGGCGACCTTAGAACTTGTATCGATTACCACGCATTGAATCAGATAACTGTTAAAAATCGTTACCCTCTGCCTCTGATCCCTGAATTCCTTGACCAGGTGAAGGGAGCTTGCGTATACACCAAGTTAGATCTCCGGGGGGCTTATCATCTGGTACGAGTAAAAGAAGGCGATGAATGGAAAACGGCCTTCCGTACAAAATATGGACTATTCGAATACCAGGTGATGCCTTTCGGGTTGTGCAACGCGCCTGCACCCTTCCAATTCTTCATGAACGATGTCCTTCGGGAACTCATCGATGTCTGTGTTGTCGTGTATATCGATGACATTCTTGTGTACTCCTCTTCGGAATCTGATCACAGAAAGCATGTCAGGGCCGTCCTAGAGAAACTGTGCCAGCACAAACTGTTTGCCAAGCTGGAAAAATGTGTTTTCCATACCACCGAGGTTTAGTTTCTCGGATTCATCCTGACACCTAAATGGGTCCGAATGGATTCACGGAAAGTGGATGCCATCCTCATATGGCCATCACCTAGTTCGGTGAAAGGTGTCCAAAGCATGCTTGGTTTTGCCAACTTTTATCGCAGGTTTATCCTGGAGTTTTCACATGTGGTGCAACCCATCACTGCACTCTTGCGAAAAAATAAACGTTTTGAATGGACCGAGGAAGCCGAACAGGCCTTTCAGGAGTTGAAAGCTAAGTTCACGTCAGCACCTATTTTGAAGCACCCGCGTCCCGATCTCCCATATATAGTCGAAACCGACGCGTCCAGCTTAGCCATGGGAGCTGTCCTCTCTCAGAGAGACCCTGAAACCAACCAACTGCACCCCGTAGCATTTTGGTCCAGAAAGTTCTCGCCGCCGGAGATAAATTATGCGATCACCGATAAGGAACTATTAGCCATTAAGTCCGCCTTTAAGGCTTGGCGGCATTATCTCCTCGGCGCCCGGCATGCCATCACCGTGATCACTGATCACCGAAATTTACAATATTTAAAAACTGCCAAGGCTCAATCGTCTCGACAGCTCCGATGGGCTTTGTTCTTTGCTGAGTTCGATTTTGTAATCACCTACCGCCCCGGCTATAAGAATGGTAAGGCGGACGCTCTATCCCGAATTGGAATGGAAGAAATAGACACAAACTCAGAACCTGTGCCGATAATTCCCGAACAAAGAATTTTGGGGATAACCACTTTACAAACCCTTGAAGACATTCAAGCACGAGTGAAACAATTCCTGGACTCTTCAGCCTTGCAGGATTGGATCAAAAGGGGGTCTAACTTTTCAGTCAAGGATGGCTTACTTTACTTCCAAGGACGCTTATTTTTGCCAGAAAAGGAATTGCAAGAACTGGTTATTTCCCGTCATCATGATACCCTGATGGAAGGACATCCTGGCATTGCCAAAACAGAGGAAAAGGTTAAACGACAATTCTGGTGGCCTTCCTGGCGAAAGGATATTAAATCTTTCGTGATGTCCTGTGGAGTTTGTGCCCAAAACAAAGGTCAAAAGACAAGACCCGCCGGTCTTCTTCAGCCCTTAGACATTCCACCAGCACCTTGGCACACCCTGTCACTAGATTTTATCACGGACCTGCCCTCTTGTAATGGTTACAATACTATTCTGGTCGTGGTGGATTTATTTTCCAAAATGGCCCACTTTATTCCGTTGAAAGGATTACCTTCAGCCTTTGTTCTTGCCAAGGAATTCCTCGAAAATATCATCCGTTTGCATGGATTCCCGTCCATACTAGTCTCCGATCGGGGAAGCCAGTTTATTTCTCATTTTTGGAAAAAGTGTTGTCAACTGGCACAAATCGACGTAAGACTCTCGACCAGCCACCACCCACAGACCGATGGTCAGACGGAGAGAACAAACCAGACCCTTGAACAATATCTACGATGTATGTTGCACCAATCGGAGGGTAATTGGAAGGACATTTTATGGGTAGCTGAATTTGCATACAATAACTCGATACACTCTGGAACTGGTCAGAGCCCCTTTTATACCCTATATGGACATCACCCTCGTACTTCAGACTTGGACTCACCTCTGAGCCTTGAAATGCCCGCAGTGGACCATTTGCATTCTACGATTACTCAAGCCTTCAAGGATGCAACTGCACATTTGCAACATGCGAAAGGGAAATACAAAAAGAATGCGGATCTGCATCGAAGAGAGGCGCCTCCATACCAAATAGGGGATCAAGTATGGTTGGCTACCAAACACCTATCACTCAAGGGGCCTCGAACTTTTAATCCAAGGTATTTAGGCCCTTACTCGATCAAAGCTATAATCAACCCAGTGGCAGTCAAGCTCGATCTACCAGCTAACATGCGGATTCACCCTGTTTTTCATGTGTCACTTTTGAAACCAGTGCACCCAGGAACCAGATTAACAAAGCCACCAGAACCGATTCAGATAGATGGGGAGCCTGAATTCGAGGTGAAGAACATTTTGGATTCTAAGATCTCAAAATCAAAACTTTTCTATCTAATTGATTGGAAAGGGCACGGGCCTCAGGAAAGGTCTTGGGAACCCAGTGATCACGTACATGCACCTCGGCTGGTAAAAAGGTTCCATCGGAATTTCCCAAACAAACCGAAACCTCCAGAAGGAACGACCTTGGGAGGGGCCTTGGGGGGGAGTGCTGTCATGATGCCTACCCCCGGAGCACCAGGCCAGGCCCAGCACCCCCGGAAGCAGGCATCATGCCGTCGGGTAAAAGCCCAGCGGCCCCTTATAGGGGCTCTTTGGACTCAGTCCTGGCGCCTTTGGCGCCAGGCTCATGTTGGACATCAGTCCTCGCGCCATAGGCGCCAGGCTCATAAAGGGAGGTGTTTTGTGCACTTACCTGATGCAGACCATGCTGCACGCTTCAGGCCTCCCTGAGACCTGAAAGGGACTATTTTTTCATAGGGACTATTTTTTCACTCATGCGTGGCCAGGGAAGGATACATACCTAGTTGGGGAAGGATACATACCTGGGACTTCTTTGGAGGCTATTTAAGCCACGCCCAGACAGCAGCTCATGCTTCGCGTTGTTCTGCTTCCTGCATCTTAACGCTCACCGTGTCTGCTCCTGCTCCTGGACTCCAGCCACGCCCGCCTCGAACCTGGAAGACCTGCAAGGAAGGAAGAGAAGAGAAAGGTGAAAACCAAGGACTATTTCAAACTTCTTACCTGCATCCGGAATCTTCTCGCCAGCATCCCAGAAGAAAGACTTCCATTTAAATGCATCGCGTTGCTCGCTGCAGCACCACGCTTCACTCACCTGTCCTCGAGACATCTCCCGGCTCCATCGCGGCTGTCAGCATCGGACGCCACATCTCTGCACCTAGGGGAGAGAGGAAGAAACAAAAGGTGAGCAGAAGGAACACAGAAGGAAAGCCTGATTAACAGCCATAATACTTACCGGCTTTTCTTCCACGTTTCGGGTCGGCGCCGCCCCGTTGGCAGGTACCGTACCCCGGCCCCTATGGGGAAAGGACAAGAGACATTTCTGGGGAATGATAAGGACATTTAGAGGGATTGCCCTCATCACTACTCACCTCGGCAGTTTAACCCCTCGACGCATCGCCTTCATTCTGCACCTGAAATAAAGGACAGATCACAGGTTAGAAAGACAACATAAAGGGGGCCTCACTTGAACTTTGAACTTTCATACTTACGGCGCATCGCTCAGGAAAGTCAAGTGGATTTTGCCAGCGCCATTCTGAAAACCAGTGAAGTAACTGGACGAACGCGCGCCCCTGCACCAGAAGCAGGATGGAGAGTTCATCCTTCCAAACCATAAGGTGAGCTTAAACCGGGGTTTGGAGGAAGTTAGAGAGGAACGAAGGGGGAAAACGGGGGAGCTAGCACACTATTCTGCAGACTGTTAATCCCCTTTCTCATCTGCAGAAGGATATTCTTAGGGGCCAGGCAAGCACGATTTGGAGGTCCTGTCCAATCAGTGTTCTGGGTCCTGCGCATCACGCTAGAAGAGGCCACAGCAATCCAGACTAGACCAGTGCCCCCGTGGTAACCAGGTGAGCGTTATACTGGCGCTCCTCAAGGAACTCCCAGTAACCGGCCGACAAAAAATCAACACCGCCAAGGCCTCCTACTATCAGAATACCATAGCAGAAGCTGACAACAAAAGCAGAGTCCTCTTCAAAGCGGTCAGTCCAGTCAGTTGGTCAACCCCCTACCCACCCCTGCCATACCACACTCCATTGAAAAATTTACCACCATCAACACCTTCTTCACTGACAAAATCAGCAAGATTCGGCAGCACATAGAAGACAGCTCGGCATCTACAGACCCACCTCATGTCCCTCCTCGCAATATCTCCACATCCAGGACAATATTCAAGATGCTCTTGACAGAGGACCTGGTAGAAAAACTGGCCGCCCTGAAAGCCATATCGTATACAGATGACATCCTCCCAGCATCCATCCTCAAGACCCTCCCCACAGAAGCTCTCCTTCCCTCCCTGGAGATCATCAACAGCACCCTAACTCAAGGCACCTTCCTATCAACCCTAGAAACAGGGGAAATGCTCCTTCTACTAAAGTAACCCACTCTGGATCCCGCCAACCCAGGTAACTATCACCCATCACCCATCTTCCCTTCCTAGGTAAGATCATCAAGAAAGCGAGAGCTGCACAACTGAAGCAACACATTGACACCAACAATCTCCTCCAAACCTACCAATTCGGATTCAGACCCAGATACAGCACAGAGATAGCAGCCATACACGTGGTCGACGATGCCCTCAACATCCTTGAAGACGGCCAACTCTGCCGCCTGGTTGTGCTCAACCTCTTTGCAGTTTTCGACACTGTAGACCACCAGGCACTTACCAACACCTTACATCGGTGCATGGGGATCAGCAACCTTGTCCTACGCTGGTTCAAGTTGTGGGATGTTTTTATCCGTGCATCCAAGCCCTACCACAAAAACTGTGCATTACTGGCATTGAAAACATCATGATGGCCAGAGCTCCCCAGAAAATGCACAGGAAAATCCCATTTTGCCTATGTTGTGAGCACAGAGGGGCAATGCTGATTGCCAAAAGCAAACCCATAACTGTTGGGAATTCATTTTTCTTGAATGTCAAATATGGCAAAATCATGGGCACAGAATTACTTTACTGCAGGAACACACCAATTCCATGTCCTGAACATAGACAATATACTCCATGTAATATCACTTGCTGAAATGAATCAATCTAAAAAAAATCCCAAGGATGGATGCAGTAACCACAAAATTCTGAGGGTGGCGCTAGCGGTCTAAACTCTGACAGGAGAGCTGTCTTGCAAAAATGTCTAGTGCAAAGAAAGGGGTCTTATTTAATTAAAAGTTCAAAAGGGTTGCCTGTCCTGAGAACTCTTGACACTTCAGAACTCAACACAAGAAGCCAGGAACTCACAGGTTTCTGTTAATTAAATGCAAAGTGGCTCCCTGGCCTCCTGATCTCAGCTTCCCAGAGACCACACAATGGCCCCTTTCCTCTGAAAGGAATATGTTGATTTTGACTGTTTCCTGTCAACAAAGCCCTGCCTGCCAGAAGACACATGTGACTGACCCACCCAAGTCTTGGAGGCGGACTCCAACACTCTGAGAACTGAATTGAAAGCAAAATATATATTTTACAGAAACACTGATAACTCTTTGTAATCAAATGACAGGAATGTATAACTTTGAGAGCCTTCATTTAAAAAATGTACCTTCGATTCAAGCCCAAACTCCAATTTGTGTGATGTTCTGGGGCAAAACCCTGCTATTTATGTATACTACAGACTCTGTGTTTAAGCTAGGGACATGTTAATTTACTGGAGTATGTATGGACAGGCCGTGTACATGTGTACAAATCTGGAGAAAAATCTGATGTTGCAAAACCACTAAAAAGCCCAAAATATTGCCATTTCTGAATGCAAGCTCTCAGGAAGAGCAGATTTGGACAGGGTATACCTCCTGTGATATGTGATGGGTGCATGTAATTTTAAACAAATGTGTACCTGTGCAAATATGTCTTTTTGATCAAATATAGATTGTGTGCAATTTGACAGGAGGAGTGGACTTTCTGCAGGCTGTAAAATGACATCACGCTGACACACACTTCAGTTCCCCAATCAAGTGAGAAATGGAAATTTGACCAATTAGAGGCTGAGAGAGAGGCTGGCTCAGTGATGCTAGCACACACCCACATTCTAAACAGATAAAAGCAGATAGTGCAAGCCAAATAGACACTCAATTTCCACTTGCAGCTGGAAGCTCTGCCAAAATTCCATACCTTACCTCCATCAACCTTCAGAGAGCCAACACTAAGACTCCAAGATAAACAGAGACTACAGAACCTTAACCAAAAAGGCCACTGCCAGCAAGAGTATTTGTCAGCAGGCCTCAAAATCTTTTTGCAACTGAACTCTTCAGACAGCCGGGCGAGCCGTCTGAATTTTGCCAAGAACTTTTGCAAGAACCCGGTGACAGAAATATCCAAAGAGAAGGCAGGACCTGACCCAGAGAACCGGTGCCTAGCAGAACCCAGGACAGGAGTGCAGTGCTGACCCAGAAAGACTGTCCGTGGCCAGAAAACCGGTGTCCAGGACAGAGACCAGTTCCAGAGACCAGACGCTGTGTGCCGAGACCGTCTGTGGCGCGACCCAGATCTTCTAAAATATTTTGTGAGTAATTAGATCAGATTGTGCGAAACCAAATCTCTTAGTTTTAAAATAAATCTAATCCAAGCTATTTTAATCTAAGTAGAACTGTCCTTTGCAAGCTGCACCCTTGTCATTTGTTAATTCTGCAGCTGCACCACTGACGCATGTCATTTTCAAAGCTTCACTTGTCAAATTGAGTAACTTTTAAAGTTGCAAATCCGAAAAATAACCTTCACAAAATCGCTCATATCTCCGCGACCGTTTGTCCTAGAGACATGCAGTAACTTTCTTCTGAAAGCTTAGAATCTCAGCTTTTAAATGAACCCAAAACCGCATTCTTTATAGTTTTGCCGCAATCGCGAAACACGCATTCGCAAATTTTGCCGCGATTTGAAAATTTCTCCACTTGCAAAAAGATAGCTGCTTTTGCTTTCCTCTGAAAAAAAATCGTTTGCCTCATAAAAACTATCCCTGAATCATTGTTAGAGTGAGCCTGAGCTAATATTAACTAGATACCACTCACCTGAACTCCTAAAAGGAATTAAAAGCCTTTTTCAGCCTACTTTTCTCTTCTTTGCATACCATATTAAAGCATTTGGGCCTGTGTTCTGTTTTCAAAACTCCTATCTGTTTTCTTTAAGCGTGCTGGGGGGGGAACTGAACTGAATTACATTGTGATTGTATAACTAAACTGTGTGCTTTTCCTCCCATTTCCTTACATTGCATAAAGGGGGGGGAGTGGATTGCCAGAGAAAAGGGGTTACATTGTTTTGTTGAAACCATATTGCGTATTTTCTGTACTGCATTTCCATTGAATCTTGCACCCATCTGAACTTACATAAAGCATTCGTTACCACCTTGTTCTTCAGTTCCTATTCCTAAGTTTGCTACCTTATCTGTTATACTATTCCTGAGTAACCAAATCAGTTACTATTAGAACATTATTCATTGTTCACTACTGCTCATATTTGTAAGTGTGATATTAATTATTAATTCCTATAAAAGTGTGATAGATATATATTGCTTTACTTCTCAAATAAACCTTCTAAACTTGCAAAACAGAACTACTTCTTGGCTCAGTGGGGTCAGGGGGATTCTGAGAGAGGGGTGTTATATGGGGGTTGTCATCCAGAGTATGAACCTGGACATCAAGATATATCAATAAGGGTTTTTCATTCAGCATCCCTGACCAGGCATTGACTTGGCTGTAGTGCTGGATTAAATATTCTTTACAAATTGGGGGCTCGAGCCGAGGACTTCTGGGTTAGATCAATCTCTTTGTGTAGCTTAATACAGTGTGCCAGCTGACCAGATACACATATCCGGTCGGATCACCACGCTGTGTTACGCTGTAAAGCACTCCTCAAAGGAACGCTCTAAGGAAAAGGTCTGTTTTGCAAAAATAAAATACAAACTTCTGTAAGTCAGGACAGAGACCAATCTCTAGAATGACGACCTTAGTAGACATGAAAATAGCCAGAGAGCACTTCTTACATAAGTTATTTGTGAGAGGTGAGTGGACTCACCAGGACCGCATGGTCTGGTTGCAGGCCATCACGCAACAGGTCACGGAAACAGGGTCAGATATATGGAGAGATCAGGGTCCCTTACATGTCGCCCTGAGTGAACTATACATGGCTCCTAAAGCTAAGGATGAACAAGACAAGTTGGTTAGGATAGCGGCGTACCTGTACCTATATATGGGAGACATGCAGGATAAATGTACTGAAAGCCAAGATCTGGCCAATAAGCGACAGATGGCGTTAGAGAAGGTCCAATCTGACCTGGTCTCTTCTGAGCAGAGGCTGCAGGGGAGCCAGGAGTCAGAAAATGAGAGTAGACAGCACATCATTAAAATAAAGAAGGATATGGACATCCTGCAACAGGAAAAGGCTGACCAGGATACCAGATTTCTGGCCTTGCAGAAGGAGTACCAAGAAGGTTTGGACTCCCTACTGCAGAGCCAGAAAAAGCTGGAGCAACAGTTAGACTTCAATAGGGTATGTGCTGAGCAGGTAGTCACCCTGCAAAGCCACCTAGATAGGGAGAAGGCAGAGAGCAACAAACTAATTCTGAAAGACCTGGATATCCAGGCAGAGTTTGATCAGGAGCGCCAAAAAGCTGGTGCCTTTCAACGGCAGAGGGACGACCTGGCAGCACAGATGCAGGCTCTCAGTCAGGAAAGAGACACTTTAGGCCAGGAAGTCTGCCACTTAAAAAAGGAAATTGAAGAAAATCACCTGGCCCTCCAGGGGCTGGGTGACCTCCAAAAAGAAAACCAGAACTTGGTAGAGCACACCAGAAGGGTGGAAGAGGCTCTGGCAAGAAAGGAGCAGGCCAGTAGGGATGGGACTCAGGAGGTAAACCTCCTGCAGCAAAGACTGGCCCAGTTCTCCAGGACCAACCAGGAAGCACAGAGGGAAAATGAGGCCCTCTGTCAACACAATGATAGGCTCCAACAACAGGTAGCGATGCAGGAGAGACTGATAGAGTCTAGTAAGGCCTTAACTGAGGAACTGAAGGCACAAATGCAGGCTCTTGCATTGCAACAGGGAGCAGGGGCGGATAGAGCTGAGGTTCGCTGGGAAAGGGAAACTCCGGAGCATAACCTCAGGAGCCCTAGTACCAGAGGCCCTCATACCTCTCAGTCCCTGGACTCTGCCACCCCCATGTTCCCCGGCGCACATGAGCACCGGGCCACAGGGACGGCAGACTACTATCCAGACAAAAGTATGGGGCTCATAGGCCAGTACCACCCAGGTATGGAGGGGCAGGCATCCGGGTATGGGCACCCAAGCACAGTGCAATTTAGTGGGGAACCCCAGGAGAGTGGGCCCATTAAGGGCATTCTGAAAACCTCTGCCCAGTTAGGTCAGTGGGGGGGGTACCCAGCAAATCCTGGCCGCAAGGAGGGATCTGAAGACTCCTCTGAGCACCACAGGAAACAGAAGACCAGGTCCCCACATTCTGCCAGCCATTCCCAGGCTCGCAGAATCCGGGAAAACCTGGAAGATCTGACGGGAACCTCTGGGAGCAGTGCCTCTGAGTCAGAAGATGAATGGACCAGGGTTACCCGAACCGAAAGGGCCAGTAAGGCAAAAAGGGCCTTGCTTAAGGACCCCTTAAAGCAGATTAAGGCGATCAGGAGCGTCATCACGCCTTACCATAAGAACGCTAAGTATTCTGTTTGGGAGCACTTAGAGTTGTTTGAGCAAATGATGGAGACTTTCCATTTGAAGGACAGCCAAAGCTGTATTCAATATGTAAAGTGGACCTTCTCCCCGGAATACTCCAGTTTCTTTGCGGGGATGGAGGACCAAAATCATTTAAGATGGTCCACCTATAAGGCGGCCATCTTGAAACATTTTTCTGTTCACAGAAATCCTCAAGAGGCTCGCAAGGCAGCCTACAATTTGCAATGTGGGGAGGATCAGGCCCCACAAGAATTTGTGCAAGAACTGAAACGTGCTTTTGCGCAGACCACCAGAAGGGTGCGCACAGACAGTAGAGAATTCATTAATACATTTTTTCATGCCTTGCCCAAATACATAATGACCCAGCTCGTGAGGGATTTTCACGAGAAAAGATCTTTAGACTGGGTCATTGAACAGGCTACCCAGATCTATGAGGTGCAGAAACCGGTAGATAGCAAAAGTAATGCCCAGAAAAACCCCAAAGCCAACAGCACCCCTGCTGCTGCCAAGGTGGCAGAGGTAAAGGTCACCCCCGTTTTGGATTTGGCGATGGGGGGGCCTAAAAACCTACCTGCACCTAATAATCCTAAGCCCAGAAATCCCTCGGGACAGTCACAGGCAGGGAGTGAAAGAGGTAGTCCCCCCAATGGGGTCCCTCGGTCTCCTGACTATGTAAGTCCTCGCTACAAAGGTAACAGTCCAATCCTGGGTTATGTGTGGACTCCCCCAGCCCAAGCGGGGGGATCCAACCGAGCACCGAACCCAGGGAACTTCCCTCCAAACTTCCCACAGGAGGGCAGAAATTTACCAAACCCTGGGCAGAACTTTTTCCCCAGATATCCACCCGACTTTCAGCCCCAAAACCATCCATCCTTCTTTCCCCAATTCCCTGAGCCCAGACCACTGAATCCGGGAGAGGGGAGGCCAAGGGTGGAGGGGTACCCAAATCTTCCCAACCCGGGGTATTACCAGAGGAGGGACAGCTACCCTTCCCGGGATCAGCCCAGGGGAGAAAACAGGGCCCCGTATCAGCCTGAGCGGGTTTCCCAGTTAGAGCGCCAGGTTCAAAACATGGCGCGGGATCTGGGTCACATACTGAGGGCTCAGCAGAACCCTCAGATGGGCGTGCCGGCGCAGAACGCACCCAACTCTGGACCTGGTGCTCCAGAGCAATGACGGGGGCAGCACCCCGATAACTCACCGGTTCCCAGGGAGGAGGCACAAAGGGAAGGGGGGTGTAAAGCCTTGGAGGAAGCTTCCTTCCTCACTTGTAAACAGCCCCTGGAAACCCAGGAACCGGAAACAAAATCTCCTGCACCTGAAAGTCTGCCTCCTAAGGAGCAGAGGGGTGGTAGGAGAAACAAAAGACCCAAACAGACTCAATTTGAGGAGCAGGTACAGATCTTCCAATTTGAGGGAGAGGGATCCTCAGAGGATCCTGGGAAAAGGATCTTCTCCTTCAGAGAGGGGGGAACTCCTCCCAAAGAAAAATGGGTCCCTAGGGATGCAAATCCAGACTGGGGAGATGGGGAGACTGAGCTACCACCGCCCACCATCTCATCCCAGAACCAACAGCAAGGAAATCCCCTGGTTCAAACCCATCCTGGTGACTGCCTCCATAATTGTTGGGTCGGCGAGACGTCACTGCCGCCTTTTACTTAGGCAGTGACATTCTCAATCGCTTTGCCATTAGTTTGGACCTAATAAACTTCAAAGCTTGGTCCCGATTAGCGGATAATCCCATGGGCTTTGATGATCTAGAAAAAGCATTTAGGTCAGCTCAATTGCTACCTTATGCAGTTGAAATTCAGATCAAAGAGGAAGTCACCATCCCAGAAAGGACCCGACAATTCTCCCTGGAAGTGAAAGTTAAAAGAGGACGACATTTGAAAAACCCTGATGCTTACATACATTTAAACGCTTCTCTCCAACAGCAAGGGTTGGGGGTAAACCCAACTCCATTAGTCAACATAGAACATGACACCATTCCAATAGAGGTGGATAACAGCGACTTAAAGAGTATTACTCTAGCCGCAGGCACCATTATTGGAATGGCGGTTGATGACCGACATTTTTCCATAGATTTAGGTAATGAACTGTTAGGACCAATCCCCAAGGACTGTTTTGACAGTGACAGTGATGACAACACAACACCAGACAGGATCTTTACCCGGCATGGGGGGAACTTCCTGGTGTACACTTCCTGCCCCTATGGTAAGGAAGATGTGACTTGTGCCTTTAGGAGGGATGAGGTAATTTTCCAGGTCCATGAGGGCTGCCTTTCCCACCTGAAGCCTCCGGTCCAAATCAGCACTCTGACCAGGGACTTCTCCACCCAGCTGGAGGAGGCCGCGGAGATAGCCAAACCAGAAGTCTTTCCAGGCTTCAGGCAGATGGTGGAAGAGAGAGTCAACCTAGCTGATGCCTGTGTGACTCTGGAACAAAAGCAAAAGTTGAAACAAGTTTTCTTGGATTTCCAAGATCTCTTTGCGGTAGACTCATATGACTGTGGTCGCACCGACATCCACACAACAACAATCCCCACGGACCCTGGCATGACTCCTGTGTTTGTGAAGGAATATTGCTTGCCTCTCGCATCAATGGAGTCCCTTACTGAAATAATTAAGAACCTTGAGTCCCGGGGAATAATCCGTCCAGTCCACAGCACCTTCAATAATCCGGTGCTGGGAATATTGAAGCCAAACGGCCAGTGGAGACTCTGTGCTGACCTTAGGGAGCTCAACAAACGGGTCCATACTTCCCGATGGCCTCTGCCCTACATTGACCAAGGGCTGGCCCAGATCCAGGGGTCACAGGTATTCACTGCATTAGACCTGACCAATGGATACTGGACCGTGCCTGTCAGTAGGGAGGACCAATACAAACTGGCTTTTACCTTTGGGGGCCAGCAGTACACCTGGACCCGGACTCCCTTCGGATACCTCAACTCCGGCAATGAATTCAACATTTTTCAACACAAGGCCATGCCCGACTTGGGTGCAATGGGTAACCTGGCTTATGTAGATGATGTCCTCATTAAAAGTTCATCTGTAGAGGAACACATAGCGGAGATCCGTTATGTTCTGACACAGTTGAGGGCCGCCGGAGCAAAACTTTCCTTTCAGAAAGCACAGTGGTGTAGAACCCGTGTTAATTTCTTGGGGCATGAGATTACTCCTCAGGGTCTCTGTCCCCAGGAAAAGAAAGTGGAAGCACTTCAAAAATTGAAAGACCCCACAACTCTGCGAGAACTAAGGAGCCTCCTTGGACTGACTAATTACAGCAGAAAGTTCATTGAGGGCTACGCAGAGATTACCAGACCCCTGATTCATCTCCTTAAGGGGGGGGGTCAAGTGGGAATGGGGTCCAGAACAAGCCGAGGCAGTAAGACAACTCAAAAGAAGCCTCTCACAAGCGCCTTGCCTAGCTTACCCTGTCAGAAACAAGGAGTTCTTCCTGGAGACCGGGTTCTCCAATACATGTATTATACCAAAAGCATAACAAGGTCAATAAAGTAATCTCCTTTGCGAGCAAAACTTTATCCTCTGTGGAGGAAAAATTCAACGACTGTGAGAAGGCACTCCTGGCAACGGTGTGGGCATTGAAGAATTACCGCCCGTTTATCCATGGGGAACACATCATAGTGGAGACTCCACACCAGCCTCTGCAATATCTCCAAAGTGACAGAATCCGGGCCGGAAATGTGAGTAATTCCCGAATTACTTCCTGGATTTTGTCAATGCAAGGCTTTCCTGTGGAGGTCAGATATGGCCAAAACAAGAAGAGTCCCCTCGCGCAAGGTCTGGCTGACTTGCATGATTGTGCCAGAGAAAACTGTCTCGAGGACGAAAGTCTAAAAATCAAGGACAACATGGAGGCATACCTTAATTCCCCACACAAAGTCTTTGAAGAAGACAAGTGTGAGGGAATGCCCACTGTGTATGTGGATGGATGCTCTTACCATGTTGACAACAACGGGGAGAAAGAACTGGTGGCCGGCGTAGGGAATGCATGGGTGAATGAGTCCCCAGAACCCTCCGCTGGATACAAAATTGGTCCCCGAAGTAGTCAGGTGGAAGAATTGATGGCTGTGCACCAGGCCATCCTCACTGCCGTCCAGCATCAACTCCACGAACTGGTCATAATCACAGATTCAGATTATGTACGGAACGGGTTCGTGGAGCACCTGGTTAATTGGAAAACCAGAGGCATGTTATGTGCTAACAACAAACCCTTGAAACATGGGAAGTTGATCCAAAACATTGATGATCTGGTCACCTCGAAGGGAATGACCATCTATTGGAAGAAGATCAAGGGTCATTCCAAAGTAGAGGGACCAGACAAAACTGGAAATGACTTAGCTGATCAGCTGGCCAAAACCGGGGCCATCCAAGGGGATCTAATTGAGATTGAGTCCCTGTTGGGGGAAATCCAGGTCACTGCTATCACTAGGTCCCAGACAAATGCTCACAACGACCTTTCAATTGTACAATGGAGTAAGGAGACCCCTGATGCTGATTTGATTACCGCTCAGAAGGGGGATCCAATAATTGGTAAATTTTACCAGCACCTTGAGGACCCTGAGAACTTTCCCCTGACGGATACCGATTACATTGGGAAAGAGGACCTAAGAGTGTTGATGAAATGTCCAAAAATGTTCCGGATCCAAGACGGTTTGTTGGTAAGGAAATCCAAAGCTGGCCACGATCAGTGGGTGGTTCCTACCTCATTCCGAAGCCTGATGTTAAGTCACGCCCATGATGCGGCCACTGCCGGTCACAGGAGGTTTCACACAACATTGGAAATCTTAAGAGAGGTTGCATACTGGCCACACATGGGGCAGGACCTCGACCAATACTTGAAGGGGTGTCTTGTGTGTGCACAATTTCATCCATCATCCCTCACGCACCATGCGCCTCTCCAAAAGAGGGGGATGACCCTGCCATGGTCAGATTTACAAATCGACTTTGTAGGCCCCGTGATTCGCTCTGCTAGGGGGTATAAGTACATGTTGACTGTGACATGCTTGTTTACCAAGTGGGTGGAATGTCTCCCAGCCCCAAACTGCAAGGCAGAAACGGCAGCTGCCTTGATGATTAACCACATCTTTTCCCGTTTTGGTCTACCTCAAAGGATTGAGTCAGACAGGGGTAGCCACTTCACCAGTGAAGTAATGACAAAGATGTGGGAGACACTGGGGGTCAAAAGGAAGTTGCATATTGCTTACCGGCCAGCTTCTTCTGGGGCAGTAGAAATATATAACCGAACCATTGTGAGCATATTAAAGAAGTTTGTGGCAGATTCTGGGCCAAGTTGGGACATCCGATTACCTCTGGTCCTAATGGCCATCAGATCTACCCCTTCATCTGCAACCAAAATGTCACCATTTGAGTTGATGACTGGGCGCAAGATGGTGCTTCCTCAGCATTTGCTCTACAGGACCCAAGAGCAGACACTGATAAATGCCTCCACAACTCATGAGTATGTGGAGAATTTAAGGAAACACCTTCAACATGCTTTTGCTTATGCTCAGCGGAATCTAGAAAGATCAGCTGATAGCATGAAGACCCACTATGACCTGAAGACTTCCAGGAAGGAATATCAGGTGGGGGACCGGGTCTATCTATACAATTTCCAAAGGAACCAGGCCAAACAGCGAAAATGTTTGCCTACGTGGAAGGGACCCTATGAGATTATAGACAAAATCTCCCCTGTGGCCTACAAGATCCGCATCCCCAAAGGCGGTTTGGCAGAGGGGGAAGACAAGTGGGTGCACATTAACCAGTTGAAGTGTTGCCATCCCAGGCACACTCTGCAACAACTGGAGGAATCCTCTGGAATCCTAGCGGGTACTGTCTCAGACTAATTCAGTTCCAACCATAAAACATACCACATCTAGTCTCTAAAATATTGTGATTTGCATGAAACTGTCTCTTAGTTATACTGTTTTTTTTTTCAAAATAAGAATGTAATGTTTCGTTATGATGAAATGCATATGCCGCCCCACTATCTCAACAGTGGTGGAAAATCGTCTATGAGTAGGTATTGACGCTTTTGCTTTATCATCCTAGGAGAGATGAAACCATGGAGAATGACCAAGGAGGATGACCCAGGGACCGGGAACGAAGATCCAATGGGCCCGGGGTACCGCCCAATATTCCCATCAGGACCGGCGAGGATGACCGATCGATCCACCGGATGAAGGAAGAGATGCTGAACGGGCCATCTACCGGAAGAAGATGAGAACTACATACCAGATCTTGCGGGTCCCACCAGTGAAGGATCAGATGGCCACCGCAAGAAGGGGGGCTTGTGGGATGTTTTTATCCATGCATCCAAGCCCTACCACAAAAACTGTGCATTACTGGCATTGAAAACATCATGATGGCCAGAGCTCCCCAGAAAATGCACAGGAAAATCCCATTTTGCCTATGTTGTGAGCACAGAGGGGCAATGCTGATTGCCAAAAGCAAACCCATAACTGTTGGGAATTCATTTTTCTTGAATGTCAAATATGGCAAAATCATGGGCACAGAATTACTTTACTGCAGGAACACACCAATGCCATGTCCTGAACATGGACAATATACTCCATGTAATATCACTTGCTGAAATGAATCAATCTAAAAAAAAATCCCAAGGATGGATGCAATAACCACAAAATCCTGAGGGTGGCGCCAGCGGTCTAAACTCTGACAGGAGAGCTGTCTTGCAAAACTGTCTAGTGCAAAGAAAGGGGTCTTATTTAATTAAAAGTTCAAAGGGGTTGCCTGTCCTAAGAACTCTTGACACTTCAGAACTCAACACAAGAAGCCAGGAAATCACAGGTTTCTGTTAATTAAATGCAAAGTGGCTCCCTGGCCTCCTGATCTCAGCTTCCCAGAGACCACACAATGGCCCCTTTCCTCTGAAAGGAATATGTTGATTTTGACTGTTTCCTGTCAACAAAGCCCTGCCTGCCAGAAGACACATGTGACTGACCCACCCAAGTCTTGGAGGCGGACTCCAACACTCTGAGAACTGAATTGAAAGCAAAATATATATTTTACAGAAACACTGATAACTCTTTGTAATCAAATGACAGGAATGTATAACTTTGAGAGCCTTCATTTAAAAAATGTACCTTCGATTCAAGCCCAAACTCCAATTTGTGTGATGTTCTGGGGCAAAACCCTGCTATTTATGTATACTACAGACTCTGTGTTTAAGCTAGGGACATGTTAATTTACTGGAGTATGTATGGACAGGCCGTGTACATGTGCACAAATCTGGAGAAAAATCTGATGTTGCAAAACCACTAAAAAGCCCAAAATATTGACATTTCTGAATGCAAGCTCTCAGGAAGAGCAGATTTGGACAGGGTATACCTCCTGTGATATGTGATGGGTGCATGTAATTTTAAACAAATGTGTACCTGTGCAAATATGTCTTTTTGATCAAATATAGATTGTATGCAATTTGACAGGAGGAGTAGACTTTCTGCAGGCTGTAAAATGACATCACGCTGACACACACTTCAGTTCCCCAATCAAGTGAGAAATGGAAATTTGACCAATTAGAGGCTGAGAGAGAGACTGGCTCAGTGATGCTAGCACACACCCACATTCTAAACAGATAAAAGCAGATAGTGCAAGCCAAATAGACATTCAATTTCCACTTGCAGCTGGAAGCTCTGCCAAAATTCCATACCTTACCTCCATCAACCTTCAGAGAGCCAACACTTAGACTCCAAGATAAACAGAGACTACAGAACCTTAACCAAAAAGGCCACTGCCAGCAAGAGTATTTGTCAGCAGGCCTCAAAATCTTTTTGCAACTGAACTCTTCAGACAGCTGGGCGAGCCGTCTGAATTTTGCCAAGAACTTTTGCAAGAACCCGGTGACAGAAATATCCAAAGAGAAGGCAGGACCTGACCCAGAGAACCGGTGCCTAGCAGAACCCAGGACAGGAGTGCAGTGCTGACCCAGAAAGACTGTCCGTGGCCAGAAAACCGGTGTGCAGGACAGAGAGCAGTTCCAGAGACCAGACGCTGTGTGCCGAGACCGTCCGTGGCGCGACCCAGATCTTCTAAAATATTTTGTGAGTAATTAGATCAGATTGTGCGAAACCAAATCTCTTAGTTTTAAAATAAATCTAATCCTAGCTATTTTAATCTAAGTAGAACTGTCCTTTGCAAGCTGCACCCTTGTCATTTGTTAATTCTGCAGCTGCACCACTGACTCATGTCATTTTCAAAGCTTCACTTGTCAAATTGAGTAACTTTTAAAGTTGCAAATCCGAAAAATAACCTTCACAAAATCGCTCATATCTCCGCGACCGTTTGTCCTAGAGACATGCAGTAACTTTCTTCTGAAAGCTTAGAATCTCAGCTTTTAAACGAACCCAGAACCGCATTCCTATTCTTTATAGTTTTGCCGCAATCGCGAAATACGCATTCGCAAATTTTGCCGCGATTTGAAAATTTCTCCACTTGCAAAAAGATAGCTGCTTTTGCTTTCCTCTGAAAAAAAATCGTTTGCCTCATAAAAACTATCCCTGAATCATTGTTAGAGTGAGCCTGAGCTAATATTAACTAGATACCACTCACCTGAACTCCTAAAAGGAATTAAAAGCCTTTTTCAGCCTACTTTTCTCTTCTTTGCATACCATATTAAAGCATTTGGGCCTGTGTTCTGTTTTCAAAACTCCTATCTGTTTTCTTTAAGCGTGCTGGGGGGGGGAACTGAACTGAATTACATTGTGATTGTATACCTAAACTGTGTGCTTTTCCTCCCATTTCCTTACATTGCATAAAGGGGGGGGGGAGTGGATTGCCAGAGAAAAGGGGTTACATTGTTTTGTTGAAACCATATTGAGTATTTTCTGTACTGCATTTCCATTGAATCTTGCACCCATCTGAACTTACATAAAGCATTTGTTACCACCTTGTTCTTCAGTTCCTATTCCTAAGTTTGCTACCTTATCTGTTATACTATTCCTGAGTAACCAAATCAGTTACTATTAGAACATTATTCATTGTTCACTACTGCTCATATTTTTAAGTGTGATATTAATTATTAATTCCTATAAAAGTGTGATAGATATATATTGCTTTACTTCTCAAATAAACCTTCTAAACTTGCAAAACAGAACTACTTCTTGGCTCAGTGGGGTCAGGGGGATTCTGAGAGAGGGGTGTTATATGAGGGTTGTCATCCAGAGTATGAACCTGGACATCAAGATATATCAATAAGGGTTTTTCATTCAGCATCCCTGACCAGGCATTGACTTGGCTGTAGTGCTGGATTAAATATTCTTTACAAATTCCTACCTCGACAAACCGCAAGCCGTTTGCTCAGATGGACTCCTCTAGATCTCCAATTTTACCCATCAACTCTAGAGTCCCAAAGGTTACAGCCTCTACCCAGTGATTTTCATTCTACACATGGAGCCAATGGGAGCCCTCCTAGCCACACAAAACATCCACATCGACCAATATGCTGATGACACACAGTTATACCTAAATATCAACTCCATCGAAGACATCCATAGGCTCAAAACCTGCCTCTTGCTGACCCAGTCTTGGATGTCCAGTGCATACTTGAAGCTCAACCCCTCCAAAACCGAATTCCTACTCCTCACCAACAACACTGAACACCGAGACCTACAGACCTGGCTATCAACCATGAAGTCTGAGGGCTTCACACCCGAGCTCACCTCTTTCACTAAGTCCCTTGGGTTCCACATTGACAAACACCTCTCCTCCAAGACACACATAGCTAAGAAATGTCAGACAGCTTGGTATCAGCTCTCCCTCCTGCGAAAGGTTATGCCCGTTCTCGCTCTGGACAGCTTCAGATCCACTGTTCAAGAACTGGTCCTATCCCAGCTGAATGGAGGAAATGCACTCCTCAAAGGCCTCCTGTCATCCTCCCTTGTCTCACTGTAAAGTGTCCTACACACAGCCGCACGCCTCATCAAGGGTCTACGCAGATACAACCACATCAACCCAGCTCTTATCGACCTTCACTGGCTCCCATTGCACACATGAATCACCTTCAAGTCTTGCTGCATCATCTATAAGGCAGTCACCCTCAAGTCACCCAGCTCCCATGCAGAGAAACTCTGCATCTCTGGTGGACAGTGCACCACCAGAAACCAGGACAAGTGCAGACTAAAAATGCACCACCGCAAAAAGGAAAGGACCAGAAAACAAGCCTTATCTGTCTACACCCCAAGACTATGGAACCTCGTCCCCATCGGCATCCGACTCACGCCCCTGCTCCTACAATTCAGGAAAGAACTCAAGACCCACCTCTTCAAGAAGTCTCTCCTCCTTAACACCTATGCTATCATGTCACCCCCCGCACCCCCTGACTCGCTAGGCGCTGCCTGCCCCTCTCCTACCCACCACCCGGTACAGCTGTAGCCCTCCTCTGTCCCCATCTGTATCCTACCCATTGCTGTATATCTGTTTTGTTGTTACCACTGAAAAGTGCTACGTTATGCATCTGTATTGGTGTATACCTCTGTAAAGTGCTGTGTTGCTTATCGAAGCTAGGTCAGTGCTTAATAAATAGAATAATAATGATTTGTATTTTGTATTTTATTTATTTGTATACCCAAGGGCATCCGGGCGCATTATTTAGTTACAGTTTACAGTTTAGTTACAGGCATGGTGAGAAGAAGGCATTAGATAAGTTTATACATATATACAAATTATACAACATGTAATTACAGGCATGGTAAAAAATAAGTCATTTGAGTGAAATATACATAAATAGGCAGTTTATACAAGAAGTATATATTGGGAAAGAGAGTGGGTAATGGCAGTGAGTCAGTGATGCGGATGTAGAGGCCATAGGTGTTGTGAACTAGGGTCAAAGCGAGTCCTGGGCAGACAACCAGGCTGAGGCCTTGCGCTTGAAGGCCGGGAACAAAGTTTCTTCTCTTAGTGGATTTGCTAGCGAGTTCCATAGCTTGGCTGCTAGGACTGGGAAGCTACGTCCACCGGAGCTTTGCAAGTTGAAGCGAGGGACAGTGAGACAGTTGGTTTGGGTGCTTCTTAGAGGTCTTGTAGTTGTGTGTAGTGTGAATCTGCTGGCTAAGTAGCTGGGGGCCTGATTGGTAAGGCTTTTGTGTGTGAGACCGAGTGCTTTGAGGGAGATTCTTTGGGGGACTAAGAGCCAGCAAAGGCTTTGTCTGGAATCAGAGATGTGGAGGTTCCTGGGGATATTGAGCGCCGCTCTGATGGCGTTATTTTGGATGATTTGAAGTTTGTTCATATTGCATTGGTTAGTCCCTAGATAGAGAGCTTTGCAGTAATCAATTTTGGAGAGGACCAAGGTCCTGGCTAATGTGGTGCAGTTTGCTGGTGAGAGGAAGGGGCGGCAAGCTGTGATGAGCTTGCAGGTGTATGAGGCCGATGATGATACTGCGTTGGTTTGTCTGGATAGGGAGAAAGTGGAGTCGATGTAGACACCAAGTGTTTTTGTGTCCTTAGCCACATTGATGGTGTAGCCATCAATGGAAAAGGCTTTGAACGAGGGGTCAAATTTGTTAAGTCTTTGATGGGAACCAAGGATGATGAGCTCCGTCTTGTCGTCATTTAAGCACAGTTCGTGCTGAGCCATCCAGGCTCGGATAACTTGATAAATGACGTTGATGGCAAGTGAGTCGGTTTTGTGGTCACCTGTGATGGGGATAAGTACCTGGATGTCATCTGCGTAGTGGGTGTAAGAACAACGTCCAACTTGCACAGTGGTTCTGGCTTATGAAAAATGGCTGATCTCATAGCACAGGTTTCACCATGATGCACTCACCAGATGTTTTTATTTATTTATTTACTTTATTTATTTAGATATTTAAAAGGCGCCGAAAGCCAGCGGGCATAAGGGTGCCATAACAACAGACAGCAGAAAGACAGAACAGGCAAAACATAATCGAAGGTATCAAGACTCAATGGCCCTCATTACAACCCCGGCACTAAACCATGGCGCAATTAGCACCATGGTTGGTGCCGGTGTTGTAACGAGTCAGCCATGGTGAAATGGGGAAATACCGCCCCATTCCAAGGTTGACGGGGCGGTATTTCCCCATTTCACCATGGCCCTTCCCCATTCCCATTTTCGCCCCAGAGGGCTCAATGGGACTGGGGAAGGCGCTAAGTACGGTACCGCAAATTGCGGTGCCATAATTAGCACCAAGGTCCCTTTGCGTCACCCTACTTTAACGGCTGGTAAAGCCAGCGGTTAAGGTCGGGTCCTGCAAAGGGACCTCGTAATCAGGCGTTAAGGGTTTAACGGCGCCGACACCTTTTTTACGGCGCCGTTAAACCCTTAACGCCAGGATCGTAATGACCCCCAATGAAAGATGCAAGTTTTCAGTTGACGGTGAAACGTTATAAGGTAATTTACCAGCCTAAGATTCAACGGGAAGGTGTTCCACATTGTATCACCAAATACAGGAAAAGACCTGTCCAAACTATTGTCTAGCTTGAATTTAGGAGTTTTAATCAGTCCTAAAGTGGAGGATCGTAATTTTCTTGGGGGTTCGTAAGAATGTATCACATTTTTTATATAGATTGGGGGTGAGCCATGAATAGATTTGTGAACAAGGGTGGCTGATTGGAAGCCAGTGAAGGTCCTGACGACTGCAGGTAATGTGTTATCTTCTGTACTTCCCTTCAATGATGTGCACTGCATCATTTTGTATGATCTGAAGATCCTGTAGGCTTTTCTTATGAGCGCCAAAAAAAAGGGCATTACCATAATCCAACCTTGACAAGATGGTTGCCCGAGCGACTGAAGAGTAGTTAGGCTCAGATATGAGAGGGCGGAGGTTCCTTAGGAGTTTAAGATAATAGGGCCAGTTTTTTATGGTCTGGGTAACATGTGTATCGGAACGAATCAAAGTGTTAAGAAAGAGACTCAAGGTTTGAACTTTCTTAGAGATTGGTATGGGGCAGTCCTTGATGGTGAAAGACTGATAACTAGGGTCAAGTTTAGATTTAACACAGTAGAACCGAATATCAGTAATTCCATCTTGCTCTCATTAAGACACCTCCAATTAGAGTTCATCAATTTTTCAATGCGGGAGTAGATGGATTGAACGCTTATGGAGTCCAAGATGTAGTCCCCTGACAATTCCAGGACCAGCTGAGCATCGTCAGTATAGTTGGTAAAGAATCATTTCAAATCGTCCAAGAGATCACATACAGGCACGTCATTTGGGGGTCACCAGGGGTCGCAAATGCGACCCCTGAGGTCTCCCTTGCTACCCCTGTAGTCTCCCTTGCTAGTAAAAAAAAAAGAAATCTTTGTTCTCTTTTTTCTCTTTTTTTTACGTTGAAGCTCCTGGGCTGGGGCCAGCGCCATGTGGCTCTTTGTTTCTTCAGTGGCTGGCTTTCTTGTTCAGACCTCTTTTTAAAAAAATAGGGTGCTCCACGAGCGTAACACTGAGCAGTGACCCTAAATTTGAAAGAATAGCAATAACAAATAGTTTGCATTTCTGAATTCTATACAATAATTGATAGACTCTTGGTTTATTTCAGGCACACTTCAGGGGGTGAGTCACAGTCTGTTCTTAAAAACCTAAAATCCACAATGAAGACAAAAACTTCGAAAAAGCATTTAGAGTAGAATAAGCATCTATTTCGGACTATGGGCCTCATCACGAGTCTGGCGGTAACCCTTAAATGCGGCAGTAGCACTAGTACCGCCGCATCTAAGGGTCCGCCAGATCATGGCCTTGGTGGATTTCCCTCCAGCTCTGAGCTGGGTAAATCTGCAGTAAATTTGCCGATTTTCGGTGCTATTACCGCCGGCAGGAAATCCGCTGGCGGTAATAGCATGAATTTTCCCCATTGGGCCCAATGGGGAATGAGGAATTCCCGAATGGGCCCAATGGGGAATGGGCACTAACCGTTCCGCCAAACGTGTGATCCGGCGCAAATAGCGCCGGGGGGTTTGGCGGTAGGGCTAATAGCACTGGCGGTAATAGCGCCAGCGTTACCGCCCAACTCGTGATGAGGCCCACATTTTGCTTTTCGCAAGCTGCCATTGTTTTTTCTGCCATTGCCTCTGTTACGATCATCGCAAGACATTCCATCTCGGTGTCCTCGGTCACTTGACAACAATCCTTGTGCCTAAAAGCTTGTGTACAGTGTACAAATATTTGGCCCTTCATTTCATTGTGCCACAATTCATGCTTTGCTGTAATGTGTCTATCTTGCCTGACATACTGTTCAGGATGTTTGTTTGCATGTATGAGGTAACATGTATGAGGTAACAAGAGCCCAGAGTATGGGGTGCCGTGTGAGTGCACTGCTTTCCCTGCGCTACTCTTAATTCTTTAATACACAGTTATGAACCCTTCCAATGGTATGTACCTTGCCAACCTCTGAGGCCTGTAAAGAAGATCCACGCAGCCTTGACATGTGGCCAGCTTTGCACCAGACCTGCAGATGAACTGGCCTGCTGTTAAACCTCAGTTACCAATTTAGTGTAATTTGCTTTCTAACTTTGAGAACATTCAGACATTTAATTGTTCATTTTACTATAGCCGGTAAGATAGCTATAACCGGTAAGATAGCTCAGTGGGTTGAGCGCTCACTGGTGCGATGTGTGTGTCATCTGCAGGTTGCAGGTATGAATCCCGGCAAGGCCCACTTAGCCTTTCATCCTTCTGAAGTTCATAAATGAGTACCAACACAGGTTGGGTGTTATTGTATGGATATGTGTTCTTCATAAACTAAAACGTCTAAGCATAAGTGGTAAATAATAACACAGCATTATCATTTGGGCTTGGGCCTCTGCTTGCATTCACAGTAAATAGGTAATATGGGCCTATAAACACTGATATTAACGATACATTTGGTGATTCAGTCTTGTATGCCATGTATATCACATTACAGTAATATTGTAACCACAGTGTACTTAGGAACAATGCTATCTGATGCCACTTCCAGTTTTGTCAAGGGCTGTAAGGTCGTGTTCTATCGCTTCCCGTGATGTCACTTCGGGGTGGGGTCAAATGACATAATTTCCTGTGATGTCATACGAGGTCAGGAGTCGTGTGCTATCACTTCTGCTACCCCTGGCATTTTGGTGAAATGACGTCCCGGATCACATAGTGGCTAATGTACAAATTGAAAAGCAGGGGTGAAAGGCTACCTGAGGCACACCACGGTTAGTCTCCACTGGGGGAGAGGTGGCATCGCCACATCAAACTCTAGAAGTGCGATGAGAAAGGAAGGACTCAACCCATTTGACGGCGCTGCGACGACATAAACCAACGTCTCTCAAGGTGGCAAGCAGACGATCGTGGTCCAGGAGGTCGAGGCTTCTTCTCAGCATTGAACCTTTCCCTCTGTTATAACTTTATCCGATGTTACAGCTTGGAGCAGAGTAAGGGGAATGCAACATTGTTTTTTGGCCCAATGTTTAGCCATGCAATATGGATCTGTCAGGTGCCTCTATAAAAAATAAAAAAAGACTGGATATAAATACAGCACAAAGATAGAAAAAATAGACATATAAGGAATGTTAGACAAAAGAAACGTTGACAGATAAACATCTACAACTGCCCCCCAACTTACACGATGACCTAGGCTTCCTATGATGCTCTCGGACATGCATCAGACAGCATCTTATTGCCACCAGGGGCCTTTAAATATTGCTGCAAGTAGTGAACTGACAACCAGCAAAATCTCCCTCTAGCCAGACCTAAAAAAGGAGAAATGAGGTGCATAGAGGGGAGGGGAGTGGCGGGGATCAGGGAAGAGCATGTTGGATGGAAAGCACTAGCTACACACAGGGATTCAGGGATGTGAGACCAGAAAAGTGGAAGCTAAAACGAGGGGAGTGGAAAAGTAAAAATAAATAGAAAAAAGGCAAATGGTAAAGAAGGAGCGTAGCTGGGAAATTAAGGGATGGTGATATATGAGAGTAGGAGGTATCAGGGGGAAAGCAAAATCAATAATTAAAAAACATGCGACACAAACGTGTGTTTGTTTATTGCTTTATTCAGCACGTGTTGCAGCAAAACATTCGAATAAAAACTACAAAAACATGAACACTCCAAACACCGATAAGAATAAAATACACGAAAGGCTAATAACGTGCAAATAGTATTAATAATAATTTGGCATTTATATAGCGCTACGAACCCTCAGGTATCTGAGGGCTGCTTATTATTACCCACGGTGTGTGGTGCTCATTTATCGACCTCGGAAGGATGAAACGCTGAGTTTGGCGCTGCCGTGATTCGAACACGGATGTCAAAGCGAGCGCTCTACTCGCTGTGCCACTTGAAGATCAAAACATTTACAAAAACTGTTTGCGAGCAAAATAAAAATAAAACATGTTTAGAATGAATGCAACAGCAACAATAATCTAAGATCATGGCCATCCTATCATCTAATGTCAAGGTGTCAGCATATATACTCAAATATCATTAGAGTACACAACGCTTACACATCCCAGCTTAAATGTTCAGGCTGGATTTGCTTTGGGCCCATGCTCTGGCATCATACAAACTCGTTTTTAACAATAACAGCATTTGAGGAGGAGAATTTAGACGATGCTCCGCGATCGTGTTAATCGTACATGTCCCTCGCATAACATGGGTAATGTGTAATGGCTTCTCAAATCTTTATATCCTGGGCAGAGGAAAAGAAAGTGAATCAGGGTTTCTTTTGGACAATTGCATACCGGACAAGGGTCCTCAGCCCCACTATTCCATTTAGCAGTTACGCTGGCAATAGGGAGTATACCAAAACGGAACTGTATACATAGGGCCTCATCACGAGTTGGGCGGTAACGCCGGCGCTATTACTGCCGGCGCTATTAGCCCTACCGCCAAACCCCCCAGCGCTAATAACGCCGGATCATGGGTTTGGCGGAACGGTTAGTGCCCATTCCCCATTGGGCCCATTCGGGAATTCCTCATTCCCCATTGGACCCAATGGGGAAAATTTGCGCTATTACTGCCGGCGGATTTCCCGCCGGCTGTAATAGCGCCGAAAATCAGCAAATTTGCAGCGATTTCCCCCCAGCTTAGGGCTGGGGGGAAATCTGCCAAGGCCATGATCTGGCGGACCCTTAAATGCGGCAGTAATAGCGCTACCGCCGCATTTAAGGGTTACCGCCAGACTCGTGATGAGGCCCATAGTGCTCTATTGTGTATTTTTGATCAGCTTTTTGGATCCTTGGTTGATAGGTGTAGTGTTAGACCACAGATGGAGTAAGTCCAGGGAGAGCAATATTGATTTTATGTGTTATGTTATGTTATGTTATGTTATGTTATGTTATGTTATGTTATGTTATGTTAAAGGATATTTATACCGTGCACTGTCACCTCCGCAGTGGTCCCCCGGTGCTCTGGCAGATCTGAAAAGCAAGAGGGTAGAGTAGGTTAGTAGGACTGAGCGGCTGAAAGCGCAAGAGAGCTGTGATGTGCTGTTGGCAGCTTCAGTTCGGTTTACACTGTTTGCTGAGCGTAGGCGTGATTTTTCGGTCGGTAGTTGTCATGTGCTTTTGTGCAGGGCTATGTGCGGTTTGTTTCTTTGTTGCACTGTATTGAATTGCGTGCATTTTGTTGTGCAATATAGGTATGGTTGTGTTTAGTTTAGAGTTTGAAAGGTGCCAGCAGAGGCATGAGTTTTTTTGTGGCTAAACTTCACAATTCTATCTAAGTGTGGTGGATGGTTAATCTACACATTTCACTCTAAGTTTGATGCATGGTTATTTGTTTGTTTTGTTTGTTTATTTTATTTATATCGCGCACCTGACCCGGAGGTAATTGGACGCTAGAGGATAGTAATGGTTACAAGACATAGCAAATACAGTTATGTATAAGAATACAGTTTGCGCATTCAGGAAATTACAATGGTAAATATATACATATTAAACATTATACATATTATACATAGGACCTAGCAGTAGTACAGGATGGATAGCACAAACTAGTTATACCGACCTCCTAACGGTCGGTGGTATCAAAAGCTGTCATTTTATGTTTTGTTGAGTATCCATGTGATAACATGGCTTCTGAATTTGTTGAAGGTTTGTATAGTCTGAATATTCTGAGGGAGAGTGTTCCAGAGCTGGGCGGCTAATACCGGCAATCTGGAGCCTCCGGCTCTTTTTAGATTGTATCTGGGCACCCCCAGACATGGTATGTTGGATGATCTAGTGATTCTATTGGGAACCTTCCATGAAAATGTATCTGTGAGATAGGGGGGGATTGGTGGTTAAGCGCTTTATGAGTAAGGCAGATAGTTTTTTAGGTCAATTTTGTCATGTATAGAGAGCCACCTCTAGTGCTTTCTGGTTTCTGATATGTGCTCTCTTTTGGGAATGTTCAACGCTGCTCTGAGCGCATTATTTTGCATGATCTGGAGTTTATTTAAGATGGTTTTGTTTGCTCCTAGATAAAGGCTGTTGCAATAATCCAATTTAGATTGTATGAGCGCTCTAGACAGAGTAAGGCAACTTGTGGGGGATAGAAAAGGTCTACAGGCTCTGATCAACTTGCCCAGTGCTTTAAGTGGGCCGGGGCCTGCCGGGGCCGGGCCCCGCCAGTCTCCAAAAAGTGGGGCTGAGCCGGGGCCCTGCCGGGGCCCCCGTCCCACCACGCCATGGCAGGACGCATTATCCCGTCACGGCCGCAGCCGCGACGGGAGATGTGCCCGCCAGTGTAACGTTAGGCAAGTGGACAGAAGTGCCAGCCAGCCACAGCGTCGCTGAGGCTGGCTGGCACTTCTGTCAGTCACTGTAACTTCCCTGATGACCCCCCATCTGAGGGGTCATCAGGGAAGTTACAGTTCCTTTGTTTGCCCTCGCCAGGTCACTGACCCTCTGTGAACCTGCAGGCTCCATGATCTAATATGTAGATTATATCACGGAGCCCGCGGGTTCCCAGAGGGTGAAAGACGCCTCGGGCTCTGTGATCTCTGCTCAGAGCAGCGATCACTGAGCCCGAGGTGCCTGTCTCCTTTGGCAAATCTTTATAAAAGATGCCTTGAAATGTGTACATTTAAAGCCATCTTTTATAAACGTAGAAATATTTCTACGTTTATAACAGACGGCTTGAAACGTACACAATTCAAGGCATTTTTTATAAAGCTTTGTGGACGGACAAAACCACCTTGGGTTTTGTCCGTCCTCAACGCTTTATAAAAGATGGCTTGTACGTTTCAAGCCATCTTTTATGAACATAGAAATATGTTACAAATGTCTATGTTTATAAAAGGTGGCTTGAAAAGTACACAAACCATAGTAAGGTAAGCACACAAGTGTGCGTAACTTACTATGGTGTGTACACTTTCAAGCCACCTTTTATAAACATAGAAATATGTAACATTGCTATTTTTATAAAAGAAGGCTTGAAAAATACACAAACCATACTAGTACGCATACAAATATATAAATGCTCTACTACATTTATATATTTGTTTGTGCACCCTACTATGATTTGTGCACTTTTAGGCCACGCCCACAGCGGATGCCACGCCCCCAAACGAGGGCCCCCCCTCAATTTCTTACCCCACTTAAAGCACTGAACTTGCCTGTGTAGGTTGTGGCCAATGAGGTCATGTTAATCTGCTTAATTAGGTTAGACTGGGCATCGAGGTAGAAACCTAAGGTTTTTACATGTTTGGCGATGGGTATACTGTTTCCATCGATGAGGATATTTGTGTAGTGAGGACTTAGTTTGAGAAGGTTATTAGATGATCCGACTAGGAGTAATTCTGTCTTATCATCATTCAGGCAGAGGCCATGTGTGGCCATCCATGCCTGAATGATGATGTAGACTTCGTTAATCCGCGCAACGTCTATATCATAGGTTCCTGAAAGGGGTAGGAGTATCTGGGTGTCATCCGCATAGTTTGTGTAGGTGACACCCAGACGGTCCAGTTTGTCGAAAAGTGGCTTTGTAAAAATGTTGTACAAAGTGGGCGAGACGCAGGATCCTTGAGGGACTCCGCAGGTGATAGGGATGGGGTCAGCAGCTGCTGAGGGTGAGAACACACGCATAGTTCTGTTAGCGAGGAAAGATTGGAATCAGGCAACTGCAGAACTGGAGAAATGGGCCGCTGAGGATAGGTGGTTACAAAGTATGGAGTGATCCACCAGATCAAAGGCCGCAGATAGGTCGAGTAGAAGTAGGATGGCCATCTTTCCTTTGTCTTTTAATTCATCGATCTGGCTTTTGAGGTCGACAAGTGCGGTTTCCGTTCCATGCTGGGGTCTGAAGCCAGAATGCCGGGTACCAAGTAATTTGTGAGCTTCAAGAGAGTCTTCTATTTGCAGGTAGGCTATTCTGTCCAAGATTTTCAGTAGAAAAGGGACTGTCGTGATTGGCCTGTAGTTAGTGGGTATAGCTGGGTCAAGGGTCTGTTTTTTTAATAGTGGTAGAACCCAAGACTGTTTGAGGTTACTAGGGACGGCGTTGTTAGAGAAGGAGGAGTTTACAAGTTTAGTGATGAAAGGGGCAAGGTCTAAGGGCGACATCTTTTATGATCTGGGCTGGGCAGCTATCGCCCTTACAGTTAGATGGTTTAAGAGATGCAATGATTTTGTGGACTTCAAGAATGGTGACTTTTTTTAATGTGAAACCTGAGTTGATCTGAGTGGTAGGGGTAGGTGCAGGTGTAATGACTGTTAGTTGGGATCTTTTGTCAGCTATTTTGGTCTGCAGTCCTTTAATTTTATTGGAGAGGGCATTCTGAATGCTGGTACACCAGGCTTTATCCTTGGTTCATGTATCTGGCGGTGGGTTGGGGTTCTCTAGTTCTCTTAGAATGTTGAATAATTCTTTAGTCCTGGAGCTGGCTTGGGCTATTCTGTCATTATAGGTTTCTTTTTTGGCCTGGATTATCTTCTTTTTGTAGGTGGCAGTGATAATGGCAAGGTTAGTTTTGTTTTCAGGTGTAGGGGATGATTTCCAGCGAGATTCCCATTTTATTTTTTCCGTACGGAGTGTTTTTAGCTCTGGAGTGAACCACGAGTTAAGATGGGCTTTAGGTTTGCTTTTTCGTAGTTTTAGCGGGGCAATAGCATCAATGGCTTTAGTCATGGTCTCGTTATAAATGTTGATTAGAGTGTTAGGATTGTTGGAGTCCGGTATGGCATTGAGTATAGGGGCTACCAAAGGAACTGGGGCATCTGCTGTGATGTTACGTTCATTCCTTGTGAGGCAGGGGGGAGCAATAATGGGCTTTTTCTTTTCCAAGTTGTTGATAAGCAATTCAAAGGTGATAAGGTGGTGGTCTGACCATACTAGTGGAGTCGGATCTAGTGGGGTGATGGTGCAATTGAGAACCGCAACCCAGTCAAGTATCCTTCCTTTTTCGTGGGTGGGTTTGGTGCTAATTTGAGTATAGCCTTGTTCTAGTAGTGCAGAGGCTAGAGATATGGTGTGTGGGTCGCTAGTGTCCTTATAACAGAGGTTGAAGTCTCCTAAAATGATATTTTGCGCCACGGGTTTGGTGGTGTCGGCTGCTAGGGCTGTGATATCTTCTTCAAAGGACCCAGGGGGTCCTGGAGGCCTGTAAATGATGTGTAGTGTGATAGTGCTGTTAGGTGAGGTTTGGAACTTAACTGAGAGGAATTCACATGATGCCAGCGACGTAGGGGTGGCTAGTCTTATATTGAGAGTGGCTTTAAAGATAATGGCTATTCCTCCTCCACGAGCCATGGGTCTGTCTACACGGAGAATGGAGTAATTGTCTGGGACGGCTAGGGCAATGGAAGTGCCTGCTGCCTCATGCAGCCAGGTTTCTGTTATTACAAGGAAGTCAAGATTATTGTTCACAATAGTGTCGGCAATCTCAGTTGCGTGTGCTACCAGTGACCTGACATTCAGTAATGCTCCCTTAGTGGGCTGTATTTGTGGGTCCTTCGTTGGTGGACTGGGGCTAATGTCCCATAGGTTGTTCCGTGGGGCTGTACACCTTTCCTTAAAGCGCCTACGATTATTATCAATGCAACTGGTGTGAACTAAACGTATGAGTTTATGGGTAAATTCTACTGCTGAGTGCCTGCTGGACGGCAGTCTGCTGGTTAGTCTCTCGTTGCGCTTAGAGATGTTGGGAGGGGAGGCCGTTGAGGCTATAGGCACGGGGGGCAACTTATCGTGTGTAGTGCACATAGTGGAGGCTGGGTGTAGTTTGGTCGTGATAAGTGTGGGAAAAGGGGGTAGTGTGGGAAGGAATGGTGTAGGGCAGGGGATAGGGTGTTGGCGAGGACATTTCAGTCTACCTAACCCTTCACCAAGCTTAATGTAGTGACCTTTAGTGCAAGGGGTGGCAGATGGTATAATGCAGAATGGGAACATAGTTAAAGTTAGCAGTGCCTGCATTCTTTTATGATAGTGGGCAACTTAGCCTGAGCTTACTGATATTAGGCAATTTGTGAGGCACAAATATGCTGCAACCTAGATGTGAAATTTGGCAAATAGGGCATAATCAACATACAGTCGGCTGTTACCATTGATAGCAGTTAGGCGCTAAGCAAGAGCAAATCACTGAGTTAGACCAGGCTACGATGCATGGAGAAGGTGCAAAATTGGCTGAGGCGTGATGAGCATTAGTTTGGGCTTGTTCAAAGGCATAAACAGGGCACAACTAAATTCAAATTTAGCAATGGGAGCCAGAATGGGGCTTATTCAAAAGTATAAACAAGGCACATCTAAATTCAAATTTAGCAATGGGGACCAGAATGGTGCTAATTCAAAACTATAAACAAAGCACACCTAAATTCAAATTTAGCTATGGGGGCCAGAATGGCTCTAATTCAAAAGTATAAACAAGGCACACCTAAATTCAAATTTAGCAATGGGGGCCAGAATGGCGCTAATTCAAAAGTATAAACAAGGCACACCTAAATTCAAATTTAGCAATGGGGGCCAGAATGGCGCTAATTCAAAAGTATAAACAAGGCACACCTAAATTCAAATTTAGAAATGGGGGCCAGAATGGCGCTAATTCAAAAGTATAAACAAGGCACACCTAAATTCAAATTTAGCAATGGGGGCCAGAATGGCGCTAATTCAAAAGTATAAACAAGGCACACCTAAATTCAAATTTAGCAATGGGGGCCAGAATGGCGCTAATTCGATGGCATGCAATGCTAGTATACATTGGGTAGCACATAGGAGCAATGACTGGAGTGCAGCAGTTGACACTTGGGTTTGAATGGAGACAAGTGAGTGAAATACTGTGGGCGGCGCGGGTGAGCAATAGACTCAGAAGGAGCAGCTTTGCCGTCCGAGTAGTCCAGGATGCACTAGGCTAAGTACACTTAGGAACTCAATGGGCTAGGACACAAGTCGTGCAATACGGTTAAAGCCATTCATCTTTTACGGTTAATCTTCACAATTCACTCTAAGTGTAACGTGTGATTAATATTCACATTTCACTCTAAGTGCGACACATGGCTGAGCTTCACAATTCTAAGTCTGATGCATGGTTAATCTTCACATTTCACTCTAAGGGCCTCATCACGAGTCTGGCGGTAACACTTAAATGCAGCGGTAGCGCTATTACCGCTGCATTTAAGGGTCCGCCAGATCATGGCTGTGGCGGATTTCCCCCCAGCTCTCAGCTGGGGGAAAATCTGAGGCAAAATTGCTGATTTTCGGCACGATTACCGCCGGCGGGAAATCCGCCGGCGGTAATAGCGCAAATTTTCCCCATTGGGCCCAATGGGGAATGAGGAATTCCCGAATGAGCCCAATGGGGAATGGGCAATAACCCTTCCGCCAAACCCATGATCCGGCGCTAATAGCGCCGGGGGTTTGGCGGTAGGGCTATTAGCGCCGGCGCTAATAGCGCCGGCGTTACCGCCCAACTCGTGATGAGGCCCAAAGTGTGATGCTTGGTTAATCTTCACAATTCTATCTAAGTGTAACGCATGGTTAATCTTCACATTTCACTCTAAGTGTGACACATGGCTAAACCTCAAAATTCGATCAAAGTCTGACGGATGGTTAATTTTCACATTTCACTCTAACTGTGACGCATGGTTAAAATTCACCTGTACAGAGGGTGAACTCCTAAATTGGAGGCACAACAGTAGATGCAAAACACCTAGATTTGAGATATCTGGATATAAGGAGAACGCCTACGTATGGGACACAACAGTCCAATAAAACCACCTAAAGGCTGGTACACAACAGTGATAGACATACTATTTACTAGCTGGCTAATATTGGTATGCTATGTTATGTAGGTAATAAGAGTAGCAGGGCTTTTTGGAATACAGTGAGTGCTTTACTCACCACCCAGACCACACTTACCTTGTCAGTCGCTGCTGGTTGATGGCTGCTACAGTCCCAGGTGAACATGGGCAAACACGGACTGGAGTTGCTTCTTCGGGAGCTGCCCTTTGCATTGGGGCCATTAGCCGAGGGCTGCCCTGGAAGGGCCTCTGAAATACAGCTGTTACAGTCACAAGAGTGGCACGGACCAATGACAATCAAATGGGCAAAGAGACACCTGACTGTTTCAGCCAATTGCAAGGAGCAGGGTGGGGAAAGTAAAAAAAAGCCAGAAAATACAAAGGACTACACCATGAGCCTGCATACCCTAAATGCAGCCCAGCTCAGAAAGCATGGTGGGAGTCAACAAAAAACAATAAATAAACCCCACAGAAAACCACACACTAGGCAGAAAACACATCTGGATTACAGTTAGGAAGTCAAGGAACGTGCCATGGTACTGGCCCCCCCGCAGCCTGTGCTAACAGATCCTCAAAGGCTTCCCTGTATTTTGCTAAGGAAGGGGGAGTCAAGAGGTGGACCCAGTCCAGGACTGGTTTTAATGATATTTCCTCCGCTATACACCTCTGGCCGACATCAGTTAACAGCATAAATTTTGGTGTGTTCGGTGGAAGCAATTATCCGCTCTTAAACACTGTTTGTTCTGTTATTGCCAGTTTTGAGTGGCGCTGGTAACCTCGTATCTCTGAGCCATAGAGGCCTGCTGATTTTGTTTGTAAGTTATAGGCATCCTGTGTCCGAGAAAAAGCACCACCCCCACAGCTGGCAAGAAAACACAAAATTGCATTAGAACCCTGTTTGAGTCTTAAATCGGTCTTGTCACCTTTCTTCATCCACCTACAATTGCTTTGAAAGTCGATTTCCAAATAACTGAAGGTGTCGACTTGCTCAATGGGGATCCCCTCAATTTCTAAAGACAATCCTGGGCTTTTCACCTATTGGCTGGGTGGAAGACCATACTGCTCTTGGAAAGTTTTCATTTGATTCTTAACACCAGTAGGTGTCAGTGATAAGATAGCGGCATCATCCACGTAAAGTAGGATAGGTACTTTTTCTTGGGCCAAGGTCGGGGGAATCCGTGCAGAGTTTAGTGCCAAATTTATCCATCAGGATGCAAAAAAGGGTTGGGTTCAGCACAAACCCTTAACTTTCCTTAACTGGATCTCTTAACTTTCAACTCCGCTGTGGGAAGGGAGGAAGGTAGGGAGGGAGGGGGGGAAGTAAGGCAGGAAGAGAAGGAGGGAAGGAAGGAAGGAAGGAAGGAAGGAAGGAAGGAAGGAAGGAAGGAAGGAAGGAAGGAAGGAAGGAAGGAAGGAAGGAAGGAAGGAAGGAAGGAAGGAAGGAAGGAAGGAAGGAAGGAAGGAAGGAAGGAAGGAAGGAAGGAAGGAAGGAAGGAAGGAGTTATATCATATTCGTCACTGTGTTTATTATGGTTATTTTGGTTTATTATTACAATTCCGATTTCTGTAATTGTTGCTTAGCTTATTTTATTCCTGTTATTTCTGTTGCTCTTTGTTTGTAATAGCCATACATTTGCTTTAGTTTGCTTATGGTTTTTTGTTGTCTATTTCTTTCACCTCTGGTTCACTTTTTTATTTTGGTTTCTTAGCTAAAGGTGTTTAAAAGTTGTTTGTTGCTATGTTCATGTTTTTATTACTGTGCTCATTTTGTTTGATCTTAAATATACTTATTTTATTATATTTGGACATGTTTAATATCGTTAGGCTCATGTTTTTGTTATTGCTATGCTATTTTGAATTCGGATATGTTAGGTTATTTTGCTATTGATAAGGCCCTGGTTATGTCTCTGACTAGTTTGTTTTGTTATCACTGTGCTTTTTTCATTTGTTTTACTGTGCTTATTTGATATTGGTGTGCTTATATTGTTTTTATCAATGTTCCGATTATGGTTTGATATGAGTGTTTTGATATTGGTATGTCGTTCCAGTATTGTTATTGATGTGCTTATTTTATGCTATTATGTGTGTCCTTTTTTAGGGCAAGCCACGGAGGCTGCAATATTTCATTAACTTCTTTACTGTTGACTGCCAACAGCAAAGAATAATAAAGTTAATCGACAAAGAAAAAAATGAACAGGACATAAAGCATCCATGCACCTGGGGCCCCAGAAGGTATAATCAATTATCAAGGGTTATAATAAATGAGTGTCTGAGCTTGAACTCCTTCTCGTCTTTGCTACTGCCAGCCCCGAGGGAAGTCATTTTTCTTCTTGCGTTATGTTTGTTTACAGATTCGAGCAATGTGAGTACAGCGTTATTTCTTCAATTGTGGTTCAACATTTATGAGCATACTGCAGGTGTTTTCTTCCACTTATGTTGGGAGTTTCTTACAATGAATAATCCCCCTCACTAAAGTGAAAGGGGGTTTAGTTTCTATTAAAGACAAGGAGGCAAGTATTATGCAAGCCTATCTTTACTACTTGGCACCACAGCAGCAATGAAACACGAAACAAACTTTAACATAAAACAAGTTTTGTTTAAAAAAAATAAAGTTTTATATGTTAGCAAACTTAAGGGGATCATCCCAAACCAAAATGGAGGACAGGTCATCCCCTGGCAACACCCAATAGCCATGGATCTCCCTTCATATAAGTCCTTTCCTCTAAGATGACATCCCCTTTCATAGCTGCCCCCACAGTAGACTCTATCCTGAGGAACCAGGCACTGCAACATAGACTCCTGCAAGGACCGCCGAATATAAGGCTTGTTTGCACAACTATTCTTTCTGAAACCTTCTGGTTCCTCTTTGAGTGTACCTCACCCCGAAGCTGCCGAAAAAGACAAAACATATGCGTGGGTCGGTGGGATAATATTCACCTCATTGTCTTTAATAGAATGTAAACCCCCTCCCAAGTTAGTGAGGGTTGTTATTCATTCTATTTCAAGACAGGAGGCTTCATATTATGCAAGTTTAAAGCACTTGCACTATATCAATGGCAACATGTTCAATACGCTTATGATAAAAAAAAGTCTTGAATGTGGATTCTTTGGACCAAGCAGCCTTAGAGGCCATGGCACCCCTAACTGAATGGGCCCCGAAATAAGAGACATCCCTCATTACCCACTTTACCCACCTGGCTATAGTGGCCCGGAAAACAGGCTTATGGGGCTTAGGGTAAGAAAACGCAGCTGAGAGGAGCCTGGAGCTCTAAGCTCCACAGTATTTTGCTCAAAACATTTTAAACATTGAACCACACAGAGCTTGCAATCCTCCTGAAAGGAAGGGTAGGAAACTGAAGACATCATACATTTAGTTCTCCTTCTCAAAGAAGGTTACCCCTCGAGGAGAATACATTTTACTATCCACATCCAAGGCTCTAATATCTGAAACACTTTTAATGGAAAGGAAGCACAACAACATGGCTAATTTGGAGAAGAGTTCCGGCAAAGTGAGTTTGCTATTGTCAGGCTAAGAGAGAAACACATTAAGTACCAAATTAACATCTGTAAGGAACTCATGGTGGCAACAGTAAAGACAGACATAAGTGATCACAGTTCAAGGGAGTTTATTAAACTGTTTATGCAGGGTACAAAAACGCCTAAACTAAACCTAAATCTAAGATGGAAGCAAGCGTCGACCATAAAATAAAAATAAGGCAGTCCCAGTGGCATTGTGTCAAAATAAAGGGCCTATACTAAGATAATACCTATTGCTAATTCCTTATGATAAATACAAAAGGTGGGGGATAGGGTATTCAAATAAAGGAAAAGTGTTCACAAATAATAAGTCAGGATGTTATTGCCCCGAGGTCTCCCTTCCGCACATTATTGGCACGGGACAAGGTGGGACATTGGGGCAAAGCACAGCTCGACCCTTCCAAGCACGAGCTAACAGTTCTTGTTCAATGAACACGTTGGGTGATGGCTTCACCCTTAGGTCACTCTCTTCTTGGCACTACCCCTCGCAAGTCTTATTCAACAACTTATCTGAAACAGTTCTTTTCTTAATGAACTTTGGACGGGGACTTTCCTTCCCAGGATCTCCCTCTGCCTGGTTTGGACCACAAATAACAAGGGGGACAGTTCACCTCCCCTTGTCTTGTAATGCTTCTTGTTTCACAAATCTCATTCAGAAAGTCTGTGTTCTACGAACACGTTGGGGGATGGCTTCACCCCTGGACCCCCCTCATCTGGGCGCTGACCCCTCACAAGTCGTCGTCCACAATTTAACAAAAACAGTTCCTTTCTTAGTGAACTTCGGGTGGTAACTTTCCACCCCTGGATGTCCCTCAGCTGGGCTCAGACCCAAAATGACAAGGGGGACACTTCCTTCCCCCTTGTCTTGCAATACTCCCTGCCTTCACAAATCTTAGACAGTTCCTCAGGCTTTTGCCTCTGGCTGTTGGCTTCCCTCTTCAGGGTTCACTCTCGGCAACTTTACAAAACACAGTTCAGGTGCTAATTTTCACCATGTGGGGTTCACTTCCCTTAACTTTCAACATGCAGGATTCACTTCCCTTAGCTTTCACAGTTCTTTGTCAGTAAAGACTTTCGACGGTACAGAGCATTTTACGAGACCAGTGTATGACCACTTTGACCTTTCTTCACCTCCTCCCAGGGCCTTCTGGTTACAGTAGTCTTTTACCGTTGGGTAATCACCTAGAGATTCTTGAGTGAGCACCCACGTGGTGCCGAGCTCCTCTACTACTGGTTTTCCCCCTTCCAATATTTAACAGTTCTTTGTTTGTTAAAAATTCAAAATAGCAACTTGCTACTTTTAGTTCAACACAGTTCCGCTTCTTATCGGTTCTCCCCTCAACTCACTGGTTGTGATGAACTGCTTGGCTTTATTCCTCCTTGGAGCCAAGGTTGATACCATCGAGACAAGCATCCCCCCTTGGCTTGGCAATCAGCGAAGGAGAGTCTCATGTGCTGTAGACATCTGCTGCAACACACTTCGGCTATTGTTCGTGGATTTATCATTTGCTCAGTAGAGGCTTCACAGGCCTTATTCTGAAAGGACAAGGTTGACTCTCCCCCGTCACCATCTCTGGCTGCGCCGTCTTTCTCCTCCTCTTGAACTGCTGTGCTGAGTTGGCTCTTACATCGCATCATCTGCCTTGCTCGTCCTGTGGTGTTGTGCTCCACCTTTTATCCCGGTGGGGAAGGGAAAGGGCCGTCAGGTGTATGTGACGCTGGTCAATTGCCTAACCTTGCCGAACTCTTGTATTGGGACATGTCAGGTAAACGGCTCTGGTGTCAGTCTGTTGTCTTTCTGTTGTGCGAAAGTATGCATGCGGGAAAAGGGGGGCAGTGTTTTTGAATATCCTACATGGTAGGATGGGGAAAAGGTGTTGGAAGAAGGGGGATATCGTGTCTCATCCTTCGGTGTCCCACTCCCCAAGAACCCCCATCCAGGTGATCCTCACTCACTGGTCCACCCCAGGAACTGGATCCAATAGTGATGGCCATGTCCTGGCCACCTGGATGACAGATCCCGGGGATTAGTCAGGGAGACACTGTCAGGTTTCTCACACATCCCACAAGAAAGAATACTTTGCCTTAGGCAGCACCTTGATGCAACTGGATTTGAGAACCTTACGAACCAAAACGTGTCTTCCCACACAGCCACCCTTCACCAACACATGCCCAGCAGAGATGGCTGATCTGAACCCATTAATCGTTCTGTATGCCTTACCTTCTTTAAACAACTCAACTAATAAACATACTATGTCTACTGGAGGGGCATAAATAGGATTGATGTGTTGAGCTATTCAGACATGGTGGAGGCTGCCCATGAGTCCTTGATGAAACACAAAGAGTCCTGGGAAAGTCCTTAGAAGCAACAGGAAGAGCTGAAATCTTCCAGGCCTTAAGGGAGAGATGCCCCCGAAGGACCAGATCAAGAGGGTGGGCAGTTGGGTCTGTTATGAGAAGATGAAGTGGAAGAAGATGAGGAACATCAACTGCTAATTCTAAAAGGGCCAAAAGCCACACCTGAGAGGGCCAAAGGGGCGTTACTATTATCAGCATTGACCCCTGCCGGTGTACTAGGATCCTCGCTATCATGCGAAAGGGGGAAGGTGTAAACATGGCGTCCGCCCAGTTCTGAAGGAGCCCATCGGTGGCCAACGTGCTGGGGTCTGGCCTGCAACTGTAAAAGTGAGGCGCCTAGTAATTGAGCATGGATCCAAAGAGATCTATCTGAACCGGACACCAGAGGGAGAGGATCCTAACAAAAATGCTCCTGTCTAACATCAGTTGCTCCTGTCCTGAGGGTGCCTGTAATTCCCGTCTCCTATGGCATTGCTGGACCCCGTAAAGTACTCCACCTTTAACAGAATGTTTCTGTACAGGCAATAATGCCAGAAATCCCTTGCCAGGACCACCAGAGCCTTGGAGCAAGTACCTCCAAGTTGGTTGATGTAACGGACTGCCGAAATTGTCCATCCGAAGGAGGACACTGCAAATCCCCTGATCTTTGAGTAGATTCTTTACTGCAAAAGAGTCTGATAAAGTTCCAGACAGGTGAAATGTAGAAATGTCTCCTGATCTGAGCACTTACCCCGAGTGGACACCTGTCCTATCCTGGCCCCCAGCCTGCCCTGCTGGCATCTGATTCCAGAATTACATATGGAGATGGACCAAAAATCGCCCTTCCATTCAGGCGTCCATGTGTTTGAGCCACCAAAGGAGTTCTATCCTGGAATCCGGAGACATGTCTATTAGTTGAGAGCAGAAAGATTCTTGCGCAGATGTCTGGCTTTTAGAAGTTGCAAATCCCTGTAATGAAGAGGGGCTGGAAATATAGTCTGAATGGAGGCTGAACACACCCCCACTACCCTTGCCAAGTGTCTGAGAGAGACAGTCCCTTTCTTTAGAAGAAGACAGATCTCTTTGCCGATACTGGCCCGTATGCTGCTTGGAAGCAGGAGGATTCAATGCTTGGAATCTATACTGAAGCCCAGAAATTGGATACATTTCGTGGCTGGAAAATTGACCTCTTTGCATTTATGACAACACCCAGCACCTGCAGGAGAGAAACTGTTATCGCCAGATGCTTCTTAAGAGTCTGAAAACCCTGAGCCATAAGGAGCATGTCATCCAGATAGACGATCACTCTGATTCCTTTGGCCCTGAGATGAGCCATTACCGGCCACATCAACTTGTTGAACCACCAAGGGGCTGAGGAGAGGCAGAACGGGAGAGATGCAAATTGCCATGTGTGAGACCTCCACAAGAACAGGAACAACCCCTGGTGTGGAGGGCAAACTGATACCACTAAATAAGCATCATTGAGGTCTATCTTGGCCATCCAATCTGCGGGCAGAAGTGTATACCTGAGCAGGTGAATGCCCTCCATCTTGAAATGCTGCTAAACCATAAAGGAATTGGGGGGTCCTTAAGTTTATGACAGGTCAGAAACTCTCCTCTGGTTTCGGAACCAAGATAATTGTGCTCAGGAATTGGGAGGCAGTGAAGGTAGCCGGAACCACTACACCCTTTTGAATAAGGTCTTGGACCTCTGCATCAACTACTTTCTGCTTGGCCCTGTCAAAGAAGAGGGGAACCGGGCGTGCTAACTGGCATGGAGGAGAGTAGAAATCTATCTGAAAACCTCTCACTGTCTAGAGAACCGAGGGGCCTGACATGAACTCCTCCCACTGTTGAACAAACCTAGCCAACCTTCCTGTCAAACCTTTGCGGGAAGAAACATTTAAAATATGAGGCATTACCCGGAGCCATCCTTGGTCTACCGCCGCCTCTGCCGGCACATCCTCTCCACTGGTAAACTCTCTGGGGATAGAATGCAGTTTGGGCACCTCGAGCAGAGGATGAATGATGTCCACCACTGGCTGCGTATTGTCTAGGATGGGATGAGCCCTGGGATGGGTGAGCAGCCAAAGGAACGGCCTCTACCTCTTCCAGCCCTGTCAAAAACTGTTGGGTCAAAAACCTTCCGGATATTGCCTTGTGCTTTGTCTAAAGCTGTGAAGGTATGGACATAGGCCGACAAATTCTTTATCAACCTTTCTCCAAAGAGATTCCCCAGGGCCTTAGAACATGCCTCTCCCTCCGCCATAACTGCCAGTTTCGAGTCAATTCTCATGAGTAGTGCCTTGCAGCATTCTCTGGAAATGGCGGCGTTAGCATTGCCAAGCAGGCAAATAGGTCTTTAAATCCACCCCAGAGGGCGTGCACGTCCAAAGGGGAGTCAGAGAGAGCAGCGTCCTCTGCCATTTCAAATATCTGTGTAAGGGGACCTAAAACATACAAAGATTTGTCTTGGCAGCCCCTCAAGGCCTTATCTGCCCCTTTTTATGGGGTCTTTTCCCTTCTGTGATAGAAAAAAAAACATGGGTTGGTCTATATCCGCGGTAAGGTCCAGCTTATCAGGAAGGACAGGCCTGGGAAACTCTGAGCAAAGTTTATTTCTATCCTCCTTTGGTAGAGGCCTTGTGCACTAGGACCCCAACCAGCCCATAAAGCTGGGGCTTGCCCACTTTAAGATGAGTAGCAGCACCAGTGAGATGGATAGGGATGCAGATTAATACTCTAGCATCAAATCAATAATGACAACTCAATAGTTTGGCAAAGTGAGTCAGTTTAATGACAAGCACAAAAAACGGGGAGTTCATGAACATCAGCAAACTCTCGATCTTCCTTCTCGCTTTAACAACTCCAACGAACTTCATAAAAAACACAGCTTTTATACTAAAAACTCATAATCACTGACGTGTAACGCTTAAAATGTTGCATGCAATTCTATTGGTTATAGGAAGGTAACTTTAATGTTGGTACTATATCTTTATATGGTAACGGAGTGAGGGGATTGGACAAACACTGTCAGGTGGGGCATCTAAGCCCTACCCTAAAAATGGCTACTGTAGACGTCACTAAAAGTACAATGTCTCATTGGTTCTACTACTATAGGACCTTAGATTACTTGGTCCATTATGATTGGGTTGGCAGTAACCCCACTCATACTTTTCCACTAGCCTAGCATCATGCAGAATAGCCGGCCAGGTGCAGGGAGTTAGTCTGTTCCCCCAGCCTCCCTCCAATTATTGGAACAATCAATCATCACTTCAGTGGTCATGTGTCAATTATTTCTTTGTGGTTGGCCTCGAGACTGCATCTCTGTCTGGAAAAGTTCAGATATCTGTGCATGGCACAAGGCCACGCGTAGGCGTGAAAGTTTCATCCCTTCTCGCTTGGCTGATCACGTGATTCAGACACTGCAAATTCATCTTATTCTTCATGCAATTCATGTATTTGATTTAGTTCTGCCAACCATCTGCCTTCTGTGGCTTATCTTGACCTTTCAGAATAGGATACTCTGTTCTTCGCTTCATTAATTGTATCTACTGTTAGTCTATTTCAGCCGATACGACCTTGGCTTCTTGGCACGATATGCATGCGTCTGAGTCTCTTTCTGTCTTTAGTTTTCGATTTGTTTGCTGAGGGGCTCCTCTCCTGAGACTTTAGTAATCTTTGGTTGATTCTGCTCTTGTGCATAGTGGAAGTATACTTATATAAAGTGCTCCTTTTGAGGTAGATATGTATAGGTGGCGCTTGCCGCAATCTATTTGCTACTAAGAATAAGCAAGCCTCACAATTTTCTTAGCTTCTTGCTGTTCCATGCACATGTACACGTGTAAACTAACTGAATATCTTCATCGTGCTCATGGCATAAGCTTTTAACATTTTGACATCGTTATTTCACTTTTAGATTCATGATGTCCCTTATCCATGGTGTTTAGTCTCTTTTTGAAATTCGCAGGTCATCATATCTTCTATATGTGAGTCAGTCCAGATTCTTGTGACATCACCATTCGTCTTCCTTTAGTATCTTATTAGCTTGTTCAGGGACTGTGCTCTGACTTTCTTCATTTTGTTTCATTTGTCGATATGGCTTTTTCAATGGGTACCTTACTGTCAGGTTTACTTAGTTGTAGGTACTTCAATAGGTGCTGTTCTCTTGATAGGTACTGGACAGAGCCCCAATGCGGCTCTCTGCAGGTTTATTTTCTCATCATACTTCACATATTTCAGCGTGAATGTTCCTGGTACTTCAAAATGAACAGTTGGAGTGCGGGTCGTGCTTGGAAACTCCTCTACACTCCCCCCTCTGGGACGATTCATCGACCACTTTCACTTCTTCTTTTGTATCCACCTTTTCTTTATCTTTTTTGATCCATTTTTTCTTCATCTCCTCGGTCCATTGTTCCTTCATCCTCTGGGTCCATACATTGAGGTCTGAAGAAGTGTCTCTTTGTAGTCCATATTTTTATGACTCCTTTCAAGCTTCCTGCTGTTCTCACGTGTTCATCTTTATTCCATGTCATTAGTTGACATTGTCCATTTGGGCTACAATAGATCCATCTTCCCCACATAGGTTCTGTGTTTCCTTGGATACCAAAATGTTGTTCCTTCTGGTGCATGAATGCTAGCTTTCACAAAGTCTCTTATTTCTTCATCAGTCAGATCCTTGGGTTTCCATCCTGGTTCGACATCAATCATGATCTTCATCCTTATGGCCTTTTTTGAAGTTTTCTTGCACTGGGAGATTATTATCTTGATAACCTAGAATCCGAGTAGTATCATCACTAGCAGGGCTCCTAGGAATTTGAATGCATCTGCCATCCATTGTGGAACCCATGAGAACAGTCCAAACCAACTGTCATCGTCCACTTAATCAGTTTCATCAATCATTTGATTCTGTAATTTCGTCAGCATACCTATGGCCTCTGCTAAGGTTCCATTTTCTTTGTTGTGAGATGGTATAAATGTACAACATGATTCTCCAATTTTTGCACAAACACTGCAATCCCTAGCTGTGATCATGTCAAGGAAATATCTGTTCTGGAGGGTCATTAGTTGGATTGCCCTTAACTCTTCTTTGATTGTGTTGAATCCTTTTATGGTTGTGTTGATGGTTTGCAGTAACTCCCATCTGTTTATATGCAACCATTTAGTATTTGCTCCAACTTGAACTCGTGGCATACAAATTGTTGTGAACACTGATGAGGTTAGGCTGAACAGTCTGTGTTAATATGGGATTGCATGAAAAGCTTCTTCTGATTTAGCTGAAAAGTAATTCTCTCTTTATCCTATTCATCAGTTTCACAGATCTCCTCTTCCTCAGGTGAGCTTCTGCTTTTGGGAAGCTGTCAATATTCAGATCACTTTTTGGGATCACCAATGCTAGAACATGGACATTCACTATTGTGCATATACCTCCCCAGTTTCTCGGCAGTCTGATATATGTTTTGGATCCACATGCCCAATAATGATCCATGATCACTGTGGTACCATGTACCATTCCCGGGGCTTCAAAAACGTGTCCATAGTTTTGATTCTCCCCCATTTTCCTTGTGCCATTATTCTTGAAGCAGAATTCTGGGCTCTCCAATGGCCTATCTGTAAGGGGCCTCCTTTGTCCTCGACCCATGTCAACAGTTTAGCACGTTTTGGCCATAATGGCTTGCATCCATTTCGCACTATGTTAATGGTGGGCTCGTAGTGACTGAAGACCAACCATGCTCTGCAGATCACCACTCCTTTCTCCCATCAGTCTGGTGAAAGCACTGTTCCCCAAATTTGCATTTGGCCTCTGTTCTTCCACTTCCTGGCTTCTTCTGGAGTTTTTTCTTGGATGTTTAGTTTTTGATTTGCCTCTCTTCTAATCTCTGCTCCTTTAACTCCAGGCTTCTCGTATCTGATGACAATATGTTTTGTTTTTCCATTGCTTCTTGTCTTTATGTCCTGGACATAATCATCTTCATTTGGATCAGTTGATTCAGTTGCCCATTTCAGTGAGGCATCACTTCCCATAAACTGGCCTCTGGGCTTGCACATTGCTACGTGTGATAGACAGTGCGCCGTCTGCACATCTATTTCAACAGCTACAAAGACCTTTGATTTCCCCATGCTCTAAGGTAGGAGTGCACAGACTCCTTTCATATGTTGGTTGGTACCAGATGTTATTTCCCAAGTAGTCGTTTAGTTCATTATCATATCCTTGTATGCTTCTCTTTATTCTCTAGGTTTTCATGTAGTTTGCTATCATCACATCCTTGATAGCATCCGCGTGGCTTTTTCTCACTGGAGGATCCTCAGGTATCTCAATCCATGGTTCCGGACTCTTCATCTGTACCAATTGGGTAGAGGACAGTCTGGCAATTCTTTCCTTGTCTTCTTGTATTTTCCTAGCTCTGGCCATGAAGGCCATAATGATTTGGCTATCATTTGCGCACGTGATATTTTCTCTGGGTTTGCAAATGCCTCCTTCAGTGCTGGATCAGGGGTGTTTATCAATGCTGTCTCTGTTGGTTTCTTCTCCAACTCCTTTTGTTTCTTTAACAGTTCAGCTTTTTCCATTTGTCTTTTCACCTCACTTGTAGTAGAACTTCTCATCGTTGGTTGTCCAACCTTCTCCCCTTCTTTCGCCTGTGGTTCTGCAGTTATTGACACTAGACCTGGTGTGTGTGCACTCATCGCTTGCATGCCTGTGGTTGTCAGTAACCTTTTTTCATTCTTACTCTTCTGACCCTGTCTCCGGCTTTTCAACTTGCTTGTCACTTCATGTGTGTCATTGCTAATCACATCCATTTCAAGTACAGTTACTCCTTTGTCAGACCTCCTAGGAACTAAAATCACTATAAAGGTTCTGGGTGCTTTTGTGGGTGTCATGCGTACATCATTAGGTGGGTGCTCTGGAATCGGAACACTTTGTGCACGTATGAAAAATGCAGTTTGAATCGTCAGTGACAATAAAACAACGATAAATACAATGCATAAATACATTATGCCTCTGTAGGTTAGGCAGCAGCACTTAGTTCTGGAACAAAAAGTATGTCTCTCCTCCTGAGGGATGACAATGCTGCTGTTTTGATTTCCCATCTCTATCATCTAAGGAAAGAAACTAACGTTTAATACATTCTATGCAACAATATCTCTGGATTCTGCTGTCTCTACTTGTCGGTTACAGGTACTGGAACAATTGTCCTCCTTTGTCAGGACAATGGATTGTCTATTGTCTCTGGATACAGTTTTCGTTTCTGTATTTGAAAAATGTCAATTGAAGGCAATAAGTTCAGAAAGTCCTTTTTCACTGTATGTGTTCAAAATACACAAGCTCCCAGTCTATTCCTCTTATCTGTTTCACTCCGGACGACATTTTGTGTCCTAGACAATATAAACAAGAGTGAAGTCTCTGGCAACACTTTCTCGATCTGTCCCTTTGCGGAAAGTCTTACAGCCTCCTCTGGAAATTCTGATGATGATTAGGAAGATCAACTTGCATCACGATACCATGCAGGAGCATGCTCATCTGTGTAGAATTAGCTGGGTCACTGATGAAAATGAGGACGTCAACACCGTCGGGCCTCCCCACAAGTTCTGGAAAAACCTTAATCAGGCAGAAGAAGACCTTGTTCACCAGTTTGCTGTCTTCTGGTGACAGGGACATTTGTCTTGCCCTTGCTGAGTTCTGGAACTGCTCGGTACTCACTGTGAGCAGCTTCTGTTATTTCGATGAGTGTGAAGAGCAACCTGAATTATGATTCTGTTCAGGATTATACTCAACGTTCTGTGTTTGCTGGATCCTGGATCTCGAAGAAATGTCAAGACGTCAGTGTGTCTCCCGACAAGCTCTGGACAGTCTTCAATTAAACGAAAGAATAGCATGCTGACAAGTCTATTTGCTTCTTCTTCTGCTTGGGACATTTGTCTTGTCCTCTCTGTACTCCGGAAGTAGGAGGAACAGCTTGGCCATCACAGTGTGCAGCCTCCTTATTTTCTTTTCATTTTCAGGGTCTTGAAGAAATTCAGTGATGCTAGTGTGTCAGTCTAGAAAAATGGATACCTCTCATATGTGACTGCAAACGTATTTTGATGGCCGTGGGCCAACCGTCTCATGCACGATATGACAGAATATAGGTTTCCGAGTTTGCCAATGAACGGCCATTTTGATGTAACAAGAATCGCCATTTTGTTTTCTAACCATTGCTCATTGCTTTCTGTTTTTATTGCTTCGCAGTACATTTTCTGCTTACACTGCTCGACTGTAAAACATTGTTGTCTGCACGTGAAAGGACAAGGCCGCAGGGCCGCGAGGATAACAAGAGTTTGTTGAAACACAACGTAGGCAGCGCCAGGAAGAATGCCCGGCTCCCTCCCGAATGTAGCCTTGAAGCAGAGCTGCAGGGCATTTAATCATTTTGCAGCTGCCAGCAAGTCTCGTTATATGGTAGAATATATTAGAATAAAGCAGCTGAAGGCTTGAATTATGCTCTTCTTACGGCCCCCCCTTTGCTGAGCCCCGTTAGAGCGTGTCGGCTCCCAGGACAAGAATAGCACCTCTTAGATAGCAAAGTCTGGAATTCATCTCTTCCCCCGTATGTAGCTCGCTTCCAAGAACAGAAGCGCTGTGTTCTGTTCAACAACTGAAAGATGCCTCCACACTCACAAATTGTTACTAGAATAGATATTTGAAGGTGTCATAGTTCTCGAAAGTGTCCATCATCACACCAAGTTCAAAGAAACCCAATAAAGGGGGGTGTTAAACATGTCATAGCTGATTGTTTGATATGCATTTTGTATATATGTAACTGATGTACGTAATTCACTCTCTTGCATCCCTCGAGGTCTAGAGATACACGTTGCGGGGCGTGAGACCGAGTTGGCCAACTGAGACTTTTGCTTTGCAATAAGCCCTAGCTTTGGGAATACAACCTTGTGTCTGGCGTATCTATCGTGTGTGGTGACTCGCCTTGTTTCCATAGACGTGAGGGACCCCTAGGGGCTCCTTTCAAGATGGCGCCCGAATAGGGACCCTCCCCCACTTGCTCCATCGCATATGTTGTAATTGAGTAAGGCGGAGAACGGCGAGGATGGGACGATCGAGCCGGGATCAAGAGGTGTTCGGGGCGCCATGCAGAAGAGATGAGAGACTCCTTTGCAGATCTGCACACATCTGATCCCTGATCGATGTGCCTGGCTAGAGAACAAGGAGGCGAGGGTCCCGAAACGAGGCAGAAGCCAAGAAACGCAGACACAACGTCATTGGGTGCGTCAGTATACAGACGACTTGTGTCCGAAAGGACAAATTGATTTATCAGGCGAGTCATTCCCCGATTCAAAGTAATCCTAATATTGGTTAGGAGTTGACTTTGCAAAATCAAACACCCTAGGTAAGGTTGATTAACATGCTTGGGGTATTGTCCACCCTAGCGGGGGTTTTCCGCTGTGGTAGACAATCTTTGGAAGATGGCCAAATTGCACCACCTGGGGAAACGCCGGCGTATGAGATGTATGTGAAGTATGGTGTGGGTGCGATAATATTCTGTGAGACTTGGCATAGGCAAACCAGAAAGCAACAAGACCATCACTGGCTGATTAATGGTAGTTTTGAGATAGCGAGAATAGATAACTTGGAAAGGGTGTTGATAAGAAAGAAAGCGCGTCCTGCAGCATTTGATATCGTTAAAGACTGGAGAAGGGAAGCAATGCTCCGATTTAGAAGTAGAGCGAAGCATGCGCACAGGCATAAATCGAAAGGTGAAGTAGCGGAAGAAAAGGAAGAGGAGGAGTGGACGGAGAGTCTAAGGAGGTCAGGTAGACGTGACCAGTTGAATATAGAAAAAATATACCCACAACGAGAATTACATATAGCAGATGAATTGATAGAAAACATATTGACTCATACAAAAAAAAGCCCAAGATCAGAAGTGAGGCCAACCACGTCAGCAACAATTGCCCAAACCCCGCCAGTAGCCCAAACTCTCCCTCCTGTAGCTCAAGCCCTCCCACAGCCACAGACCTCGCACGTAACACTTCCTATTAGCCAACCAGGCCCAGAACAGACACTCCCTGTTCCCGTTGTCCCATCCGCACCTCCCGTCTTAGACACAGACTCGGTACCATTTGTTCCTCCCGGGGTGAAGTTGAAACCACGGGGGCGAGAGGCGGGACTGAACAACGGGGATGCACGAGGGTAACTCGCAGCGCGATCAGCAAAGAAAGGAAGGTGGAATTGCAGCAACAGGCAGAGATGTATATAGACGTGAATGATGGGACGGCAGCATTGGCTTCGATGTATGACTTCCGAAGAAGCAACGAAAGACAGGTAGTGTTAGAATGCATGGGTGAATATTTGGTGGAGAAATGGAAACAGTTAATTGGGAAATTACCACTGCAGCAATTGTTAGATTTGAATGCATTAGCACGCTGTAGGTAGAGGGATGAAGAAGTGAGAGAACATGTATATGGACTTTTTGAACTTAAAGATGAATTAGATAATGATTATGCCGAAATGTTTACAACACCTGGGTACAGGAGTAAGGATATCGGGAAACATCAGAAGGGAATGCAGGGGTCACATAATGGACGGCAGCAGTTACCATCGCCGGGGCAGAAGGCAATGGTGGACGAATTATCGTTGTTAAAACAGATGGGGGCAGACTTGAAAGCATGCCTACTGAAAACACAGGTACTACTGCAGCAAGTAGTAGGACATAATAGAGGGAGAGGGAACGCACAAGGGTAGAGTAATTCGAATATGCATGGGGGAACAGTGGGACCAAATCAGTGTGCGTATTGTAAGGAGGAAGGACACTGGCGAGCGCAATGTCCGCATCTGCAGAATGGAAATGGGTCTGGTCAGAGGAGACAACATAGAGGACACCAAGGAGCGAATGGACCAAATAGGAATAGTATACAGCAGCACCACAATAATGCAGGTAATCAAAACCAATCCCAAAACCAAAGTGCCCCTAACCAGAGCCAGGGACAGCAAAACCAACAGTATGGAAATCAGAGTGGGGGAAATAGAAGGAAGAGTGGGAACATTTTCGATACACAGCCAAACACGTATTACAGTAACAGTAACGATTACACATCGGACGATGTGTTATTTCCCCAATAGGACAGCCCAGGACAGGGGTCGGAACCAGTGTCTATTCCCGTGAATCAGAGAGGACCCTACGTAGAAATGAGAGTCGAGAATGAGGAGCACCGCTTTCTTGTAAATACAGGAGCGCAAAAGTGTTCAATAGACCACCACTTGGTTCCGGATATACCACTGTCAGGGCAAAAGAATGTTTCCGTAGGGTTCGCAGGTACACCAGTCATAAACCCAGTGTCCCAACCAGTCCCAGTTACTATAGGACCATTCACTGAACATTGTCCTTTCCTTTTAACAGAAAATTGTGGGGAAAACCTGTTGGGATTAAATTTGTTGAAAAAATTAGGTTCTGTTATACATTGCACGGCAGACGGGGTGTTCCTAACGATTTGGCCACAAGATGCCCCTGTGTCAGAATTCATGTCTGAAACTTTACCAGGAGAACTAAGTAAAGTGCCAACCTGTATATGGGCAATGCATGGCTACGATGTAGGATGCTTGAAAATAGAGCCAGTAAAGATAATTTTGAAAGAAGGTGTTACCCTAATGCGAATTCCCCAATACAGAATTTCAGCTGAAGATGAGAAAGGATTGAAGAGTATTGTTACAGATTTGGTGAAATTAGGGGTAATTGGAGAAATTACAGGGAGTACATGCAACAGCCCGATTCTTCCAGTTTATAAAAAAGGAGGCAATGAAGTACCATACCGTTTTATAATTGATTTGCGCGCGCTAAACAAAGTAGTAGATCCACAAATTCCTTTAGTGCCAGATGTCACTACAATATTGACAATGATACCTGTTTCAGCAGAATATTTTGGTGTAGTTGATCTGAAAAATGCGTTCTTCAGCATTCCAGTGGACAAGGACAGCAGATATTTGTTCGCTTTCACATTAGGAGGACGATCATTTACATTCACGCGGATTCCGCAAGGTTACACGGAAAGTCTGAGTATTTACAGTAGAGCATTGAAAGAGCAGCTAGACATGCTAGAATTACCAGTGGGTTGTGTACTCTTGCAATACATAGCCAATCTATTGTTAGCTGCTGACACAGAGGAGATTTGTAAAGAAAGCACTGTATTACTACTGTTACACCTAGCGGCACCATGGCCATAAAGCAAGTTTGAAGAAATTTCGATATAATCGAAAGGAGGTGGCCTATTTGGGCTACCTACTTTCGAAAAAAGGGAGAAGGCTAACGCCAGAACGCATAGAAAGTATTTCTTGTATGCCTATTCCAAAGACACAGAAAGGAGTCAGAGCCATAATAGGCATGGCTTCATATTGCCGACAATGGATTGGTAATTTTGCGTTAATTGTGAAACAGATGGTGAATTTAACTAGAAAGGATGCGGTTATGCCTTTACAGTGGGATGAGGAATGTCAGAAAGCATTTGATCAATTGAAAACTGCATTATGTTCGGCTCCAGCTTTGGGCACGCCGAATTATGAGAAGGTTTTTAGACTGTTTGTGTGTGAAAGTGAAGGATGTGCATTGGCGGTTTTGATACAGGAACAAGGTGGAAGAAATAGGCCATGCAGCTATTTTTCTTCTGTGTTGGACCCTGTAGCGCGTGCACTACCACGATATTTGCGATCTGTCGCGGTGGCTGCTGCGTCAGTGAAAGAAATGGAAGGGATGGTATTGGGGCATACTTTAATTCTGATGGTGCCACATGCCATAGACGTTCTATTAAATAGAACACAGACGTAACACCTCACCTCTGCTAGATTGACAAGATATGAGATTATCTTGTTTGCGACCCATATCCAAATTATGAGGTGTAGCGCTTTGAATCCTGCAGAATTAATGCCACTACCCATAAAAGAAATTGGGGAGAATGAATCACACCCCCATGATTGCTTAGTGGTCACTGAGGAAGAAACTAAAGGGAGAGTTGATTTAAGTGATACCCCACAGAAAGAGCCAGATGTAGAGTTATTTTGTGACGGCTCTTGTTTTAAATTACCTGATGGCACGACAACTGCCACGTACGCTATCACTACCCTAGAGAGCGTTGTAGAAAGCAAAAGAATCCCCTACAACTCGGCACAAGCCGCAGAGATAATAGCATTGACCAGAGCCTGCGAGATTTCTGAAAATTTGAATGTGAATATATATACTGATAGTCAGAATGCTTTTGGGGTGGTTCATAACTTTGGTCAACTCTGGGCTGAGAGAAGGTTTTTGACATCACATGGTGCCAGAATTCAACATGGCCCTTTGATTGTACGATTGCTGTCTCCACTCACGCTTCCAAAGCGCCTAGCAATAGTGAAATGAGAGGCACACAAAAAGGTAACATGCAAAGTAGGAGAGGGAAATGCGTTTGCAGACAGAATTGCAAAACAAACTGCCACTGATTTAAATACCAAAATGATGAGGGTTCTATGATAGAAAATGGAGTTGCCACTGTCAAAGAAATGCAGGCCAAAGCTACGGCCGATGAAATACAAGGGTGGGCAGAGGGCTCTGCTGAATTAAATCTGGAGGGTTATTGGGTGGACAAGGGAACTAGAAACTGGATGTTGCCAAATTCGTATGTGACTGCAATGGTCACAATGGCCCACAGCCCTACTCACATCTGTGCCAAAAAGATAATACAGCACCTATCTACAGTATGACAGAATGTAAACATAAAAAAGAAGGCAGAGAGGCTGGTGCAGAACTGTATCACGTGTTTACAACACAATGTAGGAAAGGGAACAGTGACTCCAATAGGCAGTTTTGGCCCGCCCTCTATGCATTTTGAGGTGATCCATTTTGATTTCATAGAGATGGTGAGATGCCAAAATTTGAAATATGTCCTAGTGGTGATCTGTGCATTCAGTAAGTGGGTGGAGGCATATCCCTTAAAAGACTGCACAGCAATGAGCACGGCAAAAGTAATGCTTAAAGAATATTTTTCCCGTTTTGGCTTGCCTCGTGTCTTATGTTCAGATAATGGCCCGCATTTTGTGGGTGCAGTGGTGTTATAGATATGTGCGGGTCTTCAGATTGATAAGAGATTCCATAGTTCAAGGCATCCGAGTTCGGCCAGACTTGTGGAGAGGCACAATGGGATTCTCAAGTCAAAAATTAGCAAAATATGTGCAGGAAGCAAGTTGAGTTGGGTGGATGCATTACCAATAGCGCTATTATGCATGCGTACGTCTGTACAGGCTAAAACTGGGCTCTCCCCGTACAAAATCGTAATGGGGAGGCCGGCAAATGTTTGGTGCGCACCACAGCCAAAACGACTTAGAGAGGTAGAACATCCTGTGCTTAGTACTTATTGTGGCCTTTTAATGCAGAAATTGCGTTTGATTCATCAGCAGGTGCAGAAAGCATTACCAGTGAGATATACCGGTCCGGGGCACGCGCTGGAGCCAGGAGACTAGGTGCTGCTTAAAAGTTTTTAAAGAAAGTCATTGTTAGCACCCAGGTGACGCGGCCCCTATCAAGTACTCTTGGCAACGCAGACGGCGATACGAGTGGATGGACAGAAGTCGTGGATCCATGCCACCCATGCCAAAAAGAGTGCAACTTCACTGAAAGACTTGCCTGACCAAGACAACCGGAAAGAGACAGCGGTCCCAGAAACAGAAGAAACTGTTGCCAGTAAGCCGCCACCAAATCTGCCCAAACGAGAAGTGAAACTCGAAACAAAGCCTGAGACCACTGCCAAAAAGGGGGAAGGGCAAAGAGTGCCCCAACGTTGCCCAGCAGAATAGACATCACTGTTGGTCAACACGAAATCTGCCTTGCAAATACCCGCAGAAACTAAACGTGTACCCCTTTGGTGCCCACCAGCACTTGCCAGCACGCCAAAGACCGAATCTGCATCACTGGCGCGGTGCACACCAGCACCTGCAGTAGCGCCACAGGCTGACTATCAGCCTGAATCTGGAAGTGCACCGGCACTGTTCACGGATCACACAATACCAGGAGTGAGGCGATACAATTTGCGGCCTCGAAAGACAAAGTGATCCACAGTTCTTTGGTGTTTATGTCAACCTCTGGTTCTGTTCATGGACAGAGAAGGAACTAGAGGCGTAGAGGAAAGAAGCGTGAGAATTGTGCAAGTCGGACAATTCAAGACTCGCGGCTCCTCGGTGCGATCATAAAAAGTACATGTGTCCTGAACCAGAGTGGACAAGCTGGGCGCACATGGTACTAAGGCAATAAGATAACTGATCAAAAGTCCTCTGAGCAGTATGAGAAAGGACAAGTGATCTTGCCTAAAAATAAATAAGCAAATCCAGGCTATAAAGGACTGGCAGAACTGAACTGTGACAATTCCGTTGAACTTATTGACATCAGAGCAAGTGCAACGAAGAGAGATATCCACGACGAACTGTAATAAGGAAGAAGAAGGACGATGAGAAACATGTCGGGACCGGTTCCAGCCTCCTCCAGCATCACTGCTGAGAATCAGTCAATTATAAAGACTGTAAGCTTAAGAAAAACGCATGGTAAAAAGAATTGTATGCTGGCACTGACAATAATTATGTGCTTTATGAGCGTGGTAGCACCAATAACGACAGCCCTAGTATTATGGTATGTGGAATCGATACACCCATTGGAAATGTTTTTACCAAGAGTTAATATATCCACTACTGAAAGCCCGGTTCAGGTGATTACTTATACCCTGCCCCCAATGGAAGAAAGACACAGGGAAGGGTTTGGGAACAACACGTTGTTATTAATTATGAATATGTCACATGAAATTCTGAAGAAAACAAATTGCTGGGTATGTGCTCATTTACCGAAGCATGCTGGGAAAGGAATAGGTTGGTATGTACAGCCATTACCATTAAGTTCTGCATGTAGTGCATCTTTAAGTGCAATGTTCTATGGGAAATGGAATGAGAGTAGTACGGGTCAATTAGACAGAACCAACATGAACGAGTTTGAGGAAATGATAATGAAGCCTGTGGGTTGTTCCATATTCCATAAAGCACAAGTAATGGCCCCAGAGCCCACGAGGAAAAGTACGCGAAAGATAATATGACAAAATAGACGAGATAGATTGTCCCCACCAGAAAAAACATCTGTGATGACGTTTCGTATAAGAACAGACAGGGACAAAGATGCAATTCCCCCTTCTTACACGGTGAATTTATGCCCAAGAACTGTCCCTTTTTGTCTAAAAAAGAAAGGCTCCTTTTCAGTCGGAACATATACTGGATGCATGAATACAGTGGTATTGAAATGGGAAATAGAACCAGTATATGTGGGAGATCCAGTTTATTTTATATGTGGAGAGCAAGCATATCCTTTGTTGCCCAGAAACTGGGGAGGTACATGTTACCTAGGTCTACTGTTCCCAGGAGTGTTCCTCTTAGAAACAGCAGACATGGCCAACTATCCAGAGCTAGAGTCAAAAGGACTAGCCATGGTGTTTTGATAGTGACTGACGCAGCAAAATCATTCATTCCATTCTTGGGGCAGATAGTGAATTCCTATAATATAAGGCAGCTGTCCAGAATACTAAAAAATACCATAATCACAATGACAGATATACTATTTAACATGACGTTGGAAGAAAAAGGAATCAGGTTAATGACGCTGCAAAATAGAATGGCTCTCGATGTGATCCTTGTTGATGGGGGAATTTGCAAAATAGTGGGATCAGAGTGTTGTGTATATGTAGATGACTATTCCCGTACAATCGTTGAAGCTTTAAAGAAAATGCATGTCCTAAGTTCCAAACTCCCTACTGGAGAAGGAAGCTGGGGAATGGGGTCTTGGTTTTGGGGAATACTGCGTTCTTGGGGATGGAAGTTGGTTTCGATATTAGTAGTGGTGTTTAGCATATTCATAACGTGCTGTTGTTGCATACACTGCCTACCAATAGTTTGCGCTGAGGTAACTCAGGGATATACTAAGGGATGTATGCATATGATGACAAAAAGAAAACAAACTCATAGTCGGGTTGACCAAGACACAAATGAGATGAAAACAGTAAAATAATTGATGGCTATAGATATTAATGAAGATGATGATGCTTACGATAGCATGCAAAATTCAGACATAAGTACTTCGGACTTATCATCATTAGAGGAGGATACAATAAATGGATGAGACGTTTGGCATACGGCCAAAGGAGGGTTTGTCAGTCTAGAAAAATGGATACCTCTCATATGTGACCGCAAACGTATTTTGATGGCCGTGGGCTAACCGTCTCATGCACGATATGACAGAATATAGGTTTCCGAGTTTGCCAATGAACGGCCATTTTGATGTAACAAGAATCGCCATTTTGTTTTCTAACCATTGCTCATTGCTTTCTGTTCTTATTGTTTCGCAGTACATTTTCTGCTTACACTGCTCGACTGTAAAACATTGTTGTCTGCACATGAAAGGACAAGGCCGCAGGGCCACGAGGATAACAAGAGTTTGTTGAAACATAACATAGGCAGCGCCAGGAAGAATGCACAGCTCCCTCCCAAATGTAGCCTTGAAGCAGAGCTGCAGGGCATTTAATCATATTGCAGCTGCCAGCCAGTCTCGTTATATGGTAGAATATGTTAGAATAAAGCAGCTAAAGGCTCGAACTATGCTCTTCTTATGGCCCCCCTTTGCTGAGCCCACGTTAGAGCGTGTCGGCTCCTAGGACACGAATAGCACCTCATAGATAGCAAGGTCTGGAATGCAACTCTTCCCCCGTATGTAGCTTGCTTCCAAGAACAGAAGCGCTGTGTTCTGTTCAACAACTAAAAGATGCCTCCGCACTCACAAATTGCAAATTGTTACTAGAATAGATATTTGAAGGTGTCATAGTTGTCGAAAGTGTCCATCATCACACCGAGTTCAAAGAAACCCAATAAAGGGGGGTGTTAAACATGTCATAGCTGATTGTTTGATATGCATTTGGTATATATGTAACTGATGTACGTAATTCACTCTCTTGCATCCCTCGAGGTCTAGAGATACACGTTGCGGGGTGTGCGGCCGAGTTGGCCAACTGACACTTTTGCTTTGCAATAAACCCTAGCTTTGGGAATACAACCTTGTGTCTGGCGTATCTATCGTGTGTGGTGACTCGCCTTGTTTCCATAGACGTAAGGGACCCCTAGGGGCCCCTTTCAAGTGAGCCTTCCCACTAGTGACGGGTATGATCTCAAGACTAAGTCAAAATAGTTCAGAATGTGTTTAGTGATGTTGCTGCTGTAGGACACCATAAGTGAGTCCAAACAATGCTCCTGTTTGGAACAAGTCTGGATACTGTATTTTCTTCCAATTTGTGTGTCCTCGATCAAAATGTGGCATATCCTTTTCCTATCAAGGCTTCAGTGTACCTCAGTCCAAAGTTCAAAGTTAATAACCTGTGTTGTGGCTTATCTATGCAATTCTCTTCTTCACCCTGCAACTAGGATGCACAGAGTGTCCGTTTTTTATGTCCTTATCACCTTTTTTGCATAGAGGAAATGTCCAAAATTAAGCAACAACCTTGCACAAAAGTTCTTTGCCTTTGCTTTGCTGGTCATGCGTCCTTCGTCCTCGTCATGGATCTCGTCTGCATGTGCCATGTCTGTAGCCTCTACGGGTTTGGGTTTTCGAGCAGGGGGCCTTTTCCGATGTATGGCTTGATGTCACCCAGGAAGATCCAAGCTCTTCTTCCTTGTAGCTTGACTGCAGAGGGAATGACGTCTTCCACTGTGAAGGGTCTGTGAACCTTGGCTCATCCCACTTCTTTCTTGTATGATTCTTCACCAGGACCGTGTCTCCAGGAAAGATTGGTGGTACACATAAACTCTGAATTGGGTTTGCAGTAGTACCTCCTTCTGCGTTCTGTGCTGCCCTGCACCCTTTTTGTCATCGCTGCAGCTGTTCTGAAATCACAGTAAGACAAGATGTCATGCAATTCAAATACAGCACTACATTCCACAAATCACAGCTAATATTAGGATGATGTAGATAGAAATTTGAAAACTGTGGGCTCCTGGAACAACTGTGGCTTTACTCATCTCCTGCGGAACTCAAACAATATCTTGAAGCCCCTCAATATCATTTTCTATCAGGAAACATGGCTTGCTGAACCACCTTTGGTAGATGGGTATGACCTTGCTTTCAATCCTGCTATATGCCAAGACAGAGGTCGACCTATGTCTCGAATGTTTACCATGGTTAAAAGAGAAAGTGGCTTACGAATGAGTACCTCGAAAAATCCTTGTCCTTATATTCAAATAACCACAGTTATAAATCATTGCCGGAATGAGATACACACAACAAAGATACACATTATTAATATATATTGGCATCATAAAGCTGTTGGTGAAACTGCATTTGTTGATAAAATATGTGATCTTGTGGATCAGATAACAAAAGCTGAAGACAATGCTGCCATCATAATATGTAGAGACTTTAATATGGATCTCCTAACAGTAACTGAGAACGGATCAAAAGAGAAACGTTCACTAAACCTGAGGAAAACCATATGGGAAGAACTTGATGCTAGGTGTATGGACATTCTTAATGGTAATACATTAGGTGACATCCCGGCGTAAGTAACTTGGGAGAGAGGTGCTCAGAAATCGATCCTGGACTACTTTATAACATCTAAAGGTATGACAAACAGGATAAAAAATATGAAGGTCATTAAAACTAGTCTAAGTGACCATAAGTGACCATAACCTAGTAAGGAAATGGGACCAACAAATTGAAGTACTATCAGGTGTAAACCGGCTGCGAATGAATAGCACAAAAATAAAAGACCTTACAGCCAGATTAAAGAATTGGAATAATGAAGAAGAAGGAGAAAAACCAGAGTATGACACACTTCTTCAGATATACAAAGTCCCAACGCAGAAAAAATGATAAAGACAGCGTAAAGAAACATGTATACGATCCAGAAGTTGTGGGGAAAAGAAGAGATCTGAGAAAACAATTACGCACAATTGAAAGTACCAACAAATCAAGAGATGAAAAAGACACAGAAAAAAGGAAAATGAAAATGCAATATAAAAATGTGATAAAATGTCATAAATCAGCAATGGAACAAAAGGATACTGAGGGCATGATGTCATGTCTAGCTCAAAGAAATTCAAGAGACTTCTGGGTGGCAATAAATGATCTAGCGAGACCACAATCTGCTAGTCTAGGTGTGGTCACAGAAGCTCAATGGACTGCCCATTACACTGCACTCTTCCAGAAGAACAAAGACGATGAACCATCTAAAACATTGACTGAAGGGCCTTGAAATGTATGTATAGAGAGAGATGACATCCTAAGTAACATCAAGAGCCTAAGTACATCACTGGCTCCAGGAAACAACAGTTTAACAAATCACATTCTAAAAGACAATCCTGAAGAATGGGCTGACTTTTGCTACAAATTGTTTAAGATGGTACTAAAACTGGGAAGAGTCCCCCCAAACATGTAAAAGAGCTATAATTGTGCCGATTTGTAAAAAAGGATCTAGATTGGAAGCTAACAATTACCGACCTATTGCACTACTCAATGTAGTGGGGAAACTCTTTGCTAGTCAGCTGTTAAACCAACTAACGGCATGGATCATCAATGCAGGAGTAGCTGATTTACGGCAGACCGGTTTTGTCAGAGGCGTGGGTTGTAACCTGAACTTATTCATCCTGAATACCTTGAAAATGGAGACGATCAATCTATATCGCATTCATCGATCTGGCCCACGCTTTTGATGGCGTTGATAGAGAAATGCTGTGGGAAAAAATGAAAAGCAGGGGATGTCCAGCAAGTCTGGTTGCTGCGATAACTGTGCTCTATTCAGAAACCCCTGTACAAGTTCGTCTTGACCAGAGAAGGCACATTACCACCCCCATACTAACTTCACTCGGAGTTAAACAGGGCTGCCACTTAGGAGCTACGCTCTTTAACTTTTTTATATCGGACGTGGGTGAGGCGCTGAGTAATGTAAACTCTTTCCCTTCTAAGATCAATGAGGAACACATTAATATGATCTTATATGCAGATGATATTGCGATTTTGGATCTAACGCTAATCAGACTTCAGAGGAAGATCAACGTGTTAAAGGCTTATATTGAAACAGATAGATTGAAAATTAATGTACAAAAAACAGAGATCCTTGTATTGAAGAATCTACAAGGTGCACGTAATCATAACGCATGTTTCAATGGAAGCTGGGCAATGATGGTCTTAAAGTTGTCTCTGAAGCAAAATATCTGGGCATAATAATAAGTGCTAGCATTTGTGACAAACCAATGGTTAAAAAGCTAGTGTCCAAATGCAACCAGCTTGCTGCCCAAGCTTCAAAACTCAACATAAAGTATGGAAAATTCTCCAAGGTCCCAGTTGTTTGCTTCTACAGAAATAAAATACTCCCCGTACTGACATGCGGAGCAGAGACTCTGTTTGGAATCGGACAAGAGTTCTGGCTAAGATGTGAACATGTGATATGGCGAAGAATTCTTAAGCTGCCCAAAGGCTTTGCAACTGCCTGCATGAGGTATGAATTAAGCTTATCATCAATGCATGTTGTTGTTACATGGAACGCACCAAACCTCTACAGGAAAATTGTAGGAGATAATATTTCTCCACAATTTGGCATTCTAAAACAAAAGAAAGAGGAAGGGAGGGATGGCCTCTTTAAAACCTGGAAAGCATCCTGTGAAACCATCTTAAACCAGCTAAACACTAACACACAAACTTTAGTGCAGAATCCGGATGCGGTTAAAAAAAAAAAACTACTAACACTAGACTGGATTGATACGCAAGGCAAGAGAAGACATCATAAAAGAATGAAACATGTTCCATTTGAATCAAGGAAATTAAATGAACTCCCTTAATACCTGAATCAATTTCTGTGCAAAAGGAGGAGAAGAACTTTTATGCACTTCAGGTTAAATGAATGGGAAACAATGGAGACCTTGAACCAAAGAAGAGAGCGAATGGAAGAAGCCCCTATATGTCGACTCTGTAAGATTCATTGAAGCATCTGGTCCTATTCTGCACGACTCTGCGAGATGATAGAACAAGGTGTTTAGGACAAGAGTTAGATAAATACTCTACGTATACTGCGGAAGAATGGTGGAGTGCCATGCAATTTGGAGAAAACAACAAACTAACTTTTGCACTGACAGCATTTCTAGAAGTGATAGCAAGATATCTGAAAATAAAAAGTGATGAATCTTGCTAAAAGGCTAAAAGACCAATTCTAATAAAGGGCCCACCATCCCTGGAAAAGGAAATATATATGTAGAGATGAGTAGGAAATTGTTTTTCTATGAATTTTTTAAAGTTTGTAATAAACTAAATTAAAATAAATAAATAAATAAATACATTTGAATTTCTGATCGTAAAATGTCCCCTGTTGGCTGAGCATCACATCTAGCTATATCTTGGGGTGTCAATGAAGTGTGCATCCTTCTGCCCGTTGCTATTTCGTGCCGCATAAGATGATGGCCAGAACCAGGCTGGTTTCTGAGTGTGTACAGTGCCAATGGAAGGCAGTGTAGCCATCCCTTCTTTACAGTAAGCTTCAACTTGGCTATCCTTTCCTTTAACAAGCCATTGAGCTTCTCAAATATTCCATTACCTTGCGGGGGATACGCCGATGGGAACTTGTGCTTTATACCAAGCAGCAAGCTGATCTGCTCAAATACTGCATTAACAAAGTGAGGACCATTATCTGACCTCATGACCTCACATACTCCCCACCTGGGAAATACCTCTCTCACCAGAAATGTGGCTGCAGAGGTAGAGTCTGGGTGTGTACATGGACTGTTTTCTATCCATCTAGAGAATGGACACACCACAACAATTAGATACCTGTATCCATTACACACTTGAATCATATCTACATAATTACGTGAAAATGCTGAATAGGTCCATTGGTCCTTGGGATGACTGCTCTAATTACTCTTAGTATATGCCCAGCCGTGAACTGTTGGCAGATTATATACAGTTCACCATAAAAAATGCAACGTATTCCGCTAGGTTTAGTATAAATCAGTCTTCAGCGATCGTTACTGCTATATTCTCTTTTAACATGTGCGCTGGAAAGTGCAATTTTTCGAATGCTAATTTTAACAGGGCTATAGACATCACTGGTTTACCAGTGCTGTCCTGTCGCCACAAGCTTTCTGAGGTGTTTAAAGAACACCCTTGCCGCTTCCAGAGGTTCTTTTCCTCCTGTGGTGCTTTCCCTTGAAGTTCCATTAACTGGGTTTGCCCCATGTTACTATATATATGTTACAATAAAGCTGCGTGCTGCACTGGTGTGCCATATGCTTGGAGATAGCCCCTCCTTTTCCAGAGTGCTAGACCTGCATGCAGTGTCGATGTCACATAGGCGGAGTCGCTGTACACTATACTTCCTGGTCTACATGAATCTCGATGGTGAGTATCCACACCAATAATTCTGCAGCCTCTGCTGAATAGTGAGATGGTAATCATGCACTAATGAGTACTCGAAATTCTCCATTTGCTGTGTGCTTCACCACAGCAGTGCCTGTATATTTTTGACCATCGTTTTGATTGATTCTCGGAGAACCGTCAACAAAGACAATCTCTCCATCTGCCAATGCATTTTCATTCACTCTGGGAATTATATCATAGAGTTCTTCATAGTTTGCGCAGTCATGTATTGGCTCTCTGTCAGTGACTGACTGGCTCCGCTATAAACATAGCTGGGTTCACTATCTTACATCGAATTATCTTAATCGATGGATTAGATATGATCACTTCATAAGCAGAAGCTCTCTGAAATGTCAATGTGCCTTGGTTTCTCTAGAGTGGCAAATAGTGCATGCTCGACGTACAACGTCATTGAGCATCGCATCACAATGGTTGTAGCCTTCTCTATGGTTAACGCTGTGGCAGCTAAACTTTGTTCGCACAGAAAATGGCCTCTCATCACTGGGTCCAAATTCCCACTGTAGTATGCCAGGGGCTTGTACCCCAATGTGGTTCTTTGTGTGAATACTGCCGTCATAACGCTGCCATTTGTGTGGGAAAACAAGTAGAATTCCTCTGCAAAATTGGGAATCCCTAAAACTGGTGCTGTGCAAATGGCTTTCTTGAGTTCAGTAAACCCTTCTTCCATGGCCTCAGACCATTCAATTGTTTATTTCATCACCTGTACCTTCTTCAGGGCCTCTAACAAGGCCTTGGTGTATGAGATGTAGTCAAAAAACCATGCCCTGACATAATTGCAAAGCCCTAAAAAACTCTGCATCTGTTTTATCGTGTGTGGCTTGGCTGTGTTCAGTATGGCTTCAGCCCTTCCAGGGGTACCTCTTTTCCTCTCATGCGAGATCAGCTGGCCCATGTACAGCACTTCTTGCTGGCAATATTCTAATTTCTCTTTGTCAACTGTATATCCTTTCTCAGCCAATATAGTCAATAGCTGAATAGATTTGTGTCTGCACATTTCCTCTGTCGTGCTGCAAATTAAGATGTCATCCACATATTGCAAGACAACACTCTCTAATGCAACATTGCTTAAGTCCATCTGCAGGACTCTGTTGAAAATCAAAGGAGACTCACAGTACCCCTGGGGTAACCTCGTGCTTTTCAGACGCATCTGTCTGAATGTAAATCACTTCAAATCTTGTGAGTCTTTGTGCAATGGGATTGAGAAAAATGCATTTTCAAGTCAATCACCGTGAAATATTGTGCCTCAACAGGTATATTACATAGGATTGTGGACCGGTTAGGGACTAGATGGAACTCAGCCTCTCCAATATCATTTATCGGGTGTAAATCTTGAAATTGTCTGGAAAATCCCTTCATCTGCTTCCCTAGACATGGGATATTGTCGTGCTTTTGGCAAAATTGCTCCTGGTTTCAATTAAATCCTCACTCTCCGACTCCTTTCAATCAGCCTACATCATAGGGGCCTGTGGTCCACACTGAGACAGGCACCTGGGCCATGTCATCATCAAAATATTCAGGACGGTTCTGTGCCAGCATCATTCTCTGAGGCACCTCTCTTTTGATCATTCGCGTCCAAAAAATGAGATTTACCTCAACTGTTGTTTCCACAACATCTGTTTATTCATCAAACAGATCGTCATCAGTGACGTCAGTCAATCTGTACCATTCCTCAATGGCAATTACTGTGCACCATTGTCTGCCATCATCATCGCAACCATCGATCAACACCATATTTCCTCGCACTGTGGCTGTGTGTATTGCCAAGGGAAACACTTGTCCCTTTTCCTCATGCATAGGTATTTGTGGTCTGAATAGAAACTCATCGGGGTTCTCATGGTTTTGCCTGCAAGGCCTGGTAGCCCTGCCATTAACACACGTACTCCATACGCAAATATTTCTGGCTCCAATGGGACAGCCCTCATAGCTGTTTGTCCTGTGTATGCTCTAATCATCTCGCATACGTTCAAATAGTGCATTCCTGGAGTTGAACATACATTCTCTGTGCTTCCTAGCTTCCTCTCTGCCCCTATCTTCTTCTCACTTCTTTGCACTTCTACGTTCATTTGCCCTTCGTATTTCCTCATCCCTTCGTCTTTTTATTCTCTTCTCCCTTATCTTTTGTTCTTCTACTTCTATTTTCTGTTGTTCCTGCCTGCTCTGATCATTAGCTGTTCTCTGCTTATGATCGTGTATCCTTTCTTGCTCCTCACGATACAACTGTTCTCGACTCTGTTTATCTTTTTTCCTTATCCTTTCGTCTCTCCATCCTTATTCCTTTTCCTTTTTCCTTTTCCTTCTCTTTTCTTAAATCATCTGGCTCCCCCTTTTGTCTCCCTTTTGTCTCACATCCTCAATGCCATTATCATTGAGTTTCAATAGAATCTAACCTCCCATCCATTTGTTCTGTGTGAATGCTATATCATCAGTTCTATCCTCATCTCCTTTCCATCTCTTGCCCTCTCTCTCTGTAGTTAGAGATGTACTTGCTTGTGCCTGGTCTGATTTCTCTTTCTCGTGCCTCTCCTTGTCCCTCGGGACTTTGGAGGTGATATCTCTATCTCTGTCTTTTTCTGGGTTTTCGCCACTACTTTGCGTAGGTGACTCATATGCCGAGTTGCTATATCCCTTGGTTGCTTTAAGTTCCCTCAATGGATATAATCCTTCGTCTCTACCGGCTTCGATTTTTGCTTCAGACAGGGTGGGTGGCGCAGAAGGCGTCTCACCCCCCTCTGTGCATACGTGAAGTATCCAATCTAACAGTGGCTTTTCCTCCTTATCCTCTTGGTACATCTTCCAAAGCTCTAAACTAGCTAGGTGTTTGTCTAACTTTTTGCCAGTGTACGTGGCGTGCAAATGTGTTGTCATGTGTTTCAGGACCGTTTTAGATAGCGATCCTCCTTGGGGCAATGGCATAAACATTTTTTGGGCAGTTCCTTTAACCCATTCTGCACTGTACTTTTTCAGCTTAGGTGCATGCTTTGGCAACTGCTTGCACAAGTTTATTAATGGTGTAACGTCTTCCATGCTTAAATCTGTTCACCTTTTCTTGATATAACACTTTGTTATGCTTTTACGCTTCTTAACCAATCCCAACAATATGAGCGAGCACAAATCGTTGCAAGCTCCAATTCTGTTTTTTCACAAAAAAATCTTTTTTCTTTTTCAAACAACAACTATCAATTCAGATAATACAATATCTTAAATAAACAATCGCATAGTTTTCGTGATAAGTCACCCAAAAAAAAATCTTATTCTATGATGTCAGAAAAAGGAAAAAAGGGAAAAACACAAGATGGACGTGACAGACAAGACAGACTCCGACCGGCTATACAAATCTCCTATCTCTATTCTTATTCTGACATGGAATGTAAGCCCATTCCTTTCAGATTGTTTCTTTCATCGATTCTGGTTTTCTACTGCATCCTATTTTTTCAGGACTTTGAATGCAGGCTTCTTCTAACCGCTATATTAAAGCGTAGGTATTTGGATGTATCCTCTCTCTGCTCAGGTATCCTCTTGGTATCCTCTATGCTCGGTATCCTCCCGGTATCCTCTAAGTATTGCTCGGTCACCCTCGAGTCAATATTTCCTTCCCCTTATATATATATACATTCTACTGTACCTCTGACTGTATCTTTGTCCCGCCTCCCTCTGTTACCTTCCCTTACTTGTTCTAAGGCATGCAACTTTTTGCCAAAGCATTTAGTCTTTTTCACTCACCGCATGTTTTCCTCTCTAGATCCTCGTTATCACCGCCTTCGTCACCGCCTCTCCTGCTTCCTTCAGACCTCGACCTGCAGGTTTTACAATTTAATCTAGCCACTATCTACAGGGAGCTTCTCGGTCTACTTAGCTGGATGGCAAATTTCGATTTGTGATATTGCTGTGGACCTAGAGTTACTTTATATCGACGGTCAATGGGTGTCTTATCTAATCGATAATCGATAAACCATCCTCTCTCTGCTACCAAGTGTGCACTAGGACCCCAACTGGTTCATAAAGCTGGGGGTTGCCCAATAGCACTTTAAGATGATTAGCAGCACCTGTGAGATGGATGGCGATGCAGATGAATACTCTAGCATCAAATCAATAATGACAACTCAATAGTTTGGCAAAGGGAGTCTGTTTAATGACAAGCACAAAAAACAGGGAGTTCATGAACATCAGCAATCGCTCGATCTTCCTTCTCGCTTGAACAACTCCAACGAGCTTCATAAAAAACACATCTTTTATACTAAAAACTCGTAATCACTGACGTGTAACGCTTAAAACGTTGCATGCAATTCTATTGGTTATAGGAAGGTAACTTTAATATAGGTACTATATCTGTATATGGTAACGGAGTGAGGGGATTGGACAAACACTGTCAGGTGGGGCATCTAAGCCCTACCCTAAAAATGTCTACTTTAGACGTCACTAAAAGTATGACGTCTCCTTGGTTCTACTACTATAGGACCCTAGATTTCTTGGTCCATTATGATTGGGTTGGCACCAACCCCACTCATACTTTTCCACTAGCCTAGCAGCGTGCCGAATAGCCGGCCAGGTGCAGGAAGTTAGTCTGCTCCTCCAGCCCCCCTCCGATTATTGCAACAATCAATCATCACTTCAGTGGTCATGTGTCAATTATTTCTTTGTGGTTGGCCTGGAGACTGCATCTCTGTCTGGAAAAGTTCAGATATCTGTGCATGGCACAAGGCCACGCGTAGGCGTGAAAGTTTCATCCCTTCTCGCTTGGCTGGTCACGTGAATCAGACACCGCAAATTTATCTTATTCTTCATGCAATTTGTGTATTTGATTTAGTTTTGCCAACCATCTGCCTTCTGTGGCTTATCTTGACCTTTCAGAATAGGATACTCTGTTCTTCGCTTCATTAATTGTATCTACTGTTGGTCTATTTCAGCCGATATTGGCTTCTTGGCACGATTTGCATGCATCTGAGTTTCTTTCTGTCTTTAATTTTCGATTTGCTTGCTGAGGGGCTGCTCTCCTGGGACCTTTAGTAATCTTTGGTTGATTCTGCTCTTGTGCATAGTGGAAGTATACTTATATAAAGTGCTCCTTTTGAGGTAGATATGTATAGGTGGCGCTTGCCGCAATCTATTTGCTACTAAGCATAAGCATGCCTCACAATTTTCTTAGCTTTTTGCAGTTCCATGCATATACACACGTGTAAACTAACTGGATATATTCTGTATTCTGACATTCTTCATTTTGTTTAATTTGTCGATGTGGCTTTCTCAATGGGTACCTTACTGTCCAGGTTTTCTTAGGTGTAGGTACTTCAATACGTGCTGTTCTCTTGATAGGTACTGGACAGAGCCCCACTGCGGCTCTCTGCTGGTTTATTTGCTCATCATACGTCACATATTTCGGCATGAATGTTCCTGGTACTTCAAACTGAACGGTTGGAGTACGGGTCATGCTTGGGACCTCCTCTACAGCTTCCTGACCCATTGTTTCAAGATATCGGAGACCACCGCCGATGGATGCCATTCAGATGAACTGGGATGCTAAATGAGGGACGGGTCAAAGAAAGGCACCCCACTATCGTCTAACAACTCGACATGGGCACTCTGGGAGAGGTCTAAAGGAGTCCCCTTCTTTTTGAGCCAGTTAGGCTGGGAATCGGAATCCTCTGAGCAATCTTGAGATGACCAAGGCATGGACGGCTCCCTGACAGTCGGACCACCACCCCTGCATAGGATAGACTTATTAATAAGTCTATCAAATGCAGAGGCCAGTGTAGAATTGAGCTCCTGAAGAGCAGAATCCAAAGTATCCTGTATTACTCTTGTCACCAATACTGTGGTGGACATGGATATTTACCTCGACCCCCTGACAGGAACATCCTCAACTCCTAACCCCTTTTCACTTTTCTTAGAAGGCCTAACTTGGGTACTAGCATCGGCTGACAATGGACCCTCACCCCCTTTTGTAGCCACCATCTTCTCTAAAGCACAAGGCCCAAAATAAGAATGTGAGGACCCCAGACCCACTTAGGAAGAGATAAATCCCTGAATTGGGTGACAGAGGGAAAACCAGCAGCTCTGGTGTAACTGCTTTGGAACAGTGCTACCACTATGTAGAAAAAAAGGCACCAAGAAACAAATAAACAACTAAGGCTGTGTATAATGATTGTACGTGTGTCACATCGCCAACACCTGAGATGTTTTAATTTGCCTTCAAGACAAGAGTGTGTGAGGAACAAACCCTGCTTACATGAACAGGATGCACCTGGAAGCCAAGCACGGGGTGTATGGGCGGGCTGGTGGATATCTGAATAATTGAAATGCAGGCTTGTGTGGCCTCGCGCCAGAGCACAAAGAAAACATGACCTTAATAGACTGTACTACGCCGCTAGCCGAGTACACCCGGCGGGCTCCTTCACACAAGAGGATGTCACAGGAGGAGGGAATCGTCTAGCTGCAACAACCCACGTCAGGTTTGCGAGCCACCAGTGCTGACTTTACTAAAAGTGAGGGAGGGAACAGTGCAAACCTCCTACTGGTCCTCCGAACGTGAATATCAGCTGCAAACACATAATGTGCGAAAAACGCAGTGAAAGCTGTTAACACACACACCCTTGAAACCCAGTCACTAACGCTACAATAGAGGCTCTGAATGGAAAGGAAAACAAATAACTGTGCAGTAATAAAAGAGACAAGCAACAAAGTATCACAACCAATGAGGAAGTGACTTAACTTGTGGCGTCAGCAGCAAAGAAAGAGAATGTCATCTTAGAGGTAAAGGACTTATATGAGGGGGGAACCATACCTATAGGGTGTTGCCAGGGCATGTCCTGTCCTCCATTTTAGTTTGGGGTGATCCCCTTAAGTTATGTTAACAAACAAAACTTTCTTGTTTTAAATAAAACTTGCTTTATGTTAAGGTTTGTTTCTTGTTTCTTTGCTGCTTCGGTGTCAAGTGGTATAGATAGGTTTGCATAATATGAAGGATAAGACTATCAGCAGAGCAGAAAAAGACTGGAAAGCAAAGCAGCGATTGTACACACTGTCATCACCTGTACACAGTAAAAACACAACCAAATGATCAATGGAGACAAAATCGTGGTGGGTGATTGTATCTGGATGTGGAGCCTCTGCCCAGATCTCGAACAACTGGAAATAGAGAACAATTGAAACAATCACACTGCTCATGTGCCCCAAAATTATTTAATGTGAACAAAAGGAGTGAATTTTGAATCACCCGACACGTGTTTCGAGCTCAGCCCTTCTTCTAAGGCTTGTGAATCTTTTTGCACTCCTGTTTACTGAGTCCAAACTAATTTAATTCAGAATGTTGCCCATTCACCGATCACGTATTACAGAAGTCACCACGTTATATCTCCTCCTGGTGAGACAGAATATATGCATAATATGACGCCTCCTGTCTTTAAATAGAATTCAATTGTTTACCTTACATGCTCTAATTTTTTAATGCATGTTACGTGGCGTTCTCTGCCTCCTGGGATACATGTTTTGCTTCACCTTGTGGGTCGTGCATGTGCGTGTTACACCTCGTTCCTGCAGAGCTCTGTTGATTCATTTGTCCATTCGTGCTTCATGTCGAAGTTAACTAACTTGATTGTGGCAATTGTTTCTTTCCAAGATTGCGTTTGGCTCAAATATCTTTACAATTCATGGACAGGAAGTGCCTGTGTTCACATGAGTGTCAATTTTGATTTTTGAAAGAGCTTTTGTTCACATGAGTGTCAACTTTTGATTTTTGCTATGCAGGCCCAAATTTTGATTTTCGGGTATGGAGTCAAAATTTCAGTCACCTAGATAAGCAAAGGAGCCGTAACTATCCCCACGGCGAAACAATAGATTTTTACAGCACATCTGGCAGCAGGAATTTGAATAAATCCATTGGATTTACAGGCAGTTCTAAACATATAACATCTCAGGCACAATCACCTAACGTGCTGAGTTGTCTTTGCAGCAGTCTGCTTTAGGATTCCCTACTTCTCCTGCACCCGCCCTGTACACAGCTTTGAACTGCCCCCCTAAATTAAGGCTGAGGTGACGATAAGGCAGACTTCCCACTTTGAAGAGAGAAGCACTTCCTAATTTTGCAAAATGCCTGCTAGCTCTTCACCAAGCCTGAAGCCAGCAGGTGGGAGGTCAGAAGCCCTCCCTCGCTCACTGATTTAGAAGCTCAAGGCAATCAGCCAGCTATTCTTTTTCATTTTTCGGTTGCAGAATCTTCCCAGGGACAAAATGGCACACCTACATCCATTGTTCAAGGAGTATGGGGCCAACAGCCCCTTCTGCCGCCTCTGCCCCATGTCTTTCTGATCATGCAATAAGGTAAGCAGCATCTACAGGCTGAGCACTCCCACTTTCGTTTATTTATATACGAAATTCGTTTTCCATTTGCTTTATTTTTTTCTTCTCTGTGCTCAGTGCCTGCTCTCCCCTCCTCTCCTCCTCCCTCTCTCCCAGTCCGCCTTCCTGCTCGCCCTCCGCCAGCTGCTGGTTGGTGCTTCCCATAGCCTCCCGACACCGTAAGATGCACCAAAGCAAGGCCTCTGCAGCGTAGTTCCCAGGGACTCTTTCTGATCACGCAATAGGGTAAGCACCATCTACAGGCCTGAGCGCTCCCACTTTCATTTATTTGTAAACAAAATCTGTTTTCTATTTGGTTTCTATATTTTTTTCTTCTTGGTGCTCACCTGTGCACTCTGCACCTGCTTCCCTCCCGTGCCCCCTCTCAACTCTACCTCCCTCGCTCCCAGTCCACCTCCCTTCCTGCCTTCCACCAGCTAGTTGGTGTTTCTTTCAGCCTCCCCCACAGGGAAGTCCCCTGCCCTGGCAGACCACCTGTGGCAAAGGACCCGAAGTAAATGACAGCTCCCACAGAAGCAGCTCCAGATGGTGTCTGCCGGTGTCAGCCCACTAAACTGACCCACCACTCTAATTAGTCGATTTTTCTTATCGCAACTAATAAGCATTTCAGTGAACTGTATTGCTTGCCCATCTCTCATATCTATCTAGGAGAGTTGAATCTAGGTGTTTGTGCATTGCTGTTGTGTTAAAATTAGGCCTTTTTCCCTCTTTTAGGAAAGTCGAACCTAGGTGTTTGTGCAGTGCGGGATCCCCCCTCTGTCTTCGGTTCACACTGCTCCTGCGTTCCCCTGTGGTGCATAGCCTGCTTTTTGCCTCCTGTGTGCCTCCTTCTGTATGAACCCTCCTCCTCTGGTGCTTCCTGTGGTGCACAGCTGTGTGCTGTGCTTCTTTTCATACCTCACTCTCCCTTCCTGCCTCCTTGCACCCTCTATGGTGCTCACGATCTCTCCCATCTTCTTAAACTTCTACTCTATCTCCTATCCTATCCCTCTCACTATGTCTGGAAGGAAAAAGTCCAAGAGGGATATCCTGGACTCCAACCCAAGCCTCCCTATCGCTGATTGTTAGGGAGAATTCTCTGTTTAGGCTGAATTTCCTAAACTAGTGAGTCCCCCAGCGGCTTTGCTGGATTTCTGGAGTTTGTTTTTTTCCATCCTGCCAAGAGTGAGACTCTTTTCCTCCCACTCTTGGACATGAATGTGTGTAATTCCTTTGAATGTCAATGTGTTGTATGGGCTATGGGGTCTTTTACTCCATAGGGTCTCATATGTTTTGCTATGTGTGTTACACCGCACCCTACGTGCCGTAACACTGGGGCGTCCTAGCGGACCTCCACCATAGACTCCATACCCAGGGACTGACTACTGTCTCCCCGGGCATGTAAAGTCACCATTGGCTTTACTAGACCTAAATTTACTAACAGAACTAGTACACACCATGTTATTGTGGACGTGCTAGTAGGGGTGATTCGATTACTCCTAGGTCTGTTACTCGAGGGGGCACTGTCCCGTCCCCCCTCGTCGAGTTTTGGCTGGTGGCAGTGGAAACTGCTTGTTATGTTCGACCCCCAACATAACCCTATGGGATTCTTCCCATTGTCGGAGATTGATACTTTTTCTCGTTACTCTCTAACATACCATCAGTTTACTTATCTTAAATAAGTTTACCGGATGGTATTTTCTGCCAGAACTCGGTTTTTAAAATGGCGTCTGTGTTTGTCTCTGTGACTCCTAAACCAAAGGTTGAGCCCTTTGTTCGGGCAGGCTTCTGTACAGAGACCCTCCAAAGTGGTGCCATTCTGTCTGGGTTACCACAGGGGTGTGGGAGGGGGTTTTGACACCCTGGACCGAGTTGCCTTGCCAACTCCGGTCGCACTCTGGTGTGATTGGCCCAAGTGGTGAGCCTCCCCGCTCACCACTTAGCGTGTGTTGATTGACAGCTAGGCTGAATGAATGGGGGTTTTCTGCATAAAAGCAGGGCTTTTGGGACTGGATCTTCAGAAGTCGCCACAAGACCTAAGAATCCGACGAGGGTAATGCTGAGCCGACCTGCATGACGACAACTCCGGTGGAGCCCTGCGGAACCGACTCACCACTTCACGACGACAGAGGAGATCTCCCTGCCGGAGAGTCTCTTCCCCTGACTGGTGGGAACAACCAGTCCCCTTTGCTTTTTCTTCGCTCCAGGACGCAGTGGTCGAATTGCCCGTGCAGAGCACCTCGGCAACCGGATAGCCACTACCCCTGTACAGCGACCAAAAGGTGGTGCCTTGTGACGGAGCACTCCGCGGCTGGTCTTTTCCCTGGTGGTGCACCGGACTTCACTTTTCTTCGACGACGAGATCATCTCTACTCTTGGCAAAGACCCGACGTGCATCCACCACCAGGAACAACTGCCCCCGCCGGAGCTGTCTCTCCACAAACAAGGTACCGTATCCACCTGGCTTCCCTTTCTGCCGGATCGAGTGAGGTGTCCTAATCCTCGCCTTTCCATTGGGTCGCCTCCAAGCTTTCTTTAACGTGTGGTTCTGAACTGGTTCCAAACTTTCCATAACACTTTGCGATAAAGACTCGAAGCGCATTTCCACTGAGACACTTTTGGGACATATCGCCTTGCCTCTCTTCGAGTGGGCCTGGCCTCTGAACTTTGTGATCTACAGTAGACCCTGCCTTACTTGCCTTGCATTTGTCCGTAAAGTATTGGTACAGAGTTGACTTCATAACCTGTCTTACTTTTTCTCTCCCTACCTAACGAATACTAGAGTGCCATCTAGGTTAAAGCATACACCTCTGTCTGCAAATAAGTGATGCCGGTAAACCTAGACTTGTCGAACTATTGTTAGGGGGATTGATCTGTTTCTTCATATAGTATTGTGATTGAAGTTGTTTTGCCGTATTAGTGCCAGAGTGTTTTCTATAGATGTGTCGTTATAAAAAAAATACCTTTATATCTTTACACCGAAGCCTTGTGCCATGTTTGCTTGTCTTACTGTGTAGAATTGCCCTATGTTGTATACTCCACATACTGCCTAACTCTTCTTGAGGGAAGTCTGACTGCTCAGCCACAGCTACCAAGTGAATCTGTGTGGTACAGACTGCTACCAAGTGGGTTTACTGCCAAACACCTGTAGTCCTAAATCTTTTGCAGTGGTCCCAGAGGGAACTGCACAGGTTTCCGCCTAACACTGGTGTACAGCGGTGGGATTTGTATCGAGTATACAGTTTAGAGTGCTTTTCGACACTTTAGGATAATTAACCACAAAGCTTAGCACTAAAAAGCAACTTTCAAAAACATGTCTACTATGGAAGCTTACAGTCAAGAATCCTTGTCCGGTGAAAATACTGAGAGTTTACGAGCTCTCTGTAGGCAAGAGAATCTTTCTGTAAGAGGCAAGAAGTTAGAACTTATAGCGAGATTGCTGGAAAACCAAAGTCTGGGTACTGGTTCAGAGGAAGCAACTTCTCCAGCAGATGTAGATAACAGTGATGGTATTGATCTAAATCGTAATTCTGACGATAGCGATGAAGAGGCTGACGAGGAAGGAGAGGCTAACGAAACTGTCTCCCCTGCTCCTCTACCTGCCTTACCAGCTGTACCTACAGGGCCCATACCAGGTCCCACATGTAACCCTGCTTATTTTGAACTTGAAAAAATGAAGCTCGAATTAGAATACAAACGATTCTTGGCTCAATCTGAACGAAACCAAGAGCTCGAGTTCAGACGGATGAATGCCCAGGCTGAGCAGAAGCAAGCTGAGTTAAGACTCAGGGAAATAGAACTTAATCACAAGTTAGAGATGAAAAAGTTGCCTGTAGAAAGTTCTTCTCTCTCCTCTGGTTCCTCTAGGAGCTCCAGTCCCAAAAGACCCTGCATGCCGAAGGAATTAGTGGGTATGTATGAACCGAGATTGGATGTGTTGGATTGGTTAAAACTGTTTGAGCACAATCATGGGCTCCAGGACATCACCGGGAATGATTTACTTCCCTGGCTGTTCTCTAGGCTCCCCCCTGTTGCGACTGATGTGGTAATGGAGTTGGGGGAGGCGGATAATACGGATTACGAAAGTGTGAAACTAGCTTTGATCGCTAGATTTGGGAAGACCCCTTCCCAGTATCTTAAGAGGTTTAGAACCCTCAAAAAGCATGATGGTACCCCTAGGGCTACCTGGGTGAGTGAAGGGTTGAAAAACTTAGAGGGATGGATTAAGGGTTACAAAGTGAACACTTATGAGGGTATGAAGAATCTTTTTATGTTGGAGTCGATTTATGATGCCTGTTCTCCTGAGCTCAGACAGCACTTGGCTGATTCGAAGGAATTGGATTCCCGGAAGCTAGCTAAGGCCGCTGACTTATGGGTTGCCAACAGGGCTACTCATAAGGATTCTGGGGCAACTCAGAAGAAGGATGAGGGAAAACAGCCTAAAAAAGACTCAAAAGAGAATTCGAATAACTCAAATTCCAAAGAGGGCCCCAAACAAAACCAAAAGGGTAAGCCACAAGGAAAACCGCAGCAGAATAGTGCGTCTTCTGGTGTCAAACCAGAAGGAGGCCAGAACAAGCAACCATTCCAAAAAGCGTTCGGTAAATGCTTTGTTTGTGGCTCGACTGACCACGTGAAAGGAGATCCCAGATGGAAGGGTAAACCTTCAGGGGTCCAGCTTGTCTCCTTAGCCTTCGCTCCAGAGGAGGAAGTCCAAATGGCAAGTGGAAACTTTCTACTGCTAGCTGACGAACCCATTGGAGTCTCAGCCAGCATTTCTTTAGTATCTCTGGGGTTGTGGGAACAACAGAATTTAGACGTCTATAATTCTATCCCCGATAATACTAAAGAGTATTATAAGGACAGTGTCCAGGTGAATGGTCAGGAGACTCCTGCCATTAGGGACACTGGGGCCAGCATAACTGTGGTGGATAAATCGTTTTTTCAGGCTGAGGATGTTGCTAAGGCATCCAAACGCCTCACCAAGTTAGCTGGAGGGCCTGTGCAGATGCTTCCCCAATTACCAGTTCTCATCCAGTGTAACAACCTGACTGTGAAGATACCTGTCAGCATACAGAGTGAGGTACCAGGACACGTACTGTTGGGTAACGATTTGAAAACTCTCGGAGTTGTATCGCACACTCCCAGACCTCCTAGTAAACGGTTACAGGAGCTAACTAGACCCGCAAGAGAGAGGACCAATGCGCGGTACTCTCGAGGAGATGATGAAGAAAGAGATCACTCCTGCTCCACTGGAATTGTCGGCAGCTGTCTCGAAGAAATCAGAAGCGAAAGGGAAACCTAAGACTTCAACCCCGAAACCAGCAGCCAACATGTCAGTGCAGCCAACACGGACTTCCCCGCGGTTGTCCAAAGTTACACCCGTAACTCCACCTCCAGCTAAGGCTGAGAGGGAGGTACAACCCTGTGTGGTAGAATTAGACTCTGAGGAAGAGCTAATGGAAGGCCAGGAACTCATTGGAGATTTGGATCCTGTTGACCATCCTGAGCTGCAGTCTTTACTGGCAGAAGGTGGACCCAGCAGGGCAGACTTCAGTAAGGGACAGAGGGAATGTCCAACTCTGGAAGGTCTTCGCCACCAGGCAGAAGCTCAGGCTGAAGGGCAAGAGCCTGGGAAATACAGGTTGCACTGGGAAGATGGCCTCTTCTACAGTGAACCGACCGAGTCTGCACCTGGAGACTACAAGCGACTTGTAGTACCTCAAGAGAACAGACCACAGTTCTTGCAGTTAGCCCACGAGATTCCTTTGGCTGGTCACTTGAGTTTCAAGAAGACTAAGGAAAGGCTCTCTCTCTACTTCTATTGGCCAAAGATGGGGGCCGAAGTAGAAAAACACTGCAGGAGCTGCCACACCTGTCAGACCTCTGGTAAGGTTGGCTCCAAGAATGTGGCACCTTTAGTGCCTCTCCCAGTTGTGGGAGTCCCGTTTGAGAGAGTAGGGATTGACATTGTTGGTCCCCTTTGTTAGGAAAGATTTCGTAATTGTGGGTAATTTTCCTTCCATGTGGCAACCCCTAAAATTTTTGCTGTTGTTTTCACCATGATCTAGACTTTTCCAGAGAAGTGCAGCCTTCTGCCGCACTCCTCTGGGCTTTCGCTCCATTCTTACGGGGAAACTGACATGCCCTTAAGACAGTCAGTACCGGGAAACGCTGTTTTCCGTAGTTTCTTTATCATGTTGCGGCTTTCGTGCAACATGACACAAGAGGGCACTGTAAGCTAAGTTACTGCTCTCTTGGGTCTCTAGTCTTCTACAGGCCCTGGATACTCTTTTTGGATTGTAACTGATATGTGCAAGTGAATCACGGACGGGAATGGTGGCAGCGATCGTTTCTTGTGTTTTGAGCTCCTTTTGGCATTTTAAGCGCGTTTCTCGCGCTTAGCCCAAAATGGTGGCCTGGCTCCCAAAATGGCCAGACCACGAGGCTCCTTTGTCCTGTCCGCTGACCGTCTTGCTCCCTTCACCTTCCCCAGGTCGAGCCGACCCGGGGCCTTCCTTATTTGGGCATGAACTTTCCCGCGAAACACAGATGCTTTCGCGGGCCTCTACAGGCCTTGTGTGTGCCTCCAGGATGTGGGCTGGGATGTCTGGTCCCAAAACACATCCTGGGTGCCAGAGAGTCTAGGGTGGTGTGAATGCCTGGGACCACCGTGGTCCGTGATAGGTCCAAGTATGGTGTGAGTGTTGATGAGCGGATCTCCCATTGGGTCCCCTCCGTTTTGGTGCGAAGGGAACCGTGGATAAGAGGGGGCTGGAAACGCCACTACCAGGTCGATCTCCTGAGTTCTCACGAACAAAGGAATACAGGAGCCAAGTATCCTGCAACCACGAGGCTGAACCGAGGAATCGCTGTTGACCCGCTGAAGGACTGCTCCTCTGCACTGCTGTCGCTTTGTGAAACCCTTTTTACCTCTGATTGAGCCAGAAGGCCTCTACTGGTACTTCGACCCTTGGAATAGCGGGAACAGCTATTCTCGGCATCTTCACCATCTCCTGCACGTAAGCCTTCGGAAGTGTCTCTGGGCCATCCAGCAGACTGACCAGCCTACCCAGGAGTCTTGCTCTGTAACCGCCGCCAGGTTGTGTAGTATTTCGAGTCCTTGTCACTCTCACACGATTCGTACACTTGGCGTTCCCAGGTCTGAAGTGAGTAGTGTACATTTGGCTGTGGTAACAAACTGTGCGGGTTCACTTCATTTGGGACATCTTTAACTCAACTCTGCTGCTGCAGAATCTACACGACGACGAGACGCCCCCTGCTCTCCTGAACCTGCCAGCACTGAAACTGACGCGGAGAAGCCTGGGTCTGCTTGCATCGGGGACCGGTGAGTAGCATAGCTAGGAACTGGTCGCCCTCCTGCAGGAGCCCATAGCTTTTCCCCGCTGTGTCAAAACAGCACGCCTTTCCGTACTCGCGCTCTGCTTCTGCCCACAGTGGAGGCTGCGCTTGAGTCGCGGAACTCTGTTCTTCTTCCTTTGTGCACCAAACTGAACTGCCTGATTCCCTCGAAGAGACTCCCCTTTTTGCCCGTTGGCACCAGCGTGTGCAGGTACTTTTGAGCACAAGGCTCCACTCTTCGTAGGGCTTGGACTTCCTTTTAGTTAGGTGCCTCTGAAGGAGGACTGGGTCTAATCATTATTCCGCACTGCCTGTTTTCCTCCCCTTCTAGGCGGACTACACATTTCGTGCATCTAACGCTTTAGACTCGCTTGTATTTGTATATATATTGTATTGGTTTGGTATGTGTTGGTTTACTAGAGTTGTATTGTGATTTCTCGCTACAGTCATTGTTTTAAAGGCCTTGGAATAAATGTGTATATATTTTTAATATAACACCTGTTTGGAGTAGTTTGTAAGTGTCCTTGCTTTGTGTGCTCATTGCGGGCTTTCAGTCACCCTCACCCCTCTTGAGACCTAGTCTTGACCGCCGCGGTCGCTACCCTGATTGGTCTGGCTTGTCCAGAGGTTACCCTGTTCCAAGTAATTAGGTTGGCCTTCTGAACTTCTGCGCCGCCAGGACAGAGTTCAGAAATCCGTCTTAACACCCTTGATCCTCCAACCTCCTCAGGCAACAGGTTTATACTTGTTGTAGTAGACCATGCTACTAGGTATCCTGAGGCAATTCCTATGAGGACTGTTACAGCTCCGGCTGTGGCTAAGGCCCTCCTTGGTATTTTTACTAGGGTCGGGTTTCCTAAGGAAGTAATCTCTGACAGGGGGTCAAACTTTATGTCCCACTACATGAAAGCCATGTGGAAAACCTGTGGAGTTACTTACAAGTTCTCAACAGTTTACCACCCACAAACCAATGGGTTGGTAGAACGGTTCAACCGAACCATGAAGAGCATGATAGGTGCTTTAGAGGTACCCCTTAAGCTTAAGTGGGACCTTCTGCTGCCATGCCTTCTCTTTACTTATAGAGAAGTCCCTCAGGAGGGAGTAGGTTATTCTCCCTTCGAACTTCTCGATGGTCATCCCGTCAGAGGTCCATTGGCCCTGATTAAGGAGGGGTTGGAGAGTGCTCCTTCTCCCAAGCCAGTCAGAGTGACTGACTACGTGATAGGTCTCCGGAGGAGAATGTCGCACATGATGACAGAAGCAAGCGATAACTTGAAAGCTGGACAAGCATTGATCAAGCACTGGCACGATCAAAAGGCTAACATGGATGAGTTCGCTCAAGACCAGCTCGTTCTCGTTATGATCCCAACAAGGCAGGGGGCCTTGCAAGACAAATGGATGGGACCCTTCAGAGTTGTGGGTAAACTCGGAGAGGTTAACTATCTGGTGGACTTGGGCAATCCCAAGGAGGCTCCGACAGTCTTCCACACCAACCGACTCAAAGCGTATGTCTCACGACCTGATGTAGGAAGGTTGCTTCTAGCATCGTCCGAGGAAGAAGAAGAGGGTGAAGCTCTTCCGGATTTCCTCAGAGGCTTACCTTTAGACGAGCAAATTGAAGGAGTAAATCTCTCCTCCAATCTGACACCCGAGCAACAAGAAGAGTGCAAATCCATGTTGAATCAGTTTGCCTCTCTGTTCTCGCTTTCACCAGGCTTGACCCCTTGGGGCCAGCATGACATACTCACTGGTGACTGTCTGCCAGTCAAAAGCAGAGGATACCGAATGTCAGAACACGTACAAACCCACATCAAAGGTGAGGTCAGCAAGATTCTTGATCTCGGGGTAATAGAGCCCTCTACTAGTCCATGGTCTAGCCCTGTTGTGTTAGTACCAAAGGCCGGATCTAAAGAGCTTAGATTCTGCGTGGATTATAGAGCTCTTAATGCAGTCACCAAGACTGATGCCCACCCTTTGCCAAGAACAGATGAGTTGGTGGATAAACTTGGCGCCGCCAAGTTCCTCAGCACATTTGACTTGACGTCAGGCCATTGGCAAATAGCCCTGACAGACCATGCCAAGGAGAAAACTGCATTTTCTACCCCCGTTGGCTTATACCAGTTTAAGGTAATGCCTTTCGGATTAAAGAATGCACCTGCTACGTTTCAACGGATGGTAAACCAGGTTCTGAACGGGATGGAGGACTTCTGCATGGCATACTTGGATGACATCGCAGTGTTCAGCAATTCCTGGGAAGAACATGTAACCCACCTGAGAGATGTTTTGCAGGCTCTTGGACGAGCCAATCTGACCATAAAGGCGAGTAAATGCCAAATTGGACAGAGTAAGGTAGTCTATCTTGGACATGAGGTAGGAGGTGGAGAAATAAGGCCTTTGCTCAGTAAGATTGAAGCTGTGCAAAATTGGACAACACCTACTACCCAAACCCAAGTGAGAGCCTTCCTAGGCCTCACTGGGTATTACAGGAATTTCATAGAGAACTATGGGACCATAGCTTCTCCACTGAATGTCATCTCCTCGCCCAAATTTCCTAAAAAGGTTAGATGGAACGAGGAGTGCAAACAGGCTTTTGAAAACCTGAAAAAGGCTCTTTGCCAAGCCCCAGTACTCAGAGCTCCTGATTACCGCCAACACTTCATTGTGCAGACAGATGCTTCAAATGTAGGGATAGGTGCCATACTCAGTCAACTGGATGGGAAAGGTAGGGAGCACCCCGTTTGCTTCATCAGCCGCAAGCTGAAGGATCCTGAAACAAGGTGGGCAACAATCGAAAGAGAGTGCTTTGCTATCGTGTGGGCTCTGAAGAAGTTTAGGCCGTACTTGTATGGTTCTACTTTTGTCATTCAGACTGACCACCAACCTTTGAGATGGTTAATGCAAATGAAAGGGGAAAACCCAAAACTATTGAGATGGTCGATCTGCCTGCAAGGGTTTGATTTCACCATTGAGCACAGGTCAGGATGTCACCACCAAAATGCTGATGGTCTCTCTAGGATGTATGTCATCGACTAGAGGTATGAGATTCATCCGGGAGTGGATTAAATCCTCCTGTCCCTTAGTCTGGGGGGGGAGAGTTAGGGAGAATTAGGGAGAATTCTCTGTTTAGGCTGAATTTCCTAACCTAGTGAGTCCCCCAGCGGCTTTGCTGGATTTCTGGAGTTTGTTTTTTTCCATCCTGCCAAGAGTGAGACTCTTTTCCTCCCACTCTTGGACATGAATGTGTGTAATTCCTTTGAATGTCAATGTGTTCTATGGGCTATGGGGTCTTTTACTCCATAGGGTCTCATATGTTTTGCTATGTGTGTTACACCGCACCCTACGTGCCGTAACACTGGGGCGTCCTAGCAGACCTCCACCATAGACTCCATACCCGGGGACTGACTACTGTCTCCCCGGGCATGTAAAGTCACCATTGGCTTTACTAGACCTAAATTTACTAACAGAACTAGTACACACCATCTTATTGTGGACGTGCTAGTAGGGGTGAGTCGATTACTCCTAGGTCTGTTACTCGAGGGGGCACTGTCCCGTCCCCCCTCATCGAGTTTTGGCTGGTGGCAGTGGAAACTACTTGTTATGTTCGACCCCGAACATAACCCGATGGGATTCTTCCCATTGTTGGAGATTGATACTTTTTCTCGTTAATCTCTAACATACCATCAGTTTACTTATCTTAAATAAGTTTACCGGATGGTATTTTCTGCCAGAACTCAGTTTTTAAAATGGAGTCTGTGTTCGTCTCTGTGACTCCTAAACCAAAGGTTGAGCCCTTTGTTCCACTTTTGGCGGGCTTCTGTACAGAGACCCTCCAAAGTGGTGCCATTCTGTCTGGGTTACCACAGGGGTGTGGGAGGGGGTTTAGGCACCCTGGACCGAGTTGCCTTGCCAACTCCGGTCGCACTCTGGTGTGATTGGCCCAAGTGGTGAGCCTCCCCGCTCACCACTTAGGGTGTGTTTATTGACAGCTAGGCTGAATGAATGGGGGTTTTCTGCATAAAAGCAGGGCTTTTGGGACTGGATCTTCAGAAGTTGCCACAGGACCTAAGAATCCGACGAGGGTAACGGTGAGCCGACCTGCACGACGACACTTCCGGTGGAGCCCTGCGGAACCGACTCACCACTTCCCGACGACAGAGGAGATCTCCCTGCCGGAGAGTCTCTTCCCCTGACTGGTGGGAACAACCAGTCCCCTTTGCTTTTTCTTCGCTCCAGGACGCAGTGGTCGAATTGCCCGTGCAGAGCACCTCGGCAACCGGATAGCCACTACCCCTGTACCGCGACCAAAAGGTGGTGCCTTGTGACGGAGCACTCCGCGGCTGGTCTTTTCCCTGGTGGTGCACCGGACTTCACTTTTCTTCGACAACGAGATCATCTCTACTCTTGGCAAAGACCCGACGTGCATCCACCACCAGGAACAACGGCCCCGCCGGAGCTGTCTCTCCACAAACAAGGTACCGTGTCAGCCTGGCTTCCCTTTCTGCCGGATCGAGTGAGGTGTCTTAATCCTCACCTTTCCATTGGGTCGCCTCCAAGCTTTCTTTAACGTGTGGTTCTGAACTGGTTCCAAACTTTCCATAACACTTTGCGATAAAGACTCGAAGCGCATTTCCAGTGAGACACTTTTGGGACATATCGCCTTGCCTCTCTTCGAGTGGGCCTGGCCTCTGAACTTTGTGATCTACAGTAGACCCTGCCTTACTTGCTTTGCATTTGTCCGTAAAGTATTGGTACCGAGTTGACTTCATAACCTGTCTTACTTTTTCTCTCCCTACCTAACGAATACTAGAGTGCCATCTAGGTTAAAGCATACACCTCTGTCTGCAAATAAGTGATGCCGGTAAACCTAGACTTGTCGAACTATTGTTAGGGGGATTGATCTGTTTCTTCGTATAGTATTGTGATTGAAGTTGTTTTGCCGTATTAGTGCCAGAGTGTCGTTATAAAAAAATACCGTTATATCTTTACACCGAAGCCTTGTTGCGTGTTTGCTTGTCTTACTGTGTAGAATTGCCCTATGTTGTATACTCCACATACTGCCTAACTCTTCTTGAGGGAAGTCTGACTGCTCAGCCACAGCTACCAAGTGAATCTGTGTGGTACAGACTGCTACCAAGTGGGTTTACTGCCAAACACCTGTAGTCCTAAATCTTTTGCACTGGTCCCAGAGGGAACTGCACAGGTTTCCGCCTAACACTGATACCCATATCAGCGCTTCCTCCAGACATACTCTCACCGACATCCTCTTTGTCGTTCCTTCTCCAGACCTATGGACCCCTCATATGGTCTCTGTTCTTTCTTCTTTCTCCTCCTGTCCCATTAATGGTGGCACTCAGTGGGAGGTCCTTATGGCACCCTTCCAATCCTCCAAGACCATCATCAATTTGTATCTAAATGGTACCATGATGGTCCAGGGTTCTCAACCCAATCTCCTCTTTTTTTATAGGCATCTCCCACGTCTCATCAATATCCCCCCTTCTCCTTCCACTCCTTCTAACACCTCTCTGGCCCCTTTGTCTCCTCCGCGCCTCTCTGGCACCCACCACCTGCTCCACTCTGGACCCTATGCCACCTCCTTCTACTGCCACTGCCCCCTCTCAGGCCCCTCTATGTCCTTTGCTGGGTGTACCTTACTTCTGAACCCCACCCTGGAAGTCTTTGAAATGTGGCAACCTGCTCCATGTAGTTACTCTGAACTCTCACTCTGCTGTCAAAAATTCCTCTGACATTTGCCACCTCCTCGAAGACCTTGGCCTGGAAGTCCTCGCTCTCACTGAGACATGGTTTGAAGGCCAGCTCTGCCACAAGCTTTGACACTCTCCTCCCTGAGGGCTACAAGATCCTCTCTGAGCCCAGAACCAACAGGCCGGGAGGTGGAGTGCCCTGATTTTTCCGGCATGGGTCCCTGCTTCTGTCACTCCTTTGCAGGCCTACTCCTACTTTGAATGCCTAGTCTGCAGGCTGTCTATCTCTCCTGGCCTCTCTCTCTGACTGCGGCAACCATCTACAGGCCACCTGGCCAAGCCACCCTCTTCCTCTCAGAATGGGCTGACCTCTCTTCGTCCCTCCTTGCTACGGCCTCTCAGTTTATCTTCCTCTGAGACCTCAGCATCCACGTGGATGCTTCTAATCCCTTCTCTGGGCTCTTCCACAACCTATGCGATTCTCTCTCCCTTTCCATTCTACCCGCTGGTCCAACACACTCTGCTGGACACACCTTAGATGTTCCCATATCCTCTGACATGCCCCCTCTAACCCTCTTACCACTCCTCTCTCTTGGACTGACCACTTTCTGCTCTCTTCTCACCTGAAACTTCTTGCCCCTCAAGCAAAGCCTACCCCAGCACTGCTACCTTCCTTCTCGGTCATTCGGCCTATGAAGCTAGTGTCAGTGGAAGCCTTTGCCTCTACTTTCTCAGTTCCTCCTACTCCTGCGGCTGACTCACACTCTGACTCAGCCCTCTGTAACCTGCATCTTTCTATCTCCAATACTATGGACATCCTTGCCCCTGTCATGAGAATCTGTCTGAAGCCTACCTCCAAGTGCAACTCTTGGTATGACTCTGACCTCGACACCCTGAAACACAAGTGCAGGATAGCTGAGAGGAAGTGGGGGGCTTCAGGTGCATCCTCTGACAAACTGGCCTGCTGCCTGCTCCAAAGGCAATACAGACTCTCTGTCCTGTGCAAGAAGAGGGTCCATATCCAGATCTCTGCGGCCAGTAACACTGCTTAACTCTTTAAAATCTGCCAGGAACTGGCCAATCCTACTGCATTCTCTACCTCTCCTGTCCCTCACAGGCCCTCTGTACAGCTCTGGCCTCACATTTCAACACTAAATCTCAGGACATCCTGTCCTCGCTTTCCTCTTCCTCTCCCTGTACCTCTCTCAGGCCCACTTTGGCCGCCGTTCCCTCTCATATTCCTTTTTCCTCCTTCCCTCTGACAACACCTGACAATGTCTCTAGACAAGTGAAAGTGACACTATGAAAGTGTCACCCAAACACATGCTCCCCTGCTCTTCCAGAACCATCAAGGACCACATTGCCACCCTCGCTCCAGCCTTGATTGATTTTTCAATCACTCTTTTGCCACTGGATCTTTCCCCTCTCTCTTTAAGTACTCCTTTGTGTAACCCCTCCTAAAAAAAAAGCCTTCTGCTGATCCTACATGTCCGGCAAACTATTGCCCAATTTCTATCACTCCTTTCCTGGGAAAACCGCAGGAAAAGCTGCCCACCTGCCAGCTTACCCTCCACACTGAATCTGTTATATTAAAAGAACTAAACTTGTGGTCGTTGAATAAGGGTAATAGAGATCCTTTTCAGTCAGGCCTTGTTGCAGGCCTAGGCACATCTCCAAATATTATCACACTAAATATGTTGAAGTCGAAATACCTAGGATGAAGTCAAACTCTGTATTTGGCGTTTGTGGATTTCCATGTAGCCTTCCATTTGATCGACCGTCTATTACTGTATACCAAATTGATAAGATATGAATGTCCACCTTCGCTCTTGGATCTAATTAAGATGTTACACTCAGATACAACTATGCAGGTCAGACTCACACTGGAGGGACTCTTGTCTGCAGTGTTCAGGACAGAACGGGGACTGAAACAAGGTTGTATCTTGGCCTCCACATGTTCAACCTCTTTATATTGGACATTGGTGAGAAATTCGAGGAGGCTATAACGGATGCACCCAAATTGGGAAGCCAGAAAATAACCTGGCTTCTCTATGCGGATGATCTTGTCCTTCTCTCTCAGACACCAAGAGGGCTGCAAAATCTTTTGAACAAACTTGATGAGTATGCAAGCAAGAACAATTTGACTATAAATTCTGAGAAAACACAAATTGTAATCTGCCAGGGAAGAACAAACCTTAAAATGTCTGCTCAGTCGTGGACATTGTAGAGCTCCACACTCGCGGTAATACCACACTATAAATATTTGAGGTTTATAGTCAAAAAGTCGAAAACATAATGTCGAATAGCAAAAATGTCGAAAAAAAAATGTCGAATGTAAAAAAGTCGAAAAAACATACATATAATAGGAAAAGTCATAATTTCGAAAAAAAAATGTCGAAAAAAAATTGAAAACCCAAAACACTTTTTTTTTTTTTACCCAGATAGTAACATTTATTATGGGGGGGGGTCCCCCCCCAACCCCCCCATCCCAAACCCCTACCCCAACCCCCCCCCCTCCTCCCCATCCCCCCCACCCCCCATAGATATACCTTTAATTATTTTAAAAAAATCTTTAATATAATATTAAATAATTAATTAATTATTTAAAAAACCATCCCAAACCCCTATCCCCAACCCCCCATCCTCCCCATCACCCCCACCCCCCATGGAAATACCTTTAATTATTTTTAAAAAAAAGTTTAATAAAATATTTATTATTAACACATAAAATCGAAAAAAGTCGAAAAAAAGTCGACATTTTTTTTTTTCGACATTTTTGTTTTTCGACTAAATATTTTCGACATTTTTACTTTCGAATATATTGTATTCGAAATTATGACTGGATACCAATATTTGATGGTTCCCTTTAGTGGTTCTATTAACAACAGCACGTATGTAGCAAGTATGGATGCTAAAATCAGAACTTTGACACCACAAGCCAAAATATTGATACACAAATATGGCAAATTTACATTATCACACACTATGACCTTTTTTCAACAGAAGGTAGTGCCAATTGTGACGTATGTCTCTGACACTATGATGCCTAGAGAGAGAAAATTCTGGGATCAACTTGAAGCTCAGTTTTGGAAATCGTTATTGAGGCTTCCCAACTGTGCTGCGCTGGCCCTAATACGATACGAACTGGGTGCTCTCTCTGTATATAGTCAAGTTCTTTGGAAAATTTGCTTTTTGTATAGGAAATGTTTTATGGAGGTGGGAGTGAGGAATATTCTGTGCACAATAGCACAGTATGTTACAACATCAACAGAAAAATTCCCCAGGACATGGAACAAATGCATCTTAGATGCTGTAATTGATGCAAATGTCTCGATTGATATGCTAATAATGAACCCAGGAAAGGCAAAAATAAAATTTGACCAGTATGATTGGATATGCTCACAACAGCAATGTAAAGGTTATGCAGATTTTAACATTACCTTATTTGGACACAAAAGATTTTGGAACATGGCAGATTATCTAACAAAATGTCCATCAAATTTTGTTAGTATGCAATTTTTAAGAATAAGATTACATTTATGTCCAACAAATGAAATTTTAGCCAGAAGGAGGATTATACCGAAAAATCAAAACTTTTGTCATTTCTGTAAGAATCAAGAACAGAAAGAATTACATTTGGTGGTAGAATGTCCGGCATTGAAAGAAAAACATGAAAGGTATTTTAAAAATGTGTTTCATATTAACTGTCACCTGACGAAAGATGAAATATGGTGTACTTTATTTACTAGCGCAAGAATAGTGGTAAAAATTGCACTCGTACAGTGTGTAAATGTAATTTTACCAAGACAGTTGTAAGTTGAATAGAATGCAACTTCAAAAGAATTGTTTACTTTGCGTGATAAACCATGGTATGAGTTGTATATGAGTTGCAATCTATCATTTTTCATTTTTTCATTTTTCATGGTCAATATAATTCTTTTATGTAGTTAATTTTAATGTATAGTATAGGTGTGAATATTCAATAATGTAAAGAAGGAAATTTGCTTGTGATAATGAATTTTTGAAAGGTTGAATAATTCAGCCAAACAAATAAATAAAAATGTAAAATTTTAAAAAAGAATCTGTTGGCTGCCTCCATGACCATCAATCCGACTTCAGAGAATTCAGAGGCAGGTAAACTGCTCTCCTGAACACCTGTGAAGATTTGCTCTCTAACCCCGACACCGCTCTCCCACTGTCCTCATCCTCCTTGACCTTTCCTCTGCTTTCGACATGGTCAATCATGCCACCCTGATCAACAGACTCTGTGTGAACCTGGGCATCAAGGATCAGGCCCTGGTGTGGCTGACCGCCTTCTCCTGGACCGTCCCACCAGGTCCAACTTAGGTCCTTTCTCTCCACCACCTCTCTCTCCACATGTGGTCTTCCCCAGAGCTCTATCCTCTCCCCCTGGCTCTTCAATAGTTATCAGGCCCCTTTGGACTACCTGATCTCCACCTTCTCTTCTAACTTTCAGTGTTATGCGAATGGAACTCAGCTTTCCTTCAGGCTTCCCTCAACCTCCTCTCCCCCCAGGCTAACTTCTGACTGTCTATCCGCCGATTCAGGATTGATGCGCCTCCAACGATCCATGCCTTAATCCCAGTGAGACGGAAATCCTTCTCATTGGAACCCCTGCTCCCACTTTCCCTCTCTCACTCTGGCCTCCCTGCTTGGGCCCTCTACTCTCTCCTTCTCTCCTCACATCACAGACCTTGCGAAAAAGGCCCACTTTCAGCTGCACCACCTCAGAGGTAATCTGCCTTTCCTAACTTTCCCACCAAAGCTCACTGTCTCCATAGCTCTGGGTCTATCCAGGCTGTACTACTGCAACAGCCTCTTTCTTAATCTGCCTACCACTACTCTTCACCCCATGCAACTAATCCAGAACAGGGCTGCGATACTTATCACTGGCCTCAAGCCCAGGGACTGTATCTCTCCAGCCCTGAAATCTCTCCACTGACTCACGTTGGCAACAGGGATCAAGTGTTAGACCCTCTGCATGATCGATAAGACTTTCTGTGGCCAGTTGCTGCACTACGTCCAACTCTCTCTTCCGAAATACCTTCTTTCTAGAGTCCTTTGCTCAGCTACCTCCAACTCTCTGAGGGTCAGGCACTTCTCCAGGCAGAGAGTGGGGGGTAGTTCTCTCTCCTCTGCAGATGCCTCCCTCTGAAACGGCCTCCCCACCTCTCTCATATTTGAGTCGGAGTACCTGAAGTACTGGAAGCAACTCAAGACACTCCTTTTCTCCTCTTCCTTCTCTCCCTTGCTCTCTTGCTACCTTACTTGCCTGCTGCGCTGACTAGTTGCTTGGTTCCCTCAGAGTATCACTGGGTACCAGGCTCCTTCCATGACCAGTCTTCCTTTGCACTGCCTCCTGGCATACCACAAACTTAAGGGCTGTAACTGTAACCCCTACAGTACCCTGCCTCCTTCCACTTACCTAGAGCTGCACTGCCCTGGCTGCACTTACTCAGAGCCATGCTCCACTGACCACACTTTCCCCTTTCTTCTCCCTTGCACTTCCTCCTCTGCTTCCCCTTGCACTTCTATTGTCGTAGTTGCATGATCTAAATGACACAAGTCCTGGTACAGTGGTCTTCAAGCATTTTAGGTCTGGGCCAAATAGCTTTGAACTATTGCGTGCCATCACTGCACCCTACTCCCAGTATAGTCCCTGGGCTCTCCCCACCATTCTCCCACCACACTGCCTGTGCTCCCCCACTCTGCTCCCAGCTCAGTGCCAGGGCCAGTGGTGGCTGGTGAATTTTGAATTTTTTAAGTCCAAGATTACACATATTTCCCCCAGATATGCCAGATATGCGAGGGAGCCCAAACCAATCAAGGGTGTTAAAATGGTGCATTTTAGAGCAAGAAAATGGTGTAAAAAGTCAAACAGTTTGCAATTGGTGCTGGGGGGCTAGGGGACAGGCATGATATTTTTTATTGGACATCAAAACGTCCCCCAGCCTTGCATGGCTCAGTGAGCATTGTAAGTGACTTCAATCCAGCAATCCAACTAAGTCAATGCTTAGGATGGGATGCCCAACGGAAGCCCTTTTTTTATGTATATTTATGTCAAAGTTGTTTAAATCTGGATGATGAACCCTTGTATAACGCCCCCCTCTTTGAATCCCCCTGACCTCACTGAGCCAAGAAGTAGGCTTGTTTTGCAAATTAAAAGATTTATTTGAAGAATGAAACAATATATAGATCACACTTTTATGAATAAAATAATATTTGGATAGCACACTTATGAATATGGACGGTAATCAACAATGGGTAATATTACAAAATTGACAATCTCTTTAATCACTTAGGAGTATGAATATGAAGGATACTGTAGCAGAGAATACCTTATATGATTCAAGGAAATGCAATGATGGGAAAGAATGCAACACAGAAATAACTTGATATGATTTCAATCAAAAGATAATGTGATCACTTTTTCCCCTGTGACTACTCACTCCCCCCCTATGCAATATGAAGAGATGGAAATGAGGGCATACAGGTTTCAGGAATACAATCAAGAATGCAGTTCAATTCCAGTTCCCCCCAGCAAGTTTAGAGAAAACAGGTATGAATTAAAAAAAGGCAAAAACACTTGAGAAAGTGATTGCAATGGATGGGAAAATCTGCTAAATTGATTTTGATTTACTAAAAGAGATTCAGGACGAGTGATAGTTACTTTAGATTGGTTCAGGTCAACACTAGCAGTGATTCATGAATGATTATCAAATTGGAAACAAAATTCAGCAGTTGCAAAGCTAAATTGCAATTCGCTGCAATTTGTCTGTGTGCGTACATCGCGATTACGGAAAAACTATAATAAATGTCGTTTTGGGTTTGTTGGAAAGCTCCGGATCTGAGCTTTAATATGACAGTTAAATCTCGCTTCTAGGACGTGCGGTTCAAAAGATATGGATGTTTTTGTGAAGGTAGATTTTCAGAAATAAAGTCAAGATTTCAGAATGACAGATGGCGCTTTAAAGATTTGGAATCAACAGGATGAACACAGGATTCTATAATGCAGTTCTGGATAGGTTGAAATGAATGGAAGAGGATTACTTTAAACTAAGAGATTGGTTCTGTACAGTTCTAGACTAGATACTCACTCCTAGTTTTTGAATGGAATGCGCCTCATCAAAGATCTGGTCAATGGTTTGGCTTCACTCTCGCCACCAGACATGTCTCAGGCCCTCTGGATTCTGCTCTCAGCACTGCACGGTGGTCTGGGTCTCTTGAACTGGATCTGACGGGTCTGGATACAGCACTGCTCTCTATGGGTCTGGATCTGGGTTCTAGCACAGGGTTCTTAGCTAGAAGCAAACAGCACGGCCCGGCTGTTGAATGGTTTGGTAAGGTCCCATGGAAGTTTAGGGGTTAGAATCAGGTTCCAAAAGATTCTGAAGGCCTGCTGAGAAGGATTCAGCTTGTGAATTAGGCCTTTGCTTCAGGGTTCTAGAGCTTGGTTTTAGAGTCTGGATTCTAAGTTCTTGTCTCTTGATCTAGATCTGGAGTCTCTATCTGGATATTGTCTGGATCTGGTCTGGCAGAGTGCTTCGCAGGAATCGGTGAGTAGTGGAAAAAATGAGTGTCCTATCTGTCCTAGGCTGTCTCTTTTCATGTGTTTTCAAAGCGGGTGTGGAGGCTGATTCTACATGCCCAACCCCCTAAGGATTTGATAGGTCAGAGAATCTCCTGTCCCCTGATTGGAGAAAAGAGTAGTGTGTCATGCTGTGTCATCAGGTGTCATGTTTATGGCTTAAGGAAAGAACACTCCCCTTTGCTTTTACCTAGAAAATCAATTTTTCATAACAAACATATTTCCCAGATACGCAAGTTGTTCATAATACATATACACATCACATATTTCTTAAGGTAGATTCTGTTCAAGTCCCATGTTCCTACGAGCTTGGGTTCAGAAATGACAACTTATTCGCGCTTTTGGTGGGTATCGCAATATTGGTTCTGCACCAAATTTTACACATGCATGCAGATCCTCTCTGGGCATATTACTGTAAGTTCTTATGTTCATAGCAACAACACTGCAGCTACAATATTCATAAATTACGGGGTTTCGTCTCAGAACAACATAAAGCGTCCAGCTTAGTCTTGAACTGTGAGTGAATTTGTCACTTTAAGAATCCCAAACTTTCATATGTTTGTCAGCTTGTTACAATATTTTAGAAACATTTCCCTTAAACATATATTTGGTGCAATGTTAAATCCACATCCCAGTCTGGTCCGCCCCCAGAGCTGGGTGAGTCAGATGGTCACATAGCCTGCCTTCCTGCTAGAGCAGTTGTTGACCAGGCACACCCAAATCAGCATATTCTATTCAGTCAAGGAATCCATTGTCTCTTTTTCCTGCCAGCAGGGGAAATCTCCTCCTCTCACAACAGTTCTAATTAACATGTCCATGTGATATCCTCTCCTGTTGGTAGGAAGGCCAGGTGTGAAGGATTCCCATGGACAGAAGACCTCTTGAAGTTTTAATTAAATCAGACTACCTTCTGATCAGTTGCACAGAGTTCCTTGTGAAAAAAACATACATTTATAAACTTAAAATATGCAATATATCTTTAAATCAAGTCTTTTTCAGAATGAAATCACTGTGTGGCACTCTATATGGCATTTTGATGGAATTATCTTCTTTGGCATATTTAGCTTCTGACACACAGCTCTCCTGTCAGAATTTAGAGATCGCCAGCACCTGTCGGAGGCAAGCAACGGTACTGCACCCATTTTTGACAGCTGTCTTTCCATCAATATCTTTAAAAAGGGGATTTTACTTTGATAGCATAGGATTCTTGCTGATATTGTACTGATGTGGATTCTTGCAGTAGAATAATGTGGAACACCCAACAAGAAGGTTGGATCTTTTTGGTGATTTGGGCGCCATGATTTTAGCACATTTTGACAATCAAGAAAATGAATTCCCAAACAGTTCTGTGTTGCTTTTGGCAATCAGCATTGCTTTTTCCAAGTGGTTTCAGGCTGCTTTGTGGATGGCCCATTGGTGGTTTTAGGCAATGATCTCCTGTTCTCCCTTAAATAAGCAAAAGTGGATGGCAGCCTATCTTTCAGATTTTTACAGTGCATTTTTGGCTGGTTTTGAGCGAGCAGCATGCTTTCCAGTGGCCATTCTGATGTTTCTGCTGCCAGCAATGCACAGTACTGTTGCAGGGCTTGGATGAGTGGGTTGATGCATCCCACAAGCCCCCCTCTTGCGATGGCGTTGATTGTCAATCAATGGAACTCGCAAGACTGGGATGTCGGCCTCATCTCTCCGGATTCCAAAATGGCAAAATCCATTGTCTTTTCCACCATCAGGGGTGGATAGATCGGTTCTCCTTGCCAGTCCTGATGGGAGTATTGAGCAATACCCCGGGCCCCTCTGATCTTTTCTCTCGGTCCCCGGTCATCCTCCTTGGTCAGTCTCCATGGTTTATCTCTCCTAGGATGACAAAGCAACAAGGCAATAACATATTCATAGACATTTCCCCACCACCATTAATGTAGTGGGGTGGGCATATACATTTTATAAATCAGGAGACATGTGCATTCTTATTATTGTATTTTATAGACTATATGTGGAATATTTTAGGGTTGGAATTTTATTGATCTGGAGCGGCCCCCTCTGGGGTTCGAGGGGACTCCTCCAGTTGCTGCAGAGTGTGCCTGGGATGGCAACACTTTAGATGATTAATATGGACCCACTTATCTTCCCCCTCTGATAACTGCCTTTGGGGATGCAGATCTTGTAGACGACTGGTGAGATCTTGTCTACAATTTCAAAAGGGCCCTTCCAGGCAGGCAGAAATTTCCGCTGTTTGGCCTGGTTCCTTTGGAAATTGTATAGATAAATCCGGTCTCCTACATTGTATTCTTTCCTAGTAGTCTTCAAGTCATAGTGGGTCTTCATGCTATCGGCTGATCTTTCTAGATTTCGCTGAGCATAGGCAAAGGCATGCTGAAGGTGTTTTCTTAAATTTTCAATATACTCATGAGTTGTGGAGGCATTGATCAATGTCTGCTCTTGGGTCCTGTAAAGCAGATGCTGGGGAAGCACCATCCTGCATCCAGTCATCAGCTCAAATGGTGACATTTTAGTTGCAGATGAAGGGGTAGTTCTGATGGCCATTAGGACCAGAGGTAATCGGATATCCCAACTTGGCCCAGAAACTGGCACAAACTTTTTTAAGATGCTCACAATGGTTTTGTTGTAACGTTCTACTGCCCCACTAGAGGCTAGTTGGTAAGCAATATGTAGCTTCCTTTTAACCCCAAGTATCTCCCACATCTTTGTCATTACTTCGCTGGTGAAATGGCTACCTCTGTCTGACTCAATACTTTGGGGTAGTCCAAAACAAGAAAAGATGTGGTTGATCATCAGGGCAGCTGCTGTTTCTGCCTTGCAGTTTGGGGCCGGGAGACATTCCACCCATTTAGTAAACAAGCATGTCACAGTCAACATGTACTTATTCCCCCTGGAGGAGCGAATCACGGGCCCTATAAAGTCGACTTGCAAATCTGACCATGGCAGTGGCATCCCCCTCTTTTGGAGAGGCGCACGGTGTGTGAGGGATGTTGGCTGAAATTTTCCACACACAAGACACCCCTTCAAGTATTGGTCGAGGTCCTGCCCCATGTGTGGCCAGTATGCAACCTCTCTTAAGATTTGAAGTGTTGTGTGAAACCCCCTATGACCGCTGTGGCCGCATCATGGGCGTGATTTAACATCAGACTTCGGAATGAGGTAGGAACCACCCACTGATCATGGCCAGCTTGGGATTTCCTTACCAACAAACCGTCTTGGATTCGGAACATTTTTGGACATTTCATCAACACTCTGAGGTCCTCTTTCCCTATGTAATCGGTATCCATCAGAGGAAAGTTCTCAGGGTCCTCAATGTGTTGGTAAAACTTGTTAATTATTGGATCCCCTTTTTGAGCCGTAATCAAATCAGCATCTGGGGTCTCCTTACTCCATTGTTCAGTTGAGAGATCATTGTGAGCATTTGTCTGGGACCTAGTGATAGCAGTGACCTGGATTTCCCCCAACAGGGACTTGATCTCTATTAGATCCCCTTGGATGGCTCCGGTTTTGGCCAGCTGATCAGCTAAGTCGTTTCCAGTTTTGTCTGGTCCCTCTACTTTGGAATGACCCTTGATCTTTTTCCACTAAATGGTCATCCCATTCGAGGTGACCAGATCGTCAATATTTTGAATTAACTTCCCATGTTTCAAGGGTTTGTTATTAGCACATAGCATGCCTCTGGTTTTCCAATTAACCAGGTGCTCCATGAACCCGTTCCATACATAATCCGAATCTGTGATTATGACCAGTTCATGAAGTTGACGTTGGACAGCAGTGAGGATGGCTTGATGCACAGCCATCAACTCTGCCACTTGACTACTCAGGGACCAATCTTGTACCCAGCGGAGGGTTCTGGGGACTCATTCACCCATGCATTCCCTACGCCGGCCACAAGTTCTTTTTCCCCGTTGTCAACATGGTAAGAGCATCCATCCACATAGACAGTGGGCATTCCCTCACATTTGTCTTCTTCAAAGACTTTGTGTGGGGAATTAAGGTATGCCTCCATGTTGTCCTTGATTTTTAGACTTTCGTCCTCGAGACAGTTTTCTCTGGCACAATCATGCAAGTCAGCCAGACCTTGCGCGAGGGGACTCTTCTTGTTTTGGCCATATCTGACCTCCACAGGAAAGCCTTGCATTGACAGAATCCAGGAAGTAATTCGGCAATTACTCACATTTTCGTCCCGGATTCTGTCACTTTGGAGATATTGCAGAGGCTGGTGTGGAGTCTCCACTATGATGTGTTCCCCCTGGATAAACGGGCTGTAATTCTTCAATGGCCACACCTTTGCCACGAGTGCCTTCTCACAATCATTGCATTTTTCCTCCACAGAGGATAAAGTTTTACTCGCATAGGAGATTACTTTATTGACCTTGTCATGCTTTTGGTATAATACTGCAGTCAAGCATGTATTAGAGAGCCCTGTCTCCAAGCAAAACTCCTTGTTTCTGACAAGGTAAGCTAGGCAAGGCGCTTGTGAGAGGCTTCTTTTGAGTTGTCTTACTGCCTCGGCTTGTTCTGGACCCCATTCCCACTTGACCCTCCCGTCAAGATATGAATCAGGGGTCTGGTGATCTCTGCATAGCCCTCAACTAACTTTCTGCTGTAATTAGTTAGTCCAAGGGGGCTCCTTAGTTCCCGCAGAGTTGTGGGGTCTTTCAGTTTCTGAAGTGCTTCCACTTTCTTTTCCTGGGAACAGAGACCCTGATGAGTAATCTCATGCCCCGAGAAATGAACACGGGTTCTACACCACTGTGCTTTCTGAAAGGAAAGTTTTGCTCCGGTGGCCCTCAACTGTGTCAGAACATAACGGATCTCCGCTATGTGTTCCTCAACAGTTGAGCTCTTGATGAGGACATCATCTATATAAGCCAGCTTACCCCTTGCACCCAGGTCGGGCATGGTCTTGTGTAGGAAAATGTTGAATTCATTGCCGGAGTTGATGTATCTGAAAGGAGTCCGGGTCCATGTGTACTGCTGTCCCCCAAAGGTAAAAGCCAGCTTGTATTGGTCCTCCCTACATCACAGGCACAGTCCAGTATCCATTGGTCAGGTCTATTGCAGTGAATACCTGTGACCCCTGGATCTGGGCCAGCCCTTGGTCAATGTAGGGAAGAGGCCATCGGGAAGTATGGACCCGTTTGTTGAGCTCCCTAAGGTCGGTGCAGAGTCTCCACTGGCCTTTTGGCTTCAATATCCCCATCACCGGATTATTGAAGGTGCTGTGGACTGGACGGATGATCCCGCGGGACTCAAGTTTCTTAATTATTTCAGTAAGGGACTCCATTGATGTGAGAGGCAAGCAATATTGCTTCACAAACACTGGAGTCATGCCCGGGTCTGTGGGAATTGTTGTTGTGTGGATGTCGGTGTGACCACAGTCATATGAGTTCACCGCAAAGAGATCTTGAAAATCCAAGAAAACTTGTTTCAGCTTTTGCTTCTTCTCCAGAGTCACACAGGCATCAGCTAGGTTGACTCTCTCTTCAACCATCTGCCTGAAGCCTGGAAAGACTTCTGGTTTCGCTATCTCAGCAGCCTCCTCCAGCTGGGTTGAGAAGTCCCTGGTCAGAGTGCTGATTTGGACTGGTGGCTTCAGGTGGGAAAGGCAGCCATCATGGACCTGGAAAATCACCTCATCCCTCCTTAAGTCACAAGTCACATCTTCCTTACCATAAGGGCAGGAAGTGTACACCAGGAATTTCCCCTCATGCCGGGTAAAGATCCTGTCTGGTGTTGTGTTGTCATCACCGTCACTGTCAAAACAGTCCTTGGGGATTGGTCCTAACAGTTAATTGCCTAAATCAATGGAAAAATGTCGGTCATCAACCGCCATTCCAATAATGGTGCCTGCGACTAGAGTGATACTCTTTAAGTCGCTGTTATGCACCTCTATTGGAATGGTGTCATGTTCTACATTGACTAATGGTGTTGGGTTTACCCCCAACCCTTGCTGTTGGAGAGAAGCATTTAGATTAATATAAGCATCAGGGTTTTTCAATTTCTGTCCTCTTAACTTTCACTTCCAGGTAGAATTGTCGGGTCCTTTCTGAGATGGTGACTTCCTCTCCAATCTGAATTTCCACTGCATAAGGTAGCAATTGAGCTGACCTAAATGCTTTCTCTGGATCATCAAAGCCCATGGGATTATCCGCTAATCGGGACCAAGCTTTGAAGTTTTTTTGGTCCAAACTAATGGCAAAGCGATTGAAAATGTCGCTGCCTAAGTAAAAGGCGGCAGTGACGTCTCGCACGACCCAACAATTATGGACTATGCTCCTGTTGCCAATGGAGATTTTGAGCATACTCCTGCTTGGCAGGTGATGTTTGGAATTGGGTGCTTCCAGATCCATTTCCCATTTGTCTATCAGTTTGAATGTGTGGAATGGCTGGATCTTTTGGGAGTTGGCGGAACATGGCTTCGCTGATGAAGCTCTTACCGTTGTTCACACACACTCGGGTGAGAACAGAGTCCTTCTCATCATTTAACTGAACAGGGATGAACAACTGCTCTCCAATTTGCTCAATATCAGCCAGGCTCTGAGCTGATTTCTCAACTTTTAGGACTATAGGAGTGGGAATGTCTGATTGTGGATTGGTAAAGAATTTCAGAGTGTTTCCTTCCAGTGTGGAATACCACCTTAAACTGGAACGAAGGTTGATTTTCAGAAATAGAGAGGACCCCCCCATCACCAGTTTGTCGTCCTACTGCTATTACTGTCAAGTCTGTAATTTGGTTGTTCTGGAAGTGAAATTCTACTTGGTCAAATTTTTGTTCAACCATGTGGCATGTGCCGTTTAAACTAACCTGGTTCACACTCTGTTTTAATTTTATTGGTCGGCTAGTCTGGGTCCAGAGGACCTTGTTCACGCAATCTATTAGGGGTGACAACCTTCTCAGGAGGTCATTCCCTAGTAAACAAGGGGTGCCCTCTGGAGTCACTACTATGACCGGGTATTTCACCTTGTGTCGCCCAATTTTAATGTCCAAATCCGCAGTCCACTTGACGGGAATCTCCTTCCCGTCAAAGTTCTGAAGTTGTCAAGGAAGAGAGGTGAGAGGAATTTGGTATTTCTCCCCCCTTCCTGAATTTAGTTCATCAAAGGCCTTTCTGGACAGAAGGGTAGCTTGGGATCCAGATTCCACCCATGCCAAAATTGTCCCCTGCTCCTGTACTTGTACCGGGGCATAGTATCTTCCCTCCTTCTCCGCAAGGGGGCACAGATAATGCACATTTTTGGACAACTGGTGGGCTAATTTTCTGGTTTTGGACATGGAGAGAGAAGAGATTTGGGCAGAATTCTGTGGGGAGTCTTGGGAATCTGAAAGAAATAGTTGGCAACTAGAAGTAGGAGAAGTTTTGGGTTCCCCTGGTTCCGGTTCTGGGCCGCCCCCCCCTTTTTGGAGGCAGTCACCAGGATGGGTTTGAACCAGGGGATTTTCTTGCTGTCAGTTCTGGGATGGGATGATGGGCGGTGCTAGCTCAGTCTCCACATCTACCCAGTCTGGATGTGAATCCCTTGGGACCCATTTTTCTTTGGGAGGAGTTCCCTCATCTCTGAAGGAGAAGATCCTTTTCCCAGGATCCTCTGAGGATCCCTCTCCCTCAAATTGGAAGATCTGTTCCTCCTCCTCAAAGTGAGTCTGTTTGGGTCCTTTGTTTCTCCTACCTCCTCTCTGCTCCTTGGGTGGCAGACTTTCAGGGGTAGGAGATTTTGTTTCTGGTTCCTGGGTTTCTAGGGGCTGTTTACAAGTGGGGAAGGAAGCTTCCTCCAAGGCTTTACACCCCCATTACTCTTGTGCCTCCTCCCTGGGAACCGGTGAGTTGTCGGGGTGCTGCACCCGTCATTGTTCTGGAGCACCAGGTCCAAAGTTTGGGGCATCTTGCGCCGGCATGCCCATCTGAGGGTTCTGCTGGGCCCTCAGCATGTGACCCAGATCCTGTGCCATATTTTGGACCTGGCGCTCTAACTGTGAAACCCGCTCAGGCTGATACAGGCTTCTGTTTTCTCCCCTGGGCTGATCCCGGGAAGGTTAGCTATCCCTTCTCTGGTAGTACCCCGGGTTGGGAAGATTTGGGTACCCTCCACCCTTGGCCTCCCCTCTCCCGATAAGGTGGTCTGGACTGGATGATTTTGGGGTTGGAAGTTGGGTGGATACCTGGGGAAAAAGTTCTGCCCAGGGTTTGGTGAATTTCTGCCCTCCTGGGGGAAGTTAGGAGGGAAGTTCCCTGGGTTAGGTGCTTGGTTGGATCCCCCTCCTTGGGCTGGAGGAGTCCACACATAACCCAGGATGGGTCAGTTTCCCTTGTAGCGGGGACTTACATAGTCAGGGCAGTGAGGGACCCCATTTGTGGGACTACCTCCTTGGCTCCCTGTCTGTGACTGGCCCGAGGGCCTTGTGGGCTTGGAATTATTCTGTGCAGGCAGGTTTTTAGGCCCCCCATCTCCAAATCTAAAATGGGGGCAACCTTTACCTCTGCCTCCTTGGCAGCAGCAGGGGTGCTGGATGGTTTGGTGCTTTTCTGAGCATTACTTTTATTTTCTATGGGCTTCTGCGCCTCATAGATTCGGGTGGCCTGTTCAATGACCCAGTCTAGTGACCTTTTCACATGAAAATCTTTCACTAGCTGGGTCATGATGTATTTGGGTAAGGCATGGAAAAACGTATTTACAAATTTTTTACTGTCCGTGTGCACCCTTTTGGTAGTCTGCGCAAAGGCACGCTTCAACTCCTGCACAAATTCTTGTGGGGCCTGATCCTCCCCACATTGTAAATTGTAGGCCGCCTTGCAAGCCTCTTGGGGATTTCTATGAACAGAAAAGTGCTTTAAGATGGCCGCCCTATATGTGTACCATCTTGAATGGTTTTGGTCCTCCAGCCCCGCAATGAAACTGGAGTATTCTGGGGAGAATGTCCATTTTACGTACTGAATGCAGCTACTGCTGTCTTTCAAAGGGAAAGTCTCCATCATTTGCTCAAAGAGCTCCAAGTGTTCCCAAACAGAATACGTGGAGTTCTTAAGATAAGGAGTGATGGCACTCCTTATTCCTTTGATCTGTTTTAAGGGGTCCTTAAGCAAGGCCCTGTTTGCCTTATTGGCCTTCTTGGTTCAGGTAACCCTGGTCCATTCATCCTCTGACTCAGAGCCACTGCTCCCAGAGGTGCCTGTTTGATCTCCCAGGTTTTCCCGGATTCTGCAAGCCTGGGAATGGCTGGCAGAATGTGGGGACCTAGTCTCCTGTGTCCTGGGATGCTCAGAGGAGTCTTCTGATTCCTCCTTGCTCCCAGGATTTGATGGGTACCCCCCCACTGACCTAACTGGGCAGAGGTTTTCAGGATACCCTTAGTGGGCCTACTCTCCCGGGGTTCCCTACTAAATTGCACTGTACTTGGGTGCCCATACCCGGATGCCCGCCCATCCATTCCTGGGAGGTACTGGCCTATGAGCCCCATACTTCTGACTGGATAGTAATCTGCCATCCCTTGGCCCTGGGCTCATGTGCGCCAGGGGACATGGGGGTGGCACAGTCCAGGGACTAGGAGAGATGGAGGCCTCTGGTACTTGGGCTCCTGAGGTTAAGCTCAGGTGTTTCCCTTTCCCAGCGAACCTCATCTCTATTAGCCCCTGCTCCCTGTTGCCCTGCCAGAGCCTGTGCTTTCAGTTCCTCAATCAAGGCCTTACTAGACTCTATCAGTCTCTCCTGCATGGCTACCTGTTGCTGGAGCCTATCATTGTGCTGACAGAGAGCCTCATTTTCCCTCTGTGCTTCCTGGTTGGTCCTGGAGTGCTGGACCAGTTTTTGCTGCAGGAGGGTTACCTCCTGAGTCCCATCCCTACTGGCCTACTCCTTTCTTGCCAGAGCATCTTCCACCCTCCTGGTGTGCTCCAACAAGTTTTGATGCTCTTTTTGGAGATCACCAGTCCCCGGAGGGCCAGGTTATTTTCTTCCAGCTTCCATTTTAAGTGGCAGACTTCCTGGCCTAAGGTGTCCCTTTCCTGAGCAAGAGCCTGCCTCTGTGCCATCAGGTCGTCCCTCTGCCTTTGAAGGGCACCAGCTTTCTGGCGCTCTTCATCAAACTCTGCCTGGGTATCCAGGTCTTTCAAAATCAATGTATTGCTCTCCTCTTTTTCTTTATCCAATTGGCTTTTCAGGGTGGCTACCTGCTTTGTGCATGCCCTGTTGAAATCTATCTGTTGCTCCAGCTTTTTCTGGCTCTGCAGTAGGGAGTCCAAACCTTCTTGATACTCCTTCTGCAAGGCCAGAATTCTGGTATCCTGGTCTGCCCTTTCCTGTTGCAGGATACCCATGTCCTCTTTTATTTTAACTAGATGCTGCCTACTTTCGTTTTCTGACTCCTGGCTCCTCTGCAGGAGGAGTCTTATTATAAAACAAAGAGGTGCCTGATTATAGTCCCTGGTCCTTCAGGCGTCATATAATAGTCAACATAGATTGGACCAACGGAACAGGGAATAGCCTCTCAATACATTTATTTATTCAATAATACCAATAAATGTTCAATTATCAATTTCTAAAAAACTTTTATTTGCGTATCAAATTCATAGAAAATACTGATAAAACATTTGGACAAACAAATATCTACAAATTCCACTCATACTGATTCACTCCTACCATTCATTCTACTTTTTGCTTTTTTGTATCAAATTACTGACATATATGTCTTTTGGCCTCATATATGGACGGCCTCAAGCTCTATTTACACAGTGAACAAAAGTTCTGATCAGATTGGGCCTTCTCTAATGCCATCAGTTGCTTACTTGCCAGATCTTGGCCTACAGCACATTTGTCCTGTATGGCTCCCATATATAAATATAAATATGCCGCTACCCTGGCAATCTTGCTGTGCTCATCCTTGGCCTTCGGGGCCATGTATAGTTCACTCAGGGCCATGTGTGGGGACCCTGATCTCTCAGATATCTAACCCAGTTGCAGTGACCTGTTGTGTGATTGCCTGCAACCACACATTCTGGTCCTGCTCAGTCCATTCACCTCTCACAAATAACTTATGCAAAAGGTGCTCTGTAGCTATCTTGATATCTACAAATGTCGCCATTCTGGAAATTGATTTCCTTGCTGACTTATAGAAGTTTATTATTTTATTTTGCAAAACAGACCGTTTCCTGAGAGTGTTCCTTTTTGAGGAGTGCTTTTACAGCGTAACACAGCATGGTAGTCCAACAGGATTTATGTATCCTATTAGTTAGCACACTGTAATAAGCTGCACAAGTGGTAGATCTAATCCAGAATCCCCGGCTACCGAGCCCCTAATCTGTAAGTGACTTCTATCCAGCAATCCAACTAAATCAATGCTTAGGATGGGATGCCCAATGTAAGCCATTTTTTATATATATTTATGTCAACGTTCTTTAAATCTGGATGATGAACCCTTGTATAACGCCCCTCTCTTTGAATCCCCTGACCTCACTGAGCCAAGAAGTAGGTTTGTTTTGCAAATTAAAAGATTTACTTGAAGAATGAAACAATATATAGATCACACTTTTATGAATAAAATAATATTTGAATAGCACACTTATGAATATGGACGGTAATCAACAATGGGTATTATTACGAAATTGACAATCTCTTTAATCACCTAGGAGTATGAATATGAAGGATACTGTAGCAGAGAATACCTTATATGATTCAAGGAAATGCAATGATGGGAAAGAATGCAACACAGAAATAACTTGATATGATTTCAATCAAAAGATAATGTGATCACTTTTTCCCCTGTGACTACTCACTCCCCCCCTATGCAATATGAAGAGAAGGAAATGAGGGCACACGGGTTTCAGGAATACAATCAAGAATGCAGTTCAATTCCAGTTCCCCCCAGCAAGCTTAGAGAAAACAGGTATGATTTTAAAACAGGCAAAAACTCTTGAGAAAGTGATTGCAATGGATGGGAAAATCTGCCAAATTGATTTTAATTTACTAAAAGAGATTCAGGATGAGTGATAGTTACTTGAGATTGGTTCAGGTCAACACTTGCATTGATTCATGAATGATTATCAAACTGGAAACGAAATTCAGCAGTTGCAAACAAGAAACAGCTATTTTTAACAGTGGTGAAATGGAGCTAAATTGCAATTCACAGCAATTATTCTGTGTGGGTACATTGCGATTATGGAAAAACTATAATAAATTGGAATAATTTTTGGGTTTGTTGGAAAGCTTAGGATCTTAGCTTTAATATGACAGTTAAATCTTGCTTCTAGGACGTGCGGTTCAAAAGATACAGATGTTTTTGTGAAGGTAGATTTTCAGAAATAAAGTCAAGATTTCAGAATGACAGATGGCGCTTTACAGATTTGAAATCAACAGGATGAACACAGGATTCTATAATGCAGTTCTGGGTAGGTTGAAATGAATGGAAGAGAATTACTTTAAACTAAGAGATTGGTTCTGTACAGTTCTAGACTAGATACTCACTCCTGGTTTTGGAATGGAATGCGCCTCGTCAAAGATCTGGTCAATGGTTTGGCTTTACTCTCGCCACCGGACAGGTCTCAGGCCCTCTGGGTTCTGCTCTCAGCACTGCACGGCGGTCTAGGTCTCTTGAACTGGATCTGATGGGTCTGGATACAGCACTGCTCTCTCTGGGTCTGGATCTGGGTTCTAGCACAGGGTTCTTAACTAGAAGCAAACAGCACGGCCCGGCTGTTGAATGGTTTGGTTAGGGCCCGTGGAAGTTTAGGGGTTAGAATCAGGTTGCAAAAGATTCTGAAGGCCTGCTGAGAAGGATTCAGCTTGTGAATTAGGCCTTTGCTTCAGGGTTCTAGAGCTTGGTCATAGAGTCTGGATTCTAAGTTCTGGTCTCTGGATCTAGATCTGGAGCCTCTATCTGGATATTGTCTGGATCTGGTCCAGCAGAGAGCTTTGAAGGAATCGGTGAGTAGTGGAAAAAATGAGTGTCCTATCTGTCCTCGGCAGTCTCTTTTTATGTGTTTTCAAAGCGGGTGTGGAGGCTGATTCTACATGCCCAACCCCCTAAAGATTTGATAGATCAGAGAATCTCCTGTCCCCTGACTGGAGAAAAGAGTAGTGTGTCATCCTGTGTCATCAGGTGTCATGTTTATGGCTTAAGGAAAGAACACTCCCCTTTGCTTTTACTTAGAAAATCACTTTTTCATAACAAACATATTTCCCGGATATGCAAGTTGTTCATAATACCTATACACATCACATATTACTTAAGGTACATTCTGTTCAAGTCCCATGTTCCTACGAGCTTCGGTTCAGAAATGACAACTTATTCGCGCTTTTTGTGGGTTTCGCAATATTAGTTCTGCACCAAATTTTACACATGCATGCAGATCCTCTCTGGGCATATTACTGTAAGTTCTTATGTTCATAGCAACAACACTGCAGCTACATTATTCATAAATCACGGGGTTTGGTCGCAGAACATCACACGGCGTCCAGCTTAGTCTTGAACTGTGAGTGAATTTGTCATTTTAAGAATCCCAAAGTTTCATATTTATGTCAGCTTGTTACCATATTTTAGAACCATTTCCCTTAAACATATATTTGGTGCAATGTTAAATCAACATCCCAGTCTGGTCCACCCCCAGAGCTGGGTGAGTCAGATGGTCACATGGCCTGCCTTCCTGCTAGAGCAGTTGATGACCAGGCACACCCAAATCAGCATATTCTATTCAGTCAAGGAATCTATTATATCTTTTTCCTGGCAGCAGGGGAAATCTCCTCCTCTCACAACAGTTCTAATTAACATGTCCATGCAATATCCTTTCCTGTTGGTAGGAAGGCCAGGTGTGAAAGATTACCATGGACAGAAGGCCTCTTGAAGTTTCAATTAAATCAGACTACCTTCTGATCAATTGCACAGAGTTCCTTGTGAAAAAACATACATTTATAAACTTAAAATGAGCAATATATTTCTTTGGCATATTTAGCTTCTGACACACAGCTCTCCTGTCAGAATATAGAGATCGCCAGCACCTGTTAGAGGCGAGCAACGGTGCTGCACCCATTTTTGACAGCTGTCTTTCCATCAATATCTTTAAAAAGGGGATTTTACTTTGATAGCATAGGATTCTTGCTGATATTGTACTGATGTGGCTTCTTGCAGTAGAATAATGTGGAACACCCAACAAGAAGGTTGGATCTTTTTGGTGATTTGGGCGCCATGATTTTAGCACATTTTGACAATCAAGAAAATGAATTCCCAAACAGCTCTGTGTTGCTTTTGGCAATCAGCATTGCTTTTTCCAAGTGGTTTCAGGCTGCTTTGTGGATGGCCCAATGGTGGTTTTAGGCAGTGATCTGCTATGCTCCCTAAGATAGGCAAAAGTGGATGGCAGCCTATCTTTCAGATTTTTACTCCACATTTTTGGCTGGTTTTGAGCGAGCAGCATGCTTTCCAGTGGCCATTCTGATGTTTCTGCTGCCAGCAATGCACAGTACTCTTGCAGAGCTTGGATGAGTGGGTTGATGCATCCCACAGCATCTGTGGCAGGGGAACTGATCTGAACTGTCAAAGGAAAACTGTGTTTCCCTTTGACAGTTCAGCCAACCCAGGAGCACTCCCTCAGCTGGAAAAAGCAGCTGAGGGAGTGCTGAGTGTTTCATTGGGCTGGCTCCTCGGCTCTTCCATAATAGTTTAGTGGGGCACTGGGTAGATGCCCCCTCATCCATTATGGATGTGCTGCCAGGCTCGGACTGGCCTATAGGGCAACGCCCGGACCAAAAATGCAAAATGCTAGTGTGGGCCAGTTTTTTTGGTCTAATTGGGCCACCTTTTTGGGCAATATGGGCTACTTTGATGAGTTACTTCACTATACAGCTAGCAGTTTTTACCATTGTTGCTGAAAAAATATTCCTTAAATATCACAATTTGCTTACATTTTAACAAAAAACACCCCATTGGGTACTATTCAAACAGTCTGTCATTAAAGGAATGAATTGCCATTTGCAACTGTGGGACACCTTTTCATTGACCCTGTGAGCCGCCCCTGCCCATTTCCTCCATATTAAATTTCTTTTATTTTAGGCTGGGGACACGTGCCCCCCTCCATCCCCGTGAATGTGGCCATGCTCCCCTAGGGGGGAGTGCCCCACAGTTTGAAGACCTCTGGCCTAGTAGGATCGCTTGTCTTGTCCTCCCTCTGTCTTCTCTCCCTTGTATTGTGGCGCCTATACAGGCGCATTATAAATGCCATATCATATCATATCATACTCGCACCTATGTTTGATCCTGTTGGAGGGCTCCCTTTATCATACTCTTAAACATGAATACAGAGCATAAACCTAAACAAAGGAGCAATTTTACGATTCAGCTCTTCTTCATAATTTTCTCCTGGGGGCTGTTCAGTCTGTCCTCTACGTCTTTTCCCTCGCAAAATAAATAAAACCAAGAAGAATGTTACTAAAAAGGAAAAAGACAGAGTTTGTGTGATTTCACCACATGGATGGCGAGGAGCATGTTTGGTCAGCTGATTGTTTTTGGACCTGAAGAACCCACAGAAAAGGCACCTAAAATAGCCATAAAACACAAAGCTGTTTCACAATGCAAGTCCAGGCTGGGTGCTACAGAGACAAAGATGGTTTGTGTGCCACAGTGCAAAATACAATACACTTTTCCTCCTTCTGCTTATGTATCTATAAAACATGTCCCTAAGTCCACCCAAAGAAAGTGTTGGGTGGCTTGCCCCCACATCGGAGGGTGAAACAGATCATGATATGGATTCCTTTTTTTTTTTTTTTTTTTTTAATTCAAAAATTGGTTTGGTTGACAAATCAACTTTTTCAATTTTTCACATCAAGGTTACACATTTTTTTTTCTTTTCTTTTTACACATTCATATACATTAAGTCATGAGTTCCATTAGAATAAGCTAGCCCATTTGGAGTCACATAGGTCACACAAGCAACAGAAATGGCTGATATTTCCTGAGATGTGATACGATAGAATGGTAACACAGCAGTTACATGGTATGGTGGTTGCATTAGTTTTCTGCTAAATTCAGAGCATTCAGATATTGCACCGTTGCTATAATTGGTGACACATTTGCTGTGTTGAATATGTCATACCACAATTGTGCTTTGGTGAGAATTACTTTATGTTTAAATAACTTAAAGAAGTGACTTATCCTTAGCTCAAGAAGGAAAGGGCATTCAACGATTAGATGAAAAAAAGATTCTTCTTTCATGTGGTTTTTACAAAATCTGCAGGTGGTGCTTGACATTGGGATTTTGGAGTATTGGGTTAGTTTGATCTTTGTTGGAACTAGATCAAATCTGAAGCGCAAGAAAGTATCAGCATATGATCTATCAGGGAAGGATGATATATATTTTGGGATGTCATTCAAAGCTTTAACAATAAAAGGGCCTGCTTTGAAGGCTGAGTATTCACGACATTTTTCCCTTGTGGTGATCCAATCATATCTAAGGAGTTTAATTTTTACTTTATCTGGGGAAAGGGCAAGATAATCGAAGGAGATATCTGCTCTGGCAAGAATCTTTTTACATTCCTCTACCCATGAAGAGATCAAGTTGTGGCTTGAGGAGTTCATCCAGTCTCTTACAGCCGGGAAAACATTTTTGGTGTTATCTAGAGAAAGAAGGGCTTTTCGGTAAAGTGCTAACATTGCCCAAGAGACTGCTACTGATAGAGAAGACAGTCCAAGTTCATGTCGAATTATGGCTATTGGGAAACTCTGAGGGACCGGCAATAGAGCTTTCCAATATAAGCCTTCAATGTAGTCCCAGTTTATTTGTTTGTTCATGATCTTGGTGTGGCTTCCATATGTTATAATGGGGACTGCTTTCTGTAGATAGAACATTTGAGCGGGTATTAAAGAAAACCAACCGTATTTTCTTTGTAAGGCTTTAGCTTGGATCGCTAAGAGTTTCATTCTGTTGGAGATTTCCTCTTTATATGGGGTGTCGGCAGGGCTTGCATTGATGTTGACTCCTAGATATTTATACTGGTATATTGTATCAGGTGGGCAGTTGGATATATGCCACTTGAATTTGATTTTATTTTTTTTGAATGACGGTTGGATAGTTAAAATTTTTGTTTTCTTAATGTTAATTTCAAGTTTGTTTATTTCTGCGTATTTTGCTAGCGCACCTAATTTTCTCTGAAGTCCTATAGGGGTTTTGTCAAAAAGGACCATATCATCTGCATATAATATGTAGGGGATTGTTAAGGAACCTATCCGTGGCGAAAATGACCGGACGTTCAGCATTTCTTTTAAAAAATCACTAATATAAAAGTTAAAAAGGATTGAAGCAAATGGGCAACCATGTTTTAGGCCTGTATTCGTTCTTATTGTATCTGACAGGAGCCCATCTTTAGTAAGTTTTACTCTTACGCTCGTGTTCGAGTAGAACAATAAAATTAAGTTAAGAATATGTGTGGGGCAATTGGCAATGCTTAGTTTCTCCCATAGCAAGATACGAGAGACAGAATCGAAGGCTTGTTTGAAATCAACCAGAGCAAGGTAAATCGGTTGTTTTAGACGGATGGCTTCTGCTTTCAATATGGCAATGATGATTAGATTTAAAGATGCACCTATTCCTGGTACGAAGCCAGATTGGTAGTGATCCATTAGATCCTATTCACAGAGCCATTCTGTAAAGTCACGCAGCACAAGTCTTGCTAAAATTTTCCCTGGCACATCTAAGAGTGCAATAGGGCGATAGTTGAAAGGCGATGATCTGGTACCGGATTTAAAGATGGGAATTATAATTGCCATTTGCCATGATAGTGGACATTTGTTTTGGTTTATAATGTTTTTAAAAATCAAAAATAAAACCTCAGCCCATGCTTCTGGGTTTTCTTTTAAAATAGCGTTTGTTATCATGTCCGGTCCTGGAGCACATGAATTGTTTAGTTTTTTAATTATAATGATTATGTCGAGGCGGTCAAAAGTCAGGGATTTGGTGACAAAACTACTTTGCATTATGGAAGGATTGGCTTCTTGCAGATTGAGTAGGAGTTTTTCATAATGTTCTACCCAAGTCCTTTGGTCGATGCAGTTTAATAGGATGGATTTTTTGCTGTTTTGTCTGATTTGTTTATTAAATCCCATATTTCACCAGCTTTTTTGGATAGAATCACTTTTAGCATAGCTTCTGCATTACTTTGCTTTACGGACGCTGTTATTTGCTTGATTTGATTTCTGTATGTTTTTTATTTTCTGTTTTAATGGTGTATTATTTAGAACTGCGAATGATCTTAGATCAGACCTTAGTTTTGCTTTGAGGGCAGTTATATCAGGGTTCCATTGTGTTTATGATTGAAAGACGGCTTGGTGTAAATATTGTTTGATTCATGAATTATTTGAATTAGGTCAATATAGTGGGAGTAGTCAGACAGCTCTTGGTTTTGATGCAAGAGTTGTGTTAGATAGTTTATACGCGAAGGAGTCCACTTGAGTCTTGTCCTTGCATTATTAATTTCAAGCGGGACTTTGTAATATTCATTGTTTGGTTTGGGATGAGGTCTCCAAGAGGTAACCACCAAATTATGATCACTCGCTGAGGTTTCAAGGATTTGAAAATCGATTATTGTTTTCGTTGAGTTATTGGAAATGAAAACGTAATCAAGAGTTGATTGATGATTGCCTCTTTTCCAAGTTGGTCGCGGTGGTACATCCATAGTGAATGTGCCATTTAATAATGAGAAATTTCTGATTTTCATTAAGGATAACCATTTGCTCGATCTAGTGTTGGTTAGTTTTTCAAAAGGCTGTAATAAGTTCCTGTTAAAATCGGCAGCAATTATTGTGTTGGTTATATCAGGTTCAAGAAGGATTTGGTCAAGAATAAGCTCTATTTTTTCAGCAAATTGTGAAGCGTCAGCAAAGACTGGATTCCAATATATGTTAATGACCATGGTTTTAGGATAAAAGGGATGGTTTTTATTCTCAGTCGTAATTAAGGCTGGTTGTATGCCTGGGACCGGACCTTTCCATGCAGATGTGGTAAGTTGAGAATCAATTCTTACTGCTATGAGGAGGCCTGCTGCAGGTCTTCCTTTAGTTGGTTTAGAGGCGTTGATTGCTACAAGTTGGTGATCCGGCCAAAGGGGAGTGGTGGACATCCATGTTTCTTGTAACAAAATAACATCATAGTTGTTGAGTAGTAAGGATTTGGAGTTCAATAAGTGGGAGAACCCACGAGTATTCCACGAAATAAGGGTGCATTGGTGAAGAGGGGCCCTAGCTTGCTAGTGGTTGTTGTTCTCTGAGGCTCTAGCAGAGGAAACCCATGTCCATTTGGATTGTTGCGGGTGGGTTGGATTTTGGAAGTTGGATTGCAATTGCTGCAAGAGGAGTTCGAGGTGGATTGCAGGGGGATTTGATTTTCTGAGCTCAGTAAGTTCTGCAAATCAGGGACCGGAGGAACTATTGGTTCAAGAAGAAGGCCTTTTTCAAAAAGTAAATAACGTTGGTCCCAAACGTAATTTTTTACAATTAGGGATCGAATTTTAACATCAACAATGTCTTGATGGGCTAGTATGGGGTAGGAGACACCATCAATGTCCTCAGAGTTGATATGTTTTAGCTGGGGTAGTGAGTGAAATATTGTAAGGATGGTAGTCCTATTTGGAAGGGATCCGAGAATATTCTGTCAATCATGGTAAGCCTAAGAGTTTCATTTGATAGAACTCTAGGCAGCCATTCATCATCCTGAGAGGCAACCACATCAGAATGTATTTATTTGGAGTGATCACCAGGAGGAGGTACACTGGTAGGATCATCTACATTTGTGGTTTCAGTGGAAGGGAACGAAGGAGCTTCATTCAGCACTCTGTGCTCTTGGGCTCTCATGGGGAAGTCTTTGGGGAAGGGCGCTCTCTTGACCAGTTTTCTTCTTTTTTGTTCAAGGGTCATAAAAGGGTTTGCATCATGATCTAATACAATGCAGAACATTGGATCTCTAGGTAATGATGTGTCTGTTTCATGATGAAGACTTTGGTGAACCGTTTCCATGATAGATACGTTATTTGGATAGACCGATAGATTCATTAGGTCATCATTTGTGTTGTGTAAGGCTTCTACATCACATGGTGCTAAAGCAGGCACAATAAACGGAAATATAGAAACAGGCTTCTTACCTGCGAGAGACAACACACCATCAGAGGGGTGCTCAGTATTTAAGGAAGGCTCTTTTGCATGAAGAGCCGGTGACACTTGGGTCACACTTTCACTTGGCTGCGCATTTGGCAGCAAAGAAATGTTTTCCACCAACTTTTTAGCTTTGGAAGCAGGTAGTTTGTTTTTTTGGACAAAGGTTGATTCTTGGTTTTTTTTTCGTTTTTGTTTGCAGATTTTCCAGTATCGGGTCTGCGATGTTATTCAGACTTTGAGATGATGTTGATTTGTTATGTTTTTTGCGTTTTCGTCTCTTGTTCTGTGAGCGACGATTGAAAATCTCATAGATTGGACTTTGAGCTAGTGGAAGAGGGGAAGATGATTCAGACTCAAGACATAAATCCACCACCGGTACCAAGGGTGTCTCTGAAGATTCAGGGGTCTGCTGAGTTGGAGTTTGGGTCACAGACTCCTGGGGCACCTCGGCAGGTGTGATGTCTCTCTCAGAGGAAGAGATAGTACTTAGAGTGTTTAGCTCAGCTTTGGCAAATGCTGGAAAGTTTATTGCCATCCAATCAGTTTTGTTAATTAGGTTGTTTAGCAAAAGTTCCTGGGTACCTGCCCGGGAGTCTAGAATTTCAAAAAGTTTGGTGAGTGATAAAATCGAAGTGTTTATAGCCATAAGGGCCGAATCTGTAGAGGAATTTGGAAGAGGAGGGAAACCAAAAGATGGACGTGGGGTTGGTTTAACGAATGATGGGATTTCAGTGTTGCATGATGATACCGACCCCGGAGAAGAGATAATGTCATTTGGGCAATCAGTTGGAAACATTTCCGGGGAATTGGAGAGGCTTGAGTCAGCGAGCTCATTCAGTGTGACCTTTTTGGCTAGTATGAAGGAAGTAGCCCTGTTTGCCTCTGGGGGGTGTTGTGTTGTATGTGCAATTGGTTCATTGGCAGAGGCGTTCGTAATTGATTTTTTTCCAGTTTTTTTTTATCATGTCTTGACTTAGCATTCAACTCTGCATTAACAAAGGCAGAGGTATGAGCTCCATAATTAGCCCCACCCACTACCTCTGAATAGAGAGGAGGATGGTAGGGATTTGAGTCGTGAGCCGGAATGAGTAGAGATTTTGTAGCAAGGCACGAGGTTAAAATGCTTGTTCGTCGAAAGTAGGGCGCTGGGTTTGATAGCACTCTTGCATGGTTTTATCAGACATGCAAATTACTGAAGGGAAATCAGTTGTTTTTTCAGATCGAATAGTAGTGGGCTTTGTGAGCACTTCTGAAGGAGATGTCTGGGCTGGAAGCTCCTCTGGCGCCTTTACAAGGTCATTAAACGAAGAGCAGCCAGACATTGTGGAGAGTTGAAAGCCTGGGCGTAATTGTACAGGAAAGCGCGAGGCATAGCAAGGGGGGGGAATGGGCATTCCAGCTGTTAGTCTAAACATGTTAGAAGAAGTGCTGTTAGCTTATAACACACTGTTTTGGCTCACAATGTACACAGTTTGAGTAAGTTTCTTGTTTAGCGTTTCAATGCCTGAGGTTAAGGGGATACCACAATATGTTTGTCCTCACGCCAGGCTGGGCGGGTGTCAGCTAATTATCTGAGCCTCGGGATTATGCAGCAAAAACCGAGTGAGGATCAAGCAGCAGCGCGATTTCCAAAGTGACACCGCCTCAAATTAAACAGCTCACAGAATCGGTCAGCAGGGAACAGGGAGATCAAGAATTTTGGGACGTTCAATAGTAAGTTGGGTAATTGTGAGGACAATGACAGCGCAGAAGTGAATATTTCACCAGGAAAAGCTCTTGGCTTGCGCTACTTAGATTACTAAATTACTGGGGCGGGAAGCAGCCAGAGTTACGGACACTATGCCAGAAAGGAACAGTTAAGGCGAAAGACAAGTGAGGGGAATGCAGAGAGAAGTGAAAGGGATCAAGGCAGAGTGTTACAGCAACTCACAACACTGCAACACAGCGAACAGCAAACAGTACTTTTACGGTACTTGTGCGGTGCGTGCGCGGTCTAATGGGGTAATAAAGGCGATGAGAGGCGCGTCAGAGTCAGGAGGGGCGGTGCTTCACAAAAAGGAAGTGACCTCAGTAATGAGGAAGTCAGGCAGTAATCCATGCTGCAGAGAAAGACGTCCTCCACGAGTGCAGGCAGAATGATGGTGCAGCACGATCCTTGGGTCCTGGGATTCTTGACTCCGCGAAGCGCAGCCGGCGTGGGCAGCAAACAGTACTTTTACGGTACTTGTGCGGTAGGATATGGATTCCTTTGACCAGCATACATATGACTCTCCAGCCAATAAGGGTGAGGGACATGCTTCCCCTATCCGTGAAGCATCTAAGGCCTCATATGGGGTTCTGGATTGCCTGGGTAACCCTTTATCTGAACGCGCAGTGATAACTCACTATAGTTTTAGGGTAGGGTTGTCCAAATCCAGGCCTCGAGGGCCGGAAACATGTTGGATTTTCAAGATACAACTCATTAATAAACATGAGATGAATTTGCATACAATGATTCTGAATGTATGCAAGTTTTTTTCTAATAAATATTAATGAGGGATATCCTGAAAACCCTGTCAGTATTCCGGCCCTCAATGCCTGGAGTTGGGCAACCCTGGTCCAGGAAATAGAACCTATTTCCCCATGTGACTAAGCATTTAGGTATGATATTTTGCAAACCTGTAGAGAAAGAGGAGACAAATAGGTTCAGAGCAGAATGCCTCAGACCATTCATTATCAAGAAAGCTACCTCTGCTCTTCAAATGCATCCTCAATTAGTTATATTTATGTCAAACTCTGGGAAGGACCGTAAGAAGGAGCTTGTTAAACTGTGCCAAGACAAAGCCATGGACGTTAATGACCCGCTGACAGAACGTTTCAATCTATTGGAAGACGTTTTGACCAGGGGAGTGTCTGTCGACCAGGTTCCTCTCTGTCAATGGGTTCATTAATCAATATACTTTTAAGGCGATGCTAATATTTGACTTGCTGCTGAACGCTTAAAAGGAGCCCTACAGGATTCTATAGGAGAAGACCTGTCAACCAGGGAACCAGGTGTAGATGCAGGTTTTTTGCTTGATGATATAATCATCAAAGACATTTGCAAGTACGCCTCAAGACGTTTCTAAATGGAGTCTAGGACTATATGACGAGGTGTTTAGAGGCTTGTTTTATGGACACAGGAAATTAAGAGGTCGAGGTTGCTTCTTCACTCGTTCATATCTAAGCCACCTTAGGCAACTTTGTCCTCTGCAGCTGGCTCAAGATAACTTTCAAGTTAACACTTTCTTTTCACCACGTAACAGGTCTAGAGCAGCGACTCAACAACAATAGTAAACATTTTTTGAGACAACAATAACAAAGAAGTTTCAATTTCTCCCTCTGGAGAGTAATTTTCCCACAGAACTGTTGGGGGCAGGTTGACTTGGCCTTTAAGTTCCTGGTACTGCACCCCTCATGTTCCAATGCTTTACTGAAAAATGGGTTAGAGGGAGTTTGACCAGTTACCTATGTCTCGCACTTCTCCTCCTCCCCTTCCCCTTGCACTTTTCCCCTTCCCTCTCCCCGCACATGCACAATCTCAATGTCACTTGGCCTGGTAAGATTGTTGTCTTGTCCTCTCTTGTTCCCCCCCTTGCCTCGTCGCACCTTGAAACACTTGTGTGTATGCGCGCTATAAATAAAATATCATATCATACAGGTGGACAAGGGTAGATATCAATGCTGCTTTATTGGGCATTCCTATCCACACCGCCCATATGATTATTTCCCATTTATTTGGGAGAACAGACATAGAACTGTGTCTCCCTCCTGATCAACCTATTGTAGGCATCTTAGTGCTTCAGCAAGTTCCTAAAACCTGTGGTAGCAGCACTAATAGCTTGAGGCACTCACTTTATCATTTACATAAACAAATTCTGATAAGGTCTAAGTCCAAACGTATATCCATCTTACATCTACCTATCATGATTTCTCTCTTACAAAATCTGGGGTTTATAATAAATGTTCAGTCCTTTGCTACCCCATCCACAACGATTCTGGGACTTAAGAAAGGTTCTCCCTTACCCAAATTATATCTCCCACTGACCAAGATCAAAAGCATCATTAAAGAAATAAGATCCACCTCAGGAGAGGGAACATCACATCAACTTCTTAGAATTGAAGGATTGGTCCTTTGTGTTAAATTGTTTGGCAACTATCTGGTGAACTGTTCCATTCTGCTGATAATTGGTAATGATTCAGCAGTCCAAAATGTCAACAAAATGGGGGTCCAGGCACTCAGATATTAATAGAGATAGTGAAGTACTTCAAGCACTTTGGTATGGACAGACACATTTTGTTTTCCGGGGGAGTATCTCCCAGGGTTACAATACAGTGGCTGACTGGAATGTCGGACACATTCCGGACTGCACCGATTGGAAACTTCGGCATGTAGTGTTTCACAAAATTCACAAAAAACTGAAGGTAAAACATTACTGAGCGAGTCTGCACGCCTAATTCCAATTAACACAGACGTGCTGATTAATGATGGATATTTACATTATAGTTACCGCTTTCTTCGTATTGCACAAGCGATTGACCGCATGATGAGAAATACGAGTTACACGTGGCATTTAGGTTGCAACATAGCACAATACATAACAGAGGTATGAATTTCTGACTTTAACTGTTGTGAACATGAAAATTGAACTAGAGTCTGATGTTCGACACATTTGAATAGCTGCTGATTGCGATTCTCTTTTTGTTTTATCTCTGACGGTTGCATGTATGAACATTACTGGCAAACATGGTACTTAAACAATCTACAAGGGCATATTTCCCTGAATACATGATTTTCCTTTATGTATGGTTTATTTTCCTATATACATGATTTATTTTAGTTTGCATAGCCCTGAAGATGGTGTCCACAACCAAAATGCATTGGCTTCTTGCACTGGAATGACCATTGCATTCAATTTCTGTATTTAAAACGCCATTCTTTGTAACTATATGACAGGAATGTGAATTAAACATTACCTGCATTTTTTACACGTTTTTTTGCCTCCTTTTGAAATACTACACTTTACTTGAATAGTAAAAATAAAAAGGAATGTGAAGAAATCTAAAAGTTTAACCTAAAAGTATGTTTATGCTCTTGTTGACCTAACTGAGAGCGTTAGAAATCATGAGGTGATTGCACCTCATTTCCTCTTCCTTCTGATTTATTTAGGATCCTTGTGTCATGTGATCATTATTTTCTGACAGCCCCAGGCCAAAGTTGTAATTAAGAATTATAACGAATTGAAAGAATGAAAGTAATTGAGAAAATCTGAATCACACATGTGGTGCCCACCCCTGCTCTATCTTTAAGGAAGTAAACCGGCCAGAAGAGGGGCATGGTCACGGAAGGAGACAAGCAACATGTGTCCTCCGTGCGGATGGGACTTGCCGCATGCAAATGAGTGTCCGGCCAAAGGACACACGTGTGCCAGGTGCGGAAAAGAGGGTAATTTCTCAAGGGTGTGCCTAGCACCAGCACCAGCCAGCACAGGGAGGCCAGCGCCCAAGGAGGAAGGGAGACAAACACAAGCGACGGGGAGGAAATCGCCCAGAGCCGCAGTGGACCAGGGGGCAGAGAATCAGTGGCAGCGATACAAACTCGAGGACAATGAGGATGAAGAGGATGTGTTCCTCCTGTCCTGTGGCAGTACAAGTGGCCAGGGGCTGTCCCGGCGAAGTATGGGTTCCCGGAACACGCCCTCCCAGGCTGGACAGTGTGAACCATAGAGGACTGCAGCTGGGTCTCGAGTGAGTACTCTAACCTAGGAAGCGCTCATGGCTGAGGAGCCAAAACGTTTGGTGTGGGTTGCCGTAGTTTAGTAGGGGTGCGTGGACTTGAATGCACCAAAGTTGCCAGTTCGGCTACAGGGCCATCGGTAATGCTTGTTTTGGTTTTGTTATAATAAAGGAGGAATGTAATGTGTTGCCCCTTTAAATGAGGGCGTGTTCGGTCATGACTAGAAACGTGTCATGACCGCGTCATGTATGCTAATAAAAGGGGGCCACTGCAGGCACGTGCAGCACTGCAGTGGAGACCCAGTTAGTGGCAACTACTGTCTACTGTCATCCTTGATGTGGCTGTTTGCCGTTTGACCACGGCCTTGGGTCCGGCCTTGGCCTGTGTGCCCACAGTGCCGAGGCATAAGTGCGTTGGGTGCCCCCAGTGCTGGAAGATCAGCTGTTGACCAGGCTGACAGAGGGTGCTCTCTCTGCTCTAACATACTGCGTGCTCACAGACCATCCACGTGATCCTGGAACCAGTGTCCCGCTCCGGCGCCCCGGAAGCGTGACACAACAATGGGAATGCATTGTTAACACTACAACAACAAGTCCTCCTCCAAATGTACAAAGGGGATGTTGGCCCTTCCCTAGGTTCTGTGCAGGTTTGCACAGTTTTGAATAAACGTTCACAGGTTTTTCCATTTACAAAAAAGTAATATATGGCTAACTTGTTTTTATATCGTGTTTGAAGGAGATCTTAATTCTCTGAAATACCCAGAATGAGCACCAGGCGTTGTCAGGTGTGTTATGCGAATGCTGGTTTGCTTTGTTCCGAAATTAGACAAATCCATTCAGCTGTGGCACACATTCACAAGAGCACATTGCCCTGGCGGTTGTCATGGAAATATCGACTGTAATTATTATTTTGCGGTTAACGTGATAGGCAGAAGCCTGCTAGTGTGTCATCTCTTAAATGGCTCGGGGGAGAATCGGCAGTGACCGCAAAGCTGAGAGTCTCGTCATAATTCTTGAGTTCATGCCTGTCAGACTGGGTTGAGGTGCCATCTCTGAAGCCCGGGTCTAACAGTCACTTAAAAGCAAGGTGTGCTGTCAGAGACCGCTGCTGCTAACAGTTGCGTGGCCGTACAGTGTACAGACAGCCTGTGTGGGGAACGGATGGGTCGCGTCTGAGGCTCAGGGCGAGGCCTGAGCGGGAGGAGAAGGGGGACTTCCGGTGCAGAAATGCTGGCCTTGTCGTTTAGCTCGTGACAATGCAAGCTGTGATTTGAGAAAGCAGTCCGGAGGCTACACAGTGGACTCGATCGGGTAGATCAGAGGGGTAAAGAAAAGGTTTCCGGATTGACTGGGGGTGGCACTCTCAGTCGAAAGTGTACCGTTTACTCGTCCTCATTTTTTTTAAAACGCCCCTTGCCTTGTTTCTTACATTCATTTTAAACCGACTGTATCTAAAACCACGCAGTGGTAGGCAGGGCAGTTGGTAGGAAATATAGACCAGAATATCCCCACTTTACGCTGCTCCTCTAATGTAAACCCCCGACTGCACCCCCTCTCCAACATGACCGAATCCGTCTAATTTAAATAACGTGTTATTGACTTGTATTTAAATGTATGAAGTAGACAACAAAGGACACTACTACAAATAGGAATTCAGTTTTACTATACTATCCCATGTTATTATAATCTGAATGAAGGGCACTCTGGGTCCTCAAAATGTTTCCAACAATTTCACCCTAAATAGAAGCGGTACTAAGATGCCATTGCTCTCTTCATTTGGGGAATACAGCGCTCATAGGCTGTTCCAAATGCTCCAAGGGGCGAATGGAAGAGGGTGTGAGAGAAAGGAAAGGAGAGCTAGGGGCAGGGGGAAAAGGGGGCACTTCTCAGCTAATTTAAGCAAGGGTAGGTCACAAAGAGTACTTCAAAACTGCTTCAAAGGGCTACCAGGGGAGACAAACGAAGCAGAAAGGCTATGAGGGAGGTGGAGCAGTAATGTTGCCATTCCATGTGATTGCAGAACACCAATTATAACAATACCTACCGAATGGTCTGCGTGCATGAGCATTAAATGGCAAAATCAGCCATATAAGGAAGATGTTTGTGTAAGGTTTAATGTTCTTAACAAAATTCATAATAAATATAATCTGCCATACAGTGAGAGTAGCTGAGTATTTATTTTGGATTTGTAGAGCGCACTGCAGCCGCAGGCATCGAGGCGCTATTACAGGAGAAAGTAAGTAGGCTTGATGCAGGGTTACCACAAATGCGGCCCAACAATAAAGTTACTTCATTCATGTTACTTGGTACAAATGCACAGTTACATATCCAGGTGATTGGTAAGGTAAGTACATACAATAGTGGTTAGGAATTTGGCACTGGACTGTACATCACATACAGAAAGCAGTAGGTTGAGGCCAAATATCAGTATCAGTTATATGTGTGTGAATAGAATTCAAACACTTTCATGGGGTTATTATATTCCATAAGGAAAACAGCAGCACACTAAGCAGAAAACAAAGGATGCAAGGGGGACTGTGCAAGTGCAGCGTCATACAAATAACCTGGTCTTCATTGCTTTGTGGAAGGCTATGTGAGAATTGATTATCCTGAAATGGGGAGGGAGGGAGTTCCAGTATGTGGCAGCCATAGTCGGAAAACTGGTACCGCCAGCACGAACTCTGTAGGTCTTGGGCACGGAGATCCTGTTAGAGTATGCCATTCTAGTTGGCCTGAATGGGGTTGGTTTAATAATCCTTTGGACCAGGTAGGGGGGTGCTGCGTCATGGACACGTTTATACGTCAGGGCGAGGGTTTTAAAAATAATCCTTTCTTTAACGGGAAGCCAATGGTCCTTCCTCCTCACCTCAGAGATGTGATCCCTTTTTGAAATGCCTTTGGCAGCACTAAGGGCGTTGTTTTGTACTAGTTGTAGTTTGGCAATATTCTTGCAGGACATCCCTACAAAGAGGGCATTACAGTAGTCCATCTTGACCCAAGTATTGCCCTAGCAATAGTGAGGTAATTCTGTTGGGATAGGAAAGGTCTGGCTGCATTAAGCAATTTGGAGTGGTAGGTCAAGGAAGAGGCAATGGCATTGACCTGCCTATTCATCGTCAGGTTAGAGTCTAGGTAGACACCCAATGTCTTGACTGACTGGGACACACTGATGGGGATATTATCAATGGTGAAGGAGCTGTATTGCTTGTCCCTTTTACCCAAGGTGGCCCGGGATCCAATTAATAGAAGTTTGGTTATCTCGCTATTGAGGCAAAGCCAGTTTTCTGCCATCCTGGATTGGATCATTGAGTAAATTGAATTGAGGGTGTTCATGTCGGACTTGTAATCACCCAAAAGGGGGATGAGCACCTGGGTGTTATCAGCATAGTTCGTGTATGAGATGCCCAATGCGTCCAGAATGTTGAACAGAGGCCGGTTGAATAGGTTGTAGAGGGTGGGAGCAATGCACGAGCCCTGTGGGACTCCACATTTAATGGGACTTGGATTGGCACATGACGAGTCAGAGAAGACCTTCAAGGTCCTTTCCTGTAGAAACAATGTGATCCAAGCACACGCCCTCTGGGATAAATTTGCCACAGAGGAGAGGTAAGAGCAAAGGGCCTTGTGATTGACCAGGTCAAAGGCTGCAGATAAATCAAGGAGCAGCAGGAGCGCAGATTTGCCTGCGTCTCTGCGGTCATCCATTTGATTTTTTAGTCTAACAGAGTATAGGATGGAAATGTCTGGAAAATGGCATGACTACTTAGGCATATGATGGCAATAGCAGTGTAATGGTATGAGTACCTGGGCATATAATGATAACTTTTGACATATAGTTGCACATTGAATGAACAGCTTATTTCTAATGCGCGCACTACAGGAATCGGATGATGCCATGCGACAAGTTCAAAACTCTGGTTAGGACAACTAGGCCGTTCATCCTTCTGTGGGCAATTAATCCAGTCAGATCAGTGGGTAATAACACTGATTATAAAAGGGATTAGAAGTGGTTCATATACATGAAGCTCTATAAAAATCACCAGATTAGTATTATATGATGCATTTGTAATGCCAACTTATTGAAATACCAAGTACATTGTGTGAGTTGCTGTTCTCTGATGGCAAAAGCTAACAATTGTTGTGAGTACCTGGAAATAATGTGAGTACCTTACTACATGATGAACAATACCTATAATATGTTGTGATTATGTGAACATACCATGGCAAAACGTAGCTAATGATGGCAACTTGGACATGCCATTCTAACAGTAGGCAAATCGTGAGGGTACATGGTTTCACGGATGGCCTCAAGAACACACCAACTCTCGAAGACAGTACAATGGTTTTTATTAAAATGTTCTCACTAAGGACAGTCCCTCTCTCTCTCTCATATCCTGCATGCTTTGCCCTCCCTAACCCAGGCGACCCTCACTCCCTAGGTGGTCAGTAGAAATTGGTAACCACTATTATCTGAAATCTGGCTGGCTGCGGGATAGGCACCACATTATCTCTTATACTCCTTCTTGTACTCCTGATGTTCTTTCTTTCCTTTCCTTTTTTAAACTCTCATCCCCTCTTTCCATCCCAGTCTCCTCTTTATTGATTGATTGATTGATTGATTGATTGATTGATTTATTTATAGAGCGCTTTACACCAAGGCGCTGAATCTGTCTCTCTCTTCCCCTCTCTGTACCTCTAATGGTCTTCCATGTACTGCTTCTCATCTTCACTCTCTAATGATCTTCACTTTCCTCTTTACTACTCTCCCCACCTTCTACTATCCACTACTCTTGACTCTAATAATCTCTCCTCTCCACTCTACTACTCTCCACTCCTCCCACTACTATCCACTACACTCTCCTCTCACTATACTCTACTCTGCTCCCACTCTAGACTTCAACCCATCCCTCCTCTCACACCGTCCTTGCACTCTCTCATTCACCTTTCTCACTCAGCCACTCAGTATCCTTCACCCCCACTTAGTCTCACCGACCAAACACGCACTCTCACAAACCAATGCCTCACCTTGCACACACACTCTGTGTAATCTTCTTCCATGCTGCACTGCACCACCCCTCCTCTTTTTGGTCTTTGGCTCCACATTCTCCTCCTTTTAACTCAGTTAAACAATCCACACTGCCCTGTTCCCTGCAAAACACATATTTACTCCTCCTCTCCCTCCCATTGGTCCAGATGCCTACCTGTATCCCCAAGCCAAACGCTATCTTGTCCTTTACCTGGGGTTGTGTCATGCACATGTGAGGCTTTAAAGCGCCTATTAAGCCGCCCCTTCTCAAAAGTGGGACTGCCAGAGATTTGTAAAGGCAGCCCACAAAAAAAATAGTACATATCAAAGTTCTCATCCGCGTGGTCTGCAGCTTCCTGTTTGCCAATCTGCAGCACGAACCACTCGGCTGCCTTGCTTTTCACTGTCGGTTCTCTCACTGGTGGATTGCACATTCCCTTCTCGTTGACCAGGTCTTCTGGGTTCTGTCTTCCTAAGATGCCTGGCCTTGGTTTAAGGCCATTTCCAAAATAACACGGACTACAGAACCAACCTTCATATTCCAGAGCAGAGTTCAGCACCAGGAAGACAAGTGCTCCCTGCTGTATACTGGCTGCACAAATAAATCCCTCAGAAGGCTAAAAAGGCTCGAAACAACAGACACTCTGCTTGTGGCCTAAAACAACAAGTAGAATCACAAGAGACCTTTTCTTGGAAATTAGTTATATCTTATTTGGGACACTCAATACACTTTTGCTATATAACGTTAGATGCCGGGAAGGTCCAGGACCCAGGCAGAATTACAACTAAAAGAAAATTTGTTTTTTACTTTTTCAACTCCCTGAGAGGCCCTTACACATACTTTGGTGCACGTCCATCCTGACAATGACTGAGTTACCTTTGCAAGTATTCCTCTCCCTCCCACTCGAATATGCAGGGAATTTCCCAGGGAACATGTATGTCTCTTCCATGACCTCTTGCTCAGCACTGAGATCAAGTTTCAAAGTGTTGCTGTTGATACCCAGTTGTGGATCATGTTATCTTTTGATATTTTTAGAGAAACCAATCACATTAACAGCATCTTCCATGTCATCAGTTCATGGAGGAGAGACAACTGGCTGTGCTTGAATGATCAAAAGAATGAGCAATTGCTGTTGAAGGCTCATAATACTATCAAGAAACTTGGTATTTCTTATGACTTTAACTCCATAAACACTCATTCAATCGCAATACGGAGGAAAGCTAAATCATTGGGTATTTATCTCAAACTTGAGATGATTATGGACGCCCAAGTCTCACGCACTGTTAGCTCTAGTCATTATTACCTTTGTTTGCTCTGCCAGATAAGACAATGCATCTCTGAATCCAATGCGGCTGTAATAGTCAGGGCTATTAAAGGAACTAAACTTGATTATGGGATAAGGCAATTATTCTCTGAATCCAATAGGGCTGTTATAGCCAGGGACATTAAAGGGACTAAACTCGATTATGGCAATGCATTGCTTGCTGGAGCACCATCATATGAGATTACAAGGCTCCAAGTGATACAGAAAGCGGCCGCCCCAATTGTGGCCAACATTCCGGAAGGTCCCATATCACTCCAACGCTGATAAATCTGCACTGGTTGCCAGTTGCTAAGATAATAAAGTGGAAGACCATGACTATCACCTAGAAATATATATATGGTCATCCTCCATCATATTTAAAGCCTCGATTACGACCTATAAACCATCCTGCTCTCTTCTTTCAAGTACACAACACTTCTAACTAATAAGCACCACAAGCACAGTCAAGCCTGGGACAAATAATATCAAACAATATCCTCAGACCAGTGGAATGTGTTACCACATTGCCTGAGTTCTGAATTTTATCTGGCTTCTTTTAAAAAACAGTTGAAAATATATCTTTTTTAGAGAACACCACATGATTTTAATGGTTTTCTTTTTGATTTGAATTCCTGATGCCCAGCCTTTTTTAATTGGTTGCCAATATATGAGTTTCCCTTTTTGTTTGTTTGTCCTGTTATTGTTTAATGTTGAATGCGCTTTGACACCTATAGACTGAAGCAGTTTAAAAATAAATACATTCTTGACACCAAGGTAATTTATCTGGTTTGTCCTTGTATAAACCCAAATAAAGAGTTGTTGTGAAACACATGTCACTTTAGTCCATGCTTGATACATACATGGTTTGATGCACATCGTGTATCAAGTGGGCTCGACTGGCCTAGACACATTTAGCCTGACAGTATGACATTCTATCTAGATTGATCTGGAAGGTTCAACCCAAGGGTTCAAGTTGGGAAAGGTTCAAGAGACCAATAAGAAGCACTTCTTTCATTTACCCGACTCTAACATTAGGGGGTCCAACCAGCCCCGCGGTCTTGCTATGCTGACCAGCTATCCAGAGATGACAGAAGCCCGGATGGATGATATCTGCAGCCCAGTTTAGAAATGGATGAGACCAGTAACCCAAGCTCAGGGACGACCCAAAGAATCCCAGGTCTGCACTTTACCTGCCTGACTCCTGAAGCTAGGATATCAATCAAATGTTCTACATTGAGTTCCACCTATGAAATGTTTTCTGCCTACAACAATTGGACACGTCAAAGGGATTAATTACATAAAACACAGATTAGCAAAAGAGAATATTTGGAGTGTTTAACTATACTTGAAGGTTATTTCCAACCCTTTGATCTCTTTACTTCACACTAGGTGGGCACTTAGTGCAATGGTACTCTAGTGGATTATTGTATTCAACAACTGGATCTTACACTTCTATGGGTGGATATTCTGAAGTGGGACAAAAACGAATGCAGATATCGCAGAATTAATACAATGTTTGTCCCATTTAATATCCTCTGATTCCGGCTCACTCTTCTCGTATTTATCTTTTTTCCCATAATATAATTATTTACTGTGAAGCATTTCAATTTTATACATATCCCATTTTATTTACAATCTTTCATGATTCTAACAGTTATCTCAAATACATCTCCTGCCTATATCCATCCTGAAGCCGTCATCATTTAGTGTGCAATGCTTAAGATCAAAGTCCATAGACATCGGGTTTACTTCCTTCAAGAGTTAGCTAAACGTGAGTCTTTGGAGTACTTCTTGCTTCTTGCAGACCGTTGACTCAGCAATAACGTCTTTACATGTTTTGACCCCTTTTGGACATTTATGGGACTTCACCATGAGGCGTGTGGGCCATGTGGGGCAGCTGGAGGGGTTGGCTCCACACCTTTAATTTCTTTCCCTTGTGGCCACTTAGCAGTGTAAGCAGCGGTAGGGGGTTCCAAGGACCATAGGAGGCCTTCTGGTGGCATGAGAGAGACTTGAAGGTCAAGAGACGCCCAGGAAAAGAAAAGGCCTTTCTGCTGGCCTGACAATTGTGGCAGGCTCTAGTTTTTATATGCACCTGGGAGCCAGTATCATTAGAGGTGTCACCTGCAGGGGTGATACCTCTAATGGTTGAACAGGCAACAGGTACCAATCCAAGGAAGGCTTGGCCCAGTTCAAGGAAGGCTATTTCAGAAGAAGTGCCTGTCGGGTAAGTGACCTGAGGTTAGAAATGATGCCCAATATTTTTTGACCTCAGGTCCAATGTTCATATTGAACCCTAATAGTAAGTATAAACGAACACTAATAAACTACTACTGTTAAACATGTTATACTGTAAACACTCCATTATACATTTTCCCTGCATATTTCCATTTTTATATTCTTTTACACCTACTTTTCCAGTTTAATGAAATAAGGCATGTTTTAACTTTGATGACTGTGTGTTTATTTATTAAAGATTCAGAGTGCTGGTCATTGTATCTACTTAACACAGCACCAAAATGTGTACCAAGGTGACCCCAAATCTTTGGGGTTACACCTGGTAAAACAGTAAGGGCCCAGCAAGGCACATTTTCTATTTTATATTACTTAAGGCATGAACTATAGGTGCAAAGTTTGTATTTGTGTGAAAATACCAAGGAAAAAAGCCTCAGTACCAAAATCCAGAATGTGTTTTTTTCATTTTTCCCAGTTGTTCGTATATATTTATATGTGGGGGGAGACCCCCCAAATCCCCCACCTTACATTTTCTATTATCTTTACCCCCCACATATACATATGCGGTGTTTCTGCAAAGTTTAAGACCCCAGAAGGATTTTGTGGTGAGTAAATTACTGAACCCAAAGACAAAGAGAATGTATACGCTTTCATCGGGCGGTCAGAGTATCAGGCAGTGTATAGGAAATCTTTCAGACATCACAGTTCAAATGGAAAAACTAATTAAGAAAGAAAGGGTGTTTACCCAGTGATCTAAGTGTGGCAATGAGAGAAAGGAAATGTGTGGCGTACCAACACTGATGAGATACCAAAATGGTAAGTGGACCGGTATTTAGTTTAATGCCCGCGATGTTGGTTTAGTAGCTGTGTTGTAGCAAGTGTTAAACCGTAATCATATAGTGCCTCCTTATTATGAATATTGGCCTAAGCCCATTCACGTTACGCAGGAAACCCCGTTGCAAAGTTCTGATTTTGGGTTAAATTTGCTGCCATTTGAGACTAATTCCGCCATTTTTATTTCAACTCATGTTTCATGTTCTAAAATGGTGGATTGTGTTTTCGACTTGCAGTCGAGCCGACCGACCTTTGAGTTTCGTTAATGTTTAGGTTGACTGAGAGCCAACTGTTTAACCTGTGCAAAGAAACCTTGCGCTTCATACGAACTGCCATTCAAGTGTTATCTGCACTCACAAGCCTCATCCTCGTATAAACACTGAAAAAATGAAGAGTAAACTTGGATCGTATGCTCTAGCTGAACTGCATTGTAGTGACTCTTGGAATAAGGCTTACCGTGAATTCGAGAACCAACAGTACCATTGAATCTTCATGGACATGTAAACCTGTTTAATCCCTTGTATAATATTGTAACATCTGTCACGTGAACTAGGCACCAACTCTAGCCCTTGAATTATTAACTTAGAGAGAGGCTGGACAATATTGCTAAAATAGTATAAATGTGTCTGTGTTTAGCTGTCCAGCACTCCCACTCCTCACTGTGTCTGCTGGTACACACTTCGAGGTGTTTGGAGCCAGATAGCTATCTGCTTTGCTTTGTAAACTGTACAGTAATAAAAGATACTTGTATCTTTTCAGCCCGTGACTTGTGTATTTCATTTGTGGTACTAAGCCTCGATATTTCTTTGGTCTTTCACAAGAAGGACAAGGTATTGAAAATCTGAGTACATTTGTATCTCGTGCAATGAAAGGACTAGAGTTCAGATACTCTGCAATTAAAAAGGAGTTACTCGTATTAAAATAGGCAAAGAAGCAGTTTGCCATTTCTGTGTAGCATTTGAGTTTAAAATCTGTTCAATCACAAAACAGAAATTTTAATGAAGTAAGAATTAGGCAATGTTTGAATTAAATTGTGTAGGTGTGTGGCTGGCATTTATGAACATATTGATTGTTGTGTATGTACCAGAAATAAGTAATGTCACCTGATCTACTGACCTCTTCAAGGCAACAAGTTATTTCTTGATGAAATCATAGTCCTCATCAAAACAGTATCCGTCAGCAGCACACCTAACATGATCCTCAGAGATCTCAATCCACCAGGACACAAGCCATCATGAAAACTAGAGCTACTCTGCTCAAAACGATCCACACCATGGACATACAGCAAAATGTCACAGAACCACCCCACAACAAAGGCAACACACATAACCTACCATTTGTCACATCTCTGGACATCAAATGCCCGACCCCCTGACATTTGGACTGGACAGACTACACATCCATACCCTTCCTACTCGACCACAGACCTCTCCCCTATTGGCGTCAACTCAAACTGACCAAGACACCCCACTGTTCTTTCAAGAAAATCCCCATGTTTGCAGTACAATGTAACTAATCTGTTCCTCCATGTCTGAGAATATCAATTCCGAGTTCAGTGCCCTCACACTTGGCCTAACTGAAAACACCAATATCCATGCACCAATGAAACATGAGCCCTCCAAACCTTGGTGCACAGCAACTTATCAACATCAAGCATGCCATTGCCAGAAAAAAATAAGGTACTTGAGAAAATCTAACAAACCAGGAGACCACATTACCCTGTGAACACTCCAATCTGCATGCAAGGCACTCATCACCACAGCAAAAGCAAACTATTATACCACGACGATCATGGAAGCATCTACAATAAACAGAGCAATCTTCCAAGTTGTGAAGTACTGCATCAACCAACTGCAAGTGCCGGCGCTAACACAATTCACTGACAAATGCAATGGCACCAACAGCTTTTTCACAGACAAGATAGACAAGATACAGCAGCACACTTGTAGCTCTAAAAATACCACAGAGATCCCACCCATATCAGCTCCGAACATATCAAGATGGACCAAGTTCCGGACAATTACTCCACAATACCTTACCAACACTCCCACAAACTTCAAACCCACCAACTACAAAGGTGACATTCTCCCTTCCTCCATTGTGAAGTTCAACAAAGGTTAAGCAGTCACACCACCTCTCTATGTCATCAACAAATTCCTCACACAAGGCCCCTTCCCAGATGCACTGAAAATGTGACAGATCCTCCCCCTGCAGAAGAAACCCACAATCAACCCAGATGACTTGCCCATTTTCGCCCCATCATGCACCTACCCTCTCTCTCTGGTTTCCGACCACAATATAGGACAGAGACAGCACCATCCAAGTTATTAATGATGGTCTATGCATCCTGGACAAATGATAACTCGTTTGCTTGTCCTCCCCAACCTCTCTGCTGTCTTTGATACCATTGACCACAAAGTCCTCCTCCACATCCTCAGCACACACATGGGCTTCGACAGAACGGTCCAGCAGGGGCTCACCTCATACCTCTCCATCAGAGACCAACTTATAAAGATCGGCCCCAACATATCCCAGCACCACCTAATGACCTGCAGAGTTCCACAAGACCCCACCCCGTACCCTATCATCTTCAACCTTTACATGGAACCTCTGCGAAACTCCTCCCCATCATCAACATCAAGATAAACCAATACACAGATGACACACAGCTTTACATGATGATTAATTGCATCAATGACATCCATCAACTCAAACACTGTCTGCACCTCATCCAAGCCTGGATGTTGAGCACCTACCTGAGGTTCAGCCCTGTAAAGAACCAATTAATTCTCCTACGAAACCCCAACAAGTATGCTGAAGTTCACAATTGTCTGACTGATATGAAGCGTGATGAGTTCATGCCAGAATTCTTACACCGTTGAACATCTCTCAGCTTTACTATCGTGTGTGACCTCTCATTCACAATACACATCAACATGAAAACCTATGCAGAGTGAAAGCATAGTACCAGCTTCCACTCCTCTACAAAGTTAAGACTTTCATCCCTGCCCCAAGTTTCAGAACAGTTGTCCAAACCCTGGTCATCTACCACTGGAATGGTGCCTACGCCCAACTCACAGGAGTCCCATATACCACCTTGCACCCTTTGAAAGCCTTCCAGCACACTTTGGCACAACTCATCATAGCGCTTGGACTTTGGCCACAGTGGGGAACCAGCCCCTGAACTCACAGTTGCAACGTTTGAACAAACTCCCATGTTCTGGGAATGTACCACACTGTATCAGTAACAGAGACTGCTTCAGTTATTTGCCGCTTATTTTCTTGAGGAGAATCAACTACTTTAGAATTGGCCCATATATCTGCCCCCCCAGGAGGGCTTTGGGTTTTCCAACGCAGTTTGAATAACATACGTCTTGCCTTGAAAAGGACCCGTTGTTCTGGGTCGAAACACGTGTCAGCAGTCTTGTTTTTGCATCATTTCATAAAATCTGTTTCAACAGCGTATTTTGACTGAAGAATCTACTTGCTTTGGACTCTTTGTTTCACCGTATCTGTTGTCCTGTTACACACTCAATTTGAATAGGACATTTACCATTTGCTCAGGGCTGCGCAATCATTTAGAGGTGACAATTTCAAGTGTTTGTCACAACTCATCATAGTCTAACAACACCTACCTACATATCCCTCATCTCCAAGGTGCTGCATTGGCTACCCTTTCAAGCACACATGTCCAAGACTTCTTGCATCACCTACAAAATAGTCACAACCAAAACGCCACTCTCCTTGGCCGAGAACTCACCATCTCTGCAGGCCAGCACACCACCAGAAGTCACAACATCATAGACTGGAAACAAAGAACTATAGGAGGGAAAACAAGAAACAGGCCTGTTATCCGGCTATGCATTCTGTCTTTGGAAAAGGTTACCAATGCAGATATGACTTGCCACCCTTTTTCTACACTTCAGTATGCACCTGAAGACTCTATTCTTCAAAGAAAATCACGCCAATCGCTGATAAATCCTCCCAACTCTATTTCTCCTTCTCAGAAGTCCCCCATCTCCTCTGAAACACCTAGCCATAACAGCTCCTCTGCAAGCCCTGCATCCTACTTGGAAGCTACTCGGTGTGTCCCTTTCTTACAACACTCCATTGCTTCCAAGATAAGATTGCACTTTATAAATCCCATGCATACATACATACATACTTACATACAAACACATCAGGTTGCTAACAAAAGCAACCCTTTGAGGAGAACAAGGAGGAAATAGGAAAGAAAGAAAAGGCATTTAAGTTTTCATGGAAGCATTAAGGGTGGCAAAAAGTGAGGAGAATGTTAACAATTGATTTAGCGAGATGGAAAGGTAGTTTTAGAAAATTGAAATTGGAGAAGCAGGTGCAAATGCACAATGTATGGGGAGAGACTCATTGTATATAGAAGGAGAGTTGCTAACAGGAAGAGATGCTATGGTTTCACCAAGAATGGTCAGTGAAAAATAACCTGCATGCCACATGTTTGACACAAAGCAGTGATCAAGACTATCAAGTAGAATAAGGAAGTTTACTGGTTGATATTTCTGGATGTTGTAAAAGAAGGAAAAGTAAGACTGTGCCTGGAAAGCATAAACACAGATGCAACTCTCCAATTAGCAACGTTGCCATTGACCGTTGTGTATGTTTGTGTGTAGTCGAAATGCCTGGTTATTGGGTGCCTTTTAATATTGTTGGACCTACACATTTCGAGCGATGGGATATTACAGTGTGCGGTTGGTTGATCTTTTGTCCAAGGGGCCAAAGCCAAGCATCACAATAGAAGTGCAAAAGAAAACTGTTATTGATTTTCTGGAGAATGTATTCTGAGATTGGGTAAGATCTGAGATGCAACAGCAATGAGCACAAACTTTGTGTCATCCCAAAACTAATGGGGCGTTTGGAAGGTTCAAATGCTTAAGAAAGAAAACTATAAAGATGAAGGCAGCACATAGGTGTTCACTGCTTATGAACATGAGTGGGACTACATTAGGAGTCCTAAAAGGAAGTCTGGATAACAGGAAACAGTGTGCTTCTTTGCTGAAAAAAGCTGAGAGTTGAAATGTAGGTGTTGAGGAATTTGTGAAGATATAATGTGATCAGGACAGTGAGCAATGTGAATGGTTATGTAGCGGATTTGGTTCAGACAAACTCTCAGAATATTTAAAAACAAATGTTCCCATATTTTTGAAGTCATCAGGGTGGCAGACAAGTTACAGCACCTTATGCACACACCAGTCGGAACTAGTTAGAACTGACCCACTCTACACATACTCCACACTTCGCAAAGTGGAGGCAAGAGTATTTCTAACGACATGAGAGCTGAGGATGGTAGTTATAAGAGGACAGAGCAAACTACCACCCTAAGCGGAGCAAAGGAAGTGTTAAATAACGTGGAAAACCTTAATGACAGCGTCAGATCCTAGCATCATCATCATCGTTATTATTAGGCAATTTGAGACAAATAACTGCTGCCAGGCCCTACACAGATATTGAAAAGTGGTACAAGCACTGCCTGCCTAGAACCGGAGAGCAAATACTGTATGGCCTTTGGGACTCACGTCAGTCTCTCTCAGGAATGAAATAAACCAAACGGTCCATTGTCGTGAGTAGCTAGGGCGAAAGAATAGCAAATTCACAAGGGTCTCTATTTCTCGGGTACTGTCCTCAGGCAGACGATCCAGCGATACAAAGCCCCGCTAATCTGCCACCTTAGCTACTAACAGTAGTTTCCCCATGCAAACATGCCGTTTCGCAGTATTCATAAGGATGGTAAAGAAAATAAAGATCAAGATGATGTATCCTAGGAGAAATAATGTAATTTGTTTACTTATTTATTCTTTAAAACGTACATTGTTCATTTGTCTGCTTTATATTTTCTTCGTGATGTGTTTGTGACGTAGGTGCATGTGGGGTATCTGGAGGAAGTCTGTCAAGTCGTGTTATGGCCGAAGGAAGTGGCAGAGTGCATGGAAGCATGGCGTGTTACCTTTGACATGATGCAAGACGTAAAGAACTCTCGAATTTCAGATAGATATAATTTGAAAGATAATGCAGACACTGCAGGATTAGTCCATGATGTGGGTAATTGATAGTATTTAAGCAATAAGCCCATCACAGGGGGGACATCACCACTTCAGGTAATGCCCCGGGGGCTTCATGAAGGCACTCACTTCGCTCGGGCCTGTAACTGAAGTGGTAATGCCCCCCCTGTGATGGGCTTATTGCCGTTAGTACCCCTTTAGCACCCCGGCCAGTAAGACCGGGGTACTAAAAGCATTTTATTTCTGCTGCATCGTTTTGCAACAGAAAAAGAAACCATGAAAAAAATTGCCGCTGGGTAAGGGAAAATGAAGTTTGTTTTCCTTTTGATGGCAGCCATTGAAAACAGTAAAAAAAAGTAAACAAAATGGCCGCCGTGGAAAGCGCAAAGGGACTACATCTAGTCCCTTCTCTCTTTCCATACTGCCCATAAAAAAAGGAAAAAAGCAAACAAAAAAAATGTCTGCCATGCAAAGGAGAGAAGGGACTATGTGTAGTCCCTTCTCCGTTTCCATGGTGGCCTGTGAAAGATCAGGAGCAGATGCCATGGATACAGAAGTGTTTCCAGCGCGTCCGCTCCCGAAAAGCAGGTAAGAGGGGAAGCAAGGTAAATAAAGGGAAGGGGGAACAGGGAGTGGGGGTTAGAAGCACTTACTGCATTCTACGGCAAGGGGAGATGGCAGACTCCAGCCCTGAGGACGCTCAGGGCTGTGGGATTACTGTATGGTAACGCCTGCATTCTGAGCCTCCCCATTGGCTGGGAGGCCGCCATCCCCCCTTGCCGAGTACAAATGATATATAATTCATCTTATTGAATATCATAGGTTTGTTGTGGAAAGGTTCCTGTTGCACATTTATCTATTGATGAGTACACAGAGCAGCTTTCTGTGTCACATTATGATGAGATGGACATCACGTTGTACAACTTATGTAAGCTACATAGAGGGTTAATGTGTATTGTGCAGTTTGGTTTACTGTACCACATTAACAGTTAAGTTGCATTTGCCAATTTAGGGATGTGCAGCTATGTCGATAGCACCAAAAGTAGGTTTATGTTCCCAGGGACTACTCTCCATTGTATGCAGTACTCATCATCACTCAAATAAGGAATGATAGAGAATATTCTTTGATGCTTCATGGATCATGTAAGGGATGAATACTAAGGAAACACTAGGGTTGGGTGGGTTATAAGGTTATGTTATATTCATGCCCACACTGAAGGCTAGAGAAGAGCAAGCATGTATGTATGCCACACACACACTACATAAATAACTGTAACGTCATGACTTAATCGGTCCTTGTGCTTTTCAGTGGGGGACCACAAGTGATGGTGAGGGGAAGGTAGGTTAAAGGCAGGGAGGGAGAGCAGAAGAAAAGGAAGGATGAGTACAAATTATGAAAAGGAAAGGAGAGAGCAAGGGAGGGAAGGGCAGGGTATTAGAGGGGAGAGAGGGGAAAGGAGTAGGGCAAAGAAGAAAGAAGATTAAAGGAGATAGGGAGAGGAGAGGTAAAGATGGCATAGGAGGGGAGAGGTGAGGAATGCAGAGGTGAAGAGAGGAGAAAAGAAGAATTGGTGGGCTAAAAACGCACAAATGCAGGGGAGAAATGAAGACAGGCGGAGCATGAAAGCAGGAGTAGCAGAAACAGCAGCAGGAAGAATGTGCAAAAAGAAGCGTGTGAGAGAGCACTGAAGAAAGAGGGAGAGATTAAGAAAAGTGGTTCGGGGAAGGTAGGAAGATGGGAAGCTAGAGAGAGCGAGAGGGAGAGAGAGGGGAATTCATGACAGGGATAAAGGTAGTTTGTGAGGTAAAAAATCGGATTGGTTTAATTACATTATATCGTGACAGGGTGGAACAAATAAGGAAATAATCTGAGAGTCGTACCTATGGAGGACTGACGGTAACAATGTGAGGTAGATATAAAAATTAGTTGAGGTAAGAAGGAAGCGATCTAAGGCAGAATAAGAAAGGAATGAAAAAAAGAAAGACAGACAGAGAACACAAACAAAGGAGATAGCATGTCAACTAGTTCATGCAATGCGAAATTCTAATCTCAATGTGAACCAGCAATGAATATGAAATAGCATTTTGAATCTCGGAAGTGAAAAATTGCTAAAATATGCATGTGCTTCTAATTTGCAAGCTCTAATAATCTTTCGTGTTAGGCGCCCCCTGGCCTTCCGTAGTCCCAGTGGGGTTGTTAGAGCAGTGTTCTGCAACGCCACGCTCAGATAGTCTGGGGCAGCTTTATTGCTGAGGGGTTTCTGTGGCTTCCCACAGCATCTGGTGGCAGGCGTGATGAGCCATAGCCAACTGCCGGGAGTCTGCAAGCCATGCAGTGCGGTAGCTCCGAGGCCTCTCAAGACACCCAACCGAACACATGGGCACAAACCATGACTGTGTTTACAAGCACTCCCACTCATCAGAAGGCTCCACACGGTAATTTCATGTGCATTCTTCTCCTTCATTTTCACAGTGAATGGTGGTGAATGGAGAGGTAGCCCCTCCTCACAGGATGCCTCCACTCCCCACTCTGTGCTGCCAAATGTTAATCATCATGCACACACAGCAACTGGAGACACTACCTACTGAGTCACAGAAAAAAATACAATGCTACACATTTGGCTTGAGTGTTGAAAGCACTGCATGCAAATCAGTGATTATACATAGAGACGGTGGGTGTGAAAATCCAGGGATAGTCCATTGATGAGAGGTGACCTGGTTTCACCTGCCACCAAGATGGTTGTCACCTCAAAAGTTACCTGAGATTTCTTGCTTCTGTAGAGCTGGCGCTTAATCTGGAGGGATACAATAACCCTCCAGCCCCCCACTCCACACTACTCTTCTCAGCCACCGACCTCCAGGTTTGTGCGTGTTATGGCACTGCCAGCTGCCAGAAGTGTCTCAATTTGCGATATTTCCACCTAGTAATAGAGGAGTATATGTAGAGAAATATGCTCTGTGGCAGTTTTAGTGAAGAAAAGGTGGGACCGGTCTTGTGTCCTCAGAACCCAGGAATAGATTAATAATTTCCATGATGTCACTCTATGGTGTTTGGTGTGTAGTATTTATGACATCATCAGGATGAACACCAATGAAGTACAAATAATCTTAAAATGTCAGTTATATCTGGACAGATTGTACCTTCTACAGTCTCATTCAAAAGATATTTTCAGGGCGAAAAAAGTCCTTGTAGCAACATCTACTCTACTCTGAAATCAATCGTGTCTCAAACAATTCCTTATTTATAGAACCAATACATTAAGTTCTTTTTCCAATGGTTATTTTTTATTGGTACATGGAAATTGTTATTGACCTCCTCTCAGCCGATCAGAATCTTTTGAGGGCAGTCAATGGCTACTTGTATTGACTCTGTTCTGAATATTCTGTCTTCAAAAGCAGACAGGGAAACAACAATGCAAATTCCAGACAAGATTCCTTTTAACAAGATACTTGCTTTCTTAGAGACCTTATTTTGCTGGAACATACCAAAGAGAAAGCTAAAACATGGGAAGATGCTTTCACTTTCTTATAGAGAAACCTTTCACTTTTACATGACAGCAAATGCATGCTCATTCTAAACTGGTTACAGTTCGACTAGATTTGCAGTTAAAGTGCTACATTTACCAGGACAGCTATGTTATTTCAATATTAGACAATACAATACAACTTACTAACTCAGCTGCCTATTTACTTCACCTGTTATTAAACTAACATGTTCCACTTCACCAACAACACTCCAAGCATGTGCTCATAGCCATTCAGACCTCGGAAAGAGTCATTGTTGCTTGGGATGTGACCCATCCCCAATTTATGGACCTCAGCTTCACGGCAGGCAATAACTTGGTGGCAGGTTATTAACCTGTGATAAAGGCCTATTCCTCGGTCTATAAGAATATATTATCAGTCCAGGTAATTGTTTGACTGAGTTTATAAAAGTTATAATGCTGATAGATCAACCACCATCATTTTCAATGCCAATAAAAGGAGGTTTTAGTTCAAAACACAAAATCTATGAAAAACGACTTCATCTTGTAAGAATTTGAAACAAGTGTGAAGATAGTGATTTTAAACTCCCGGCAGAGCACTTCACAAATACAAATGCAGAAAAAACACATGAACACAATGCAAGATGAACTCTGACATGTTACAAGATGTGCTCAAATAAAGGTAATCTTGAGGAACTACAGGCTAAAGATGAAAGTAACTGGCAGACCACGAAGATTCTAGTGGGGGTTGAATGATTCCAAATTACTGGTATGCAATTACAAATACATGTCTGCTTGTTTTGTGGGGGAGGCATTCCTTGCACACACTTTAGCACTGAAGATGTAAGTCAGAAGATGTATGATGCTGTTCAGATGTGTGGAATTAGCCAATGGAAAGTAAAATTGAGAGGGGGCATCATTCCAAAAGCTACTCATGCATATGATATTGTGTATCACAAAGGTGCTATGTCTACATTGCTCACAATGTCTTGTAAAGTGCAATAAAATCTCCTGAAACCCCCCTGAATGGGTCAGAATGTTCAAGTCAGGGAACATTAATTGCTTGCTTTTACAGACCCTTTTAGAAGGTAAGGCTGTCACAATTCACTGATACAAGGAAATATGTTCCTCAAAAGGTGTTCTAAAGAAAGGTATGATGCCAAGAAAATACATGACAACACTGATTGAATATATTTTATTTTACATCTTCATAGTATTCAGCAATCCTGACTCCAAGAAGCAATCAACAGTGTATATCTTTGAAACCAGTTTACAATGCTGTGCTTTCACATGCATAAGCAAATTCCCAAATACATTTAAATTATGAAGGACCGGGAAGCCCGAACCACAAGGACATGTGCAGCTGAGTCTTTGGGGGAGTCGGGGCTTGTGGACAGCACTGGGGGGGGCGCCAGTAACCCCCAAAAGTGGCGACGATTGTGGGAGACGATGCCCGGGCCCGGCGGTGATCATTTTTGATACAATTTTTTCACCAAAACGAGGTCGGATCACAACTTCGTTTCAGGCCGCGGGTAATGCGTCACCCACGCGGCTGGCGGCCATTTTGTCTTCCAGGCCGTGGAACTTCACGAGGCTCCGGTTTGGCCTCTGAAGCAAATCCAGACCTAATTTCTGGAACTTATGATAGCAGGCAGCTCTACATACACACACATGTGCCCAGTTGGTGATTACTTCATTTTCCTGGGTCTCCTACGTCGAGTGCAAGCAAGGAGGAGGGCTGACATGGCTGGGCCTGCATAGCCCATTGTTCTTCTTGCCTCCATTTTTGGACAGTCGAAGGCTGGAGCCTTCTTCATCCTCTTCATCATCACAGAGGTGTGCTGCAGTGACTTTAATGCTTCTTCATCAGGCTGGAACCATCTTCATCCTCTTCATCATCACAGAGGTGTGTTGCAGTGACTTTAATGTGTTTCATCAGGCTGGAACCATCTCCATCCTCTTCATCATCACAGAGGTGTGTGACAGTGACTGTTCGTCCTGCCTGGTGGTGTTTTGAGTCCGAGTTGAGGCCCCAATCTCCCACACTGGGGGTGCCTGTGCGCTCAAGCTCATGAGTGACACTGAGGATCAAGACGGTGCACCAGCAGCAGCAGCAGGACTGCAGGTGCAGCAGCCTCTGGGTGGGCAGGCAGGTCCTCCAGGTCCGCTACCTCCTTTGCAGCCAGCAGGTTTGCTACCTACTGTGCAGCCAGCGGTGGTACCCGTTCTCCAGCAAATCCCTCCAGCCATGGCCCAACCTCATGCACAGGCGGCCCTGCAGCCCATTCCGGAGTTTGATGTGTCGTGCCCACCTTCCAGCTTGGTGCCCAGATGGAAGAGGTGGGTCGACCGCCTGGACATGTACTTTCGAGCCGCTCAAGTCACTGATGATGACTCTAGACTGGCGACCATGTTATACTCAGCAGGGTCCTCAGTTCAGGAAATTTTTGAGTCTCTTCTGCTGGGGGATGGGTCCTATGGTCAGGCGAAGGAAGCCCCTCAAGCGCATTTTCTACCTCTAGCCAACGTGGACTATAAGCGCTTTGTGATGCTATCCGCCAAACAGAAGGAGGACGAGACTCTGGATACTTTTTATGGCCACCTGAGGCGCCTGTCATTGGCCTGCGCGTGGGGTGATGCTGAAGATATGATCAGGACCATGCTCATACAGGCGTGTTCTTCAGGAAAGCTCAGACGACAAGTGCTAAGGGAGCCTGGAATCACACTCCCATGCATCCTTGAACTGGGTAAGTGCAATGAGGTGTCCGAGGCGGGGGCAGCGAGAATGGAAGCTGGGTCGCACTCCATCATAACCGAGGAGGTGTGTGCGATGTGGCGCGGTGGCAGGGGCACCAGAAGACCTGGCGGTGGCCCCCGAGACAGAGCTGGGAGGGCAGGTGAGTCTTGCCAGAAGTGTGGCTACGAACTGCCCCACCCAACGGAATGCCCTGCGGCCGGAAAGACTTGTGGACGGTGTGGGCTACCAGACCATTTCTCAAGAGTGTGCAAGGCGGCGATGCCTGTGCTGGTGCCGCATCGGCCCATCTTCAATCGCCAGGGTCGACCACCCAACGTCGCTCAAGTAGACCAGGGTGAAGAGGATGTTCAGGCAGAGGAGGCTGACGAAGATGAGGAAGAGAACATCTTTTTTGTTTCAAGTGTGGAGGTCCTGAAAGGAAAGAACCGGAGACAGCCATGATGTGTGGTGGAGGTAAACCATTCTCCAGTTCCGGTCCTGGTAGACACGGGGGCATCTGTCAACGTGATGGCCCGTGAACACTATGACGCCATGGACCGGCCTCCCAAATTGGTCGCACCCAAGGCCGCATCTTTGCGTTTTGCGGCATTGACCCCATCCCATTAGACGGAGTCTTCGTGGCGAAGGTGAAGCACGATGGATCCCAAATCGCTTCATGGTTCTATGTGTCACCAGTGAGCAACAACACCTTGCTGAGTTGTGCAGCGGTGGAGCCCTTGGCATCGTCAGCTTTGCGTACTCCGTCTATCTAGAGGACATCAATGGCTTGCTGTAGAAATATGCCGCACTATTCAAAGGGATTGGACAGATGGCTGGCGATCCGGTGAGGCTGCACATTGACGAATCCGTGCAGCCCATGACCCTGAAACATTGCAGAGTACCGTTTCACCTCAGTGAACATGTCGACAAGGAGCTGGACAACTTGGTCAATCTCAACATCATAGAGAAGGTGGAGGGTCCAACTCCCTGGGTATCACAATTCGTGGTGGCACGAAAACCCCAAACAACCTGATGCCGTCCGGATCTGTGTGGACATGAGGTTGCTGAACAAAGCAATCAAAAGAGAAAGACACCGCACCCCGACGATAGATGACATCATTGCCGAGGTACAAGGCGCTCGCTTCTTTTCAAAGTTGGACCTCCGAGCGGGCTATCACCAGGTCGTCCTACACCCTGACCCCCTGAGTTGAGGTACATTACTACCTTTACCACCCACCGAGGTCTGTACCGTTACAAAAGACTGAGCTTCAGGGTGTCCTCGGCGGCAGAGGTGTTTCAAAACATTATCAGGGGCGCCCTAGCAGATCTGGAGGGCGTCCTGAATATCAGCGATGACATCTTGATGTTTGCCAGAATGGAGGTAGACCATTTGTGACGCCTGGCGAAGACGTTTGAGAGACTGCAGTCCCTGGGTCTCACCCTCCACAAGGAGAAGTGTGAATTTCTGCGACCATCAATAGAATTCTTTGGCTTTGTGTTTAAGGAGGGGGGTGTCACCTGATCCTAAGAAGGTCCAGGACATCAGAAAGGCGCAGCCTCCAGAATCCGTGTCGGATGTGAGGAGTTTCCTGGGCATGGTTACCTACTGTGGATGATTCATCCAGAACCTTGCCTCCAGGTCGGAACCGCTCAGGGCGCTGACAAGAAAAGACACCCTCTGTAACTGGGGCCCACTTGAACAAGCGGCCTTTGACAACATCAGGGGCGCCCTGGCAGCTGAGGACACCATGGCCTTCTTTGATCCTGCGTTGCCATCGGAGATCATTGTCGACGCCAGTCCGTTTGGTTTGGGCGCCGTGCTGACACAGATCGACCATGATGGGGGTGTCCGCCCGGTGGCATACGCCAGCAAGGAGCTTTCGGAGGTGGAGCAGCGATACTCGCAGATTGAGCGCGAGGCACTAGCCGTAATCTGGGGCTGCAGGCACTTCCGGCTCTACGTTCTTGGACGCCCGGTGACGGTGGTGACGGATCATAAACCGTTGATTCCCATTCTGGCGGGTTCATCCTCCAAGCCGCCAGCATGAATTGGGAGATGGATGCTCGCCCTTTTGGAATATGGAGTCACCCTGGTGTATCGGCCGGGGGCGAACAATGCAGCAGCCTATCTCTCTAGACACCCGGGGGCACCTGGAGTGGAGGACTATGACACCTGTGCAGAGAAGGCCGAAGAGCATGTCCGGGTGGTGGTGGAGGCAGCCACCCCGAATGCCATGCCCTTAAAGGAACTCGAGACAGCTACAGCAGAGGACGAGTGTTTCAGGATACTGAGGCAATCCATGCAGCAGGGAACCTGGAAGTCGGTGCTGGAGGCCCTAGCAGGGCGCACCCAGGAGGCCAGAACTGGACTGGAGCAGTTATGGAAGGTCCGGAGGAGCTGTCGTTCTCAACATCCGGCCTCCTACTCCGGGGAGATCGAATTGTGGTGTCCCAGTCTAAGGTGGGGGAGGTGCTCACCCTTGCACACCGTGGTCACCAGGGCGCGGCCAAGACCAAAGCACGCTTAAGGCTGAAAGTGTGGTTCCCGGAATTGGAGCGGAAGGTGGACGATTTCGTGGCAGCCTGCGTCTGGTGTCAGGCGGCACCACCCCTGCAGCGGGAACCTGTCATAGAGGCGATGCCTCGAGGGACGCACCAGTGGGAGGTCGTTCATGCAGACTTTGGCTCCAACACGATGGGCACCCAGTTCGTAGAGTCAGTGGCGTTTGAGCATGTCATGGTGGCTGTGGAAAAGGTGTTTGTGGCCCATGGTTTCCCACATACGGTGTGCTCAGACAACGGGGCGCCATTCCAGAGTGAACGGTTTGCCGAACTGATGGAGAGCTACGGGGTGGTGCACAGGAAGATCTCGCCTCTCTGGCCGAGAGCAAATGGTGAGGCAGAACGGTTGATGAGAACCTTGAATAAGATATTTCAAATCGCCCAGGGACAAGGGCAGTCCCTCCAAAGAGCCCTCTATCAGTTCCTGAGGGTGTATCGTACCACACTGCATGCATCCACGGGAGTGGCCCCATCTGAGGCGTTGTTCAAGCGGTGCCCTCGGGGGCTACTGCCGGAGGTGGGAGAGAAAGAACTGGGGGTGATTGACAATCAACAGGTCGAGGCTGACCGGCAAATAAGGATTGAGCAAGAGAACCTTCGGAGGGGACTTCGCCCACAGCGGCTAGAGCCTGGCGATGAGGTCCTCATTCGAAATAGACATCCCCATGGGAATCTCTCCCTACCGTATGAGCCGGAGTCGTTGGACGTTGTTGCGGTCAAGGGATCCATGGTGACTGCATCGGATGGCTGGTCTGAGGTAACTCGCAACGTGAGTTTCTTTAAGAAGCTGCGGGATCCCAGGACTGATCCACCCCCTGATCCGGACCTGGAGGTCGTCCCTGACGACGAAGGAGAATCACCATGTATGCCCGAGTCCCCGGTCCGGGGAATGCCTGTGGACCGATCACCCGTGCCGGAGGTGAGTAGGACATACCCCCACAGGACTGGGCGAGGGAAACCTACTCACCTCAGCGATTACATTTTGGGGCAGGTATCTGATCATCCTGACAATGGGAACGGTTAAGTAAGGGGACCCGGGCGGATGTTAATAAAGGGGTTTTCAGAAAGGGACATGTGAAGTGTTATAGACATAGTGTTTTGGTTTGCAGAGTATAGTTGTTTAATGTTTGTTGTTTGTCCTCCCGAAAAAGGAGGAGTGTGGCGCTGCCCGATGACGGGGCGCGCACGCGGCGGCGTGACGTTGCACGCTGCTGCGTGCAGTATAAATAAACGGGGCGTTTCCCGGCCACGCAGAGCGACTGGGAAGCCCGAACCACAAGAATGTATGCGGCTGAGTCCTTGGGGGAGTCGGGGCTTGCGGACAGCGCTGGGGTTGTGCCAGTAACCCCCAACAGTTAGGGGTGCCCAAAATTCCTGTGGTGGAAGCAGAAAATGTGCATTTCCCTGCTTTTAATTCCTTCCCCCTTCTATGTGGACATTTTACCCACCCGCACGGAAGATCAGCACCCTGAGTGGTGTGATTCCATTCAATCAGAGCATGTAGGAGATTCTGACCCCCTTTTTTTCTGATATGTCGGTGGGTTTTTAGCATGCTGGGCAGGATTCGGCCCAATCAAAGAAACGTGAAAGCTAACAACAGATTTTTGGAAACCAATTGGATCAAAGAAATACAACAATATTAAAACAATGCAACACATTCGCATAGTAGACAAGAGGATGAACACAAAATAACAGTAAAGTGCATTATACAGTCACCCAAAGTCATTTCATTCTAATTTTCAGAGCTATTTTGAAAAACTGCTGTACAGCCGATGCAACACGAACATCAAGGATCACCTTGAAATGTAGGAGGGCTAGCCACCACTGTGTAAAACCCCTAGATTTTAATAATGGAATCACAGTAGTCTGTCATAAACCTGCATACTTTTAAGAAATTAGGAAAAAATGGGCTGGAGTCTCTGCTATGTTGGAGACAAAAAAATAGATGTCGACCATTGTCACCACAGAGCCAAAGTGCCCACTGTCAATAAAAGGTTGGACCTAAAGCGGAATAGCCATTTTCTAGAGACGGGCTGTGCAATGCTGAATAGTCATAGTTTAAGGCTCACAGACAGACAAATGAAGAACTGCTGCTCACATACTGCTTTTCCCTTTGCCCCTTGTCCCTCCTTCTTTTCTTCCTCCAGTCATTTTGCGGTTTGTGCCATAGGAATCTCTGCAGTCCTCCTTTTGTCCTCTTTTCTGCCAGTGATCCAACCATCAACTGGATGCTTCCAAGTCATTACCCTCGAGGTGCACAATACTGTGGGTCAAAAAAAGGTCTGGCCATCCCCATAACAGGCTTCGAAATGACAGGAAATCATTACCAGGAAAGGGAGGGTCTCGGGAGCAATAATACTTGCCTCTGTGCCATTAACAGAATCGTGACTGTCCTTCATAAACTAGGGCTAATACGCATTCTAGGTCATGGCACATAGGCTCCTATTATGCACACTTTAAAGCCTTGACAGGACCATCATGGAAGCATGCACAATACAGATAAAGAAAAAAAGGTGCCAGCGTTAGCTCAATCAGCCGATCTGAGAGCATCTTCCTTGCATGCTCCTGCCCCAAATGAAATGCCTTATAAACAATGCCCCCCCAGAGTGAATGGTCTCTAAAACATTCTATATCAACCTTAGCCCCCTCATTGCATTCTTAACCCATGTAGCTAATGTGAGCAAAGAAACCGTCTGGAATGACTTGCCTCCCTAAACCTGACTGTCTGACTGCCATTCAAGAGTGGTGCTCTGTCAATGATCTCTGCCTTAATGCTAGTAAGACAGAAATCCTTCTCATTGGGACACCAGCCCCCTGTTCCCCCAGACCCACTTTCTGCCCACCCTCCTTGGGCCCCTTCCCCCTCCTGTGAGGCAAAAAACCTTGGCTCATCTTTGACTCTTCTCTATCTTTCTCTCCGCACATCAAAGACCTTGCCAAGAAGTCCAATTTTCAGCTCCACCTCCTCAGAGGCATTCTCCCTTTCCTCATCTTCCCCAGAAGCTTAATGTCTCCAGAGCTGTGGTTCTCTCTAGGCTGAACAGCTGCAACAGCCTCTTCCTCAATCTGTCTCTTTCCTCCCTTCGCCCCCTTCAACTAATCCTGAATGGAGCTGCAAGACTTATGCTTGGCCTCAAGCCCAGGGACATCTCTCCAGCCCTAAAATCTCTACACTGACTCCCAGTGACCCCAAGGATCAATAACTTTTGCCTGGGGCCAGTAGTGCCCAAACCAAGTCCTTCTTCATAGCCCGCACACCACGTCATGGAGACCAAGAGTCAAAGACGTACAATTGACAATGAATCCAAGAAACTGCAATTTCTGTGAAGGTTGGACCTCTGCCTTGTCCCAATTGACCAGGAACTCCATGGCTGACAACAGATTGATGGTGAATTGGAGATTGCGATGTAGCAGGGCCCCAGAAGGGGCCAGAATCAGAATATCATCCAAATAAATAAGTAATCTAATACCTCTGCTCCTCAAATATCTGCCTACTGGTCAAAAAACTTGTAAAAACACCAAGGAGCTGAGGAGAGCTGAAAAATGGTACGTCCGCCTGTGCCAGTGGAAACACAGAAACCTCCTATCCTTGCGAGCCATTGGAATCGTCATATAAGCATCTTTGAGGTCTAGCCTGGCCAGCCAATCACTGGGCCTCAACATGTTTCTCAACAATGCAATCATCTCCTTCCAGACCAAAAACATGTTGCTGAAATTGATGAGCAGCTCTTGAGGACACGGGGAAATTACCCTTTTTGCAACAATTCCGTAATCTCTCATTGACCTGCCCTGTGCTGTTGTAGGCTGAATCTGACAGGGCAAGTGGTGCAGTTTGGAAGGGTGTCTTCAGAAATTCTTTGTGATACCCTCTCACATCATCCAGTACCCAGGGATCCTCAGAGGCCCATAACCAATTTCTGACGGAATACTGAAGTCGGCCACCCAAAGAAATGTGAGCCAAGGGAAAGGTAAGAATACCCACCATCAAAAGAGGCATGGCCTGCACCTTATTGTGAAACCTTACCACACTGTCCCCTTTGTGTAAAGAAGGGATTTCTGCCATGTGCCTGCAGGAAATACTCCTAGGTTGCTGGACCTGCTGTTGGGGTCTATAACCGCCCTGTCTGGAGGCTTGAGCCCAGCCGTGATATGATATGATATTTTATTTGTATCGTGCTCATACACAAGTGTTTCAGAGAGTGACGAGGTAAGGGGGGGAACACGGGAGAAACAAAAACAATGATCTTACTAGGCCCAGTGACATTGAGAATGCGCAAGTGCAGGGGAAAGTGCCGTGCATGCCACCCCTGGTCCGCTCAGCCCACATATGTGAAGTCTGGGGCCTTGTCCAGTGAAGTAAAAGTGGAAACTGCTTTGCCTATTTCCTTTACTGAACCACCCCCAAACAGGACTCCGAGTCTCCCTGTAGTAGAGAATCTGCCAAACCCACAAATTTTGGATCATTTTTTTGCAGGATACCTTATCTATGCTCCTGAATGACTGAGGCATTGATATCGCCAACCAACAAAATGCCATTTGTACCCAGCATGAAATCCCTTCACAATCCAAGGGCTGTTCAGTTACCCGGGCCTTTTCTGACAGATGCAAGATCTACAAAACAGGGCCCATTGTATTCAGGAGCAGATCCTGGCAAGTGGCCCACGCTCTATTCGCTCATTTTGACACATCTTTCCCATAATGGGAAAAAAGACTACAAGATTAGGAACCATTTCTGGCACCAAATGTTATTTTCTGCCCGTGGACAATCGGCCACATCGTTCGTCTGGATCCGTTGCTCAATTTCTTTCTCAGGAAGTGCTGTGCATACCTCCCAACATAGGGCAGGACAAACCATTCAATGAAATTTGGGCGAGTCATCCCAAAATGACTAAACATCAGTCTGCCCATGTGGTCTACAACGCCTGAAGTGGTAGGATCTTTCTGCAGAAGATCCTCCCATTCCTCAGCATTGTTGTCAACAGGGTTCACCAATATTGGGGAAGAATCAATGTCCCCCAAATATGGGTTCCACCATTCTACCCGAGGCCATGCACATAAGGGTGCAGATATGGCTGTCTTCTGCAGATATAAGTTGTCCCCTCTGCCCAGGGGCTCTGTTGGTATCTCAAAAGCACCCGCCATTGACGCCCCTGTAAATGTCTCAGTAAAGGGGATGCTGGATTTCAAGTCTCTGAAGCACTAATTGGTGGGTCCCCAATGGCATGCTGCCATTTGCATGCCAATTCATATGGCTTAGAGGGTATCCATTCGTCACCCTGCCCAGTCATCCATTATTGCCAATATGAACTGGGTCAGCCATGCCCTGACAAACCACCAAGGATACCGATTCCCCAAAATGAATAGCCATGTCTGCCATGGCTTCTTTAATGGCTGTTCCCACACGTTGGCCAATGGTCCTTTCACATGCCTGCTAGACAGTCTACACAATAAATAAATGTTATTTTTGCCAAAGAAGGGCACGTCCACCTCTTCTCCTTTTCTGTGGCCATGTCTGTGCTCCCTAGGTTTGTTTCACTACATGGTGCACTCAAATGAGTCTTCCCTCTCTTTATATGCGGTCGCAGACAGTTGTAAGGTCCTCTTTTCTAATACAGAAACAGCCATAACTCAGATGTATGAGATCGTTGCACCAAAAAAAAAGGTGTGGCAGAGAGAGCCTCACACCAAAAAACGTGGTCTGCTGCAGGGGGGAGGTGGGGTCGGGATACCGGGGCCTACCCCAATAGACCAACTCACCATGGGGAAGAGGAAGGGAAGGAGTTTTGTCCGATTGGCATGTATCTAATGTGCATGGTATGCCGAAACACCACTATGCGCTGCTCTATTCCATATTATCTCCCGCCATCCCACAACATCAGTAAACAAACAATCCTTATATCTTAGAGCACATTTAATTGCAATACTTTAGTTCCTGGGAGCAGCAAGAAACGAGGATGACATGGGACTTCATGGATTCTTATGTGGCAAAGCAGTATGAGAGCTGTAGTTTTATCATGCTGCTAATCTTAAATAAAGAAAAGACTTCTGCATAATAGGAGCCTCCGTGCAAAACAGAATCCAGACTAGCACGTGAGTTAACAATTTGGTGAACACGCATTTTTCTCCTTCAATAGTTCCATAGACTTGCAAGACTAAGAAAATTGTGTCCTAACTAATGTTATGAGCCGCCCTCCCATCTCTTTCCCAAAGACAGATTGTCTACTAAGCAGGATGGAATGCAACAACAGAACCAATGTCCCTTGTGCATAGTGAATATAGGGCATATTAGCAACAAAAGGGCTCATTATAAGTTTCCTGAAATCCCGCTGGTAATTCCTGAAGGATACCGGGAAACTGCCCCTATCCTCTCTGCCGCCTGATACCCGGTATAATAGGCTGCATAGACGGCAGTAAGTTCCCATCCCATGGAGTCTGACAGGACTCCATTTGATGGGATTGCCAGAATGACTAGCACCGGTAGTGCTGGTGATTTTGGCTTTTCTTTGCCGGTAGCGGCCTGATCTACTGCCACATCAGGCTTGCAGGTAGATCAGAGACCCCACCAGCAAACTTGGGTTTCCCGAGTCTTTTAAAAATGCTGGTGCCAGTATTACTAGCAATTGTTTCCGGCATTTTTACCGGACCGGGGACCTCGTAATGAGCGCCAGGAATCTGGAATAAATATCCATCAGGATTTGCTTTGAGAGAGATACCCATAGAATAATCCATAAGGAGAGCCAAAGAAAAAGCCTGCCTAATACTGGTATCATCAAGATGAAAGTTTAATGGAGCTCATTATGAAGGGGAACAACTGGTGCTGATTTTGAAAATCTCAATATGCATTTAAGAAAGAGATCCTCCACTCTTTAGTTTCGGGCATATTGATCACAGCCCTAAATACCTGAACCATGTTCTATTGCTTAAACCTTAGCATGATACACTGGAAGCACCCCATCAGTGGACTGCCTGCCCAAAGAGCACCTCACTCAATGGTGAAGAGCACATTTCACCGGTGCTATACTATTGGCATGAAGGTCTAAATGGCCAAAGCTCTTCTTGTTTTCTGAAAAGGTGATACCAAGGTAATTTTACAGTGTTACCTTCTCAATGTGGGTCTCGTTAATGGAAACATTTCGAGAAGTATTCACACTTTTGCACACTATTACATTGTTTGATTTGGAGATTTTTAAAGGGAGCTACCTTTCGCATACCTCTCAACCCACACGCTTTTGGCGGGTGTCACCCATCACTTAGGCAGCTCTCTCACCCGCCAACCTCCCTACACGCCAATAGGAATTAATGCACTTTCACCCGCCCAATGAAAAATCGGGTGTTTTCACCCCAAGGGCCATGAAAGGTTGAGAGCTATGCCTTTCGTCCATGAACAGTGCATAAGCATCTAACAGGCCTTGGAGAGCAGTAGGTGTCCCAGAAAAAAAAGCATCACCTGTGTCATTAAGCAAAGTACTGAATCCCCCCTGTAGATGGAACAACAACATTGCTGTCAATCAGGGCCTTCTCTAAAGAGTTAAATTAGAGACTAAACAAAAGGTATGCCAACACACACTCCTATTATAGGTCCCACACAGCAAGAAAGTCATTGGTGTATTCTCCTTCCAATCTGAGTCTGATGTGTGCATTTATGGCCTAGTGGAGGACCTGTAGAATGCTCATTAGGGCTGAGGGAATCCTCTTGACACTTAGCGTCTCTCATAACGTCACCCTAGAGTGATCCAAAAAGGTCATGTAGATAGGGTTCTACATAGAACATTATTTTAAAGTATTTTTATTAACATTTGCAATTATAACAAAATTCACCCCCCTACCCATGTTTCCCCCTCGCCATCCCCCGGGCACAGTTGTAATATCATTTTTCCCACTTCAAATATTAAACACCTTTTGTTCTTATTGACATAATGTTCAATATTCTCAAATTGTGAGGACACCATTGCTGTACAAAGTCAACTTTTAACAAGTCCAAGATCAGTGCCCATTCTTGTTGAAATCTTACATATTGTCCTTGCAAAGTGTACGTCATCCACTCCATTGCCAATAACTCCCACAATTTAAACAGCCAATCCCTTATGGTTAATGGTCTCTTCTGTTTCCAACCGCTCGCTATCACCAACCAAGCAGCAATCACAATTAATATAAAAGCTTTGTTATGCATTTTAGTTGACAGGTGGATCTTCGGGTCAAACAAACCGCACATCCATTTCCTAGGTGTCAAATTCACATTTGGAGATATCAATATCTTTATCTGATTTGTAACATCCTCCCAAGGATTCCCTTATCTTGGGCACTCCCACCATATATGGCTCCAGTTCCCCTTCATGCCACAACCCCTCCAGCATTTTTGTATTGTTGTTGGGAGCATTTTATGTAGCCTTTCCGGGTTGTAGTGCCATTGGACCATGATCTTATACCACATTTCTATGACCTGTATCAACCATGTCAGTTTGGGAATGTTTTTCCATAAGTATTGCCAGTGAACTCTGGGTAAGCTCATAACTAATTCTTGTCCCATTTATGCATATATCCCCAGACCTGTTCCTTTTCCCCTGCCCTCAGTGTCGCATAGAGCTTAGACACCATTTGTCTGTTTCCCGTGTGTGGTAGTACATTTTTCAAATCCTGTTAGCTCTCTCCCCGCTGCTACCTTATCCCCCAGCCCCGCTATCCAATGTCTTAATTGATAGTACTCCAACCTATCCTTCTCCGAGAGGCCCACCAACTGTTTACATTCTTCAAATGAACAAATATTTACCCCCAGCATCATATCTTCCAACTTTACACATCCTACTTTCCGCCATTGCTTGAACGCTCCTGGTACCATCCCTGGGCAAAATTGCAGATTCTCAAACAACAGAGTTAACGAGGATGGGCACGTAGATAAGTTTCCTTTTCCTAACAGCCGATCCCATACATCACATACAACTGCCAGTACCTAGCTTGTCTGTGTATTTGGGGGTCTTTATTGTCTGTATGGCCAAAGGACCCCTTCCAATGGAGACACCGCCCTGTCAATTTCTACCCAGGGTTTTGTGGTATCTCCCATAAACCATTTACAGGTCACCCATAGCTGTGCTGCCATTAATGTATGTAATGCAATTCTAGGGCTTCTATTAAACCACAGAAATCTCAAGACCATTTTATTCAGTGCTTTAAAAAGGGAATGTGGGACCCTTATCAGAAGAGCCTGAAACTTATAAAGCAATCTCAGGAGAACCACCATCTTAATGGAAGCTACTCTTCCTATCCATGAGATACGGAGTGGGGTCCATTTCCCTAAATCTTCCTTAACCTTCTGTAGTAGTTGTGGATAATTGTTATCATACAGCTGTGAGACCCGTTAGTTATGTTTACCCCCAGGTATTTGATATACCTATCAGCAATAGCAAGCAGTGAATAGAAGGGCAAAGCCTTCTGCTGTATTGTAGTGAGTCCCAGTTCTAAAAGGTCTGACTTTCCCATATTAACCTCTAAAAGCAAAAGGAAATATCAAGGCTGAGTACCCCAAAAGGAAATACACCAAACACGGGCTAATAAAGATTCACAGATCTTTATTCAAATACTGTACAGTTACAAATAAACAAAATCAGATAGCTATCTGGCCCTCGGTACATCACAGCGAATACCAGCCCTTTCGGTGTGAGAGTGAGAGTTACTGGACGTCTAAACAGTTGTGCATTTTAGACATTTTCGATCATAATGTTCAGCCCCTCTGCAAGTTAATAATCCATGGTCTAGAGTTCGTGCCGAGTTCACTCATGGCTTGTCCGACAATATGCACATGGATCATCCTCAGTTTACATGCAAACAGGTTACAATTGCAACAGTGGCCCTCATTACAAGTCAGGCGGTGGACCATGGTGCTATTAGCACCATGGTCCATGCCCGATTCCGCCATGGTGGATGGTGGAATTACCGCCCCATTCCAAGGTGAGTGGGGCGGTAATTCCCCATTCACCATTTGCCCTTCCCCATTCCCATTTTTGCCCCATAGGGCATAATGGGGATGGGGAAGGCGCCAATTACCGCACCGTAAATTACGGTGCCGTAATTAGCACCAAGGTCGCTTAGCGCCTTGGAATTTAATGCCTGCAAAAAGCAGGCCTGTGAATCAGGCGTTAAGGGTTAACGGCACCGACGGCACCGTTAAACCCTTAACGCCTGACTTGTAATGAGGGCCAGTGTATTCTTGGATTTAAAAATAAGCCTTAACACATGTCCTTTACAATGCAGTTCAGCTAGTGTCTACGTTCAGTATTTGTTCAACATTGTGGTCGATGTATGTCCGCGGATCAGACTTATTGGTGCAAACAATCCTCTGTCTACAAGTCAGGCATGGGACAAGGTCTCTTTACTCAACCAAAACATTTGGCCAACGGACAGTTTGAACATTAACTTCAGTACAAGGTTCAGGACGGCTCAGTTACAAATGGGAAACACTGTCCACTGTTTTAGAATACAGAGTTACATTGGAATGAAAATCAAAATGGTGGATGGACCTAAAATGGCAGCGAAGTCGATCCAGAATCGAAACTTTGCAACGTGGTTTTCTTCACAGAGCGACTGGGCTTAGGCCAATATATACAATAAAGGAGACACGATATGATAGCCTGTTTAACAAACCCTCCTTTTGGCCAAAACCAAGCGCTAAACTACTTCTAGTCACTTTACGAGTAACTCCACGTCTCAATGTCCATACATTCTGAATCACTATCGGAGATATCGATCGCCATGAGATCAGACACTGAGATTTCTTTCAACACAAATTTGTTGGTCATTTTCTCAATGTACCCATAGCTTGTGCGCAACATCCTCCTATCATCGAACATATACCAGGAAGACATTGTATACAACAACAGAAAAACAACATAATACCTAAAATGATCAGCAAGACCGAAAGTAGCTTCCATCCCCAAGATCGCAAGAAGTCCCAGAACCAAGCGCTAAGATCCCAGTTTCCCTCAGGAACATGGACCTCTGAACTAAGGACGTGCAGATTTTGTATTGCCCTAAAGATAGTTGGGGAGGAATCTGGCACGAAAACGCAACAAGCGGACCCCACTAATTTACACACCCCACCACGCTCAGCCAGGATGACATCTAATGCCATTCGGTTCTGAAGTGCCACTAACCTTATCGCTTTTTGTTCTAAAGTCATGTTATAGAGTATGTCAGTGGTCCGGTTGATGGTCCTCTCCAGTACTCTCGCTAGTCTTCTGATATCTTCAGAGTTCAATATTTGCCCCCAAAATGGCATGAAGGATTTAGCTATGTCATCCAAAACTTGTGCTGAAGTATCGCCATTCTCGTCCCACCTTGGACGAGCCTTTGAGATTTCTACAGTGCTAGCAATGAATACCCCGGGTAACAGTATACCTAAATAACAGGTTCCCTGCCAATTCCTAGGTAACCAATGGAAAGCTACATTACCGCAAACAAAGTAGACAGGTTCGCCTACATACAAAGGTCTGTCCTCACTAGTCAAATGTGCAACGTTGCCAACCCTTGACATCACCCATTGACCCAGTACCATTCCTTTGAATGCAGAAAGAAACTGAATCGGGGCTGTGGTTAACAGTATAGGAAGGTGGCGTGGCATCCCTATTGCCTATAGGAGCCATCTTGAAAGAGATCAAAGATTGAAAAGGATGGGACAGTCTATCAGAAGGCCTAATAGAAGCAACATTAGGCTTGCTCCTATTAGCAAAGAGTGAGCATCCCAGGGGCGTTAGAACATGTTTCTCAAAGTCATTCAAGTTAGTTCCATCAAAGTTCCCCGAGATGCTATCATTCCATCGGCCAAAGAATAGTGCCCTTAGAGAAGCATAGCATGCAGTAGTCAAAGGTAAAGAATGCATATACCAGCCCAGCCCCTTATCCCCGTATTGCGGTAAATGCGAACAGACCCAACAATTAGACTTGTTAAAAATGGCATTTGTGGCATTCATAATGAGTAATAGAGTATTGTTATGGTAACTCTGTCTGTGCTGAGATTCTCTAGGAGATAAAGTGTGCAGATGCACGAAAGGTGTAGAAACAGTAAGTACATTTTCAGTGGGTAACAGAATTTCAAGCGCATGTACTTCCTCCAAATACCAAAATCCTAAGGCAATGACTATTGTGAAACCAGTTAACATAATCACAAGACAACAATGCGTTTTCGGGGCCCACGCATTCGATTGTTCATTTTTACGATCGGTCACACAGTCTCTTATCTGTTCCGTACGAGTGGGAGCGGCTGCAGGCATTGTTTCTTCAAACGAATACACCAAAGTTAATTTGCTGGCGATCTCCAGATCAAGCGTTTTCTTAGTCCTTTCCCAAACCCTAGCCAACAGAATTCCCTTACATGCAAAAGAACGGGTCAAAAAGACAAGCCCTTTGATGATTTTTCCTAGATGGCACAGCCAAACCGTGCAGTAAGTCTAACTCCTCAGATGCAGATCGTACCTTGTGATCCCTGGTACTGAGTGATCTGCGAACAACGTGTCGGTACTTCCTGATGGAAGAGGTGAATTCAAAGCAGGATTTAACACAGAATTTGACACTGGTGTTGGAGAGTGTGGAGATAAAGCGGCTGTTTCCCCAGGCCCCACGGGCTCAGGAAAAGTCTCCGACGCACTCTCAATGCCGTTTGATGCTTCGTGATCATTGGTTATGGCACAGATAGGGGAATCTGTGTCTTCTGTATCATGTGGCAAAGGGAAGGTATCCTCTTGATATGGGACGCGTGGATCCAGTGCTTCCAGCCCTCCACTCGCACAGCGGTCTGTTTGACCAGGAGAACTTGGTGTGGGCCCCGCCAACGAGGTGTGAGGCAAGATGATCTTTCAAATGATATAACCAAGACCCAACTGCCTGGCTGTATGCTGTGGTTAACTGTCCACAATAATCAGAAAGAAGTACATGTTCAATATCACGTAGTGATCGGGGTTTAGGGAGATTCCAAATGTTAGCTGGCCTACCCATGACCACCTCAAATGGAGAGAGCCCATTTTTAGTTTGAGGGGTCATTCTCATAGATAATAACACGATCGGTAAGGCGTCCGGCCATTTCAGTTTGGTGCCGGCACACGTCTTAGCAAGCTTGTTCTTGATGATGCTGTTGTGTCTTTCTATCAAACCAGCACTCTGAGCGTGCCAAGCCGTATGGAACCGTTTATCAATCTGTAATCCTGCGCATATTTGCAGAATTACAGCAGCGATAAAATGTGGACCATTGTCCGACCAGATGACTCTTGGCAAACCAAACCTAGGAAAATATTCCTTCAGCATGGTCTTCGCCGTTGTCATGGCTGTGGCATCTTTGACAGGAAAGGCTTCAACCCATTTACTAAAAGCACAGACAATCACTAGTACGTATTTGTAGTTGTTGTAACGCTCCATTTCACTAAAGTCAAAATGTATCACCTCGAAGGGGACAGAAGGTGGACCATAACTACCCCTAGGACTCGATGTGCCCTTTCCCACATTATGCTGCAAACAGATCATACAACTTTGGACGAAGCGCTCAGCTATTTTGGAGATTTTATCATTCACCCAGATATTCTGAAACATTTTGGTAACTTTTCGTGCACAGATATGGGTGGGACCATGAGCCATAGCGACCATCATCGTAAAGTACGCATCTGGCAACAACCATTTCCCTTCTACCTTGTCCACCCAACACCCATCATCATCCAGTCGTGCCAAACCCTCAGCTCATTTCTTAGATTCCACTGAAGTGGCATCAGCGTGAATATTTTTCACAGATTTGATACCCTCATCCAAAGTACAGCCATTTGTGACTTCCCTTGAAGTATACATTTCTGAAGAGAGATCAGTGGCAGTCTCTTTGGCTATCTGGTCAGCGAAAGCATTCCCTTTTCCCACATTATCTATAATCTTCTGATGCGCTGCGCATTTCATAATTTCTAACTGAGTGGGGAGTGCAAGCGCTGAGAGTAACCATATTATCAAGGAGCCATACTGGATTTTAGTGCCATGTGAGGTCAAGAAACCTTGTCCTGCCCAAAATTTGCCGAAGTTGTGAACCACCCCAAAAGCATTCTGACTGTCAGTATATATATTTACTGTAAACCCTTCGGAAAGTTCACAAGCTCGGGTCAATGCAATAATCTCTGCGGCCTGCGCAGAGTTATGCGTGATTCTTTTGGTCTCCACAACCGTGCTCAATGTGGTAATTGCATAAGCAGCCGTGGATGTAGCATCCAGGAGTTTGAAACAGGAGCCATCACAAAACAGCTCCCCTTGTGGATTGTTCAAAGGAGTATCTTTTAGATCAATTCTGCCTTTTGTTTCTTGCTCTGTGGTGTAAAGGCAGTCATGTGACTCTTCGTCACTCCAAGCAGAACCTTGCGGAAAAGGTAAAAGTTCAGCCAGTTTGAGAACACAACACCTCTGAATTTTGATGTGCGGTGCAAACAAGATTAATTTGTATCTCGTTAATCGTGCGGAGGTGACATGTTGCGTTTGTGTTCTGTTTAATAGAACATCCACAGAGTGAGGTACCATCAGGGTTAAAGCATGGCCTAGGACCTTTCCCTCACTCTGTTTCACGGACCCAGCAGCAGCAGCGACAGCTCTCAAACATCTTGGCAAAGCGCATGCAACAGGATCAAGGGCGGAAGAAAAGTAGCCGCACGGCCTATTCTTCCCTCCGTGTTCCTGCATTAACACAGCCAAAGCACATCCATCACGTTCATGCACATACAACACAAAGGCCTTTTCATAATTTGGTGTGCCCAAAACTGGTGCCGAACACAGTGCAGTCTTGAGCAGATCAAACGCTTGCTAGTGTTCCAAGTTCCATGGCAATGGTGAAGAAATGCCCTTCTTTGTCAAAGCCAACATTGGTTTAATCGTTAACGAGAAATTAGGGATCCACTGCCTACAGTAAGAAGCCATTCCTATCAAGGCTCTGACTTCCTTCTGTGTATTTGGGGCAGACCTGCTAGAAATGATTTTTATCCGCTCAGGTGTCAACCTTCTTCCCTCTAACCTAAATAGGCGACCTCCTGTCGACAATACTGAAACTTTTTAAGTGAAGCTTTGTGTCCATGTTGCGCTAGGTGAATAAGCAACAACACAGTGCCCTCCTTACAAGCGCTCTCTGAGTCAGCAGCTAAGAGTAGATCGTCTACATACTGAAGCAGTGTACAAGTGGTGGGCAACTCAAGTGTGTCGAGCTGCACTTTCAAAGCCCTACTGTAGATGCTAGGACTCTCCGTGTAACCTTGTGGCGCACCGGTGAAGGTAAACGAGCGTCCCCCTAGGGTGAACACGAACAAGTATCTACTATCTCTGTGTATAGGAATACTAAAGAAAGCGTTCTTAAGATCCACATCACTCAAGTGAGTAGCTGAAGCCGGAATCATAGAGAATATTGTTGTCACATCAGGCACAACTGGAAATTGTGGAGCAGCAATCTTATTGAAGGCACGTAAATCAATAAAGAAACGAAAAGGAATTGCATTATCGTCTTTTTTGTACACGGGCAAAATCGGACTATTGCACAAACTACCAGCAATTTTCTCAATTACCCCACGATGCACAAAATCAGAGACTATGCATTTCAAAGCTTGCTCACCATCGACCGAGATCTTATACTGGGGAATACGTGGCAACTTTACTCCATGTTTCAAAATAATCTTGACAGGTTGAATTTGTAAAACACTGACATCATTATCATCAATAACCCACAAACACTCTGGAACATCACTAAATTCCGGCGGCAAAGGTCTGGTAAAAAACTGAGAGACAGAAAGTTGCTGTGGTGAAATCGTCAAACGCCATCCATCAGAATAACAATGAATTACCGCATTTAATTCCTTCAACAGATTCAACCCCAACAAATTCTCTCCACAATTCGTAGTCAAAAGGAATAGACAGTGGTCCATAAATGGACCCACGGTAATCGGTAACGGCGAAGAAACCGGACAGACTACTGGTGTGCCAGAAAACCCTACAGAAACATTGGTTTGCCCTGACAGTGGAATATTTGGAACCCGTGAATGGTCAATGCAACACTTCTGTGCCCCTGTATCTATCAAGAATAGAGGTTTCCTGTTTCCCACTATCATCTCAACGTAGGGACCTTTCTGATTAACAGGAATAGGTGCCGGTTAAAAACCCTGCTTTGGGCAATCCTAGCGAAACAGAATGTCATCAAAAGGAAGTTCTCAACTTTTGGGACAAATGTCGGAGGAACCTCTCTCATACGCAACTGAGAAGTAGGCAACTCCGAACGCTTACTGAGCAACAGAGCTAAATCGAGCGCTAAAGCAGCTGAAGAAGTGTCAAACGAAAAAGCTCTCTTGTAAATATTCAATAATTCTGCGGGACAACAAATCTTTCTTTTATACATTCATCCTGCAGGTATTCTACCATTACCTGTATCACTTTCCTCTGCATTGCTAGCATATACTGACTATACATGTCATATACTTCTACGGGAGTTATCAACATGTCTGAAATCCACCTAATCGCATCTCTTGTACAAATTTGTGTTTTCTCATTTATCGACTTACCACAAAGAAGGAACCGTTTCTGTACTAACATAGCGTCCAAACTATCACCATCAATATCTTCATTCCGCTACCTTTCCAACTCCCTTCTATACTCAAAAACCCTCTCGGCATGCTCATGTACTTTCTCCGCAGTATCTCTTGAATATGCTAAAATGTTCAGATCCCTCAACCCTTGTCGGAGATCTATATCATCTAATCTATTCCACATTATATGTAAATGAACTCCCAATCCTTCAATAAAAATGTTTTTCTCAGGAAAATTGTCTAAGTTAGAGAGTGTGGAAAAAAAACATCAGCTTGTTCACCCCTCTCCATACAATGTTTAGCCAATGCATTCAATTCATGCTTTCTCTCTGGAGACACAGTATTACGAGTCACAATCCTTGATCCCGCTCCCCGATCGACTACAAGCGGTGCAGAAACACTTGGAAGAAGAAGAGTAGGCAAATCTTGTATATTCGGTAACAAAGGTGCTATCACTGGTGCAGCAGGTAAACCCACCAAACCCGTAACAGCAGGCAAAGGCGGAGGAGCAGGTGGAGGAACAACAATAAGAGGAGGAACAACAGTCGGAGGAAGAGGAACATTAAGAGGAGCGATAGGAGGAGCAGGAGGAGCTACGGGAGGAGGAATAACAGCAGGAAGAGGAACATACGGAGGTGGCGCAGTGGCACCAGGCCTTCGTTCATTTAGAAGTTTGTCAATCAGCTCATCAGATACATGAAAGTCTTTAGAAGGATACATTTTCTGGATACCAAGTGAAAAAGCCCTATCCATATTCCTAACTGACTCAGACTGTTTATTTTGATCATATAACAACGCTTTTTCAGCATTCGTCATATGACGGTGCACATGTTTTTCCCTACTTTTAAGTTGCTGCATAGTTTCTTTCTTCCAATTCTGTAATACATCAAATGTTGCAGTTCTAGCCTTTTTCTTTAATAATATGGATTCTAAGTGTTCAATACGAGGAATTTCAAAACTACCATTGATTGGCCACTGAAGTTCGGAAGTATGTCTAGTTTGTCTGTGCCAAAAATCATCAAACACTATACTACCAATGCCGTGCTTACAGTACATAGTACACGCCGGTGACCCCTCCATTGGCGCCGGTCAGCCAAATTCCAAAGATTGTCTGTCACTGCGGAATAACGCCCTGAAGCAGGCAGACAATTTCCCAGGCATATCAAAATACTGGTGTTACCTGGTCAATAATTGTACTTGCAAGTGCAATACGCCAAAACAAATTATCAGGATACTTAAGAATTGGCTCACGACTCACCTGATCAAATCCCAAGGAGGTCCGATCGGATATCAAACAACTCAATGGACCCACGTGGTTGATTTCGGCAAATCTGCCCGCCTCGATATATGGACCCTCGTCAAGATGCCGTCTCGGACCGCAGGCTCACCGTCCAGGGATCGGGTCGTGCAGTACTGCTGAGGTATTGCATCTCATCCAAGAAAGGGGCTCCCTTTTTCACCGTCCGATCCCGGTCCGATAGCCGCGTCAACCTTCAACATGATGGCATCAATCTTGAGGGTTGCTATTCGGCTGCCATCTGTAAAAGCAAAAGGAAATATCGAGGCTGAGTACCCCAAAAGGAAATACACCAAACACGGGCTAATAAAGATTCACAGATCTTTATTCTAATACTGTACAGTTACAAAGAAACAAAATCCGATAGCTATCTGGCCCTCGGTACATCAAAGCGAATACCAGCCCTTTCGGTGTGAGAAGTGAGAGGTACTGGACGTCTAAACAGTTGTGTATTTTATGTCCGGCGTCTCTTGAAGTTAATAATCCATGGTTTAGAGTTTGTGCCGAGTTCACTCATGGATTGTCCAACAATATGCAGATGGATCATCGTCAGTTTACATGCGAACAGGTTACAATGGCATAAGTGTATTCTTGGATTTAACAATAAGCCTTAACACATGTCCTTTACAATGCAGTTCAGCTAAGGTCTACGTTCAGTATTTGTTCAACATTGTGGTCCATGTATGTCCGCGGATCAGACTTTTTGGTGCAAACAATCCTCTGTCTACAAGTCAGGCATGGGCCAAGGTCTCTTTACTTAACCCAAACATTCGGCCAACAGACAGTTTGAACATTAACTTCAGTACAAGGTTCAGGACGGCTCAGTTACAAGCGGGAAACACTGTCCACCGTTTTAGAATACAGAGTTACATTGGAATGAAAACCAAAATGGTGGATGGACCTAAAATGGCGGCAAAGTCGATCCAGAATCCAAACTTTGCAATGCGGTTTTCTTCGCAGAGCGACTGGGCTTAGGCCAATATGTACAATAAAGGAGGCACGATATGATAACCTGTTTAACAAACCTTCAGGCCTGCACCCCTCTCTATATCCATCAATTCCACCAGTAATGCTGGTGTTGACTGTTCTGGATGTGTCAATGTTATCAACATATCATCCGCAAAAGTGACTATTTTATGGTCCTCACCTCCCAGGGGGATGCCCCGTATCGTCAACCTCAATCTAATTCTGTGCAAAAACAGTTCCAAATACAATGCATAAAGGAGTGGCGATGGTGGGCATCCCTGCTGTGTTACCCGTCCTATTTTTATAATATGAGACACTTGTTTTTTAACCGCTAGCCGTATTTTAGGGGCCTGATAATTTGCACGTACCATCCTTATGAACTTAGTCCTTCTTCCCATTTGTTCCATGGCGGCATACATAAAGGGTCACTCCACGCAATCAAACGCCTTTTCGGCATCCAATGACACTAACACTGATAGAATTTGCTTGGCTTTAACTTTCTCTAGTATGTGAATCACCATACTAATAGCATCTGCGGTCTGTCGACCTATGATAAATCCTGATTGATCAGCGTTTATCAAGTCCGGGAGGAGAGGTACCAATCTCGCTGCTAAAACCCCAGCATATAGTTTTGCATCAATATTCATTAATGCAATGGGTCTATATACTCGCACTTCGTCTGGTCTTTGCCTGGTTTTCCAAACACCACCACTTATGCCTCCGACATGGTTGATGTTATCCCCCGTTTACCACTATCGTATTAAACAACTCCGACAATCTTGGGGCCAATTGTTTCACATATTTTTTATAGAAAGCTGCTGTGAACCCATCCGGTCGCAGCGCTTTATTCAGTGGTAATCACCTAATTGCTGTCTCTACCTCCTCCTCCTTGATAACATCATCTAACTCTTCCTGCTCCTCAGCCGTTATCTTTGGCAGAGATATATCTAAGGAGTAATGTTGTATCTCCTAGGGATCTGGATGATTAGATGCATACAATGTCTCATAAAATTGGGCAAAGGTTTCTGCCATGGCCACCGATTTGGTTCTTAACAATCCAACGGGTTGCCAAATCCACATAATTGTCTTAGATACCTCTGATCCCTTCAACTGTCGAGCCAGCAGGTTATCTGTCTTGTTGTCCTGTACATAATATCTCTGTTTGGTCATCAACAAAGATCTCTCAGCCCTTCGAGTCCATAATAGTTCTAACTGGCTATGTAGTTCCTTCAACCTTTTACCTAGTGCCCTCGTCCTATGTTTCGCTATAGCATGATGGATATCTCGCAATTGATCTTCCAAGTGGCCTTCCATTTTCGCCCTCTGTTTCTCCTGCTGGGCATGTAGTGCCATAAGTTCTCCCCGCATTATTGCCTTAAATGCATCCCAGGTCCCTTCAGGCGAAACCGTTTGAGTGCTGTTAACGGAAAAGTATCCTTCTATTTTGTCCCTTATCAGTTCTACCACTCCTTCGTCATTCAATAATTCAGCTGGAAACGTCCATATCCACAACCCAATTTGTGACTCTGCATCACTGAATGTAACTTTTAGAGGGGCATGATCTGACAATAAAATGGACCCCAGATCTATTTCCCTAACCTCCCCCATCAAGTTAGGTGTTACCCACACGTAATTAATTATGGACAGGGATTGGTATATATGCGAGAAGCAGTATATCCACTTTCGACTCCTCTCTTGGTCAGCCAACCATCTCGCAATGCTAGATTTCCCAAACATTCCTTTAACGGACTGTACCCTTCCCCGTACCCCCACCTCTAACTACCGTAGGGTCCCACGCCAAATTAAAATCCCCCGTGAATATTATTTCCTCTGTTGCAAAATCCTCCAATCTCGCCACCACCTCCCCCACATCCAACCTGCTCTGTATTGGGCACATACACCGTTGCCAGGGTGATTTGTTTGTATTCCAACTGTACTGATAGAAAAATACATCTCCCCTCAGTATTCACCAGGGACCGCATTACCGTAACTTTGAGTGTATCTCTAAAACCTATCCTGACCCCTGATGTTTTTCCGACTGCATTAGTTTGATAGATTCGAGAGAATTATCGCATTTTAACCCCAGATTTCTCTGCCTTCTTTATATGTGTCTCCTGCAGCATAATGACATCCATCCTTTCCTTTTTCAACAAAGGTTCTACCTTTTTTTGCCTAACAGGGGAGTTTAACCCCCTAACAGTGTTTGATATTAGTGGTTCATAGTGACTGTTTCGACAGTCACATTTTCGAATGACAAAAGTTCTGACACAAAAGTGTCCAAAAAAAAGTTTCAAATGTATATTTTTTTAAAACATTTTTTATGGGGGTGTCCCTCCCAAACCCCTGTTTTTTTTTTTTTGTAAAAACACTTATTTTGCTTTTCAAATTAAAATAAAGCCTTTAACATAAAAAAAAAATACATTCGACACTTTTTTTTCGAAACTTTTGTTTCAGAACTTTCGTAATTCAAAACTATTGTTTCGAAACTTTGCCTGGACACCATAATAGTTTGAATGTACAACATTAATTAGGGTAATCATTGTCATGTTTAAATTGTTCCCTGATTTCAGCAGTGGCCATTTCCTCACTTCCTCTGCTCCACAACCCCCCTACCCCCCTGTTCCTCCCCTCCCCGCAACTTCCCCAACCAAAACCCCCCACCAATCCCTCTCCCCAAGTCTAGGGGCAAGATAATTACCTGAGGTCATTCCCTCTGGGAGGCATCCTAACACCTCCCTTAGATTCCAAGACATCATCCGCCAGTTTCCCCTCCTGGCATCCTAAATATCCCACGCCTTTTATCTCTTCATCCACCTTTTTGTTTACCCGCGACCTTTCAGAACATTATTTTAACTTTAAGCAAAAATGAAATGATGACCTGTTCGATAATGTCAATACTTTCCTCAAAGATTCTCTGAATATCAGCTACAATCCATGCCCCATGAACCCTGTCACCAAGTCTAAGGTGAACCAGTGGCTCAAATATTTTTGAGGTAGAATCATTAAGAGAGGTAGGATGTTAAAATATGAATATGTTTCTGCCTCCTTAATTGGAAATGGAGATAATATGCATGCAATACCAGCTCTCTGGGATATGGCCAGTAGCCCAGATGGCAATAGAGACTCTGTTAAGGAGGTGTACCCAAAAGATCTGGTCCCATGGTTCACTGTCCAGCCCAAAACTCATGATGTGTTTTTATCTTAATTAAAAGCAGGTAGGATAGTTTCGTATGCCCCAAAAAATGCAAAGTTTTCTATGGCCTATAGATGCCGCAGTGTATTTCTTGCACTTGAGTTGTGTTTACACATGGGCCAGGAGCAACCAAATTCCAAAATCTTGTTCTATCTGTTTGTTTGGTTGCCAGCTCCAGTTTATACCGGGCTCTAGTCACTGATCATTTATTTGCCTTGTGACAAACGTCTTTGAAGGTAACTCTCTTGGTAGAGATGAGGCCAGAATTTGTAGGGCTCGATTTAAGAGAACTATGTAGATCTTCTTTAGCTAATCTTCAAGATGGAGTAAACCAAGTGAAGATAATGTTTGACCCTACGTGCTTGGTATATGTATTGTTCTTCATGGAAATAGGCCTGAGCTTGCCAGCAAGAGTCACAAATCTTGCAATCACTCAGAGGAAGGACACTACAGACCCAGACATAAGTTTGTTTTAAAATGAACTGCCAAAAAGACGGTGTGCATCACTGTACTGGGCATATTTGATTGATCCTCCATTTTTAGCTATACTATCCAACAACGGGAGACCCTGGATATGAAAACCAAAATGTTAATTTTCCGTTTTTTGAAATTAAGAAAAAGTGTATTTCGGTAATGAACACTTTCATCATTGTATACAACTCTTAGATTTTTGACCCACGGGAAGTCACTACTGAATAGGAAATAATCGACTATACAGGAGGACCTACTTTTAAATGCCATCTGCCCAGGATGATCAAACCATTATCTTAAGTTGAGGTCTCTCTGGGTCTATCCTCCAAAAATGCATGACATCTTAAGTCCCACTGCATTACAATGATCATCATATAATACCGCCCCAGTCTTACCCCTGACATGACAGGTATCAAAATAACCCTCCAGGGAACCATTCTTCAATGTTAAGTGAAAGTCTCTGCACAATAGGATGTGGCACTCCCCTCATGATTAAAGAGGAGAGAAATTATTCTAAGAGCTGCAACTTACTGTTGAAATGGTGCATTGTAAAACATTATCAAAACCAAATTCTTAACTCCTAAAAAACTGACCAACAGAATTGCTTGACTTTGGTGCAGACTACAACCATTTAACCAAAAAAAACAAAGATAGACACTAGACACTAGGGTATTTGTAAATGCAGCAGGTAGGTTATACTTGGTAAAATAACACGCAATATGCACAAAACCTCCTAGGCTGCTAGTGCATGTAGAGTTACTAGATCTGACACAACATTAGATTATTACTCAACCATTGACTTTTATTTACCCATTGAGAGAAGTAAATATTTTCTACTCTAGTTGTTTGGATGCAATTATTTGCACAAGTACAGTAGTGGTGTTTACAGGTCTGTGTTTACCAACATGGGAACACTTTATGAGCACATTGCACTTTATGGTCATAGTACTGTAACGTTTTTATATAATTGTGATATCTCAGAAGTATGGTTCTTGATTCATGTGTGGCTACGTACCCTGGTGTTGATAGATATGGCTTCATACAAGCGTAAATACAAGTCAATGGTTGAGTAGTAACCTAATATTGTGTCAGATCTACTAACTCTACATGCACTAGCAGTCTAGGTGGTTTTGTTGTTATTAAATACAACCATTTAACGCAACATTGAATTTGACCGAGATACAAATACTACCCCCCCCCTCAAAGGTCATGACCCATTTGATCTTTGTGTTTGTCTTGCACAAACGGGTATAACCATTTGTGTTAGGCAGGGTGTATGCCACGGTTTCTTGGAGGCCTATAGTATTATATTAGTGGAGGAAGGCTACCAGGTTTGACTGCTCAAGTTAATTTGCTACATTGGTAATATTCCAATAGAGGAAACTACGTGGTGCAACAAGGTAGTTGGTGCACTCAAAGGTTCAGCACACTTTAAAATCTTTACATGGAGCCTTTAAACACACTCCTCAATGATCCTATTATAGCCATCCACCAATATGCAAACGATACGAGTTGTACATGACGGTAAGAAGCCCATACGGCATCAGTCTACTCTGCGATTACCTAGCCATCTTCAAGTCCTGGATGCTGACTGCCTGCCTACCTCAAAATAAACCCAACCAAGACTAAATGTTTCCTCATCAGTCGACCCGCTAAACAACAACTTGTCCAACAATGTCTCTATGATATGCGTCTAGAAAAACTTCATCTGAAACTCTCAGATTCAGCAAAATACATAGGCTTCACCATTGACAGCAGCAACATCCAGGACACATCCTCTTTTAACCTGAGTTAATATACATTGTCTGTAGTGGACAATACTTCAAACATATTGAAAGTGCTAACAGAAATCACCCTTCTGTCGACTTCAACACCTAGTTTGGTAATGATGTCAGAGCTGATGCCACTAAGCTGATTAACGCAGCCAAACCGTTCCTATCCACCGAAAACTGCCTCTCGATCTCCAGAGTGATAATAGGTTCAAGATTGGACTACTGTAACATCCTTTTCGCCGGTACCTCGGCTAAAAATCTAATGAAACTCCAAATAATCCAAAACAACACACTTCGAGCTGCCCTCAATATTCCCAAAAGAAAACACATCTCGGCAGCAAGACGGGAACCCCATTGGCTTCCCATCAAAGAACGTGTCTTATTCAAAACCCTTGCCATCCCTCACAAGTGCATCACTCACAAGGCCCCCTCTACCTTTCCTCAAAAGTAGTCAGAGCTGGTTCTTCCAGACCCACAAGAAAACCTTACTCCCACCGACTCATAATCCCCACCAGAGTCAAACGTGCCAAGGCAGGAGGTGCTAGCTTCCCTTGCATTGCTGCCAGGCAATGGAATTCCCTGCCACTTACCCTCAGGAATTAACCATTCCACCTTGCATTCCGCAAAGCCCTCAAACCCGGTTGTTTGAATAACCTCTGCTCACCCGTTTTTTCTTTATTCATGTGCACTCAAGTTCTCTGTAACCAAACAAACTGCGTACAACTGATATTTTATTTATGTACCATTGTAACTAAGTAACTTACTCTGTAACAGTGCCGCGATGCTCACAGGCTGTTGTGCGCTATACAAATAAATAAAAAAATACATAAAAAATATAATCAAACCTATTAGCCCCTAAGGTCTGGCCCATTGTTAGGTTTACATTCTATGCGTGGCAATAACACCTGATATTTCACGAGACCATAATTTTCTCTATGCTTATTTGTATAAAAAAGAAATGAGGCCCAGTATCCGTATTGGTGAATCAAATATGTGTGAAAAATGAGCAATTCATTCATAACGCTATTTAAAAGAATGGTGATCGAAGAGATAACACACAGCACACACTCACCAGAAATGATACCACAAGGGCCCAATCATCCAGACATAGATGCATTATGCACAAGTTCAAACCTATAGTCCTTCACCCACACCTCTCCTTCTGTACACAATCCGTCACTTAAGGTGATCCATTATTTCACAGCAGGTAATATATTAATGGGACCAAATGCCTTTGGGAATAGCCGCTGGTGCAAACCGGTCTCCATATTTATTTTTTGGTCTCTCAATTATGCAATCATTCCTAAGCCATCGCCCAATGATAAGTGGTGGTCCTTTATTTTCTTTTAACGTTTGGGTGGATGAGATTCTATTTAGTTACACCTTGCATGTATATAAAGGCAGGCCATTTTAACCCATATGGCCTCAATATGACCCCGGCGGTAGCCATGCCGTTAAAAACATAAAAAGTAACTCTCCATTCCCATATGAGTCGCATTGGGCTCAATGGGAATGGGGAGGACGTCAAAGTCTGCGAGTGGGTGCCGTTCAGACCTGGCGGGAGGGACGGCACCATTGTTTCTGGATCCAGCACACTCCTAATGAGGCCCAAAGTCATTCTCTGGAAGGCAATTGGAGGTACACAAATGAAAAGGCTAGAGCTTAGGCTAGTCAGGAAAGGCAATTTATTTAGCCAAGGTGTAGATTTCTATTTTAGAGTAAGTGAAGTAGAGCAGAACTGCAAACAATTAAGGGTATTACAATTATTTTTCAGTTGTGGTAAAACAGAAAACTACTGGGTCACACAAGTTACTTTATGGCATAAAGCAACACGAAACTACTAAGAGGCGGACAGGGTTTCTAGTTGAGGGAGAACAACAAACCACTGAGACACATGTAATTTTTCAGTGCAGGAAAACTAAATTAACTTGATGCCCAGGTACATCCTACCGAAATGAAACTACAGACACTCCCTCATTGCAATCATCACAGCTGTAAGGCACTGTGGTAGCGGAGTCAGTGGAAGTTGATGTATGTGTTCTTACCTCAGCAACAGACCACCATTGACGATGGCTGGGCGTTGCACTGGAGCATGATGTGCAACCCTTGCTTTATTGACCCCACTTTACTGCCTTCTTTAAGGAGGTGCATTACCCATCCTTAATATTAATAGTCCTCACCTCTGGAAAGCTAAATTACCCGCAGACCCACGATCAGATGCACACTTTCAGGGGTGGCAATCTTTCCTGTCAAATCTAATTTTAGGTGGTTTTCCCTGTGCTGCACAAAGCTTATCAGGGCATGCTTCTGCCAGTTTGCTCACCCTGAAAGTGCAGCCACATGTGAAGAGGCCTCAGGTTTCTCCTCCACCACTTCCTCCTGCGTCATCTGCTGTGGAACCACCTAGGTCTCCTGCACCTGGTACTTATCTGTTCCCGTCGGAACCATCACCTGCACTCCAAAATCCCTCCCCTCCTAGGTGCTATACTCCTTCTCCCACACTGCTCCCTGACTGTTTCTCACCACCTCCTATTCTACTCCAGTGTGCACTCGCCATGTGGTGTCTCTGCAGCTGCCACAATATCATCCTGCATTACCATGGCAGCTGCGGCCTCCGAAGATACCCTACATGCTCCTTTCACCACCTCTGGCACAAGGGATCCCTTCACTTGCATGGCCCAAAGTTCGCTTGTACATGCAGTCAGAGCCATGTCAGTGCTTAAACTAGATGTCAGAAACCTCTAACCATTCCACAAACTGCTACCATTCCACACAGTGCATTTGTAACCAGGTTGCACACCTTTGGGACCGATGCAGTGTTGGTACTCACGGCTAGGGAATGGCTGAGTGATAGGTATCAACGAATGAACATGCTATAAAAATGTCCCAGATAAAAAGTCAAAATAGATAAAGTATAACAAGAAAATGTTGATTGTACAGGCCATCCAATTGAAGCACATTTTTTCGGGAACAACTGTACTAATGAATGGTTTCAAATCAATCAATTCCAGTATTACATCCCAGGCCAGGCACATAAAAAAGAACTATTCTTGAAAATTAACAAATTCTGCACATTGTAAATTAAGACTTTCTTCAATATGCATTGGTTAAACTCAGACATGATAACATATAAGGCGACACACTAGGATCCAACAAAATAATGATTGCCAGAACCTGGCCGTTGCTGACTCTGGAGACTTTCTTTCGTGTGAAGATTGCCTTAATACCACTAGTCAGAACTGTTCTTAGCTGGCATGCCTACTTGATTCAAAGAGAAATAGCTGTGTCAATGTAACAAATGTTCATCAGAACTGTACTAACATCGATACACTCTCAATCTGTTTATCGATGCTCTAGTACACGTGATTATTCCAAGAGGAACACGCCACTCTGCGTGGGCCTCAAATGCTCAGCATCCAATTGGAGCACTAGAGGAGCAGTCTGGGCCATCCGGTCGGTGAGTAAAAATTGGTTGCAGCCCAAGAAAGCCAGAGACCTGCATACCGAGGACAGGCTGATGACCCGTGATAAAATTCTACGTAACGCCACCGGAGAAAAGATAAGAAAAGAGAAGACATTCAGGGATGGGAGACAGACCTGTGTAAGCCCACCAAACCAGTTGGGTGTCCTACAGCCTTGCAGACTTAAAGTCCTGGACTGCTAGAAGGTCAGATCTCAAGCCTGCTTTGGACATTATAAATTTGCATAGGCTCAGACCTCATTGGATTACTGGAAACTAATGTAGGCTTATAGTGTACACCGCACTAAGCAGATATTAGGGCCCGGGGTCATGAAACAATTAATTTTATTTATACAATCTGGTCACATTTTTTATTTAACTGATGAGCTGCTTTAGGTGGGGTTTTAAGAGAAGTATGTGGATTCTCCTCGCTAAACTCGGGGACAATAGATCATGTGAAAAGCCCACATGGGATTACTAAACCTAATGCCATCATACAAAAATTATTAGAAACATCCCAGGCAACCATCATGCACTAGCATCGTCTAATGCCCAAACCCCAGCAGCTGGACCCCAAAAGGCCCCAGAAGATAAACACCCAAATAAAAAAATACAAGAAAGTGGAAAAAAGAAAGGTATCAGTTATTGTTGAGCTGAAGGGCAACAATGTACTAAAATCTGCCAAAAGTTATTGCTACTCAGCTTTGTGTGCCAAGAAGATCCGACAGCGAGGTATACATGAATTAACAGAAATGAGGGGTACTATCAGTTCAGATATACAAGCACAGGCAACCAGCCTGAAAGTGCTGCGCAGGAGATGCAGGAACTCTGAGATAACATAAAAGATATAAAACAGAATCTAGGGAAGAAGTTTGCTCAGTCGGAAACTAGTGTTAACCTGCTTAGCCCAGAGTCAGTGTTGACTCCTGCAAAATTGGATCTAATACAAATAATGTAACATCAAATAACCCAAAGATAAGGGGGAAGAAATACATAGTGCGATAGATAAGGTGATATATAGACACAAGCTATCTAACCCTCCCCCCAAAAATAACATAATAAGAGATGAAGAGGACAGACTATGGTGCAATTCGACCCTAAAACACCATATCCCTAAAAGAGAAAGCCGACTCGCCATAGAGACGGCATTGACCTTACGCCTAGGATATCGGGCATGCAATGGAGGCTAGCTGGAGACCTGCCTTCCTGCCCAAACTTTAACGTGGGAGGATGCAGTAGCCAAATCGACTACATATTATTGAATCTGAGCAAATGGAAGATTGCATACGCACTACATTTCATAGATAGGAAAGAGAGTGATCATATAGCAGTCAGATTTCAAATACATTTGGGTACAGATGACAAAGAGAATGCAAGATCAAACAACTGGAACCCCAACATTGTTTGAACAAAGTACCATAGAATTCTTGAGTGGGTATATACTAAAAAGGAGATAGTCATGTCCAAGTTATACTCTGCTCTCATACCTACTGTGAAGGCATCATGAAGCAAGACACAGACAGCAGATTCACTTTTCCTAATAAAATACTTTATTGGTCTTTATGGCAGGATCGAGTAAGACATAACTTGCCCTTAGCTAAGGTTCCGATGTCCCTATCTAAAGAAACTAAGGCCAGTCTGCGTCATTACATTCAATTCAAAAACATGTCTGTGTTCAAAACCTATACTTGCCCTCACAACTAAAGCTATACAATGTGTAAGGATGTCAGCACTAAAAGAAACAGTGTTCAAATTAAAGTTCTGAGCTTCTTCCAGCTCTGGCTTGGTTTCAGCTTCACCTTTTCCCAAGTTCAAAATAGTTCAAAATGATCTTGAGGTTCCCTTCCCCAAGTTCAACGCAGTATCAAAATGTCTCAGGGTTCCCCTCCCCAAGTTCAACACAGTCTCAAATTATGTCAGGGTTTCCTTCCCCAAGTTCAACACAGTCTCAAACTATCTCAGTGTTTCCCTTCTCCTAAATTCAACACAGTCTCAAATGATCTCCTGGTTTCCCTTCCCCTAAGTTCCACACAGTCTCAAATGATCTCCGGGTTTCCTTCCCCAAGTTCAACACAGTCTCAAATTATCTCAGGGGTTTCCCTTCCCTTAAATTCAACACAGTTTCACAGAAACTTTGAGGTTCCCTTCCCCAAGTGTAACACAGTTTACAAAACAAACCTTGGTGTTCCCTTCCGCAATTAGGTAGCTCCTTTAACAGAACTGCTATGAGCTCCGCGAGGGCTTCCATGTTGAACTTGGTAATTCTCTAGGCTCTTTTGTTAACTCAAATGACTGCTTTCTTTAACTTCAGCTATTATAATTCAGCACAGCCTTTATTTCGTGGCTTCCTGGGTTCTTTCTCCAGTAGGGGCTACTCGGTCTAGGTGCAGTTGGTGGAACACACAGTCCACCCATTACAGGTCACGCTACCGATAACCCTTGGCACTTTCTGATGCTCTTGGTGTTCCTTGACCACTACAGGTTTTCCTCCCTGGACCTGTGTCAGTTGTTCACCCTCATTGTAGCTTTCACAATGACAGTCTCTTGGCTTTGCTACCACTTGTATTCAAATCACTCTGTCAAACTGTGGTGTAAATCATTTTTTACTTGCTTTCTCAATGTCAATTGAAATTGGTCAACTTGTCTTTCACACTTGCTTTTCTGCTTGATTCAAGAATACTTATCATGAATTTTCACTTTGTTCATTAAATGCTTCTGTACGTGTTTTCACTGCATTCACAATTGTACATCATTCGCTTTTCACTTATGCAGTATTCTCATTTTGTTTCCTTATCTTTCTCTTCAATTCGGTATTCAATAAATCTTGTGACATTTCAAAAAGTACTTTGCAGTTTGCTCTGTATTCACTATTCATCCCTAAGGGTGCCAAACCCCACTCTTAGTTTTAGCTGAATCGCTATTTACAAATATCGATTTCCTGATCCTGGAGCACCCCAATACAAGAGTTTCCTCTCTCACACTGACCAATACTCGGCAGCTCCCACGGGCAACTCGTCAGTCTTCTCCGACTTCCACTTTCCTCCCGGCTAAGCATTGGGAGCTCCGGTGATCAGCGCTCGCTACCCGGAAGCATTGCTGCAGAGGCCTGCGACTGGTGGGAGTCTTCTGTGTTCCCCAGCTCCAGCTGGGAACATGTGGCTCAGGTAAGTGCTGGGGTTCTGGCCCTCTCACGGCCCGCTCGGGTCACAGCGCCTCTCTCTCCCCTTAGCAACACACAGCATCCTCTCTGCCGGTCCTTTTCCAGCCTTCTGCTCGCCTCACAGCTGGCTCCTTCATACCACAAAGGTTCCCCCTTCTCCTGTCTCGGTCTACCATTTCATGAACCTGTGGCCTTTCAATTGGTCACAGGTGCAATTCCTTTGCCTGACCACAATTACAATAATTACTGGGACATGCCTGACCTTCTATAGTTCGCTTCCTCGTCTAGGTACTATAGTGGTGAAAGTGACTAGAAGTGTGCATTACCCCTAGTTGCATCTTCCCCGTTCCAGTTGTAAAGGTATGTAAATGTAGGACAGTGGGTGTATAGGGAAATTAAAAAGACTGACTGGCATGAGGTATTCCTCCGGGTTGTTTATGGCCTGGTTTATGTTTGAGGTGTCCTGGAATCAACATATGTGTTTTGAAGTGGGTTTACCTTGCCCATTTAGACAGAGGTCCTTGGAGGCGTTCTCTTTCTAGACCTTTTATAAAAAGGGTGTTTCCAAGGGTCATTCGGAAGGGAAGGCAAAGGAGTCTGGCAACAGTACCCTATAAAAACTACCAATATTGAAGGTTCATCATGAAAAGGGAATGGAGAATACCATGTCTTACCTAAGGACATCCTTCTTCCATTCCCCAAATCTCCTCCACCCAGGTGATCCTCCCTGGCATATCCTTCCCCCAGGGTCGGTATCCAAAAGCGATGGCCTTTCCCTGGCCACCTGATCAGAAGATGTTGGGGAAAAGGAAGTGAGGACGCCCTCAGGTTTTGACCCGTGAACAAGTAATGGTATCCTGGACAGTAGGAGCCTCAGCGGCGTAGGACTCCTTTTCACACTTGCACCCTGATAATGAAATATTTTTTCACTAAACCGCAGATAGGAAATATAGGAAGAACTAGGGCTATCAGAGAGCACAAACAGAGCTGGTATGACAAGGAGTGTAGATTATGCAAAGGCCATCTGCTCAAAATGTTAAAGAAAAGGAAAGGGGTAAATAAACTCGAAATTGCAGAGTCTCGTTGAAAGAATAAGACGCTCATGCATGAAAAAAGGGAACAAGAACTATCAAATGGGAATCTCTTGAGTTAAAGTTAATGATATGAAAGCCTTTTGGTAAATAGTATCTATGCAAATCGATAACAACAGAAGCCTGTTAGAAGCCTGCATTACTCTAGCCTTGATGAGTAAATTTCAAAGCACTATACTGTGAATTGGGGAGAGACAGCCTTGCACCGGATAGGATCTAACTATGATAGCATGTGGAAGGCGGGAAACCACTCCTGTAAAAAGCACCAGATCCTGACTGTGTCCCAGTGGACCTGTATTTGGGCACCATATCTGACAACGATCTTCAACTCCTTGCTCGTTAGTGGTAGAATTCTAACATCTTGGCAACCAGCAGTAATTGTACCAATTTACAAGAAAGACGAGAGGAATGATGTAACCAACTTTTGCGCCTGCTCCCTCATAAACGCTTCCTCTAAGATCTTTGGGAAGGCAATTTTTGCCCACCTGGAGGAGTGAACATCCACGAATAACATCATCATCATCTCACACCTTCAAGCAGGGTTCAAAAAGGGATCCGCACAATAGACCAGTTACAAATTACATCTGCAGTGCCTCAAATATGAAATACCTAGGACAATTAGCCTATATTTGGCCTTTTTAGATCTAAAGGCCGCTTTTTGCAGAGTTCCCCGTCACAGTCTTTGGAATACCCTAGCCAGGATGGTCATACCTGGAGCTAAACTTAATCCAATCTTATCTATGTACTCGGATATCAAAGCAAAGTTTAGAATGGATCTTAAGGGGGAATGCATTCCAAACTCAAAGTCTACAAGGGAATTCTCCAGGGGGGGCTCTGACTAAAACCCTATTATCACCATACAGCAATGATATTGCTTATACAATTGTGAATTTGGAGGCAGAAGCCCCAGTTTTAGGGGCAGAAAGAATGGGAACAATTTTTGCTGATGATGCAGTCCTTTTTTCCATGACATTAACTGGCCTCTGTAAACAACTTAATTTCTTCTGTGATATGTGTAAAATAAAGGAATTGGAAATAAACTACACCAAAACAAAGGTGATGGCGTGGCAGAGAAACACTAGATCCAAAGGGAAAAATGTATATGTTAACATAAATTAAATGGGTGTGCATTGTACAGCAAAAAAGCAGATGGGATGAAGAAGTAAAAAAGAGCAATGGTACCTTGACAAAGTACAATGCAGTGGCTGCTAAATTTGTAAGTTCAAATGAGAAAAGGAGCATATGATCTGCCTTATACATATTAAAAATGAAGACCAGGCGGCCAGGCAAGCCTTTGCGCAGCCACACTTTAGGGTTACTCGAACATCAGTAGCCTCACGATTTCTGAATACCAGTTCCTAAAATGACTTTTGGGTCTACCGAACACTAGCCCTGCAAGAGTTCTATATAAAGAGGTAGGATAGACTAAGTATGATGACTTAAAACCTGTCCTTTGTTGGACCAATTTATGGTCCAATCCAAAAGTATTCAAATATAAAAAGGCAAGATTTGATGTCTTGTGGATTGAGGGGGGCATCCACCAACACATCATGTATTCATGCATGTAAACAATACACTTTTTAAGATAGGCAAACACAAAGTATGGTAGAATCCTGGAAATATTACGAAAGACTCTCACCGAGACGTGGAAATCACCTACTATGCATGGGTAGCTGAGTCTCATGCTCTCGAGGATACCGAAAGTAGGCTTGCTAGAGATTACAGAATAAAAGAATGTCCTGGATTCGAGCCCTAACTTGATGAAATGAGTTCCCCCTCTGCATACACTTTATTTATCAAATTTCTGCTAAGCTGTTGCTGTGACCCTAAAGACCTGGAGTGCATAGACTTCGCCATATGCCCAGTATGCCATTAGGGCAAAGTAACAACAGAACACTTTAGGTTCCTTTGCATGCAATATCATGATATTCAGTGAAAGAATTTGATTTGAATATTTGCCTTAATAACTTTTGTGTGAGAGCCCTGACAATGGCAATGCACTTATGAAAAAGGACTGTGAACTCTGATGTAGTCTTCGCAGTTTCTAGTCATGTGAAACTTGCGCATTAGAAGTACTCTGATCAAGTGCAATACCTGATGAACAATTGACTATTAGGAGGGGCTAATAATATCCAGTAGGATGTTTTTGACATAGCATTGTTTAAAGGCATCTTGTAAATATTTTAATATGAACAAATATTCACATTTTATATGTTATGCCTTTGTTTTTATGACTTTTGTTGAAATAAACTTGATGATGAAATTAATTAACCATTTTGAAAAAGCAGGTTTAGACAACAAATTCTATCCCAAAAAATAAATGTGTGGTTTGCAAGGTGCCCTGTCTTAAGTTAGCGCTATAGTTGCATCACATGTTAACACAACACTGAAGACTGAAGTGAGGACATGACATGGTTGGTATTGAGCACCAAGGGAGAAACAATAATCAAAACAAGAAACGAGAATGATGAGAACATGGCTTTAAGTGTACAGGGCCCAATACCCACCAGAGCTATAATGAGCCCCGCAAGACATGCCCCTCCTGGAACCTGTTTACACCTACGATCAGTCTTGGTAATGGGATGCAGTATTTATTTATTTATTTGCTTACTTATTTATCACATGTATTGACAGCGCCAGAACTGGAGGTATCACTGTGCTAGTACATAATCAGGTAAAGACACAGGTATCAAGTCAGTCGTGCATGCAAAGGAGAGCAGGCGCAAAGGAATGATGAGGTTGGTACGGCTATGTGCATCCTCAGTCAGATCTGTCAAACAACCAGGTTTTTAGGCAATTTCTGAAAGTTAGGTAAGAAGGTTCTTCTTTGATGCAAGGTGGTAGGGTATTCCACAGACTGGGAGCAGTAACCAGAAAGCTGGACCCCCTGATTGCTTCCTGTGAATCTGGGGGTGACAAGAGCCATGGTAGAGGAGGAGCGCAGGCAGCATGAATTCGTCTTTCTCGAGATTCTGCAATGAAGATTGCCAATGCGCTAAGCGCAGGAAGTCTTGATTCTATCAAAGACACGGAGGCGAGCATTATCCCTCCCTAAGGAATTCAGTTGTGTAAATAATGTTGTATTGGGGTCGAGCTCCGGGGTCTCTGCAACCTTTCCCGTGAGCTCTGGTCTGGGGAATTCCACCCTAAGCTGGAACCTGGTCTCCTTTTCCAATGGTTTCCTGATCTTTTGAGCCATATATAGTGCTACCCTCGGGGCTGGGGGCATCCGGCTCAAACATGTCTGACATGTCTTCTTCCTCGGGGGTACTCTCCACCATGCTGGTTTTCTTTTCTGGAGGGCTGTCTTTCTCTTGCGCTCCTGAACTGCCTCTTGACAGACTTCTTTCATCCTCCTCTTGCTCTTCCTGGTCATACTCCTCCGAGGATGAAGGTATGTCCCCTATGTTGAAAGCGCCCTTGAGCCTATCAAAGGCATCAGCTTCCTCCTGGGGCTTTTCTCTCATCCCCATATCTGAGCCGGGGGGGGGTAGAAGAGTGCTTCCTCTTCCGGGCTGCTCTACACCCCCTATGCTTTTCCTGCAGAGGCTTGGTGGTGCTTTACAAGCCCTATGCAGTTCCTGAAGAGGCTTGGTGGTGGAGGTCCCCTCTCCTGGATCTTCTAGCCTGCCAGCTCTAGTGCCCAAAATATTCTCCAGGACGTGTAGCCTGTCCTGTATAGGCTGGACTCCCTGGGCTACAGCTCTGACTAGGGAGTCTCCCAACACTTTTTTAAAGCTTTGGGAGAGGTCTATTTCCTCCTCCTGAAGCTCCTGCTTTTGGTCACTGTACTCCTCCCAGTATTCCTCCCCTCTGTCACAGGCCATGTTCTGACTCACTCTGAGGGGCTGTGATCATGCACTATCTAGATCCTGTAATTGACCTGGCTGCTTCAGTGTCACTGGTATAGTGCTTTCTTTCTTTTCTCTATGTATTTATTATTATTTTTTTTAAATGTTATGCTTAAATCGTCTCTGCAAATCGAAATACCGCTCTTCCAACGTGAATCGGAGATCTGGGATCTCCGGAACTGTATTTGCGACCGTTACGTTCGAGGAAAGAATGTTGGAGGAAGAAATGACCGCCGCACATGCTCGTAATGAGTCGTCTCTGCTCGTAATGCGTAAGGCGCCGGAGCACTACGCAGCAGTCCACACAAAACCTCTCAGAGGGAGAATGACTTCCCTGAAGCGAGCGAGGTCACTCGCGGGCCCGTCATTCCCTCCATAAACCATTAGGGCGAAGAAAGGTAAACAGAATGTTCCGTGCGCGGGCAAAACAAAACGCTTTGAAGAAAATATGTGTACGCGCACTAAAGCTTCGCGCTGCGCTATTATCACCTTAGGTTGTATAAGAATATCATTTCCGTACTAATCAAATTGCATTTACATGACATTACATATGCGCATGCCAATAGAATCATAAAGGGGGTACTTAGCTGTCGAGATCAGCAAAAAAAGAAGAGGAAGGCACCTAGAGACTCAGGAACTTATGCCTACCAAGGAGCCCTCATTGGAGGATAGAACTGAGGCTAGGAACTACTGAGCCGCAGAGACTCTTGGGAAATGTGGTTTAGGCTCACTTTCAGAGCTCATCATGTTTTGTTTATCTTTATTTTTTCAAGCCAGTTGGGCATTCTTTTTAAAAAGAAGAAAAAACTGGTTTAAAGTTTTGAAATGCTGTTGAGTAGTGAATAAAGAAGTTATAGCATAATGCTCGCCTGCGGTCTTGTCATAGAATTTAGGAAGGAGGCCGCTGCATTATGTACCAATGTGTAATCAATAAGATTTTGAACACAGTCTGCGCTTTTATAGGTAGCTTGTGAGCATCACGTCTGGCTTGAGAGATATAGTAAGTGTCTTTTCTGCCCCTGGAAAAAAGGCCCCCTTTCACTTAATTCTATAATCTGGTTGCCTGTGTTTTTTTCCAGCTAGTGCGTCCAAAAGGCTACAGTAGATTAGCAGAAGAGCTAGCAGCATGGGGTCCATGCAAAAAGCTATATAACACAAATATAATGAATTGCAGTTCGTAAATATGCAATCCAACTATTGGCTTTGTCAGCATTCTCTTTCCAAGAACAATTGAATTTTTACAGAACCTTACTGAAACTTTTCAGAATGCACTTTGGGGTTAATGTGTTCACTGTAATCCAAAAGGATTGATACATTTAGAAAGCACAAGGTAAGAGAATGCCTAAGCACCATGCTTCTTGTCCCCAAACAATCTGCTTGCTGTGGTTTAATGAGCATGTGGTCACCTCATCGTAATTGCTCATGCAGCATTGTTCTAGCACTATTTTTACAACATAAGCCGCAAAGCCAAGAGCATAATAATTCCCAAACATATGCATTATTTTAAACAAGAACATTATTTGAAGCAATTTAATTGCAAGATCCAAACATATTGGATGTTATGTGCAAAAAAAGAACACACGTCCAAGCCAACATGCTAAAATACTAACCAGAGTTGAATTAGGACATGCAAACAGTAGAACATTTTCTGAATAAAGTACTGACGTATTTTTATCATTTCGCAATAGACCAACTCGTCAAACACACAAAATCATAAATAAGAGACAGATAATGACGAGATTGGTTTAATTCAAATATAAACAAACACAATGGGCCTCATTACTACCCAGGCGGTAAGGGGTTTACGGCAGCGTAAACAGCGCCGACCCTTACCGCCTGATTCCGAGGTCCCTTAGCGCCATGGAGGATTTAACACCTGCTTTTAGCAGGTGTTAAAATCCATGGCGCTAAGGGACCTTGTTGTTAATTACGCCACCGTAATTTACCGTGCCGTAATTAACGCCTTCCCCACTCCCATTATGCCCTATGGGGCAAAAATGGGAATGGGGAAGGGTAAATGGGGATTGGGGACTTACCGCCCCGCCAACCTCGGAATGGGGCGGTAAGTCCGCCAACCACCATGGCGTAAACGTAGTTTACGCCATGGTGGTAAAGGTACGACCCAGGCGGTAACTTACCGCCTGGGTCGTAATGAGGCCCAATGTTTTGTTTCACGGTTCCTAGTGATTACATAAATTACATAATTATCTGTTAGAATCTGATTGGCTAACAGAGGAATAAGGGTGGGTGCTTTTTTCATAGCATGGAGGAGTTTTTAAGATTTCACCAACAACCAGGCTGTTCTGAACCACAAAGGAGCAATGCCTGGGTGACACTGCTGGCCTCAAGATCATGACCTTCCTGCGTAGGAAAAGCAAGTAGATTTAATGAGTAGGGCAAGACTGTAATTCTAGTCTTTGGGCCCACAACTGGCACATTGTCAACTTTCCCAAATTCATATTTGCATTGCTTGCTTCAATAGTTTGGAGGGAAAACAAATGCACAAAGCTGAATTGGCTAGGAAATAAGCAGAAAACACCTTTCAGGTGCCATCACCCTGAGGCAGTAAACTGCTTTTGGGGCTAAAGATTTGCACTGCACTCATTTTTCCAAATTCTATTTGTTTACTGCTTCAATATCTTAGAGGCTGAAGTAGACAATGGTTACACATTTTTTCAATGTACATTTTTCTTTTCCATGGACAGACACCATGATGTATTTTTGTTAGGTTAGCCTTTCAATCTTCCTTGGGCTGATATCACACTGAGTTTAGGTTGATAATGAGTTTCGGACCCGTATCCATATATAACCTGTGTTGTCCCTTGTACGTCTTTACGTCTTTGGACAGGATAAGTAGATCCATGAAAGCACAGAGTAAGGGCTAGAGGAATCCTTTTCAGAGGATTTGAAATATTTTACCTGTAATCTTTATTGATGCATGGCTAGGTCGTGTTTAGGCTGTTCTTAGTTATCTACCAAACAAAGCCCTTCACCTTTTGACAGTGTTTTTAACCCTTTACACATAATGGGTTATATAGAGGTTGGCGTGTATAACCTCACCTGTCCCCTGGCTTGCCACTCCACAACATCACAATTGTGGGTATGATTTTAAGTTTAACTGGGCCACAATGGCTACATACACATCTGTGATTGGTAGTAGGTAGTTTCAGCATTTTTAAAAGTGTAGTATGCTATCTATTTCAATATTTTATTGTTACTATTAGTAACTTCATATTGCTTGGCTATTCTATTTTGAATGCTCATACATTCGCTCAACACGATAATAAATATACATAAATGCTAAACAAGAGACTGGGAGCATTTTTTATTTATAAATATAAAAGATTCTTTTACGTGCAAACACTTGTTGGTTTAGTGATAAAACTGTGTAAGGAATATATTGATAACAGCTAAGGTTTATCATGCAAGGGTAGTAAGCATTGAAACATATATTCACCCAGATGGTGGTCTCACAACACTATTGCTGTCCAATAGCAATCCTGTCCAGTGCTCTGGGCGGTAGTTTCTATTGCACTAAAGTGCAGAGACCCAACTTTCTCCAGAGCCCTGCTTTGGGCACAGCACTGTTCTCTGCTGCAAAACCTGCCACATCCTCAGGGGGGCATTTAGACCACTTTCATGGTGGAGGTTAGGCTCTGGCATGTAGGGTATGATGAAAATCAGGAAAAATAAATGTCTCCGCAAAATTTTATGTTAAGTTGACTTATACTATGAACCGTTACCATTTGCATAGTCTCCAGGCACTCACGTGGCTCTGTAAAAAAGAGGGCATGGTGGGTTGGTGAGGGAAGAGGCATAGGATAGAGGTTGTGCTTATCTGTTGATGCTTGCAGAACCAGGAGAAATGGGTGTCTGTGCGTGTCTGCTTTCTAAGTGTGCTTTGTGTGCAATGCCTTGTTGTGTCCTGGTAAGGTCCAGTGTCTGGAATTGGTAGTTGTTTGTGGATGTTTGTTGTGGTGCTTGTGTGGTTTTGTGTGTTTCGTGTGTAGTGTGGCTGGCCCTTCAGGCGTGTGTGGTATTTGGGAGGCATGCGGCAGAGAAGCCGGAGTGGGGTGATTTGTACAGTGGCAAGCTTCAAAGTAGGCCACTTTTAAATACAGAGGCAGTATTCAGAGGGCAGCAGTACCCTAATCAAAGTGTCTATACTTCAAAATTCAGCTGAATGAAATACATAGGCTACCCTTGAGTTCTACTAAGGCAATACATTAGCTACCCTCAAAACCTCTAAGTGCTATGCATTGGCTGCTTTTAAATATTTTCTAAGTACAATATACAGGCTCCCCTACGGATTCTTCTAAGTGCAATACATTGGCCACACCCTAATAAAATGTGCAAGGGCAATACATTGGTTACACCCTCACATTTCATCTAAGAGCAATTAGTTGGCTACACCCTCAAAATTCTACTACATGTAATGCATTGGCTACCCTCAGATTCTTCCAAGTGCAAAGCATTGGCTACCCTAAAAAATCTTCTAAGTGCAGTACATTGGCTACACCCTCAAAACAGTAACTATGCTCTTAAAGTGCACCTACCTTCAATACAGAAATGATACTATTAACAGACACTGAACTTCAAAACACCTAACTGCAGCATAACTTCAGCTATGTACTTAAAATTAAATAAAATTAACAAATTTCGTTGTCTCCTACCAGAAGGTTGCTGCATACAGTTTTCGGGCTTGGCTGGGGTGCCCCTGCCGAAAAGAGGCACAAACAGGCAATGGGGGCTGCACTAGGGGGGCTGCTCTTTGCCTTTGTCACTTCACCAGCTGCCCAGGCAAGGCTGCCCTGGGTGGGCCTCTAAAGTACTGTGGTTCTGCTATAGTCACCCCGAGTGGGACGGGTATGCCCAGACATGGTTCCCATGCCTGCTGGGCCTAGAGACCCAAGCTACTCCTTAGTGATGTGGCCCAACAAGGGCAACACATGTTTGGGGATGATTGTGGTCTCGTGAAGAAGGGATGTGGCCAAGCAGTTCAGATGGACTCCCCCTTTTGGGGTGGGACCAAGCCTGATTTGCATATGGTCTTTCCCATTTTGTAATGGATTGGCAGGCGAAGAACGAGGGTCTCCCAGAGCAATGCCAGAGGTCCAGCCAACACCCCTTTTGTTTTGCTACCGGTCATGTAACCACCACGCAAATCCATGTGGGCGGGCAGTGGGAGTGGGGAGGGCAGGACTGGTGGCATTAATGGCCCGATGCTGCCAGATGCACCCAGTGAGCGCAGGAGACTCGGGAATCCAAAGTGATTAAAAACCCCAGAGAACGCTGTTATTTCGCTGTTAAAGCGCTGTTGGCAGCATTTGTGATTAGATTAGATTGCCTGCCAGACGCAGAGCAGAGAGGGAGGCGGCATGAAAATCATTGAATCCTGAGCTCCTGGAGTTGGTCGACAAGCTTGTTTGCAGTCTGCACATTCTGCAGAGGGCGTGAAGGCAGGAACTAAACAAAGGTACTTTGTATAGGGACTAACATTCTCTTCTAATCCTGCAAATACTGCCTCCTTTACCCCAAGCGTGCTTCTGCTCAGCTCTTGGCATTTTTAGTTTTTAATGCACATATTTGGATCTATTGCACTATGCAGTTGGACTGTGTGCTCTAACAGCATGTCCTGTATTTTGTACCACTGCTGAAGGCCCTTGATCGACCGACCGAGAGTGACTGTGGGCTAAGTGTAGCCTTTGAGCTCTTGCTTGTGGGTCTGTCCTTTTCACATATGTCCATCGTGACCCCAGAGAGTGACTGTGGGCTTAGTGTAGCCTTTGAACTCTTGTGGGAGTGACAGTCTCTTCTACATATTTGAATTGTGATTTTGGTCACATCCCTACAGAGCATGCCAACCCTAAGGAGTGCTTCTGGCTCGGGTCTAGCTATGGATAAATGGGTAGGGCCTATTGAAACTACCGGAGTGGCTGCCATACAGCAGGCTGATGTGGAAGATATTGATGAGAGCAACACCAACACTGCCTCAATGAGTGGCTATCCACCTACTGATGGCGAAGTCTGTGAGGGAGGCAATAGAGGTGCAAAAGACATGATGAAGTGCTGCTCAGCCCCACCAGGGCTAACCATGAAGAAAATCCTTCGATGCCATGCCTCAACCACCCGAAGGCTACCATGGAATGCCAATGGAAAGTGCACAATACATCCCGATGGCAAGGGTTTCTCATTCCACAACTCGCCTTACTCAGCTGAGATTTTTGTGTTTGGGGCTGAGGATGTAGCCTCTGACCCGGAGCCTCTTGCTTCTAGCTTGACTTTGCTACACACGCAACTAGATTGGGCAGGGCGATTCTTTCCATGTTTTGTCGACTGCCTGCAAATCCTTACTGAGTGAAATCACTGATTTGGAGGTGTACTCTTTGTATGAAACTTTGGCACACCTAAAGAGGCTCCATGATCTCTCTCAGAGTGGAGGAGGGCGGGTGAACTGCTCTGTGAGGCAAGGGCATCAACGGGAGGGTTCTTGCCTCAATGTTACAGTGATGGATGGTGAGGCTGAAAGGGGATCTGAGTCTGACAACATGTCTACAAGGGAGGAGGTGTTTCAGGATGGCATTGAGACTACTGCTATTTGTCAGAAAATATTTGTAACTGAAGTTTGCCTCCCGACCAATTATCCAGAAAATGGGGTGATTGGGTTGCCCAAGGGGGAGGAACTAGTTCATCGACCTGGTCATGTAAAGGCTAAATTGTACAGATTAGACTGGGTAGAAACAGTTGATGCTATAAACCTGTAGGCCACATATACTGAATATGCCAAATTTGTTCACCTCGTTATTTGCAGAAGTTTCCCTGTAATGCATCTCGTGATGTATATTTACGTTTTCGGACTCAATCAATTTCACTCAAAAGAATGTTCTATTCACTGGAAAAGCCAACAGTTACAATTCGATAACATCTACTGTTAGTTATGTGAAAGTACAGGCGACTGGGAAACCCTCAAACATTGGGTCACTGCCTGTCCTTACTTTCGGTAAAATAGGGAAAGATACTTTAAACTAAACGCCCCGAGCGAACATGACTTCTCAATTGATCTCTTTGGGTGTCGGCTAATGTGGGGCCATAATGTGTCGATTATTTTATCTCTTTGTCAATTTCTAATAGGTTTGTCTGTGCTTATACAGTGATGATTTGTATTTTGTGTTAAATTGTCATTATCTCTATATCACATTTTTTAATATGAGTCTATGATCTCTTGTATTGATGAGTGTTATTTTTGCCAACTGTCCTGTTTTTCTATTTCTGGATATGCTTCTTTGTTTAAAGTTGCTCTGGCAGCTAATATCACAATAAAAAAATGTAAAAAACAAAACCCAAGAGCAGTACCTTACCCAGGCATAGAGAGGAAGAGGGCTTCAGAGCCAGATGCAGGAGAGTCACTCTCCAGTAGTTCCGGTCACATGACTACTACACAAACCAATCTGAATCTATCTGGGTGGGCAGTGGAAGTGGGGAGGGCAGGGCTGGGTACACCAATAGCCCAATGCTGCGATTGACTGTTAGTATTGTACCAGCACGCTAATAAACCATGAAGCACGTGCATTTATGTACCTGTCATCTGGTGTTACACTAATTGCCTAAACCATCCGATCATTTTTCAAATTCTTTTATCAGACTTTTTTACTTTTTCTTTTGCACATCCCGGATGTTCCTGCTTTTGCAAACAGATGTATTTTAGACTGGACTAGCACAACAGGACTATGACTAAAAAGATATATGCCCACAAAGTACAGCAACAACCCCCAATTAAAACAGAGCGAATAGCTGAAATATATGGTTTTTTTTTCAATATTTGTTTTTAAAACAGAACGAATAGCTGAAATATATGTTTTTTTTCAATATTTGTTTTTACTTATGCTCTTGGTTAATAATATCCTTAAGCACATAGACAAAACATGGAATAAAAACAATACAAGTAATACAGTAAAAGATGAAACATACATCATCATAATTAATACAATAGCAAATTACATCATTAGCATTTAATTCAACAGACCACATTGTGAGAAAAAAAAAAGGAAATGTATTAATACTGGGACTCGTTAATAATCTGTCAAAGTTTCTCAAGTAGAGATAAAAATTTCCGCCAGATATAAAATGCAGCAGCAGAGGTGACCAAAGAGCTACCCGAATAGAGAGCACTCCAAAATTGGTTTGTTGTAATGAAATCCATATTATCTGACACATCTCGATAGCCTTTCAAATAGCCTTTCAATTTCAGACTTAAAATTATGGACAAAATTGCCACCACACAACTTCAGGAACATGTAGAAAGCTTTAACCTCCTCCACCATCAACAGTCAGGATTTCGACCAGCACATAGCACAGAAACAGCCATGCTAGACCTACAAACTAAGATGCTTAACAAAATTGATCAGGGAAAAGCTGGACTGCTAATACTTTTAGATCTGAGCGCGGCTTTTGACTTACTAGACCACAACTTACTTAAGTCAGCTCTAAAAGAAACAGCAAACTGCTCAGACGAAGCAATAAGTTGGATCATGTCCTTCTTACAAAATAGAACATCTAGAGTACATTGGGGAAATCTATTTTCAATAGAAAAAGAAATCACTTGCGGAGTCCCCCAGGGCGCTAGCATGTCCCCACTCCTGTTCAACATATACCTTAGATTCCTATGTATAGTCCTCGATAACATCGACACGTTCTTTACCAACTATGCTGACGACACTCAATTGGTAATAGAACTAAGTGGAGACCATCAAAAGGACAATAAAAAACTTGACTCAGTGTACAATGCAGTGGAAAAATGGATGGACCAAAATTGGATGTGTCTAAATGGCAATAAAACCGAGCTTATGGTCTTCGGTTCCAACTTGGTCAGATCCAAGCTCCACCCTGCATATACCACCTTTACCATCAAAAACACTCCAATACAAGTCCTTAACAAGGTTAAAACTTTGGGGATGATGTTAGAAGCATCCCTAGGATCCGAGGCTCAATCCCTCTATGTGAAAAAAACATGCTCCTATCACCTCCGCTTATTGAAAGCCATTAGACCCTATCTATCGGAGGAAAACAGTGCCACGATCGCAAGAGCCACAATTCTATCTCGCCTCGACTATGGCAACGCGTTAATTTTAGGTTCTAACAAAATCTGTTACCACAGCTACCAAGTCCTGCAAAATAATGCAGTAAGAATCATCAGACAAATTCCTAGGAACCAACACATTAGCGAAGCTAGGAAAGAACTACATTGGTTGAAAATTGAAGAAAGAGTCCAATTTAAGTCGCTCACGCTTACACACAGATGTATATATGGCAAAGCTCCAGCTTACTTGAGAAGTAAAATCATCCCATATAAGCCTTCCAGAGAGCTAAGATCAGCCGAACAAGGTCTGATTAAGAAAGCTCCATTCAGACTCAAAAACGGAGCGGGCAAATCCTTCCCTGTCACAGTAGCAGGCCTCTGGAACAACCTTCCGGGCCAGATAAGGATGGAAGCCAACTACCAACGTTTTCGTAAACAATTGAAAACTTACATCTTTAAGTAAAGCATATAAATTTTTTTTCTGGCCCAGTTTCATATACTACATATCTGTCTTGTGCTTCATGTCAGTTATCCGTCACTTGTCTCTCGTGTCCCTGTCTCTGCGCCCCGAAGCTTATGAGCTACCGGCGCAATATAAATAAATAAAATAAATAAAATAAATAAATAGGAAGTTTGCAACATAGGGCAACCTGTTAAAACATGACATGGGGTTTCTACTACTATGTTGCAAAACCTACAGCTTCTTTCGTCCGTGGGTAGATTCAACCAACTTCCTGTGTACTCAATCTTTGGGAGGATGTTAAGTCGAAGGTAAATTATAGACCTTCTTATTTTCCCATCGCACAACTTAGTAGGAGGTTTTACAAATGAGAAGCTCTGTTGGATATACTCATTAAACGTTTGTTGCTCTGCAAGTTGTTTACAGTCTCAACGTTATCCCAATATCGTGACCTTACTTTTAGAATCAGCGCAGCGTTGGGTAAGGACTGTATTAAGTCCTCCCTATAGAGGATTTGGCAAAGTGGGGAGTAACAGTTTCCCTAAGAGCATTAAGGAAGCCATACGTACGTGGAGGCCTTAAACATGTTAATTTCTATCCTCAAGTCACAGAAGAAAATAAATGTCACTTAGCACTGAGTTTGGCCCTTGAGACAATCAGAGATCATGGAACAAATGCTCCAGCTGCAGGAAAAGATGGCTGATGAGCTTCCTCTGCCACTTCCATGGCGGTCATCTTGTTAGTTATTTGTTGTATTGGCATTCGCATTCTGTAGGATTGCCAGAGATAGAAGGGGTAGATGCAGTGGGTAAACAGAGAATATGAAGGAGTGCCTGGAAAACAAGAATAGTTTCATACATTTTTTATAAGAAAGGCAATGTTAGCTTTTCCAAATCAAAGGAAAATGGGGATTGGATTTAAGAGCAATCACCAGGGGCCTCATTCCGAGGCTGTCACAAAGGGATTACGGGCACTGGTAAGGACACCGGTGCTGGTAATCCCTTTGCGCCCTATTCCGAGGTCCCTCAGCGGACCCGTCCTTAACCCTGGTTTTACCAGGCGTTATGGACGAGGCCCGTTAATGGACTTCGGAGTTAATAACGGTACCGCAATTTGCGGTACCGTTATTAGCGCCTTCCCACTTCCCATTGAGCCCTATGGGGGCTGAAATGGGAATGGGGAATGGCTTTTTCAATGGGGATTTACCGGTCCGGCCAAGGTCGGACTGGACCGGTAAGTCCCCATTGAACGAGGGGGGACACGGTCCCGTTATTGGTGGTAGTCATGGGGCTAATAGCTCCATGACTACCACCAAACTTGGAATGAGGGCCCATGACTGTTATCCAATACGGAAGAAGACATTTCTCCAGTCCTCTTTCAATCTCGAATTTAGGGTTGTCAACATTTATTACCTTGACATTTTGACACAGTCCCCAAAGAGTGCTGGTAAGTGGAGTCTGCAACAAGAAAAGAAGAGAGGCTAGCAGGGTGCCACCGCAACCGGTTCTCAGTCTGGTGATCTTCAGTGAACTCATGGATGACATTGAAGGGGAGCTGTTAGGTGAGCTTTTGCCTTTTGTCCGATGATTCATAGATATCTAGTAAAGTTGCTAACCAGAGGCAGTAGGTGAAAAGAAGAGTGATTCAGAAAAGCTACAGGACTGGTTAGGAAGACATTTCTTAGGATGCATGTAGCTATTTGCAAAGACATGCACCTAGAGACTGGAATGCTGACGAGTAGTATAGCATGAGACCTGAGGATCTAAAAATCACCAAACACGAGATTAATCCTGGGTCATTCCTTTGAGATGATCTCTTTACGAGACTCAATAATGCCCTGTGGGACGTGGTAAAACATGTGCGCATGAGAATGATGACAATGTAACAGCATTTCCCTTTATATTTGTTCATAGGGAAATGTATATGCAATGGTAGTACTTTGTATTTATTTTGTGCCACGTCCCCCCTACCTTTAATTGAGGTCCTGTGTGGACAGCAAGGTGAAACGGGTGAAGGAGGGTGTAAATAATGCTGTCGTACATCAGAAAAGGAACAACCATCAGCACAAGGGAGGCTGTGTTATAATGACCATGTCATTCTGCTAGGCACATATGGAGCACTGGCTTGAGTTCTGTGGGAGACAGGAGGAAAACTGAATGTGTTTTTGAAGGACAAAAGCCGGAGTGCTGTGTGCAGTTTTGGAAGCCTTAACTGTGCAATTCGCTAGTTCTACATCTGGAGTGTTATGTCTAGTGCTGTGGGCCTTAGATCGAGTTTTGTGTCAGCTCTCGGCGCAAATTCATGGAAAGGCTAAAAACAGATTGATGCCAAGGTCTTTATAATGAAGGCTCCAACATGCCTCCTTTGCTATCACCCTTTACTCTCTGGTGAACTCTGCTCCTGGCCTCCTGCCCTACATCCAGGTAAAAGCACATACACCCACTCTAGAGATCTTGCTCTGTCTCCTAGAGCCTAGTTCTGCCTCCATAACCTTTCCATGTGGCACCTGTATGTTCTACCCCTAGTCCCAAACATGGTATCTCCTACAGTCACCATCAGTATTATCAAGACCCCAGTCACATTGCTCATTCAGTACCACCCACTCCAGTGAATCTAGCAACCCTAGTATTTATTTCCTTAGTGCCCAGGCAATCTACATCAAACATGGTCATCCTTTCCAAATTTGGCATTCAAAGGGAGTCAGTGCAACCTTCATCAAATGTGTTTGTCACCTGTTTATGCAGGTACATTCATGCGGGCAATTGCACATACACTGTGACTGGACAAGTGTTATTTCTTGCAGTGGATTCAAACCCCAAGTGGGCTGTAGTATGTCTTCTATTTCTATGGCACACTGAGGTTGGAGGTAGCCTTGCCGGTGTTGCCGGCAAGGCTACCTCCAAACTCGCATCCGGGTCCGGCACCTGCAAATGGGCAATTAGCGGGCTATTCCGGCCCAGCCGGACCAGGTAATTACCCTTTTGCGGGTGCCAGGCCCAGTACATCCCCATTCCCATTTGAGCTCCATAATGCTCAATGGGAATGGGGAGGGTGGTAGCCCCGGTACCGTTAATAACGGTACCGGTGCTACCATCATGTTCTGCTCCCGGGTGCCGGTACAGTCACTAGGTCAAAGCTGGTGCCTGCAAGGGCACCCGCGAACAGAACTCATAGTATGGCGGTACGGCAGCAACGGTGCCGGTAGCGATACCAGCGCTGTTGTTGCCTTACCAAAATACTTGTAATGCGGCCCATGGTGGCTGCAAGGGCACCCGCAAGCAGAACTCCTAGTATGGCGGTACGGTAGCAACGGTGCCAGTAGCAATACCGGCACCATTGTTGCCTTACCGCCATACTTGTAATGAGGCCCAGTATGTTCTGATGTTTATAACAAAATGTTCTTTTTATTCTTTATCTCTATTACTAATGAGTTGTCCTGGAAGGTTAAAGCGATGGGCAGCCTAACAACAACAGCATTTTGAGCCCAATGCAGAGATTTTAACTCTGCGAGCAGAGCAAAGACAGGAAAATGAAAGAAGTGTAAGGCACCTCCCAGCAAAGGGTCACAAAAGGGGAGCTGGGAAAAGATATCAACATGGGTCATAGCCTTTCCCTAATAACTCATAGTTCTGAGTCTTTAACCAATTACCAAAGCATGCTACCTGCTTAACATTGCTGCATGCCATGAAAATAAGCGTAATATCTCATGTGGACAAAGTGAACTCTGTGAAAGGCTAGTGCCTACCTACAGAATGGCCACTTGTTATGTTTGGCTCCTTGTTAGTCCTGGCTTTTTACTCGAATGCATTTGGCATGGTGGCCCTGGCATGCCCATAGTTACATCAGAGAAATCTCAGACTACTGCATACTGTGTATCAGGACCTCTCAAATCTAATTAAACATGTTTTAATACTATTACTACTAAGTGGCTGAAGAGCCAGAACCAGTGAAAGGTGTAATACGTGACCACTCAGCAGCACAGTTAGTTTACAGTGCCTCTGAAGTTGATGTCTCAATGTACATTCAAGTTCTTTCCTCAGTCAATATCTATAGTGATGTGCTGCATTGCTTTGTGTGAAAATGAATAACGAAGGAGCATAAATCGAGGGGTTATCGTCTTGTCCCCAGTGGCATGTTACAAGTCATTTTTGTCAGCGTTCACTTGTACCGACGATATTTGAGACCTTTGGTTGTGGGCCGGGATGGTGGTGGGTGGGTATAAGAAACCTGGTTCACCATTGACTATGCTCTGCTCAGACAAAGTGCTATCATTTTCAGGGCACTTATTTTCATTTTGTCCCGCGGCCACCGATTTCACAGGGAAGGTCTCAAAGAAAATTAGACCTGCGCACATTTCCGGGACTCCCGCCAATATTCATTAGTTAAATTCTCTTTGCTTCCTTCAGCCAAGTGCAGGCAATTTACAACAAAAACAATTATTGGGAAAGTATTGATCAATCTAGTAAATACATCAGTTTGGTCAGGTGCTTTTGGGCGAAAGCAAATGTTAACGGCCACTAGTAATCTAACATATGTTTTTCATTAGGAATTATTGATGCCCTCGTTAGATTTGTTCAGAGGGCCCATCGATTTTCATGATGAAATACCTATCTTTGGGACCATGGATTGTTTCAATAATGTGAGCCACATTTCTGTGCAGAACCTGTGACCTAAATCTTAATTACTTTGCTAAGAAGGTCTAACGCGCGGAAGACATTGTAAAAATTATAGTCATGCAATTTTTATACAAATGGACCTCGGTTGGGCAACGATAAGGGGCAGGAAGTCGATCGCAGGAAGTAAGATAGATGTTAACGGTCCAGAGGAGGCGTATCGCAAGCAGCAGTCTGGTTCGCTGATGAATGGGAGGACGTGGTGTTCGTTTATTGTGTCTTCTGTGCATCTGGCTAACTTAGGTGAACTGAGGTCAGGCTGCCACCAGAGGAAATCTACACTCAAAGATATTTCTGAAAGAGAGGACTCTGTGGCAGCGATGCCAGAGGCAAAGGATCGCGTATGCAAGGATCACTAAAAGGGCCCCAGACAGGGGCATAGACAGGATTGTAGAACAGGTTGGGTCAGAAGCTAAAGCAGTTGGGCCCACCTCAGTGACATTAACATCTTAAATGTCCAGACAGCACAGCTGAGTGTGCATTTACAGATTTTGGATGGACCTTGCCCACTCAGCCCCTACCCTGTTTACGCCTCTGGCCCCAGGTGGGTGGGTGATGGAGAACGGGCAGTTATGAAATGGGCTTTGTGTGGGCAGAGTTGGCAGCAGTCTTGGGTGTGACAACTGTGCATATTACAGTTAAGTGTTACTATCTGAGGGTTTTTTAATGTTTTCTTTTTGTTCCTGTTAGATTGAGTGCATGGCCGCTTTGCCTCCTCACTAAGAATGTATGATAATAGACTCAGGTGCAACTACCACTGTCTGCTCTTCACGCATGTCAGTAATGAGGACAGATAGATTTTAAAGTCCTTGAAAAAATAATTGTTGGCCTAACTAAGAACCTAGACAATGGTAGCTGTGAGGAATTCGACCATCCACAGGGTGGGGGAGTGCTCGCCTGGCTTTTTAAAAAATGTTAATGACATTGAATGATGGTAGATCAACCTCCAGAAAATGTGTAGGGCTAATCCGCACACATTTTCCTATGCTCACTGCACGACATACACATAGACCTGTGTACCCTGGGTGGACGCAGCCTACAGATGCCATAGCCCCTGTCATATTTAGTTGGAATATGACAGCCAAGAATACATCAAGGCATCTCCCAAGGGGGAAGGCAAAACCTTCTTCCTGCCAAGGCCAACCTAATTAACTATCAAAGGCTACATGGATTTATTTATTTATTGGACATTTGTATGGTGCCTACACGCAAGTGTTTCGAGTCACCACAAGACAAAATGGGGGCAGTAGGGACACAGGAATAAGCAATAAAAAAATAAATGTAAAAAACAGTTGTATTGACCTTGTGACAATCCTACTGTGCAAGTGCTTGAGAAGGTGTTATGTGCAAGAGGTGTGGGGGGTATAGGAAGAAGTGCAGTAGTGTGGTGACCCCAGGGAAGGGGGCAGGGAAGTGCTGGGGGGCCAAGAAGGCAAGTGCCAGGGGAAAAGGGGGAAAGGTAGGATGAGTGTGGTGGGCAGGGCAAAGCAAGTTGGTCTAGTCTGGGAAAGGGAGCCTAATGGTAAGTCCTGGATAAGGATTTGGGGGGACTGGTGGGGGTTGGTCTCGTCCCTGTTGGATGCAGCCTTTCCTTTGTTAGCTGCTGGTGGCAGCCTTGCATACTAATCAGAGTGAATTCAAACAGGCCAATGGTAGGCCTAGTCACAGGACTAACAAAGGACAGGAAAACCCCATCACATTTTATATGCACTGTGTCAACCTGAAGCCAGCTCTCGCCTCTCAGTATCAGTGACCTGTCATGTCTGGAACTATGTATTTACAGTAGTCATTCCCGCAGGGAGACCCCATTCAGTAGGTACGAGTATGTGGTTTGGCGGAAACCAAATGCCTGGACTCGCTACAGCTTCAAGGGAGACCAGTCTCTTTAATCAGGAACCACAGAGAGCTCAATAAACAGAGAGGGCCTTTGATCCACAACAGACAGAAAGATGAGTGGGACTTAATATTACATGTTTTCAACCCTTTACCTTTTCTGTTGCAAAGCACTCTGGTTATGACCTCATGCATACAGGAGATTGTTGGTGGGGATCCAAGATTGATTCATTAAGGGAGGCTTCTCTTTTGGGCAGTGTTAAACGGAATATGATATCGTGCCTCCTTTATTGTATATATTGGCCTAAGCTTAGTCGTTCTACGAAGAAATCCACGTTGCAGAGTTCCGATCTTAGATCGACTTAGCTGCCTTTTTACACCTATCCGCCATTTTGATTTCCACTCCAAAGTATCTCTGTGTTCTAAAATGGTGGACTGTGTTTCCCGCTTGTAACTGAACTGTCTTGCACCATGTATGCTAGTTAATGTTTAAACTGTCTGTTGGCCGAATGTTTTGGTTGAGTAAAGAGACCTTGTCCCATGTCTGACTTGTAGACAGAGGATTACCTGCGCCAACGAGACTGATCCACGGACATACATCAACAATGCTGTCTAAATACTGAACGTGGACACTAGCTGAACTACATTGTATAGGATATGTGTTAAGGCTTATTGTTAGATTCGAGAATACACTGTTGCCATTGTGATTTGTTTAACATGCAAACTGAAAATGATCCATATTCATATAGTTGGACAAACTAGAAGTGAGCTTGGCACGAACCTTAGACCGAGTATTATTAACCTGTAGGGGGGCTGGACATTATGATTGGAAATGTATAAAAAGCAGAACTGTTTAGATGTCCAGTACCTCTCATTTCTCACACCGAAAGGGCTGGTATTCACTGTGATGTACTGAGGGGCAGATAGCTATATGATACTTTGTTTCTTTGTAAACTGTACAGTCTTAGAATAAAGATCTGTGAATCTTTATAAGCCCGTGTTTGGTGTATTTACTTTTGGGGTACTCAGCCTCGATATTTCCTTTTTCTTTTACAGATGGCACCCAAATAGGCACCCTCAAGATTGATGCCAGCTTGTTGAAGGTTGCTGCGGCTATCGGACCGGGATTGGACGGTGTAAAAGGGGGACCCTTTCTTGGATGAGACGCAACACCTCAACAGCGCTCCATGATCCGATCCCTAGACGGTGATCCCGCGATCTGAGTCGGCATCTTGACGAGGGTCCATATATCGAGGCGGGCAGAATTTCCAAAATCACCAACCACGTGGGACCTTAGTTAGAACTTTGAAATCCGATCGGACCTCCTTAGGATTTGATCAGGTGAGTCGTGACCCGATTCTTAAGTATCCTGATAATTTGTTTTGGCGTATTGCACTCGCGAGTACAATTATTAACCAGGTAACAGCAGTATTCTGATATGCCTGGGAAATTGTCTGCCTGTTTCAGGGCGTTATTCCACAGGGACAGACAATCATTGGAATTTGGCCGACCGGCACCAATGGAGGGGTCGCCGGCGTGTACTATGTACTGTAAGCACGGCATTGGTAGTATAGTGTTTAGTGATTTTTGGCACAGACAAACTAGACATGCTTCTGAACTTCAGTGGCCAATCAATGGTAGTTTTGAAATCCCTCGTATTGAATACTTAGAATCCATATTATTAAAGAAAAAGGCTAGACCTGCAGCATTTGATGTATTACAGAATTGGAAGAAAGAAGCTTTGCAGCAGCTTAAAAGTAGGGAAAAACATGCGTGCTCTCATATGACGAACGCCGAAAAAGCGTTGTTATACGACCAGAATAAACAGTCTGAGTCAGTTAGGAATATTGATAGGGCTTTTTCACTTGGTATCCAGAAAATGTATCCTTCTAAAGACTTTCATGTATTTGATGAGCTGATTGACAAACTTCTAAATCAACGAAGGCCTGGTGCCACTGCGCCACCTCTGTATGTTCCTCTTCCTGCCGTTTTGCCTCTTCCTGCTGTTATTCCTCTTCCCGTAGCTCCTCCTGCTCCTCCTATTGTTCCTCTTAATGTTCCCCTTCTTCTGGCTGTTGTTCCTCCTCTTGTCGTTGCTCTTCCACCTGCTCCTCCACCTTTACTTACTGTTGCGGGTCCGGTGGGTTTACCTACTGCACCAGTGATAGGACCTCTGTTTCCGAATGTACAAGATTTGCCTACTCTCCCTCTTCCAAGTGGTTCTACACCTCTTGTAGTAGATCGGGGAGCTGGATCAAGAATTGTAACTCGCAATACTGTGTCTTCAGAGAGAAAGCATGAATTGACTGCATGGGCTAAACATTGCATGGAGAGGGGTGAACAAGCAGATGTTCTTGCCACACTTTGTAATTTAGAAAATTTTCCTGAGAAAAATGTTTTTATTGAAGGATTAGGAATTCATTTATGTATAATGTGGAACAGGCTAAATGATATAGATCTCCCACAAGGGTTAAGGGATCTGAATACTTTAGTATTTTCTAGAGATACTGCAGAGAAAGTACATGAGCATGTCGAGAGGGTTTTTGTGTATAGAAGGGAGCTGGAAAAGTTAAGGAATTAAGATGTAGATGGTGATAGTTTGGATGCTATTTTTGTACAGAAACGGTTCTTTCCTTGTCGTAAATCGATAAATGAAGAAACACGAATTTGTACGAAAGATGCGATTAGGTGGATCTAAGACACGTCGATAACTCCCCTTGAAGTATATGACACGTATAATCAGTATATGCCAGAAATGCAGAGGAAAGTGATACAGGTAATGGTAGAGTACCTACAGGATGAATGCGTAAAAAGAAAGATTTGTTGTCCTCCAGAGTTATTGAGTATTTGTAAGAGAGCTTTTTCGTTTGACACTTCTTCGGCTAGTTTAGCGCTCGATCTAGCTCTGTTGCTTAGTAAGCGTTCGGAATTGCCTACTTCTCAGTTGCCTATGAGAGAGGTTCCTCTGACATTTGTCCCAAAAGTTGAGATTCCAACTAATGTTGCAGCCGGTACACCTGCTCAAGATATTCCTGCACACTATGTGTCACAGTTTGTTCACGTCCCATTCTCGAGACAGGAAGTGAACACCATTAAACAATCTATTTCCAATATTAGGAAGAATCCGACAGGGTTCTATAAAGAAATAGAGTCTGTTTTGAAATCATCAGTATTCACCTTAAGTGATATTGATTTGTTATTTCCCATACTCCAGGCTGTTGACTTGTGGAAGCAGATTAGGACTGTAGACGATGTACCTGGGTTAGGAGATACATGGGATAATATGATCAGACTCGATAGAGAAAGGCCAGCTGGCGAGAGACCACCACAAGTAATACTAACTTTGCCTAACAGAATAGTTACGAAATTAAAAATTATAATTCCTGAAAAGAGGATTATTTGGGACAAGCTTACTGCCTGTGTCCGAGGGAGGTCTGAGGGTTCTATCGAGTTCTTTAATCAGTTCGAACAAGTGTTTTCAGATTTCAGTGGACAAGATTTGAGCAAAGAGTCTGGGAAACGACTATTCGTGGACAAATTTGTGCGTGGATTGCTGCCTGACATCCAGTCACAAATGATGTCTTCCGAGAGCGCTTGGCAAGCAAAGTCTCAGTCAGAGGTATTGCATATGGCTCAGTACTATGAGAATCGTGTCAATAATGAAAAAGAAAGAGTTGAAAAGAGAAAAGGTGACTTAAAGACAAAAGTATTGTTGCAGCAAATTGTTAGAGACCCTAGAGGGGGTAATTCGCAATTTAGAGGTCAGTATGTTCCACAGGGAAATGCGCCATTGGGTCCTGTAAACATAAACCAGTGTGCTTATTTCAGACAAGAGGGTCATTTGCGTGCACAAAGCCCGATCCTCCAGCAGAGGTCGAATAACGCATTTGGTAATATTGGTAGACGATCCAGAGGCCGCCCTGGGGGAGGAGGTCCTGGTAGAAGTCAGTTTTCACAGGATTCGCAGCAACCTTTTTCACAGGACAATCAGGCACCTAGTGTGGATAATAGAAATATTTTTGATCATCCTCCTGCTGCTTACCTCTCTAAAGAACTTCCTTTCGACGACATTCTGTTTCGCTAGGATTGCCCGAAGCAGGGTTTGGAACCAACGCCTATTCCCGTTAATCAGTAAGGTCCCTATGTTGAGATGTTAGTGGGAAATAGGAAGCATCTATTCTTGATAGATACAGGGGCACAGAAGTGTTCCATTGACTATTCACGGGTTCCAAACATTCCCCTGTCAGGGCAAACCAATGTTTCTGTAGGGTTTTCTGGCACACCAGTTGTTTGTCTGGTTTCTTCTCCGGTACCTATTTCTTTGGGTCCATTTATGGACCACTGTCCATTCCTTTTGACTACAAATTGCGGAGAGAATTTGTTGGGGTTGAATCTGTTGAAGGAATTAAATGCTTTAATTCATTGTTCTTCTGATGGAGTGCGTTTGACGATTTCACCACAGCAGCTTTCTGTCTCTCAGTTTTTGACCAGACCTTTGCCGCCGGAATTTAGTGATGTTCCGGAGTGTTTGTGGGCAATTGACGATAATTATGTTGGTGTTTTGTAAATTGAGCCTGTAAAGATTTTTTTGAAACATGGAGTGAAGTTGCCACGTATTCCCAGTATAAGATCTTGGTCGATTCTGAGCAAGCTTTGAAATGCATAGTCTCTGATTTTGTGCATCGAGGGGTAATTGAGGAAATTGCAGGTAGTTTGTGCAATAGTCCGATTTTGCCCCTGTACAAAAAAGGAGATAATGCAATTCCTTTTCGTTTCATTATTGATTTACGTGCCATCAATAAGATTGTTGCTCCACAATTTCACATTGTGCCTGATGTGACGACAATATTAACCATGATTCCGGCTTCTGCTACTCACTTTAGTGTGGTGGATCTAAAGAATGCTTTCTTTAGTATCCCTATACATAAGGACAGTAGATACCTGTTCGCGTTCACCTTAGGGGGACGCTCGTTTACCTTTACCCTTGCGCCACAAGCTTACAGGGAAAGTCCTAGCATCTACAGTAGGGCTTTGAAAGAGCAGCTCGACACACTTGAGTTGCTCACTACTTGTACACTGCTTCAGTATGTAGATGATCTACTTTTAGCTGCTGACTCAGAGAGCGCTTGTAAGGAGGGCACTGTGTTGTTGCTAATTCATTTAGCACGACATGGACACAAAGCTTTGCTTAAAAAAATTCAATATTGTTGCCAGGAGGTGACCTATTTAGGCTGTCAAAGGAGGGAAGAAGGTTGACGCCTGACCGGATAAAAATAATTTCTAGCATGTCTGTCTCAAATACACAGAAGGAAGTTAGAGCCTTGATAGGAATTGCTTCTTACTGTAGACAGTGGATCCCGAACTTCTCCTTAGTGATTAAACCAATGTTGGCTCTGACAAAGAAGGGCATTTCTTCGCCATTGCCGTGGAACTTGGAGCACCAGCAAGCATTTGATCTGCTCAAGACTGCATTGTGCTCGGCACCGGTTTTGGGCACACCAAACTATGAAAAGGCCTTTGTGTTGTATGTGCATGAATGTGGTGGATGTGCTTTGGCTGTATTAACGCAGGAACATGGAGGGAAGAATAGGCCGTGCAGCTACTTTTCTTCCGCCCTTGATCCTGTTGCATGCGCTTTGCCAAGATGTTTGAGAGCTGTCGCTGCTGCTGCTGTGTCCATAAAACAGAGCGAGGGAATGGTCCTAGGCCATGCTTTACCTCACTCTGTAGATGTTCTATAAAACAGAACACAAACGCAACCCCTCACCTCCGCACGATTAACGAGATATGAATTGATCTTGTTTGCACCGCACATCCAAATAAAGAGGTGTTGTGTCCTTAATCCGGCTAAACTTTTACCTTTTCCGCAAGGTACTGCTTGCAGTGACGAAGAGTCACATGACTGCCTTTACACTACAGAACAAGAGACCAAAGGCAGAATCGATCTAAGAGATACTCCTTTGAACAATCCACAAGGGGAGCTGTTTTATGATGGCTCCTGTTTCAAACTCCCGGATGGTACATCCACAGCTGCTCATGCAATCACCACATTGAGCACGATCGTGGAGACCAAAAGAATCACGCATAACTCTGCGCAGGCTGCAGAGATTATAGCACTGACGCAAGCTTGTGAACTTTCCGAAGGGCTTACCGTGAACATACATACTGATAGTCAGTATGCCTTTGGGGTGGTTCACAACTTCGGCAGACTTTGGGCAGAAAGAGGTTTCTTGACTTCACATGGCACTAAAATTCAGCATGGCTCCTTGATAGTACGGTTAATTTCAGCGCTTGCACTCCCTACTCAGTTAGCGATCATGAAGTGCGCAGCACATCAGAAGAATATAGATAATGTAGGGAAAGGGAACGCTTTCGCTGACCATATAGCTAAACAGACTGCCACCGATCTCTCTTCAGAAATGTACACTTCGAGGGAAACCACAAATGCTTGTACTTTGGATGAGGGTATCGAATCAGTAAAGAATATCCAAGCCGATGCCACATTAGAAGAATCGAAGAAATGGGCTGAGGGTTTGGCAAAACTGGATGATGATGGGTGTCGGGTGGGCAAAGTTGAAGGGAAATGGTTACTGCCTGACGCGTATATTATGATGATGGTTGTTATGGCTCATGGTCTCACCCATATTTGTGCTTGTAAAGTCACCAAAATGTTGCAAGATGTGTGGGTAAATGATAAAATCCCTAAAGTAGCTGAGCGCTTCGTTCAAGGGTGTATGATTTGTCTACAGCATAATGTGGGAAAGGGCACATCGACTCCTAGAGGTAGTTTTGGTCCACCTTCCCTCTGCTTTGAGGTCATACACTTTGATTTCATTGAAATGGAGTGTTGTAATAACTTTAAATATGTGCTAGTGGTTATCTGTGCCTTTAGCAAATGGGTTGAAGCTTTTCCCATCAAAGATGCCACAGCTATGACCATGACAAAGACCATGCTGAAGGAATATTTTCCTAGATTTGGTCTGCCAAGAGTCATCTGGTCCACATTTTATCGCTGCTGTAATTCTGCAGATATGTGCGGGATTACAGATCAATAAACGGTTCCATTCGGCCAGACACGCACAGAGTACTGGACTAGTGGAAAGACACAAAGGCATCATAAAGAACAAGCTCACTAAGACATGTACCGGCACCAAACTAAAATGGCCAGACGCCTTACCGATCGTGTTATTGTCCATGAGGACGACCCCTCAATCTAAGACTGGGCTCTCTCCCTTTGAGGTGGTCATGGGTAGGCCAGCTAACATTTGGAACATACTAAAACCTCGTTTTTTACAAGAGGTCGAGAATGTACTTCTTTCTGATTACTGTGGCCAGTTGACTAAAAATCTGTATTTGATTTATCACCAGGTGTGAGAGGCCTTACCTGTTAAGTATGAGGGCCCTGGTCACAGCATACGGCCAGGAGACTGGGTCCTCACAAAGTCAATTGAGAGATCTTCTTGTCTCGCACCTCGTTGGAGGGGCCCCCATCAGATCCTCCTGGTCACACAGACTGCGGTGCGGGTAGCAGGCAGGTAGCACTGGATCCATGCGTCACACATCAAGAGAATTCCATATGCTGTGCCACACGCTACAGAAGACACAGAAGCCCTCACTAATGCTGTAACCAACGATCACGAAGCAGCAACAAGCATCGAGAGTGCATCGGAGACTCTCCCTGAGCCCGTGGGACCTGGGGAAACAGCCACTTCATCTTCACACTCTCCAACAGTTCTTTTTTCAAAATTTGTTCCAAAGCTTGTGTCCGATCTCGCTTTGTATTCGCCACTTCCATCAGGGAGTGACGACACGTTGTTCACAGATCATTCAGTACCAGGAGTCACAAGGCACGATCTGCGTCCGAGGAAGTAGAGTTACTGCACAGTTCAGCTGTGCCATCAAGGAAAATCATCGAAGGGCTTCTCTCTTTGGCCCTATTATTTGTACATAAGGGGATTCTATTGGCTAGGGTTTGTGAAAGGACTAAGAAAACGCTTGGTCTGGAAATCGCCAGCAAATAACTTTGGTGCAAATCGTTTGAAGAAACAATGACTGCAACCGCTCCCACTCGTATGGAACAGATAAGAGACTGTGTGACCGGCCGTGAAAATGAACAATCGAATGTGTGGGCCCCGAAAACGTATTGCTGTCTTGTGATAATGTTAATTGGTTTCACAATAGTCATTGCCTTAGGTTTCTGGTATTTGGAAGAAGTACATCCGCTTGAGGATCTGTTACCTACTGAAAATGTACCCACTGTTTCTACACCTTTTGTGCATATGCACACTCTATCTCCTAGAGACTCTCAGCACAGACAGAGTTACCACAACAACACTCTATTACTCATTATGAATACTACACATGCCATTTTCAATAAATCCAATTCCTGGGTCTGTTCGCATTTACCGCAACAGGGGGATAAAGGGCTGGGTTGGTATATTCATCCTTTACCTTTGACAACTGCATGCTATGCTTCTTTAAGGGCACTATTCTTTGGCCAATGGAATGATAGCGTCTCAGGGAACTTTGATGGGACTAATTTGAATGATTTTGAGAAACGTGTTCTAATGCCCCTGGGATGCTCACTCTTTGCGAATAGGAGCAAGCCAAATGTTGCTTCTATTAGGCCTTTTGATAGACTGTCCCGTCCTTTTCAATCTTTGATCTCTTTCAAGATGGCTCCTATAGGCAATAGGGATGCCACGCCACTGTTTTATACTGTCAACCACAGTTTCGATTCAGTTTCTTTATGCATACAGAGGAATGGTACTCAGTCAATGGGTGATTTCAAGGGTTGCGCCAACGTTGGGAATTTGACTAGTGAGGACAGACCTTTGTATGTAGGCAATCCTGTCTACTTTGTTTGCGGTAATGTAGCATTTCCATGGTTACCCAGGGATTGGCAGGGAACCTGTTATTTAGGGATTCTGTTACCCGGGGTATTCATTGCTAGCACTATAGAAGTTTCAAAGGCTCGTCCACGGAGGGACAAGAATGGCGATACTTCAGCACAAGTTCTGGGGGATATAGCTAAATCCTTTGTGCCATTTTGGGGACAAATACTGAACTCTGAAGATATCAGGAGACTAGCGAGAGTACTGGAGAAGACCATCAACCGGACCACTGACAAACTCTATAATATGACTTTAGAACAGAAAGCAATAAGATTAGTAGCACTTCAGAACCGGATTGCATTAGATGTCATCCTTGCTGAATGTGGTGGGGTATGTAAATTAGTGGGGTCCACTTGCTGTGTTTTCGTGCCAGATTCCTCACCAACGATTTTCAGAGCAATACAAAATCTGCACATCCTTAGTTCAGAAGTGCATGTTCCCGAGGGAAACTGGGATCTTAGCGCTTGGTTCTGGGACTTCCTACGATCTTGGGGATGGAAGCTACTTTGGGTCTTGCTAATCATTTTAGGTATTCTGGTGTTTTTCTGCTGTTGTATACAATGTCTTCCTGGTATGTGTTCGATGTTAGGAGGATGTTGTGCACAAGCGATGGGTATATTAGGGCACAAGGTATATGCCCCAGAGAAAATATCCAATGAATTCATGCTGAAGGAAATCTCGGTATCTGACCTCATGGCAATTGATATCTCCGATAGTGATTCAGGATGTATGGACATTGAGATGTGGAGTTACTCGTAAAGTGACTGGAAGTAGTTTTGCACTTGGCTTAGGCCAAAAGCAGGGTTTCTTAAACAGAATATGATATTGTGCCTCCTTTATTGTATATATTGGCCAAAGCCCAGTCGCTCTACGAAGAAATCTGCGTTGCAGAGTTCCGATCTTAGCTCGACATAGCCGCCATTTTAGGTCTATCCGCCATTTTGATTTCCACTCCAAAGTAACTCTGTGTTCTAAAATGGTGGACTGCGTTTCCCGCTTGTAACTGAACTGTCTTGCACCATGTATGCTAGTTAATGTCTAAACTGTCTGTTGGCCGAATGTTTGGGTTGAGTAAAGAGACCTTGTCCCATGTCTGACTTGTAGACAGAGGATTACCTGCACCAACGAAACTGATCCACGGACATACATCAACTACAATGCTGTCTAAATACTGAATGTGGACACTGGCTGAACTACATTGTATAGGATATCTGTTAAGGCTTATTGTCAGATCCGAGAATACACTGTTGCCATTGTGACTTGTTTAACATGCAAACTGAAAATGATCCATATGCATATAGTTGTACAAACTAGAAGTGAACTCGGCACGAACCCTGGACCGAGTATTATTAACCTGTAGGGGGGCTGGACATTATGATTGGAAATGTATAAAAAGCAGAACTGTTTAGATGTCCAGTACCTCTCACTTCTCACACCGAAAGGGCTGGTATTCACTGTGATGTACTGAGGGCCAGATAGCTATCTGATACTTTGTTTCTTTGTAAACTGTACAGTCTTAGAATAAAGATATGTGAATCTTTATAAGCCTGTGTTTGTTGTATTCCTTTTGGGGTACTCAGCCTCGATATTTCCTTTTGCTTTTACAGCAGTTCATCTGAAGATTTCACTAGGAGTAACAAGAAGAACTAATTTAGACCCAGGTTGAAGGTACAGTCTGCCTTACAGCTTCGGCCAGTGAATAAAGGCCTGGATTTCCGACGCGGGAAGCAAGATCCTTCCCCTAAACATCTCTCAGAGTACAGGGGGAGATACTAAATCCAGAGGATCCCCCAGCTGCTCCACAACCAGTACCCGGCCAGCACATAGTGTGCACTGCTAGGCTCTGCAAGCAAGCTTCCTAGGTGGGAAGGGCCAAAGAGTCTCTGAACCAAACCAAGGACAAGGCCGTTGCCTGCAACTCTCCTCAGCTTTGGCCATCCGCCTTAAAGGATGACACAAACCCTGTGAGGAAGCTAGGAGGAGTGCATCGACAAGCATCAACCAGTGTCTACCTTAAAGGACATTTTTGAGCCAGTTGAGCCCCTTGAGCTGCAACCAACTGTACTGCTGGCTGTTGTCACGCCGCAGTCTCTAACGTCATCCGAGACGCCTTGACCAGTGCTTCAGACCCCTCTACCACCACTGAGACAATGATTCCTGACCCTGAGCCGCACGGTAGGCCAGCCTGCAGTTGTCCGTCCAGCCTTGCTCACCGAACTACCTGCCTCCTGATAGCCGTAGCTGTCTACCATCTTGAACTCTGTCGCAGGAGCTGCAAAGTGCCCTGAAACTGACCAGACCCTGTCAAGCGCCAAGAACTTCTACAAGCACAAGGTACATTGGGGTTGTGTCCCCCTGGTCCTTCTCAGAAGGCCCCTAGTGACATTTTATGGCCCATTGCTCCCTTTGTGTTAACACCAAGCATTCTGGAACTATTGCGATTAATTACTTTACTGACTACCCTCCTGTCAGTATCCAGAGTGCATCCCTTTTCCTTCTTGAAACTGTCAGTCCTCTGCATTCCTTTACAGGGTGGGTTGTATTTTGTAGTGTGCTAGAACTGTCAGTTGAATAATAATAAAGGAGATATTTTTATTAAACCTTGACTGGACAATCCCTTCTATCATTGGGTAATAATTGTATTTTTGTGTGTGTTGCAACTAACCAACAATTCACCAACTTGCAGAGATAAGCCTAGCGTTCCATCCATGTTACCAAAATTGGACAAGAAGGTTTATAATTTGCTTGTTTTACCAATCTGTTCGGATCCCTTCTGGTGTACAAGAGGTGTTGGGCTGATTATTGGTTTAGAAACCGATATTCATCCCTGGACCACTAGTGCCCCAGAAGTTGATTCGTCACAGTAACATTTCGAAGAATTATGTTTACATGGCACAGATATGTCATTGGATCATTCTTGTCCTTTTTTAAGAACTTTTCCACTCCTTGAATATGTTCCGGTGTAGTGCTATCTTTTATTGGTCCGACAGAAACAATCCACTGATGTTACAGACAGTCCTTCAGTGAACTTTTTCAGAGGGAAGGCATCAATATCCATGCATAAAAATTGAGACGTCATAACATGTCAAAATACCTTTCCTATTTAAACCTTTGACATTCAGGGAAAATATTTAATTCATCTATACCTTGGTTATATTTGGTTTTGTTTACCCTTTTTTCTTTATCGTTCCTTTGTTTCATGTTTCTTCTATTTTCTCTTTGCCATGATCTTTCCTTTCACATTGGACAATGTAATAGACTATCATAAGACTGCATCCGTCACTTTTAAGGTACAGCTTATGAGACCTTACCTTTAGCAACTGATGGGACATTAACAAATAGGCTAGAGTGATGTTAGTTGTCTGCCAATGATTATTGCTGACACTGCTTTTTGTGGCCTGAGTGCTGGGTGGCTTCATGTAGTCTGGACCTTTGAGCAATGGGGAATTGTGGATGTTCGACCATGTGTGGAAGGAGGAGTGAAACCCCAAGTTACCCCTAGGACTCGATTCTTCTTGAAGCTTCTGGGCCAGGTGATCGGCATTGTACGGATATCGTCATTGACAATGGACTATTGCACAGATGGAGAAAGGTCTTGCACAGATGGAGAAAGGTCTTAGTGTGAATGCGCCGCCGAAGCAGAGCAAGATGTTTTCCCTGGGATAGTCAAGGCTATTTTTTTTCTACTTATTCTTAAATTTTAATTTACTACTCTTCAATGAGCATAATCTATATTTATAAAAGTGAAAATGTGTGGGGTTGTTTGTGGCATTGCGAAGTGCTGTTCCTTATACAATTCCACACAGTTTCACCAATCTGCACCACATTTTGCATAGTTACCTGTTAGGACCCTCCGGACAATACTGGCTACATGACATTTGGACACACCACTCCGTTACCCGGATTGCAGCAAAAGTCAAAGTTTTTTTTGGGTTTGTGGCTTGGTGAAGCGTTGTGCCTTACACAATTCCACACCGTTTCACCAATCTGCACCAAATGTTGCATAGTTACCTGTTATGATCCACCGTACATTACTGGCTACATAACATTTGGACACCCCACCACTTTCCCCGGATTTCAGCACCTTCACACATGAGACGGTTGCCTGAAATTGGTAATACATCAATGTGGTCGTAGAAGGACTGGTCTCGACTCGACGAACAAAACTGAAGGTCTATCGGACCTTGAAAACTGCATTTCAAGGATTTAGGATGCACAGGTTTCTCGATTTTTGCACTGCAATGTACCGCAATGAACTGCACCACGCCAGGGTGAGGAGACAGGTGGGGAGGGAGCACAGCAGGTCCCAGTATGCATCAGCACCCCAACTCTCCTCTCCCCCCAACATCTGCTCTGAGGTATGTCAGCCAGCCACACACGTCCATTCTCTGTGCAGTTTACTTCAGAGTGCAAAGCACATCAAGAGATAAGCGCATTGCAAAAGCGACCTATAGGATCATTGATTTTCTATAACTGATGAGAGAGTGTTGTCATGTCTGTCCACAGAACCCTTTCGGTTACTTTTTGCTAGTTATATAAATACCGGTCTTTTGGGTGGGAGAACTTTGCTGCTAGAAGGTTAGAAGGTGTCATGATGTGAGCCTGTTGTTTTTCCTATTGCACTGCAATAAAATAAACTGCCTCTGTCATTTGCTACTCTTGAAAATGTATTGTGTGAGCTTTATTTACCGTCCAGCTATGGACTAGCTTATAGGGAACACTGGAGATTTCCGGGTAGACCTCTGAACCCTGGCCCTATTTTTTGTGGAAACCTATTTTATTTCAACATTTTCTCATAGGAAAAGGGTTGAGCTTGCTGAAAATGTGTAATATGGGCACACTTTGAAAATTATTTCCCAGCTTCTTTTGGTTCCCAGTGCACCCGTGTTCCCGTTAATCTGGTGCTGCGCTTGAATCTGTGGTCACTTTGAGGGTACACCCGCAGCTTGCGACCTGTCTTCTCCTGAACTCCTGTGGCGCCAAATCTCTGAAGTAAGGAGCGCCTATCAAAACTGCATTGGGGTGGTCAGGATGAGGTTGCCCATAAGAGTTTTCTTTGAGCCGCACAGGGGTCCGTATTTAGTTGCAGCCATTTTTGATGCAGAAGAGAACTGTGGAGTTTGTAACGGGGGTCAGTAGAAAGTTACTGAGGTTGTTTAATTTAAAAAAGGGTATTGCATAGGGTTGTGTCTTGTCGGGATTAATAAACTAAACGCACGTGCCTGGTACGGGAATATATTACGCAACACCATCAGTCAGTCAGTTAATGCATGCAGTTAGCTCATCTGAAACGGTGTAGGTATAGAGTGAGTAACGAGACTGACAACAGTCAGTCAGAAAACAGCATGTAGCTTCGGGTAGTCAGAGGGTGGCCGCATGAGCTAACAGGGGCCAGACACAGTTGCTCTGTGAGTGGGTCTGAGTGAGTCTTTTATTCCTTCCACCAGGGTCAGACTGTGCCATAAAATTGTCTTGGGCACCAATGAAAAAGTGGCCCACAGTTGCAAATGGATATTCATTACTTTTGTGACAGATACAATGTGATGCAAATTGTGCATTTTAAAAGATATTTATTTAGCAACACTGGTCAAAACTACTAGCCGCATAGTGAAGTAACTCATCAAACAGGCCCACATTGGCCAAAAAGTGGCCCACTTTGACCGAAAATACTGGCCCACCACCAGCATTTTGCGTTTTTGGTTCGCCCATGGGCCTATTTCCCTATAGGCCAGTCCGAGCCTGCCTTCCACACCTGTGCAACCTTCAGTGGAGTAACTTTGCTGAAAATGTTGGGGGGGACATGACAACTGAAAGAAAGGGGCAGGTTGGAGGAAGGGCGGACGGTGGCTCTGAGGGATAACCCTAAACTACTACACCACAAAAGTCCATTGCCGACGCTCTGCTATAACTTTCATAAGACTGATGGCGTATCTTAAAAATACAATTTTAAAGACACTCCAGTCTTCTGAAACTTATAACACCACAGTTGGTCTTTAGAATTCACTGCATTGACAACAGTAAAAAAGCCTGCGCCCCCTCTACCCAAAGAGCGTCTGCAAGCAGCCTGAAGGGAGCTGGTGTTTGATTATTGCCACTGGGGCACTGACTCAAACAAGCATATAGACATAATACAAAATGGATCCCTGCAAGATTTTAAAACAGCACATTCGGATGCTTATTCTGATTTCATTAATTACTTGCAACATTCGGACTCTAAAATTAAGGTATGTTTTCCTGTGTTGAAATGACCCCAAGCCTAGCGTGCGGAGTGGGAGGCCAGAACGGGACATTTGTCAGTGAGACACCATTCCCGCTCGGCACCTTAAAGAGAGTGCACAACAGGAAAGGTGTCCCACTGGCAGGACAATGTGTGCCAAGCAATTTCTACTCAGCACGCTTATTGTCCGGGCAGCAAGACACCTTACCCTTTCTGAACGGTAGAGGTGCCCCGCTACCAGGACATTGTCCCAAGGAGCTCCGGGAAGCAGAGGGTCCTCACGTTGCTCTGTGTTAACAGAGCATTAGAATGTGAGCCATTAGGCATTGATGGGGGGGTGACTAGTGGCAGGGACTTTTCTCCCTTTAGAAATGTGTATGGGAGGGAGTGATCAAAAGTGAGAATGTGCATGCTTTATGAAATTATGCATATGGCTTTAAAACCCAAGGGGGATTTGTTAGGCTCACATTAATCTGCATGATGTTGTTGTAACTTTGCATGCAGGATGGGGAGAATAAAACTAAAGCCATGCCCTCATTCCTCAACATGTTTCTATGACAATGTATATAGTGTACAGTTCTTTTACTAAGAAAGGCTAGCTTATTATGTAATGTGGTTTGCTTCCAAGGCATTGCCAGAAATAAATATTTAAGCACATGAAAAGTAAAGCAAAAACTTAATAAATATCTATATCAACTAAAACTGGGAAGATGTGCACAGTTGCTTAAATTGTCCACATCCCAGTTTCACCATTTAAACAAAGTGTGTGATCCTGGGAAATTCATTTAATCACATTGTCTTATCTGAAGCTCTGTACATGATTCTCATTAACTTCAAAGTTTATGTTAATATGGCACGCTATTATAATTTAAAAAAAAACTCCATGCATAACAATAGTCAATTTAGGTATTTTGCATCACAAACTTTTTTGCCATTTGGTTTACTTATGGCAACTTATTCTAAAGTCACTACCACGGTGCCTCCACGTATTAAAGACTGATGATGCTCCTTGCAATGTCCTTTTCTGTGAAGTCACTTCTGTTGGTGAAATCCATATGCAAATTAGGAGGTTTCCATGTATGTTGCCCCAGAGGGCAGGGACAGAGCTCTAATAAATGAGTTTCCTGCACCTGCAATGATCATGCAGTTTTATAAAAAAAATTCTGTGTAAAAATGCCATCTACCACTAATGTTACCAAAAAGATAGATTGTGCAGGGGTGGCCAGTTTGGGGGTGTGAATGAGAGTATTACACACACTGCATTTCATGGCTCTCTTCACCCCCAATGTTGCAATGCTGGATACTCCCCTGACCCCAAATTATGATTGTCCAAATGTGACCCCTCACTAGGGTCAGCGCACAGCCCAGCCCCACAACAAACATACATGCAGCTGAGCTGAGCTCAGCATTATGTAATGAGACAGCGCGAACCTGGCTGGGCACCTCAGCCAGGATTGCACTGTCAAATTACATGATATTGAATGCGGCGGCCAAAACGTGCGCCCCCAGCCCTCCCACCAAAAGATGGGGGGACAAAAAGGCATGCCACATGAGATGGGGGGACTTGTCCCCCCGTCATCCCCTATAATTACGACTATGGCAACCTTTCATGTGTGAATGTCTTTTTCTTCACAGGGCCAGTTAGCAGAGTTATCCCATTTGCTTATCGCACAACATTGTTCTCCTCCGAGCTGCATAAAAGTGGGATTATCCTTGGGGAGTATATGTGTGATTAGACTACTTAAAGCAAGCAAGCTCTGAGAGACAGTCTAATAACCAGCAAAAGTAGCACACAGGTTAACAGGTCCGGCTGGAACAGTGGATATCGAACATCCAAGGAGGTGCCTATAGCACCAAAGGGCATCCGAGCTCAATATACTAATAGCAGAAGAAGCATTTGCAGGAGTGGCATGCTGTAATGCCGGAGAATCAGCATGGTATGCTGTAATGGAGTTGTACTTTTTGACCGACATAAAGGACAAGAAAGAAAGAGAAGGTGGGCTCCCCCGCAACACCCTGCTCACTATACTGTGAAGTAAAGTGAGCGGGAGTTGCGGGGGACACCCCTGCAGCCCCTGTAGTATGTATGTGTGTTCGCATGAGAAAGTTGCAAAATGTTGATAGTTCGCACCTTTCTCATGTGAACGTTCCGACCGCGGCAAAATCAGCCGCAGTCGGATCACTTAGATCCTGCTGTAATGCCAGAGAATCAGCACAACCAGTCCCCGCGAGAAGACACCTTTTTTTATCCATCGAGATACAACTTTAATAAGTTAAAATCTATCCAAAAGAGTGCAGTGATATTCCTAGTGTTACACACAAGCATCAGCAAGGCAAGATGCATCAAAATATAGGGGATTAAACTAGAATTCTAATGAGACATTAAAATGCCAAATAAAGAATGTAACGGGCAAAACCCTCCTGTTATGGAGATACGGGGCAGCACCCGCCCCTCTGAAGACTCAGGTGGTAAAGGATAAGCAGGATGAGGAAACAGCGGGGATAAGATTTATTTCCAGACCATTACTCGTCCGCATGATCACCCTAGTGTCTCGGGTACTCCTCAGTCGACAGATGAGCGAGCTAGGCGGGCTGCCTTGGAGTCATCATGGATATAAATGAACATTTAAACGAAGCATTATTGAGCTCCACACTTTAACTTTCTTGGTAGAAGACACAGATTTGGTAGGCAACTGGAGGGGAGTGGTGGTTCATGAGGAAATGGCCCATCACTGCCAAGGGACTAAACACTCATGCCTAAGAAAGGCGCTGCTAACAAAAGGAATGTTTTACAAAAGTAAGGTCTTTATTAAGGTGACTTTTGTCATCTGCATTTTGTTCCTGCTCCTGACAGCTCTGAAGGGGAGAAGCTCCATTCAGTAACTGCCCAAAATCAGAAGAAAGGGGCTGCTTCCCTTGCATTAAACTGCTAAACTGCTAAACTGCTGCAGGGTGTTATGATGTGTGCCTGCGATGGATTGCTGCAATGTTGAGAAGGAATGCTGTATGAGAGTTCTGAGAGGAGCCGTTGGCAGTGGAAGGTGAAGGATGTAACTGGCTGGTAGGACGCCGGTGTTTCACGCAACAGCTTACATGGAAATGAAAATAAAAGCTAAGAACTTACCTTAATTGGGAGCAGACCTTCTCAATTATTACACAGGACATTGCTAAGCACAAAGACAGGCGTGAAAACGTTGCTGGCCAGGATGCCGGCGCGATATGTGGCCGGGACACTCTCTTTGAGCTGCAGGGCACTCCTAGAGTAGCAACTGGCTAAAAAGTGCCAGACCTCCCTCAAATGTCTCGATGATTTTTAGCACTGTACACGTCTTCGGCTACAAGTGCCATGCGATGCAAGATGCACACAGATAACACAGCAGGCATAGGGAAGCAGCCATCTTTATTTCATCAGGTAGAACATGAAAGTTATTTCTAAGAGAGATCCCACCGGACATCCACAGTGTCAAGCAAACAGAGGGCTAATGGACACACATACAACACTCACAGCTAACATTCATCGACACAATTATGACATCATTCACGTTGTCAGTCACCCAGAAACAAGCATTCAGGATAGATTAAAATGTTTAGTGCAAGCGCGTGCCCTATGCTGTTCTTCATTCATTCTGTACCCATTCATGAGAGGGAGCTAGCCAAATGTCACTTTGATTGCGTCTGAAAACAACTTAGCACCAGCCTTCATTATCACTCATGATTGGGGCTCGGTTACCGTTTGATGTCATGTTCAACCTCAAACCGTGTACTGAGGATCTCCTGGTGCTGTGCACAGCTAAGCCACAACACACCAATGAAGCCAAAGGACCATGCAAAACACAGTACAGAAAACGAATTCGACATGTTTGCATATGGAACATGAGGTAATAGCCCCACCACATAATTGTGTACTAAAATTAAAACCCACAGTGCCCATTATCACCAGGCTTACATAATTCATACACGCCTAAAGTGCAATGTTTTAAAAACACTCGCTCCTGGAATACATATATTTTGGGTCAAGCAAATTGCACACAACCTAAAACACCCCCGGATCTCTAATGCTGGGTTGATATTTTTTTGGGGTAGCAAGGGAGACCTAAATGACGTTCATGTAAGACACCATGGCGAATGTAATTGCAATTGGTTATTTATGATGTTCTTAATATCCAGAGGATTCTAAGCATACACCTGGGATCGAACCTTTGTTGCTCAGCGTCGTTTTACCTTCAAGGCGAGCGCGTTGCACCTGAGCTATACTCACGACCTCATTCCATCGGTTGAGTTGGCTGGGGCCAACTGCGGCACAATCACGACAGATTCCAAAAACAGCTCATGAGCTAGAACTCTGCCGGGGCTCCTCTTATTGCCGCCACCAACCGGTGGTAAACTCAACACCCAACACACTTTCTCCTGGACATCATGTTGTGCTCAGTCTTGCATCACTATCTTCTGGCTAAAAGATGAAGTGCGTTTTGTTTTCCTTGCTGCCTCTTCTGTCTAAAGTGACACAGATTGTCTTGGAAATCACTCCATTCGTAACCGTGCAGCGGTACAGACACTGCACGCCTATTTCTAGTTTAATATCACTGTAAATTACCCAAAGTAGCAACATCCGTGATGAAGGGCAGTGTTTCAGGATATGCTTTCATATTTTGCAGCTGCATTGACTTTATTTATTGCAAAGCGTCGTCCTGGAACCCTTATTATTATTAATGATTGTCTGTGCAGTGTATACCAATACATATTTCAGATAAGTGGGAGCTTGTACCTATTTACATAGCTGTGGGCCTTTATGGCAAACATCAGTAACCTTGTAGATGAAGCTTCTGGTGGCAGGAGTATTGGCACACAAATTCAGAGCAAGCGAGGAAAGTCGAGGGTTTAGTGGAGTGGAGGTGCAGCAGATGTAGATCTGCATTTTTTGGGCATACGTTTAGTTTTGTGGTGCTGCATGTCTCTGCAGCACCAGATATAGAGATTCCAGCAACTGCACAACATATGCAATAGAGAAAGTTGGGGTCGTTCTACCAACACAAGCCAGATTTGATGGTAGCGATGGCAGCAACCATTGGGAACGGCACTTCGGGAGTCAATGCCACCGTTTGTTGAGAAGGCTAATGGCCCCGTGGAGGTGTTTGGCAATGAGGATTCTTAGACAAGTCTGAAATTGCACCAGTGAAAGAGCCGTCAGTAATCAAGCACAATGCAGAAGCAACCACTCCCAGGCCGCTGTGCCTGACAAAGGAACAGAATGACTGTGGGGAATCCACACGGCTGACCTGCAGCCACCAATCACCATCACAGTCCAACCTCGACCACTGGTCTCATGATCTCTTGCTGTGGTGCATTGCTAATAAACTATTCCATAACTTAAGTGTGCTTTATATGGCTGGAGCAGTGCCCGAGCAGTCTCTGAAAAAAGCTCCTGAGCAAGAGCTCTGTCGGGGCTCCCCTTAGTACGACACTAACCAGGGGTAAACTCATCAACCGACACAATTTCTCCTGAAAATCATGTTGTGGTCACACTCTCATCGCCATTATGTGCCTAAAACATGAAGTGTGTTTCGCTTTCCTTGCCCAGGAAGTGTGTTTCACGTTGTCCCTAGACAAAGATACGCCCTTTAATGCCTACCGTCTCAGTGCCTGCCATTCGATGAACTGTTCCTATTCAATAGGTTGCTGCCTGGGCCATTGCACGCACATGAGTTGCACTGTTGGTACGACCAAACAGAGTCTCCGGGTAAGTGACCTCATACTTTGGCACACCATAACATCCTGCTCACCTCTCCAGATTAGTGCACAAGAGATTTCATTGTGGAATTCAACCAATGCTTAATGTTATATATCGTGTAATTACTTCTATCAAATGCATTTGTGATATTATGTTATGTAAAAATATCCATCATAATTGTTCATAGATAATTAAACAGAAATTAGCGAACATATGTGGTGCTGTCTCAGGGAAAGAGAACATATATACGCATGTGTGTATAATTAGTTACTCATGCATCTACATTTGTCTATTGTACTCTCCTTCCTCCTGTTATAATTGGAGATTAGCCTCATCATGAGGTGGGCTGTAGCCCTTAAATGTGATGCTATTACCGCTGCATTGAAGGGCCTACCCAAACGACTTGAGCAGAAAGTTGGAGTTTTACCTCCACCTTTTGGCTGGAGGTAAAAAATCGAAATTTTCTTCCAGCTTTTGGCACTATTAGCGCTGCGCTAATAGGCAGGAAAATCCCTTTGGTTGCAATGGACCCACAGGGGAATGGGGTTTACTGGGTTACCACTACTCGTGCTCCAGCAAAAATTGTGCCAGACCAAGTAGCGTTAATGCTATTTGCCTTGCCAGGATCCGGACGCAATAACCACCGGGATACCGCCAACCTCGTGATGAGACCCTAACTTTAATAGTACTTGCTCCAGCAGTATCTGAGAGTGTTTTTTAAGTTCACTCTCATTATAAATGTTAGGTAAAATGTAACCCCCAATATGTCACCCCTCAAAAGGTTCAGTATTGTTTCAAGTTGGCGGACCTTGTCTAAACTTCCTGCCCACACCACCCACTTTAGGCCATGCCTATCACTCCTTCAGCAACTCCCAGCACTTAATCCAAGCCCCTTGGTTAGATCCCCCTTGATTTGTCATCCAATTTAAAGTATGCCTGAAGATATGTCATGCATGTGAGATTAACGTATGAGCAATTCTGGAACTTGCAGGATGGATTTTCACCAAACCGGGACAGCTGTTTCTCTTCCACTACAGACACAAATGCACAGCACCACAGGGGACATGGAAAGGCATTCTGAACACATTTGCAGGCTTACACAGTGGATGGCAAAGAAACTAAGCCAGGAAAACGGTCAGCGCCAGGACACAAGTGTGAATCCTGACACAGTAGATGCGACCCTTCATTCTTCTAAGGTTGGTACCTCAAAATAGTAAACAATAATATCTCTTACTGAAGCCCTTGGAAAAGGGAAGAGTGTTTGCTATATACCTACATTTTCATTGTGGGATGTCTTAACCCACTAATCCGAGCCCTGCAACATCACTGTGCATTGCTGGTAGCAGAAACCTCAGAAATGGCCGCCGGAAAGCATGCTGCTCGCTAGAAATCACCACAAAGTGCGCAGTGAAAATTTGAGAAACAGGCCGCCATCCACTTTGTGCCTATGTCAGTGGTAACACAGGAGACCACTGCCAAAACCCATCATTTGGCTGCCCACAGAGCAAAATCATTGCAAAAGAAGCAGAGCTGTTTCACAAATCCGTTTTTATTTGGTGTCAAATTTGCAAAAATCATAGCTCAAGAATCACCCAAAAAGATCCAACCTCCTTTTTGGGTGGTCCACATTATTCTACTTCAAGAATCTACATAAATATAAGGTCCACAGAAGTATGTGTTATCTGAACAAAGTCCACTTTTGAGGATTGCTTGCTGGAAGAAAGCTGTCAAAAGTGGATGTAATACCGTTACTCACCTCTATCAGAAGCCGGCGATTTAAAACCATTTTGTGTAAAGTTGTACATTGAACCCAAACTATGCCAAAAAAAGACTTGCTATCAGAAGCCTAAGAGGTGGAGACAATTCAAAACTATATTCTGAAAAGGCTTGAAGTAAGCCATTGTTTGATGTATGTGTTCAAAATGTGAGTTATATTATAAGATAAGACAATTATTAGACATTGGGTTTAGGAGTTAAAGTTTCCCACAATGTGCTTCAAACAAATTCCACACCTCTCCCTGAATAAAGGAAACTTCCCCCTCACCTTGGCTAAGAGATTGACAGGCTGTTGTTAAAAGGAACTAGGAGAGGCACCCTGGCCTATTGCTCTGAGTAAAGACAAAGGAGTCCTTAGGCTGAATAGAAATGCTAATTCGGGTGTGACTGACAACAAACTGCTGGCAGGAAGAAGGACATGTGACCCTCTGAGTCAGCCCAGCTCTGGAGGCGGACCAGACTGAAATGTGGATTTAACATTGGAGTAAATATATGTTTTAGAAAAATGTGTATAACAAATTGCACTGAACTGACAAAAATGTGAAACTTTGAGATTGTTAAAATGAAAAATTTGCTAACAGTAGAAGACTAAGCTGGAATCCGTGCGATGTTCTGAGACTAAACCCCGAAGGTTTTTAATATTGTAGCTACTGTGTTTATGCTAGGAACGTGAACAATTACAGAAATGTGCCCAGATGGGCTGGCCTTGCAAGAAGATTTGGACTCCCTACTGCAGAGCCAGAAAAAGCTGGAGCAACAACTGGATTTCAATAGGGTATGCGCAGAGCAGGTAGTCACCCTGCAAAGCCACCTAGATAGAGAGAAGGCAGAGAGCAATACATTATTTCTGAAAGACCTGGACACCCAGGCAGAATTTGAGGAAGATTGCCAGAAAGCAGGGGCCCTTCAAAGGCAGAGGGACACCTTAGGCCAGGAAGTCTGCCACTTAAAAAGGAAACTGGAAGAAAATCACCTGGCCCTCCAAGGACTGGGTGACCTCCAAAAAGATCATCAAAACTTGTTAGAGCACACCAGGAGGGTGGAAGATGCTCTGGCAAGAAAGGAGCAGGCCAGTAGGGACGGGACTCAGGAGGTAACCCTCCTGCAGCAAAGACTGACCCAGTATTCAAAGACAAACCAGGAAGCACAGAGAGAAAATGAGGCCCTCTGTCAGCAGAATGATAGACTCCAGCGGCAGGTAGCCATGCAAGAGTGACTGATAGAGTCTAGTAAAGCCTTGATTGAGGAACAGAAAGCTCAGGCTCTTGCAGGGGCTGAAAGAGATGAGGTTCGCTGGGAAAGGGAAACACCTGACCATAACCTCAGGAGCCCCAGTAGCAGAGGCCTTCATCTCTCCCAGTCCCTGGACTCTGCCACCCACATGTCCTCTGGTGCACATGAGCCCAGGGCCACAGGGATGGCAGATTACTATCCAGTCAGAAGTATGGGGCTCATAGAACAGTACCTCCCAGGAATGGATGGGCAGGCATCTGGGTATGGGCACCCAAGTACTGTGAAGTTTAGTGGGGAACCCCAAGAGAGTAGGCCCACTAAGGGCAACCTGAAAACCACTGCCCAGTTAGGTCAGTGGAGGGGGTACCCATCAAATCCTGGGAGCAAGGAGGAATCAGAAGACTCCTCTGAGCGTCCCAGGACACAGGAGACTAGGTCCCCACATTCTGCCAGCCATTCCCAGGCTCGCAGAATCCAGGAGGACCTAGAAGATCAGACGGGCACCTCTGGGAGCAGCGCCTCTGAGTCAGAGGATGAATGGACCAGGGTTACCTGAATCAAGAAGACCAATAAGGCAAAAAGGGCCTTGCTAAAGGACCCCTTAAACCAGATTAAGGCAATAAGGAGTGTCATCACGCCTTATCACAAGAATGCCAAGTATTCGGTGTGGGAACACTTAGAGCTCTTTGAGCAAATGATGTAGACTTTCCATTTGAAAGACAGCAGTAGCTGCATTCAGTACATAAAATGGACATTCTCCACAGAATACTCCAGTTTCTTTGCGTGGCTGGAGGACCAAAATCATTTAAGATGGTCCACATATAGGGCGGCCATCTTAAAGCACTTTTCTGTTTATAGAAATCCCCAAGAGGCTCACATGGCAGCCTACAATTTACAATGTGGGGAGGATCAGGCCCCACAAGAATTGGTGCAGGAGTTGAAGCATGCCTTTGCGCAGACTAATAGAAGGGTGCGCACGGACAGCAAAGAATTTGTTAATATGTTGTTCCATGCGCTGCCAAAATACATCATGACCCAGCTAGTGAGAGATTTTCATGAGAAAAGGTCACTACACTGGGTCATTGAACAGGCCACTCAAATCTATGAGGTGCAGAAGCCCATAGAAAATAAAAATAATGCTCAGAAAAGCCCCAAACCGACCAGCACCCCTGCCACTGCTAAGGTGGCAGAGGTAAAGGTTGCCCCCATTTTGGATTTGGAGATGGGGGGGCTAAAAACTTGCCTGCACTGAATAATTCCAAGCTCAGAAGGCCCTTGGGCCAGTCACAGACAGGGAGTCAAGGAGGTAGTCCCACAAATGGGGTCCCTCACTCCTCTGACTATGTAAGTCCCCGCTACAAGGGAAACTGACCCATCCTGGGTTATGTGTGGACTCCTCCAGCCCAACGGAGGGATCCAACCAAGCACCTAACCCAGGGAACTTCCCTCCTAACTTACCCCAGGAGGGCAGAAATTCCCCAAATCCTGGGCAGAACTTTTTCCCCAGGTAGCCACAGAACTTCCAACCCCCAAATCATCCATCCTTCTTTCCCCACTTTCCTGAGCCCAGACAACCTAATCCGGTAGAGGGGAGGCCAAGGGTAGGGTGGAGGGGTACCCAAATCTTCCCAACCCGGGGTACTACCAGAGAAGGGATAGCTACCCTTCCCGGGATCAGCCCAGGGGAGAAAACAGAACCCCGTATCAGCCTGAGCGGGTTTCACAGCTTGAGCGCCAGGTCCAAAACATAGCACAGGATCTGGGTCGGATGCTGAGGGCTCAGCAGAACCCTCAGATGAGCATGCCGGTGCAGAATGCCCCAAACTCTGGACCTGGTGCTCCAGAACAATGACGGGGGCAGCACCCTGACAACTCACCAGTTCCCAGGGAGGAGGCACAAGGGGAAGGGGGGTGTAAAGCCTTAGAGGAAGCTTCCTTCCCCACTTGTAAACAGCCCCTGGAAACCCAGGAACCGGAAACAAAATCTCCTACCCCTGAAAGTCTGCCACCCAAGGAGCAGAGGGGGGGTAGGAGAAACAAAGTACCCAAACAGACCCATTTTGCAGAGGAGGTTCAGATCTTCCAATTTGAAGGAGAGGGATCCTCAGAGGATCCTGGGAAAAGGATCTTCTCCTTCAGAGATGGGGGGACTCCTCCCAAAGAAAAATGGGTCCCAAGGGATTCAAATCCAGACTGGGTAGATGTGGGGACTGAGCTAGCGCCGCTCATCATCCCATCCCAGAACCAACAACATCAATATCCCCTGGTTCAAACCCATCCTGGTGACTGCCTCCAAAAAGGGGGGGCGGCCCAGAACCGGAACCAGGGGAACTCAAAACTTCTCCCATCTCTAGTTGTCACGTTTTTCTTGCAGATTCCCAAGACTCTCCACAGAATTCTAGCCAAATCTCTTCTCTCTGCATGTCAAAAACCAGAAAACTAACCCACCAGATGTCCAAAAATATGCATTATCTGTGCCCCCTTGCGGAGAAGGAGGGAAGATACTATGCCCCGGTTCAAGTACAGGGGCAGGGTACAATTTTGGCACTGGTGGACACTGGATCCCAAGCTACCCTTCTGTCCAAAAAGACCTTTGATGAACTGAATTCAGGAAGGGGGGAGAATTATCAAATTCCTCTCACCTCTCTTCCTGGACAACTTCAGAACTTTGACGGGGAGGAAAATCCATCGAGGGGACTGTGGATTTGGACATTAAAATCGGGCGACACAAGGTGAAACAACCGGTCATAGTAGTGAGAGGGCACATCTTGTTTACTAGGGAATGACCTCCTGAGAAGGTTGTCACCCCTAATAGACTGTGTAAACAAGGTCCTCCGGACCCAGGTTAGCCGACCAATAAAATTGAAACAGAGTGTCAACCATGTTAGTTTAAACAGCACCTGCCACATGGTTGAACAAAAATCTGACCAAGTAGAATTTCAATTCCAGAACAACCAAATTCCAGATGTGACAGTTATAGCAGTAGGACAACAGACTGGTGATGGGATATCCTCTCTATTTCTGAAAATCAACCTTCCTTCCAGGTTAAGTGGTATTCCACACTGGAAGGAAACACTTTGAAATTCTTTACCAATCCACAATCAGACATTCCTACTCCTATAATCCAGAAAGATGAGAAATCAGCTCAGATCCTGGCTGATGTTCAGCAAATTGGAGAGCAGTTGTTCATCCCTGTTCAGTTAAATGAAGGGAAGGACACTGTTCTCGCCCGAGTGTGTGTGAACAACGGTAAGAGCTTCATCAGCGAAGCCATGTTCCACCAACTCTCAAAAGATCCAGCCATTCCCACATTTAGACTCATAGACAAATGGGAAATGGATCTGGAAGCACCCAATTCCAAACATGTCCTGCCAAGCAGGTGTATGCTCAAAATCTCCATAGGCAACAAGAGCATAGTTCATAATTGTTGGGTCATGCGAGACGTCACTGCCGCCTTTTACTTAGGCAGTGACATTCTCAATCGCTTTGCCATTAGTTTGGACCTAATAAACTTCAAAGCTTGGTCCCGAGTAGCGGATAATCCCATGAGCTTTGATGATCCAGAGAAAGCATTAAGGTCAGCTCAACTGCTGCCTTATGCAGTTGAAATTCAGATTGGAGAGGAAGTCACCATCCCAGAAAGGACCCGACAATTCTCCCTGGAAGTGAAGGTTAAAAGAGGACGGAAATTGAAAAAAAAACCCTGATGCTTATATTCATCTAATTGCTTCTCTCCAACAGCAAGGGCTGGGGGTAAACCCAACACCATTAGTCAACAGAGAACATGACACCATTCCAATAGAGGTGGATAACAGTGACTTAAAGAGTATCACTCTAGCCGCAGGCACCATTATTGGAATGGCAGTTGATGACCGACATTTTTCCATTGATTTAGGAAATGAACTGTTAAGACCAATCCCAAAGGACTGTTTTGACAGTGATGACAACACAGCACCAGACAGGATCTTTGCCCAGCATGTGGGCAACTTTCTGGTGTACACTTCCTGCCCTTATGGTAAGGAAGACGTGACCTGTGACTTCAGGAGGGATGAGGTGATTTTCCAGGTCCGTGAGGACTGCCTTCCCCACCTGAAGCCACCAGTCCAAATCAGCACTTTGACCAGGGACTTCTCCACCCACTTGGAGGAGGCCGCTGAGATAGCAAAACCAGAAGTCTTTCCAGGCTTCAGGCAGATGGTTGAAGAGAGAGTCAACCTAGCTGATGCCTGTGAGACTCTGGAGCGGAAGCAAAAGTTGAAACAAGTTTTCTTGGATTTTCAAGATCTCTTTGCGGTGGACTCATATGATGGTCGCACCGACATCCACACAACAACAATTCCCATGGACCCGGGCATGACTCCAGTGTTTGTGAAGCAATATCGCTTGCCTCTCGCATCAATGCAGTCCCTTACTGAAATAATTAAGAACCTTGAGTCCCGTGGGATAATCCGTCCAGTCCACAGCACCTTCAATAATCCGGTGCTGGGGATATTGAAGCCAAAAGGCCAGTCGAGACTCTGCGCCGACCTTAGGGAGCTCAACAAATGGGTCCATACTTCCCGATGGCCTCTTCCCTACATTGACCAAGGGCTCCTCAGGGTCTCTTTCCCCATGAAAAGAAAGTGGAAGCCCTCCAGAAACTAAAAGACCCCACAACTCTGCGGGAACTAAGGAGCCTCCTTGGACTGACTAATTACAGAAGAAAGTTCATTAGAGCTACACAGAGATCACCAGACCCCTGATTCATCTTTTGAAGGGGGGATCAGGTTGGAATGGGGTCCAGAACAATCCGAGGCAGTAAGACAACTCAAAAGAAGTCTCTCACAAGCGCCTTGCCTAGCTTACCCTGTCAGAAACAAGGAGCTCGTCTTGGAGACAGGGTTCACTAATACATGCTTGACTGCAGTATTATACCAAAAGCAGGACAAGGTCAATAAAGTAATCTCCTATGCGAGTAAAACTTTATCCTCTGTGGAGGAAAAATTCAACGATTGTGAGAAAGCACTCCTGGCAACGGTGTTTATCCAGGGGGAACACATCATAGTGGAGACTCCACACCAGCCTCTGCAATATCTCCAATGTGACAGAATCCGGGCCGGAAATGTAAGTAATTCCCAAATTACTTCCTGGATTCTGTCAATTCAAGGCTTTCCTGTGGAGGTCAGATATGGCCAAAAGAAGAAGAGTCCCCTCACGCAAAGTCTGTCTGACTTGCATGATTGTGCCAGAGAAAACTGTCTCGAGGACGAAAGTCTAAAAATCAAGGACAACATGGAGGCATACCTTAATTCCCCATACAAAGTCTTTGAAGAAGACAAGTGTGAGGGAATGCCCACTGTCTATGTGGATGAATGCTCTTACCATGTTGACAACAACAGGGAAAAAGAACTTGTGGCCGGCGTAGGGAATGCATGGGTGAATGAGTCCCCAGAACCCTCCGCTGGGTACAAGATTGGTCCCCGAAGTAGTCAAGTGCAGAGTTGATGGCTGTGCATCAAGCCATCCTCACTGCTGTCCAACATCAACTCCACGAACTGGTCATAATCACAGATTCGGATTATGTACGGAACGTGTTCGTGGAGCACCTGGTTAACTGGAAAACCAGAGGCATGCTATGTGCTAATAACAAACCCTTGAAACATGGGAAGTTAATTCAAAATATTGATGATCTGGTCACCTCGAATGGGATGACCATCTACTGGAAAAAGATCAAGGGTCATTCCAAAGTAGAGGGACCAGACAAAACTGGAAATGACTTAGCTGATCAGCTGGCCAAAACCGGGGCCATCCAAGGGGATCTAATTGAGATTGAGACCCTGTTGGGGGAAATCCAGGTCACTGCTATCACTAGGTCCCAGACAAAAGCTCACAATGAACTTTTAACTGCACAGTGGAGTAAGGAGACCCCAGATGCTGATTTGATTATGGCTCAGAAGGGGGATCCAATAATTGGTAAGTTTTATCAACACATTGAGGAGCCTGAGAACTTTCCTCTGGCGGATACTGACTACATAGGGAAAGAGGACATCAGAGTGTTGATGAAATGTCCAAAAATGTTCCGAATCCAAGACGGTTTGTTGGTAAGGAAATCCCTAGCTGGCCATGATCTGTGGGTAGTTCCTACCTCATTCCGAAGCCTGATGTTAAGTCACGCCCATAATGCGGCCACAGCCGGTCATAGGGGGTTTCATACAACACTTGAAATCTTAAGAGAGGTTGCATACTGGCCACACATGGGGCAGGACCTCAACAATATTTGAAGGGGTGTCTTGAGTGTGCACAATTTCAGCCAACATCCCTCACACAACGTGCGCCTCTCCAAAAGAGGTGGATGACACTGCCATGTTCAGATTTGCAAGTAGATTTCATTGGGCCCGTGATTCGCTCCTCTAGGGGAAATAAGTACATGTTGACCGCGACATGCTTATTTACTAAATGGGTGGAATGTCTCCCGGCCCCAAACTGCAAGGCAGAAACAACAGCTGCCCTGATGATCAGCCACATCTTTTCGAATTTGGACTACCCCAAAGGATTGAGTCAGACAGAGGTATCCATTTCACCAGCGAAGTAATGACAAAGATGTGGGAGATACTTGGGGTTAAAAGGAAGCTACATATTGCTTACCGGCAGCCTCTAGTGGTGCAGTAGAACGATACAACAAAACCATTGTGAGCATATTAAAAAAATGTGTGGCAGATTCTGGGCCAAGTTGGGATATCCGATTACCTCTTGTCCTAATGGCCATCAGGTCTACCCCTTCATCTACAACTAAAATGTCACCGTTTGAGCTGATGATTGGACGCAGGATGGTGCTTCCCCAGCATCTGCTCTACAGGGCCCAAGAGCAGACATTGATCAATGCCTCCACAACTCATGAGTATGTTGAAAACCTAAGAAAACACCTTCAACATGCTTTTGCCTATGCTCAGCGAAATCTAGAAAGATCAGCCGATAGCATGAAGACCCACCTTGACTTAAAGACTACCAGGAAAGAGTACAATGCCGGAGCCCGGGTCTACTTCCACAATTTCCAAAGGAACCAGGACAAACAGCGAAAATTTCTGCCTACCTGGAAGGGACCTTTTGAAATTGTAGACAAAATCTCACCAGTCGCTTAGAAGATCCGCATCCCCAAAGGCAGTTTGGCAGAAAGGGAAGATAAGTGGGTCCATATTAATCAACTAAAGTGTTGCCATCCTAGGCACACTCTGCAGCAACTGGAGGAGTCTTCTGGAACCCCAGAGGGGGCCACTCCAGATCCATAAAATTCCAACCCTAAAATATTCCACATATAGTCTATAAAATACAATAATGCAAATGTCTCCTGATTTATAAAATATATATGTCCGCCCCACTACATTAATAGTGGTGGAGAAATGTCTACAAATATGTTTTTGCTTTGTCACCCTAGGAGAGTGAGATAACCTATAATTGATTGGAAACCATGGAGACTGACCAAGGAGGACGACCCAGGGACCGGGAGCAAAGATCCGAGGGGCCGGGAGTATCGCTCAATACTCCCATCAGGACTGGTGAGGAGAACCGATCGATCCACCCTGATGGAGGAAAGATGCTGAACTTTGCCATTGGTGGAATCTGGAGAGATGAGGCTGACATCCCAGTCTTGCGAATTTCCATTGATGGAAGATCAATGCCCATCGCAAGAGGGGGGCTTGTGGGATGTCTTAACCCACTAATCCGAGCCCTGCAACATCCCTGTGCATTGCTGACAGCAGAAACCTCAGAAATGGCCGCCGGAAAGCATGCTGCTCGCTAAAAATCACCAGAAAGTGTACAGTGAAAATCTGAGAAATAGGCCACCATCCACTTTGTGCCTATGTCAGTGGTAACACAGGAAACCAGTGCCAAAACTCATCATTTGGCTGCCCACAGAGCAAAACCATTGCAAAAGAAGCAGAGCTGTTTCAAAAATCTGTTTTATTTGGTGTCAAATTTGCAATAATCATGGCTCACAAATCACCCAAAAAGATCCAACCTCCTTGTTCGGTGGTCCACATCATTCTACTTCAAGAATCTACATAAATATAAGGTCCACAGAAGTATGTGTTATCTGAACAAAGTCCACTTTTGAGGATTGCTTGCTGGAAGAAAGCAGTCAAAAATGGGTGTAATACTGTTACTCACCTCTATCAGAAGCCGGCGATTTAAAACCATTTTGTGTAAAGTTGTACATTGAACCCAAACTATGCCAAAGAAAGACTTGCTATCAGAAGCCTAAGAGGTGGAGACAATTCAAAACTATATTCTGAAAAGGCTTGAAGTAAGACATTGTTTGATGTATGTGTTAAAAATGTGAGTTATATTATAAGATAAGACAATTATTAGACATTGGATTTAGGAGTTAAAGTTTCCCACACTGTGCTTCAAACAAATTCCACACCTCTCCCTGAACAAAGGAAACTTCCCCCTGCCCTTGGCTAAGAGATTGACAGGCTATTGTTAAAAGGAACTAGGAGAGGCACCCTGGCCTGTTGCTCTGAGTAAAGACAAAGGAGTCTTTGGGCTGAATAGAAATGCTAATTCGGGTGTGACTGACAACAAACTGCTGGCAGGAAAAAGGACATGTGACCCTCTGAGTCAGCCCAGCTCTGGAGACCGACCAGACTGAAATGTGGATTTAACATTGGAGTAAATAGATGTTTTAGAAAAATGCTTATAACAAATTGCACTGGACTGACAAAAATGCGAAACTTTGAGATTGTTAAAATGAAAAATGTGCACACAGTTGAAGACTAAGCTGGAATCTGTGTGATGTTCTGAGACTAAACCCCAAATGTTTTTAATATTGTAGCTACTGTGTTCATGCTAGGAATGTGAAAAATTACAGAAATGTGTCCAGATGGGGTGTGCATGCATATATAAAAATAGTTGCAGAATTAATATTGAGAAACCCACCAAAAGTGCAAATATGTTGTCATTTCTGCACCAAAGCTCTTAGGAATATGAGAGTTGAACAGAAATGTACCTTAGGCAATCTGTCATGTAATTAATGTAGTGTTAACAAGTTGTGCATATTGTAAATATGTTTTTTTTAATCAAAGAAAAGGGGAGGGTTCTTCCCCTAAGCCATAAACATGACACATGATGGCACAGAATGACACACTGCTCCTTTCTCAAATCAGGGGACAGGAAATCCTCTGTCCTATCAGATCCTTACAGGGTTGGTCATAGAGAATCAGCCTCCCCACCCACTTTGGAAATACATAAATAGGGACTGCTGAGGACAGACAGGACACACACTTTCCACTTCTCAACTGATTTCTTGGCGAAGCACCCTGCAGGAAGATCCAGACATAGATCCAGAAACCAGACTCCAGAACCAAGCTCTAGAACCAAACTCTAGAACCTTGAAGCAGAGAGGCCTAACCCACAAGCTGAACCTTTTTCCGCTGGCCTTCAGAACCTTTTTTTTGCAACCTGATCCTAACCCCTAAACTACCAAGGGGCATCTCAAAATCCAACAGCCTGGCTGAGCTGTTTTGCTGTTCCAGCTAGGAACCCTGTGCTAGAACCCAGATCCAGACCCAGAGAGCAGCGCTGTATCCAGAACCCGTCAGATCCAGTCCAAGAGGCCGCGCAGACTGCAGTGCCTTGCTGAGAGCAGAACCCAATGCTGAGACCTGTCCGGTGGCGGGAGAACCCCAGCCAAACCCATGACCAGATCGTTGACGGGGCCCACTACATTCCAAAGCCATAGGAGTGAGTATCTAGTCTAGAACTGTCCATAGTCATCTCTTAAATTAAAGTAACCTAATCCAACCACTCTAACCTATCCATAACTGCAATATTGAATCTCTTTTGTCTATCCTAAGTTCTTCTCTCCTCCACATAATCCTTGATAATTGTAGCATCAATCATCTATGCACTGATATTTTTCTGAAGAGGGACAAGTGTTTTGATGGACAGAAGTCAGAGCGGAGGCGCCGCTGTTCTGGTGGCTGCCCGTTGAATGTCTTGCTTCTTCATAGCTCCTTAATATAAGCCTATCCTTGTTGGTTAATCTTTAAAGCGCATCTTTCATTTTGAAATCTTGACCCTGTTTCTGAAAAATCTACCTTCACAAAAACCTCTGTAACTTTTGAACCACACGTCCTCGAACTGAATTGTCATTTTGAAACTAAGATCCTAAGCTTTCTAACGAACCTAAACGACAATTTTCCATAATCACGTTTCACGCACGCAGAAAAGTTGCCACGAATTGCAATTTAGCTCAATTTCACCACATGTCAAAATAGCTATTTCTTGCAACTTCTGAAATTTGTTTTCAATCTGATCATCATTCATGAATCATTGCTAATGTTGACCTGAACCAATCCAAAATAACTCTCACTAATTCTGATCCCATTTAGCGAATTAAAATCATTTTTAGCATATTTTCCCATTCATTGCCATCACATTAAAAAGCATTTTTGACCTGTTTTTAAAGCATACCTGTTCTCTCTAAGCTTGCGGGGGGAACTGGGATTGAACTGCCTTATTGATGGTATTCCTGAAACCTGTGTGCCCTTATTTCCATCTCTTCATATTTGCATAGTGGGAGGAGTGAGTAGTCACAGGGGGAAAAAGTGATTATATTGTCTTTTGATTGAAGTCATATCAAGTTTTATTTCTGTGTTGCATTCTCTCCTATCTTGCATTTCCTTGAACCATACAAAGTATTCTCTGCTACCTTATCCTTCCTATTCCTACTCCTACCTGATTAAAGAGATTGTTGATATTGTAATGTTACCCATTGCTGCTCATCGTTCATATTCATAAGTGTGCTATTCAGATATTATTCTATTCATAAAAGTGTGATATATATATTGTTCAATTCTTCAAATAAACCTTTTCATTTGCAAAACAAACCTACTTCTTGGCTCAGTGAGGTTGGGGAGATTCAAAGAGAGGGGCGTTATATAACGGTTCATCATCCGGATTAAAGAACTTTTGACATAAAAATATATGAATAAGGGTTTCCATTGGGCATCCCATACTAGGCATTGACTTAGTTGGAATGCTGGATTGAAGTCACTTACATCATCTTGTCCCTTTCTTCTGGTATGAGTTTTCCTTTGTGTGATTTCTATTAGGGGTCTCCCACTCTGTGTCAACAACAACAAAGACTTTTATTAAGTAAACATTATCTGAAATCCCTCATACAGGGATAGTGGTGAGAGGAGACTTCAGCCAGATGTTGGACCCTTTGAGAGCCCAGTCCTCTCACAGAAGGAAGAGACAAGTCTTTCCAGGGCTTCTCAGAGATGATAGAACCATGGGCTCTCTTACACCCAACAGACAAACAGACCGAGAGTACACTCATCTATCTAGAACAGATTACTACTTGACATCACAATTGCTTGTTACTGGAATAATGATGTGAAAAATTGGAATTTCTGATCATTCACCTATTTTTATTAATATTGACTTATGAGTGCAGAGGCCTTCTAGGGTTAAATGGCAAATCACCATTGGTTTATATCAAGAACCCTGAAGAAAAAGTACATCTTCAAGAAGCTTTGCAGGAATATCTGGACCACTTTATGGGAAGCATTTGACGGAGAGGGACCTTGCTGTGAATAGAGGCCTGAGGTGTGAGCTGTCTACCAAAAGAGGGTCACAAATCTGGCTTGCCTCCTGGCTAAGAACAGAGATCTCCCATGTAAATAGATATATCCAAAAGCTATCAATTGAGTGGGGAGCTACCAGCCTTAATCTCTTTTCATTAATGGGTGTGGGGGGCAAAACTTTGTGGACTCTGGCCCTATTTAATCAAAAATATCACTTAATTAATTCCCTTGGTGAAGAACACCATATGTGTTTAAAAAGGAAGTGTGAGGGGAAGCTGTCTGTTTTAACACATTCCTTTTCATTAGTGGGTGCTTTTTGATTAGCAGAAGGTGGTAAAAATGAGAATTCCCATTGGGTCAGTTATCACGGGATGATGTTTTTTCTGAATTCATAATTGACAAAAATTATCCCAGTGCACAGTAAATGACTAGTCTTTAATGTAATTGGGTAACACTGCTGTTCATTTGAATGTGCTAGTGCCCCCAACACTCTGCATTCCCTTTGAAAACAAATTGTCCGAAAACACATTTTCCCATTCCTTCGAAATTTCTCAAACCCTGCATTTTATTTGTATGTGCTGTGTTCCCAAACGGATTCCCAATCTATTCCCACTCCCTGAACATTGCTTTTGAACTCAGGGGTGTCACAGCTGACTGATGCCTCAGGGTTAGGGGTCAGGGCAGAGAAACGAGCATGTTGATCAATCAAGTGAAGATTGTGCATTAATATAGTGTCTTAGGTGTTAAGGTGCAGAGGACTCCCATTGTGCTGATTAAAATAGAATCCGTGCGGTTGTTTCAATTGAAAATCTATTAAAAAATACCTGTGGTCATATTGATGCAAACAGATTTCATAAGTGGTTATTGTGTTGTGCCACAGAGTTGGTGGTTTATGTGATTGTAGAGAACTTACTAGAAATTGTGTAAATGTAAAATAAATAGAAACTAGTATTTCTATTCACGGGCCTGGTTCCTGACTTATTGGTGATACAGGGGGTATCATTTGAGTGGGATTATACAGGTTGGAGACCTAACCAAATGAGAATGTTCTAAGTGCATTGTTGTGTGACACCTTGATTGGGGGGGGGGCAATAAACCGTCACATTCTCCATAGCATCCACCACTGCCTTGACATCCAGCTCACACAGACTGACAGAGGTCACACAATGCATGCAGTATACAAGGGAATTCCTAATCACTCTGTCCCACCTATTCTGCCGAAATTGTACCACATTCTGAACCCTACAACCACCAACAGGAGTTTGTTATGATAGTGGAGATAAAGTGCCCCTGCTGGTCAATGTAACCACTGGATAAGGCTTTGGTGGGCCAGATATGGGCAGCCAGGGAGATAGTTGGGCTGGCCCAGAGTCAGGGGGATATGACTTCTGGCAGAGGTTGCATACTACCCTGCCTGCTTCCCCACTCGTAATCACACCCTCTGGCAAGCTGACATATTCACTTTCAACTGAAAGAACTCAAATACCACCTACGCCTCTGAAAACAACATCTTCTTTACTGTGCTAGAAGAGTTACACACATTTTACTGTTGTCTAATCAAATGTTATCGGGTTCAGATGGGTGTGCTTGTGCCAGGAGGAAGGTTGCACTCACTGATTTGCCCATTCATTTGAGGAATTAGCATATAAATCCCTCTTCATCACAATGAGGCCGACCACTAACCCACGTTTGCAGGTTTCATTTGAATGTAGAGTTGCTACAATGATTCATGGTACCCTAAGAAAAATGTCATTTTTGATGCTGACCTACAAGTTAAAGAGGGCCTTCTTTTAGAGGTGGCTGGTGTTTTTTTTTCACTGCAGGGGCATACATCTTTCCCATAGATCAGTGTGAGTGACCGAGCGTAGCCATAAAGCCCAAACAAGCCAGGTTCAGTATTGATGGGGCTCAACCCTACCACATAGTTTAAAGTAATTAGTTCAAATGGTACATTTCACAACATATCTTATGTAAAACATATGGTAAAAAAACGCACAATTTACAGCTTACTCTATAGGGTAACAAATACTGCAACTGTATTTAGCCACTCTAAAACGGCATCTACTAGCTTCCTGTTGTGCTGAACTCAGACACTTTGAAATTATATTGGCCGAAGGTCAGCTGCTTCTTAACTCGACGATTTATGGGCATTCCCAATCTGATTTCTACTACTTGCATTTAGTCTATTTGTGGGTGTACTGACTTAATCTCTGCCACTTTTGAATTTTGGCCACTTTGGAGCTGTACTTGTATAGCCTCCACTGCCTTTGAAACTTCCCTCACCTCAGAAAACCCCAAAGACCAAGAAACAGCTCAGCACAGGAGGGCTTTAACCCTTGTAACCAAAATGCACATGAGGCCTTGACAAACACGGGCCTCCCCCACCCTATAACCCCAGCAAGGCATATGTCATTGTGTTAAGTCAACACACGCAGTCAGTGCCATTTTGTATATGCCCAACAACGTGGCATAACTGGCATACAATAACCAATAGGACCTATCAACCTCAGAGAACCTCTCCCACCAGGAACCCTACAACCAAAACAGCTTGACAGACAAAAACAACATCAATAGAGCACAGTTCGACAATAATCACGAAACATCCACAACTACAAAGATGCCCTGTTACAAGAAGGACAATAGAATGAGGATGGAAAACACAACAGAAAAGAGAAAAGAAAACACACCCCCACCAAACAACAAGAACAACCTACCAAAGTTCACAACACCTCGAAATCACCATCAACACCCACTAAATGAACTAAAGATCCAGACTAAAACTTGAACAAAGAGATCATACATCTCCCGCTACCTCTCCACCTAAAAGCCACCCACACTAGAAATCAAACAGCCCACAGCTAAGGGCCTAGGGAGCACTAGAGGAGAGCCCAGTATACTATCAAACCACAGACCACCACATATAGAAGCCAGCAACAGAGAATATAGTATTCGAAAAACATTAGAAGAATAAGAGCTAGATTCAAATCCCTCACCCCCACAGCCCTTACATGGCAAGAGATTGGAAAAAAGACCACCAAGACAACCACACATCTAATTACAATGAATCGGAAGAGAGAAACCCATTGTGCAACCTAATTGAACTCTTCAACGAAGGGAAAGATGAGACAACTGCACATCCGACAATAAACAGGCCAACCCAACAGAGAGTTGAAGAACACTTGAACACTGCACCCACCAAAACACCATAAATAACTCCTAACAAAGAACAATCCAAACCGCACACAACACACTGCAACCTTCTCATTGTGTGGTCTATGGCAAAGAACAAAACAAAGCTTTACAACCTCCTAAGCGAAGGAAGGATGGATGCACCATTCTACACGGAAACATGGCTCCCAGAAAATTACAAAGTAATCACCCATGAAGCCATAACCGACAATTACAAACTATTACAATCTAACTGAGAAACTGGAAGGGGTGGGGGGATTACTCTAGCACACAAAAATCACATCAGCTCCTCACAACTTCCCTCAACAGACATAAAAGACTGCAAATCACTCCTAGTCAACCTCAAGCTCAATGACTACTACTTACTCTTGATTCTGATCTACAGACCACCCACTTATAACCCTAATTATGCTGCAAAACTCACTGATGCCATAGCTAGCCTTTCTACGAATCACAATAACATAATATTTCTGGGAGCTTTCAACATTTGGTTTGAAGATAAAATTAAACCATAACAAATTCCCTCAGAACCCTACTGGAAACTCTTCATCTTAAATAAATAGTGAATAGACCCAACTCACAGAGCTGGATACACACTAGACACAATTTTCTACAGGGATAGACTTTCATCCACCACCACCCCGGCACCAATCATAATGAGAAACCATTATATGAATTCTTTCACTATCAAAATCCTGGGCTGCTTGATGCCCACAAATATACAACTGCCAGCAACAAACTAAGAGAACTGGAAAAGACTTGACCTTGAGACTTTAACAGAAATATTAGAAACCAAACCAGACACCTTGCACCTAAACAAAATGACTCTAGACACAGTTGATGGACACCTTCACACCTGATCACAGATGCGTTAAAACTCTTCAAACACACACCAAATAGAATTACAGCCAGATAGTTTATATTGGAACTAAAGGAACTGAAAAACACGAACCGGAAAATAGAAAAGCGATGGAGGAAGCACTTCAACCAAATAGACAAAATGAAATAACATTGACAAATCCGGCTATACAAATTGACTGTTCTGAAAGCTAAGAAAGCATGCTATACCACAAGAATCCAATCGCCAACCAACCCACAAAACAAAATGTTTAGAATCGTAAAAGAAATTTTAAAAACAACTTCATGCAAGAACAACATTGTACCTTCGCAAACCCTATGTAACAGCATCACACCCAGGGGAGTTGCTAGGTCTGGAAAAGACCCCGGGTTAAGCTGATGTCGGAACTGTTGGGACTGAGGGCTAGCTAGTCTTTTGGCTGTAGCTCCTGAGATTCTATCCGGGGCTACAACCAAAAGATCAGGGGCTATAGCCCCCTTAGCCCCCCCTTTGCAATGCCCCTGATCACACCTCAGCTAAGAGCAAATATAAAAGCAATACAACCGGTTCTCTGCACATCCCTCAGGACTACAAACAACACCCTCCCAAGAATCAGCACCCCAACAGCCAAAACAACACTCGATTGATTTAAACCTACAAGCAAGGAACTCTTTGACAAAATATTAAAAGATACTGTGAAAAACCTGAAGGTGTTTCACGACTCAGTCCCCGGGGATCCCTTATTCCGGTGCCCAGCGAAGGGCCATTGCTATTGGATCCTGACCTTGGGGTGGACAAGTGAGGGAGGATCACCTGGGTAGGGGGTCCGTGGTGAGGAGACACCGGAAGCATGGTATCCCCCATATTCTGACAGTTCTTTACCACATATTCCCTCTACCTTTATGGGATACTACAACTCCCATAACTCCCTTCCTTTCCATATCAGCCCAACTACTGAGAAGAGGAAGAGGAAGACTGAGACTATGAAGATTACCACTAGTAACATGTACTGGCCTTTTCACACTAATAAGGTCAGGCAGGGTCTGGCACTCAATCACAATCACACACGCCTGAAACTCATGGACGCTTTTCCATACTATTAAAGGTGGAGCATGGAAAGACACAGAGAGGGAGAGCAAGACAGGGGCCAAGAAGGAAGGCAAGCTGGATGGCGAGATGGAGGAGCCGCTGCGAGAGACCTGCCAGGAACCAGGCCAGGGAGAATGGGTCACCGAGATGCTGACAGGCTGCAAGTTGAGGGAGACAGCGTGGCGTGGGAACCGTGTCTCCAAGAAGCCAGGAGAGTTCATGGAAGGGAGCCGAGGTGCCGTCTAGTCCCTTTCCTCCATGTGCCAGCAAACTGCTAATTTCCTCCCTTGGGAGAGCCCGATTTGTGATATGCGTGATTGTGGAAAGCTACAGTGTTCCACGCAAGGCTATGCATTGAAGGATAAAGACATTGAACTGAAAGCTTGAATGGATTTAGCCGGCGAAGGAGCCGCAGAGAAAAAAAGTGTTGAACGCTTCTTGAAAGATTTCAGAACAGTCAATAATGAAAGCAAAATGTGTTGAAAGCCATTGAAGGGAAGGGCACGAGGGAAAGACAGCGTGTGGAGATCCCGAAAGGCTAATGTGAAACTGAATGGATATTTTTGTGAAACAAGGAACAGAGTGGCCGTGGGTCCATCCTAATGAACTATATGCTTTTGTAAAATAAGGAACAGCGTGTCCGAGGTCCCATTCTGCGAAACCAAGTGCTAGAGACACGAATGTTAAGAAACCAACCCTATTGTCAGAGTGGTCATGCATAGGGGTGAGAATTCTGTGCAGTTGCGATGGTCTCATTGCAAGTTGATAATAAGAAGGCTCTGCTGTCTGAGTGGTCATGCATGGGGTGATAATACTAAGTGTTTGCAAAGATTTCTGACAGGTTAACATTGTGAAGAGAAGTACAAATGTTGGGTAAGTGAGTTTTCCCCGAGCTCTATGAAGAGGAGCTGTTCAGCGGGAAAGTGTTTCTGCAGTTTTTAAGTGTTTTAAGATATGCAAGGGCTGCCTATGAAAGTAACTGAGAAGGAACTGTGTGAATATTTGTTTTTTTGGCAAGTGTAAAACCGGGTGAGGGAAGCCTGAAAGAATCCATTGAAGAGAACTGTGATGCATATTGAACTCACATTATAATAGGCGAGGGAATCCTAACAGATTTATGGGAAATCTTTTAACTGTGAATACTACCCACCTTGAAGGAACTTTTGTAAAAACTCCATTGAACTGAACTTGGGGAAGGGAGTGGTGAACCACTTTCATTGCCAATCTGACATTCTTTTGATGCACTCTTTTATTTTCATACATTTTCCCACACTTAGTTATTGTGAAATGTGAGGGCAAGTATAGGTTTCTGACACAGACTTTTTCCTTTGTTTGACTGATTGACGTGGATCATTTTATTTTGCTTTTATGGTCCAGACTACTCGCATTATAGGGCCAGTTAGGAAGTCTCCAACCCCTGTCAAACAAAATAAAGGTGTTGAAGTGTGTATCTCTGTGTCTGTGTCCATACTTGTGATGCCATGCCTGCCTCACAATTCCAACATACCTGGATCTCCTAGTGCCCATGCCCATCGGATAGCTACAAAAATATGCTCTCTCACAAAATATCAGTCCTCTAAATCTGACTACTAATGAACCTATCACTAAACAGTGGAATAGTGCCAAAGTCATTCAAATCAGCATACATCAAACCTCTCCTAAAAGGTGAGATGGGAAATACAGATGACTACTAACTAGAGGCCCATATCAAACCTACCGTTGCCAGCAAAAATCCTGGAGACCATGTGCACAATGAACTGCATAATCATGTAGAAAGCAACAGAATATTTGACCAATGCCAGGTTGGTTTCAGACCCATTAGAGGAACAGAGTCAACCCTCCTCTCCATATGGGAGAACCTAAAAATGTACCTAGTCGGTCCTTGTATTACTGGACGTATCTGCTGGCTTTGATATGATCAGGCACACAATCCTAATCAAGAGACTAGAGGAATTCAGCATACGAAGCTCCATACTACAGTGGCTGAAATCTTTCCTCACCGCCCGAACAGAAAGAACCCACATTCCACCATTGACATCGAACACAAATAATATCAAATACGGTGTACCACAAGGATCTAGTATCTCCCCACTCCTCTTCAACATCTATATGAACTCCCTAATGAAACTCATTCAAACCCATGAAGTGACAGTCTACAACTATGCATCCAAAACCCAACTGATCTTCACGATAACTATCAACAACGACCCGGACAACGCCCTCAATAAATGCCTCACTGACATAAATACCTGGATGGCAAATAACCACCTCAAACTGAACCCAACCAAAACAGAAATATGAATCGAACTAAAAGAAAACAGTCCAACACAGACATCCCTCACATGTACTCGACCATGGGAACCCAACCGGAGATGCCAACAGTAATAACACATTTGAAAATCCTCATGGATATTGGCCTTACCTTGGATCCACAAGTCAATGCTTTAGCTAAAAAATTATTCTACCTCCTCTGATAAATAAGAGGGATCCTCCCCTACCTCAACTTCGCACACAAAACCCTCACAATTATCTCCTTGGTATTATCAAGAATAGACTACGCAAATAGCCTCTACCTGAGAATGCCAGAATGAATCACCAAAAAACGTAACTGCATCCAAAACACTGCAGAAAGACTGCTCCTGAGATTAAATAGAAGAGACCACATCGCATCAGCCCTAAGAAGTCTACACTGGCTACAAGTAAAGAAACGCATCAACTTCAAAGTCATCTGCATAGCCCATAAATCACTACGTGATCAAGGAGCAGAATTCATCAAAAAGAAAAATCACCTGAAACCACCACAGGAGAGAATTAAGATCCATCACTGACCTCCAAATAGAAACAAGACGCTACGAGAAAAGAACATTTGTAGAAACTGCCTTTTCCTATATGATAGCCAAACTATGGAACTCGATCCTTAAGGAAATAGGAACGATGGAAGGCCACCTCACTACAAGGAAAAACCTAAAACCTGGCTTTTCAACTCACTGAGAATAACACTGATCAGCCATTTAACAACCACTCCAAGAATAGACTGCAAAACCCACACAATCCCTACTTCTTCAAAACAGAAACCAGAAACAAGAAAAACAAGGGATTAATCTAGAATGGAAAACAATAACATAACTACAAATAATCAGAGATCACCCAAAACCCACTAAGCACTTCTTCGCTCCCACACAACCCACACTCCTTAACTACAACACATGCCGAGAGGGCCAGTGAATGAACCCACCAAAACACATAAACCGCACATCTTTCTAACCAACTTACAAATTCAGCCACCTAAGACAACAAATAAGTGAAACACTAGACACTGCCCTTCCGGACACAACAAACCCAGTGCATAAAACAAAGCACATCCAGAAAGCCTACACACACACAGATGCCAGTAGCTCCTGGTTCTGCGCGCATCAGCGATGAGCACAACATCTATCCTATTCCTCTCTCCCTCACTAACCAACCCTACCCACTTTTCCTTATAGAGCCACATGAGCGCCTGAAGACCATGAAAATAGCAGTGGTTCACAGTACAAATCAACTTAACATAACAAATGAAAAAGTCCAGTAGGTGCCAGGTCAACTACAGTGCACCAGTGAATTTTCATGAATCCAATGTCCAAAATATATGACAGCATTGCCTTTGTAAAACACAATTCATGATGGCATGTGCTCACAATACACAGCACACAGCAGAACTGCCACTGTGAAACACATGTTCATGATGCCTGGGACCACAATGTAAGCCGAGAATTGCCCGCTATGTGCCAGGTCTGCCCTTTAAACACACAGTGCTCCCTTGCTCCCCCTACTGGCAGCAGGGACAGATCTCTTGCAGGCCTCCTTCTGGAAACTGTGTCCCAAATAAGAGTCTTGTAGCGCCTCCGTCCCAGAAGGAAGTTGGTGATTACTTTGTCATGCAGAGCACTCCTACACTGACATTTTGTCCATAACAGAGCAAGTGGCAGTCTGTGCATAATGGGAGGTGCTGTGCTGTAACTCCCATTAAGCACTGCCACCGTTACATCCTTTATTCCTGCTGTGGGCAATCTGACACCGCTTGCTGGTGGCACTGTAGGCAACTGTCTAATATTGCCCGGCCTTCGATGTTTAACATTGTTTACTGAGCTGGGGAGTAGAAAGTATTACCCTACAAAGTTTGACACGTTCTTCTAGTCTCATCCAACTCTGGCATTATCATCTGACTACACCTGGCTGCTAGAAAACTATCAAATCTAAGAATCTGACCAGTCACTGACTTTCCCACTTGCTTAAAATGACTACTCACCTATATCTGCTTTAGGGAAGCCCCCAACAAGCACATATTCTCTTTCTCCCACAACACTATGCTACACCCTCAGCATCCGGGCAGGGCATCTCCCTTTTGCCCATGCTCATTTCTGTTTGAATTGTGTGCGTGCTACAAATATCAAACATAAAGGCAGGCGTTACAAAAACGTTGCACCAGCGCAAGTGCCATTAACAAAAGGGATACAAAAATCCCAGGGAAAAAAATATATGCATTCTTTCAAACGCATTTTTGCACCTAGGGAATGTTAGCTCTATGTTAGTCCATTTCCCTGGTTGAAAAATGCATTGACAGAATATGTTTTCTGCACCAGGGTACATTTTGCACCGGCGCTAATTGCACTTGCACCAATGAAAAGTTTCTGCAGTATGGCCCAGAATGACATAACATTAGCCCATTGCTCACCCCATGTTAGCTATTCAGAGTAAAAAATGGTGGCCGCCAATATCAACTTTCCCTAATTGACTTTTCCCATGTCCTTCTCATGACAGTTGCCTGCCTGCCCCCGCCTTCAGAAGCGAGTGGCCAACGCACGTGGGGATTATCCAAAAAGCACATAAATACTTAAATTGCTCTGGGTAATATCTGACAGATGAAAGAGTGAGGAACACAAATGGAAATTAAATAACAATAATAGAAAGGCCAGACTCGGAACAGATGCTATTAAGCATTTTCTCTCATGCAGAGAGTCATTAGCTGTTGACTGCAGGCAAGGTTATCAAGGCAGTAGCACAGGGTCGTTTGCCGAGGATTAGCCCGCAGCCACGTGGAGCAGGGCCCGGGAAAGAGCAGAGCGGGGGACAGAAGGGAGAGAAAATATATGCACCACACACGCAGTAGCATCTGAGAAAGTTCCAGAAAAGCCTCTTGCTGTTGGAATGTACCAGAAGCTACACTAATGAGGTGCTGGCACGTTTCAGAAGGGAGTTTTCAAGGCGCAGACTATGCATCCTAACAACTGTTGCTAAGGAGTATGTCGATTGGGTAATAATATATACAAATGTTCTATGTAAAGCGATATATTTATTTTATTTATATTTCTAAAGCGCTCACACAGGCCCACGGGCATCGAGGCACTGTTGCAGGAATATGTCTTAGTTACGTATTTATATCGCACTTAATACCAAGAGGTTTCTAAGTGCCGGACCAGGAGATCGAACATGTGTTGTTTTGTGTTGTCTTGTTTCCAAGGAGAGCAGACTGCCGCTGAGCTATCATCCCGGGACAATATATATATAAGTTATAAGGAGCTAAAGTCATGTTCCCCTATTTACATATATATTATAAATATCAATTACAAATAATGTCTTTTAAGTGCTTATTTTCTGCCCGTTCTGCTGCCTCTTTCAAGACCCTTAGTGTTATCCCCCTTTTTCTGGTGCTGTATGAGGGTCACTGGAAAATGCTTGCCCACTACAACATTCAGGGATTGGGCCATTAAGTCGCGATCCACTCCCAGGCGCATGCGGAAGGGGGGTTCGCAGCATTATACGATGTGGCTTCAGAGAAAATTTGTGTTCTCATGGCGCAGCAAATACATGAAATGAAAACCAATGTGCTCCTGTAGAGACAGGCTCAAGCTCCGCCCCCGCGCGCTTCACGCGCATTACGGGACGAGAGGCGGACGCGATAAGGAGCGTCCTGCTTAGCCCTCCTGCTACGGGGCCCGCTCCTTACAGATCTTGGACAGAGACTCCGTCATACATTCTCCCAGCCACCTTAAGCCCGTTGGCCCTTAGCATTAAGGCACACACGTTGTGTGCACGCTGCATAAAGCTTGTGAGTTAATAAATACAACGTCACAAGATCAGAGGCTCCTGTCTTCATTGAACGCATTATACTACAGCTCCCTCTCCATGCATAATGCAAGCAGCTTGCACAAGGCCGGGAGCAACAATCGTTAATGTCATGGAATGACCATTTGTGAGGGTAAGCATGGCTTCACAGATGGCCATTCTGGGGGTTCGCATTTGCGAAGGGTTGGTGACCCACATCATTTATGATTGAGCGCCCAGCAGAATATCCAGGTATCTGGGAGTGTGAAACTGTAATTTATGTTTCAGCATGTCGACAGGGCTGCAGGGACATCAAAAGGAAGCTACCACTGTATACACGAGGATGTGCAGAAAGACAGAGGTAAGTCTCTTCCTCCCATTTTTTCTGCATCTGCTTGAGGAGAGTGCTACGTAATCTGCAGTTCTGTCTTTCCTCTTTGATTCAATTCCTAATAGATAAATTATCATAGTATAGCGTGCACGCCCCAGTAGGGTGGCGGACATGGGCTTTAACTGCCCACCAGCCCGAGCAGCTCAGGCTGCGGCCATTTCAAGCCCATGGCCGCCCCACAGCCGCGGTGTGAAAGCTATTCGCACCCCAGGATTTACTGTGGTGCTGTTAGTTTTCTTTTCTTTTTTGTCTGACGGGAGATCAGCTCTCTGCGAGCCCATCTACCATTGGAGATTTTTTTTTAAAGAAAATGGCCAACGCCGTTAACATGGAAATGGGACTAGGTTCCTTTTTCGGATGACGGCGGCCATGGAAAACATATTCCAAAATGGCTGCCGTCATCCGAAAAGGGACAGAGACCCTTTTCTATTTCATCAGCGGCTGACATTTTTTGTCCTCCGTGTGTGGGCGCTGAAGGCACAATCGCGCCCGGGAAAGGCAGATTGTGATGGGTGAGAATGTCCTTTGAAACCCTTCACAAGGTACAGATAGGACCGACTTGTCAAATGGGTTATTGGCCACCTACTTTGAGCCCAGGGGGGTCATGTTCTTTCTGAAGCAGTCCAGTGAAAATGTAATTAATAGTGTTTACGGCCACATTTTCTGATAGGCCTGATGTTCCAGTGTTTGTCAAGTGGAGATCAGGCTCGACAAACCACAACACCCTCATTTCCTACCATGCCAGACAAATGTGGCTGCCTTACCACCAGCATGAAATTTCATCCTGTTGGATGCTGTGAGGAGAGGTCCCAGGCCCTGCTCCATCTGGCCTGGAAGACCTCCTCAGCAACAGGCAAACCTACAGCACACCTCGAGGCAGGATACTCGCAAAGTTTCAAGATAGCAGACCCCACCACCGGCCCTCCAACAATGTCTGATGGCACCCAGCTTCATTGGCTGTGGTGCCCACCTCCACCTACATGCGACCTGATTGGCTGCTTCAAAGATGTGTCCCGACCACTCAAAACCGACTGGCGAAGTCGGCCGTTGGTGAAAGGCATGGGCAAAGGCTCACTTCACCAGCCTGTCTGCGCCTGTTGGATTCTGTGAGGGGAGGTCCCAGGCCCTGCTCCATCTGACCTGAGAGACCCCCTCAGCAGCAGGCAGACCTACAGCACACCTCGAGGCAGGAGCCTCGCAACATTTCAAGATGGCGGACCCCACACAGGCCCTCCAACAGGGCCGGTCTTTGTGTCAGGCAGCTCAGGCAGCTGCCTGACGTCAGACAGCCTCTAGGGGGCGCCGAACCAGCAGTCCACGGCGCTAGTTTGAGCTTCGAGTCAGTGCTCCTGCAAAGCCAGGCCTCAAGCACCAGCCAGCCACAATCATTTTTTATATACGTTGGACGCATACATGGCTGGATGGGATAAGAGGTGAGTGGGGTGAAGGGTCAGGAATCACAATGCGGGCCCTGCGCATGCAGTTTACTAGGCACTGCCTCGGCAGGCAAGGGGTCTTCTTGTGTGCCTCCACCTCCCTTCCCCATTTCCCGCTCCAGCATTATAATAGTTTTGTGCTGGGCAGGGTGGCACAGAAGGTAAGCTCCTTGGTTTCCTGGCCATGTTAATATGCAAGAGCACATGGGGAGGCAGGCCCAGTGGCTATTATCCTAATAGTCCATTGGGTTAACATGTGAGCACTATGGAAAGCGCTAAGGCGGCTGAACTGTGTTTGCTTCGCAGGAATTTCGCCTGGGAAGTTAGAGAGCTTTATTTTGCGGCGTGGCGAGGGTTATCTTATTACCAGCTGGTTTTCCACTTCAAAGCATTTTTGGGCTGTGAGGCCAGAAAGCAGGGTGGCAATAAACTCTCTACTGTGCAGTAATTTGCTTGCTTGAAATGAAAGAGTTGGTCATGCGAGCCGTCATAGTAACAGCATTTTAATTTAGAAATGTTTTGCATTTGTACAACGCAAAGCCCTCATGCATCAGGGCGCTATGATCCAGTTACATGCGTATCCCATAAGCAGGGGAAAGTGCTTAGATTGAATTCTTTGCTAGCATCATGTTTCAGAGATCTATTTCGATGGGTAACACTATTGTATCAGCACTTTCACAATACTACCGTGCCATGCCATCAATGGGTGCGATTTAATGAGAATGGATGCAATGTTACATTTGGTGCACTGAGTTTTGTTTAGGAGCAGCATAAATGGCAAAAAGCTAAAACATGCGTGGCAGTGGGTTTTCAGCAGATGGCTCTGCTTATAATAAGATTGCCTGCAACCCGCATGTTAACTTTGGCACCAGGAGTGGGGAGCTAGGGAGGTTTGTTTTAGAACGTAACCCTGGGCGAGCACGTCCATTCAGCCCCCGCATCATCCCATCATTGTGTAGACGCTCATCACCTCCACCATTGTTTCCGCCTACATGCGGCATGGGTGGAAGGGGCTGCAGGTTTGAATCTAGGGCATTTTGTTTGTTTCAGAGCAATGAAGGCCTTTTGTGTAACACGTTTTTGGCCAGGTGCTACAATCCATCTCGGGAGGATAGCTCAGCGGCAACGTGCTCGCCTTGGAAGCAGGACGAAACGGAGCAACATGGGTTCGATCCCCGGGTCCACGCTTAGAAACCTCTGGGTATTAAGCGCGTTATAAATACATATCATATCATATCCAGGCCCTGCAAATTGCATTGGCGAGTTATGATAGTTTGGGCTTCAATGAGCACAGACGAAGCGTGCACGGTTGTTGTTTGTAATGGGTACGCGTACCAAATAAATAAATAACAATTACATTGGGCAGCCAAGCACTTTCCTCTTCCACAACTGAGGAGTCGGGGCACCAAGTATCCACCTGCCTCTTGTGTTTCCTGCTAGCATGCGGAGTGCGGGAGGCAGAAGAGAGGGTTGCCTGTTCGGGGGAAGGACAATTGGCACAATCACCCATAAGGGTATTGCTAGCAGTAGCACACTGCAGCCTCGGCCCTCAGGCAGAGCAGAAATTAGCAAATTAGCAACATTTGTTGCTTTATTTCACTCCTCCCCACCCCCCGGGTGGTGCTGCTGGCACCAGCAAGGCCCCATGCCTGGGTGCACATGACCAACTCCAGGCTATGCAAGTGCACAGTGTACACTGACACAGGATTGATTGGGGCTCGGCATGGGCAGCCTCCCCTTCCTTGACCTGCTGTCCCGAAATTGCGCTGAATCGTGAAACGGATCAGAAGGCCCAGCCGCAGCCAAACCCAGTGATCCAGAGCTTGCTGACTTTGCCATTGGGGCAACGTGACCGGTCTGTGCAGCCCGCGGGTGCCGAGTGCTTCTGCCTTAAGTTCTTGCTCAATAAGGTAAGTCAGTGTGCTGCTAATCCCGCTGCTAACCACTGTCGTGAACGTCCTGTGGTGATAACACGTGTAGGCAGTGGCTCAGCACATGTTGTGCCCCAATGTTTTATTACAAGTTTTTCGTCATGCTATAAAACTTTTATAGTATGATGAAAATAACTTGTATCAATCTTCTGCAGATAGGAACCTGTTTTATAATTGCTTCCGGAGACTTCAGTAGATTACATCAGACAATGGAATCTTCCTGTATTGTTCTATCTTTATGGTAATTATACTCTGACAGGCCATGATTCTGCTCAGAATGCAGAAGTGGATATCAATTTCTGTAAACATTTCCTTCTCACAACCATATTTCCCAAGGATGTCAGGGCATATGAAGGAGGCAATTTAGGATTCAGGTGAGCCTTGGGATGAGGAATCCTGGACTCGTATACGTAGTCAACCATTCACTTTCACATCGGCATGGCGCTTTCCTAAATAAAGGCTACTTGGAGGCATTTATTTATTTATTTACATTTGTAAAGCGCACATCAGCCCTTGGGCATTGTGGCGCTGTTGCAGAGACTTTACTTAGTTGGGATGGTAGTACAGACAGAGCAGGCATTTGAGAACATCGTACAATATGCACTGATGATAAGTTTCATGAAGCGGCAAATACAGTGTGTCCCTTGGTTACATTGGAACATGGATTAAGCACATCTTGAACAGGTTAATTAAACAGTTGGGTTTTAAGAACTTTGCGAAAGGTGGTGTAGAAAGCTTTGTTTCTGAGGGCTGTAGGCAGGGTGTTCCGGTGTTTGGGTGCTAGATGTTGGAAGCTAGCCCCACCTGCTTTAGCTCTTTTGAAAATGTGAACAACCCTCATGTCGGAAAGGTGTGAACGGATCGGTCTGGTAGAAGTGATTGGAATGATCTTCTCAGCTAGGTAGCCATGGGCACTCTGGAAGATGCATTTATGCGTGATGGCCATGGTTTTGAACAAGATGTGTTCTTTCACTGGGAGCCGGTGTGCTTGCCTCCTGGCTTGAGAGAGGCGCTTCCTTTTGGGAATGCTAAGGGCGGCTCAAAGGCCGTTGTTTTGTTTAACTTGCAGCCTATGGAGGTTTTTAGTGGAGGTCCCCAACAGTAAGGCATTACAATAAAGTTTTGCCCCAACTGTGGCTCTTCCTATTGCTAGGTGGTTGGTATTGGATAGGTAGGGTTCGCATTGATGATTTTAGTGGTGAATGCGGAGGCTGAGGCAACAGCACTCACCTGGCATGTCACAGATAAGGTTGAATCCCAAAAAAAAACAAGGGTTTTGACTGCTGGTGAGACTTTAATGGGTGTGTTGGCAATGATGAACGTCTGGTATTGCGAGTCAAGTTTATCAAGCATTTCTTTGGAGTCTACAAGGAGGATCTAGGTTTTGTCCCCTTTAAAACATTGTGTCACGACTAGCAGCCCTACAAAACTTGCCGTCACTAATTCCATGACCCAAACACACACGCTTCCCCCGCAGCACCCCATTTGGGTTCATCATCATTTAAGACCCCCCCCTTTGCACCACCAAGAATACTGGGAACAGGCCCAGCTGGACCCAAGCATGGAATACATGGCACCAGATATGTGATGCATCTTCAAACGGGCCACCCAACATGGAGGGAAATCAGCCCGGATACTATGGAAAGCTGCAGTCTAGCCTCCTGGGTGTGGCTGCTATATAAGCCACACCCAGGCTTGATTCCACACTTCGCGTTGTTCTGCCAACAGGCAGTGGCACGCTCTCCGTGGTTCAGCATTCCAGCTCCTTATCCAGCCAGAGACTCTCTCAAGGAGTTCCGATCTCCACTTCCCTGGACTCTGTGAAACCCAACCTGTGTCCTCGTGTCGGCCCGGCGGCTTCCCTCTGGAATCTCTCAGCGGCCGCGGTCCTGCAGCAACACGCCCGCGCCTCCTGGATTATCTTCAACTGTGCTCCGCAGTTCCGCGTCCCTGATGCTTATCAGCTGCAGCCATCAACGTTACGATCCTCCGCCAGGCCTCGGCTACAACAGCTGCCAGCTGCGGCCATTAACGTTACGATCCTCCGCCAGTCCTCGGCTACAATAGCCAGCCCCATTCTGCAAAGGAAGAAAAGATAGTAAGTTACGGATAAACACCAGCACCAGAAATTCGTTGGGCACATGCAAAACAAATGGAAAACGGACAGTAGAACGAACATTATCCCAAAAGTCTTTATAAGCATGCAAGATTAGAGTGCAACGGATACATAAACTGGCCAGCAGAGACAATAGTTAGCAAGTCAGCAAGCAAAGCACATCCCAAGGTGCAGCATCAAGCCGCAGCGTGTCTGGCCTGAACTCATCAGTGAAGTAACTGGTGAAGTGCATTAAAGCACCCCTGCTAAGAGGGAAAGCAGGATGGAGAGCTGCTCTTCTTAATTCCCAAGGTAAGCACATGCACACATAGGGGGGAGGCGGTCACGGGGAGGTTAAGGGAAATGCGTCTAGGGGAAACCAAGAAGACAGATGGCGGTGAGTGAAAGGCTCAGTGGAAGTGGTGGCTCCCTTATTTCCCTTAACATTATATTTAAACATATAAGCCAAGTGGAAACCTATGAGAGACTGTCGAAAGTACTGCCAAGAATCTGAACCCTAACAAGGACATTAAAGGACTCTCATTAATAAGAGCACAACTAATAGACACCTCCTGTGAAGTCAACAATATACCTTATATATAAGAATAAATGGAAATACATTGTGAAGCCAACAATATATTGAATAAACAAAGAATTTCAGTTTAATTGTGTCTCCGCCTCATTACATAAAACTTAATCAATTTACAGACAACTGAAGGCGCAATTATAAGGTAATACAACCAACTTTATTTCCTATTCCTTTCAGAATTGGGCAACTTCAATGCAGTACTACCTTGCAACCACAGTCCCGTCCACCAGAAAACCATATTAGCTTACACTTTCGAGCTCGCTTTGAGATTGCCAATAGGTTGCATCTCCTTTACAATAGTCATCTTCTTTAATATACCTCGAACTAGTTGTCTTACCTGTGATGAAAATGTGAGGTTTGATCCAGTGAAATATTGGATAAGACTGTAGCGCAAGGAAGGACTAAGATCCTATCCTGATGCGCTAGTACATCTTCTAAGCTCAGAGGGTGGCAGATGCTTGAAATGGCCAAGTTATGTAAAGAACGGCCTGTCCAAGTTGAATTCGAGCAATGTTTGGACAGATCCGAGCTCTTGTAACATGAGCGGAACAGAGACAGTAAGCTTAGCCATTAATAATTGGGTGAGAAATGATTTAATTTGTGATGCCCTGAAACTGTCCATCGGCCTGGATTATATTGATAACAGACTGGTCAAGTCTGGAATTATATATGTCGACCTAATTAGTTTGGCCTATGATAAATCTTTATATTTTCGCTTCCAATTAGGGATGTTGGCTGTGGCGAGCTTTACATCCCTTTGGAAAACCCAGGAGTCTGATTTATAACCATTGTGTATGTTAAAAAAAGAAGATATACTGAATTTGTTGTTGATTTGCCATATGTTTTTTATTTTTTTTTATTTTATACGGTTTATTACAAACCTTTAAAATATGATTACATCATCAAATCCATACAACATAACATAAAAATGTTCATTCAACAGCTTGTTGCAGTTTTACTCAGCAGTTTTTTCTGGTTGTTTGCTTAAGCAGTTTCCTTTTCAAAACTATTTAATTTAATTTCCACAATATCTATAAAAAAGGTAAGGGCAAAAGTTAATTTCCTATCTGTCTCATCAAACAAGATTTGCCATATGACCTTGAGGCTGAAGCAGCGATACTTGAGACCAATTTTAATTAAAGTTGTGTTTCCAAGGTTGAGGAAGGCACTACTATTTTTAAGTAATCCGCAAAATATCTGTTTTGTATTTGCAACATCACGATTCATATACAGAGCTTGGTTATTAAGAGCAAAAGCTCTTAATATATATAATGGGTGAAAAGAGTTAAGACTTTGACATTTACTTTTGTTGGAGCATGGTATGACTAATTTAGTCCCCCTCTTTGCTAAGGCTGCGAGCTATGCTCTCCTTATAATATGTGCATAATAACTGTATAACATTGTTGTGTTTTTATTCTTTTCTTAATATTGGAAAGTTATCGAGCCTAATTGTAGATTGTTTTGTTTTGCTTTTATGGTTTTAGGACCGAAATAAAGCTTTTTATTGATTGATTGACTGATTGATTGATTGATTAATTGAATATGGTGGGTCACAGGAGTTAGCTAAGAGCCACCCTCCACTCTGTGATATGGAGCAGCTGGGAGTCACAAGCTGCAACAAGCAGAGTGAATACATTGAGGGCTGATGGCGTGCCTGACTGTCCCCTAATCCCCCTTCCCTTGGTGGAGGGTAATTGGGCTGGGTCTGCCCTGGCAGAAGCTTTAATTAAACAACAAGGACATCAAGGTGGATCCAAAAAAGAGAGTTTTGCTCAGGCAGTGAGAAGAGTGGGAGCTGGACCTGCACACTGCACTGTCTCATAATACTATTACAGATGTAGTTGGTTACATGGCTAACCAGTTGAACAAAAAGAAATCCACAGATGTAAAAACATGTCTGCATGCCCAGGATGTGCCGTAAAAAGCCTCCACAAGTCACGGATGTGCAAGTTCATGACCAACCAACCAGCAGTACTAGGTAGTGGGAACACGCTGGCAACAAGACAGGAGATACAATGAATGCTGCAAGAAATTAAGGCTGAATTTAAAGGAAGTGCTGACGGCCCCTCCAAATCCATCACCAAACTGGATCACCATATCATAGCTGCTAAACAGCGGATTGATGACATTGAAATTACCCTCAGTGATCGCTCACATGACCAGGCGGAATGGGTTTCGAACATGGAGGAATAGCTGGAGTTTATTATGACGAAGCAGGAGGACGCAAAAAACAGATCCCACTGGAATAACACCAGGATACGAGGATCCTGCGTCAAGTCTTGGACCAAGACCTGCAGAAATGTGCACAGGGTCTCTTCCGCCAGCTCCTTACTCTACCAGATGATGCCGAAATAACTTTAGACATAACCCCCAGAGTGTACTCCTCAACGCAACAACAAATGGGGCTCCTTCCAGATGTGCTAACCAGAGTAGACTTTTACCAAACAAAACAGAGAATCATGTGAGCTGCAAGAGCTCAGGAGCCTATTTTCCATCTAGACATGAAAATGATGCTGTTCCAGATTACAACGTCGAAAAGGCGCACACTGGCAGTGGTTACAAATTGGCTTAGAGAGAATAAAATCAAATACTGTTGGGGCTTCCTGTGTAAACTGTTATTCACATATGAGGGGCAACAACATGCAATTACTTTGGAAACTGAGGCTGGAGTCCTGATGGGTGGCACCCAGGTTGGAGTGGACCTGGAAGGAGGTAGAGAGTCTCCCCCACTGGCGTTAACCTAGAGAAAAGAGAAGAAGCCTCGAGGCCCACTGCAGCCGTGCCCAAAGAGTCAGCAGCAAACAGGTTCCCTGCCCAAGCAACCTCCCTAAGAGACTATGGGCAACATCAGGAGTTGGGCGGTGCGGTAAGAATGTGCATTACTGCTATTACTGCCGCATTACCATCCTGCCCAATCCCAAGTTTGGGGGAATGTTGGAGGATTCACTTACAGCTCCGAGCTGGAGGTGAATGCGCTCACTTTCTGTCGATTCTTGGTGTAATTACCACCACGCAATTACAGCCACGGTAATTGCGCTGAAAATGCCCCATTAAGTCCTATGGACTAGAAAAGAAATGGGGACTTACACCACCAGCGCAGTTTGTGATCTGGGGCTAATTCCGATGGACCAAGTTGCGGTAACAGTAATTGCATTGGGTGGTATTCTGGCGCATTTACCACTGGGATACTGCCCAACTCCTGATAGAGTCCTATGGACTGCGACCATGGCCTAGAAGAATTTAGCAGTCAGGTTAGGTCTTGATGTGAACTGCGGGGTGGGCAGCCCATACCTTGAAAATGGTCTGCAAACTGCTTGGTTGAGCACGTAGTTGAAAACAGTTAACAGGCGTTGTGGAAGATGCCTGCCTATATCGTTATGTGAAGTTTCAAATTAAGAGTTGGGAAGGGGGACAGGTGAGGGATGTTGGAGGAGCAGGAGGTGGGTCTATGGGTGATGATACACCCCCTGTTTATTCTTCTTGAAGTCTGATGAAAGACCTTGAGGGGAATTCAAGTGTGACCCATCCCTGTCATAAGTTAATGAGTGAATACAAGAGAGTCTATGGCACAAGGTCAGGTTTGGGTGATTTGGTGAATTTGGGTTTTTTCACTTTTTTTTCAAGCTTTGTTTTGTCTGGGATACTGAAACTGGGGCCAAGCAGAGGTACCGAGGGGCGACGCACAAATGCCAGTATACGTCACTGACATGGAGGGGAAAATTAGAACTGTTACATGGAATATGCAGGGCCTTAATTCGTCATCAAGAAGAAACGGTTGCTCATAGATTCACAAATATGGGTGCAGCAGTGGTGTTTTTACAAGAGACACACCTGCTGTGCGAGGATGAGAAACTCCTTAGGGATGAATGGTTTATTAAACAATACTTCACTTCGAGTGGGGAGAAGAAGCGGGGGGTGGCAATCCTAATCAGAAAAGGGGTATCATTCCACAAAGTAGATACCTCTAGGGATGCAGACGGGCATTTGCTTATGGTGAAAGGGTTCCTACAGGGTGGAAAATGCACTTTAATGTTGTTCTAGCAACGAATGAAAGGCAAGAGCGCTTCTATGAGACACTGTTGTCAAAATTGGGTAGATTCATAGAGTAGGAGATAATACTAGGGGGCGATTTCAATTGTGTCTTTGACCGTTTGAATGACAAGACCCTCCCAGATGGATCGCTGAATCGTCCCGATAATTGCGAGGATCGTTAGGGATCTTTCCATAATAGAGGAGTGGAGGGTTTTCCATCAGGAGGAAAAGGATAACACCTTTTATTCTGCTGTGCATACAGGTCATTCCAGGCTTGATATGTCTCTGCTGTCCTCGATCCTAATATCAACGGTAACTAAGGTGGAGATTGGGCAGAGGGTGATATTGGATCATGCTTCAGTGATTATGGACCGTTCGCTGGAATGGCAGCAAAGGGGGAGAGCCAAACTTGGCGGTTGAATGATTTTATTTTGCAGGACCCACTATAAAGAGATCACATTAGAGAAACGATCATCAATTTATTTTAAAGAGAATGACAAAGGGGATGTGAGCTCAAACACAGTGTGGGACACAGGTAAATCAGGCGTGAAGGGGGCAGTTATAAACCAAACAGAGGCATATAATAAGGCAGGGGCCATACGAGGTTTGCACTTCAAGGAGGAGGTGAGACAATGGAAAGAGGCACATAAAATGCAGAATTCCATAAAACCACAGCAGGAACTCCAACTGGCCAGATCCCAGATCGAATCAGAAGTGAGTAATCATGCAGCAACGTCTCTCCTATACACTAAACAATGGTATTATTCACGTGGGTAACAAGGCAAATCAGATAGTTGAACTCTTTGAATGCAGAAATGTTATTACACGCCTGAGAGACGACCAAAATTGCAGAATAGTCTCTGAAGAAGATAAAAGAGAAGTAATGGAGTAATTCCATAGGGACTTTGAAACAGAGAGTCCTATTGGCCGGAAGGGATTCACGACAGACACAGGCCCTGGAACAACCGATCACGGCAGAGGAGGTGGAACAGGCAATCATTGGCCTCCCAGAGTTAAAGACCCTGATGGATACTCAAGTACATTCTATAAGGTTTTTAAACAAGAGTTAATACCCCACTTGGTTAAACTTTATAATTTGTTCATCGAACAAGATAACACCATTAATGACAGAATTGGCAGTGGTCCTCTTTTTCAAATCAGATAAGAACCGGGAGGAGTATACCTCTTATTGCCCTATTTCCCTCCTGAATGGAGGTGTTAAAATATATTCGCAGAAGCTGACTGGACAGGGTTTATTCTGGGCATGTGTGCACATGATAATATTAGAAGGGTGATAAATCAAATTTAACTATGGAAGCTCCAAGAAGAACACCTTGTAGCACTGTCATTAGCTGCACATAAAGCCTTTGACAGTCTTAACTGGGAATGCTTAGGGGAAGTCTTGGCCCACACAGGCTTTGGCCCTAATTTTGGAAGGGTAGTTAGGGCAAATTATAAAAAACTTAATACCAAAATCCAACTTAATGGTGAGTGGACCAATTCTATTGACCTACAACAAGGAACTGGACAGGGATCCCCACTTTTTCAGCGCTACTTTTGTCGCTGGCTATAGAGCCGTTTTGTGCATTCAGTCCAGCAAAAAGTAGGGATTAAGGCAATACAATGCCAAGACAAGTCACATAAAACAATTATGTATGCCGATGACGTCTTAATGTTTCTTGTGGAACCCCGAGACTCAATACCATTTCTGACCCAAACACTAGAGTGATTCAGAGAGATCTCGTGTTTCCACATTGATACCAACAAATCGATTGGTTTGAATATTACAGATACAGCAGAAATGCTAGATTTTTGAAAATAAGATTTCTGTTTAAATGGGCCACAGTGTTGGTGGAAGACCTATAGGTCGAAATAACGCCCGCAAATGAGGAACTATACAAAGCTAATATCCCAGCCTTGCTGGCAAATGCAACTGAACTTCTATCTGAATGGCATATGCAAGATATATATCTTGGCTTGGTCGCATAGCAGCAGCAGAAATGGTGCTCCTCCCTAAACTTGTCTATGTAATCCAGGGTTTACAGATTAGGATACCAAATAAAGTGATTAAGAGTCTGCAGAGGGAAAAATGTAGATTCATATGGACGAAAAGGTTGACGGCGATGCCTAGGAAGATCTTAATACGTACTAAGACTCGGCGGGTGGGGGCATCCCAGACGTCTCAAGATACCTGATCGCAGCCCAGATCAGCCACATATTAGATTGATGAAACCCCCGGGGTGAGAAGTGATGGGGGGTTGAGATAGAGCAGAGAAGATATAGCACTCAGTTAAAACGCCTCCCATTTCAGCCTAGTGAACAGGGTATACTAACACCATCTCTTCTCTCGTCAACATGCACGACATCGGGACACCGGGATAGGGGCTGCAAGTGTTTAAAGATTACAAGGGGCTTTGGACCAATTACCCCCATATTCCAAAATTCAGAATTCTGGCTGGGTTATAACAGATTGGCAATTGCTAGATGGGAAGTGAAGGGGGCTCTGACGCTATGACAATTATACGTGGGAGGAATCCCATCGTCATTTGAGCAATGTAAGGAGAAGTTTAAAGTCCCAGACTCAGAACGGTTTTGTTATATCCAATTGAAACACTGCATCTCCACTGGGTCCGTGAGGGAGGCAGGTACCAGAAAGCCTAGGGCGTTGGAGTCTCAAATGGCCAGTGGTAGTGATATCACAGGTTAGAACATGACAGAGGGGAAGAAGTAAGGGCGTCCATGGCGAGATGGGAAAAAGAGCTGGAAGTCACCGTTTCGTTAGAGGCAATTTGGGAATGGGCTCAACAAAAACTCCACCTGCACAACACTAAAAGAATGCGCACATAAGATCTGCTATTGTTGGTATTAAACGCTGGATAGGCTGTAAAAGATTTACACAGAAACTTCAGATCTGTGCTGGCGGAACTGTGGGGGAAAGGGACAGTTAGGACACATGTGGTAGCATTATCCTGTAATACAACGGTATTGGAAGGAAGTGTTGGGTTGGATCAAGGAAATAATGGGCAGACCGTTATCTTGGAACCCGGTCACCATCATATTAGGGGGAAGAGACAAAGAGGGAGGGTACAGACTATCACGCGATAGAGCAAAGCTAATCATACACTTACTCACTGTGGCACGTTCGAAGGCAGCCTGATTTTGGAGGGCACCGCAGGGCATGCCAATTGCTTAATGGTGGATAAAAGTATGGGAGAACCTGGCCATGGAGAGGATTGTGGCCATGTTTTCCAATAATGCCTCCAAATACATACAGATTTGGTCTCCCATTTATCATGTTAGAGACTGTGAATGTCTATATCACAGACCGTGACCCCTTACACATTTTTCATTACTTTAGGCTACGAACCGCATAACCGAATAACCGGGGGGACAGGCATATTGATGCAAGAAAGCAGTTTTTCTTCCACCCGAAAGGGACCTTAAGGAGGAGTACGTCTGACCTTGCTCCTACAGGGCGCACCCCAGACTTACTTTAGTTTTACTTATTGGTTGTGATGCTGTTTGGTTGATGTGTTCGAGGATATATATGGTATTCTCACATGATAACAGAGCTGGCAAAATGTTTGTGTTTCCATTGTATATTTTTGCTCAGGTTTAATAAGAAATCCTATTAAAGAGATGTTGAGGGAAAACAAAAGGTTAACCTATTGAGAATATTAGTTAGATACATATACCAAGGTTTTCTTTATAGTGAAAGGTCTAGGGTGTCAAATAAAAGGCCATCATTCAACTTTCAGCATTTGGGACATTTAATTGGCACTTAGAAAAAATAGGTAATTTACGAGTCAGCAATTTACACTCGAGATTACATTTAAGGAGCCCCAAAAACAGTATTTTAAGGGGGCATCAGACTAAATGGAGAAGTGCAGCCTCAGAACAACCTAAAAAAAAGGAGGTCGAGGTACCATATCCGTGCAGGCAGATGGGCAGAGCAGGAGGGAATCCCAGAACATCAAAGATAGGAGAACCCCAGCAGATATGAGCACGCCAAGCCAAAATAGAAACTAATTCTTTTGAATTGTCTTTTCAGATGCACACATGTGCTATTCAAATTAAATTCATAATTAACATTATTGAAAGAGGTGCAAAGAAAGGCATTCAAGGAAATCATTTTGAAAAGTCCTGGTGAGATACGAGGGAGCATTTGAAAGTTCCTGGTGAGATACGAGGGAGCATTTGAAAGTTCCTGGTGAGATACGAGGGAGCATTTGAAAGTTCCTGGTGAGATACGAGGGAGCATTTGAAAGTTCCTGGTGAGATACGAGGGAGCATTTGAAAGTTCCTGGTGAGATACGAGGGAGCATTTGAAAGTTCCTGGTGAGATACGAGGGAGCATTTGAAAGTTCCTGGTGAGATATAAGGAAGCATTTGAAAGTTCCTGGTGAGATACGAGGGAGCATTTGAAAGTTCCTGGTGAGATACGAGGGAGCATTTGAAAGTTCCTGGTGAGATACGAGGGAGCATTTGAAAGTTCCTGGTGAGATACGAGGGAGCATTTGAAAGTTCCTGGTGAGATACGAGGGAGCATTTTGAAAAACTCTATTTATGATTACACAATGCATCAAGTTCAGAGCTAGAAGGAGCGATTGAGGTATGTTAGTTTGAAGTCAAAAAACGACATTATATGCACATCAAGAGAGGCCTACTTTTAATTTTGATTAAGACCAATACACTAAGCATGATTCAGGCTAGAACATGATAGTATGCTTGTTTGCAACACCACATTTGTAAGTATAACATGTACAAAGAGGCACACATGTTTAAGTAGAGTAAAATACAATTGCAGCCACTGTATAGTATTTTATTGTAAAGAATGGATTCATCAACGGTTGCTAGATTTTGTTATGGAACAGTTTTGTTTTAACTGAAATGGTTAACGGAATCTGAAAGATTGATTTTTTTTAATGAATACCTCTTTATAATATACCAACATAGGTATACTTGCAACTCATTCAAAACAATGAGAAGTGTGTGAACTAAAAATTGATATATTTGTTGTGCATAAAATGCACATGTCAATATCCATGCACAAGCCATTTCCCATAGACAGTAGGAAAGCCTAAAGAGAAGCACGGTATAAGATTAACAGGAAGTAGAGACAAAAAAGATTGACAGAATCACGCCAGTCTTTCACTTTTGTGACTGCTTAATAAAGCTACATTTCACATTTGGAATGTATGTGACTTTTCTCTGAGAACAGCTCCCAGATAAGTGAAGCAGATTAGCTGAAAAAAAGGAAGCACTTTTGAATATTGATAAATATGTTGTAATGCTCGCCTTGAATGAGAGTTAATCTCCTTAAGGGCAAGATGTCAAAAATCACCAAAAGTGGAATTCACGTCACCAGCTGAGTCACAGATGAAGAGGGTCATTGCAGATAATGCAAAGTAGGATCTGGGGCTGACCTCTCATCTTCTAAAAACCCTGGTTGAAACTGGGACAAATTGGAAGCTTCGCCAAAGCCCATGCACACAGGCAGGCTCCAGGTTGTTTGTGCTTATTCAAGTATAAACAGCTGATTGGCTTCAATTGCTCACCGTGACTTCGGTGTTTCCTGCATGTAATGTTGAAAATGATCGGACCCTCTTCTGGGCCCTCAACCTGTCTTGAATTATATTTCTCAAGTGTTTCAAATGAACATGTGTAAAATAAACACATTCGTGTTAACAGAATATCACTCTTAAAAGCACGACCATCCTAGAACCAGGCTGTGGGATTAAATGCTTCACGCGTTCAAGACATCTTATAAATGAATATCACTTTGTCGAATGGGTAGCACTGTTAAAGCCAGCCAAATGTGTGTCTGTATTGATGTAACACAGCATTTAATAACATTAACATACCATGTCAGCTGTTCCCTCACTGGCCCATGCTTGAAGTGTGTCTACTATATTCAGCACAGGTGTAAATCCTAAGGTTGGTGGTAGGGCCATCATGAACTCAATAGATACTGTAGAGCATGGTTTTTGGGGTCAGAGTGTTAGTAGTAACTGATACACTTCATTGGTTTAAGTGGTCCTGTTGATTGCACACTAATAACAGATAGATCCATAATATCTCAGAGTATGTGCTATGGGTGGCACCAGCATGTCTTTGTAGTAACAGGTCTTGAATCTCCCAAACCGCCCACGGCTGGAAGTTCACAGCACGGCTGAAGATTAGTCATTGGTTGAGATCCTTGGTTTATTGTTATTTGCAGCAATGTAATGCGTGCTCAGCTGAAGATGTGAAATGTGTAGGGAAACATTTCTTGGTGTTCCTGGGGTCTTCATGGGGTACTAGCAGTTCTTGTAAGGAACGATACGGATTGGTGGCACTGTTAAGAGCAATCTGGTGTCCTTTGGGACAACATTGGAGTGTCACAGTTTGCTAGGGGTTGCTCATACAGGCAGGAGAAAGTATTAGCTTGGGTGTTCTGCTTTGTTGCATGTCAAGGTCTTTAAGTGTTTCAATGGATAGCAGCTACAGGAATTCGTGGGCACCCTGTGGGGGGTGGAAGGAGTTCATGGCTTGGGTCAGTAGGAGAAAAGCATTATCATCGAACTGGAAAGAGCTGGCAATGGTTTTTCAAGCTTTTCAATGCTTCCGTCTCGGCCTGCAGGACCACTCCTCATGTTGAGATCAGACAACCAGCTTTTGGTGGTCTATATAAACACGCAAGGACACAGTCCCAAAGGAGCTGGGACACTGGTTGGAGCACCATCCATTTTCCCTTTTGGCCTCTCACATCCATGGTTTAGACGGCTTAATAGCAGATCATGCCACCAGGATATTTTGCTCTGTAGAGCACTTGTCTCTCCCGAAAGACATATTATAGGGCACACACCTGATGTTTGTCCAGCTCTTCCAAGATGTGCTCACCACAAGGTTTTAATCCACAACTCTTAACTGCCCAGCTTCTGCTCCAGACACCCAGGGCAGGGTGCACGTGGAACATATTCTCTTTCAAAACCATGGCCGCATCGCCTCCTGTATGCCCCCTCTTCCTTCTTCTATTGGAGGTTCTGGTCTGTCAAGGGAGAGGGGGAGCACCATTTCATGTCCTTTGTTATGCCTTGCTGGCACAGGAGGTCCTGATTTCTGCCGTTATGTCAGCTGGCAGTGGAGCCAATCCATCTCCTGCCTCCACTCCCCAGTCAGGAACCTCAGTGACTCAGCACGGAGTGGCAACAGCTGGGGGCATGGAAGTTAAACACCTGGGACTTTAAAGTCAAGGAATTTCTGAGGACATTTCTGCTTCCCTCCAGAGTTCAAGGTGCCTTTGGACCCTACAGGCATACAAAAACAATTTGGAAGGCCTTTTCAGCATGGTGCACCCACCAAACCAAAGAACCATTAGAATGGGTTTAGGTCTACTTGGTCGAAAATATTTGACCTTTTCAATTTGACCTAATTTCTTTAGGTCATTTTTTTTATTGAAAATGTGGGGGGATACCCCTTGCAACACCCCCCTCCGCACTTCCCCCCACCTTAACCTATTCCCTTACCCCTCCCCATATATTTATTTAATTTAATTTGATAGAAAAACAATCAAAATAATTTGGCCAAATCGAAAAAAAGTCAAATGTTTTTCGATCAAGTATGCTAAGAATGTTATGCATGTTAAACACTCTAGTTTGTACAGGATGGTGTCAACTTGGGACTTTCCATGTCCACATTATGGAGCCAATAGGGCTTCGCCCGAGCGTTGGAGTTCCGTGACTTGATAAAAGAAATCTGCCTTCGGCCTCATTCCTCCATTTAGTCCTGGAATTCCTCTGGGACTTGCAGTAACTTTATACGGTAGGGTAGGGGGTCCTTTACCCCATATATCATGCTTGTGTTTAGACATGTACCTCCTACCTAGGCAATGGCATGTCATTCGGTCCTCAGCCAAGAGGCCCTGCTCCGGTGCTGTCCACCAGTGGGAAAAGCGGGAAAAAAGTCTACCACTGCATGTGGGGGTCTTCTACTTTTGACAAAACCATATTAGGGAAAACACTTCTAAGCAGAACTACCAGTATAACTAATTGCAGTTTCTCTTTGCTTGATTTTGTCAAATTAGTGTAGGTTGTTAATTTTAAAAACAGGGGGGTTTGCAGAGATTATACCAATATTAGGCTAACTCCATATTTGTGTCTAATGGCTTTCAAGACAAGAGGGTCTTCTATTTATTAACTTACAGTATAAGCAGGATCCTCGCCCCATTGGTTGTACAGTATAAGCAGGATCCTCGCCGGTGATGACATCACCATAGCAGTCATCAATGTAAGTGTGCACGAATGTTTCTATAGCACAAGCCCAGCTGGATAGCAGCATGGCGCTGAACAGAAAAAAGGCAGCACAGAGTTACAAGAAATTATTGGGTGGAGTATACATGTCAGGGATGACTGGGGTAGAGGGAGGAGGGATGTTAGATTCATCAGGTGGTAGAGGAGTGAACAATTTAAGTGCATAACATATACTCACTTTGAGACTTGAGTCCGAAAATGTGCAGTGGTGTGCTGTTACTTTACCATATCGGTGTAAACGGCTCCCTACTGCCAAATGTGTGTCCTTTACACAGTGGAGAGAAGGAGAGGGCGAGCATGTACTCTGCCTTTTGCCCTCCTCTTTTGCACTCCGCCATGCAAGCACTGCATGCTATGTCCGCATGGCAGGCAGCTTTTACAATGGATCTCTATGGAGTCCGCCGGCTTTTTGCATCAGCAGGCTCCATAGGGATCCCTAGCATTTGTGCCGGCATGAGAATGCATGCCGGTGCAAATGTTGGAGGATTTGCATGGCGGACTGGAAGGGACCTGGAGAAGCGCAAGTTGCCTTCCGCCCCTCCTCTTAGTTATAGGAATGAATGAAAATGAGCCAAGATACGAATGCGGGGCGTAAACGCCTTACGCAAGGCTTTCACACCATCCAGTTACGTAGCGTGCTCACGAAAACGAGCTCCTCTGAGCATAAGGGTTTGTTTGATCCAACCTCCTACAATGGTTGCTCCATATAAAATACTTCAAACGAGTGCGGTGCTCTCAGCCTGACCCCTGGTCGATGTTGTATCGCTAGCGCACGTCTCTGTTGAGAATATGTCCCCAGAAAACGGGTACTTCCGGCCAAACATTTGTTTTTTGACTCCATGTAGAAGCGAAGGAATACTAGGGCTAGGATAGCAGGTCCCTCTCTTTGCATAGGAATGGGACTCTTCAGTTTTCAACACTGGGGGGCATTGTGCCATCACCCCTGGGAATATTAAACATATCATGTGTGGATGGAGAAAAAAAAACACCCCTCACTATCTGTCTGGCCTCCTGTGCACAACACAAAACCTTAGGCAAAGAGACACCTCTACCTTTCAGGTATATGTAGAGCAAAAACGCTCGTATACATAAAAGAATGTGCACGTGTGCTACTCAAACTCGCACCTGGCTAATTGGAATATGTACACATGATTGGACAATTTAGACCATGAAGTTCAAATTGCGGTCAACATGCCAGTAGATGTGTTCAAATGTATGGTGTGCATAAATCTGCACCAATTATTTTTAATAACGTTTCCAGCTGGCATGTAGGGGGCTGAGTGTCACTACAAATTGCACCGAACTTGTTAAAGGTAATAATACTTGACATTGCAAATATGATAAAAGCACTGCGGTTGGAAGGCTTGGAGAGACGGTCCTCCGGTACCGGTACAAAATGAGATGCGCTTTGTAATTGCCTCACAGTTACAGACTCCTGTCTCAACTGCCCAGCCTCATTATTTTTTATTGGACAACTACTCGACACTCAAGATGGTAGGGCGAGGGGTGCGGGGGGAGTACTATTTCTGGGCGCCTGCATTGCAGCGCATCGCAACACCTCAGAATTCCAATCAGCCGCGGGAGAGCACCACGGACGCGCCAGTGAGAGCTAATCAGGGACATCGTGTCAGCTCGGCGAATGCTCTCGAGGGCGGGAAGCGGCTTGGCGGTCTCGCGACTCGCTCCTGGTGTCAGTGGTATGTCCAATTACAGAGAGGAGCCGGTGGCAGTCAGGAGGACATGTGTTTGCCCTGTCAGACGCATCGTGTTATGGCTGCGGTCCCCGAAAGTGGGCTTTACTGTACAGTGTTGCTCTTCCATACAGTGCTGCAGGCAGTCAAGCAGGCCTCGTGTGAGAGATCACCTTCCCAAAATGGCTGAATAGAAGATACATACTGCTCTCCATTCAGGGAATGTGTGTTCTAACAGATTCGCTGTTAAAAAAAAAAAATGGTGTGCTTGTTAGTTCTTCTGGAAGTTTATTCCATATTTTTCTTCCTTTAAGGTCGAAGGCCATGCCTTCCAATTTAAGTTTTACTATGTTATGTCCTGGAAGCAGGGCCTGTGTTACAGAAAATCAGCGCTATATAGGCGCCCATTGCGCAGTAATCAGAGGGTCACAAAATTGCAAATGATGCTCTCATTACTTATTAATAAGATTCATTACTCCTAGTCCAACTCTTCCACTCACAGTACATACTCATGTTATTTCACCTTCTTATAGGACCTATTAAAAAATATGCGTTCTCTCACTCATAGTTTTAAAAAGCCTTACCGTACCCAGAATCCTTCTGTCATGCTAAAGACTCCAAGACTATCTGCCCAAAACTGTGGGAGAGGTGGGTCGTAAGAACTGTGACGAGGAAGAGTAGGACTAGGAGTAATGAAGATTACATGTACGTAATCAGAGCATTACCTTCATGTCCCTTTTCCTTATACGAATGCATACTCATGAAGCATACCAAAGAAGTGAGTAGCGGATGAGCTGATCATATTTAGTCTGAGGGAGCAATACATTGTTTTCTACTGCCACGGGCAGTAGTTTCATCGCCTTTGGGTACTGGTATATTTACATGGGTACTTCCCCTATTTTTTGTTCACGGAGGACCACCTTCGAATCGAGAAGATCAAAATATGAAGCAACTATATAAGGAACTGGTTACCACTCCCTTAACATTTAACACTAAGGGCCCGAATCATGGAAAAGTGTGCAGAAATCCTGCAAATCCCGCGTGCCGAGAATGTCACTGCGCGAGTCTGTGCACAGAAGTCTTTCACAGTGAGCATTTGTAGAAAGTAACCATATAGGCAAGTCATGGCGGGAACGCCTCCCGACATGCTCCCACACAAATCCAAAACAGCCAGAAACTGCCACCTTTGCGTGCGCCCTGGGCAGGAATACATGCACCCTACAAAACAGGTATGTGAGGTCCCCCGTAAGCAGGCCTGCTATTGGTTCCCAACAACATGCATACAATTTATCATAACTCGGATAAAACTCTGAAAATCTGCCTGCGAACCACCGTAAACCGTTCCTGCTCCCCGCTACACTGCTTAAGTGCACCCCTAAGTTAGATTGGAACCCCGACTGCGTTCATGCACCCCTAAATCTGATATCCGATCTTACCTCTGCGGGGTGATTCTTATGTGCATGTGTCTGTACGCCTGCCTTCGAATGGCGGATAATATGGCGGCTTGCATGGCCATTTCCCTGCCGGGCGGTTACATGGGTGGATCCTTGAATACGTGTTGTTCCGCGCAATAGTGGGCAAGCGATGGTCTGCCTGCGGGTCGTCCCTCGTAACGCCCACTTTCCCACATGTTCTTCTCCATTTTATGTGTTCCGCCCGCTTCCCGGCCCTCTGCATGGTATTATGACTCGCAGAGCCATGCCGTGCCGCTGCAAAATCCACCCAAGTCCAAGAAAAATCCAGCGCATTTAATTGCATGAAGCGACGAACGGGATTACACACAGTTTGACGCTCACGTTCCCTGCTTTTCATACAAATGATTCCATTAATCGGGCCCTAAGTAGTGTGCACATTAACAACCTATTTTGCAGCCAACCAAATTGTGATCTTCAAACATGCGAGTGGTACTGAAATACAAAATATATTGTATTCTATTGGATTTTAAAAACAACCATTTACTACAAATCATCAAAGGGCTGACAATACAAATTACAAACAAATCATATAAAAGATTTTGGTTGTGACTGGGTTTAGTACTGAGTGACAGAATCAATTGTTGATTATACAATTGAACTTGATAAGGGTGGAAAAAACACAACATACTCACATTGAGAGTTGCGTGCTGGTCAACAAGTGTTTCAGGCCTTTTTCCGTGATGCACCTTCTGCAACATGCTTGTGTGATCAGTTATTGGGCCTTCATCAGGAGTGGAAATTACTTTATTTATTTATTTATTGTATATAGTTCTATCAAGAACTTTACAATTAACATATTCATTCAAATCTTTCATTCACAACAACATATCCCATGTAACCCAAACAATCATCAATTGGTCTCATTGAATATGCATATGCATACATAATAAACATTTACAAATAACATATTATCATTTCAGAAATTAGAGCAGTATAAACATTATTTAAAATTTAAAACATTCCCAATGAGTTTCTTTCACCAAACCTAAGGTATATTTCCCATCACCAGCTCCACAATACAGTCTTTCACTATTCAGCAGCGTGGAGGTATTTTGAGGCCCCCATCCAAACTCTGTAAAGTGCTAAGTGCAATGCGACCATGTCCGACTTCAGACATATTACCCAGAAATCATCAGACTTAATCGTATTTAAGTTATGAACAAATTTGCCCAACGTGATCATATAAAAGGCGCCCAACCATGGACATTCAGTCAGTATGTGCATCACCAACTCCATATTAGTTGTAATAGTACAGATACGACAGAATCGGTCTTCTGGATCTAAGTTCCACCTCCCCCCCGTAAATTGCATGTACAGGCAGCTGGTTTGTGCTCATCTTTAAACAAAATCTGCGGACAGCTGGATCAAGGTAGAGTTACAAATATTGTTGGGGTCTCAGATATTTATGGGAAACCTGAGCCACTTTAGGGGACAGATGTATCTGTGACAGGTGATTATAGTTATTTAACCAGTCCCAATTTAATACTCTGCGCCATTAATGCACCTTTTACAGCTTCAGATTTGGAGCATATTTTCAAGTCAGGATACCAATCTAACAACGAAAACAAGTTATTTACCTGTTCCACAAATGGGTCAGTCCTAGATTTGTTCACAATTTGGGCCTGTTTTTCACCCAATATCGACAATAGAGGGCAAGAGGGTGACATTAAAGCCCAGATGAATAATTCGGTTTATACTCATAATGTCGAAACCAATAATGTCGAGTCATTTTTTCGAGAAAAAAAATGTCGAAAAAAAAATGTTTTTTTAATTTTTTTTTTGTTTTACCCATTTTTTTTTATCCCGAACCCCAAAATAAATATATAATTTTAAAAAAAAATGACCGACCACCGAATAATTCGGCTATGCGTTTAAGCAATAAGGCTCTTAATGATGTTAAACCCAGCTCTAGTCGGATATATTTGGATATATTTGACCGGGGTGTTCCAAGGTAAACCCAGAACATACGCCAGAAGCATCCTTCTACTAGATCCAACCATTTTAGATCAGATGTGTCAGTGCCTCAAGGCCGTACAGAATAGATGGAGTAAACCATTGCTTATAGAGGGTAAGCGCACCCTTAAGAGAGAACACTGCATGGTCATTTACATGTTTGCGAGTCAAATGCGTGATTTGCTTGGCTCCTCTGCGTTTAGATTCAATGATGGCATTGAAATCACCCTCACAGGATAATTTCAGGCCTATGTATTTCTAAGTGAGTGTGTACTCAATAATCCCCAGTTCGGTGTTCAGTTTATATCAGTTTACCCTTTTCCTTGATACCAACATTGCTTTTGTTTTGCCCGGGTTTACAGATAAATCATGCTCCACAGCATACCGACCAAGTTCATTCAATACCGCCTGCATTCCACTTAGCAGATGGTCAAATACCACCAAGTCGTGTGCATACAGCATTGCATGGACCGAGATGTCACCTATCTTGGGCGGGCATTTTACAATTTTAGCTAGGTGGGCCAGCAGCTCTGATATATAGATTTTACAAGGGAGCCAGCATACAACCCTGCTTTACCCCCCTGTTACTACGTAATGGTCTCGACAGATTCCCACAGTTGTCAAGACGTATCTGCACTGTAATGTTAGTGTGTAAAGCGACCACAATCTCCAACAACCAGCGTGTACATCCCAATTTTTTCATTTTTTCCCAAAGGATTGTGCGGTTAACTTGTTCGAAAGCAGACCTACAGTCCACAAAAGTGATATATACAGAAGGGGCGTCACCCTTGGTAACTTGGGTGATTATTTTATTGAGTACTCGTATGTTATCAATAGTGCTCAAGCCCGCATGGAAACCAGTTTGGGATTGGTGCAGAATCTTATTAGTGGTGACCCACATTTGCAGATGTTCTAAAACAAATGTGGAAAAGACCTTACATGTAATATCCAGCATAGATCATAATCGATCATTGCTCAGGACCAAATGATCACCAGTCTTAAAAACCGGTACTCAAATCGATTTTTTTCCATGACCCAGGAATCATACAGTCTGCGCATGCACTATCAAATAAGCTACACAATACACTCAACCAGAAATGGACATCCCCTTTTAGTACAGCAGCAGCCAGCCCATTTCGCCCAGGGGCCGTAGAATTCTTCAAATTCATTATGTGGTGACCCACGTTTTCCATGCAAAAGTGCAAGTGCCATCCATAGATCTCTTCTCCCTTGGCCCTTTTTCCAATCTTAGAATCAAACATCTGCTCCTCCATGAAATTGACCCATGTTTCCTCATTAATAGGGTTCAAGGTATCCCGCTGTACAGTGCCTCTTACCCCAGATCGAACTCTCCACATCTGGCTGTGATCTCCACAGGTGAATGGCGCCAACACCTTCTGCCAATTTACAGAAAAACGCGGACAAAGTTTTCTCTTTCGCCAGTTGTTATATTGATTATTTAGGCGTCTGGCCTCCTTTATATACACTGTTTGTGAGATAAGTTTCTTTTTTAGGTCCCTAAGATCTTTACGATATAAACACTTAGGGGGTAATTCATAGAATTTAGCGCACAAGTGGCACACGCGGCTGGTGCACAGTGTGTGCGTGCAAATCCCTGCTAAAATCCATTTCCGCGCACAGCGTATTCATGGATTCCAGCTACCAAAACCAGCCGTGGCGCACAGTGGCGCAGCGACCCTGCAGCAGTGCCAGTTACGCCCCCAAGAACGCCCCTCGCGCAGGGAAAAGCCATCAAAATCCCCAATCCAGCGCAAAGGGCTGCGCTAACCCTGTACCAGCACGGCAAGCGGGGAACGTGTATCACTGGGGATCGCGGGAAGTTTCACACGCGACTGGCCCTGTGCGAGCGGGGTACGTGTATTACTGGGGTGTGCGGGAATTTTCACATGCAATTTCAGCAGGGTACGTGTATTACTGGGGTGCGCAGGAAGTTTCACACGCGATAGGCCCTGTGCGAGCGGGGTACGTGTATTACTGGGGTGCGCAGGAATTTTCACATGCGATTTCAGCAGGGTACGTGCATTACTGGGGTGCGCGGGAAGTTTCACACGCGATTGGCCCTGTGCGAGCGGGGTACGTGTATTACTGGGGTGCGCGGGAAGTTTCACACCCGATTTCAGCAGGGTACGTGTATTACTGGGGTGCGCGGGAAGTTTCACACGCGATTGACCCTGTGCGAGCAGGGTATGTGTATTGCTGGGGTGCGCAGGAATTTTAACACGCAATTTCAGCAGGGTACGTGTATTACTGGGGTGCACGGGAAGTTTCACATGCGATTGGCCCTGTGCGAGCGGGGTACATGTATTACTGGGGTGCGCAGGAAGTTTCACACACGATTTCAGCAGGGTACGTGTATTACTGGGGTGCGCGGGAAGTTTCTCACGCGATTGGCCCTGTGTGAGCGGGGTACGTGTATTACTGGGGTGTGCGGGAAGTTTCACACGCGATTTCAGCAGGGTACGTGTATTACTGGGGTGCACGGGAAGTTTCACATGCGATTGGCCTTGTGCGAGCGGGGTACGTGTATTACTGGGGTGCGCGGGAAGTTTCACACGCAATTTCAGCAGGGTATGTGTATTACTGGGGTGCGCAGGAAGTTTCACACGCGATTGGCCCTGTGCGAGCGGGGTAATTGTATTACTGGGGTGCGTGGGAAGTTTCACACGCGATTTCAGCAGGGTACGTGTATTACTGGGGTGCGCAGGAAGTTTCACACGCGATTGGCCTTGTGCGAGCGGGGTGCGTGTATTACTGGGGTGCGCAGGAAGTTTCACACGCGATTTCAGCAGCGTACGTGTATTACTGAGGTGCGCGGGAAGTTTCACACGCGATTGGCCCTGTGCGAGCGGGGTACGTGTATTACTGGGGTGCGCGGGAAGTTTCACACGCGATTTCAGCAGGGTATGTGTATTTTGGGGGTGCGCGGGACGTTGCACACACGATTTCAGCAGGGTACGTGTATTTCGGGGGTGCCAGGGAGTTCTACACGTGATTTGGCAGTGTGGGTCCTCCCAGGTGTTCCCTGTACACCCTCCACTGCCCCTGCAGGCAGCCCACACCACAGGGGACTACCCTGCACCCCTGGTCATGTCCCGCAGGCAGCCCACCCAACATGGGCATGCCCCCCAGCAAAGGCACATGTCTCCTTGCACTACTGATCACCAACCCATGTCCCCTTGCATCCCCATCCCCAGCATTGCGTGGCACCTGCCCGCAGGCCCCCACTCATGTCCCACTCATGTCCCCTGCACCCCCCACCCCCCAGCAGTGCGGGGAACCTGCCAGGAGGCCCCCACTCATGTCCCACTCATGTCCCCCTGCACCCCCACCCCCAGCAGTGCGGGGCACCTGCCAGCAGGCCCCCACTCATGTCCCACTCATGTCCCCCTGCACCCCCACCCCCCAGCAGTGCGGGGCACCTGCCCGCAGGCCCCCACTCATGTCCCACTCCTGTCCTTCTGCACCCCCACCCCCCAGCATTGCGGGGCACCTGCCTGCAGGCCCCCACTCATGTCCCACTCATGTCCCCCTGCACCCCACCCCCCAGCAGTGCGGGGCACCTGCCAGCAGGCCCCCACTCATGTCCCACTCATGTCCCCCTGCACCCCCACCCCCCAGCAGTGTGGGGCACCTGCCAGCAGGCCCCCACTCATGCCCCCCTGCATCCCCACCCCCCAGCAGTGCGGGCACCTGCCAGCAGGCCCCCACTCATGTCCCACTCATGTCCCCCTGCACCCCCACCCCCCAGCAGTGCGAGGCACCTGCCCGCAGGCCCCCACTCATGTCCCACTCCTGTCCCCCTGCACCTCCACCCCCCAGCATTGCGGGGCACCTGCCAGCAGGCCCCCACTCATGTCCCACTCTTGTCCCCCTGCGCCCTCACCCCCCAGCATTGCGGGGCACCTGCCAGGAGGCCCCCACTCATGTCAAACTCATGTCCCCCTGAACCCCCAGCCCCCAGCATTGCGGGGCACCTGCCAGCAGGCCCCCACTCATGTCCCCCTGCACCCCCACCCCCCAGCATTGCGGGGCACCTGCCAGCAGGCCCCCACTCATGTCCCACTCCTGTCCCCCTGCACCCCCACCCCCCAGCATTGCGGGGCACCTGCCAGCAGGCCCCCACTCATGTCCCACTCATGTCCCCCTGCACCTCCACCCCCCAGCAGTGCGGGGCACCTGCCCGCAGGCCCTGACACATGTCCCCCAGCCAACACGTCATCACAATCTAGATCCCTGGCCCTTATGGGCAGCCTCCACATGCCAAACACCCACCCAAGTATTGCATCCACCCACTTAGAAATGCCAATTACATGATACAACCCCAATGGCAAGTATGTAAATGAACACATGTCCCTCACATACACACAATGGGTGTAAGTGAATGTCAAAACCCATATCATGATATGCATGAAACCAATGAGATGATACTACACATTGAAGTTTGATGAAAAAAATGTATTAAAAGCAACATAAATGGAATTAAAAATAAACAAACGACAATGGGAATAAAAACCAAAAGCAGCATGTCCATAAAATAATGAAAAACCACAAATCATAATCCAAAGGAAAGGTGTCCAAAGTCACAGTTCAAAAAAGTAAATCCAAGGGAAAAACAAAACCGAAAACCATTGCTCCATGGGTAAATCCCAAAAAAAAACTATAATCCAACAGTCAACTATATACAGATAAACAATCCAGGGTCCATGATCCCAACTGAAGAAATGAAACCTATCTAAAAATACTACCTAATAAAAAAACGATATACAAAAATGTGGTCCATTGTCCAAAAGGTCCAAAATAAATAAAAAAGCAAAGGAAACCTAACACTAACTACAAAACTATTTACAAGGGCAGCGGGCTAGTCCGACGGCTCACTGGTTGATGTCATGGGCCAGGGCATCATCAAACTCCTGTTCAATGGCTTGGAGGCGGGCATCTTCCCTTGCCCCGAGGTCTCGCAGGGATAATGCAGTGTCCAGCTCCAACTCCCTGCGAATACCCTCGAGGCACTCAGCCCGCCTCAGCGCCCTCTGCATGGAGTTCTCTGCCCTGACCATTGTGAGCCGTTCCTCCTCTGCCCGCTGCCGCTCCGCCCCTATCTGCTGGCCCAACCGCTCCCACACGGAAGACACTCCCATTCCACGGTTCTCCTGCCCTCTGGCCGATGCCTGCCCCCCTGATGCCTCCCACGTCGAGCCTGCCGCTGCCTCCGACGCAACCGCCTGTGCCAGCACGACGGCATCCAGGCTGATGGAATCCACCGACGCCATCGTGCACGTGCCCTGCCCGATGATGCCGTCACATCCTCCATCTGCTGGGGTCCAGTTGCTGGTGTGTCCGACTCCCGACTGTGGCAAGGATGGGATCCCCACCGAGTTCGCTGCGTTGGTAGGGGCAGGTCCACAGCGGGCCCTGGTGGCATCTGGGCTGGAAGACGGCTTGGAGAACGACTGGCGCATAGCCTCCACAGAGGAGGAGAGGGTCGCCAGAGTGGCCGACACATGTACGAAACCCCCGACCACGGCCGCTCCCAACTGGGCCACGTTGGCACAGTGCTCTTTGTGATGACGTGCGTGCTCCCCCCGGGAAGCACGCATGTCATCACGAATGACACCCGTGCGCAACGCGACACCAATCAGGACCTTTTACATACGGCCAGGGGTCCCCTCATCCGCAGGTGGGGGGAGTCAGATGACATGGACATCCCCCCTACCTGCGGACGGGCTAGGGACAGTGACATGCACAGGCCCCTCCACCGCGACCTGTGCTGCCTCCTGCCCCTGCCCCTGGACTGCACCACTTGCACCCACCAGGCCCCATGTGCGGCTCAGTAGCGGCCTCCTCCTCCTCTGTGGAAACCACCAACCTGGATGGCTCCAGCCCGTCTTCCGCCGTTGCAAGCCCCTGTGGGGGCTCACCCACCGCTTCCGCTGCAGCCGTGGGGCATCCCCGCCGCTTTGCTCCACAGCACCGTCTCCGCCCTCTTCTTCACTTTGCGCTGTGTAGAGGGAGACATAGAACACAAGCATCAGGGTACTGTACAATGGTCCCCTAGACAGGAAGCAATAGCAGATGAGTGGCACTGTCAAAGATCACTTCCATCATGTCCCTCCACAACATATGGGTCAGTGCAGGCAAAACACATGCAGTAACAGGCATGGCGCATGCTATGGACATTAGAAAACATATCCAAGGGACTCTTGAAACATACAATGTTGTTTTGGAACTCACATGCATCATGGGTCATGCCTATCACATGCACACACTTCACCGTACTTTCATCCATCTGGACTCGTACACCCCAGACACAGTGGATGCAAGGATAACTAGGCTGCATCAGTGATTCTGAACATTGTCACAGACATGTGTCATGCATCCATGGCATTCACAAGTCACAGACACGCAGGTCAGACACACAGACATGGACACCATACATGTACATGGCATCAGCACCCATCCCTCACCCCCACCCATGTCCAGGAACAGAGACTGGCAGGCTCTCATGTGTCCATTCCGCATAGGGCTCCCCATGTTGCATGTAAACACATACACCAACCGTGTGCTTCACACATTACTGGTCTCACATGCATGACCATGATGTCCCTGCACACACACACGTGGACATGGCCTATGTCACACATACAGGCAAGTATCAGACAACCAGCACACTGCAACATGCCCTGTCTCACACAGCAATGCTTGGCCACTTACCGCTCAACTCCAGACGGGTCTGCCTCTCAAGGATCTGGGCATGGAGCGCTGGGCGTACGCGTTCCAGGACCCTCATCTGGATGGTACTCATGCTGCCCCGGCCCCCCTCCACGAGGCGCCGGGCCTTTATGAGGGTCCTGGACCTCAAGTCCTCCCAGCGCTTCTTGACTTGCTTGATGTTGCGGGTTGCCACCCCCTCCGCGTTGATGGCAACCACAAAGTCGTCCCAGATCCTGTCCCGTCCTTCCTTGTCGGCGTGTGATGATCCGAAGAGGGCATCATAATGCCCCAGGACAAGCTCCACCAGGACACCAACTTCCTTCTGATTGAAGCTGGTGGCCCTCTGCCTCCCTGGCTGGGGGTCGCCAGTGGTCTCAGATGGTGTTTGCCCCGACATGGCGACCCCCGAGGCAGGCGTGGGTGGGCAACTGGGTCCTGGGGCTGGGCTGTGGAGCAATGGTATCCCAGTCGGGAGTCTTCTGTTCCAGCAGGGGTGGACACAGCAACTGGACCCCTGCAGATGGCTGATGTGCAGGCACCAAATGGCAGGGCACGAGGGCAGCAGGCAGTCAGGCAGCAGCAGATGGCAGATGGGAGCGTGCTCGGGGCTCTGGGGGGCAGTGATTTGGCCTTTTGGGCAGGAGCGTGGTCTTCCGTGTATTTTTGCATAGCCAGCTTGATACAGAGTGATTTGGCACGTGAAAAAATTGCACGTCAGCGTGTAATTCGAGGAAAGGCCCTTCATTGGACCAAAGGCCCTTCAAGCGTAAGCGCCTCTGTGACGTGACGCGCGCGGGCGTGCACGGGCGTTTCAGCGCATGTGAAAAACTGCACGTCCGCGTGGGAATGCATGTAATCCGAGGAAAGGGCCCATGCGCGTAAGTGACGTGATGCGCACGGGCGTTTCCCTCAGCACGGGTTAAAGGTGAGCGGGGGTAGCAGTTCGCTGTACGTGCCTTTCGTGGAGACCGACGTGTGTTGCTGCTTCCTGTTGTTTCGTGCGCCATCACAACTTCACAGCTATCAAGGACGTATCTCTTCTTTTGGCGGGGGTATTGGCTATGCGTGTTTTTCTGCATCGCGCTAGTCAGACGGTGAGTCGCACACGCTATTTTTCCCACTGCGGGTGCCCCTGTGTATCGCACCCATTTTCGAGGTCATAGTAGCCTGCGTGTCCCACGCGTACGCGTTATTCGTGTTACTGGGTGCCACCGCGTACTGCGGGAGGTTGATTCCACGCACGTAGGCTGCAGGGTTGCGTGCACGGTTTTACTGCAGTTTTGGGGTGCCTGAGCGTTGCGTGACCCGTCACTACATCACCAGGGTCACATACAGCCTTGCAGGTGCAGGGGGGCTGTTAACATCTTGCTTCCCACCCCCTTCACCCCAATTGCCCAGGTCAATTGTGGTGTACACCTCCCATTGGCACTACTCCATCTGTGCCAGCACTACTACATCTGTGCCATGGTTGGGAGTACTCCTCATGGCGGGCATGGTCGGGGACGTGGCCGTGGTGACCAGGGAGTAGGGGGAATCCAGGGTGTCCAGGGCGGCCACAGAGGGGGAAGAGGCAGGGGTGCGCCACTTGAGCACAATGTTGTGCCATGTGTTGGTGCAGTCATGCCACCACCCCCTGTGGTTCGGGGGGATGCAGCTTCTGCATCTGGCACTGGCGCCCGTGTGACCCGGCAGTCCGTTCCATCGACTGCAATGGGCCCAAGGGTAGTGGTAGCTGCAGGTGCAGCTGTGGACACCGCCACCCAGGCTCAGGGTCTGCCAGCGCAGACTGCGTTGGCACTTGAGGAGCCCTTGATAGATTTCCAACAGGCCAGGAGGGAAACCATAGGGGCACAAAGGGCTGCTCTGACCAAGACACGTGTCCCTGGGGCAGTTATGTCATCTGCTGCCCCGAACAGCCGGGTGTTGGCAAGTGCAGGGGCAGATGCACCCAACAACACCCCGGTTGTGAGTCTGCCAACCAGGACCGTTGCGGTCAATGACCCTGCCACAGCGGATGTTGCTGCGCAGGGTCCATTAGAGGGCACCCAGATGCCACTGACACAAGTCAGGCCTTTGGTCATCCCTCCACCTGCCACTCCCTTGGCTCAATCCACCGAACCCACTGGCCATACTGGTCAGGGCGGCATTAGCCAGCCAGGGTCTGCGCCACAGTCCAAGAGGAGGAAGGTTGCACCTGCAGCACAGGCTGGGACCCCACACACAGCCACGACCTCCTGCACATCGAGGAAGAAGCCTTTCTGCAAGCAGGAACTGGACTTCCTCGTGGACTACGTGCGGGGCCACAGCCGTGACATGGTAGTGGGTGCCAATAGTCAGACTACGGCTGCCCACCGTGACACCCACTGGAAGCATGTTGCGGAACATATCAGTTCATTCGGCCATGAGGTGCGCACGGCGCAAGAGTGCAAAAAGCGTTGGAATGACCTCAAACGCTGCGCTAAGGCTAAGCTGCCTCAAATTACAACTTGACTCTGGTGACTTGCGGTGGGCCTGCACCAGAGGAGGAAGAGCTCACTCCTCATGAGTCACTTGTTGTGGAGTTCATACCACCTGAATTGGTCGAAGGAGTGGGAGAAATGCTGGACTTTGATGCCCAGTCCAGTGAGTTTTGATGCGTGTTTGTTGAGGACGTGTGCGTTTTACTTGTGGGATGTGTTGTGCATGATTGCCACTACATGTGACGTGTACATGGTTCTGATGTGTAAGTAATGCAATGCTTCCGTGATGCATGTCTGCTCTGCTGGATGCTGGACATGTGGAGCAGACGGGGACTGTCCGCATCACCACTATTGCACCCTACTCACATGCTGGTTACAAATATACCCCTCCGGTCCATGCTCCAGCTCACTGGCCCTTCTGCATGTGGCTTGGGGTGACCTTCCTCTCAGCCCAGGCACAATGGCATTGCATGACTGACGTGCATGTGTCCTCTGCCTGCATGCGGGTACTCCATGTAGGCATGCTCCCTTGCCCCTCCTCCGCCACTCTGCACCCCAGTTCCACCTTTGCACTGGTCTGCTTCAATCTTGCCATTGTGTACTTTCCTGATCATGCGTCCTGTGTACATGCTAACTTCCAGCGTACAATCTGCCAGACATATGCTGTGTGGTACAGCCTTAGTACTTGATGCAGGGTATCTCACTTGTACTGTGCATAGGTCAGATGTCCCGCAGGGACATGAGTGCCCATTCATGCTCCTTGACTGGATGATCACTGTAATACAAGTCCTGGGTGACATACATTGCATGGCCTCTCATCAGCCTTCCCATGTCAACTGTGACTCAGTACTGCGTTGCACACATTTTTAGGGTCTGACAATCTGTGTGGGTCACAGGCCTCAGCCTGTTTAATGGACAATGACTCTGTCCGACTGTTGTAGTGTCTTCTTCACACGTGGGCGGCCTACAGAGTTTTCATCATGTGTCCTGCTTACTGTCCCATCATCATTTGCAGTGTTGTCACTTGAATCACATTAAGCTGTTGATGCCAGTCAACACTGCCTGTCAATACACAGGTCTATGGTCAGCCTTTTGATACCATGCTAGGCATCCCTGCGTTTGTACTTGGGTGGAGGGGTGCTTTGCTTGTAGATATGCTACCCATTGAATGCACACTGCACGTGATGCCTGAATTTGACCTTGCACTGCCTTCACATTTCCTGACACACACCATGGAGTCCTTGTACATGTAGGTAGTGAGTGACATACACATTTCCTGCACTGCATAGACCCACTTCTATGCAAACTGCCACCTTTCAACAGGTCTGATCACAGAAGCAATTCAAAGTTGACCCAGTATGCATGCCAGGTTCTATGTTGTGTGTCACATATCTGCCTGATGTGTTTGTTGTCGGTGTGTGTGTGTGTGTTGTGTGCTTCTGATATGTGTAGTGACCTTTTTTCTCTCTATTTTTCAGGTGATGACGCAATGGAGGCGGAGGATGGTGTTGTCATGCCAGACACAGGGTTGTTACCACTACATCAACCCAGCACAAGTGGGGGTCGTGGGGTGGTAGGCCACAAAAACCCCCAAGTGCTACAGTCCATCTTGTCTCTGGCTGCCTATGAGTCCAGCCCTGATGACGACTCTGACATCCATGTCGAGATGGATGAGCATCAAGTCCATGTGTCAGGGGTGAGTGATTCTGATGTGGACACTCCTCTGTCCGCGACACCTGCACTGAGGGATCAGACAGTCTTGATTCCTCCGCCCCTGGTGGATCGGGATGCAGGGTCACCCTCCACACCAGTCACTGATGTGCCTGGGACATCACGTCGACGGGGGCATGTAGTCGTGCAGCCGCGGGCGGTGCCAACACAGCGAGGACACCCAGTCCTTGGGTCCCGCAGGGGTCAAGCCCAACAACGCGGTCGCCCCACGCAACCGCAGTATACTGAGTGGGAGCAAGACATGACTGCCAATTCAGAACGGCAGGGGGCAGCAATGGAGAACATCACTGAGAGCATGGAGCGTGTGGCCCGATCTGTGCTCCCCCCTGCTAGGCAGGTGCTTCTCCAGCAGCAGGCGGCGCGGTCCACGGCCCGCTCGCTCAGGCTGGGCATGGCAGCCTCAGACAGGGCACGCCAGGCTGAAATGTCGTCTCTGTGTAAAGCAATTGCTGCTCACGCAGAGGCACACATGGATGCCCTGAGGGAGGAGTATGCTTCCCTCAAATCCACTCTGGGTGTCCTGATGATGTCTCAGAGGCAGCGGGCAGAGGAGAGGTTTGCACAGCTTGAGCGTACCATCTCGGCTGAGCTACAGGCTCGCCGGGAGGTGCAGCGGTTGTCCAGCCAGGCCTTGCAGGAGGAACTCCGTGTTACACGTGCTACCTTGCAAGAGGAAGCACGTGTATCACGTGAGGTTCTGCATGCAGACCTACGTCACATCGCCACACAGAACCAGTCTCACCCGTCCGGCAGACTTGCTGCCGTCGAGGGGCAAGCTGCGGCTAGACGTGGCTAGGCTACTGTGCCACGTCCTCCTTTCCAGGATGAGCCAGACTCGGACGACCATCTATCTCCCACATAGGTCGGGCTGTGCAGGCGTTGAGCCCATGGAGGTTTTTTTTTTGGCTCAGCATCATCGCATGTGGGTGTTGAGCAGCACCCTGTACCTCCCCCCTCCTGGGTGCCTCCTCTCCCCCCCCGGGTCGTATGTGGCCATTTTAGATTTTTCTTTTAGTTTAGTTAGTTAAGTTTCTGTTTGATAGTTAGTTTAATTAGGTAATGTAGGTTTTTCATAGTTAGTGTAATTAGTTAATATAGTTTAAAATTGCTTGTCCATTGTGCTTTCATGTGACGGTGCGGTGCTTTGTGGCTTTTGAAAGCATCCACTGTCTGTTCCAGCTGGGCCTTTCAGGCTTGTCTTGTGTATGTGTTTGCTGCTTGGGGTCCTTGACTCACATATGCCACTCCTGCCTCCCTTATCCATGGGCTCGCAAGGATGATTCGGTGTAACAGCCTATTACACAAGGGCTTTGGACTGTCATATCTGTGGCATTTCTGGTGCTGTGTAACTTGTGTTAACACCCCTAGTAGGGATGATTGCGGTGTTATTGACCACTGTTCTGCTTTTGCTAGATGGGGTGTTTCATGATTAATGTGTACATTCATTGCTATGCATTGTGTAGTATGTTTCTTATCTTTACTGTACACATGCTTGTTGCAATTCATGCCGTAGATAGTGTGTTCCACACTTTGGATGTGAAAGACGGACTGATGGTGTGATTTTTGATGTACGTCTCTGACATGGTCCAGTAATGAGATGCCTGAAGAGACACACACAGATAACTTTAAAGCATTAATCATGTGTTTCATGCCCTTTCTGTAGGGGGATGAGCCTCCAGACCACCTTTGCCAGCAGACATGGCCCATTGGACGTCTGGATTCTGGACACGTTTGTTAGTGCCCACATGCACATGTGTGCGCAAGCAGAGGCACAGGGATTGCAGACATACATCCTAGAACTGCTGACGTGTTCCAAGGAACTCCAGGCAAGGTGAGCAGCACAGGGGGGCCACAACACAGCAAAGCTTCCACCAGGCCAGTTGCACATGCAGGCTTAGTAGCAGCACTGAGGGTGAACTTGGACGAATATTGGTGTTGAAGCACACAATACAGCTCAGATGTGTTGGTGGACTGATGGCTGTTGATTGTAAGGTTGTCTGGGGCACCTGCAGGGGCAGTGGCACATACCCTCCGGTACACCACGGTCCATTGAGGCACTTGTATCATCCATGTAGCCTTGTGAGACATGGAAAGGAACAGCTCACAGGGACATACAGCAAGGGACATACTCGGGTGCAGTGCATTTAATTTCCATGTACATTTTGATACATGCACTGCCTACTTTGTTTCGGTCATGGTGGAACACGACTTGTTCTGAAGTCATGCCTTGCTATATGGGTCTGTCTGCTTACCCAGGGAACATTGCATGTTGTGTGAATTGTGACACATTGGTGTTCCATTTGCCACGCACCCACCAGCGGCTGACTTACTGCATTGACTGTGTATGACCCATCACAGGGGTAATGTTACATATGGGTATGAAGCATCCACACCAGATTGTCTGTTTGTAGAGTAGTTTGTTGCTATGGGGCATATTTGGTGGTGTGTTTTTGTGTTATGGGCACGCACAGATTATTAACTGTGGCTCTCTTTGCAGCCTTGAAGTGCTCCTGTAACCGGACCTTAGAGTGCACAGGCAGGAGGCCAGCACTCAAAACCAGAGCTAAGTGTTGCTTTTCTTTCAAACTGCTCTGCATAGGCTTGCTGGGGGGTGCACTAATGCATGGATGAATGTGTAATTCAATTTGGTATGTTTTTTTTTCCCTAATCACCCGGAGTCCTATCCAATTCTAAACCCTGTACCCTCTACCCGGTGTTCCTGCTTCCCGTACCTATCCAACCAACATTCCCTAACCCTCTTTCCCCGCTGGGGTTGCAGATGCCTGTGTAAGCCCCAAGCTTGCAGGCGCCAAAACCCTAGAGGGGGTGGTTGGTTCATGCCACTCCTAAGCCTGGACTCCGGAAGGCCCTGACAATGATGTACAAGTTTGTTAGGATTGTGCATGTGTTCATGCAGGTAGTACATTTTCGTGCATTCCCTACTTTCACGTGTCATTCCTCCTCCCCTCTCCTGCCACTCATTCCAGTTATCCAGTGTGCCAACGCCTGTCCCAACTGCATATCCCTGACCCTCCTTCCCCACCAGGGTCTCAGAGGCCTGTGTGAGTTTGACCTTGCAGGCACCCGGGCCACGGTGGGGGTGGTTGGTTCGTGCCACTCCTGCGCCTGTACACGGGAGCTGTGACAGTACACATCCGTTCGTGGTGCATCATTCTATGTTATGTACCACACATGGTTCACATCCTGTTGTGACATTGTTTTACTGTGCTACCTTGGTTGTTACATCATTGTGGTAGTACTTGGCCTTTGTGAGGTACTGCTACTTCAAGTCATCTACTGGAGGCTGTTCTGGTTCGTTTTTCTGCCTTGGATTTTGTGTTTTTGCAAATGAAGGTGGACTCTGAGGGTGCAGGCACCATTTTACACACAAGGTGGTAGAGGGTGATGAAGGGGAAGGGTGATCCTGTGGCCAGGTGAAATTGAGGGTTGAAGGCTCCATGACCCAGGTGCAGTTGTTCAGTGGGTCATGGTGATTTGTGAGGGAGGGGGGGTGTTTTGTTGTTGATAGTTGCCTTGCCCTGCAGTGTGATGGGAACCCTGACATTGTAATTGTGGTATCCTATGTACATGATGTGTTCTGTTGATCAATGCCTGTTCATGTGTTGTGTTTACCTTTCAGGTGTGAGGGGATAGTTGTGGTTTGACATGCTGGGGTGTACACATGTTGAATGTTCACATGTGATGTGTAGAGGACACTGATGGTCACTTGATTGCACATGCATATGTTGAGTGCATGTCCTTACTGACCCACACACTCGCACTATGATGCACTACATGTACAACCACCCTTGTATATCCACGTGTACACTCTGTTTGCCTTCTGGTGCCCACTGTGTCCCTGCAGCACATGTTCTGTGACCAATTATGGATCCTGTACATGCCTAATTTGCTTTTTGATGTGGTTTGTCGCTTAGATGTGATGCACAGGGTGTGCATCACACACAATAGCTGTTCACTGTGCTGTGCGCTGAGCAGTGTGTTGCAGGGGTTGGACACAGCACGCAGAAGCTGCAGTGTTGATTTTGCAATGCACAATGTGCATGTAGACAGGCATTCATTGTTATGTTACGGCTACAACTTTTGTAATGCATTTGGTAATGACTTATTTTGGGTGGGAGGTTGTTGGTCAGTCATTTCATCTGATTCCTTGTCAGGCATCATTGTCTGATGCCAATGTACATTTTTAACATGGCAATGTGTACCTTATTGGTACTGTGTTGGTGTATGGCTATTGCTTGCCATCTCATGTTGTTGTTTGGGAGGGTTTGAGTGACATAACAGTGATGGTCATGGCCTGTTTTGCATGTGTGTGTGATTCACTCCTTGCATGTCAGGGTCAGCCGCTTCTCGAAGCAACGAGCTGGGGGTAGATCTCTCTCCGCGGCAGGGGCCTCCCTCTGGAACAGCCTTCCTGCCTCCCTGGAACTTGAGGAGAACCATCTCCGGTTCTGGAAGCACCTCAAAACCTTCCTCTTTGCTTCTGCTTTCTCTCTCCCTCTCCCTTGCTAAATTCTTCACTGAAACTGCACTGAATCTGTAACTGCGTGTTCACTCACCTCCCTTTTTGTAATATTTAGGCTAATCACTCTTTCCAGCAATGGGCCATGTTAGGGAGAATTCTCAAAAATGTGCCAATTCCCTTCACCTTAGAGACCCCCAGCAACTTTGCTGGATTTTGAGGGCTTGATTTTTTTTACCTGGAGAAAGTGTGACCCTTTTCCCCACTCCCTCATGTGTTTTGCAATGTGTTTTACTCTTGTGTTTTCTTTGGTTATGGAATTATAGACAACTCCATAGGCATCATCTTTTCATGTGTGTCACAGAGCACCCTCAGTGCAGTGGCACAGGGAAATCTTTTCAGGCTTTCCCAAGGTTCAAATACCTTCTCTGCGATAAACTACTGTTTCCCAGAGAAAGTAAAGTGAAGTTGACTTTACTAGACTTTTCAAATTCCTAGACCCAGCACACCCTATCTCACTATAGAGTGCTGGAGGGGTTACTTAGTATCCCCTGTGTCGAGATGCTCATGTAGCAGTCAAATGCTACCCTTTCCTCTCGAAATGGCTGGTGGCAATGGTTTTACAACAAACTACCATGATTTTTCCTGGCTGCGAACACCGGTAGCGTTAAATTGCAGGAGCCATGTTTTTCAAGATGGCGTCTGAGCCCCCTTTGTTTAAACAGGTCCCGGTCTTCTTTTTTTCGCCATTTCTTTATACAAAGGTCCTTCTAGAGTTTTGTTCATTCACCTTTGGTGGGCTTCAGGACTGAAGACCACCTCTGGCGCCCGAGTGTCTGGGGTGGGCAGGAAGTGAGGGAGGTGCCCAAAACTCCCTGTGCTTAGTCTCCTAGGAGACCCAAATGCACTCTGGTATGAATGGCTGGCTGACTGTCCGGCAAGGACATCCACCCTGCTGGGTGAGTGACAGCTAGGCTGGAATGAATGGGAGAGAACTGAATAAAAGGTGAGTCTCTTGGCTTGGAAGGAAGAGTCGACCACTGAAACGAAAGAACCGAAGACGAGCTTGAAGAGGACGGCTGCTGCAACTCCTGGACCGTTGGTTTGCCCGGTGAAGCCCTGCTGCAGGTTCGAATCGCTAAGTTCATCTCGACAGAGAAGTCCTGCAAGGATGACTTCTCCCTTTGAGTTGGTGGGACCAATCAACTCGACACTAAGCCACCTGGATACCATTCTCGGAGCTGGTTGTATTTTCCTCAGAGTGCTGCAGAAAACCGAATAACCAGGGAGAGGGACACCAGTTTGTGTGCTTTACTACAGCTACTGGAATCGAAAAATTGCCATTTGCCAGCTTTTTGACCAGTCCCCGTGCAGTGCAGGAGTCCCCCGACGTCCTCTCTCTTGTCCCCATGACTGAGGCTCAGGAACAGCGAGATCTGCAGGAACTGCCAGGAACAGAAGTCTTCAGCTGCATCTTTTTTTTCATTTAAAGGTACTGTGAAATGAGACTGAGAGTACTTACCTCTCATGGTAAAAGTGCTTGAAACTTTTGCAACTAGCAGGCCTTATCAGCCTGTGATCCACCATATAATTCTTCTCGTTACAAACTACTTCTGAGAACTTCTACAGAGACTTTACCGTTTACCTTCCAGAACCGTTTTATCCTATCCAAGACTTTAAGCCCATTGACTTTGGCCTAGCCTATTGAATTGAATTTACTCTTCTGGTGAACTCAAAGTATCTGCACTGTCTAAGAAACTTGTAATTCTTTTATGTTCTGAACCTATTCCTTTTTGCTGCTCTTTCAAAGTATTCTGAACGCCATTTTGCTCCTCCTTCAAAGTAGTCTGAATGCCTCAGAAACTTAAAGAGTATAGTACTGAAGTATATTTGTGTATGATATTTAACTGCCTCCTTCTAGTGAATGATTTATAACTGACTGTGGAATGAATATTTTTATTTATTTATTTATTTATTTATTTATTTATATTTATATAGCGCGCAAGCAGCCCAGGGGCATTGAGGTGCTGTTACTTGCAATAACTTAGTTACATGGTACAGGCATGATAGCGATTGTTGACACATTATGAATACTACAAGACATCATACTGTTGTTACAGATATTGCATTTGGTCGTATATTACAACATATATGATAAGTATTCGTGTTGATGTGTCGGGCCTTATGTGAAGAGGGTCGTTTTCAGAGTTTTGCGGAAGGTGGTGAGGGAGGCCTCTCCACGGATAGTGGGAGGTAGGGCATTCCAGTGAGTGGGCGTGAGATAGGGGAAGCTGGATCAGCCCGCTTTTACTCTTTTTACTAGTGGCACAGAGAGCATGTTGGTGTACGGTGATCTGGTTGGCCTGGTAGCGGAGACGGGGTGGATCCTTTGAGAGAGGTATGCTGGAGCAGTGAAGTGAATGCACTTGTGGGTCAGTGTTAGGGCTTTGAATACGATCCTTTCCTTTATAGGGAGCCAGTGGGCTAGTTTTCTGGCTTCAGAGATGTGTTCTCTTTTAGCAATGCCTTGGGCTGCCCGGAGAGCATTGTTCTGTATTACTTGTAGTCACTCTAAGTTTTTCTTGGAGGTTCCTAGAAAGAGTACGTTGCAGTAGTCTAGAGCCGGTGATGGCTCTGGCTATGTTGGTGCCGTTCTCTTTGGAGAGAAAGGGTCTGATTAATACGTGTAAGTGTAAGGTTTAACCAAGAAACCTTGCGTGTGAGAGTTTATCTGAACACCTATGATTGTAGACCTCTGTGTAACATCATTACAGCTCACATTCCCTCTTGAGATAAGCCTGGCTGCTCAGCTCTTCTACCAAAAACTGTGTAGTACAGACCTATACCAAAGGTTGGTTTTGCTTACACCTGTAGTCATAGTTGTGTGTAGTGGTCCCAAAGCGTACCGCATACCAACTCTGCCTAACAGGCCATATCCGCAGAAGTAATCAAGGGTAGCCACCTTTTTACCCAAAAACCATGTGGGCCTAGCCAGGATATCCCCTTGTGTTCTAGTGTTGAGCGTTCCCAATTTCCACTCTCTAAGGAAACCAAGCTACTTTATCCCCCTCTTGTTTGCATCTTTTAACATTTTATACTCCGACGCAACAGACCCACCATTATTCGAGGAACAAAACTCACCACATCTGGCATTTAGGTCCCTAATCAATATGATTAGATCTTTTGAATGGGGGTTTTTGTCCAATTTGTTAACAATGCATCAATGTATAAGCAAACATTTTCAGTTGACTTTCCCCCAGGTGGGTCGTACACATTGATTATCAATGAGCGGGTTCCCTTTGCCCACCTTTTCCATGTGATTTCCACTGCCAATACATTCCCCTCCTCCGCAATACGTGTCACCAGGGTCGAATTTAACTCCTGACTCACCCCTATCATTAACCCACCAAACGGGCGACCTTTAGTGCTCTTTTTAGCCATACACTGGTACACCACAAAGCCATCCAACATAAATGGAACAGTTAGCCAGGTCTCCTGTAAATAAAACACAGAATAGTAACCTAAGAAGACTAAAGAGGGGCCATCTTGCAGAAAATGAGAATGACCCCTCGTATTCCATGTGACACACTTAAAATTAAAATTTCCGGGGCCATCGTGAATAGCGGGTAAATTTGTTAACCATCTCCATCCGCCTCATTCTCTAAACTGCTCAATGCAGATTTTTGTTTAATGGGTGCTCGAGTGACAGGTTTCACAGAGTGAGAACAATGTTCACAGCACGTTCCTGTCTCAGCGTTCTCTGGTTCCCTGTCAAGTTCATAAACCATAAACTCTAGTGATTCCTTTTGTGCTCTAATAAGGGCTGCAGTCACAGGGAGATGGCAATGTATTCATGTCATTCCTCCTGATAAGAATTTTATGTGTTCGATAGATTCAAAATCCATAGAGGTAAGTATATGTAATGCAAGAATTTTAGCAAATGACTTCAAAAGTTCAGCTCTATTTACATGGCCTTTTGTGCGACGAGAGTCCTTATTACGTATTGTCAATTTGCATATGTCCAACGGGGGCAGGACCTCTGCCCTTAATTTTATGACCGCTTTTATAGGCACCCTACTATCAGTGCCCAGTGCTGACCGGGCTAAGGTCAAAACCCCTGTTTTGCCATGATCTTGGGAGTTTTCAGAAATATTGTTAGGTGAGGGCAGAGCATTTTTATCTCCACCTGAGGCAACAATCTCAGAAGCTGTGGCTTCATCATGGTTCAGTAGCCAGCTAGTCAATGTGCCTGCAGCCTGCCGCTGTTGTTTCTTTCTTTGGGTTGCCTTTATCTTATTTTTCCTGCCCTTCTGTTTATTATTAGGCGGGGTTGACGACATTGTGGAGTTTAATGGGAGGATACCAATCCCACTCAATGTAGGCAAATTTATAACCATCACTTTCTTCTTTGACTTCGCTTTCTTCCTGTTAAGTTTGTGCGTCGGGTATGACAGCGGGGATTGAGGGATATCTACCTCATGTACAACCTGGACTGTACTGCCAAGGTCCATACAGTCAATCGAGGTGCTATCACGTACACCCTCCTGGAGTTCATTCCCATTTACCCCAGAACGGTTGACCGAGCGGCCAGATATTAACAGGGATTGAAGTTCATGCAGTTGGTTGCCCTATTTTTTTACTTCTTCATCAATACGGCTGCTTAGTTTCAATATAATTTTGATAGCAAAATGTAAAACATCTCTTGAGACCACCAGCACGCCTGAATGCCCCGACTGTTCATTAATGGAGACTTTAGGAGGCTCAGTATGCTCAGTAATACTACCCTCAGTCGGGAATTCCAAATTTTGGGCTGGCAATAAAGATAATAGCTACGGTGATGATGCCAGTTGCTGTCGCGTAGTTCCCGTTATAGGAATACTATGTCTAGGGCTAAGGCTAGATCTGATTTTTGCCTGGTCTTCCTCTCTATCGCCCATCAGCGGGGACTGCAGCTCGACTGCCACAGGATCTGTTAGGGGCCTGGCCGAATTGCCTAGTGACAGGCATAGTTTTAGAAGTGAATTATCATCTATATCACCAAATGAGATATCAAGATAATTTGCCTGGTTTACAGCAGGTGGACCACCTCCAGCGGGTTTGATATTTTATTCCCCAAAATGTTTTGCATCCCATGATTCTTTGGGGTGATGGATTTAGTAGGTTTAAAAAATTCAGTGATTTGCCCAGGCACAATCTGTGGTATTTGTGGAGGCCCACAAGTGTTTTTTTCATTACCTCTATTACCCGGTTGCTAATCTCTGCCAGAGTCCTGAGACGCCCAGTTTCCGGCTCTACGATAACCAATGGATTTGCCATATGGTTTAGCATTACCCACATTTTAGTTCTTCGTTTTGCATGCTATTTTGCCCGGCATTTCAGTTTGTAGCAAAACTTATACACCAGTAAAAACGTTCAGCAGATAAGTGCCTTGTACGGAGTCCCCTGCCGATCTTCAGCCTGCAGGGATTTTCAGCCTTGCAACTTCCAAGGTGCAGTGCTGATCCAAAATACACTGATGCCGACGTCACCTGCGCTCACACTTCTCCTATGTAAATGTATTATTTTTCTTCCTGATTCTCTCTCATTGACGGGCTCACAGGCCACCGACAACCCGACACCAGACACTCTACCTCACTCCTGCCGCGCTGTGGTCCCTGTTTTAACAGCAGTGCAGGAGATTGCAGGGTAGATCAGGAGAGCTCAGAGCCAGAGAGCCAGGGATCCAGGAAGTGAAGAGCAATCAAGCACCAAATCACCATCCAAAAATGAACACGATCAAGGCAGTATTCTGTGAGGAGCTATCTGGGTATTTCACAGAGCACACCAGACACTCTACCTCACTCCTGCAGATTTGACTAAATAAACAGTATGCTGCTGCTAAAAAAAAGAAAGAAAAAAAAACGAAAGCGCTATAAATAAATAAAATGAATGAAGGCTGTGCTTCACCCCACAGCACAGGCGAGGAAGGATGGTCAATGCTTTCTTGTTTCTCCTTTCTCTTTCTCTTTTCCGTAGTTCCACGCAGGTCCTGATACTCAAAAGAACGCTGACAGCCAACTGTGCCGCGGCCCACCGCAGCTCACCTTTCGCTAGGCTCCGGCTCTCGGCACTCACAAGGAAAGGGCAAGGAAAGGATCAGGCAACGGTAGGACGTCAAGACGCACTTCGAATCAGGATCAGAGAACAACTACAAGTCACTCGGATCCTCCGATACTCAGTCTGGCATTACTTTATTCAAGAAACTCTGTTGTGCCCCCCAAGGATCATACTTTCTGAACTGTTAGTACAGGATGTGTAGGGGGACACACTTTATTTTAAGAACTATTCTGTGATGCCTTCACTCAGTATCGCAGCCTATGGCGCAGCAATAAGGCAATGGACACGGAGTATTAACGTGCACTTCTTCTTTATTCAATCTCTCCCTGTAACTCCCCGAGCCCGCCCCCGTTACATCACTTCCCGTCTCCCTGGATCCGTCCTGCCCCTGCGTTGTCCCAGAAACGTCAACGTGACATCTCCCCCCTCTTTAAACAGTTACCAAACTCTTTGCAACTGGCAGTGGTCCTGTGAGCTTCTAGTCCATTTCCTCGATTCATCGGCGAGGTCTGTTCCAAGCCCTCTGTGGACGTACCTGACTTGGCCCCGGCGAGGGCCCGCTCTCCCCGCCTGCATTATCCCTTTCCGGCTCTGACTCCTCCGAGTCCCACTGATCAGCTTGATAAGAGTCATCTGATTCGTTGTCCAGGTGTACCTGTACCCTTCCGCTTAGCCGCCTGGCTCCGCTGAAGTTCTTTGAAGTGGGACGAGTTCCTCGTGACGGATCCTTCTGATCCTTGGGCTGTGATCATGGATCCTTTCTTCTGAGTGACAAGCAGAGGTTCCTTGTGAAATGGGGCCGTATGCTTGTGCGTCACTGGTTGTCGGACCGCCACTACGTCCCCTACTCCCATTGATGAGGTCTGTGCTCGCCTGCGAGCGTCTGCATACTCCTTCATTCTAGCTTTGGCTGCTTTGTCCCTTCCCCGCACCTCTTGATCCAGAGTGGGCGGTGGTGTGATGCCTTTCGCTTGTGGTATACGTGTCTGGGTATTTCGTCCAAACATCAGTTCAGTGGGGGTCCTTCCTGTGGTGCTGTGAGAGGTTCCCCGATAGTCTCTCATCAGCTGATTCAACACTTGCTCGTAGGGCTGGCCAGTGAGTCTGGCGATCTGGAGGGCTCTCTTCAGGTTTGCCATAAATCTTTCTATCATCCCATTTGCTTGGGGCCATAATGGAGTGACTTTCCTATGGTGAAATCCAAGATATTCTGCAAATTGGGTGAACTGATGTCCACAGAAAGGGGCCCGTTGTCTGTCTTGAGTACTTTTGGTACCCCGTAGGCCGAGAACATGTGGTCCAAAGCTGGGATGACATGATGTGCTGCGGTTGATGATATGAGCTGCACATCGGGATATCGTGAGTACTCATCCATCACGGCCAAAACGTATTTCCCTCCTTCGATGGGCCCGAAGAAGTCCGCTGCAACAGCCTCCCATATTTTCCGTGGGAGCTCCGACATGATCAGTGGTTCCGGGTGTCGGTTTAGCGTGATGAGGCATCATGTGGGGCATGCTTTCAATGCTGTCTCTACTAGCGTGTCCATGTGGGGAAACCACACCTTTTGTTGCAGCATACGCTTGGTGGACACCATGCCTCTGTGTGTTTTGTGTGCAAGTTCTACGACCTTGGCCCTCATTGCCTCGGGAATTAATGGTTTGCAGTCCTTTAGGAGCATGTGATCTTCTGTCATTGCGAGCACGTCCTTTACTTGTAGTAGTCGTTCCACGTCCTCCTGTACTTTGCCACCTGCAGCTCTCCCCTTTTCTTTTGCCCTTCGCCACTGTCCTGATTCCAGTCCTTCACAGATGATGCGACAGGCTGGGTCGTTTTCTGTTTCTCGGGCGAGTGCTTCCATATTAATGCCCTCCGGTGCAGCCTGGTGAATGAGGTACCATAGGTACCTGTCGGCCACTGATGGTTCTGGTGTGTTTTCCTCCCGTGGCCTCCTGGAAAGAAAATCAGATGGGTTTTCACCTTTCCCTGGTCTGTGGATGATCTCGAAAGCATAGTCCTGAAGTCTCAGACCCCATCAGGCGATTCTCGGGGGCATTTTGGCTTGAGGGTTGCCATATAGGAACAATAAGGCCTGGTGGTCTGTGACAACTTGAAAAGGTTTCCCATACAAAAACAGGTGAAAATGTTTGCATGCCCATACGACGGCGAGTCCTTCCTTCTCCGCCTGTGAGTAAGCGATTTCTGTGGTGGATAGGCTATGGCTGGCATACGCCACTATGTGTTTCCGTGAGGGATCTTTCGGGTCCTTTTGCGCCAGCATGGCTCCTAGGCCAACTGGGCTGGCGTCGACAGTGAGCTCGGTCTTTCTGCTGGGTTCGTAGTATGACATATTCTCTGCTTTCGCCACCCTTTCCCTTATTAGTTCGAAGGCTTTTTGACACTCCGGTGTCCACTCGAATTTTGTGTCTTGGTGCGTTAGCTGTCTGAGTGGTTCGCTGACCGACACAAAGTCCCGGATGTATCGGTTGCAGTAGCTGGCAAGGCCCAAGAAAGACCGAAGTTCTGATACGTTGGATGGAGCCGCCGTATCGTTCAGTGCTGCCACTTTGTGTGGGTCAGGGGTCATTCCTGATTCGGAGAAAATATGTCCAAAGAATTTCAATGTGTTTTTCCGAAACTCGCACTTGTCTCTGTTTAGCGTGAGGTTTGCATCATGCAGGGCCTTGCACACCAACATCAGGGTCTCATCGTGTTTGTTCACGTCAGTTCCAAAGACCAGGATGTCGTCTGAATAATTGAGGCAGTTTGGAATGTGCTTTATTATGTTGTGAACTTCAGCCTGGAATGTTTCTGCTGCCGAGGACACCCCAAAGCTTAGTCTCTTGTATCTAAAGAGACCAACATTTGTGACGAACGTCGTGATGTTTCTACTGTCGGGGTGCAAGACTAGCTGATGATACCCCTTTTGCAGGTCCAGTTTGGAAAACACCTTTGCTCCGCTTAGCAGGTGTATCATATCCGTGATTCTAGGCGCGGGGTGTCTCTCCCTTTTGATGGCCTGATTCGGGCGTCGCATGGCCACGCATAATCTTATGGCCTCAGAGCCTTTCTTCGGAACAGGGACGATCGGTGATACCCATGTGGTGGGTCCTGTGGCCCTTTCAATGATGTCTTGTTCGAGTAGTTTTTGGAGTTCATCCTCCACTTTCTTCGGAATGTTGACTGGAATTCCGCGGTATGGCTGGGCTATAGGGCGAATTGACTCGTCCACGTGAAGCCTTATTTGTCTGTTACAGAGTTTTCCTATCCCTTTGAAGATTTTGGGGTACAGGTTATTTACCATTTCCACCGGCTCTATATATTTGCGGACCATTATGTTATAAAGGATTTGTATTAGGCCCATGTCTGCGGCTGCCTTGAAACTGAGGACGCAACCGCTGTCCGTCTTGGTGGCTAGTACATGGATTGGTACCCTCATTTCGTGCCCTTTGTACCGGCAGAGCCCGTTGAATTGTCCGAGACATTTCAAGGGTGTCTTGGCTCCGTATGCATATATGTTCACGGTTGCTGGGTGTAGCTTGGGTTTGTGTGGAGGGTCGTTGTATACCTTCTCGCTCACCACATTGACAGTGGCTCCTGTGTCTATGAGAAATTCCGTTGGTCTCTCTTGCAGCTTAATGATGAGCGTTGGACTGTGAGCGGTCGCAGTGGGGTTTCCCAATGCGTACACATAGGACTTTCTCTTTTGGTCACTCCCTGATGAGCTGGGGTCAGAGTCTGTGGGGGACTGCTCTACCAGGTATCGCATGTGGCATCGGGATCTGCGTTCCGTTCTTGGGCGCATTGTGAGCCTTCTTCTTTCCCTTCTCCTTTGCCCATCTTCTTCTGATTCTCTGTCTCACTGATCGCCTGTGGGTTGATTTTGGGCATTCGACTGGACTGGGTTATCGAGTTACCCACGGGCGAGAGGTATTTTCCCGGGGTCTGTCTCTGCCTCAATCACGGAATAGTCTGCACACTGCCTTGAAGTGACCCTCTTCGCCGCACGAGGTGCACCGTTGACCTATGGCTGGGCATATTCCTTCATTTGGATACTCGAATCCGCACTTGTAACAGAAGAGTTCTTCGGTTTTCTTCTCTAGTTGCAGTTTGTTGACATTCTCCCCTATGGTGGTGTTGCCAAAACTCTCGACTTGTGAGTCAATGGCTCTCTCAACTCTCGCTAGTGCCAGGTTTTCCTCAAGCGTGCAGGATTTCTGAAGTAGCTTCCGTCGGAAAGTTTGCGACTCGCACCCAGAGATGATTTTTGATCTTAGTGCCTCAGTGTTTGAATAATTTGCAAAGTCACGGGCCCTCATTACGACCCTGGCGGAAAGTGACTGACCGGACCGCCACAGCGTAAATAGCGTTTCCGCCATTGCACGATGGAGCAAAGTGCGGCCCATTCCGACCCATCGGGCACGAGCACCACGCCATGGCGGAAGTGCAAAGTCCGCGATGGCGGAAATGACCCCAAAACGGCCCACACCGCCGCCGTACGGCGCCCTAGGTGCAATACCGCCACCCATCACAGCGGGCACCGCAGAGTGCGCCTACCGGAAAGTACGGTGACCGGAAATATACGGAAACGGAAGTTAAAACATGGGCCCGGAACGGGAAACATCCCGCCGTGCACCCATAAAACCACTAAAACCACACAACCACTAAAATCACTACCCTGAGACACACCCCAACCCGTCATCCACCCTAGCGAAACCAAGAAAAATGGGAAAAGTAGCGAAGAAAGCGTGCGACCGCAAGCGGCAGGTCCACTTCTCCCGTGAGGAACTCACCGTGCTAACAGAGACCCTCCAGGAGAATGCCGCCGCCGTCTTCTCCACGCAAATGACCAGGACGGCACTTGCCAACAAGAAGGCCATATGGGCTCTGGTGGCACAGCGGGTAAGCGCGGTGGGGACCGCACCCCGCAACCCACAGCAATGCAGAAAGCGGTGGGACGACCTGCGGATACGCGTCCGCAGCATACTCTCTGCCAACCGCAACATTGCCACAGCCACCGGGGGAGGTCCTGAATCACCCATCAAGTTGACCCCCTGGGAAGAAATCTGTGCCTCCACCATCGGAATGGAGAGCATAGAGGGAGTCGGAGGGATGGAGAAAGGAGTGCAGACATCAGAAGAATCAGGTAGGTGGCCCAGATAAAACAATGCTAAATCCACAATGTCCAATCATGTGAAGTACCATGTGTCCACATAGTGCAACAGAAACACATGTCCAGGAGAACGTCCACACACATCGCCCTGATAGTGCACCTTAAAACCACAATAAATACATAAATAATTAAAAACCCCTAAAACACCCACCACACGTCCAGCAGGCACACCCTAACTGCAGGCTGCCAAACAACTGCACCCTCACCCCACACACAAATAAAAGCACCTCCAAGGCACCGACCCAAATCACCCTCATGTACCACCCCAATGCATGTGATACAATGCCATTCCAATACCCACAGACCCATTAATAACCCTCGCCCTCCTTTACTCCACCACAGGCTCCGATCCAAACGACGAGCATGAGGACACCCCCACCAGCACACCTGCAAAGAGGGCCAAGACCGACGGCCAAAGACCCTCCACCTCAGCTGCACGCATCAAGACACGGCAGCAGCACAAATCAGGTGGCAGCACAGAGGGGGGAACATCAACAGGCACCCCAGCAGCCAGCATGCCCACACCACCACCACCACAGGTCCCCCCAACGGATGCCACAGAAGGCACTGCCTCTGGTGGCAGCAGCACCATAGGTGACACCCCATTGATGGCAGCATGCTCCGACACAGAAGACGGGGATGTCGAAGTCAGATCCATCCATGACCTGTCCCATTCCCCCTGTCTGTCCCATCCTGTACAACATGAGGATACCACGCAGGGGCACCCACAAGACGACGACTGGCCATCCCCCCCAAGCCCTGTGGCAAGGCAACATGAGGTCAACAGCCCCTCTGTGACACCCCGCAAATGGCCATGGCCCAGCAGAGGCAACAGTCCCTCGACCAGTTAATCGTGCAACAGCAGCAACTGGCCACGCTCCTCAAGGACCATGCCGATGAATGTGGGGGCACTAAGGCAGACATAGAAACATCAACTGAGACACTCAGGGCACAAATGGAGAGTAGCACCGAGAGCCTGAGAGTCCAAATGGAGAGTAGCACCGAGAGCCTGAGAGTCCAAATGGAGAGAAGCACCGAGAGCCTCAGGGGGGAACTGCATGCGACGTCCAAAGACGTATGTGCCGAACTTGCCGCAGTGCGCCGTGTGCTCACTGAGCTCTCACAAACCCTTAGGGACATGCATGGACGTGAGCAGGCAGAGACGTCATCCGTTGCAAGTTCCGTCCAGGGCAGCCCCCAACGTAGATCTGGGAGGAACCTGCGCTCCACAGGCAGGGGTGCCCCTGATACCCGCAGAGGGGGCTTGCAATAGCGACAGCCCACTGACAATGAGCTTCTTTGGACACTGGTGTTCGGGGGGGAGGTAGGAGGGTGGAGGGGGTGTGTTGGGCTCACTTGGGTGGCGGGTCGATAGGGTGTTCTACATGATATCACATATGCCATAAACAGTGCACGATCAACCAATGAGATGTGTGGACAATGATCTTTGTGTACTAGGCCATCATAGGCGTACAGTCCATATTGTGCATGTACCAGACACACACAGTGCCACGAGTCCCGTGTCCATGTATCAGCCACCAGGCGTGAGTGCTAGAAGCATGCATCAATGAGATGCTGACGAATGTCACGGCCCTCCGGTGCCTCGCAGACTCCTTGAGGTGCTGCCACATCCCCACCCTCATCATGACCATCATCAGGTGCTTGCAGTTCAGCGTCAGGGGGCATGGGCACATTTCTACGTACGCACATGTTGTGGAGCATGACACATGCCATGACCATCTTTGCAACCTTCTCATGGCGGTACAGGAGTGCCCCGCCAGACCTGCTGAGGCAGCGGAAACGAGTCTTCAGTAGGCCGAATGCCTGTTCAATGACTACACGGGTACGTGAGTGGGCATGGTTGTAGTCCTCCTCATGCTGGTCCCGTGGGTTCCGGACTGGTGTGAGGAGCCATCTCTTCAGTGGATACCCAGCATCACCTGTATGTGGATGAGAAACGCATGATGTGGAATGCCATTGCTACGTACGCACCCCCCCCCTCCTGGCAGTTCATTGCCGCATCACATACCCCACATCATCATGCATGAAATGAGACTCACCGAGTAGCCAGGATCTGTTCCCTGCGTGTCGCTCCATGTAGCGTGGTATAGTAGAGTTCCTCAAGACCATAGAATCATGGGTTGATCCAGGGAATCTGGCACAACAATGTGTAATGATCCTGTTGGAGTCACACACCATTTGTACATTCAGGGAATGAAATTGTTTTCGGTTGCGGTACTGGGCCTCCATGGCATGTGGAACGACCAATTCCACATGGGTGCAGTCGATGGCACCAATGCAACCCGGTATGCCGGCAAGTGCATGGAATCCCACTTTTGTGTTGGTAATTTCCTGCTCCGAGCGTGGTAGAGAGATGTAGTCGTCTGCGTGCTGCAGGAGGGCATCGAGCACTTGCAATAGTGTCCGTGAGAACAGTGGCTGTGAAATGCCATGCAACTGTCCGACTGTGTGCTGGTAGGTGCCTGTGGCCAGGAAGTGTAGTACAGACACCACCTTCAGTAGGGGTGGGATGGCGGTTGGGCTATCTATCATGCTGACAAGGTCAGCCTGTGTCATGTCCACGATGGCGGCTATGGTGTCCCGGTCCAAACGGTAGAGGGTGTGGATCTGCTCATCAGTGAGGTTGAACGGATGTGCTCGGAGGCGTGGGATTGCGGGCTGCCTGCGTGGTGGTAGTGGCTGTGCTGGCGGCCCTTGCTGGCCCTGCCTTGTCCTCCTCCTCCTCCTGCGTCTCCTCCGTGCGGCCGGTTGTAGTTGGTGTTCGTCTTCTTCTTGGAGTTGGAGCACTTGCAGTGCTATCAGGTCCCCCAGGGCCAACATCGCGAGTCCTGCCGGTAGCATTTCGGAGTGGGTGTGGTTGTGGGAGGAGACTGGGTGTGCAATTTATGTGTTTTCAGGCTGTATGGCCTCCACCTGTGGTGATTCATTCCACCTGTGCAAGCTGCTCTCCCCTTTGGCCGAGCACGTCCCGCACACAACGCTGCAATGTGACGCATGGCATCTTGCTCTTGCATTCATGTATTTGTACCCGATGGCCGTGTAACATTTGTTGATATGTACATTCGGCTATGGTCCCATTGTTTCACATACAATCTTTGCAGTCGCGAACAGACTTGTGATGGGTCAGTGGGACGTAGTACTCGAGTAACGGTGGGCCCTCATGCATCACCGTACCGAGTTGCAACGACGGGCGGGGCGTCCCATTCGTGGGTGAAGGCAGTTGCCATTTTCACACACAGCCGCACTCGATGGATTAATTAGTGATTTCAAACGGCCACAGATGCCTCTTCGACGTGATGTTGCAAATGAGGAATTCGAAGGCCGGCGCTTTCGGTTTTCAGCTAGCGCCGGGGAGATGCCCACAGGTCTGACTGCAAATATAACGTTCTTTTGTTCGATGTCCTTGAGACAGGGGCCATGGCGAGGAAGCAATGATTGATATGAATAGTTTTGGATGCGCAATAGTGACGTGGCCGATGAGGCCGGACGTTCCCAAATACATGTAACTTCACAACACTGGAATTACGGGCTGGGGCACTGTGGATTTTGCAGGCTGCATAACGCACAGACTCAATGGAAAGTTCGAATGTTATGTGAGTAAATATTCAGGCGTTTTTATAACAGGATGAGGGAATGATGAATGGATGCATGGGCAGGTGATTTGATACAGGGTTTGCCATGTACAGGGCTTCTTGGAATCTATCCGCCTCCCCTGCGCTATGTGATGCAGGGCTGCCATAGTGGGACCATCGTCTATCTGGCCTTGTTGAGCCCTCCCTGTCTCGACGCGCCTTCAGACACTTGTGTCCATGCACGTTAACATTCCCATCTGATGGAATCTGTTCTGACAGACGCATGCACAGGTACACTCGTTTGTGATGGTGTTTACACCTCGATATAGATAGTTATGAGTCGCAAGTGGTTTTGGGGTGGTGATGATCCTTTGGAGTGGGCTAGCATGCATATGACTGTGGATTTAGTGTGATCATTGAAGTGAGTTGTTCGAATGTAGTTCTGATGGCCATTCTGTTCTTTTTCTTTTCTTTTGGTTGACAGGTATCTCCTCCCCTTTTGCCACTGCCATCTGTATGCCACTCCTGCAGATGGCGTTTACTCCCGACACCTGCTGCTTCGTGTTAATCAGTGGAGCAGCATTACGATCTTATGGGACGATCGACAATGGGCCACATGCCCTTACGCAGTACTAGTGGCTCGGAGCAACATTTCGGCCTTTCAGCTGGACTAGTGCCTCCCCATTGGGACGGCCCTGCGGGTCTGTGCGCTTCCATGTTGCCTTTTCGTACGTGAATGTGGCTCTGTGTACCATGATGGAACAGGGCGTCACACAAGTAGTAGCTGGTCATTCCTTGCGGATGCAGCCCACAATGGTGATATGTGTTTTGGAGTTCATGGACTAATGGCTGTATGGGCTTGGTGATTTAGTTGTGCATTAAATTTCTATTCTGATATGGGCCGTGTAGCGTTCTTCTTTGCGAGTGATGTGGCATATTCCTATTTGGGGAGCGATGTATTGTGAGGAGATCTGCATTGGGTTCCAGCTTCGGAGTTTAGTCGCGTGGTACTGTGCTGGGCGCGTTTGCCTACGGAGCCCAGTGAGGTCAGGGATGGGGGCTGCCAATGTGACTGTTTGCATGTTGTCATGCTCAGGGGCGGGGGAATGGGTTTTGTGTAACAGATGCCGGTCAGCCAGGTGGACTGGTGGCATGTTGTGATTTTCGGAATATTGCTGGTCACAGGTGCCTGTGTTTGCGTGCGTTTCGGGGGGGGGGGGGACTGTGGTCATGTCCATTGGAATGGCTTCTGTATTCGTGCCATCTGTGCCCTGCAGCTCCCATTGGCCCCTGTTGTGTTTCTTTTGTTCGTTGGCATGCATGGGTGACTTGTACATTTCACTGGTTGCATTGTGACTTCGTTGCACCTACGGGGAGTTGTACTTTGTGGGCAGGGAGCGGTGTACAGGCACTCAGTGGGGCCGTTTACGGTTGATTCGCGATGCCGTACTTCTCACCATGGCGGATTGGTGCTTTCCGCCATGCTTGATGGCGTTAGGTACATGTCCGCTAGGGTCGGAATTCGCGTACCCTTGCGCCATGGTGGTATTTACGGTTTGGCATGGCGCGCGCGCGCGTACTTGGTGCAGTTAGCGTTGGCGTTCACTACGGTGTCGCTAATGGCTTCGTACTTTGCGGTGACGGGTCATAGTCGCACCGAGCGGTATTCGATGGCGGTATTGCATTTCCGCCATCGTTTTTCGGATTCCGCCAGGGTCGTAATGAGGGCCACAGTGTTTTAGTTTGGTGCGTAATCGCATCACATAGGCTTCCATGGACACCCCTGGGGCCTGTTTGGTACTGTGAAATAAATGTCTTTCATAGTCTACATTAGTATGGGGTGCGAAGTATGCAGCTAGCGCTTCCATGTGGTCTTTGATCGAGTCTATGGAATCATGGGGCATCTCATCGATTATGTCTTGGGTCGCCGATCGTACTGCTAGTTTTAGGAGACATACCTGTCTTGCGTCAGCGACTGGTCCTGTGGCTCCCATGTACAGGTCGAAATCCCTGATCCACTTGGTCCACCGGGGGCCCATGTTGCTCGTGTGAGTTACATCAAATGCTCCCGGCATTTGGGCTGCCAGGGTGTCCGGCAGTTGATAGGGTATATGGTCTTGTGCGGGTGCCCCAGGGGCTGGGGGCGTGTTCCCTTGTGCTTGCCCTCCTTGGCCGTCATCTTGCCCTGACATGGTGACAGTAGGATGCTTACTTCTGGGGATGCCACAAGCCTTGCTCCGTGGATATGCGGTCTGTCCGTGGGAACATTTCTCCTGCCTTCCTTCTGGGGCGTGGTCCTGTCCTCTGTTGGAGTTGGATGGCCGCCACACGTGGCACGAGCACCATCAAGAGAGCAGAATTGCCTTGGTTCCTCCTGGGGCCCTTTTGGTGCTGGGCACTGTGCTCTGTGGCCTTCTGCTGCTGCTTGCCGGGTTTCCTGCCTGAGCTCACGTGCCTGTCATGTCCTTCGTGAGCCTGCTGGGCCGACGCTTCCTCCCGCGTGGAACACGAGGGCCTCAATTTACAGCCGACCACTGTGCGAGGTTGCTTCTCCTCGGCGTCGTGTGGTGGGGCCTCGCTTGAGGCACTGATGCGCGTCCTCCTGTGCGCGATCACCGCCGCGGCTCGGGCCGCGTGTTATTGTGCCTGCTGGCTGGGCCCGCTACTGCAAGTGCTCCCGTCGCGGTCATCGTGGGCGGGCTGCTGGGCTCCTAGGAGCGTTGACCCACCCGCGATCCCACCTTCATCGCCATTGTGATGCCTTTACTCGGTATCGCAATAAGGCAAAGGACACGGAGCATTAACGTGCACGTCTTCTTTATTCAATCTCTCCCTGTAACTCCCCGAGCCCGCCCCCCGTTACATCACTTCCCTTCTCTCTGGATCCCTCTCACCCCTGCGCTGTCCCGGAAACGTCAACGTGACACATTCAAATCTATCATTGCCTGGTGACTGGATGCTTCACTCTGGCTGGTCCGGTTGTGCCGCGATTATGTGAATACGAATTGCAGACCTTTAGAGAATGCATAAAAGAATTGGCTGTCAGCGGAAACTAATGGGCATTTCGTGCCCACATGGGTTAATCTCAACCCTCTACTACAGAATGAAGCAGCCAGCCACCCTGCCATGAAAAATTTGAATCATTATGTCCCTACTCAATTAGAAGGCACAATAATAACTATTCTATAAGTACTGTAACTACCACCACGCGATATAATTAAACATTCACACCAAAACCATGTACATTTGTGTTTCAGTGTTTACAATGCAGTGGCCAAGATGTTTCAACATTCCTGATAGAGCGTAAAATGGCACGAGAGTGACTGCATGTGCCTACCTTTTTGACAGCAGGGTGCATGAAGGCAGTGCCAGCTGGTGTTTTTTCTGGTTTTTTTTATTAAAAGGGCGTAACTATGGTCTCCAAATTTCCCAGAGCGACTAAGCATAGCAAGGGAAGCCTGAACCAACCAAGGGGGGTACGGATGGGTTCTCGCAGTCTGAGAAATGTCTAATGAATAATGGATTAAAATGGTGCATTTTAAAGCACACTTTAAGTTACAAATTACGTAAAATAATCCTACAGTTTGTAATCAGTTGTGTAGGGTAACTCATGCCAAAATTCAATAGATGCAAGTCACCAACAGTGCACAGGAGCATTTGCCAGTGCATTTTCAATGGTTCTGCTAAAATGTATTGTCCGGTTATTTTTGTTCATTTCTGGATGAATGATTGTTTCATTTTGGAGTTAATGATCAATTTTCACATCTTTAAGTCTTTTTTCAAAACTCCTATTGAAGTCAAAGACTAGATTACATTTTTGTCACACTCTTAGTAATCCTTTGTGCACATTTTCATATATTTACCTCCTAAAAAAGGGCACTTTATTGCATTCTGTCTGTTTCATTGCATGTTTGGGGTAACATGAATTTAGGCTTTTGAGGTAGCACTAGTGCAAATTTAAGGAGGCTCAGGAGATAATCGGATAAAGACAGAGGTAAGACCACCTGTGGCAAGTTCAGTGAGGAGGACAGTGAAGCTGACATGGGAGGAATCTGAGGTTAAAGGGTGGGGAGGGAATAGAGCAGGCATTACTTAGATTTTAGAACATAGGCTCGTTTTGGAAGGCATTGGTTAGGATGCTTTTGCTTTGAAAGAAGATGGCCTCTGTTCACATGCACAGATTGAGTGAGCAAGTATTTTTCACACAGTCGCTTGTTAATTGCTGAGGGAGACCACAGCATGCATGGGGTTAGTCGCTTGAAACACATGCGCCACCTTTCAATTAAAAGGCATACTTCAGCTTTGAAACATACATTTCATTTTGAAACGCAAGAAAAAAGTCTTATAAGCTTTTTATACACAGATTTACTGGAGGTAGATTGCTTGGGAAAGGCACAGAGCAGTAATTATAGAACTTCAAGAAAATTAGAGCGATTTGGCAGTATGCATTTTTGCATGCCTTTTACCATGCTATTAATATCTTCAGTTTGTTAGTAAACTAAAAGACACAATACAATAAAAAATATATATAGTAAAAAAAACTTTGTTAAAGGGACGTTATGGTTAAGTTGCGCTACTAAAAACCTATGAAATTCAGTAAAAAAAACTTTGTTAAAGGGACGTTATGGTTGCAAGTAAAACCGAAAAACCCCTGAAATTCGCCAGTTATGGTAAGTTAAACAACCATAACTCGCGCCACCACTGTACACTGCTAAGACTAACACCCAGGACATCAAAGATGACATCACAAATGTCATTGATGACATCACTGATGACATCACATGTGCATTTACTTTTCATAAAAAGTCTGTGCAATGCATTCTTATTATAATGTTCACAAAAAAGTGTCAAGGATCATTTGCATAAATATCATGAGCTACTTAGTGCATTAATCAATACATTGAGATAAATACGTTCTATTATAAATTCTATCAAGTATACTAACATACTCATGTAGAAACAAACGCATTGTGTGCAACATACATGATGGAAGTGTAATATACATAATTTTGCGATATTCAATACTGAAATGATAACTACTTTCTTATTACAGTTTTGCATACTGTTACACATGTAATAAGTAGCTAATAAAACCTACTTACTACAGACAAAACACAAATAAATAACAACACATACAAATATGAGTATATACATGGAAAGTGAAATAAGCAAAAAAACAATAGCAGTAGCAGAAAGTGTTCATAACCTAACTAATTCTCTTTTTGTAGAGAAATGATTATTCTGTTTCAAAGGTGCAACTTACCCTATGTATCACATGATGTGACTGCACCCTAAAGAAAGTAGTGTGAGTAAAATGTGTACACATATGAATATATACAGGGAAAGTATAGTAATAAAAAAAAGAAATATCAAAAGTGCTGATAACCCAAATGATTATCTTAATGCACAGAAACAATTTCTGTCTTTCAAGCCTATGTCTTCCATTATGTATATGTTCCATATGATATGACTGGACCCTAAGAGAATTACTGTAAAAAAAAAACTTGAGGGATAACTCTACTAATATAGTACCTTTTCAATTGTTATTTCCTGACTCCTACTGAAGAAAACCATGTGCCCTAGATATGTCAGTAAAGGAATAAAGGGGGAGCCAGACATGTGATGTCATCAGTGATGTCATCAATGACATTTGTGATATCATCTTTGATGTCCTGTGTGTTAGTCTTAGCAGTGCACAGTGGTGGTGCGAGTTATGGTTGTTTTAACTTACCACAACTGGCGAATTTCAGGTTTTTTTTGGTTTTACTTGGAACCATAACGTCCCTTTAACAAAGTTTTTTTACTGAATTTCATAGGTTTTTAGTAGCGCAACTTAACCATAACGTCCTTTAACAAAGTTCTTTTACTGAATTTCCTAGGTTTTTAGTAGCACAACTTAACCATAACGTCCCTTTAACAACGTTTTTTACTGAATTTCATAGGTTTTTATTAGCACAGCTTAACAATAATATCTCTGACTTTATGTACATGTAACATGGAACATACTGAACCCCTCTACTGAATTTGATGTCCGTGAACTCTTCTAATGTCCGCGGACAGGTGCGGACAACAGCAGCACTACCCAAAAAGTCTGGGGGGTATCTTTAATTGTTATATCATAACATATGAACAATGCACAAATTCACAAACAAGCTCACATACACATTATATGTAGTAATAAATAAGAAGTGTAACCCATATATATAACACATCAACCATTCATTTAAATACAATATGTTCTAAAATGGAATATACCAAAAGAAGAAAGATAGGCTTCCAACATGATTACCTCACAGAAACTACACAACTAAGAGCAACAGCAGATCTACAGACCAGTAAGAACAGACCTTACCAGAAGCTAGTAAGTGTACTTCATTTTACTCATATATTTTTAAAATTTCTGTATTAGATACAAAAAAAGTGATATTATTTTTTTTTCTCACAGAAATGTCTAGTACTCTGGAGTGGCTAGAGGAGCATTTCCCACGTGAGGAAATGTCTGAAGATAGTGAACCTAATGGTAGACACTTTTCTATATAAACCAATTAATAAATATTATTTTATATACATTTAGCATATACATTTTCTTTTTGTACAGACCATACAAACATTGAAAATAGCAAACAAAAAGAAATATTGGATAAGACTCTCCAGCATATGGAAGAAAGAATGAACCTACTCATGGAAAATTTCAACAATTTAAAAACTTTGTGGAGGATCACTTGAAACAAAAAAGTAGATACCATTGTCCCAAATGTACCTGTCCCCCTCACCATATACCAGACAATTATCCCCAAACCCTCTCCATGAACAAAAACGTTTTGATGAGACTTCCATCCCTTTTTCACCTCATATGAATCCTCTTGAAACCGCCAAGTCTCCTGTGTTTGTCTCAGTTTCTGCTTCACCTTCTCTGTCGTAAATTTAACATCCATATATAATAAAGTAAAATTATTATATTGTGTCCTAATTCATTTCTTGTTTTTTTTTAAAAAAAAGCAGTTGAGGTGTCCGCGGACAGCGCGGGGAGGTGTCCTAAGAACACTATACCTGTCCGTACTGTTCGCTAGCAAGTTGAAACTGTTCTAAGAACACACGAGATGTCTGGGATATCTGCAATTAACCAAAATGGAGATGTTCTAAGAACATTATGCCTGTCTGTAATGTTCGCAAACAAGTCCAAGCTGTTCTAAGAACACATTCGGTGTCCGGGATGTCCGTAATCAAACTAACACACGCAGTGTCCTGAAAGGTTTATAAATAAACAAAATGGGGGTGTCCTGAGGACGCTAGACCTGTCCGTGCTGTTCATAGGCAGGTTGAAACTGTTCTAAGAACACATCAAGTGTTCCGTGATGTTCGTAAATAAACAAAATGTGGGTGCCCTCAGGACACTATGAGGTCGATTCATGGAATTAATGTGTGCCGAAAATTCCCGCGCAGAGGTGCCAAAACGTGCGAATCGCAGTAAAAGTGCGAAAATCACAGTGCAAGTGTGCAAATCGCAGGGAAACCAGCGCACATCGATTCATGGAAGTCCGTGCGCGAGAAAAACATTGGATGTGCGCTAAAAAAGTGCGCTGCGCACGTCGGCGCACAGGTCATCCAACAGCGTGCGCCACGGCCACTGCGAAATCGCACATAGCGCGGCACACATCACAAAAGTAGGCGGAACACGGGGCGTAACACTCGGAATGGGGAACAACGTGTGAAAATATGGGCGTCACGGGGGAAGTACAGGAGGCAAGTGCGCGGAACGCCCACACGCTCGCCTACAACCCGTATTCATGGAATCGAATAGGGCAAACCAGCGCACGGTCAAAGAGGCGCACAGGGCCAAACAAGTACGCCACAAGAAAGCAGGTGGTAGCGCCCCTGCGCCTGAAAAAAATGTGCGCCAAAAATGTGCGCTAACAAAAAGCACCCATATACAGCCATGATGAATGGGCCATACAGTGGCCCTCTAGGACAAATGAGGTGCAAAGGGGTACCGACAAACACGGACACCCGCTGTGTGAAAAATAGCGTGTGCGTGTGTTCCTGGGTGCGCGGGAAGTTCCACACGCGATTGGCCTGGGTACGTGTACTACGGGGTGCGCGGGAAGTTCCACACGCGATTAGCCTGGGTACGTGTACTACGGGGTGCGCGGGAAGTTCCACACGCGATTAGCCTGGGTACGTGTGTCTCGGGGTGCGCGGGAAGTTCCACACGCGATTGGCCTGGGTACGTGTACTTCGGGTGCGCGTGAAGTTCCACACGCGATTGGCCTGGGTACATGGATTCCGAGGTGCACGGGAAGATTCACACGCGATTTCAGCAGGGTGCGTGTATTTCGGTGGTGCCGGGGAATGCTACACGTGATTTGGCCATGTGGGTCCTCCCAGGTGTTCCCTCTACACCCTCCACGGCCCCTGCAGGCAGCCCACACCACAGGGGACTACCCTGCACCCCTGCTCATGTCCCACAGGCAACCCATCCACCATGGCCATGCCCACCAGCCAACCCACATGTCACCTTGCACTACTGATCACCAACACATGTCTCCCAGCACCCGCACCCCCCAGCAGTGCAGGGGCAGCCTCCACCAGGCCCCCACTCATGTCTACCAGCACCCCCACCCCCCAGCAGTGCAGGGGCAGCCTCCACCAGGCCCCCACTCATGTCTACCACCACCCCCACCCCCCAGCTACCAGGGGCAGCCTCCACCAAGCCCCCACTCATGTCCCCCTGCACCCCCACCCCCCAGCAGTGCAGGGGCAGCCACCACCAGGCCCCCACTCATGTCCCCCTGCACCCCCACCCCCCAGCAGTGCAGGGGCAGCCTTCACCAGGCCCCCACTCATGTCCCCCTGCACCCCCACCCCCCAGCAGTGCAGGGGCAGCCTCCACCAGGCCCCCACTCATGTCTCCCACCACCCCCACCCCCCAGCCACCAGGGACAGCCTCCACCAGCCCCCCACTCATGTCTCCCACCACCCCACCCCCCAGCCACCAGGGGCACCCTCCACCAGGCCCACACTCATGTCTCCCACCTCCCCCACCCCCCAGCCACCAGGGGCAGCCTCCACCAGGCCCCCACTCATGTCTCCCACCACCCCCACCCCCCAGCCACCAGGGGCAGCCTCCACCAGGCCCCCACGCATGTCCAACTCATGTCTCCCTGCACCCCCACCCCCCAGCCACCAGGGGCAGCCTCCACCAGGCCCCCACTCATGTCCCCCTGCACCCCCACCCCCCAGCAGTGCAGGGGCAGCCGCCACCGGCCCCCACTCATGTCTCCCATCACCCCCACCCCCCAGCAGTGCAGGGGCAGCCTCCACCAGGCCCCCACTCATGTCTACCACCACCCCCACCCCCCAGCAGTGCAGGGGCAGCCACCACCAGGCCCCCACTCATGTCCCCCTGCACCCCCACCCCCCAGCAGTGCAGGGGCAACCTCCACCAGGCCCCCACTCATGTCTCCCATCACCCCCACCCTCCAGCAGTGCGATTTGCCTGGGTACGTGTATTCCTGGGGTGCGCGGGTAGTCTCCCATGCGATACCATCAGGGTACGTGTTTTACGGGGTTCACGGGAAGTTCCACACGCGATTGGCCTGGGTACGTGTACTCCGGGGTGCGCGGGAAGTTCCACATGCGATTGGCCTGGGTACGTGTACTTCGGGGTTCGCGTGAACTTCCACACGGGACTGGGCCTGTGAGAGTGGGGTACGTGTATTCCTGGGGTGGGTGGGAAGATTCACACGTTCGCCTACGATGCGCCGAAAAATAAATGGTCCAATCCTGAAACACGTACGCCAGCATGAAGCAGGCGTACGTCGACCCGCGCAGCATAAAAGTGCACGCAAACAACAAACAAGCTCAGACGCCAGGATGAATATACCGTTCCTAGCAGCAGTGGCCGTGGGTTACCAAAGGAGGAGGAGGAGGATAGTGAGGGCCCGAATTTTCAATCCCAGAACCAGCCTTTTTGGGATGCCTGATGACCATGTGTATGGGAGGTACAGGTTTCCACCACACATAATACCGGACCTGGTCAGTGAGTGGGAGGATGACCTCACATCACCCACCCTGTGCTCCCAAGCACTCAGCCCCCTGGACATGGTCCTCAATGTACTGCACTTCCTGGCCACAGGATCATTTCAGCGGACAAGTGCCATAGTGGGTGGGGTCTCACAGGCCATGCAGTCACGCTGCCTACACCAGGTCTTGAACATCATCACTGCACGCCCATCAGTCCGTAGGCACATATACCTGCCCAGGACACCTGCAGAAAGGCAGGCTGCCGCCCTCAATTTCTACAGTGTGGCACAATTCCCCAAAGTGCTAGGTGCCATTGACTGCACCCATGTGGCACTACGTCCCACCAGGGCATCTGAGCACATCTATAGGAACCGCAAGCACTGGCATTCCATCAACGTGCAGGTAGTATGTAATGCCAAGGGAATCATCACCTCAGTATATGCCAACTATCCAGGGTCCACCCACGACAGCTTCATTTACCGAATGTCTACCCCAAGCCGGGACCTAGAAGCTGGGCGGTATGGCGATACATGGCTGCTTGGTGAGTATGAATGCCACTGCACATGCATGCATGTCAGATGCAGAGTTATGTGACTACTCCACTAATGATACCCATCACCTCCTCACCAGGGGACAGTGCCTACCCTCTGAGCACTCACATGATGACGCCAATTCGGAGCCCCATCACGCCTCCAGAGGTAAGATACAACACAGCCCATATTGCAACCCGGGGCATAGTGGAGCGCACATTCGGAGTGCTCAAGTCACGCTTTCGCTCCCTTGACCGTTCTGGCGGGCAGCTGTTATATGCGCCCCCAGTAGTGTGCAGGATCATAGTGGCAGCATGTGTCCTGCACAATGTTGCAACACGCCGGGGCCTGGCTGTGGACATGGTGGTGCCCCCACATCCCCAACCACATGCACGCCCGCTGCGCATGGGAGGGGAGAGGGCACGGGGTGAGGCAGCCCGTACGCAGCTGGTGGCTAATTACTTCACATAGAAATCACACCCCTGTGGAGTGCACACAGCCCTGGCACATACCATCTGATAAGCAATGATGACTCGACCTGACAATTATGACCAAGAAAGGGACAGTCAACTGTCAGAACCATAGCAGCCTGAGATTGTTCATGTGGAAGTGTCACAATGTGTGAATCCCTACCTACACAAACACCACCAATGCAGTGTCATCAAAAGACACACTTCCATTCTGCAGAAATGAATACCCACTTGCAAAATACTACATGAAAACAGTGCCATGTCACCCAACCCCTCCCCGGCACGGCCACACAACACACCATGGCATGTCATGCAATGTGAGAGCAAACAAATTAATCCCCACAACATGCCTCAAGTGTCACCAGCTACAGTGTCCCTAATGGAAACATGGCCACACATGAAATGCTCACAGTAATGCAGGACCTACAACACACATTACCAAATACTTACCAAGAATGCCAATCACCTACACAACCTCCAACCTACCTTAAACATGACATTACAGACTTAATAATTTGCTAGCCTCACTACCTGATGATGCCAGCACTTCGAACACTTCCAAGTATACAGTGTTAGCGCCACGCAAGAGTGTAGGTGCACTGCTTACAACATGGACTCCAGTTCCAAGGTGGACCGCCTTGTGAAGACATGAGAAATGGACCTGCAAATTAGGAGGATGAGATGGATGCAGAGGCACATATCAATACACCATGCAGTGTACAATACAACAACAATATGCACTATGAATGTATACACAGTATTGACTACAGACTGTCCACACAGCTCATGGGAGTCCAATGTCACCATGTACGTCAATGTCACTTGGGCACACCCTTTGCAAGCCCATGGAAACGGGAAGCAGGAGGGGTGTGTGTCACAAAAACCCAAGCATCTGAACCAAATTCATGACAAGCCTGCATGTGCCCAGCCACAATGCAGCGTATGCCCACGGAAGCCACACAAGGCAACACACTGTCCAAAAAAAAAAAAAAAAAATCAAAAAATACAAAATATCAAAAATGGCCATTAATGGGCCGGGGGGGGGTGGGAGAGGCTACCCAGGAGGTCCGAGGACAGGGTGCACACCAAAACCCACCTGTGTGGATCTTGCGAAAAAAAAACACCTCCATGGGCTCATGGCCTACACGGCTACCCTATTGTGGGAGTATCACTGCTGTCGCTCTCCTCACCCTCTGCAGCTGCATCAGGAGGTGGTGGCACTATGGGAGGCAGCCCACGCAAAGCCCTAGTCTGTTCCTCCATGGCTGCAAGCATGCGGGTGTGGTAGGTCTCGTTTTGGAGGATAATTGTGCGGACGTCCCCATGCAACAACTCACGGGATGCCCGGACCTCCTCCCTAGTTGCCTGCATCTCAGCTGAGAGCGTACGTGTGAGACGCTCCAGCTGCTGTTCTGTCCTTCTGTTTGTTGAAGCCTCAAGCTCAACAAGAGTCATCCTGAGGTGAAGGAGTTCCACCCTCAGGGCTTCCCTGTGGCCCTGGGACTCTATGGAAATGGCTTCCTGCAGAGTCGCCAGTGCCGCCCGCCTGTCCCTGTCGGACACCAACATGTCCTCCCTGTGTGACTGGCAGATGGAGACTGTTGCCTGCTGTAGTCGCTCCATCAGCCTTTTGGGGGGGACAATGGAAGTGGCCACCCTATCCATGGCCTGAGCCATCATCTCTGATGATGCTGCCTGTTGGGTTGCCATACCGTATATGGATTGCTCCCATGCGGTATTGCCAGGTGGCTGACGGCCACCACATCGGCGGGCACCACACCTGTCTGGGGCAAGGAGAACTGCGCCTTGCTGTGCCGGCACTGCCTGAGGCTGCAGGACTGCATTCCCCCTCTGATCTGCTGGCCCAGGAACAGGATCAGATGTCGCGGAGTGTGACCCTGCATCCGTAACCACCAAAGTCGTACCTGCCAACACTGACATCCCCATTGAGGGTTCTAACCCTGGTGCAGGTGGGTCGGACAGAACAGAATCCCTCCCAGGAACACTCACCTGCGACGGCACATAGGTCTCATCATCCGAATCGACACCTGAATATAGCTCGGGGGAGGTGCAGCCAGAGACACCCCTTGAGAGCACGACCTGCAGCAGTTGTGGGTTCTCACCCACCACCACACCACGTCCCTCACTGGTGGTCGGTCGGCCCTCAGATCCCTCCTGGGTCTGCACCATCTCCACAACCCCAGCAGTATCAAGTGCGTCATCCCCTGCAAAGACATAAAAGAAAACAAATGGAAACAGGCATTAGCACTATGGCACACAATCAGGGCTGAGAGGCTACAGAAACAGTACTTGATTGACACATGTCCCACATGACTAAAACCCTCCCATGCATGCACCGTCACTGCGTGTGAAGGGTAGGCAGATGGCACACATTGATGACACCAAGATGGAAGATGAACACATTTGCTGCATGCTGCCTAGCAGTGGCATCACACATTGGCCAGTGATTGGCAGGTCAAATACACATGCCATCACACAGATGGCATGTACCCTAGCCATGAAGTGAAGAGGGAGAGGAGGTCACCAATTGTTCATTCAGTCCAGTTTGCTAATGAAATTGATTTTTTCATAGAAATGGTTCAAATGTTTAACCTGCAGCTGCCAGTCCAAAATGGTCCTATAGCACAGGGACATGTCTAAACAAACCATGTCCAGGAAACAAAGCCAGTCCACTGTACCATAGGCATGTCAGACATGTGACAATAGGACTGAGAAATCCCGAGTAATAGTGGTGGTATGCAAACAATCTGCCTGAATAAACAGAGGTAAATAAGCAACAATGTTGTGGCAAGATGACACTCCAAGGGCAACTGGCGTGGTGTTGGGCTGGATGTCTAATGTTGGCAGAAGGGATGCTGCTATACCCAAATGCTGGTGCGCAGAATGTATAGGAAGAGGCACATGGGTGACCCAAACCACTCAGGCACACACACCCTCACCTGGCACCCAAACAGAAGCCCTCCCACACACACCATGCACATGGATGACACACACATGCATGTGCACTCACCGGACAATGCCGCGTAATCTGCCAGTTCTCCCACGCCTTGGATCTGTTCCTCCGTGACGTAGGTCCCAGCAACCTGCTCATGTGGAGTGAGTTCTATGTCGTCTGCTGGAGACCCACCTCCAGTCACTAGAGTTGCGGCATGACTTGAGGCCAGCTTATTCTTTGCCCTGCGCTTCAGGTCATGTCAGCGCTTGGAGCATTCAGTAGCTGTGCACCTCACGATTCCAAGGGCACTTATGATGTCCGCAATGGTCTGCCGGTGTGCCTGATGTTGTGCAGGTGTGGTCTTGGATCCTGCAACAATCACCATTTCACGGTCATGTGCGGACACATACTCTACAAGTGCATTCAGTTCGGCCTCATTGAAGCTGGGCTTCTTTGACGGGCCGGACTGTGTAGCCGTGTCTGGGGCATCAGCCTCTACTGGACGAGCACTCTTCCTCTTCCGCTTGGAAGGTGGTGGGGATCCTGAGTGTCCTACGCCGCTCTGGACACTAGGGGCAGGAGCCCCGGTGGACTCTGTACTAGGAGTGTGGGATTGCACACTCAGCATGGGAGTTGGTGCAGGCATTAGCTCAAGTGTGAAGGTGTCAGGGGGAATGTCAGCATGATAGACTTGGACCAACACTGTCCTGGCTGGGTGTATGAGAGGTGGGGTGGATGGAGCCGCAGCTGCCCCTGCAGCCTCCCCAGCCAACGCGGGGCAGCAGATGACCTAGCTGCCCCTGATCCACGTGGCCTGATGACATCAACGTTCACCAGCGCACATGGCCTAGACCTGCTGACCTGGAAGTCAGCCATGGAGTCACCCTGTGCCAGGTCTGGTTCCTCAGTGGGCTGGTCCAACAAGGGCTGAGCATGGATGGTGTCAGCCACGTTAACCTCAACCAGGGGGGGGGGGGGCATGGGTGTCCCTGACTACTCTTCCACACATGGGGGGCTAGGGGCACCCTGCAAGTCACGGCCACGTCCCCTACCGGATCCACCACGGCCACCATGTGGGGCTCAGCCACCTTTGCCACCCTTACGGCTTGTTCGCCTCCCAGCCATGGCAGTGATGTTTGTTATTGTGCGTTTGGGAGTCGATGTGAACTATTGTCCTGGGCAATTGGGGGTCAAAGGGGTTGGGTACCAGATGGTAATCGTACCCTAGTGCTCTAGCAAGGCTGTATGTCACCCCTGGGGAAAGATGACGGGTCACGCAACGCACAGGCACCCCAAAAAAGGGAAGTAAGGTGCACGCAACCCCTCCTAGACCACGTGCGTGGAAAAATAAACCTGCACTACACTGTGGCACCCAGAAACACAAGAATGAACGTATGCGTGTCACACGCAGCCTAGAATGACCTCTGAAGGGGTACGCGACACACGGGGCAAGCACAGATGTTAAATACGTGCGCGACTCACCGTCTGCCAGGAACAAAAGCGTGAAAAATATGCGCGTGTGCGCGTTGGCAACACCCCCGCCACAATAAGAATTGTACGCTGTCTGAGGAGACAGGACAACAGTAGAAGGGAACGCTGTTTAAGGAAACAGGCTCAGGAAAAAGAGGAAAAGAGAAAAAGCTGTCAGAGGTAACAGGGAGTACGAACTGGAAACGCTGTGAAGTAAATCGCGTGTGAACCGACAAGAAGTACAGATTTCACCCACTCGCTCTCCACAAAAAGCACGTACAAGCAAATGGCGTTCTACACGTACCTTTTATACACACGTCACAGACGCGCATACGCGATGAGGCCATTTCCACCAATTACACGCTTTGACACTCGGACGTGTATCTCTTTTTTTTTACACGCGACATTCTCTACGGCCATGCACGTGATGTCACAGCTGCGCATGGGGGACTTTGGGCCAATGAAATCGCGTATGCGTGCAGACGCGCTTACGTGCTAAGGGCCTTTCCTCGAATTGCATGCAGACGTGCAGGAATTTTCACGTGCCAAATCACTCCGTATCAAGCTGGCCACGCGTAAGCACACGGAAGACCATGCTCCTGCCCAGAGAGCCGATTTACTGCCCCCCAGAGCCCCGAGCACGCTCCCACCTGCCATCTGCTGCTGCCTGACTGCCTGCTGCCCACATGCCCTGCCATTTGCTGCCTGCACATCAGCCAGGGGTGCTGATGCTGTGACCACCCCTGCTGGAACCGAAGACTCCTGACTGGGATTCCATCGCTCCACAGCCCAGCCCCAGGACCCAGTTGCCCACCCACTCCTGCCTCTGGGGTTGTCATGTCAGGCACTGCAACATCTGGCACCACTGACAACCCCCGGCCAGAGAGGCAGAGGGGCACCAGCTTCAGTGCCAGGGAAGTTGGTGTCCTGGTGGAGAAAGTCCTGGGGCAGTATGATGCCCTCTACGGAAATGTGCGCGCGGACAAGGAAGGACGGACTTGGATCTGGACGGACATCGTGACTGCCATCAACGCGGAGGGGGTGGCAGTCCGCGACTTCCAACATGTCAAGAAGCGCTGGGAGGACTTCAGGTCCAGGACCCTGAACAAGGCCCGACGCCTCTTGAAGGCAGCGGATGCTTAGGGGCTCCAGGGCCACTTGTTGGAAGATCAGATGAGGGTCCTGGAACGCATATCCCCAGGGCTCCACGTCCAGGTCCTTGAGAGGCAGACCCGTCTGGAGTCGAGCGGTAAGTGTACGTGCATCATCATTGTAAGCTGGGCGTGTGGTGATGTGCCAGTAGTGTGCCGGTTGCACATCTGTTTGTATGGGGCCGAGTATGGGTGGGGGTGTACAGGACCGTGAGGCTAACACATGCGAGCGCTGTCATGTGTGAGACATAGATGGTGCTTGTGTGTGTAGGCTTGCATGCCAAATGCAGTTGTGTGGACACACATGTTTGTATGAATGTGTATGTAAGTAGGCATGTTCATGATGTCACGCATGTATGTTGTTTTCAGCGGCATGTATCAGCACTGTGTACATGTGCATGTGTGTGTATTTGACAAGGGTGCAACAGTGATGCAACATGGATGCATGTGACAGCGGGATGTGTAAGCCTGATTGGCAGATGTGACATGGATGCCCATCGGAACAGTGCGACAGTTGGCTGAGGTGTACACATGCATGCAAGTGTGGTGGTGTGCGTGCATGTGTAGTGCACTCGCTGTGTTGCATGTGATGTCTGGCTCACCTTTGCCTACTCCTGCTGTTGTATGTGTATGGATGGTGCTGGCAGTTGCGATGTGGCTGTGGAATGGCTCATGTGTGCATGTAGAAATTACATGTGTGTTGCCAATTGTGATGCCATGTCTGAGGTTTGCCAATGCCACTCATGTGCAACTGTCATGTGTGTATGTGTCCATTGTACAGTGCCCTGATGCCTGTGTTTTATTTCTCCCTGTCTGCAGCGTCAACTGATGTAGAGGGCGGAGAAGGTGCTGTGGAGCACAGCGGCGGGGAACGCACTGCCAGCCGGAGACGCAAGGCCCGGCTCCTCTCCCAGGTTACGATCTCGTCGGGGAGTGAGGAGTCCGGTGCCGCATCCCAGGCCGCAGCTGCCGGGGGGAGGTCCAAGAGGCGTAGGTCAGAGTTGGACTCCTCAGCAGCAGAAGGGGCAGCTGGGACCCCACAGGGCCCAACGGGGGAAGATGGCACGCAGTCATCCAGGTTGGTGGGGGGTTTGGTGGAGGAGGAGGTCGTGCAAGCAACAGAGACGGGGTCTGGAGGTGGGGATCCCACTGGTGCTAGTGGTGCAGTGCAGGACCAGGGACAGGAGGCAGCACAGGTCGCCGCGGAGGTGCCTGTGTGCAATCCTGTCCCTGATCCTGTCACTGCATCATCTTGCACCATCAGGGATGCCTACGTCCAGGCGCGTTTTCAGGCAGGGGATGAGCTCACGACAACTGGCCTTCCTCTGCCTGCGGACGTGGCTATCCGGGTCCGGGTTGAGCCTGTCCTGACTGGTGTGGCGTTGCGTCAACGGGCCATGCGAGGTGACCTGCAGTCTTTTCATGAGGAGACTGCACGTCATCTCGAATGGCTCGTTGACCGCGTCGGCCTACTGGGACAGGTCACCCAGGCCAGATTCCTCCGTTTGATGGGGCTTGCTCCGACCCCCTCCTCAACTGAACCCCCTATGCGCCAGTCGTCCTCCGTGCCATCTTCCCACCCATCAGTCACCTGGGTGCCCTGTGGAGCTGCCTCTGACGGTGCGGCCAGGCTGGTGGAGGAGGCATCCCTGCCACAGTAGGGAGTCAGACGTCCAGCAGGGGTGGCCACATCAACGACTGCACCCCAGCCGGCGGAGGATGTGCAGGCAGCAGGAGGCAGTGCACGGGCAGAGGCGCAGCAGCAGCAGCAACGTGGTGGGAGCCATGATGGCTCGGGGCCTTCAACATCGGAGGGGCAGGCATCGGCCGGAGGGCAGGAGGACCCAGGACGGGAAGTGTCTTCCGTGTGGCAGCGGTTGGGCCACGCCATAGATGCAGAGCGGCAGCGGGCGGAAGAGGCACGGCTCACGATGGTCAGGGCGGAGAACACCATGCGGAGGGCCCTGAGGTGGGCCGAGTGCCTCGAGGCAATCCGCAGGGAGTTTGGGGGGAACATGTGGACGGCCCTGCGGACCCTCGGGGCCATGGAGGAGGACCACCTCCGGGACATTGAGCAGGAGTTCGATGATGCCCTGGCCCGGAACATCCCGAAGTGAGCCGTCGGACTAGCCCGCTGCCCTTGTAAATAGTTCTGTAGTTAGTGTTAGGTTTCCTTTGGTTTAGCATTTTTTTTAGACCTTTTGGACAATGGGCCACATTTTTCTATATAGTTTATTTTTTTAGGTAGTGTTATTAGATAGGTTTCATTTCTTCGGTTGGGATCATGGACCCTGGATTGTTTATCTGTATATAGTTGACTTTTGGATTTTCATTTTTTTTTATGATTTCACCATGGAGCAATGGTTTTCGATTTTAATTTTCCATTGGATTTACTTTTGTGGACTGTGACTTTGGACACCTTTCCTTTGCATTATGATTTGTGGTTTTGCATTATTTCACGTACCTGCTGGTTTTTTATTTTTTTAATTTCCATTATTGTTTGTTTATTTTTTTTTCAATTTATGTTGCTTTTAATACATATTTTTTTCTTCAAAGTTCAATGTGTAGTATCATCTCATTGGTTTCATGCATATCATGATATGGGTTTTGACATTCACTGACACCCATTGGGTGTATGTGAGGGACATGTGTTCATTTCCAAATTTGCAATTGGGGTTCTATCATGTTTTTGCCATTTCTAAGTGGGTGGATGCAATACTCGGGTGGGTGTTTGGCATTTGGAGGCTGACCATAAGGGCCAGGGATCTAGATTGTGGTGACATGTTAGCTGGGGGACATGAGTGGGGGCCTGGTGGAGGCTGCCCCTGCACTGCTGGGGGGTGGGGGTGATGGTAGACATGAGTGGGGGCCTGGTGGAGGCTGCCTCTGGTGGCTGGGGGGTGGGGGTGATGGGAGACATGAGTGGGGGCCTGGTGGAGGGTGCCCCTGGTGGCTGGGGGTGGGGGTGGTGGTAGACATGAGTGGGGGCCTGGTGGAGGCTGCCCCTGGTGGCTGGGGGGTGCAGGGAGACATGAGTTGGACATGAGTGGGGGCCTGGTGGAGGCTGCCCCTGCACTGCTGGGGCGTGGGGGTAGTGGGAGACATGAGTGGGGGCCTGGTGGAGGCTGCCCCTGCACTGCTGGGGGGTGGGGGTGATGGGAGACATGAGTGGGGGCCTGGTGGAGGCTGCCCCTGGTGGCTGGGAGGTGGGGGTGATGGGAGACATGAGTGGGGGCCTGGTGGAGTGTGCCCCTGGTGGCTGGGGGGTGGGGGTGCAGGGAGACATGAGTGGGGGCCTGGTGGAGGCTGCCCCTGCACTGCTGGGGGGTGGGGGTGATGGGAGACATGAGTGGGGGCCTGGTGGAGGCTGCCCCTGGTGGCTGGGGGGTGGGGGAGGTGGGAGACATGAGTGTGGGCCTGGTGGAGGGTGCCCCTGGTGGCTGGTGGGTGGGGATGCAGGGAGACATGAGTTGGACATGAGTGGTGGCCTGGTGGAGGCTGCCCCTGCACTGCTGGGGGATGGGAGTGGTGGGAGACATGAGTGGGGGCCTGGTGGAGGCTGCCCCTGCACTGCTAGGGGGTGGGGGTGATGGTAGACATGAGTGGGGGCCTGGTGGAGGGTGCCCCTGGTGGCTGGGGGGTGGGGTTGGTGGGAGACATGAGTGGGGGCCTTGTGGAGGCTGCCCCTGCACTGCTGGGGGGTGGGGTGATGGGAGACATGAGTGGGGGCCTGGTGGAGGGTGCCCCTGGTGGCTGGGGGGTGGGGGTGGTGGGAGACATGAGTGGGGGCCTGGTGGAGGGTGCCCCTGGTGGCTGGGGGGTGGGGGTGCAGGGAGACATGAGTTGGACATGAGTGGGGGCCTGGTGGAGGCTGCCCCTGCACTGCTGGGGGGTGGGGGTGGTGGGAGACATGAGTGGGGGCCTGGTGGAGGCTGCCCCTGCACTGCTAGGGGGTGGGGGTGATGGTAGACATGAGTGGGGGCCTGGTGGAGGGTGCCCCTGGTGGCTGGGGGGTGGGGGTGGTGGGAGACATGAGTGGGGGCCTTGTGGAGGCTGCCCCTGCACTGCTGGGGGGTGGGGGTGATGGGAGACATGAGTGGGGGCCTGGTGGAGGGTGCCCCTGGTGGCTGGGGGGTGGTGGGAGACATGGTGGGGGCCTGGTGGAGGGTGCCCCTGGTGGCTGGGGGGTGGGGGTGCAGGGAGACATGAGTTGGACATGAGTGGGGGCCTGGTGGAGGCTGCCCCTGCACTGCTGGGGGGTGGGGGTGGTGGGAGACATGAGTGGGGGCCTGGTGGAGGCTGCCCCTGGTGGCTGGGGGGTGGGGGTGCAGGGAGACATGAGTGGGGGCCTGGTGGAGGCTGCCCCTGCACTGCTAGGGGGTGGGGGTGATGGTAGACATGAGTGGGGGCCTGGTGGAGGGTGCCCCTGGTGGCTGGGGGTTGGGGGTGGTGGGAGACATGAGTGGGGGCCTGGTGGAGGCTGCCCCTGCACTGCTGGGGGGTGGGGGTGATGGGAGACATGAGTGGGGGCCTGGTGGAGGCTGCCCCTGGTGGCTGGGGGGTGGGGGTGATGGGAGACATGAGTGGGGGCCTGGTGGAGGGTGCCCCTGGTGGCTGGGGGGTGGGGATGCAGGGAGACATGAGTGGGGGCCTGGTGAAGGCTGCCCCTGCACTGCTAGGGGGTGGGGGTGATGGTAGACATGAGTGGGGGCCTGGTGGAGGGTGCCCCTGGTGGCTGGGGGGGTGGGGGTGGTGGGAGACATGAGTGGGGGCCTGGTGGAGGCTGCCCCTGCACTGCTGGGGGGTGGGGGTGATGGGAGACATGAGTGGGGGCATGGTGGAGGGTGCCCCTGGTGGCTGGTGGGTTGGGGTGCAGGGATACATGAGTGGGGGCCTGGTGGAGGCTGCCCCTGCACTGCTGGGGGGTGGGGGTGATGCGAGACATGAGTGGGGGCCTGGTGGAGGCTGCCCCTGGTGGCTGGGGGGTGGGGGAGGTGGGAGACATGATTGTGGGCCTGGTGGAGGGTGCCCCTGGTGGCTGTGGGGTGGGGGTGCATGGAGACATGAGTTGGACATGAGTGGGGGCCTGGTGGAGGCTGCCCCTGCACTGCTGGGGGGTGGGGGTGGTGGGAGACATGAGTGGGGCCTGGTGGAGGCTGCCCCTGCACTGCTGGTGGGTGGGGGTGATGGGAGACATGAGTGGGGGCCTGGTGGAGGCTGCCCCTGGTGGCTGGGGGTTGGGGTGATGGGAGACATGAGTGGGGGCCTGGTGGAGGCTGCCCCTGCACTGCTGGGGGGTGGGGGTGCAGGGAGACATGAGTGGGGGCCTGGTGGAGGCTGCCCCTGCACTGCTGGGGGGTGGGGGTGATGGGAGACATGAGTGGGGGCCTGGTGGAGGCTGCCCCTGGTGGCTGGGGGGTGGGGGTGGTGGGAGACATGAGTGGGGGCCTGGTGGAGGCTGCCCCTGCACTGCTGGGGGGTGGGGGTGATGGGAGACATGAGTGGGGGCCTGGTGGAGGATGCCCCTGGTGGCTGGGGGTGCAGGGGGACATGCGTTGGTGGGCAGTAGTGCAAGGTGACATGTGGGTTGGCTGGGGGGCATGGCCATGGTGGATGGGGTGCCTGCGGGACATGTGCAGGGTAGGCCCCTGTGGTGTGGGCCACCTGCAGGGGCCGTGGAGGGTGTAGAGGGAACATCTGGGAGGACCCACACGTGCAATTCACGTGTGGTGCTCCCCGCGCACCCCTGTAATACACGTACCCTGATGGAATCGCGTGTGATACTTCCTGCGCACCCCTGAAATACACGTACCCTGCTGCTTTTGCGTGTGATACTTCCCGCGCACCCCTGGAATACACGTACCCTGATGGAATCGCGTGTGATAATTCCCACGCACCCCTGAAATACACGTACCCTGCTGATTTTGCGTGTGATACTTCCCGCGAACCCCTGAAATACACGTACCCTGCTTGGCGTTTGCTGTTTGCCAGCCCTGTGAACTGGTCCAGGGTTAGCGCAGCCCTTTGCGATGATTTGGGGATTTTGAAGGCTTTTTCTTGCGCGAGGGCGTTCTTGGGGGCGCCGTTCTTGGGGTCGTAACTGGCGCTGCTGCAGGGTCGCTGCGCCACTCTGCGCCACGGCTGGTTTCGGAGGCTAAAATCCATGAATACGCTGTGCGATGAAAAGGATTTTTTCGCACGCGGCTGGTGCAGTGTATCGCACGGGGACACTGTGCGCCAGTCGCGTGCGCCATTTTTGTGCTAATTTCTATGAATTACCCTCTATGTCTGTCCTTATTGTTCGCAGGCGAGTTGAACATTTTCTAAGAACACAGGCAATATCCTGAAATGTTCGTAAATAATCAAAATGGGGGTGTCCTGAGGACGATGTCCGTATTGTTCGCAGGTGAGTTGAAAATTTTCTAAGAACACACGCAATATCCTGAAATGTTCGTAAATAATCAAAATGGGGGTGTCCTGAGGACGATGTCCGTATTGTTCGCAGGTGAGTTGAAACTGTTCTAAGAACACAAGCAATATCCTGAAATGTTCGTAAATAATCAAAATGGGGGTGTCCAGAGGACGCTGTCCATATTGTTCGCAAGCGAGTTGAAACTATTCTAAGAACACACGCGGTGTCCTGACATGTTCGTAAATAAAGAAAATGGGGGTGTCCTGAGAATGCTATGCCTGTCCGTATTGTTCGCAAGAGGATTGAAACTGTTCTAAGAACAAATGCCTGTTTGTAACTGTTTGTTTCGCTTGTGTCGCACTTTTAATTAGTTTCAGGACCCAAACAGTGTCCGTAGAACACCAACGCGCATGCGCAAAACAGTTCCGGTGCATTTGGTGTCCTGTGGACACCGGTTCCCTTCGCGGACATGTTCACGAAGCTATCATGTGACCGCGCCCATGCTGAGCATGTGTTCTGACTGCGGACACAGTTTGTGTCCCCGAACAAATTAAAACTACCATTTCAGGCAATCCACAATATTTTTCTATAATAAATCCCCATAGCACAAGTCCCAGACAGTAATCCTGACTTTTTACATACTTTTTGGGACTTTTTGAACCTTTCTTTGGTGTTCGATCTGTCCGCGGACAGTGCGGGTGTCTGTGAACCATGCACAAGCACCCCTATAAAAGGCCACACCCCAGAGCTCATCCTCATTGTGTTTCTGGCTATCTTACAGAACACAGTGCATTTCTGCTGCCAATTTTCCAGATTTATTTCTGAAACTTGATGGCATCCATGGCTGCACTACTGCCACCTGGTGCTACATCTACCTCAGCACCACCCCCACCCCCTCCACCACCACCACCTCCCCAAGGGCCTGAAGAGGGGAACAGGAGTGAGGATGCAGAGGAGGATGAAGAGGATGACGAGAATGAGGTAGTGAAAGTCTCTACTACCAGCACTCGCCGTGAGTCTTGGGTGTGGCGGTTATTTACCATTCATGGTAACGGACCTAAAGCGCGTGCGAACCAAGTCACCTGCAAAGAGTGCAAAATGGTGCTCAGTCGCGGGAGGCTTGGTTCGTACAGCTTTGGTATGACTACTATGAAGCGACACCTAAGGTCGTTCCACGCTGGGGCCATTCGCAAGGTTATACCTTGCGAAGAGCATAGTAGGTTGACTTCCTCTACTACATCCTCTGTTTCCGATCCTGTCACCACAAGGAACACTCCTGTGGGACAGCGTATTCCTCCAGCTGCCAAACAGGCCATTCGCAATGCTGATGACCCTTACCTTTCGAGGGTCACAGTTGTGTGTATGTACTGTGACGCAGTACTCTGCAGGGGGGAGAGACTTCGAAGTGCTTTTGAGACTCTGGTCTCAGAGCACGAGAAGACCTGCTCACTTCCTAAGTAAGGCCCACCCTACATCTTCCTCTCTCCACCTGCCCTTTTTTATCCCCGTGGTTGGTGTCCCCCCTTACCCTCCTTTTCCCTCCTCTCCTAGTGTGTTGTGTGTAAAAAACCAAAAATCAATATAAAAAAACAAAAATAAAAAAAGGCTCTTTTCAGAGCCGCCTTTCACAGTTTAAAAATAGAAGTGGAAAATAAATGGAGCAGGGCCTTGGTTATTTTTTAGAAGTCTGCGGACAGTCCATGAACATCTCAAATTTTGGGGTGCTGCCCTATCATAACCATTGCAGTTTTGTCTGGGAGGAAGTGGTGGCTCTGAAAAGAGCCTTTTGGTGGTTTCTTTGTGTTTGAAAAACTTGAAATGGTCAACACCTACTACAAAATGGATGCTGTAATTCCAAAAAAGGTCGCAATGCAATTTGTATATTTCTCAGAAAAATCTGATTGCCAGCATAAGTAAGATGGACTCCATCTCTGCGAAAAATGTATGTGCTATGAAACATAATATTTCATTGTGAAAAGAGGACATGCCAACATCTCTTAGAAGGGCACAAACAGCCTTATTGACATTGCGCCTTGCTTTCTCCATTTGTGGACCAAATGAAGAAGAACGCAGCCACATTTGTCTCTGCACAATCCGAGAAAAAATTACTTGAGAATTTGGAAACATGTCCATGACCTTCCCAAGTGCTTCTTTCATTGCAAATTGCAAAGAAATTCCAGACACATGTCCTAAACTGTTCCCTCCACAATGAATTACAATTATGTCTAGATGATGCTCTGTCTCCAAAGTAGCACAGAGAGGTAGCAAGCCCAACCACTTCATTCAACGTACTCCATGCTAGTGCAATTCCACATGTGGGAATCCAAGATCTACAGCTACTCCAAAGCTTTCTGCATGCACCTTCAACCAATGTATCCACGAGTCTCCCAAAATCCAAACAATCTGTTTTCTGAAACACACAGCCATAGCTATCTGTTCTTCTCTCAGGAAAAAGAGTATCTGACAGACTCTCTCCTGGCACAACACACCCACTAAACTTTACTGACCAGTCCCTTGCTCTGCTCATTCTCATTTGCATGGCTCCCCACCCCAAAATCCCCGGATGTAACCCGCGATGTCCGCGGACTACCGCGATGTCCGCGGACATATTTTAACATTGACAGTCCTACCATTTCCATTGCACTCTCTGTGCCATTCACTCATTGGATATAGCTAAGCAGTCACACAACCATCCACCAATCACATCCAAGACCTCTAGATCTAACTCCATCATCATACATCAGCACTTCAAATGTACTGTTAATCACTCTGAGTACAAGTGTCATATCATTGGAAAGCACCTTCTACAGGAAATACTGTACAGATCTCCAAGATTTCTACTTGCAGCTGCATGCATATCCATATGCATGAACACAAACTACAGGTATGCATATTTTCTGTACAGCACATGTACAATTCTTATACATTCATATAAACAGATTAACTGACTTTTAGCTTGTATAACCTATACAATGAACTTACTGTCATTTTTCCCATCTGCTATAATCAACTGTCACTTCCAAACCTATCTGCTATTTAATTTCTTTTTACACACACATTTGCAAAGCATGTTGAACTAACATATTTAAAGTAAAATATAAACAGTGCACATAGACAAACAAAATTGCATGCACACACTATGTTCAAATATCAAACAACAATACTTGTACAAAAACATAAAAATCAATGTCTAAATTAACATCAGTGCTACATACAAACAAAATTACTAATTTGTTTCCTTTACAATTGCAGTGAAGACCACTCTCCTAAAAAGCAGCAGCAGAATTTGAAGTTCAAACAACAACTAAGAAGAAACCTGCATATTCCACAAACAAAGTAAGTTAAATACCACCATATATTTGTACTATTACTCAAACACACAGTAGGGTTAATTCATGCTATTTCTGCGCCTAGAAACAGAGATTGTGCACCATTCTGTCCACAAATCCCCATTTGTTAAACAGAGATTTACAGGCAGAATGGCGCCCAAATTCCCATTTTCGGCGCACAAATTACATAACTCAGCCCCTAGAATTTTAATATTATAGAACAAACAACTGTTTTAATTGTATACCATTAGATTTACTATTTGTGCTTCTCCTCACCACTAGCTTACTTTCTACTGTCATCTGAACCCCAGTTTAGCAGCACATAAATTCAAGAATACCCATCCCAACTAGTTGTAGTTGCCCAATGCACAATCACACACCATCACATACATCTTTATCATCATACTCAAACACTCATGCACACAGCACACATACATTGCAGAACACCCCAACCCATACCTTCTTTATTTTTTTCAACAGACCCTAAAGAATGCTTACCAAAAATCAAGTCAGTAGAAAGCAACGCAGAAGTAGAGCAGAATAGAAGTGTCCAAAAAAAGCATCCATCTCTAGCAGAATTTGTTAAAAAAGTTCAAACAAAACAGCTAATACAGTCATTTAGCGAAACAAAACAAGCTTCAAGTACAGAAACTTTGCCTCCTCTATCAAAATGTAAAACGAAACAGAAAACAATTAACAATAATTCAGCTACCACTACTGATAAAACTGCTCCTATAAATCTTGATATAGTGCCAAGTAAGCATACCAAAAAAAGTATTTTAACAAAAATGTTCCGCCACAGAGTCCTTCAAAATCTCAGGAGAGAAATCATGCACAACCCTTAAAACCTACCGTAGGAAATTAATCTTAGAAGCTTTGATAGACAGTGAAACCTTCTCAAAAGAAAGTTATTTATTTAAGTGTTAAACAAAATGAAACCACTAACAAAACTAATGACTAAATTACAAAAAAGACTTGTCAATAAATGAAATGTCAACAAAAATAACCTCTTAAATATCTGTGGAGGTGAGTGGAGTCACACTACAAGCACAGAACCATATTTTAATGAAGAAGCATACAAACAAAAGCAAACAAATACAATTGCCATACATAGCAGTGGACGAGGTTATGAAAAAATTAATAATAGCATAATGGAACAAGAAATACTGCTTACAAAAATATCCCCAGAAATTTAGAATTACCTCTCCATTCCAATGAATCAGAATGTCTAGTATACAAATGGCCATGCACGTCAATGTGTAACATTCCCAAAAAATCTTTCATGTCTTTAGGCCAATTCCTCAATCAGTATGTGAAAGGCAAAGACAAAATCAAAATTAAACTATTGCAAAATATGGATACCTGTCCAGTGCGCAAGTACACAGGACTACAAGGACATTCATTGGCCTGCATTTCAGGACCTACTTGCAAAACCACCTTCCATCATATCAAAATGATATCAACACAACATATAAGAAATCTAGTCTATAAACTGTACTATGCTAAATGTCCTGCTTTAGCACTAGCCAATTTAAATAACATTCTTCTATATGGTACAGAAAAAAGACCTACTTGAAGAAATTGACTATATCCAGAAAAAATATTTTGGAAGTGAAATCCACTTACAGAATGAAATAGCTTTAAAACAAATTAGCAACAATTCTATACATGGCAACCTTCTACTAAACACATACAAAAAAGAAATACTGAAATTTAAAAGTACATCTGCTGAAGTACCACCAAACCATGTGTGTGTATGTTGCCACAGAACTTTTTATAAAAGTAACCCAAAAACTGTAGACCTAACATACAAAATAGAAGACAATGAAGATTCTAAATGGTTTGAATTAGCTCTCTACCTTATAACAGAAAACAAATACGAAATAACTGACCCCTTAATACTTTGCAGTTACTGCACTACAAAACTTGACAACAACCAAACTCCTTCACGTGCTATCACAAATAATTTGGAATTATTTCCACTACCAAAACCCCTACAACAACTCAATTTACATGAGAGCATCATAATTCAAACAGTGCACCCCTTTCAAGCAATAATACGCCTTCAACCAAAAACAGCAAAATTACCTCTCTCTCAATTGGTGAAAGGCATTAGTGGAAAAGTTATGTATTTACCATTAGATCTTAAACAAAATGTGCACACTCTGGGAGTGCAACATCCAATGGAGCAATCTTTAATTATCTTAGTAAATGGTGTACCTACAAAAGACAAAAAGATATGGCAACAACTGGTAGATTTACATAAAGTTAGACAAGCCTTGCAATATCTAAAAGACAATAATGAATACTAAAAAGAAATTAATATTGAAGAAAACTTGAAGGAAACCACTGAAATAATTCAAGAGTCACCAAAAACTGATCAATTTGAGCTTCTAGATCCTGCTACAGTATCCAATACTTTAGACCATTATACAATTCATCCATTGCACTCTAATGACACCATAGAAGATGCACTAGAAACATACCAAATGCGACAAACAAAAGGATCACAAATCAGCATATGGGAAAAAAATATAGAAGCACGTGCTTTTCCTCTACTCTTTCCTACTGGCAAAGGAGGAAGGTATGATGATAGACCTATTCAAATAACAGCATCAGAATACCGCTCGTTACGGATGTATTCTGAAGATCCCAGATTTAGACGAAATGTGGAATACATATTCCACCTACTCTTTGAAAGTGAACTAGCAACTCTATGTTACGGAGTTGCACACACATTAAAATCAGGAACCCACTTTCAAAATATGTCAACTACACAATTATTACAAAAAGTTCAACAAAAAGATGAGGTTTTACAATCAAGTATTACAAATCTATTAGCAAACATGCATGGTACTAAAGAGTACTGGTTCCGACATCATGGAGATGTACGTTGTATGATAAGAAACCTTGGCCCACCCACTTGGTTTGTTACATTAAGTTGTACAGAATATGCATGGGAAGATTTACATGATTTCCTACACATATCAAACAAAAACAAAACAAACATAGATATACTAACACCTGGAGAACTTTGTTCTCTAGATCCTGTTAATGTTTCAAGATATTTTCACCATCACTTCATTGCTATGCTACACTTTATTTGTAATAAAACTGTTCCTCCCCTTGGAGAAGTGTAACACTCCTTTTGGAGAAAAGAATACCAAGCCAGAGGAGCACCACATATCCACATGCTTTTATGGATTAAAGATGCTCCTAAATTTAGTCAAGTCAATGATGCCACTGTGTTACAGTTTATCGAAAAATATGTCACTTGTGAAATTCCATCAGAAGCAACAAATAGTGATCTTCATGCACAAATTTTACAATTTCAAAGACACAAATGTGGCAAATATTGTCGTCGCAAATACAAAAACAAAGGGAAATACTACACCAAATGCCGCTTTGGTTTCCCTAGACCAGTTACAAAAACAGGTCAAGTAAACAACTTCATGTCTTCAGTTAGACATTGTGTTAAAGGTAAATCACCTAAAAATACATATTACATAAAAAGAACAGAAGAAGAAAAATATATCAATGATTACAATGCAATCATTGGCCACTTATGGAATACAAACATAGATGTTCAGTACATTGCAGACAATTCCACTACAGTTGCACGATATGTTACAGCATACTTAACCAAAGCAGAAAAACAGAGCTCCAAGACCTCTGGAATGACCTGTCATCAGACAAAACACTGTCTCAGAAATTATACAGTTTGGGCATAAAAATGCTCTCCCATAGAGAATGTGGCTCCTATGAAGCAGCAGATTGTTCAACTGGTACTGCTTTGTATGGAAAATCTGAAAATATAGTATGGCTAAGTCTTGGTCCTGCTAAATCTAGAAAAAGAGTTCTGAAATCATACGACGACATAGAAACAATAGACAAACATGATCCCAACAGCCAAGACATTTTAAAAAACAATTTGCTGGACCCATACTACCCAAACAGAAGTACCACTTTGGAAACCATGTGTCTATACCACATAGCCCAAAACTTCACTTACAAAAACAATATAAAACCCGATGAAATAAAAGGTAGATACAGAGTGTCAAATTGTGAAGGCAGCTTAATAAAACTCACCAAACGAAATTTAATTAATCATATCAAATTGTCATTAAAGACTCCTTAGCATAAAGAACTATATTACATGTCCCTGCTACAACTCTTTAAACCATGGAGAAAATAAGAAGAAATACTAGATAACTATGACTCCTACGAAGATGCTTTCAAAGCAAATGAAAGCACTATAACTGATGTAAACTTTACACAGTACAAAACAATGTTGCACAATGAACAGCAACACAAAGAAGAACTCCAGGCCCAACTAGATAAGGAGCCTCCTGACAGTAGTCAACCTTCTGTAACAGGAAGCCAAGAACCACTGGGACAGCCACTAATAACAAATGAGGCAGAATTAGCTATGACGGAAGTAGAAAACACCATGTGTCAGTATGAAGATAAAGAAGACTTAACTATACTACAATCAAAACTAAACAATGAGCAACGTAGCATTTTTCAAGAAGTAACAAAAGAAATTGCACATGGTGTACAACATGAAAACAAAGAATGCACCTGCCAAAATTACAAACCTATACTACTGTACGTCAGTGGTGAAGCTGGTTCTGGCAAAACATTCTTAATCAAAATCATCAGCAAATTCCTTCAACAATTGACAAACAACAAACCGTCAGCTGTTGTCACTGCCCCCACAGGTTTAGCTGCCTAAACATAGGCAGTGTCACTTTACACCGATTACTACTCCTTCCAGTAGAACCCCAAAACAAATTAGACTATTACAAACTTTCTGCAGAAGCTGCAATGGAACTACGAAGAGTATTAAAACACATGAAAATGCTACTAATAGATGAAGTGAGCATGGTCTCCAACCTAATGTTGGCTTTGATTCATCTCAGATTACAAGAAGTACTCAAAACAAACTACGAAGAGCTCTTTGGAGGAAAACACATTATTGTTTTCAGAGATCTTCTTCAATTGACACCAGTGAAAGGTGAGCCTATTTTTAAAACCTTAGGACACAAACTCTGCCGTAAAACTGTTGGCACCATAGGAAATGTCAACCTTTGGCAACATTTCAAATACAGACAATTAACAGAAAACATGCGGCAATCTGCAGATCTCACTTCTGCCAACATCTTAAAAAGTATTATCTCAAGAAGCACAAGCAATATTGAAAACCTGGCACATTCATGCATTTCATGGTGATAATGCATGTGCTACAGATGTTATGGAACGATTAGCCCACAGAAATGTCAATTGTATGGCCTTAATGCCAACTCTTGCAAGCTGTTTCAAATTCAATGAAACAATGTTAAAAAAAGAAATGCAACCAATAATTGAAATGAGCGCCAAAGACAAACTAGACATATATGGTATGACACTACCCATGTGTGACCAAGCCACAACAAGACTAAATAGTTTAGAAAATTCAATCTCCAACATAGCTGGATTGGAAAAAATATTAAAATTATCCTTAAATTGCAGAGTAATGCTTAAACGTAACATTGACGTGGATCAAGGACTAGTTAATGGAGCACTGGGTACAGTTGTTGGCTTTCAAACATACCCACGTGACAACAACATTCAGTTTGTCAATATTCTCTTTGACAAACTTACAGAAGTGAAAAGGATAGGACGCTCAACAGCTCGATTCCTTCTCTTCAAAAACATGTATGTACGCAGAGAACAATTTTCTCTAACTCTTGCATACGCAGTCACCATTCATAAATCACAAGGTCTTACCCTAGACAAAGCATTGATAGACATTGGTAACATAGTCTTTAAAGAAGGCATGAGCTACGTAGCACTATCACGCTTGCGTACACTTGATGGCCTATTTCTAATCAACTTTGATGCAAGTAAAGTAAATGCTGATATTCCTTGCATTTTAGAATACAATAGACTTTGTTCACTATACACCCCCCATCTAAAAACATATCCTGTTCCACAAAAAGTAAAATGTTGTAAAAGAAAACTAAATCAAACAGAAATGCAACAGGATGTCACTGCAAATCCTCCAAAGAGAGTAAAAAAAACGAATACTTCATCAAGTACCACAAACAAAAAAGAAACTATTAGGGAAAGTATACCAGCTACTTCTTCAAAGAAGGAAGACAAACTCAAAAAAAAGCACTCAGATACAGAACTACCTGGTCCATTTAAACTTTCAAATATAATTGGTGTAAGTTGCTACGAAAATGTAGCAATGAATATTCTATTTCAATTACCACCAATTGTTGACAACATTTACTTACACAGTACAGACCAATTGTGTTTGCAAATGTTAGTACTTCATAGAAACACAACAAACCAACCTGACAACACGTATAGTGTTTATGGAATAAGACAACAATTGGACTACTGTGCTGGAATGGTGAAATTCACTATAAACTCGCAGGAAGATCCATAAGAATTTCTAATGTACTTACTACAAGTACTGGAAAACAAAAACATACCTATAAATGAAATCTTCCAGATTTCATACATGTGGAAACATACATGCACTCTCTGCAACAATGTGACAAAAGATCAAATCCCCAATGAGCGCTTCGTGTATGTATCAATACCTAATTGTGAATCCGTTCCATTTCAGCAACTTGTACAAAATGCAAACCATGGTAGATTATGTACTACCTGCAATTCGGATAATCGCTCCACCTTACTAATACAAACACATAGTAAATACGTAATACTAATGCTTCTACGTTACAATGCAGATGGTACCAAAAACAACTGCAAGCTGACTGGATTCACACATGGTCAATTTTCACTTGGTAAGAAAACCTTCACAACAATAGGTATAATCTACCACACAGGAGCTACAACCAATGCAGGTCACTATACTGCATATATAGAAAAAAAATGTGGATGGTTTGAATGTAATGATAGTACCATTACTCTAAAGCAGAGATTACCAACAAATTTTACAAACGCTTATTTAATCTTCTTAAAACCAAAATTTATTAACTAAACTGTACTTAAACATTAACAAAACTTCTATTAAAAAACTATAAACTGTTAGAATATGCCAACAGCTATCTAACTGCCCCAAGATTCTACAACAACTAAACAGATAAATGAATACCACTAAATTATATAAAAAAATAAACAGTTAGAATATGCCATTTGGTATCTAACTGCCCCAAGATTTTACAATAACCAAACAGATAAATCAGTACCACTTCATTATAACAAGAAATAGACAGTTAGAATATGCCAACAGGTATCTATCTGCCCCAAGATTCTACAACAACTAAACAGATAAATGAATACCATTAAATTATATAGAAAAATAAACAGTTGGAATACGCCAACTGGTATCCAACTGCCCCAAGATTTTACAATATCCAAACAGATAAATCAATACCACTTCATTATAACAAAAAATAGACAGTTACAATATGTCAACAGGTATCTAACTGCTCCAAAAATCTACAACAAGCCAACATATAGAACATTAGCCAGAAATAACAACTGAACACTGAAAACAAACAAACAAATAGACTGTAGCATAACAAAAAAAGTTTTTTTTTTAATCCAACATGGATTTTTTTCCCACAGACCCAATGATTTTAGTAACAAACACAGAAACTGAGCAAATTGCACAGTACACTGGTTTGTAATCTACTAAATATGAGGGTAAAAAAAATGTTGAGTATTCAATGTTATAAGTCGTTACAAAATGCCAATACTTACATGATCTTTTCTTTTATCACAGAAATTAACAAGGAATACATGTACTCCAGTTACTAAACCAAACAGTAAGTATGTTATAATAAGTATAACCATCGCAGCAAATCACACCCATAGTGACCTACAACTTCAGTGTTTATAAATTTGGTCTTGACCATGTACCCAAGACTCTAGGCCCTGGCCACAACCACTGCAGCATACCACACCCATAATAGCTTATAACTTCGGTGCTTATAAATTTGGTCTTGTCCATGCACCCAAGACTGGATAAGCCACTATGGGTGTGATATGCTGCGGTGGTTGTGGCCAGGGCATAGAGTCTTGGGTGCATGGCCGTACGGCCATGCACCCAAGACTCTATGCCCTGGCCACAACCACCGCAGCATATCACACCCATAGAGTCAAACATTTTAACTATGCCATATGGGCACTTTTAATGTCCACGAACATGAGGAGTGTTCTTAGAACAGTTTCAACTTGCCCACGAACAGTACAGACAGGTATAGCGTCCTCAGGACACCCCGATTTCGTTTACTTACGAACATTTCAGAATACTGCACGTGTTCTTAGAACAGTTTCAACTTGCCTGCGAACAGTACGGACAGGCATAGCATCCTCAGGACACACCTATTTCGTTTATTTATGAACATCCTAGGACACTTGATGTGTTCTTAGAACAGTTTCAACTTGCCTACGAACAGTACGGGCAGGTATAGCGTCCTCAGGACACCCCCATTTTCTTTATTTATGAACATCCCAGGACACATAATGTGTTCTTAGAACAATTTCAACTTGCCTACGGACAATACGGACAGCGTCCTCAGGACAACCCCATTTCATTTATTTACGAACATTTCAGGACACCGCGTGTTTTCTTAGAACAGTTTCAACTTGCCTGCAAACAAAACGGACAGGCATACCATCCTCAGGACACACCCATTTTGCCTACGGACAATACGGACAGCGTCCTCAGGACAACCCCATTTCATTTATTTACGAACATTTCAGGACACTGCGTGTTTTCTTAGAACAGTTTCAACTTGCCTGCAAACAAAACGGACAGGCATACCATCCTCAGGACACACCCATTTTGCTTATTTATGAACATTTCAGAACACTGCGTGTGTTCTTAGGACAGTTTCAGCATGCTTGCGAACAATTCGGACAGGTCTAGCGTCCTCAGAACTCCCCCATTTTGTTTATTTATGAACATCCCAGGACACTTGATGTTCTTAGAACAATTTCAACTTGCCTACGAACAGTACGGACAGGTATAGCGTACTCAGGACACCCCCATTTTGTTTATTTACGAACATCCCAGGACACATGTTCTTAGAACAATTTCAACTTGCCTACGAACAATACGGACAGCTTCCTCAGGACACCCCCATTTCATTTATTTACAAACATTTCAGGACATCGTCTGTATTCTTAGAACAGTTTCAACTTGCCTGCGAACAATACAGACAGTCATAGCATCCTCAGGACACACCCATTTTGTTTATTTACAAACATTTCAGGACACCGCGTGTGTTCTTAGGACAGTTTCAGCTTGCTTGCGAACAATTCGGACAAGTCTAGCATCCTCAAAACACCCCCATTTTGTTTATTTACAAACATTCCAGAACACTTGATGTGTTCGTAGAACAATTTCAACTTGCCTACGAACAGTACGGACAGGTATAGTGTACTCAGGACACCCCCATTTTGTTTATTTACAAACATTCCAGGACACATGTTCTTAGAACAATTTCAACTTGCCTATGACCAATACGGACAGCGTCCTCGGGACACCCCCATTTTGTTTATTTACGAACATTTCAGGACATCGTCTGTATTCTTAGAACAGTTTTAACTTGCCTGCGAACAATACGGACAGTCATAGCATCCTCAGGACACACCCATTTCGTTTATTTACGAACATTTCAGGACACCGCGTGTGTTCTTAGGACAGTTTCAGCTAGCTTGCGAACAATTCGGACAGTTCTAGCGTCCTCAGAACACCGCCATTTTGTTTATTTACGAACATCCCAGGACACTTGATGTGTTCTTAGAACAATTTCAACTTGCCTGCGAACAGTACGGACAGGTATAGCGTCCTCAGGACACCCCTATTTAGTTTATTAAGAACTTCCCAGGACACTTGATGTGTTCTTAGAACAGTTTTGACTTGCCTACGAACCATACGGACAGGCGTAGAGTCCTCAGGACACCCCCATTTCGTTTATTTACGAACATTTCAGGACACCCGTATTGTCCGCGGTCAGAACGAACACAACAGGGGTGCCTGCCACCTAAATAAATACAACATTTAACCCATCTCTTACTCCCCGACCCTCCCCAAACAGTCTTACACACCAAAACACTTTACTAAATAGTATTTTTCCACCAAGTTTCACCGCGCTGTCCGTGGACGTCCGCGAATCCGAGATGGCGGGCGTTTCCAAAAATCTGACGCAATTCACGCTCTTCACCGTCCAACCAGCGAACACGTTGCATGTCCGCGGACATGATGCAAGCCGATTGGCCAATCAGGACACTGTCCGCGGAGCGAACAGGGAAGTGTGTCTGCGGACCGAACATAGATATCACTAATTTTTTGTGACCTACTTTTTGGTCATTTTTTTAAAAAACTACTGGACGGATTTTCACCAAATTTGCAAAAGCACGATTCTGGGACCAAGCCGCTGCTCCTGGTCCAAATTTGGTGAAAATCCATCCAGCGGTTTGGGCTGTATGCACGAGCAAAGTTTTTTCCCCATTTAGTCTATGGGAAAAAATGAAGTTTTGGGGACCCCCCCTATAACTTTGCCCCCCCTGGACCAAACCTCACCAAACTTTGCAAAAAATTCAGAGTGACCCCTATACTTTTTTTACAAAGTTTGGTGAGGATTCGTCCAGGGAGAGCGGAGTTATAAGCCGCCCAAAAAGGGCTCTTCCTATGGAAACAGCAACTTAACCATAACTACACAGCCACTACTGTGGCTGTGTAATATATATATATATATATACCTTCATGAATTAGTAGAGGCTGGTGGGAACAACATCTAATCCACCAACACTTTTTTAAGCATGTGTCAGAATGCAGGCATGTGCGTCAAAGGCTTTTATGGCTAGAGGTGTAGCTTGATGGGGGCAGAGGGGCTCTCATCGATGGAATGTGCGCATAGTTAGCAGGTTGTGATTTTGATTTCCGGCTGACTTGACTCAGCTCTTCATTTATCTTTGGTGACGTCCTTTGTCCTGGTTGGTGGTGAAACCTGTGAAATGCAACAACAAACTCTGGTGGCATTGTACCACTGTTGTTTCATGGATGGCTGGCTCTACCTGGTTCTATTAACAGAAGATGGCTTACAAGATTTTCCCTCTGTGAGGAAGTAAGGGGCCTGACCCAATCCCAAGTCATGGAGGGGATTGGCCTTCAGGCTGTACAGATTGGGAGTCGCTATCAGGGACGTTCGTCAACTGGTCCTTCTCGCGTATTCGTTGCATGTAGTGGCAGGGCCTGTCTCTCCTGAACGCCACCTTGCCACTGGTTAGAATAAATTGGAAGAGAGAGACTCTAAGAGGAAAAACCAAGAAATGAGGTAAAAAAACTCAGATGGAGTAAAACCTCTCTGAAGATAATAATCCTGGGATTGGCTGGATTCAGCAGGCACAGGAAGGCAGTTGGAATGGAACTTGGCTAAAGGATGGTCAGGAGAGAGGTCCACAGGATACAGGGAAGGTAAGAGCATACAAAATGGCAAAAAACATGCAAACAGGCAAGCAGGGGAGTACAAGGAACAGATGCGGCAGGAACATGGGTACAAAGGGGAAGAACAGAAAAGCACAGGGAAAAACTTCAGCAGCAGGTAAAGATAGTATTTGGAGCGTTGCAACGCATCTCACCATGGCCTCTACAGGAGAAAACGGCTTCCAGCGTCACAGGAGCTGATCTGTAGGTCAGCCATCTTGGATGTGGCATGTAATGCTTGTCCTAATGGTACAGCCGCCATCTTGGAGAGGGTAATGGTGTGTAGAGGGGCACTGTGAAGTGTTCCATCCAATCCCTTCCTTTGCTGGAGGCAAGGGGTGGCTGTGCACCTTCTGAAGCACCTGACATTCGCAGAGTCCACCTCTTAGTCCCTACCCATCCCCCAAGCTTGGTGACCTAACCTCTGAAGATCCAGAGTGTAGCAAAATATATGTGTCCTACTCCAAAAGAAGTATGTCCTGTATGTATATGAGGTCAGAGAAAGGGGGTCTAAAATCTGGTGCGATATTAGAAATAGTAGATGATCCAGACACCTGGGCAAGACAAGGGAACCCACCATATGAGCAATCATCCCCATGTGGTCCTGTATGTCATTGGGGGCCTTTGTGGAAACCCAAACTGCAGAAAAGTAGACAAAACCAAGAAGCCCCATGGAAATGCTGTAGTGCTGAGGGGTCCTGTATACCAGAAAGGACATTTTCATAAAAGTGTCGAGCAGACACCCACACTGGGAGTGTGAAAAAAGAAAACTGTGTGACCTAGAATTCAACTACCAAGTAATCCTGCCTGTTACCAAGAGCTGCAAGCAGGAAGAGGAGAGCCAAGTGAACCTCAGAAAGCCATAGACCTGCAACAGCTTCTGTAAAAGATAGAATTAGGGCACTGAAACTTTACAGAAGCACCACCTGAAGAAAACCAGAAATGAACTAATGCAGGGCCAAAGAATATCAGATTGTGCTGGGAGAAGCCAATATAAGGCCAGAGACAGGCAGGGAAGAGGGTAGAAGTATTCAACTGGGAACCAAGGAGCTATCAGGAGGGCCTGCATGAGAGCCAGAGCCCACTGTAGCTGGGCTGAGCAAGAGACAGGTAAAGGCGCCGAAAGAGCTGTGGGTTCTGGAAATGCTTAGAAACCTAACAAGCCTGTTCCTGGTCCTTAGAGTGCTAGGAGACCTGAGAACTGGCAAATACTGTGATACCTATATGACCTGGAACTAATGAATAGTAACATTGGTACTATATCCCTGAAAGGTGAGCTTGGCAATGTATCCCTGAAGGGTGAGCTAGGAACCATATTCCTTGAAGGAGGACGAAATCACCCAAAATGGAATATAAATATGAGTTTGCCCCAATTTCCCTGAGACTCTGATTGTGGCAAAGAAGTGAGCCGAGCACTATATTCCAGAGTATGTGATTAGGGCAATAACGTTTGGTGTGTGTTTTATTCCCGAGACTGCATTTAGAGAAGATTACAAAGGATGTATTGATGTTGAGGTACAAACCATTGTCTTTATAATCCATCTATTATAAAATAATGTAATCTAATGTTTTTAGAGCCGAAATTAATCTATAATAAATTGACTGATGCATAGTTACTTGTTTTAATACTATTTTTAGGATTAGCTTTGTTTTATGTATCAAAAGCCTACAAGGCATTGTAATTATTCGTTTATTCTAATATCCTTGAAGTTTGGTATGGATTATTTTATAATGCTGAGATTTATATGAAGTTGTAGATGCCTATGCCCTAAATAAACTTGAATTTGACTGATTGAAATTAGTAGAGATCTTGGCGGAGAACAGTATCCATATAACAGAAAGAACCCTCCCACAATATAGTGTAACCCCTCCTGATGCATTTTGCTTATCCCGTTCCAAGAAGGAGCATCTTCTTTAGTTGTAGTCAAATCCCTGTCCCCCAAAACATGTATTCCAAAGTCATCCTCTCAACAATGAAAAGAGTTAAAACCATCCTTTTGTGTCACATCATCTGTTGGTTCCCCACATCTCCCAGGACCTTGAGCTGCCCAGCAACCTTCTGCCCTACACAGCCAGTGCACTGGTCTGGGATGATGGTGCCTAGGATGGTATTACACTTCAGTGCCTCCACCTGTCCCATATGGTGGAAAGCACCAGATGAGAAACACGGACTCCACTAAATTAAGGAACACTTAATTGCTTATATGCTTTCTATTATCAAATTCACAAAAGGAATGTTGAGGGACATTAAGATGTTTGGATAACAGAGTTCATAATGAATCACTGTATTGTGGAATATAACACTATCTTAAATCTTTGGGGAAGACTTAAGAAGTTACTACACACACACACATGTACATAGGCACGCACACATATTCACGCATGGTTCCAGTGGATAGGTACTCCCTTTCTAGGGTTGATATATGTCTTATGCTTCTGGATAGAACCCAGTTATGTATTGAGACCTCAGAAGGCGATCCCATGATCCAGTAACAGATAGGGGAAGGAGTAGCAGCCAAGCATAACAGGCTGGCTTTGAGAAAACTAGTCAGGACTCTGCTGCATGCAGTTTTCTGTGGGAGATAGTGCAGAATGATCTGAAAAGAAAGGTCTTAGGTACAGCTGTATGTGACATCATTCCCTCATCTTCTCTGGCAAGGCCCAGGGATTTTCAATTAACTGTTTAGTAACCAGATTCTTTTTATGACTGTCCACAGAGCCCTTCAAACACAATTAATTAATTTAGAAACTCCGAAAGGGCAGTTTAGAGACTTCCCGGTGGGGAGAGTCCATAAGCACGCACCTTTCTGCGCAGCAACAAATAGACGGAGCTGGAGCGTGCTCTTCAACATCTACTTTATTTCACTACTTCATAAGAACTGAAATTACCCCATCCTCCCGTGTCACTTCCCTCCCTGCCACTCGCCTCCCTGTTCTCCCAGAACCAATGTGCCAACTTGACACCCCCCCCAATTTAAAAAGTTACCCAACAGGGGTGATATACAACATGAATGGGGTCCCTTAGCCCATTTCTTCAATGAGATGGTGAGGCTTGTTCCTGGCTCTCTCTGGTCTGGCGCTGAAACATTCTACGGAGGCCCTGGCCGCCGGTCTCTCACCTGGGTTCTCCAGGCCGGAAGCGTCTGAGTCTTCTTGATCCCCTTGATAAGAATCATCGGAAATGTAGTCGTCTGGTATTTCACTTCTTCCACTTAGCCTCCTAGATCCCGAGAGAGGAACCTTCTTGAATTGAGAAGAGTTACGGGTGGTCTGTCTATTGTCCCCTTGAGCTGTGATCATGGAGCCCTTCTTTTCCATGATGATGAGGGGTTCCTCATGAAAGACTGCTGTGTGCTTGTGCGTCTGAGGTTGTTTTACAGCTACTTTGTCCCCCACATCTAGTTGGGGATCTCGTGCTTTCCTGCGAGCATCCGCGTATTCTTTCATGCGAATCTTGGTGGCTTGATCGCGTTCCCTGAATTTGTCATCAGGTGTCTGTTGACATTACTGTGGGCTGGCCTGCGGCATCCTGGTCCTGATGTCTCTCCCAAACATGACCTCTGCCGAGCTCTTCCCTGTGGAGCTATGTGGCATGCTTCTGTAGTCCCTTAGTAACTGGTGACGTACTTGTTCATATGGTTGCCCCGTCAGCCGTGACACTTGTAGTGCCCTCTTCAGTTTGGCCAAAAAACGTTCAATCATGCTGTTGGCTTGTGGCCAGAGTGGCGTGATCTTGTGATGGTGGAACCCCATGTATTCACTAAATTTCTCAAAGTCTTTTCCATTGAACGGAGGCCCATTGTCTGTCTTCACTTTCCTCGGGATGCCGTATGTCGTGAATATACAGTCCATTACCGGGATGACGTGGTGTGCTGCTGTTGACGACACGATCTGGGCTTCCGGGTATCTAGAGTATTCATCCATGACGGCCAATATGTATCTCCCCCCTTCAATAGGTCCAAAGAAATCGGCTGCTACAGCATCCCAGATGCCCTCTGGTAACTTGGACATCCCCAATGGTTCTGTATGCCAGTTGGGCGTGATGAGGCAGCACGTTGGGCACTGCTTCAGGAGTTCCTCCACCATGGCATCTAGTTGCTGAAACAACACCGTTTCGCACAACATGAGCCTCGTGGAGTCCACTCCTCGATGTCCTTCATGGGCCTGCTCTACCACCTTCCATCTAAGTGAGGCTGGAATCACCATTTTGTGACCCTTCAACAGCAGATTGTCATCTGAGAGAGCTATACTTGCAACAATCTGTCCACCTCCTGTCGTATCTCTTGTGATGCAAGGCGACCCCTTTTTTTGGCTCTCCTCCATTGGCCTGAGAGGAGCCCTTCGCACACTATCTGGCATGCTTCGTCTGCTTGCATCTCCTGGGCTAGGTGTGCTGGTTCAATGCCTTTGTGTATCACCTGCTGGATCAGGTACCTGAGGTATTGGTCTGTCACCAACGGTTCAGGGGTGCAGCCGCTCCTTGGATGTCGGGACAGAAAGTCAGTGGGATTATCCTTCTTCCCTGGCCTGTGCACTATCTCGAATGAGTAGTCCTGTAGCCGATGTCCCCACTTCACGATGCAGGGTGGCATCTTGGACTGGGGATTGCCATCGAGAAATAAGAGAGCCTGGTGGTCGGTCACTAGCTTGAATGGCTTACCGTAAAGAATGAGGTGAAAATGCTCACACGCCCACACCACTGCAAGACTTTCCTTCTCTGCATGAGAACATGCCTGTTCTGTGTCCGAAAGGCTTCTGCTTGCAAATGCAACCATGTGGGTTTACGTCCGATCCATCGGATCTATTTGAGCTAGTATGGCGCCTAGCCCCACCGGGCTTGCATCCACGGTCAGTTCCGTCTTGCAGTCCGAATCATAGTAGGTCATGTTTTTAGCTTGCGCCACTCTTTCGCGGATGGTTATGAAGGCACGTTGCCATTCCTCCGACTATTGGAATGCCGCATTCTGCTTGGTCAGCACCCTGAGTGACTTGCTGACCATGGAAAAGTCTTTGATATACCTTGTGCAATAACTGGCAAGGCCCAGGAAGGATCTTGGTTCTGAAATGTTGGTTGGTGGTGGTGTCTCGTTGAGTGCAGTGCCTTTGTCAGGGTCCGGTGTCATGCCGTTTTCAGAAAAGACGTGGCTGAAGAATTTTAGCGTGCCTTTCCTGTACTGGCATTTTACCTGGTTGAGGGTGAGGTTGGCGGCCTCCAATGCCATGCACGCCCTGGCCAGTGTCTCATCGTGTTTTCCCATGTCATTCCCGAACACCAAGATGTCATCGCTGTAGTTTATGCAATTTTGGATGTGCTTGATCACATTATTGATTTCTGCCTGAAATATATAATGGAAGATACCCCAAAGCTCAATCTCTTATACCTGTACAGTCCCAGGTGTGTGACGAAAGTTGTGATGTTCCGGCTTTCTGGACTCAAGACTAATTGGTGGTAACCCTTTTTCAAGTCCAGTTTGGAGAATACCATGGCTCCATTCAGCAAGTGAATCATATCAGTGATGCATGGTGCCACGTGCCTTTCCCTCTGAATGGCTTGATTGGGTCTCCTCATATCCACGCAAAGTCTGATGGCATTGGAACCTTTCTTCGGCACTGGGACAATGAGTGAAACCCACGTGGTGGGGCCCGTGATTGGTTCTATGTTGTCATTTTCCATGGGTTTGTGCAGCTCATCCTCAACCTTCTTCTGGATATTCACTGGTACACCCCTGTAGTGTTGCGCTATTGGGCGCACGTCTTCATCTATGTGCAGCTTGACTTGCCTGTTTTGGAGTATCCCTATTCCCTTGAGCAGGTTTGGGTATAGTTCCTTTATCATGTGCATTGGATCAATGTCCTTGTGTACCATGAGCTTGTAAAGCATGTGTATTAGACCCATTTCGATGGCTGTCTTAAAACTGATTACAGAGCCACTCTCACTCCCTGTCGCCAGCATATGCAGCAGCACTCTCTTCACTTGTCCCTTGTAGTGGCATGTTCCCTCAAATTGCCCTAGGCATTTGAGGGGCGTTGTAGCTTCATATGGGTATATATCGACCATTGTGGGGTTTAGTTTAGGGGCTTGTGGCAATTCCTTGTGTACTTGCTCACTATTCATGTTCACGGTGGCCCTCGTGTCTGTGAGAAATTCAGTGGGTCTTTCGTTCAGTCTCATTATCAGGGTTGGGCTGTGTTCAGTGGCCAGTGAGTTGCCCAAGGCCTAGACATAGCCCTTCTTCTGCTGCTCGCTTACTGAGGAGCTGAACTCAGACTCAGAATGGGACCGCTCTACCAGGTAGCGTGCGTGTCATCTGGATTTGAGCTCTGGTCTCACACAAGTGACCTATCTCCTCCTTCCTCTTCGTTCACTCCAGTGCTTCTCTTCCCCAGACTTGGCCTCCTTTGGTTTAGGGTCCTTGGGTCTCTGAGGGGGATGTGATGTTGAACACAATGCTTGTGACATTGGGAGGAAGGGTGTGGGTTTGTATCTTGGGATTGACTCCCTACCTCTGTCTCGCCCTCTCTCTCTCTGGTCAGTCGACATACTGTTGTGAAGTGTCCTTCCTCACCACACGTGGAGCATCGCTGGACAATGGCAGGGCATGTTCCCTCATGTGAATATTTATACCCAAATCTGAAACAGAAAGGCTCTTCCTGTATCCTCTCCAGCTGTAGTCGGTGTGCTGAGTCTGCGGGCGCTGTGGTTTTGAAGCTTTCCACTTGCGAGTCCACTGCCTTTTCTGCCCTTGCGAGCATCAGTATTTCGTCCAAGGTGCGGGCCTTTTGTAGTAATTTTCGTCTAAACGTTTTGGATTCACAGCCTGCAATTATTTGGGAGTGCAAAGCCTCTGTGTTGAAGTAGTCTGCGAAGTCGCAGTGCTTCATTTTGATTCTCAGTCTCATGACATAGGTGTCAATGGTCTTACCCTTTGCCTGTTTTGTGCTGTGGAAGAGGTGGCGCTCATAGTCCACATTGGTGTGCGGGGTGACGTATGCTGATAAAACCCTTTTAGATCTTGAATGGAGTTGATGGACGTTGCAGGCATCTCATCTATGATGTCTCGTGTTGCTGGCCCCACGGCCAGCTTGAAAAGACATTTTTGTCTTTCTTCATTAGTGGGCCCCATGGCCCCATGTATAGATCAAAATCCCTTATCCACCTGGCTCACCTCAACCCCATGTTGCTTGCATCTGTTACAACGAAGGCTCCTGGCATCTGTGCTGCTAAGGAATCTGGCATCCTGTATGGGGCCTGCGTTTGCGGAGCATTAGGTCCCTTGCCTGCATGTCCTAGCCCTCATCCAGGGGGCCCTCATGATCCGACATTGTCTCCTGCCTACTGGCAGCCCTTCACTGTGTAAGTCCCCACATGGCCGCCTGTTAGGCACGAGCACTGTGGTGTTGTCTTGGGACAGTGTAGGGCCTCAGGGGATTGAGCATGTGCTCCGATGGCCCCCTAGTGGCACGAGCACCATCGTGTGATGTCTTTCACGCCCCCCACCCACTGTGGTATCCCTTGCAGCACTGCCACTGCCCGGTCCTCCTCGACCACTTTGAAAACATTCTATTGTGGGCAGGGCACTTTAATCACTGTGATGGCCCAGGTCGGGCTGTGCAGGCCTTGCCCTGCCGTTCCGGAGCTTCCGTCTGTCGGGCGGGCGGGCTGCCCTCAGCCCTGTTTCTCCCTGCTGCCACGCCTTTCACCCCCACGCCGAGGGTCCTGGTGCCGTCTGCACGTCCACCTCGTCGCCAGTGTAGAGCCTTCCCGGCGGGGAGAGTCTATAAGCGTGCACCTCGCTGCGCAGCAATAAATAGACAGAGCCGGAGCGTGCTCTTCCATGTCTACTTTATTTCACTCCTTCATATGAACTGAACTTACCCCACCCTCCCGCGTCACTTCCCTCCCGCCTCCCTGATACCCCGGAACCAATGTGTCAACGTGACAGGCAGTTTACAGCGTTGCATTGTTGGAGATTTTTTATTAACTAAAGTGCTCAGGGATCCTGAATTGGAAACAGGGGTGTGCTTGCAGAGGCGAACCCTGCTGAAGGATGACTTATGTGTATGGTTTGTTCAGTGAATCCTTCACGTTTCTGTGCTGGTGCTGGGTGGTTACACAACGAGTGTGTCGAATTATGCACTGCTTCAATATAGTTGGCAATAGCTTGGGGGATGTAGAAAAAGTTGCTCTGTACCTTTGCACAGCTACTACTGTCACCCGCAAGGAAAGAGCGAAAGAGCTTAGACGTCAGAGTGGCCTTCCAGTTGTTTGCGGTTTTTAACAGTAGCTCTCTTGAGCGCATATTATTAGCACACCAGTCTCACACTTGCCATGGAAAGCAATCTCCTAGTGCAAAGAGTAGTCTCGGAGCACCATTAGCATTTTATTGCATAGAATGCTTGTATTTATTTTCAAGGGATGAGAGTTTTGTTTTTCCTTCGCAATGACATGCCAGAATGCATAGTACTGAGGGGTGGAGCATAACAAATAGCTATTTACGCATGTACTCTGTTTCAGGATGCAGTATATCAGTGGTTAATGCGTGTGTGTACAATAGTATCCACATTCATCCCTTCTCCAGAGGCACAATCAGCGCACACGGATTTCAGGGAAAGATGGAGACCGGGTGGGCGAAATGGTTTCTCTACGTGATTACGATAACCTGGGCATTTGGCCATTAGTTATGCCACATTACATTACCAATTACCCATTTGCTTATGCCCCTTGCTTTTCCCCTCCAGTAAGGTGTAGAATGAGACATGTTTTTCTTTTTGGCATAAAAAGGCTGCAGATTTATTTTCACATATAATAACCACAGCAAACAAATAGTGAAAATAGCTCCAAGGGTGCAGCGACTGCTCCATATCCAAAACCTGCTTTCCCCATTTTCTCCAAGTCCATAATAGGCCCAACTCCCCAATCCCTTCGTGTCTGAAAACCGCCTGCCCCTGCAGGTGCTTTTGGGCTGGGGGAGCGCCGTTTGATGGGGGAAGCTGAGACCTCATTGCTACCACCAGACGCCCCCGCCGTTTTAGGCTCCCAAGAGGCGCTGGTCCGAACGAGCGAAGACCCTTCCGGCTTAGCAATTGTCTCTTATCGTTGGTCGCCAAAACATTGCCACGACAAAGGTGGGTTACTGCCCACCGTGGCTCCCCCTTTCCTATTTTGTAGTTCTAGAAGTTATGTGTACCTTTTTTTTGTACACCTTGCTGCCCAGCGCACTTCCTTCTATCCTTCTTTGACCAGGGATTTCACCTTTGCCGGTTGTGCCTGATCTAGGGGTACTTCAGTCCCATCCACATTTGTGTCTTACCTTGACCTGCTCTTGCACCACCGGCTCCCGGTTCTACCACAGCTTTGAGGCCAACTGCCTCCCCTTTCTTCCAACCATCTCCTTAGTAGGCAGAACTCTCCCAACCCTCCGTGCCTGATACCCGCCTGCCCCTGCAGGTGTTTTTGGGCTGAGAGAGTGCCATTTGTTCGAGGAAGATGAGCCCTCGTTGCCACCACCAGATGCTCCTTCTGTTTTAGGCTCCCAAGAGGCACTGATCCGACTCCACCCCTTGCATTGTCTGCTTCGGACTCTGCCTTAACCAGGGCAAACCTGCTCTGGGGAATACATAAGCCCCTGCCACCTTTAAACAGCCTACGCACACCAATCTTAATAAATCCACTCTGCCCCTGGCATTCCTCCTGAGTTAGTGTAGACTAAACACGAGGCTGCTGTACATACTGACTTGTATTCTGGCACTACAGAAAGGTACGGGATAGTGGTTCATACGGCAGTGTGCAAAACCGATGACCAACCGCCTCATTCTACTCCTGTTCCTTTGCTCCCAACAGGACCCCCTTGACTGAAACTTATCCAACCTTTTGTTTCATACCCATGGCGTTATATTGTTCCAATTTACCTCCCTCTGCACACCATCAATCGTCTGTTGAGTTCTTCCCCCCTAAAATGAAATCTGGCCTTCATGGGAGTTAACTTTTTGATATCATTGATCGAAACTTATCCCACCTTTTGCTTCATACTCCTGGCGTTATATTGTTTCAACTTAACTGACCCACGTGCACAATCCATAATAATTTGAGTTGTGTATTAGTATCCTTCATGGCCACCTCTGCAGCTCAATGGGTAGCCTGAGCCCTCTCCCCCGCTTCAGTGCCATTGCAACTACCAGACCATGTAGTGATAAGGTACCCCACCATGTCCCAAACCTGGACAACCACCTTGGTCGATCAGCAACTGACCTGGGGCCTCAACACCCTTCACCCCTTGGCCAATTCAGATATGCCCCATACCGTGAACACTAGTTTCTGCACAGATATGGTAGCCTACAAGGGTATCAATCTACCTATGTGCCCTTATTATCTCCCCGGGTGTGAGTGGGGCGAAGGAGGGGCCCTGAAAGCCAAAGCACTAACTGCAACTAACTGAATTCCATTGGTATATGCTATGATGTGTAATTTGTAACATGCTTAAAGTTTCACCAAGCGTATTCGGGGCCTGAACCTGTGCTGTTCCCTGACATCTTGCTCTCCAGGCGAGAATGTTGCCGCTACGCCATCCTCCCGGGACATATTACAAATTATCAACCTCTTCTTCTCCGCCTGAGTGCACCCACTTTTACTGACCATGAACCACCGTGTGAATCCTCACAGAAAACAGCAGAAGTTTTCTCCGAGCGGACCCGGTGCTCGAACCTGTGCTGCTCCGTCTCCTCTTGCTCAAAAGGTGATTATGTTCCCGCCGAGCTATCCTCCTGGGAAATATGGAAAACTATCAACCTCTTCTACACCGCCTGAGCGCACTCACTATTACTGACTATGACCACTGTGTGAGTCCTCACAGAAAAACACTTGCTTGCCACGCGGGCCTTGATCCACTTGTCCCAGTGTTGTGCCCCCCTTCCCTGCGGCAATTACCATATAAAAGAGGACCATTAAATGAGAGCAACACAATTTGAGACCCCTTTCAGCTACAATGTGCCCCAATCAATTGTGAAGTGCGTTCCTAAACCTAGGAACCCTGATAACCTGCCCGTGTCCTACACTTGCAACTCTCGCAAATTGGGAGGCCAAGAACAGTAGATGGGAGGTGTCCGGCTACCCCCGCCATACTGACAGCCGAGTGGTGTGCTGATGCAAATCGTTTCTAGAATGCCACCACTGGCGCCCTATGGCCCCGCAAAGCAATGTGAGGATCTACCCTCCTTCCGAATGTCAAGAGATTCCGGGTATTGGTGCCCCGCTTATCCACACCCGAGTGAGGTATATGGGAGCGGAGTTTGTCCAATTAGACTTGAGCTACAAAGCCGTATTCCCCACCAGCAGACCATCCCCAAGCCATGCCTACTTTAGGCCCCGCTGCGGGTCCAACCTGAACTCTGCTCTTCACCCCTCCTTAGTTAACAACAAACTATGGCTAACAATGGAAACTGCACCATCCGCCCGCAGCAATGAATACGTTGCATTCCCCGTGGGTACATCTCGTAACCTGTACCTATTAAACAAACATGCCCGTTAATTTCACCTGTCCTGGGCCTATCCCGCCCAGAGGGGACAATGTGCAAGCCCTCGAAAGCTCTAAATAAGCCGTAGAACAACAATAACAAAGGGTGAACCCCAAATGTTCTGAATAATCACAAAAAGGGATATGTCTGCAGCTACCAGTACAGCAGGGTGGGTGATATTAAAACCCACACGACCTGAGGCTTTCGCTACCCATTCTTTCCCATGGCCTCTTATGGTTGGGGTTGTGTGCCACTGAGCAAGCTAAACCCCATCCTGGCCGGTCATACTTTGCAACACAACTACCACTTCCTGCCTCTATTACCAATACATTTCTCATGCCCACACTACAAACAATGGAGCAATAAACCGTACACATCAACATAGCTTACCCACATTTGTTTACCAAAGCCTGCTAACTGCTGCCCAAGGGTGACTATTAATTCCTGATAAGCCCATGTCCCGCTGACTGTAACCAAGACCCAATTATATGTCCCGTCGCACCGGTCTTTGCATCTGAAATAAATACACCAATTTTTCAACCCTTACCTTCTCCGCAACGTTGCCGAACAAGAGTTGTCAGCATGCTGCCCTTATTTGTCCCCAACCACCAATGCGGAACAGCGCCCCTGCGCCCCTGCCCTCATGTAAATGTGGTAAGTAAATCCACTTTCGAAAAACAGGCCTTGGCGCACAGCGTCCCACACCGTGCATTTTCACAAATAAGAACTCCCTAAGCAAAGGCATCCTGCCTGGAGTTTTCCGCCCCACAATCAAATAGCAGTAGAAAACCAAACGCTGAGTTTGCAGCATAGCTCTTAACCTCATGATAGCAGCCGACCAGAAAAAATGCAATAGTCGAACAATAGCTCAGCCCCAACCATTAGCTACGTCAAAACCAGACAAAATCGAGGTGTGAATGCCCTGGGGTGTAAACTATTACAATGGCAACGAAAGGCATGTAAAGTTGAACCCTAAGCCGAGCGTTACATTACATGGGACCAAAAAAACAAGGTGCGGCGCAGCGTCCTACAGGATTTAACGCTTTCCATAAATTAAGCCTTCCATACATTAAAAGCGCTCAATCAACCTTCGTATCTTTATAAAATGCTTCCTTGAACCCCAAACAGCAGTGTACCTTCCATATTTTTTCAAAGCACCTCGCCAAGATGAAAACAAAACCCATGGGAGGAGGTAGGAGGGTATTGCTCAGTCGTACTCTTCCTGAGCTGGAGAGGCCATGCCCATTCATTACATCTAGTTTCGGGGCCATACTTCTACAAATGGGGTACAGAAGATTCACGCGGCAGATTTAAAGAACGCGTGTTATCAATAAGCCCTACACAGGCTTTGGCGTTTGTATAACATGACATAACAATTGCCAATGAATACGCCTGCATGTTGCACGCCTTGTGCCATGAATACGGCCGCATGTTGCCTAGCTTGTGACCACTTGTGCCCCACGCCATGCCCGTAAACCGCCCACCCAGCGATACAGAACATTGAATTAAAACGCAGTCTCCCGCATACCAGGACTGTGCACTTATCACTCCCACCACTGGTGGCTGTACAAGAAAGTTTTGCGTGTGTTATATAACTTATGGACAAACACGGGGGCCGCAATCACTGAAATCCTGTATTGTCATTTGACAACCAGGCCCCCCAGCTCCTCCGCTTGATAGTGGGGAAAAAGGGGGAAAAACACCAAGCTCATTACACCAGACACAAGCGCCAGTGGCGCCGCAACCGCCTTGGGCTTGCATCTAACCTGACTAACTTTCCCCCGGCACACACGGCCACCCTGCAGCAACGTGAGTGCTGCTCCACAGTCTCGCAAAACCCATTTACTGATCACCGACAGTTCTCACCACTGCCCTTCTTAACAGGAAAGCATTTAGTGACAGAATTGAAGTTCTAATTTCCTAATTCCAAAGAAGGGTAATGCTATTTTACTACACCCACTTAACGTACTATACGTGTTGTCCTTCATTCCACGTCCCCGTGGCATCTGGGATCGTGCATTCCCTTCCATCTTGCAGCTGCACGTGTTTCTTTGTCTTCTAACCAGCATCCACCCTGATGTCTGATTCTACTGCCCGACGTGCCAGCCTTTAAGACCATTTTCTACCTAATCATTACTCTTACCATCATTTTGAAAATTGCCCGGCTAACCAACAATGTGGGCAGGCGAAAGGCAGAACCAGGCTGCCCCACCTGCGTCGCCTTCCTCGCCAACCCTAAACCGCAGCAGACCGCCGCGAGGCCCACTCGTTTTGCCCCCCCCCTCATAGCACAGGACGCAAGAGCTGGCCGTGCCCTGCTGCCGACCACCAGCCCCCGGATAACCGTCACACAACCTAGATAGACTAACATCGCGAAACCTGCCCCCTGCTCAAAGGTCCGCGACCGCTGCAAAAACGCCCTGTACACTTTAAAACAGAAGGCGCCAGTGCAAACCATTTCTAGCGCCTGTTCTAACCCTTGTAGTACCTCGCTTCTGTCCCGCCAGAGCCACGCCCTGCTTTCCCCTCTCTCCTAGCCCTGCCCCTTACCCGACTCCCATTCCTGGCTGCCGCGAAGTTCCTCCTTGCTGGAACCCGCACAAAACTGGAAAACCTTCCTCCTCTCGGTCGGGAACACTGCACAGCATCCCGGGCAGCCCAAAACTGGAAACCTCCTTCCTCTATGTCCGGAACTGCACGGCAAGCTGAAAAACCGCAAAACGAAACAAAATCCAAACGAAATTCTCTCCTCGAAGGCAGGCGGGCGTCCGGCTGCTGGGAAACTGGAAGTTCTTTCTAGCCGGACGCCTACCGCTTATATGGGGCTTGCTCCGCCCCTTCCTTTTGTTCGCCCTTCACTGGCTTTTTTGCGCACTTTGGCGCTCTTTGGGCTGCCTGATCTCTCCCCCTGACCCCGAGGGGGGGAGAGGGAGGAGAGAGAAGAGGAAGGCAGGCCCCTGCCCCGATTATCGGGCGCCTCCTCCATTTTGTAGGTCTCTTTCCATCATCACCTTCATATCAAGCATAACAGCATTGTTATGGTTTTAGAGGCAGGATTTGACAACTCTGAACTTTTCTATAAGCATTTCAAGAATGTTAAGAATGTCAGAAAAGAGAGCTTTTGATTATTGTAAGCCGTCAAATGGATTACCCTTTCAAAGCTGTGCATAAAAGGCCCTAACTTAAAAGAATAGCCATGGACCCTGGCAAGACCCTCTCCCTCACCCTTGCCCTCCATCCACACTAGGATGCAATCCCACCTATTCTACAGTACTCTGTTTCTTCCTCATTAGGTCAACGCTAAAGAAAATGCACATAAACACATATATGCATAATATACGTACACAAAGTAGGTGGGGGTGGGCAATCACGCAAGGAATGCCGAGTTCATTTATCCCTAAAAGGGAAGAAGTGTCTATGCAGAAAGAATAAGTTCTGCCTGATGAAAAGTTTGGGGATTTTTATGCAACTAGTGCACTTTTTTGTTTTTTATGGTTCATCACTGACAGAATGGATCACACCCTTACAACATAAATTATCCGGGATGTGAAAGCAAAAAGAAGATATCGAGGCTGAGTGCCCCAAAAAGAAATACACCAAATGTGGGTTCAAAAGATACACAGATCTTTATTCTACAACTGTACAGTTTCAAAGGACAAAGCAACAGATAGCTATCAGGCCCTCAGTACAACACAGCGAAAACCAGCCCTGTTCGGTGTGTTCAGTGAGTGGGACTGTACATCAGAATAGTCGCACCTTTTATACAATCCAAAACATGATGTCCAACCCACTTGTAAGTTAATGAATCTTGGATCTAGGGTTTGTGCCGAGTTCCCTCCTAATTTATGCATTTATACATTTAGGGGTTATCCTTAATACATTCGCCAACAAGTTACAATAGCAACAGTGTGTCTTTGGATTTCATATTGAGCCTTCATACACATGTATACAATATAGTTAAACAAGTGTTCACATTAGATGCTCGAACAGTATTGTGCACGATATATGGTCATGGATTAGCTTTGTTGGTACAGGTAATCCTCTATACAAAGGTCAACGAAGGACAAGGTCTCAGTACATGACCTTAACATTTGGCCTGCGGGCAGTTTACACATTAACTTGTACACAGAGATCAAGACGGCCATGTTACATTCAAAACGACACTGTTCTCCATCTTAGAACACAGGGTGACTTTAGAGTGAGAATCTAAAATGGCGGATGAACCTAAAATGGCGGCTAAGACTAATCTAAGGTCAGGACCTTGAAGCGTGGATTTCCTCGCAGAGCGACTTGGCCTAGGCCAATATATATATACATACGATCTAGAGGGTATAATATGATTTCCCGTTCGACAAACCCTCCTTTTGGCGTATGCCAAGCGCTAAACTACTTCTAATCACTTTACGAATAACTCCACGTCTCAACGTCCATACACCCTAAATCACCATCGGAGATATCTATTGCCATTAGATCAGTTACTAAAATTTCTTTCAACACATATTCATTGGAGTTCTTATCTGGGGCATATACCTTGCGTCCTAATGTACCCATCGCCTGTGTGCAACATCCCCCTAGCATCAAACATATACCAGGAAGACATTATATACAAGAACAAAGAAACAAAGGAATTCCCAAAATGATCAGCAAGACCGAAAGTACCTTTCAACCCCAAGATCGCAAGAAGTCCCAGAACCAAGCGCTAAGATCCCAGTTTCCCTCGGGAACATGCACTTCTGAACTTAGGACATGCAGATTCTGTATTGCCTTGAAGATAGTTGGGGAGGCATCTGGCACGAAAACACAGCAAGCGGACCCCACTAATTTACATACCCCTCCACGTTCAGCCAGGATGACATCTGATGCCATCCGGTTCTGAAGTGCTCCTAACCTTATTGCTTTCTGTTCTAAAGTCATATTATAGAGTATGTCAGTGGTCCGGTTGATGGTTCTCTCCAGTACTCTCGCTAGTCTCCTGATATCCTCAGAGTTCATTATTTGTCCCCAAAATGGCACAAAGGATTTTGCTACGTCTCCCAGAACTCACCATTCTTGTCCCGCTGTGGACGAGACTTTGAAACCTCTACAGTACTGGCTATGAATACCCCGGGTAACAGGATCCCTCAATAACAAGTTCCCTGCCAATCCCTGGGTAGCCATGAGAATGCTACATTACCGCAAACAAAATAGACAGGTTTGCCTACATACAAATGTCTGTCTTCCCCAGTCAAATTCGCAACATTGATGCAACCTTTAAAATCACCCATTGACTGAGTACCATTCCTCTGTATGCAGAAAGAAACTGACTCGGGCCTATGGTTAACAGTGTAGGAAGGAGGCGTGGCATCCTTTTAGCCTATAGGAGCCATTTTAAAAGAGATCAAGGATTGAAAAGGACGAGACAGTCTATCAGAAGGCCTAATAGAAGCAACATTAGGCTTACCCCTATTCGCAAAGAGCGAGCATCCCAGGGGAGTCAGAACACGTTTTTCAAACTGATTCAAATTAGTCCCATCAAAGTTCCCTGAGATGCTATCATTCCAGCGACCAAAGAATAGTGCTCTAAGAGATTATGCCTTCACCATATATTAGTATATTCTCTAGTTCTCTTCCCATTTAAAGTTAAACCTTTTGAGTTCACAAAATGTCCCCTGTTACTACCTTTTCAGGAGGACCCCCTACATTAAGGCTGTCTGTATTAAGGCTGAATGTGAAGACCCCAGTACCTGAGGAAGGTGGTTGCTACCCATCAATATACCACCGAAACGCCAACTAGTCCTATGTAATGGTCGCAGGAACTACATTCTCCTGCGGTTTGGCATCATGGACATACACGCTTTATAGCGGTAGGCGTAGTACACCCCCTTTCAGCCTGTGACAACACAGCAGATAAATGACTGTTTAGGTGACATTGTATATGTCGACATTTTTTTTCAGCCAAAATCTGGCTTAACACACAGCACTGTGCGACATTGTTTACATGGTTAGCAAAAATTAGGCTTAGCAAACAATATTCTGTGTGATATATATTTTTTTTGTTGTAGCCATAATCAGGCTCTGGTTGGCGCATGTACTGTGCCATTTTCACGAAATTGTTTAATCTGAGCCTTTAGACAAGTAAGGGTCAGCTAGGGATAGTTTAAGTTTTATTAGCTATCTCAGAAAACTCTTATGATTTAAAATGTATTCACTGTTTTGCTAACACCAAATCATGTTTTGTCAGTGCCCATATATTGGGTTCCCATGTGTATTTCCTAGTGGAGTTGTACCCCTACTTCTTTGAACCTTTTCATAAATTCTGCTCGCATTGATTGTATGGACTAAATAGTCCTGTTTTTTTCTCTTTGTAAATTGCATTGTTTTGTATGTTTTTCATGTTGTATGTACTTATTAAATTGACACATTGTCTAGATACAAACTAACAATTAAAGCAAGTTTATAATTTTTTTATGCCAATGTACTTTTTCCCCTTTTTTTGTTCTCATAAAGGTTACTTTGACTGGTGAGAGACCAGTAAATTAAAATATTGAATTTGATTTAATCTATTGTTTAGGCTACCAGGAGAATAATACTGTTAGCTCCACAAATGATATTTTTTGACTTTGTATGTTCAGGCACACCCTTGTGTTTATAGATGTCTGTTTGCTCCATTTGAGTGCCTGTACGTTTTGGAGTCCCTCTTTTGTTTATATAGTGCTCTAAGAGAAGCATAGCATGCAGTTGTCAAAGGTAAAGGATGAATATACCAACCTAGCCCCTTAACTCTGTGTTGCGGTAAATGTGAACAGACCCAACAGTTGGACTTATTAAGGATGGCATGTGTAGCATTCATGATGAGTAATAATGTGTTGTTATGATATCTCTGTCTATGCTGAGAGTCTCTAGGAGATAGAGTGTGCAGATGCACGAAAGGAGTAGAAACAGTGGGTAAATTTTCAGTCGGCAACAAATTCTCAAGCGGATGTACTTCTTCTAGATACCAGAAGCCTAAAACAATGACTATTATGAAACCAATTAACATTATCACAAAACAGCAGTTCGTTTTTGGGGCCCACATAGTTAAATGTTAATTTCCGTAACTGATCACACAGTCTTTTCCCTTTTCCATACGAGCGGAGGCGGTTGCAGGCATTGTAGTCTCCAAACGAGAAAACACCAATGTTTTTAGCTGGCGCTCCAGGCCGAGCGTCTTCTTAGTCCTTCCACAAACCCTAGCCAACAGAATCCCCTTTTCAAACAATTAATCGGGCCAAAAAGCAAGCCCTTGATGACTTTCTTCTTTTCCAAGCGCACAGCCGAACCGTGCCGTAAGTCTATTTCCTTGGACGCAGATCGTACCTTGCGATCCCTGGTACTGAATGATCCATGTACAAAGTGTTGTCACTTCCCACTGGAAGCGGCGATTGAATGGAAGTAAGATTAGAGGCACAATTGGGGATCGCCTCTGAAAAACAAAATGGTTGGAGAGTGTGGGGGTGGAATGGCTGTTTCCCCAGACCTACGGCTAGAAAAACAGAGTGGAAACCACCCCGTAGCACCCAGTGCTCACTATTGCTTCCTACCAGATATCACAAAAACCAAAGGATACCACGAGGGCTACGAATACAACTACGTCCCACGCTGTGCAAAGAAAGCAAAGAGTTCGTAAGAAAATGGGAAGCGGATTTTAAACAAATGCTCACTTGATTTGATACTACTCACCATACAGGAACTGGCTAATAACCTAACGACACTGCATGCGGAAATTGAGGATATTGAGAAAGAACTTGTGAAAACCTTAAATCAAGAAGAGGTTCAAACAATTCTGGACGACATAAACAGAAAATTATCAGAATACAAATCCGAATTAGAAGCAAAGAAAGTAAGAAAGTTCTGCAGGGACACATCTGACTATCTAAATGGAGAGGTATATACTTGGATGGAAAAGTATGGATCACAAGTAGGCAACCCCAAACCTAAACTTAGAACTGGTAACACCAGTGAGACATCTAGCTCTGGATCAGAGAGTAACCCAGTACAGCCAGAAGAAGAGCACGCAACGGGAAATACAAGTCCCACACAAAGACCAACTATGTCCACGGGTACATCTTCCTCTTTTTTAGAGAAAGGCCGGAAGGAACAAAAAGAACAAGGTGGGGGAAAAGGAAAGCCAAGAGAAGGCCCGGAAACAAGACAGAAACAGAGAAAAGTTTAGTACTCAATCTCTCATCTAGAACACTAACTGAACAGAAAATGATGACACTACACAAGGGGCTCAGTTTTGTGCCCACATATAACAGCTTACTGTTCGATACACGTGTGGAACTCTTCAAACTCGTAAGAAAGATGAAGCTTAAAGTGTTCTTTAATGAATTGGAGATACCAGACGGAAGAGAAAGGGAGGAAGAAGAATTGAAGGAATTCAGAGGGAAAAGTGGTTTCATTCCACCAATTAATGTACCTTCCATCAATATCTTTCAAAAGCAGACTATTAGGGACCTGGAAAAGATCAATTTCAAATCCAGAGGAGGAATGAATATGAAACCCCACGAATGGGAGTTGATCAAAAAACTGTATAGTGATGAGGAACTGACCATAAGAAGTGCGGACAAGGGGGGAGCACTGGTACTTTTGGACACAAAAGATTATGATGCCGAATGCATGAGACAGTTGAATGATCCCAACACATATGCTAGACTGGATAAAGACCCCACGGTTGAAATAAAGCAAAACTTAGAAGAGCTACTCACCAAGGCAGAAGAACTCAGTTGGATCAACCACCACACTAAAAGATTTTTGACAAATAACTTTCCAAAGATCCCGCATTTCTACACATTACCGAAAGTACATAAAAGCCTCACGAATCCTCCTGGCAGACCAATCGTAGCAGGTACGAACAGCATCTTGCAACCCTTAGTAGTTTACATTGACCACTTTCTACAACCATTAATACAGAAAACCAGCACGTACATCAAAGATACCACACACTTTTTGAAATATTTGAAAGAAGCAACTTATACCGAATCTGACATTTTGTTCACAATAGACGTAAAAAGTCTTTATACTTCGATCCCACAAGGAAGAGCTGCAGTGGAATGGCTGTTATTGCAAGAAGGAGACATCCCAGCACAGAAAGAATTTGTCATGACTCTGTTAGAATTCATCAGTGAAAACTCGTACTTTCAATACAAAGAATATTTTTTCCTACAGATGGCAGGGACGTCCATGGGTGCCACGATGGCACCGTCCTATGTTAACGCTTTTATGCATGAATTTGAAGTAGATCATGTGTTGAAAAATGAAGGATGGAGAAGAAAGATTGGCCTATGGATCCGATATATAGATGACATTTTTGGGATCTGGCATGATACCGAAGATGAACTGAAGACATTTTTGGAATATCTCAACAATATAGACCAGAGTGTACAGTTCACATCTGAATTCTCCACGGAAACTATACACTTCCTGGATGTCAAGGTCACTAAGGAACGTACAGGCTACAGAACCAACATATACCAAAAACCGATGGACAGGAACAATATCTTACATAAGCTGAGTATTCACCAGCAAAGTCTAATAAAAAATCTCCCCTACAGTCAAATGCTGGGAGTCAAAAGGATAGTTAGCGACCCAGAAGACTATGAAGAAGCCATCAATAGGATGGGATCTAAATTCCTTAATCGGGGGTATGGTAGATCAGAAATTGTAGAAGCAGAAGGAAGACTCATGAACAAAGGAAGGGAAGAACTTCTAGAACCTAAACAGAAGGTGGATGAAGCACCCTCAATAGTGTTTGTGTCTAAATATTCAAAACAGAGCAAACGGATTAAAAATATAATCAAAAAGAACTGGAACATACTAGCCTTGGATGAGAGAGTAGAGCCTTTGTTTAAAGAACTCCCGACATTTGCTTACAAAAGGAGTCAGAATTTGAAAGACAAGTTGGTCAAAACAAGGAACTTGAAGAAGAAAAAGGACACAACCAAAACCGGAACTTTCCCATGCCTGAACTGTTCTAACTGTGGGTATATTCTGAAAGGGAACATAGTGAATCACCCACATACTGGTGAAAAAATAAAACTAAGACATTTTGGGACATGCAACTCAGTGAACATAATTTACTCCATTAAATGCCCATGTGGGTTATACTATGTGGGACAATCGACACAAGCTGCTAAAACGAGATGGAATGAGCATCGCTCATGCATACGAACACACAACAAAACTTCAGCAGTGGCACGTCACTGGGACTCTAAAAAGCACAGTCTATCCCAGATAAGATTTCAAATTTTAGAAGTAGTGCAAAAAAGAGAGCCACACTTGAATCTGCAACAAAGGCTGGATCAAAGGGAATCGTTCTGGATCGACAAACTTGGAACTCTGACACCAAGGGGACTGAATGAAGAGATTAACTTTGCTTGTTTTCTGTGATGCAATGTATACATTTAATGCAGAGTTATCAACTTTGCTTGTTTTCTTTAATGCAATATATAATTTAATGCAATGTAGATTTTAGAGGTTTTTGATGGATGTGATTTCTTTGCCTTTCAGGGGTGCTGGATATTGTGTGCACAGTGGTTGAACATAAGTGAGCATTTTTGAAAAATTGGTTCACCTCAGATACATATAGTTATTTAAAGGTTGCAATTTGACTTTACAATGATGATTGAAGGAATGGACAGGGGATTACCACCAATAGATGGCAAGGTGGGCATTTTTACCTCTGTGACCACTTGTGCACACACGCAACGAGTGGTTAATGGCTAATCAACGAAGAAAATGGGCCCTCGGAACATTAACCCCAGGGTGATCGTTAGCCCTACTAGGCACACAAATCTAGATTATATTCCATTCATGCCCCTTTGTAATGCATGATCGGCGCAGGCGGGCATACCTTAATGGCCTGCACTGAGTTGACAAGCAGTGACATGCAAAAAGCACATAGCGGGTTTCAGTGGTGATCCACAGTCCCTCCCCCCTGCTCATGTGGGAGGGTGAGACTGTAGGCACATCCGTTTCGTCCAGCCGTGGACAGCGGAGTAGCCGTGATCTCCATAGAGGCGCGCACACACAGCCTTCAGACAATCTTGCACAAACGATCAGGTTTATCTGCACACAGACGTGGATCGACGGCTGCTATGAGCAGCACAGTTAATAGAAGCACTCAACTGGTGGTTACGAGAACACGGGCGGTTGCCATGGAGGTCTATAGTCCCGCCCCTCTGTTCACGCGGAGGGGTGGGACCGGAGGCACGTCCGTCTTGTCCAATCCGGGATGACGGGCATTGCCAAGAGCTCCTTGGTTACGCCATAACTAAGCCTTGCACGGGTACACGCAGCTGCGACCCGGTTTACGAGGAGTTTGAAACAGAGCAGTGTTAAGGTAAGACGCTCTGCCCAGACACGGCAGTTTAATATGATTGAGACACATTATAAGAGAGTTGTAGAAGGCTCATTATCCCTCTCTCCTGACAGGGACACTCTACTGACTTGTGTATATTCATGAGGCATTCACAATTGCGCAAGAAAGCTAAGGTAATGAGGTGCATGTACGGCCAAGTGAGAACAATAAGAATATTGAAACGAAGCATTTTTTATATTACTAGGGTCACTAACGATTTTACTGTAACTTTTCTCTGGTATCTGATTACATGATGGGACTGACTCACCTGTTGGTATGTACATTTATAATTTACACATTTTTGTTTGTGATAGGAATTATGTTCAAATATAGCCCTGAAGATGGTGCTAGGCACTGAAATGCATCGGCAAAAGCTGTGACTATATGTAGAGGAATTGTGAATCCACCTAACAATTGTGTGACTCAAACACAATCACAATAGTAAAGATTTGAAAAAAAGAAGCAATTGCATTTTTGAACCGGTTATCATAAAGGACTATACTCATTTATAGTATCAAGCCAATTATAGTAACCAACAATATTAACAGAATTTTACAAAAATCCAAAGGAATGAATTCAGCTTCCTGGTAGGAAGCAATAGTGAGCACTAGGTGCTACGGGGTGGTTTCCACTCTGTTTTTCTAGCCGTTGTACTTGTTATAAGGCCCGAGTGTCATTGGGCTTTTATCAACCCGGTAAGCTCCATTTAAAAGCAAGCATCTATCATAATAACAAAAGGAACTATTATTCATTTAAGACCAATAGAACCCACAGTGGTGCCCACCTGTTCTCCATTTTTTCCTGTTTCCCCAGACCTCACAGGATCAGGGAGAATCTCGACACACTTTCGATGCTAGTTACTACTTTGAGATCATTGGTTGCAGTACTGGTGAGGGGTTCTGCTTCTTCTGTATCGTATGGCACTGGGTGTGGAATTTTCTTGGTGTGCGTCGCATGGATCAAATTTTTCCGGCCTGACACCCGCACCGCCGTCTGTGTGACCAGTAGGACCTGGAAGGGGCCCCGCCAACGAGGTGCAAGGCAAGATGATCGCTCGAAGGATTTTACGAGGACCCACTCCCCAGGTCGTATGCTGTGACCGGGGCCCTTGTATCATACAGGTAAAGCCTCTCGCACCTGGTGATAAATCAAATACAAGTTTATAGTCAACTGGCTACAGTAATATGAAAGAAGTACATTTTCAACATTTCTCAAGGAACGACATTTTGGATTGTTCCAGATATTAGCAGGCCTCCCCATTACCACCTCAAAGGGAGAGAGCCCAGTCTTAGTTTGAGGGGTTGTATGCATTGATAACAACACGATCGGTAATGCGTCCGGCCATTTTAGTTTGGTGCCGGCACACGTTTTAGCGAGCTTGTTTTTGATGATGCCATTGTGTCTTTCCACTAGTCCAGCACTCTGAGCGTGTCTGGCCGAATGGAACCGTTTATTGATCTGTAATCCCGCGCATATCTGCAGAATTACAGCAGCGATAAAATGTGGACCATTGTCCGACCAGATGACTCTTGGTAGCCCGAACCTTGGGAAGTACTCCTTTAACATGGTCTGTCCAGTAGTTATGGCTGTAGCGTCTTTAACAGGAAAAGCCTCGACCCATTTGCGGAAAGCACAGATGACAACTAACACATACTTTAGATTATTACACCGTTCCATCTCAATAAAATCAAAGTGTATAACCTCAAAAGGGACAGAAGGTGAACCAAAACTTCCCCTAGGAGTTGACGTGCCCTTTCCCACATTATGCTGTAGACAGATCATACATTCTTGGACAAAGCGTTCAGCTACCTTAGAGATTTTGTCGTTTACCCATACTTTTTCCAACATTTGTGTGATTTTGCGTGCACATATATGTGTGGGACCATGGGCCATAACAACCATCATCATAATGTACGTGTCGGGAAGTAGCCATTTCCCTTCAACTCTGTAAACCCAACACTCATCATCGTCAAGTTTCCCCAAGCCCTCAGCCCATTTCTTAGACTCTTCTAATGTGGCATAGGCTTGGATATCCCTTATGGAATCAATACCCTCATCCATAGTACAGGCATGTGTGGCCTCTCTTGAGGTGTACATATATGAAGAGAGATCAGTGGCAGTCTGTTTAGCTATCTGATCAGCGAAAGCGTTCCCTTTTCCTACATCATCTACAATCTTTTGATGCGCTGCGCATTTTACGATAGCCAGCTGAGTAGGGAGTGCAATCGCTGAGAGTAGCCGTACTATCAGGGAGCCATGCTGGATCTTTGTACCATGTGAAGTTAAGAAATCTCTTTCTGACCAAAGTCTCCCAAAGTTGTGAACCACCCCAAAGGCAAACTGACTATCAGTGTATATATTCACAGCAAGCCCTTCGGAAAGTTTGCAAACTCGGGTCAAAGCTATAATTTCTGCGGCCTGCGCAGAGTTATGCGTGATTCTCTTGGTTTCCACGATCGTGCTCAATGTAGTGATTGCATAAGCAGATGTGGATGTACCATCCGGAAGTTTGAAGCAGGAGCCATCGCAAAACAGCTCACCTTGTGGACTGTTCAAAGGAGTATCATTCAGATCAACTCTACCCTTTGTCTCTTGTTCGGTAGTGTAAAGGCAGTCATGTGACTCTTCGTCACTGCAAGCAGTACCTTGCGGGAAAGGTAAGAGTTCGGCCGGATTAAGAACACAACACCTCTTAATTTGGATGTGTGGTGCAAACAAGATCAATTCATATCTCGTCAACCGTGCGAAAGTGAGGTGTTGCGTTTGAGTTCTGTTCACTCGAACATCTACAGAGTGAGGTACCATTAGGGTTAAAGCATGGCCTAGGACCATTCCCTCACTCTGTTGTACAGATGCAGAGCAGCAGCGACAGCTCGCAGACATCTTGGCAAAGCGCATTCTACAGGATCAAGGGCGGAAGAAAAGTAACCGCATGGCCTATTCTTCCCTCCATGTTCCTGCGTTAATACAGCCAAAGTACATCCATCACATTCAAGCACAAACAACACAAAGGCCTTTCATAATTTGGTGTGCCCAAACGGTGCCGAGCACAATGCAGTCTTGGCAAATCAATTGCACGCTGGTGCTCCATGTTCCACGGCAATGGCGAAGAAATGCCCTTCTTCGTCAGAGCCAACATCGGCTTAATCGTTAACGAAAAGTTGGGGATCCACTGCCTACAGTAAGAAGCCATTCCTATCAAGGCTCTGACTTCATTCTGTGTATTTGTGAGAGACATGCTAGAAATTAGTTTTATCCGTTCAGGCGTCAATCTTCTTCCCTCCTTTGACAGGAGATAGCCTTAATAGGCGACCTCCTGACAACAATATTGAAATTTGTTAAGCGAAGCTTTATGTCCATGTTTAGCCAGATGAATAAGTAACAACACAGTGCCCTCCTTACAAGCGCTCTCTGAGTCAGCGGCTAACAACAAGTCATCAACATATTGAATCAGTGTACAAGTAGAGGGCACTTCAAGGGTATCGATCTGCTCTTCCAAAGCCCTACTGTAGATGCTAGGACTTTCCGTGTAACCTTGTGGTGCATGGGTAAATGTGAAGGAGCGTCCCCCTAAGGTGAACGCGAACAAGTATCTACTATCCTTGTGTACAGGAATACTAAAGAAAGCATTCTTTAGATCCACAACACCAAGAGTGAGTTGCTGAAGCCGGAATCATAGTCAATATCGTCGTCACATCAGGCACGATTGGAAATTGTGGAGCGACAATCTTATTGATGGCACGTAAATCAATTATAAAACGAAAAGGAATTGCATTATCGCCTTTTTTGTACACGGGCAAAATCGGACTATTGCACAAACTACCTGCAATTTCCTCAATCACCCCTCGATTCACAAAATCAGAGACGATGCATTTCAAAGCTTGCTCACCATCGACTGAAATCTTATACTGTGGAATACGTGGCAGCTTCACTCCATGTCTCAAAATAATCTTAACAGGCTCAATTTGCAAAACACCGACATCATTGTCGTCGATAGCCCACAAACACTCCGGAACATCACGAAATTCCGGCGGCAAAGGTCGGGTCAAGTATTGAGAGACGGAAAGTTGCTGTGGTGAAATCGTCAAACACACTCCATCAGAGGAACAAGGAATTACTGCATTTAATTCCTTCAACAGATTCAACCCCAGCAAATTCTCTCCACAATTCGAAGTCAAAAGGAATGGACAGTGGTCCATAAAGGGACCCAAAGAAATAGGTACCGGCGAAGAAACCGGACAGACAACTGGTGTGCCAGAAAACCCTACAGAAACATTGGTTTGCCCTGACAGTGGTATGTTTGGAATGCAAGAATGATCAATGGAACACTTCTGCGCCCCTGTATCTATCAAGAATAGATGTTTCCTATTTCCCACTAACATTTCAACGTATGGACCTTTATGATTAACCGGAATAGGCATTGGTTCCAAACCCTGCTTCGGGCAATCCTAGCAAAACAGAATGTCGTCAAAAGGAAGTTCTTCAGAGAGGTAAGTGGCAGAAGGATGATCGAATATGTTTCTAGTATCCACACTTGGTGCCTGATTATCCTGTGAAAAAGGTTGCTGTGTATCTTGTGCAAACTGACCTCTACCAGGGCCCCCTACACCCGGGTGACCTCTGGGTTGTCTACCCATATGCCCAAATGTGTTATTTGACCTTTGTTGCAGAATCGGGCATTGTGCACGCCAATGACCCTCTTGCCTACAATAGGCACACTGGTTAATGTTTACAGGACCCAAGGGCACATTTCCTTGAGGGACATGTTGACCTCTAAACTGTGAATTACCCCTCTAGGGTCTCTAACAATTTGCTGTAACAATACTTTTGTCTTCAAATCACCTTTTCTCTTTTTGACTCTTTCCTTTTCATTATTGACACGATTCTCATAGTACTGAGCCATGTGCAGTACTTCTGATTGAGTCTTCGCTTGCCAAACGCTCTCAGAAGACATAATTTGCGACTGGATGTTAGGCAGCAATCCATGCACACATTTGTCTATGAATAATCTTTTCCCAGACTCTGTGCCTAAGTCTTGTCCACTGAAATCCGAGAATACCTGTTCGAACCGATTAAAGAACTCAGTAACACCCTCAGACTTCCCTTGGACACAGGCAGTAAGCTTGCCCCAAATAATTCTCTTTTCGGGAATTATAGTTTTCAATTTTGCAACGATTCTGTCAGGTAAAGTTAATATCACCTGAGGTGGTCTCTTGCCAGCTGGCCTTTCTCCATTGAGTCTAATTATGTTAGCCCATGTATCTCCTAACCCTGCTACATCGTCTATGGTCCTAACCTGTTTCCACAAATCTACGGGCAGGAGTACGGGAAATAACAGATCAATATCACTTAAAGTGAATACTGAGTATTGCAAAACAGACTCTATTTCTTTATAGAACCGTGTCAGATTTTTCCTAATGTCGGGAATAGATTGTCTAATGGTGTTCACTTCCTGTCTCGAAAACGGAACGTGAACAAACTGCGACACATAGTGTGCAGGGATATCCTGAGCTGGCGTACCTTCTGCAACATTAGCGGGCATCTCAACTTTTGGGAAGAATGTCGGAGGAACCTCTCTCATAGGCAACTGAGAAATAGACAACTCTGAACGCTTACTAAGCAACAGTGCTAAATCGAGCGCTAAAGCAGCCGAAGAAGTGTCAAATGAAAAAGCTCTCTTGTAGATATTTAATAACTCTGCGGGACAACAGATGTTTCTTTTTACACACTCATCCTGTAGGTACTCTACCATTACCTGTATCACTTTCCTCTACATTTCTGGTGTATACTGACTATACGTGTCATATACTTCAACAGGAGTTATCGATGCGTCTGAGATCCATCTAATCGCGTCTTTCATGCAAATTCGCATTTCCTCAGATATTGATTTACGACAAGGAAGGAATCTTTTCTGTACATACATACTATCTCCATCTTCATCCTCATTCTGTAACCTTTCCAACTCCTTTCTATACTCAACTACCCTCTCAACATGCTCTTGTACCTTCTCTGCAGTGTCTCTAGAAAACGCTAAAGTGTTCAGATCCCTCAACCCTTGTGGGAGATCTATATCGTTTAGCTCGCCCCACATTACGCACAAATGAATCCCTAATCCCTCAATAAAAAACATTTTTCTCCGAAAAATTGTCCATATTAGAAAGTGTGGCAAAAACATTTCACGTTTCTTCTCTGGAGGTACAGTATTGCGAGTGACAACCCTTGATCCCGCTCCCTGATCTACTACAAGCGGTATAGAACCACTTGGAAGAGGGAGAGTAGGCATGTTCAACTGAGGTGTTACCACTGGTGCAACAGGTAAAGGTGGAAGAGTAGGTGGAGGAGCAGCGACAAAAGGAGGAATAACAGCAGGAAGAGGCAAACCAGCAGGAAGAGGAACATCCGGAGGTGGCGCAGTGGCACCAGGCCTTCGTTCATTTAATAATTTATCGATAAGTTCATCGCAAACATGAAAGTCTTTGGAAGGATAGATTTTCTGGATACCAAGTGAAAAGCCCTATTGTCATGATGCCTACCCCCGGGGACCCATACCACCATGTCCAGCAACCCCGGAAGCAGCCATCAAGTTATCCTAAGCAAGCCCAACAACCCCTGCTAGGGGCTATTTGGGTCCAGTCCTGGCGCCTATGGCGGCAGGCTCATATTGAGCGTCAGTCCTGGTGCCATAGGCGCCAGGTTCATAGATTAAAACTTACCTGATGCAGACCATGCTGCAAACCTACCTGATGCAGACCATGCTGCAAGAGCTCCAAGCCAAAAGAGGCTTGGAAGGGACTACTTTACTTAGGGACTATTTTTAACTCGGGCGGGGCTGGGGAGGAATACTTACCTCTGTTACGCTCACCTGGACCCCACAGGGGTGTCGATCGGACCCGGAGAGCTGCGGTCTCTGTCAACGTGATGCGTAGTGCAGAGATGACTGTCTGGACTGGCCCGCTTAGTCTTGTCTGCTGGACCCGAAGAAGTATTTTCCTTATGTTTGTAAAAGATGAGCTCTCCATCCTGCGTGTCTTGCAGGGGCGCGTAGATACCAGTTACTTCACTGGTTTGAAGGCGTTGGGAGAGTTCCAGTAAGCATTGACTCTGAAGTCCCAGGCGGCATTGGTAAGTATCAAGTTCAAAGAGTTCAATGTGCCCGATGTTCACTCTTGTCCCCTTCCTTCCTTAAATTGCAACTGAGTTCGTGAGAAGAAGGTCTCGTAGCTGCTGCTGGCGTTCAGGTAAGAGTCTGTGTTACCCAACGCTGTCCGGTAACTATTGCATGCGTTAACGTGTTGTTTTTCTCCCTCTTTACAGATGAGGCATATGAAGATATGGAGAATAATACCGCCGGTGGTAAATCAGGTAAGTCTATGGTAGTAAGAGTTATTTGTTCATTCCCTTGGCTCACCTTGTTATTCTTGTGCCCCTAGGTGCCGGAGTATGGCGAAGAAATGATGGAGACAGTGCCGGATCGAAAGATGCTGTGAGAACTGGTGAGTATGGCGCCGTGCTGGAGCTGGCGAAGTGACGCGTGCAGGACTGATGTACTTTCCAGGTCGGGAGATGAAATGGATCCGGAATCAGGTGAGGAATTTGAAATAAGTTTGTTTTCTAACCTTGTCCTTTTCTTCCTCTTTATTCTAGGAGCTCCGGATTCGAGGCGGGCGTGGCAGAAGACTGGATGCTGTCTGCAGGCACTCGGGCGTGGCAGAAGACTGGATGCTGGCTGCAGGCACGGTGAGAGTCACGCTACTGGATGCAGAATAACACGAAGCATGTGCTGCTGTTCGGGCGTGGTTTAAATAGCCTCCAAAGTAGTCCCAGGAAAGAAGTTCCCCAGGACCACACCCGAGTAAAAAATAGTCCCTGTAGTAAAATAGTCCCATCCAGGCCTCACGTTGGCTTGGATTTATTTGCAGCATGGTCTGCATGAGGTAAGTAATGTCTATGAGCCTGGCGCCTATGGCGCCAGGACTGATTTTTATTATGAGCCTGGTGCCTACGGCATTTTTGTAAATGTCTGGATTCCTGCTCCCGGGGCTGATGGGCTTGATCCGGATGCCTGGGGGTAGGCATCATGACAGCACTCCCCCCCAAGGCCCCTCCTAAAGTTGTTCTTCCCCTTGGCCCTGGTTTGTCTGGGAAGTTCTGATGGAATTTCTTCACCAACCGAGGTGCATGAACGTGGTGGTCACTAGGCTCCCATGACCTTTCCTGTGGTCCGTAACCTTTCCAGTTGATTAAATAAAAAAGTCTTGATTTAACCAACTTAGAGTCCAGGATATTCTTTACCTCGAATTCAGGTTCTCCATTTATTAGGATGGGGTCAGGTGGTTTGGCAAGTCCTGTCCCGGGTTGAACTGGTTTCAGAAGTGAAACATGAAAGACAGGATGGATCCGCATATTAGAGGGTAATTCCAACTTGACGGCCACCGGGTTGATAATGGCCTTAATAGTGTAAGGTCCCAAATACCTAGGATTAAAAGTCTGAGTTTCTTTTAGAGGAATGTGCTTTGTAGCCAGCCAAACTTGATCCCCAATCTGATATTGTGGAGCATCGCTTCTATGTTGATCAGCATTTTTCTTATATTTCTCTTTCGCTTGTTTCAAATGTTCTGTTGCCTCCTTAAAGGCTTGAGTAATAGTAGAGTGTAAATGACTAACTGCAGGCATTTCTAAGTGCTGAGGCGAATCGAGTTCTGAGGTTCGAGGGTGATGTCCGTATATGGTATAGAAGGGGCTTTGTCCGGTTCCAGAATGTACTGAGTTATTGTATGCATATTCGGAAATCCATAAAATATCCTTCCAATTGCTTTCGGTCTGGTGCAGCATGCAACGTAGGTACTGTTCAAGGGTCTGGTTGGTCCTCTCCGTCTGACCATCGGTCTGGGGATGGTGACTGGTTGATAACCTCACGTCGATTTGCGCCAATTGACAACATTTCTTCCAAAATTGTGAAATGAATTGACTGCCTCGGTCAGAGACCAATAAGGAAGGAAATCCGTGTATTCGAACAATGTTTTTGAGGAACTCCTTGGCCAAAATTGAAGCGGAAGGTAATCCTTTTAAAGGAATAAAGTGGGCCATCTTGGAGAAAAGATCCACAATAACTAGGAATGTGTTAAATCCATTACATGGAGGTCGATCTGTAATAAAGTCTAAAGACAAGGGCCCTCATTACGACCCTGGCGGAAAGTAACTGACCTGACCGCCATAGCGTAAATAGCGTTTCCGCCATTGCACGACGGAGTAAAGTGCGGCTAATTCTGACCCATCGGGCACGAGCACTACGCCATGGCGGAAGTGCAAAGTCCGCGATGGCGGAAATGTCCCCAAAACGCCCCTCACCGCCGTCGTACGGCGCCCTAGGTGCAATTCCGCCACCCATCATAGCGGTCACCGGAATGAGCAGCAATCGCAAAATACGGTGACCGTAAATATACGGAAACGGAAGTAAAAACATGGGCCCGGAACGGGAAACAGCACGCCGTACACCTATAAAATCAGAATCCCAACACAACCATTAAAAATCCTACCGTGAGACACATCCCAACCCGTTATCCACCCTAGTGAAAACAATAAAAATGGGAAAAGTTGCGAAAAAAGCGTGCGACCGCAAGCGGCAGGTCCACTTCTCCCATGAGGAACTCACCGTGCTCACAGAGACCCTCCAGGAGAATGCTGCCGTCGTCTTCTCGACGCAAATGACCAGGACGGCACTTGCGAACAAGAAGGCCATATGGGCCCTGGTGGCACAGCGGGTAAGTGCGGTGGGGACCGCACCCCGCAACCCACAGCAATGCAGAAAGCGATGGGACGACTTGCGGATACGCGTACGGAGCACACTATCAGCCAACCGTAACATTGCCACAGCTACCGGGGGAGGGTCGGAATCACCCATCAAGTTGACCCCCTGGGAAGAAATCTGTGCCTCCACCATTGGAATGGAGAGTATAGAGGGAGTCGGAGGGATGGAGAAAGGAGTGCAGACATCCGAAGAATCAGGTAGGTGGGCCAAATAAAACAATGCTAAATCCACAATGTCCAATCATGTGAAGTACCATGTGTCCACATAGTGCAACAGAAACACATGTCCAGGAGAACGTCCACATACATTGGCCTGATAGCGCACTTTAAAAGTCACATTAAATACATTAAAAATCCTAAAAACACCCTCTACACGTGCAGCATGCACACCCTAACTGCAGGCTGCAAAACAACTGCATCCTCAATCCACACAAAAATGAAACCACCTCCAAGGCCCTGACCCAAATCACCCTCAGGTACCACCCCAATGCATGTGATACATTGCCATTCCAATTTCCACAGACCCATAAATAACGCTCGCCCTCCTTTACTCCAACACAGGGTCCGATTCAAACGACGAGCTCCAGGACACCCCTACCAGCACACCTGCAAAGAGGGCCAAGACCAACGGCCAAAGACCCTCCACCTCAGCTGCACGGATCAAGACACGGCAGCAGCACAAATCAAGTGGCAGCACACAGGAGGGGACTTCAACAGGCACCCCAGCAGCCAGCATGCCCACAACAGCAGCACCACAGGTCCCCCCAATGGATGCCACAGAAGGCACTGCTTCTGGTGGCAGCAGCACCATAGGTGACACTGCATTAATGGCAGCATGCTCCGACACAGAAAACGGTGCTGTCGATGTAGGATCCATCCATGACCCGTCTCAATCCCCCTGTTTGTTTCATCCCGTACACCATGCGGATACCACGCAGGGGCACCCACAAGACGACGACTGGCCATCCCCCACAAGCCCTGTGGCAAGGCAACATGAGGTGATCAGCCCCTCTGTGACACCACCGCAAATGGGCATGGCCCAGAAGAGGCAACAGTCCCTCGACCAGGTGATCGTGCAACAGCAGCAACTGGCCACGCTCCTCAAGGAGCATGCTGATGAATGTGGGGGTACTAAGGCAGCCATAGAAACATCTACTGAGACACTTAGGGCAGAAATGGAGAGAAGCACCGAGAGCCTGAGGGTACAAATGGAGAGAAGCACCGAGAGCCTGAGGGGGGAACTGCATGCGACGTCCAAAGACGTATGTGCTGAACTTGCCGCTGTGCGCCGTGTGCTCACTGAGCTCTCACAAACCCTTAGGGACATGCATGGACGTGAGCAGGCAGAGACATCATCCGTTGCAAGTTCTGTCCAGGGCAGCCCCCAACGTAGATCTGGGAGGAACCTGCGCTCCACAGGCAGGGGTGCCCCTGATACCCGGAGAGGGGGCTTGCAATAGCGTCTGCCCACTGACAATGAGCATCTTTGGACACTGGTGTTCGGGGGGGAGGTAGGAGGGTGGAGGGGGTGTGTTGGGCTTTCTTGGGTGGCGGGTCGATGGGGTGTGTAACATAATTTCACATATGCTATAAACATTTCACAATCATCCAATGAGATGTGTGGACATTGATCTTTGTGTACGAGGCCTTTATAGGCGTACAGTCCATATTGTGCATGTTCCAGACACACACAGAGCCACAAGTCCCGTGTCCATGTATCAGCCACCAGGCGTGAGTGCTAGAAGCATGAATCTATGATAATCTGACGAATTTCACGGCCCTCCTGTGCCTCGCGGACTCCCTGAGGTGCTGCCACATCCCCACCCTCATCATGACCATCTTCAGGTGCTTGCAGTTCTGCGTCAGGGGGCATGGGCACATTTCTACGTACGCACATGTTGTGTAGCATGACACATGCCATGACCATCTTTGCAACCTTCTCATGGCGGTACAGGAGTGCCCCGCCAGACCTGCTGAGGCAGCGGAAACGACCCTTCAGTAGGCCGAATGCCTGTTCTATGACTACACGGGTACGTGAGTGGGCATGGTTGTAGTCCTCCTCATGCTGGTTCTGTGGGTTCCGGAGTGGTGTAAGGAGCCATCTCTTCAGTGGATACCCGGCATCACCTGTATGTGGACAATAAAGGATGTTTGTGGAATGACATTGCTACGTACGCATCCCCCCCCCTTCCTGCCAGGTCATTGCCGCATCACATACCCCACATTATCATGCATGAAATGAGACTCACCGAGTAGCCAGGATCTGTTCCCTGCGTGTCGCTCCATGTAGCGTGGTATTGTAGAGTTCCTCAAGACCATAGAATCATGGGTTGATCCAGGAAATCGGGCACAACAATGTGTAATGATCCTGTTGGAGTCACACACCATTTGTACATTAAGAGAATGATATTGTTTTCGGTTGCGGTACTGGACCTCCATGGCATGTGGGACAACCAATTCCACATGGGTGCAGTCGATGGCACCAATGCAACCCGGTATGCCGGCAAGTGCATGGAATCCCACTTTTGTGTTCGTAATTTCCTGCTCTGAGCGTGGTAGAGAGATGTAGTCGTCTGCGTGCTTCAGGAGGGCATCGAGCACTTGCAATAGTGTCCGTGACAACAGTGGCTGTGAAATGCCATGCAACTGTCCGACTGTGTGCTGGTAGGTGCCTGTGGCCAGGAAGTGTAGTACAGACACCACCTTCAGTAGGGGTGGGATGGCGGTTGGGCTATCTATCATGCTGACAAGGTCAGCGTGTGTCATGTCCACAATGGCGGTTATGGTGTCCCGGTCCAAACGGTAGAGGGTGTGGATCTGCTCATCAGTGAGGTTGAACGGATGAGCTCGGAGGCGTGGGATTGCGGGCTGCCTGCGTGGTGGTAGTGGCTTTGCTGGTGGGCCTTGCTGGCCCTGCCTTGCCCTCCTCCTCCTCCTGCGTCTCCTCTGTGCGGCCGGTTGTTGTAGTAGTTGGTGTTCGTCTTCTTCTTGAAGTTGGAGTACTTGCAGTGCTATCAGGTCCCCCAGGGCCAACATCGCTAGTCCTGCCGGTAGCATTTTGGAGTGGGTGTGGTTGTGGGAGGGGGTTGGGTGTGCAATTTATGTGTTTTCAGGCAGTATAGCCTCCACCTGTGGTGATTCATGCCACCTGTGCAAGCTGCAATCCCCTTTGGGCGAGCGCGTCCCGCACACAACGCTGCAATTTGACGCATGGCATCTTGCTATTACAATCATGTATTTAATCCCGATGGCAGTGAAATATTGGTTCATATGTTCATTCTGCTATGGTCCCATTGTTTCACATACTATCTTTACAGTCGCGAACAAACTTGTGAAGGGTCAGTGGAATGTAGTACTCGATTAACGGTGGACCCTCATGCAGCACTGTACCGAGGTTCACCGACGGGCGGGGCGTCCCATTTGTGAGTGAAGCCAGTTGCCATTTTCACACACTGCCGCACTACATGGATGAATTTGTGATTTCAAGCGGTCACAGATGCCTTTTCGACGTGATGTTGCAAATGAGGAATTCGAAGGACAGCGCTTTCGGTTTTCAGCTAGCGGCGAGGAGACACCCACAGGTCTGACTGCAGATATAAAGTTCTATTGTTTAATGTCCTTCGGACAGGGGCCATGGCGAGAATGCAATGATTGATATGAATAGTATGGGATGCGCAATAGCGTAGTGGACGATAAGGCCGGACGTTCCCAAATACATGTTACTTCACAACACTGGAATTCCGGGCTGGAGCACAGTGGATTTTGCAGACTGCATTACGCACAGACTCAATGGAAATTTCACATGTTATGTGAGTAAATAATCAGGCGTTTTCATACCGGGATGAGGGAATGATGTATGGATGCATGGACAGATGATTTAATAGAGAGTTTGCCATGTACATGGCTTTTTGGAATCTATCCACTTCCCCTGCGCTATGTGATGCAGAGCTGCCATAGTGGGACCATCGTCTATCTGCCCTTGTTGAACACTCCCTGTCTCGACGCGCCTTCAAACACTTGTGTCTATGCACGTTACTAATCCCATCTAATGGATTCTGTTTTAACAGACGCATGCACACGAACACTCGTTTGTAATAGTGTTTTCACCTCGATTTATATAGTTATGATTCGCAAGTAATTTTTGGGTGGGAATAATCCTTTTGAGTGGGCTAGCATGCATATGGCTGTAGATTTAGTGTGATCATTGAAGTGAGTAATTCAAATGAAGTTCTGATGCCCATACTATTCTTTTTCATTTCATTTGGGTGACAGGTATCTCCTCCCCTTTTGCCGCTGCCATCTGTATGCCACTCCTGCAGATGGCTTTTACTCCCGACACCTGCTGCTTCGTGTTAATCAGTGGAGCACCATTACGATCTTATGGGACGATCGCCAATGGGCCACATGCCCTTACGCAGTACTAGTGGCTAGGAGCAACATATCGACCTTTCAGCTGGACTAGTGCCTACCTAATGGGACGGCCCTGCGGTTCTAGGCGCTTCCATGTTGCCTTTTTGAACGTGAATGTAGCCCCTGTGTACCATGAAGGAACAGGGCGTCACACAAAAAGAAGCTGGTCATTTATTGCGGATGCAGCCCACAATAATGAAATATATTTTGGAGTTCATGACCTAATAGCTGTATGGGCTTGGTGATTTTGTTGTGCATTAAATTTCTATTCTGATATTAACCGTGTAGCGTTATTCTTTGCAAGTAATGTAGCATATTCCTATTTGTGGAGCGATGTATTGTGAGAAGATCTGCATTAGGTTCCGGCTTCTGAGTATAGTTGCGTGGTACTGTACTGGGCGCGTTTGCCTACGAAGCCCAGTGAGGTCAGGGATAGGGGCTGCCATTATGACTGTTTTAATGATGTCATGCTCAGGGGCGGGGGATTAGCTTTTGTGTAACAGATGCCGGTCAGCCAGGTGGATTGGTGGAATGATGTGATTATCAGATTATGGCTGGTCACAGGTGCCTGTGTTTGCGTGCGTTTCTTGGAGGGAGACTGAGGTCATGTCCATTGGAATAGCTTCTGTATTCGTGCCATCTGTGCCCTGCAGCTCCCATTGGCCCCTCTTGAGATGAGCCTGGCTGCTCAGTCACTCTGCCAACTTGTGTGGTACATGCTTATGCTGATGGTTGGTTTGTTTACTGGCAAGAGTACAGGGCTGGTGCAGTCTCCCTCAGGATACTGCTTTGAATGTTGCCTTGCACTGGTGTCAAGCGATGGGGGCCTGTTGTTGTTTTGTCTCATATTTCAGTTCATGTTGCTGTACTTGAACCTTCACATGCCTGTGCTGCATCAGTACGGCAATGGTGACATGGCAAATATGGATGGCCACTCACAAGGCACTTGGAGCCCCTACATTCATTTGTTCGTTGGCATGCATGGGTGACTTGTACATTTCACTGGTTGCATTGTGTGACTTCATTGCACCTACGAGGAGTTGTGCACTGTGGCCAGGGAGTGGTGTACAGGCACTCAGTAGGGCCATTTACGGTTGGTTCGCGATGCCGTACTTCTCACCATGGCGGAATGGTACTTTCCGCAATGCTTGATGGCGTTAGGTAAATGTCCGCTAGGGTCAGAATTCGCGTACCGTTGCGCCATGGTGGTAATTACGGTTTTGCATGGCGCGCGTGCGCGTACTTGGTGCAGTTAGCGTTGGCGTTCACTACGGTGTCGCTAATGGCATCGTACTTTACGGTGACGGGTCATAATCGCACCGAGCGCTATTCGATGGCGGTATTGCATTTCCGCCATCGTTTTTCGATTTCCGCCAGGGTCGTAATGAGGGCCAAGGTGTGCCATGGTGTAGGTGGAATATCCAAAGGTTGTAAAAGGCCAGCAGGTTTTTTCTTCTGGCTTTTGTTTTGGGCGCAAATGCCACAAGACATCACAAATGACTTTACGTCTTTTCGCCAAGTGGGCCACCAGAACTGTCTCTTAATTTTCGCTTCAGTTTTTGCGATACCTGGGTGCCCTTCCATCAGGGTGTCATGGTAATTGGAGATGACTAGTTCTTGTATTTCCTTGTGTGGTAGAAATAGTCGTCCTTGATAGTAAGGCAGGTCATTGACGACTGAGTAGTCCGGGCCTTTTTTTACCTAGTGTTGCAGGGTTGCTGGATCGAAGAGTTGTTGGATTTGTGAATGAATATCTTCTAGTGTCTGTAGAATAGTTATGCCAAGGATTCTTTGCTCAGGAATTATTGGCACCGGTTCCGGGTTTGCATATGCTTCTCCCATCCCTATTCGGGATAAGGCATCTGCTTTGCCATTTTTGCGGCCTGGTCGATAAGTGATCACGAAATCGAATTCGGCAAAGAACAATGCCCATCGAAGTTGTCGCGATGATTGGGCTTTGGCTGTTTTTAAATACTGCAGGTTCCGGTGATCAGTGATTACGGTAATGGTATGCCTGGCACCAAGAAGGTAGTGCCGCCAAGCCTTAAAGGCGGATTTGATAGCTAATAGCTCTTTATCGGTAATCGCATAGTTTAACTCAGGTGCTGAGAACTTTCTGGACCAAAACGCTACTGGGTGAAGTTGACCGGTTTCAGGATCCTTCTGGGACAGGACAGCTCCCATGGCTAAACTGGATGCATCAGTTTCTACTATGTATGGAAGCTCAGGGCGTGGATGCTTTAAGACAGGTGCTGATGGGAATTTCACTTTCAGCTCTTGGAAGGCCTTTTCAGCCTCTTCGGTCCACAAGAAGCGTTTGTTTTTTCGCAAAAGTGCTGTGATGGGGTGTACAACATGGGAGAAGTCCGGAATGAATCTGCAGTAGAAATTAGCAAATCCAAGCATGCTTTGTACCCCTTTGACTGAGCTGGTTGATGGCCACTTGAGAATTGCGTCAACCTTTCGAGAGTCCATTCGACTCCCTTTGGAGTCAGGATAAATCCAAGAAATTCAACTTCTGTAGCATGAAAAACACATTTTTCCAATTTTGCATGTAACTTGTGCTGGCGTAGTTTCTCAAGGACTACACGCACATGCTTAACATGGTCTGATTCTGAGGAGGAGTACACTAGCATATCCTCTATGTATACGATGACACAGACGTCAATGAGTTCACGAAGGACATCGTTCATAAAATACTGGAAGGCTGCTGGTGCATTGCACAACCCAAAGGGCATCACCTGATATTCGAATAATCCGTACTTGGTGCGAAAGGCAGTCTTCCATTCGTCGCCTTTGTTGACACGTACCAGATGATATGCCCCTCGGAGATCTAACTTAGTGTAGATACAAGCATCCTTTACTTGGTCAAGTAATTCGGGGATCAGAGGCAATGGGTAACGGTTTTTTACCGTAATCTGATTTAATGCGCGGTAATCTATGCACGTTCTAAGGTCACCTTCCTTTTTTGGCATGAAGAATAAAGCTGAGGATGCAGGAGACTTGGAAGGACGAATAAAGCCATTAGCAAGGTATTGGTCCAAGTATTGCCGTAGGTGAAGATTTTCAGGTTCCGTGAGGGTGTAGATTCTACTGCATGGGGGTTGTGCACCGGGTAGGAGGTCGATTTGACAATCGTATGATCTGTGAGGAGGTAATGTATTGGCCTGTTCTTTTTGAAAAACATCCTGAAATTCTTGGTATTCCTGAGGTAACTGCACGATTGGGTTAACGACTGTAGCCAGGCCTTTGTTCAAAGTTTTCTCCGGGTAACATGTGTGCACAATCCAGGAAGTTTATTCTCTTCTCTCGCCATTCTATACAAGGATTATGTGTTTCCAACCATGGCATCCCCAGTATTATCTGGAACTGTGGGGCTTTGATTAGATCAAACACAATAGTCTCTCGATGCCCATCTTGACTCAACAGTGTCATCTCTGTGGTGGAATGAGTTACAGGCCCCGAGGCAATCTCAGTTCCATCAACTGTGGTGATGACATCCGAAGTGGTCTTTTTACAAAGAGGTAGATTCATCCTTTACACCAATTCGTGGTCCATATAGTTTCCTACGGCCCCGCTATCTATGTATGCCCATACTGCGTGCATACGTGATGGCTGCCTGGGATCAAGTAGGAACATTGGGATGATCAGATGCGAGGTCTGAGTGTCCTTCTTTAAGCTCGGCAAGCGGACCTCTATGCTTGTCGGGCGTGGTTGTTTCTCGAATAAGGCTCTATGTGGCTTTTATCAGCAACTCCTACCACCTTCTTGGGTGCTTTTGTAGGGCAATCCCGTAGAAAATGTCCTGAGGTTCCACAGTACAGACACAACTGCATCTGTCGTCTTCTTTCTCTTTCCTTTTGAGTTAAGGGTCCTTTAACCCCCCCCCCGATCTGCATAGGTTCAGATGCATCTGTTCCTTTGGGGGCAACGTTGGGTTTAACCAATACCCGATTCTCGAACTTAGCTCAATCAGTCGCTGAATCACTGAAGTCGGTGGTCTAGCTGGACCACTAAGTCTATAAATTCTGTGCAATCCTGAGGTGGGTTCACAACTTGAGCCAAGACATCTTTGAGTTCTCCCCGAAGTCCACGATGAAACAATGTAATTCGTTTTTCCTCCGGCCACCCGGTTTCCACCACCAACCTATTGAAGGTTGCAATATAGGTTAGCAATTCCTGGTTACCCTGTCGTAAGGATAAAAGTTCGTTGTCCAGGGCTTGACCCTGTGAGTGTCTGGCGAATAGTTTTTCCATGCTCCTTTGAAAACCCTGAAAATCCCGGAGAAGAGGGTCATCCTGGTTGACTAACGGAATGGACCAATCCGCTGCGCTGCCACTAAGATATGACAATACAAAGGCTACTTTGGCTTGGTCATTTGGAAAGGCTCCCGGTCTGCATAAAAAGTGCAAGCGGCATTGGTTCATAAACACGGCAAACCTTTTGAGGTCCCCTTATGTTTGTAAAAGATGAGCTTTCCATCCTGCGTGTCCTGCAGGGGCGCGTAGATACCAGTTACTTCACTGGTTTGAAGGCGTTGGGAGAGTTCCGGTAAGCATTGACTCTGAAGTCCCAGGCGGGATTGGTAAGTATCAAGTTCAAAGAGTTCAATGTGCCCGATGTTCACTCTTGTCCCCTTCCTTCCTTGAGTTGCAACTGAGTTCGTGAGAAGAAGGTCTCGTAGCTGCTGCTGGCGTTCAGGTAAGAGTCTGTGTTACCCAACGCTGTCCAGTAACTATTGTTTTTCGTGTTGTTTTTCTCCCTCTTTACAGATGCGGCATATGAAGATATGGAGAATAATACCGCCGGTGGTAAATCAGGTAAGTCTATGGTGGTAAGAGGTATTTGTTGATTCCCTTGGCTCACCTTGTTATTCTTGTGCCCCTAGGTGCCGGAGTATGGCGAAGAAATGATGGAGACAGTGCCGGAGCGAAAGATGCTGTGAGAACTGGTGAGTATGGCGCTGTGCTGGAGCTGGCGAAGCGACGCGTGCAGGACTGATGTACTTTCCAGGTCGGGAGATGAAATGGATCCGGAATCAGGTGAGGAATTTGAAATAAGTTCGTTTTCTAACCTTGTCCTTTTCTTCCTCTTTATTCTAGGAGCTCCGGATTCGAGGCGGGCGTGGCAAAAGACTGGATGCTGGCTGCAGGCACGCGGGCGTGGCAGAAGACTGGATGCTGGCTGCAGGCACGGTGAGAGTCACGCTGCTGGATGCAGAATAACATGAAGCATGTGCTGCTGTTCGGGCGTGGTTAAATAGCCTCCAAAGTAGTCCCAGGAAAGAAATTCCCAGGACCACACCTGAGTAAAAAATAGTCCCTGTAGTAAAATAGTCCCATCCAGGCCTCATGTTGGCTTGGATTTATTTGCAGCATGGTCTGCATGAGGTAAGTAATGTCTATGAGCCTGGCGCCTATGACGCCAGGACTGATTTTATTAGGAGCCTGGTGCCTACGGCGCCAGGACTGAACCCAGACAGCCCCTAGCTGGGGCTGCTGGGGTTTTTGTAAATGTCTGGATGCCTGCTCCTGGGGCTGATGGGCTTGATCCGGATGCCCGGGTGTAGGCATCATGACACCTGGGACTACTTTGGAGGCTATTTAAACCACGCCCGAAGAGCAGCACACGCTTCGCGTTATTCTGCATCCAGCAGCGTAACGCTCACCGTGCCTGCAAGTCTGCATCCAGCCTTCTGCCATGCCCGCCTGGAGTTTGGAGCTCCTAGAAAAAGGGAGAAAGAAGGAGAAAAGGTTAGAACAAGAGCAATATCTTTAATCCTTGCCTGAATTCCCGATCCATCGCGCCTTCGGGCTGGAAGAAAGAAGTTATTTTATGCGCGTCGCCTCGCCTGCTGCAGCGCCGCGCTGAACTCGCCGGCCTTTGCAGCATCTTCACATTCCACCACATCCTCCTGCATTTTCCCACCGCACTCCGGCACCTAAGGAGAAGACAAGAACAGCAAGGTGAGCTAACGTAATACACAGAGGAATATTAGTTACCCCCCCATAGACTTACCTGATTTTACCACCGGGGGTACTATTCCTCTTCATGGGTCGGTGCAGCTTCCACTGCATCTTCGCCGAACCCTGGCCCCTAAGGGGAAACAAAAGGACAGCAAGGTGAAACAAAGGGAATAACAAGGGGAACCCTCCTCACCACAATAGACTTACCTGATTTTACCGCCGGAGGTATTATTCCCCAAGACTTCATATTTTCTCTCAGCGCCTGAATAAGGGAGAAAGCAACAGGTTACATATTGACTTTATTTTATCGAACTGTGTTGGAAAATACAAATCCTTACCAGAATAATACCAGTTGCAACGAGGAACTCTTCATTAGGGTCAAGCTGCAACCTGCAAGGAATCGGATAAGAGTGAAAGTCAGGCATTTGAACTCTTACGAACTTTATACTTACGGCGTCTTGCCGGGAATCTCAGAGACAATATTGTTCTGGAACTCACCAATTCTTTCGAGCCAGTGAAGCAACTGCTTATCAACGCGCCCTGCGCTCAATGCAGGATGGAGAGCTCATCTTTTCAAACCATCAGGTGAGACTATAAGAGGGGACATCAAAGGCGATCTGTGGGGAGAACAGCGGGGGTGAGGGGATTTACGCTCAACTCCACGGGTGGTTAATTCCCTTTCTCCATTTGCAGAAGAATATTCCTACGGACCAAGCAAATGAAGCTAGGGGGGCCAGTCCAGTCCGTCATCTCGGCCCTACGTGTCACATTGGTGGAGACCGCAGCTGTCCAGTTCCGATCAACGCCTCTGTGGGAGCTAGGTGAGCGTAACACCTATCCATATTCATAGCTTACTCAGACGGTTTATCTTGGTCATATAACAACGCTTTTCCGGCGTTGCCTTATGACGGCGCGCATGTTTTTCTCTACTCTTAAGATGCTGTAAAGCTTCTTTCTTCCAATTTTGTAATTCGTCAAATGCTGCAGGTCTAGCCTTTTTCTTTAATAAAATGGATTCTAAGTATTCAATACGAGGAATTTCAAAACTACTATTGATTGGCCACTGAAGTTCGGAAGCATTTCTAGTTTGTCTGTGCCAAATATCATTAAACACTATTCTACCAATGCCATGCTTACAGTACATAGTACAAGCCGGCGACCCGTCCTGTGGTGCCGGACGGCTAAATTCCAAAGATTGTATGTCCTTGCGGAATAATGCCCTGAAGCAGGCAGACAATTTCCCAAGCATATCAGAATACTGGTGTTACCTAATCAGTAATTGCACTTGCAAGTGTAATACGCCAAAACAAATTATCAGGATACTTAAGAATCGGGTCACGACTCACCTGATCAAGCCTAAGGAGGTCCGAATGAATTTCAAAGTTTTTCTAACAAATTTTACCTCGTTTTTGGTGATTTCGGCTAATCTGCCTGCCTCGATAAGTGGACCCTCGTCAAGATGCCGACTCGGACCACGTGCTCACCGTCCAGGGATCGGGCCGTGCAGCGCTGCTGAGGTGTCACGTCTCATTCAGGAAATGGGCCCCTTTTACACCGTACGATCCCGGTCCGATAGCCGCGTCAACCTTCAACGAGCTGGCATCAATCTTGAGGGTCCCTATTCGGGCGCCATCTGTGAAAGCAAAAAGAAGATATCGAGGCTGAGTACCCCAAAAGGAAATACACCAAACGCGGGTTCAAAAGATACACAGATCTTTATTCTACAACTGTACAGTTTCAAAGGACAAAGCAACAGATAGCTAACAGGCCCTTAGCACAACACAGCGAAAACCAGCCCTGTTCGGTGTATTCAGTGAGTGGGACTGTACATCAGAATAGTCGCACCTTTTATACAATCCAAAACATGATGTCCAATCTGCTTGTAAGTTAATGAATCTTGTATCTAGGGTTCGTGCCGAGTTCGCTCCTAATTTATGCATTTATACATTTAGGGGTTATCCTTAATACATTCGCCAACAAGTTACAATAGCAACAGTGTGTCTTTGGATTTCATATTGAGCCTTTGTACACATTTATACAATATAGTTAAACAAGTGTTCACATTAGATGCTCGAACAGTATTGTGCACAATATATGGTCATGGATTAGCTTCAGTGGTACAGGTAATCCTCTATACACAGGTCAACGAAGGACAAGGTCTCAGTACATGACCCTAACATTTGGCCTGCGGGCAGTTTACACATTAACTTGTACACAGAGGTCAAGATGGCCATGTTACATTCAAAACGACACTGTCCACCATCTTAGAACACAGGGTGACTTTAGAGTAAGAATCTAAAATGGCGGATGAACCTAAAATGGCGGCTAAAACTGATCTAAGGTCAGGACCTTGAAGCGCGGATTTCCTCACAGAGCGACTTGGCCTAGGCCAATATATATACATACGATCTAGAGGGTGTAATATGATTTCCCGTTCGACAGGGAGGGGCGGGAGAAAGTTAATTCGAGTGATATATGGAAAGGTGACATCCGGGTTACAGAGCTCGCAGGCAATACAGACAGCTGTGTGCATCAGCACATGACCAATTTGGGGTGAAATTGCCTATTTCACAGGGAATAACTACAGAATGAGAAAGAAGTGTGCCCCTGCGTCATTCTGGCCAAAATGCAAAATTCTGTTTTTGCCTGCCCTCTCAGGCTTATTGGATGTGGCGGAATTTAGCCCAATCTGAGAAGCTGAACCTTCTGTCAGCACCAGGTGGTGAAATGTTTGGCCACTGTGGGGGCTGACATTTTCTTTTTTTCCAGACTTGCTAAAATGGCTGTCATTTTGGCCAACCAGGGCATACAAAAAAGTCTGGCCTCCAAACTGGACAACATTTTCACGCATGCAGCATTCAACCCAAAATAAAGACTGAATTCACCAGCAATTCTGATCCACTGACTCGAATCAAAGGCCTTCTATATATTCAAAATGTTCTTCCACCCACACACATGACAACTGAATGACTGGTCAGAAAACCTCATAGGGACCTGCCATGCCTGTGTAGTATATAATTGGCCCATGCAAGATGGAGAAATTGAACACAAGGGACTTAAATAGGGACCAGTGGTGTAACACAAAATGAGGTGCTCCAACTGCGAACACTGAAGAGACTGCCCCCCATTTTCTTAAGAAAAGCCCATTCTGCACCAGAGACTCTCAGATCGGCTTTAGACACCGCTCACGCTGAATGGTTGATGATAATGCTGTCGCCGCAGTCTGATGAGGACTGCACAAAGTGAAAGATGTAAGATTTTGAATCAAGTCCTATATCCGACATAGAAACAAGAGGGTGCCTTGCCTTTTGCATTGAAATGTTCCAGCTGCCATTGTGTGCGGACAGTATTATTTTTATTACATTTTTTATTTTATTGGATATTTATAATGCGCTTATACAACAAGACAGTGGGCCTCATTATAAGGCTGGCGCTCCCGTAATGAAGGAGCCGGTACGGGACCGTCCCCCTTTATTCCGGGAGCGCCGATTACGAGCTTCCCATCGCGGGACCCGGATCGCACGCCTGGTAAAACCAGGCGTGTTTTCCGGGTCCCGCGCTGGGAAGAGGGAGGCAATAACGGGTCAGATGTAATCTGCCCATTATTACCTCCCTCCCCATTCCCATTGAGCACTATGGGGGCTCAAATGAGAATGGGGATGGGTTCCTGCAAGGAGGACTTCCCGGGTGCTCCCACGTCGAAGTAACCCTGTTAAAGAGGATATCATATTATGCCTCCTTTATTGTATATATTGGCCTAAACCCAGTCGCTCTGCGAAGAAATCCGCGTTGCAAGGTTCCGACCTTAGATCGACCTAGCCGCAATTTTGGGAACATCCGCCATTTTGATTTCTGTTTCAAAGTCCCTCTGTCTTCTAAAATGGTGGACAGTGTTCTTCTGCTCGTAACCTTAGCTGTTCTGACCTTTACATAAGTTAATGTCTGAACTGCCCGTAGGCTAAATGTTAGGACCGTGTAATGAGACCTTGTCCTATGTTTGACCTGTAGATGAAAGGATTACTTGCGCCAACAAGTCTGATCCACGGACATACATTGAATACAATGTTGTTTAAATACTGAATGTGAACACTTGTTGATCTACATTGTATAAAACATGTACTAAGGCTTAATGTTAAATTTGAAGATACACTGTTGCCATTGTGACTTGGTTTTGTATAAACTAGAAGTAATCCAAATGCACATAGTTGGACTAACTAGAAGTGAACTCGGCACGAACCCTGGACCGAGAATAATTAACTTGCAGAGGGGTTGGACATTGTGATTGAAAACTTTATACAAGATGTGAATATTCAGACGTCCAGTACCTCTCACTTCTCACACCGAAAGGGCTGGTATTCGCTGTGATGTACAACTGTACAGTTACTTGAATAAAGATCTGAGAATCTTTATAAGCCTGTGTTTGGTGTATTTCCTTTTGTGGTACTCAGCCTCGATATTTCTTTTTGCTTTTACAGATGGTGCCCGAATAGGGACCCTCGAGATTGATGCCAGCCCGTTGAACGTTGACGCGGCTATCGGACGGGGTTCGGACGGTGTAAAAGGGGGCCCCTTTCTTGGATGAGACGTGACACCTCAGCAGCGCTGCACGACCCGATCCCTGGACGGTGAGCCCACGGTCCGAGTTGACATCTTGACGAGGGTCCATATATCGAAGCGAGCAAATTTGCCGAAATCACCAACCACGAGGGACCTTGGTTAGAAACTTTGTATTCTGATTGGACCTCCTTAGGATTTGATCAGGTGAGTCGTGACCCGATTCTTAAGTATCCTAATAATTTGTTTTGGCGCATTACACTTGCAAGTGCAATTATTGACCAGGTAACACCAGTATTCTGATATGCCTGGGAAATTGTCTGCCTGCTTCTGGGCGTTATTCCACAGTGACAGACAATCTTTGGAATTTGGCCAACCGGCGCCAACGGAGGGGTTGCCGGCGTGTACTATGTACTGTAAGCACAGCATTGGTAGTGTAGTATTTAATGATATTTGGTACAGACAAACTAGACATGCTTCCGAACTTCACTGGTCAATCAAAGGTAGTTTTGAAATTCCTCGTATTGAATACTTAGAATCCATATTATTGAAGAAAAAGGAAAAAGGCTAGACCTGCAGCATTCGATGTATTACAAAATTGGAAGAAAGAAGCTATGCAGCAGCTTAAGAGTAGTGAAAAGCATGCGCGCCGTCATATGACGACTGCCGAAAAAGCGTTGTTTTATGACCAGAATAAACAGTCTGAGTCAGTTAGGAATATGGATAGGGCTTTTTCACTTGGTGTCCAGAAAATGTATCCTTCTAAAGAATTTCATGTATCCGATGAACTTATCGATAAACTTTTAAATGAACGAAGGCCTGGTGCTACTGCGCCACCTCTGTATATTCCACTTCCTGCTGTTATTCCTCCTCCCATTGTTCCTCCTGCTCCTCCTATTGCTCCTCTTAATGTTCCTCTTCCTCCAGCTATTGTTCCTCCTCTTTTTGTTGCTCCTCCACCTGCTCCTCCACCTTTGCTTGCTGCTATGGATCCGGTAGGCTTGCCAGCCACGCCAGTAATAGTACCTCTGTTTCCAGATGTTCGAAATTTGCCTACTCTCCCTCTTCCAAGTGGTTCTACACCGCTTGTAATAGATCAGGGAGCGGGTTCAAGGGTTGTAACTCGTAATACTGTATCTTCAGAGAAAAAGCGTGAATTAACTGCGTGGGCTAAGCGTTCCATGGAGAAGGGTGACAAAGCTGATGTTCTTTCCACACTTTATAATTTAGATAATTTCCCTGAGAAAAACATTTTTATTGAAGGATTAGGAATTCATTTATGTGTAATGTGGAACAGACTAAGTGATACCGGTAATGGTAGAGAAGGGATGTGAATACTTTAGCATTTTATAGAGATACTGCGGAGAAGGAACAAGAACATGTTGAGAGGGTTTTTGGGTATAGAAGGGAATTGGAAGGGCTAAAGAACGAAGATGTAGATGGTGATAGTTTGGACGTTATGTTCGTACAGAAACGGTTTTCTCCTCGTCGAAAGTTGATAAATGAGGAAACACGAATTTGTACGAAAGATGCGATTAGGTGGATCTCAGATACATCGATAACTCCTGTTGAAGTGTATGACACGTATAGTCAGTATACGCTAGAAATGCAGAGGAAAGTGATACAGGTAATGCTAGAGTACCTACAGGATGAATGCCTAAAAAGAAAGATTTGTTCTCCCGCAGAGTTATTGAGTATTTATAAGAGGGCTTTTTCGTTTGGCACTTCTTCAGCTGCTTTAGCGCTTGATTTAGCTCTGTTGTTTAGTAAACGTTCGGAGTTGCCTACTTCTCAGTTGCCTATGAGAGAGGTTCCTCTGACATTTGTCCCAAAGGTTGAGATTCCAGCTAATGCGGCAACAGGTGCTGTTGCTCAAGAAATTCCTGCACATTATGTGTCGCAGTTCGTTCACGTCCCGTTGTCGAGACAGGAACTGAACACCATCAAACAATCTATTCCCGATATTAGGAAGAATCCGACAGGGGTCTACAAAGAAATAGAGTCTGTTTTACAATCCTCAGTATTCACCTTCAGTGATATTGATCTGTTATTTCCCGTGCTCCTGCCTGTTGATTTATGGAAACAGATCAGGACTGTAGATGATGTACCAGGGTTAGGAGATTCATGGGATAATATGGCTGGACTCGATAGAGAGAGGCCAGCTGGCGAGAGACCGCCACAGCTAATACTAACTTTGCCTGACAGAATAGTTACAAAGTTGAAAACTATAATTCCCGAGAGAAGGATTATTTGGGATAAGCTTACAGCCTGTGTCCAAAGGAAATCTGAGGGTGCTACCGAGTTCTTCAACCGGTTCAAACAAGTATTTTTGGATTACAGTGGGCAAGACTCAAGCACAGAGTCTGGGAAAAGGTTATTAGTGGACAAATTTGTGTGTGGATTGCTGCCTGACATCCAGTCGCAAATCATGTCCTCCGAGAGCGCTTGGCAAGCGAAGTCTCAGTCAGAACTACTGCATATGGCTCAGTACTATGAGCACCGTGTCAATAACGAAAAGGAAAGAGTTGAAAAGAGAAAAGGTGATTTAAAGACAAAAGTACTATTACAGCAAATTGTTAGAGGCCCTAGAGGGGGTAATTCGCAATTTAGAGGTCAGTATGTTGCACAAGGAAATGCGCCATTGGGTCCTGTGAACATTAACCAGTGTGCTTATTGTAGACAAGAGGGACATTGGCTTGCACAATGCCCGATCCTCCAGCGAAGGTCAAATAACACATTTGGGAATATGGGTAGATGACCCAGAGGCCACCCAGGGGTTGGGCGTCCTGGTAGAGGTCAGTTTTCACAGGATTCGCAGCAACCTTTTTCGCAGGACAATCAGGCATCAAGTGTGGATAATAGAAACATTTTTTATCATCCTTCTGCTGCTTACCTCTCCGAAGAACTTCCTTTCGACGACATTCTGTTTCGTTAGGATTGCCCCAAAGCAGGGTTTGGAACCAGCGCCTATTCCCGTTAATCAGAAAGGTCCCTACGTTGAGATGTTAGTGGGAAATAGGAAACATCTATTTTTGATAGGTACAGGGGCACAGAAGTGCTCCATTGACCATTCGCGGGTTCCAAACATTCCACTGTCAGGGCAAACTAATGTTTCTGTAGGGTTTTCTGGAACACCAGTCGTCTGTCCGGTTTCTTCGCCGGTACCTATTACTTTAGGTCCATTTACGGACCACTGTCCATTCCTTTTGAATGCAGTAATTCATTGTTCTTCTGACAGAGTACGTTTGACGATTTCACCACAGCAACTTTCTGTCTCTCAATTCTTAACTAGACCATTGCCGCCAGAATTTAGAGATGCTCCGGAGTGCTTGTGGGCAATTGACGACAATAATGTTGGTGTTTTGCAAATTGAGCCTGTTAAGATTATTTTGAAACATGGAGTAAAGTTGCCACGTATTTCCCAGTATAAGATTTCGGTCAATGGTGAGCAAGCTTTGAAATGCATCGTCTCCAATTTTGTGCACCGAGGGGTGATTGAGGAAATTGCAGGTAGTTTATGCAATAGTCCGATTTTGCCCGTGTACAAAAAAGGTGATAATGCAATTCCCTTCCGTTTCATTATTGATTTACGTGCAATTAATAAGATCGTTGCTCCACAATTCCCTATTGTGCCTGATGTTACAACAATATTGACTATGATTCCAGCTTCAGCTACTCACTTTAGTGCTGTGGATCTAAAGAACGCCTTCTTTAGTATCCCTATACATAAGGACAGTAGATACTTGCTCACGTTCACCTTAGGGGGTCGCTCGTTTCCCTTCACCCGTGCACCTCAAGGTTACACGGAAAGTCCTAGCATCTATAGTAGGGCTTCTTGAGTTGCCCTCTACTTGTACACTGCTTCAGTATGTAGACGATTTACTCTTAGCTGCTGACTCTGAGAGCGCTTGTAAGGAGGGCACTGTGTTGTTGCTTATTCACCTAGCACAACATGGACACAAAGCTTTGCTTAAACAATTTCAATATTGTCGACAGAAGGTCACCTATTTAGGCTATCTCCTGTCAAAGGAGGGAAGAAGGTTGACGCCTGAACGGATAAAAATCATTTCTAGCATGTCTGTCCCCAATACACAGAAGGAAGTCAGAGCCTTGATAGGGATGGCTTCTTATTGTAGGCAGTGGATCCCCAATTTCTCGCTAGTGATTAAACCAATATTGGCTTTGACGAAGAAGGGCATTTCTTCGCCATTGCTGTGGAACTTGGAACACCAGCAAGCATTTTAACTGCTGAAGACTGCATTGTGCTCGGCACCAGTTTTGGGCACACCAAACTATGAAAAGGCCTTCGTGTTGTATGTGCATGAATGTGATAGATGTGCTTTGGCTGTATTAACGCAGGAACATGGAGGGAAGAATAGGCCGTGCAGTTACTTTTCTTCCGCCCTTGATCCTGTTGCATGCGCTTTGCCAAGATGTTTGAGAGCTATCGCTGCTGCTGCTGCGTCTGTAAAACAGAGCGAGGGAATGGTCCTAGGTCATGCTTTAACCCTGATGGTACCTCACTCTGTAGATGTTCTATTAAACAGAACACAAACGCAACATCTCACCTCCCCACAATTAACGAGATACGAATTGATCTTGTTTGCACCGCACATCAAAATTCAGAGTTGTTGCATTCTTAATCCGGCTGAACTTTTACCTTTCCCGCAAGGTACTGCTTGCAGTCATATGACTGCCTTTACACCACAGAGCAAGAGACCAAAGGCAGAATCGATCTTAAAGACACTCCTTTGAACAATCCACAAGGGGAGCTGTTTTGTGACAGCTCCTGTTTCAAACTCCCGGATGGTACATCCACAGCTGCTTATGCAATCACCACATTGAGCACGGTTGTGGAGACCAAAAGAATCACGCATAACTCCACGCAGGCCGCAGAGATTATAGCATTGACTCGAGCTTGTGAACTTTCCGAAGGGCTTACAGTAAATATATATACTGACGGTCAGTATGCCTTTGGGGTGGTTCACAACTTCGGCAGACTTTGGGAAGAAAGAGGGTTCTTGACCTCACATGGCACTAAAATCCAACATGGCTCCTTGATAGTATGGTTACTCTCAGCGCTTGCACTCCCTACTTAGCTAGCTATTATGAAATGCACAGTGCATCAGAAAATCATAGATAATGTAGGAAAAGGGAACGCTTTCACTGACCAGATAGACAAACAGACTGCCACTGATTTCTCTTCAGAAATGTAATCATTTCTAGCATGTCTGTCCCAAATACACAGAAGGAAGTCAGAGCCTTGATAGGGATGGCTTCTTATTGTAGGCAGCGGATCCCCAATTTCTCACTAGTGATTAAACCAATATTGGCTTTGACGAAGAAGGGCATTTCTTCGCCATTGCCGTGGAACTTGGAACAACAGGCAAGCATTTTAACTGCTCAAGACTGCATTGTGCTCGGCACCAGTTTTGGGCACACCAAACTATGAAAAGGACTTTGTGTTGTATGTGCACGAATGTGATAGATGTGCTTTGGCTGTATTAACGCAGGAACATGGAGGGAAGAATAGGCCATGCAGCTACTTTTCTTCCGCCCTTGATCCTGTTGCATGCGCTTTGCCAAGATGTTTGAGAGCTGTCGCTGCTGCTGCTGCGTCTGTAAAACAGAGAGAGGGAATGGTCCTAGGTCATGCTTTAACCCTGATGGTACCACACTCTGTAGATGTTCTATTAAACAGAACACAAATGCAACATCTCACCTCCGCACGATTAACTAGGTACGAATTGATCTTGTTTGCACCGCCCATCAAAATTCAGAGATGTTGTGTTCTTAATCCGGCTGAACTTTTACCTTTCCCGCAAGGTACTGCTTGCAGTGACGAAGAGTCACATGACTGCCTTTACACCACAGAACAAGAGACCAAAGGCAGAATCGATCTTAAAGGCACTCCTTTGAACAATCCACAAGGGGAGCTGTTTTGTGACAGCTCCTGTTTCAAACTCCCGGATGGTACATCCACAGCTGCTTATGCAATCATCACATCGAGCACGGTCGTGGAGACCAAAAGAATCCCGCATAACTCCACGCAGGCCGCACAGATTATAGCATTGACTCGAGCTTGTGAACTTTCCAAAGGGCTTACAGTAAATATATATACTGACAGTCAGTATGCCTTTGGGGTGGTTCACAACTTCGGCAGACTTTGGGCAGAAAGAGGGTTCTTGACCTCACACAGCACTAAAATCCAACATGGCTCCTTGAATGTGAATGATTTTTTGAACTGCCCAACTTGTTTGTTTTGAAAAAGGCTCTTGAGCAGCCGAAACACGTGTAAACCAGAGGGCATTTGATTACCAATGGAAAATTGCATGCTTTTTTTCATTTATTATTTTGTGATCAAACCACAAATACAAAAAACCCTTTTCTGAAAAAAATCTGTGTGTGGCGCAGTCAATGTGTGGTGAACCGCTCTCAAGCTTCTATCATTTAGGGTCTCAATTCATCAAAGATAAATTGAGACTTTGTAGGCTGTCTCAATCCCTATGGTCACAGAACTTCTATCTCTTGGAGGTCCGAGGGTTGTAGAAGACAAGAATGGGGGGAAGACCGTTTACCTACCAAGCATTAACATGTTGTAATGCCCTTATGCTGCCATTTAGGGCCCTTCAAAACCATCTGCCATTTAGAAAGCATCAAAAAAGTTCCATCTCCTCCATCTAACTTGGAGAGAATGTCCAATGCTGTAGTCTTATGTATTTCTGTCCCAAGGCCAGGAGACAATTCAAGTTGGTTATAGTGCTCTGTCAAAAAACAACTAACATAACAAAACAAACAAAACCCTTTACACAAGAATAGATACAAAATGTGTTCCATTAACAAATCACATGCAATGTGGACTCGGAATGCCCATCTAAGTGAATGACCAGCCACTCACCAGAGTGAATTCTTTTCCAGAGCTTTGTAAAAGTTCTCATGGGAATCAAAGTTCAGGACTATTGTCATTGAAAAACATGAATGTTCATCCACATATTTATGGTGATCAGTTTTGAAAACAAAGAGGGATCACTTGAGGGGAAAGAGAGGGCCAGCTAATGTTACATGCAGAGAAATAAGATACATAAGCCCCCCCTCCTCTAACAGACCTCTTTCATAGACTAAATTCACCTGCCAAGTGTAAAGGAGAAGTAAAACAAAGTGACAAACATGGAGTAGGAAATAACTGAAAAGGCAGAACTAGGTCATTGTCAAGAAGAAAGAGGACTTGGGCCTCATTACGACCCAGGCGGTATGGGGTTAACGGAGCCGGTAGAGCTGCCGGCGCCGTTAACCCCATACCGCCTCATTACGAGGTCCGCTCGCGTGACCCGCTCAGGACACCTGGTTTTACCAGACGTCCTTAGCGGGTCCCGCGAGCGGCCCAGAATGCTAACAACGGGCCCGTCATGAACGGGCCCGTTGTTAGCATGCTCCCCATCCCCAATGAGCCCTATGGGGGATCAAATGGGACGGGATATACCGGGTCCGGGTTCCTTCAATGGGGAAATACCGGGCCCTCCTAGGTCGGAATGGCCCGGTATTTCCCCATTTAGGGAACCCGGACCCAAGTTTGGAGGCAGCCATGCCCTTATGGAGGGCATGGTTACCTCCAAACTTGTAATGAGGCCCCTTACCTTTATGTGGAAGAATGGTGCATTCACCAAGGGAGTAGTGTTGCGATGCATTTTAAGCTCCCATGTCCCATCAAGTGATTTCATTTGAGGAAAATATATTAAGTGCACGCCGAAAGGGACGACTGGAGGGGGCCGAAAACAAGCAACATAGTGTGGCATTTGCGTAGTGAATTGTGGCACCCTGAGTAGACCCAGGGGTAGGGAGGGTGTGTGTATGTTGTTAGAACATAGTTATGAAGAGATGATGAAGAATAACATAACAGCCAGTTCTATTCCCTGCTGCCGGAAGTACCAAAGCGCCGCCATAGTAAAGGGAGGCCTAGTCTGCCACAGACCATGGTGGAAGCAATAGCGTCCAATGGTAATAAGTCCAGAATCACTTTCTCATCCCATTCTCCAGCGAGGGAGCTGAACAAGAAGGCCTTCAGGCTTGATAGCTAAAACATAATTGTATCATGTTGCAGGCCTGTAAAACTAGAAAGGAATGTGACTGTGCCCATCCCGAAGGACAAACCCATGGGAGCCGGGGCAGAGGTCCTGAGCTGCCAAACAACCCAACTCAGATTTAGGGCACTAAAGCCCCCAGGATAATGGTCATCCTAGTTGAACTGCCAGATTGCCAGGAACAGAACACCTAAATCCCTGACAATTTGTCTGATTAGTGTGGTCTCGGAGAGGCTCAGGTGAAGCTGCAGTGAGGGGCAGCTTCTAAGGCGAGAGCACAGTAAGATGCCCAGTGATTTGTGCTATGAGGTGCAAGGGGTGATGCCATCAAATCTAGTTCTGCAGCGGGGAGGCATGACGGGGGCGCCTGCATGTGTGGGATCGCGAGGAGTGCTTCATTATCCCAGAATCCCAATTTGACCTTGAACGTATCCACTGAGCTCATGTCAACTACCAGGTGCACATCATATGATTTAGCCCATCGAGGGTAGCTTCCTCAAATACCCACCAATCATAGTATGGAGCCCTAGATATCGGGGCAGAATACCACGTGTTGGGGGGCTGGAATAGATTAGATGCAGACAATCGGTTGAGGTACTTTATGGGACTGCAAAACAAAGGGGGGTCTGGGAGTCTCTCTACCAGCACGAACACGGCCCATTGACCTGTTCTTGGGAGGGTGGGTCCTGGGAGAGTCTCAACCAAGTCTTTAGCTCACTGTCCCTTTCACAGAGGAGAAATATTCCTGTATATCAGTCTTTGTCCTGCCCAGTGGCAGTCCAGCACCGAAATGCTAGGCAATTCTCCTCTGAACAAGAGTACCAACAGCAACCCCATACACATGTTTCAGCCTTGTTGGGCATCATCAGTGGGGTGGAGCTGTGCCTCTCTGAGAACAGTGAGCAAGGGATCCACGTTTGGATTCCCCTGGTAATTTAGGGTGAGACCCAAAGTTACTTAATATGCAAAACAAAGGGGGGTCTGGGAGTCTCTCTACCAGCACGAACACAGCCCATTGACCTGTTCTTGGGTGGATGGCACCTGGGAGAGTCTCAACCAAGTCTTTAGCTCACTGTCCCTTTCACAGAGGAGAAATATCCCTGCATATCAGTCTTTGTCCTGCCCAGGGGCAGTCAGTCCAGCACCGAAATGCTAGGCAATTCTCCTCTGAACAAGAGTACCAATAGCAACCCCATACACGTGTTTCAGCCTTGTTGGGCATCATCAATGAGGTGGAGCTGTGCCTCTCTGAGAACAGTGAGCAATAGGGTCCAAGTCTGGATTCTCCAGGTACCTTAGGGTGAGACCCAAAGTTACTTAATATGCAAAACAAAGGGGGGTCTGGGGTCTCTCTACCAGCACAAACACAGTCCATTGACCTGTTCTTGGGTGGATGGCCCCTGGGAGATTCTCAACCAAGTTTTTAGCTCACTGTCCCTTTCACAGAGGAGAAATATCCCTACATATCAGTCTTTGTCCTGCCCAGGGGCAGTCCAGCACTGAAATGCTAGGCAATTCGCCTCTGAACAAGAGTACCAACAGCAACCCCATACACGTGTTTCAGCCTTGTTGGGCATCTTCAGTGAGGTGGAGCTGTCTCTCTCTGAGAACAGTGAGCAAGGGGTCCACATCTGGATTCCCCAGGTAACTTAGGGTGAGACCCAAAGTTACTTAATATGCAAAACAAAGGGGGGTCTGCAGTCTCTCTACCAGCACAAACACGGTCCATTGGCCTGTTCTTGGGTGGATGGCCCTGGGAGAGTCTCAACCAAGTCTTTAGCTCACTGTCCCTTTCACAGAGGAGAAATATCCCTGCATATCAGTCTTTGTCCCGCCCAGGGGCAGTCCAGCACCGAAATGCTAGGCAATTCTCCTATGAACAAGAGTACCAACAGCAACCCCATACACGTGTTTCAGCCTTGTTGGGCATCATCAGTGAGGTGGAGCTGTGCCTCTCTGAGAACAGTGAGCAAGGGGTCCATGTCTGGATTCCCCTGGTACCTTACGGTGAGACCCAAAGTTACTTAATATGAAAAACAAAGTGGGGTCTGGGAGTCTCTCTACCAACACGAACACATCCCATTGATTTGTTCTTGGGTGGATGGCCCCTGGGAGAGTCTCAACCAAGTATTTAGCTCACTGTCCCTTTTACAGAGGAGAAATATCCCTGCATATCTTTCTTTGTCCTGCCCAGGGGCAGTCAGTCCAGCACCGAAATGCTAGGCAATTCTCCTCTGAACAAGAGTACCAATAGCAACCCCATACACGTGTTTCAGCCTTGTTGGGCATCATCAGTGAGGTGGAGCTGTGCCTCTCTGAGAACAGTGAGCAAGGGGTCCATGTCTGGATTCCCCTGGTACCTTACGGTGAGACCCAAAGTTACTTAATATGAAAAACAAAGTGGGGTCTGGGAGTCTCTCTACCAACACGAACACATCCCATTGATTTGTTCTTGGGTGGATGGCCCCTGGGAGAGTCTCAACCAAGTATTTAGCTCACTGTCCCTTTTACAGAGGAGAAATATCCCTGCATATCTTTCTTTGTCCTGCCCGGGTAAGTCCAGCACCAAAATGCTAGGCAATTCTCCTCTGAACAAGAGTACCAACAGCAACCCCATACACGTGTTTCAGCCTTGTTGGACATCATCAGTGAGGTGGAGCTGTGCCTCTCTGAGAACAGTGAGCAAGGGGTCCAAGTCTGGATTCCTCTGGTAACTAAGGGTGAGACCCAAAGTAACTTAATATGTAAAACAAAGGGGGGTCCGAGAGTCTCTCTACCAGCACGAACATAGCCCATTGACTGGTTCTTGGGTGGGTGGCCCCTGGGAGAGTCTCAACCAAGTCTTTAGCTCACTGTCCCTTTCACAGAGGATAAATATCCCTGCATATCAGTCTTTGTCCTGCCCTGCCTTTATGGGACTGGTTGTATTTACGTGGGGGAAGCCAATGAGGGTGGTGGAATAACACAGTATACTGTTTGTGTCACGAGTGACGATGATGTCCTATAAAATGTCCTGTTTTTCTTTGAACTATCGAGAGCGCTCTGTGGCAGTTGGGTTGCATGGCACCCTCTATCACTCATTTCCTTTTTGAATACAAAATAAATATTGTTTTCCTTGCAAGAGATGCACTGAGCTTTTTTCCTCTGGGGATTGTTTTTCTTGTGTTTGGCTGTCTGTTGATCTGCCCTACAAATTTGGTGACCCCGACATAATCCCAGACCCTCTGAAGGGACATAGGATTGGTGGCCGCCCATCTAGAGGGGCCACTCCCATCTGCAGAGGCCAGTCCCTTGTGCACAAACTGAAGAGGTTTACAGAAGCCATGTTACCAGACTTCCTTTCTGTTCTTTGGAACAGGCCTTTGATGGGACCCTGTGACAAAGGAATTCAAGAGAGCACGTAGATGTAAGTGCACCTTTTGTGAGAGAAAACAACCCAGGCGAGGGGGAGTGCGACTGTTGGTGGATGCGAGGACGAGTGGTGATGCAGTGACTGAGGTGTGGTGCTGAGTAGGAAGACAACTAGGCATTTTGTTTTTTGACTTATGTTTATTATTATATTGAGTAAAGAGGATAAAGCAGTTATAAGATAATTCCCAATTGGGGGAAGAAGACAGTGCTATAAAACTAAATGGAAAAGAGGAATAAGGGTAGAGGCTCTGTATATTTAGTGGGCCTGGGACCTGCCCACCTGATATAAAGGCGGCATGGGAACAAAAAGTAGTATTTTGGTGTTGTTATTTTAATAGTGCGGACCGAGTTGAGGTCGGGGTTTGTTGTACAGTATCACTGAAGCAGAGTGGAGTGAAGAAGTGTGTGGAGAGTAAGAGGGACCATGAGATTTATTGGTATAAGAAAAGAATGAGGTGCGGGGTGTGTGACAAGGAGGACGGGCAGGGTATTGTCTTGGGAGGATAGCTCAACGGCAACATGCTCGCCTTGAAAGCAAGATGACACGGAGCACCACAGGTTCGATCCCCGTGTCCGTGCTTAGAAACCTCTGGGTATTATCATATCATAACTGGGAAAGGTGAGGTAATAGGACAGCAAGATAACGCTGGATTGGAACCTAAATAAGTAAGAGTACTATATAGTACCCAGACACAGGCAGCTAAAATGGAGCAGGCAACCCCACTAGAGTATATATGCGAAGCCCTCCCATTTTATAAGGAGAAGATAATGAAATATCATCGTGAACCAGTGGTTTGAACGAGGGGGGGGCATGTTTAAGCCATGGCCAGAACAGGGGACAAACAACAAGGATGTTCTAGGCCACATGTATACATTCTTAGCAGCAAAATATAAAGGGAAGAAGTTGAAGAATAGGAAGGAAGTGTTAGAACTATGGAAGATGAAAGAGGATTTAGAAGATGCTCCCCCTGCCCTCACTAAAAGAGCGGGTGAGCACCCCATACCAAATGTCCCAACCTTGTCCATTACCCTAATGATCCAGGAACCCTCTTCCCCATCAGGGATGACACAGTGTACCCAGCCACCACAAGAGGCTCTGCAGGCACCATTAGGGCGCTACTCTACATGCACAGCATCCGGGTACACAAATCTGACTTATGTCCCTTTACCCACTGCCCCTCCCCCTATTTCCTCACAGGCCCTGTTTCAAAATCTCCTAAATCACATAGCATCTCCAGCCGCTCGCAATCAGGAACAGGGGGACCTTGATCGTAAACCACAAAAGGAGTTGGAAGAAGCATTGACAAAATCATAGGAAGAATTGACATGGTTTAGAGGGGACAGGAGGAACGGACAGAAGGCACCTATTGGGGTGGAGAAATCGAGGTCAGCAGAAATCCTGTTCAGAATGTATAGCACCACAATCAGAGATATGCACATTTAGAAGGAGGATAGAGGACGAGGAAGACAGCGAGCAGGAAGCGTAGATCATGGCACAGTGCGGCATGAGAATGAGATGGGAATGGGATGAGGAATGAGACACGGTTGACGAAGTGGAGGAGGAATAGGGTCCGTCTGCAATATTACCATGGATGGAGAGTCTGTGGGGGCCCAGGTTGAGGAACTGGTATGGGCGCATGGCAGTGGCCAGGAGAAAGCAGACAGCGAAGAAGAAGGTGACAAAGACAGTGGTGGCCTAGTTCCCATTGTTTCACAATGGGCCAAGGAGGGCACAGTATGCACCATGGTCGCAAATGGACAAAAATAATTTGATAAAGGCGCAGCCGCCCCTAATGGCTGGGGTGAGAATGTTGGTTTACGCATTTAAAAAGCAAACGGCAGGTATACACTGGCTGTAGGTGACTTGAAAAGTTAATTTGCTGCAATAATAGGAGATCAGGCGGATGACATTTCGGCTAAATCAGGGTATCCCGGGGTGCAATCAGGGGATGACCGCCCTGATGGTGCCCATTTCAATGACATCAGAGCCAGGGTGTGGGAGGCGCTGTGACGCGCCTACCCGCACACCGGATCGACAGTGAATCATGCAATGCACAATGCGGGACGATGAGGATCCCGCCCAGTATATTTTACAGACACAAGAGATGCGGAGGGCAGAAACAGGTAAGTCATGGGATTGGTCAATCCCATTTTTCTATTTTGTGGTCAAAAAAGGGCTCCCCAAGGAGCTACAGAAAGCACTTAACAAAACAATATGAATTCAACCAAAGGGGTGGGCGGAGATACAGTCTGTAATTATACATCTTTCTAAATGGTTGAAAGAGAAAGAAAAGGAAACAGCGCAGAGAGTACAGACAGAGGAAGTGAAACTGGTACAAAAGAAATTAGCAAAGATTTCAGTAGATGGGGCGGTAGTAGCAGCACCGCAAGACATACTCAACAGGCAGTCCAGGCAGATGTGTAAAGCAGCACCTTCATGGGGAGGTGGCTACGACCGGAACGGTGGGTCATTGAGCCGAGTCGAATAAGGGAGCTTGGGAGTTCAAAGGTGGTACTTGAGCAATGCAGTTCGGAATGTGTACCAGGAACGGTTCTTAGTTAGACCAGTTTGAGATGGTTGTATCTGCTGGTTAGGATCAATGAGTGACAGTCCAGAATTTCATGTCGAGGTCTGGTATGGGTTTTGAACGGGTGACCTTGATGTTGCATTAAGTAGCTCGCAAAATGGTGGTTCAATATCAAGCTGGATCGAGTAATTTAGTAACAGCCGGGAGGAAGTCAGAGAGTGTCGTCCCAGTAGTTCGAGTTGAGAGCTGGCAAGGAGCAGTGGTTCGATTCAGGCAGGTGACGGTCCCTGCGAGGTACAAGGTGGCGTTGAGGTGGTTCGATTAGTGCAAGCTTCGGGTCAGAAAATTCCAGGGCCACAGCTGCATGGTTCCAGGCGCCGAGCAGATGTCAAGTCAGGTCGAGGCAGAAGTAGGTTGCAGTTCAAAACTGTGCTTGAAGAGGTGTGGATCGTGAGTGCCACCAGTGTCGGTTTGACGGTTCAGATGACAGCAAGGATGCTGATGACTAGATGTAACTCTAGGTTTGAGCAGTTAGAGGCAAGGCAATGTTCAAAGACTGCTGTTAAATGGAGTACCTCAGGTCCTGGTTGACTGTCCATGATGATCGGCAACAAAGGTCCTTGCGGTTCAACAGCAGTTCGAAGGCTGCGGCTGCAACAACCATCTTCATGTTCAAACCGAGCTCAGCTGGTGCGTTGCAGCAGTGAACTTGTTCAAACACATGGCAAAGCGCTTGGAGATGATAGAGCCAAAGGCAGCTCCAGAGAGTCCTTTAGGTTTGAATGTATCAAATTGGGCTTGAATCACGGTTCGAAGTAGTTCAACTGGAGAACACAGGATTCCTGACTGGTTGGCCTCTGGCTTGGTCCCAAATCCTGGGGCTCAATGATATGTTTTAGTCTTTGTTCTCATTCTCCCAAGTTCGGGGTTGCATTGTGGCTAGCAGAGAGGCAGGTCATGCCCTATGGGTTCTGGAGATGTTTAGGGAACAGAACTCTCCTCTGCCTTGGACGCTCAATATTCAACTCACTGGCAGATAACTTTGGAGAGATCAACTCTCCCAACAGAGGCCCAATGAAATCTTCTTGAAGGGCTAGAGTCCAAAAGATGATTCAAAGAAGTGGTATGAGATACCTTTTTGTAAGCCCACAGGTGATTGGACTAAAGCTAGCCTCCATTAGGGGACCAATCACTATTCTTCAAAGAAGTGGACATTGCCTTCTGACATCATATCCAAGATGCTTTTTGGGAGATGAAGTATAGGGGGCAGGAAGGAGAGAGGCAGATAGAAACAAGATATACACAGCTCTCCCTTTCTACACTAACCCCATCCCCTACTTTCCCAATATGATCAAAGGCCCCTTGTATGGGACTACTTATTTTGAATGCATTATCCCCTTTGATTACTGGGTCCAGGACAGTTTCCAGTTGAGTGGCTGCCTCTGGAGGAGGGTGTTACCTATTCTCACAAAGGGATCAAAGAAGATGTATGGCCATTCATATTTCTGTCCTGCCATTGGCAGGACCAGCCTGTCCAGACAGAATACACATCACCTTCCTCAGCTGAACTAGCTCACAGGAGCTAACACATGTGTGATATCAAAGTGGATGTGGTGCAATGGTTATGAGCTGTGCCATGCACCATGCACTATCTCAGGCATGGCTTATATTTAGATTTTGCCCTGCCACCAGCATGGAATACTCATAATGATGACATTTGGGAACCGGAGGTGCATATCATAAATGCAACCCCTGTGCTACACTGACTTTGGCTGTCACTTCAGCTGTCAAGAGAGCACTTGTGACCCAAACCCGCTCTTTGCCACTGTAGGGCAGGTTATGCAATCAGGCTACTCATGCAGGAGTGTACAGGTGTACACACTGTGTTTGGTATGTAGTTTATGAAAGGGGAATCTGATTGGCAGTTTACCCTTTCAGAGATGGAATTACCTGCAACATTTCATTAAATTATAAAAATTAAAAAAAGCCAGGCTTTCTACTCCCTTTTCAAATGGCAATCCGTCACAGATGCAAATAACTCACATTCATACCAGGGGGTGTGCGACATGTATGCCTCACTAGCAGTTAGCACCTTGAAATCTTTATGCTCAATGTGCATTGCCTCACCTGATGCCTTTGGGGGCCCTTGTTTCCCTACTCTGACTCCTCCTCATATTATCCCCACCAAAGAATGTGAAGTGATTTGCAACCCCTTTGCTTCGTTTGAGTGTTTATTGACCCTATGTAAACTATTTTAATTTCACGTGATTGCTGCTTTCTGTCCCACAAATTATGTGGGTGGAATCCATATGTCAGGACTACCACCACCAACAGTACTGAAGAGACTGCAATTCACTAACTGCCTGGTGCCTCAGCCAGGACTGTCAGCAATTTAGCCCTTCTTTCCTTCTTTCCTAACCTAACCTAAATCATCCACAGTGCCTTGTAAATGGCTCCCATGCCACTGTGCCTGTGTGATTGACACACCTTGGATGTTCTCATCTCCTCAGACATCCCCCTCTCTTACCCTCTCACCACACTTCTCTCTTGGACTGACCATGTTCTGCTTTTCTCTCACCTGAAACTCTCTGTCCCTCAGGCAAAGCCCACCCCAGCACTGCCACCTACCTTCTTGGTCCGTCGGCCATGAAGCATGTGTCAGTTGATGCGTTTGCCTCTACATTTTCAGCTCCTCCTACTCCTGCGTTGACTGACACTCTGACACAGTCCACTCTAACATGCATTTTTCTATCTCCAACACTCTGGAGATCCTTGCCCGTTATGAGAATCCATCTGAAGCCTACCTGCAAGTGCAACTCTTGGTATGACTCCGACCTCACCACCCTGAAATGCAAGTGCAGGGTGGCTGAGAGGAAGTGGAGGGCTTCGGGTGCATCCTCTGACAAACTGGCCTGCAGCCTACTCCAAAGGAAATACAGACTCTGTCCAAGAAGAGAGTCCACATCCAAGCCTGCGTCTCTGCGGCCTCTAACAACACGGACAAAGTCTTTAAAATCTGCAAGGAGCTGGCCACTCCTTCTACAGTTTCTGCTATCTCCCAGGCCCTCTGTACAGCTCTGGCTTCTCACTTCACCACTAAAATGTAGGACATCCTGTCCTCACTCTCCTCTTCCTCTACCTCTACCTGTCCTGGCCCCCCTCTGGCTGCCTCTCCCTCTCCTCCCCCTTTCTCCTCTTTCTCTCTGACAACACCTGACGATGTTTCTAGACAAGTCTGATCTATGAAAGTGTCATCCAAACAGTTGGTCCCCTGCCCTTCCAGAACCATCAACTACCACATTGACAGCCTCGCTTCAGCCTTGGACGGTTTCTGCAATCAATCCTTCACCACTGGATCTTTCCCCCTCCCCTCAAGTACTCCCTTGTGCACCCCATCCTTAAAAAGCATTCTGCTGATCCTACCTGTCCGGCAAACTCTTCTCTGATCTCTTATCACTCCTTTCATGGGCAAACTCCTGGAAAAGCTGGCCATCTCCCAGCTTACTCTCCACACTGAATCTGCTGGTTGTCTCCATGACCATCAGTCTGGCTTCAGAGCAGCCAGAGGCATGTACACTGCTCTCCTGAACACCCGTGAATATCTTTTCTCTAATCTTGACTCCAACCATCCTGCTGTCCTCATCCTCCTTGACCTTTCCTCTGCTTTTGGCACAGTCAATCACTCCATCCTGATCAATCTACTCTGTGAGAACCTGGGCATCACGGATCAGGCCTTGGAGTGGTTGACCTCCTTCCTCCTGGACCAACCCTCCCAGGTCTAACTTGGGTCCTTTCTCTACAACACCTCTCTCTCCACATGTGGTTTTCCCCAGGGCTCTATCCTCTCACCCTGGCTCTTTAATGTCTACTTGGCCCCTTTGGACCACCTGATCTCTACCTTCTCCTCTAACTTTCAGTCTTATGCAGATGACACAGCTCTCCTTCAGGCTCCCATCAGCCTCCTCTCCTCTCTCGCTCATTCCCGACTGTCTATCCGCGATTCAGGATTGGTGCGCCTCCAACGATCTCAGACTTAATGCCAGTAACACAGAGATCCTTCCCATTGGGACCCCTGCTCCCGACTTTCTTCTCTCACTCTGTCCACCCTCCTTGGGCCCTCTTTCTTCGCTGAGGCAAATAACCTTGGTGTCATCTTCGACTCCACTGTCTCCTTCTCTCCTCACATCACACACCCTGCCAAGAAGGCCCACTACCAGCTGCACCTCCTCAAAGGTATTATTCCTTTTCTCACTTGCCCACAGAAGCTCTCTGTCTCCAAAGCCCTGGTTCTTCTAGGCTGGACTACTGCAACAGCCTCTTTCTCAATCTACCTTTTTCTATCTCCGCCCTCTGCAACTAATCCAGAACAGGACACCAAGACTTATCCTTGGCCTCAAGCACAGGGATCGTATCTCACCAGCCCTGAAATCTCTCCACTGGCTCCCAGTTGCTGCAAGTATCAAGTTCAAGACCCTTTGCATTGTCCACAAGGCTTTCTGGGCCCGGGGGCCCGCACTACATCCAACGCTCTCTTCCAAAATAACTTCCTTCTCAAGCCCTTTGCTCAGCTACCTACAACTCTCTAAAGGTTAGACGCTTCGCCAGGAAGAGAGTGGGGGGTAGATCTGTCTCCTCTATAGGTGCCTCCCTCTGTAATAGCCTCTCTGCCCCTCGCAAGCTTTAGCAGACCACCTGAAGTTCTGGAAGCAGCTCAAAACTTTCCTCTTCTCCTCTGCTTTCTCTCTCTCCCTCCCCTGCTGGCCTGCCTGACCTACCTGTCTGCTGTACCGACTGGTTGCTTGGCTACCCTCTGAGTCTCACTGAGTCGAGACTCTTTCTTGATCAGTCACCCTTGCACTGCATCTGGTCCTATCATGCACTTAGGGGCTGTAACTGTAACCCTACAGTCCCTTGTTCTCCTTGCACTACCCAGAGCTGTGCTGCCCTGACAGCACTCACTCAGAGCATTGCTGCCCTGTTTTTCCCCTCCCCTCTCCCTTGCACTGCCCCCGTCCCTTTCCCCTTGCACTTCTCGTTATCGCACTTGCACAATCTGAGTGACACAAGGCCTAGTAAGATTGTTTGTCTTGTCCTCCCTCTATCTTCCATCCCTTGTCTTGTTGCACCTAGAAACACTTGTGTGCAGGTGCGTTATAAATGACTTATATCATATCATTTGATCACAGAGGCCCAGAAAAATATACAACGCTGCAGTAAGAAACGGCTGACTGGCAGCACCCAAATGGCAGTCTAGCCAGGTAATTCACTTAGCAGGACTGCTTTATCATAAATGCCCCATTGAAAAAAGTCATACCAAACTGAGGAATGACTAGACTGGCTGCACCAAAATGCCTCTCTAGCCACTAATACCACATATCATGCCTGCTTAGCCTGGACATGGACAGCCATTATAATTTGTCATATAATCCTGCCCCCTCCACACATCCCCTCTCCCTCCCACTCCAACCTCCAAAATCAGCTCCTTGGCCCAGAATTACCTCCACGTCCCTTTTCCTTGCCCCAGAGCTTACGGTTGAGGCTCCTTGCCTCATAGGTTAGTATTGGGATGAGGAAGAGTGGGACTAGGAGTAATTAAGATTACAGGTAGTTAAATCAAGCATTACTTCCATGTACCTCTACCTCATCCCAGTACTTGTGTATGAGGCAGAGTGCCTTATACACAAGTACTGTCTCATACACACTGGGACGAGGAAGAATAGGGCTAGGAGTAATGAAGATTATCAATAAGTAATCCAGGCATTAAACACAAGTATTTGTGCAACACCATTCAGTTGAGTGGGATTCAGCACTCCCCCCCCCCTGAAATGTTGGGCTATGTTGACCAGACCTGGCTGATCTTCAGAGCAGTTGCCAGACAGAAAAGGACACAGATGTTAAACGGCACCTGGGTTTCTCTGTTAACAAGAACCCACCAATTACTAACATAAAGCAATTCACTGTTAGTACCTGCATTCAAATGCCAAATTTTTTAGGCAATTGAAATCGTGATGTGGGTTTAATACTTGCATGCCAGGGGAGTGACTGGAAGGTTAGAGTGGGAACAGGAGACCACTCATTCTCACAGCAGTCCATAAGTGGGTGCTTTAAACCTTAAAGGAGAGAGTTAACTCCTTGTAACATTGAAGCTGCACTAGAATAGTCTTATAAAAATGCATAAAGAAATTAGATGACCCAAACAAATAAGTTTGCCCCTCTCCCACCCCCATGAAGTTGGCACCCCTCCCAACATTTGAAGGGTTAGCCCCCGAAATGTAGGTTTTGTTACGCCCCTGAATGCAAGCACACACACCATTCACCGTATACGCACACGCACACCCAGCCATCCATACATTTAAGTGTCCATTCTTTCACCATACTGGCACACCCAGGCAGCCATCCATACATTTAAGTGTGCACCCTTTCACCATACAGGCACACCCAGGCAGCCACCCATAAAATTACCTGTGCACCCTTTCTCCAATACAGGCACACACACCCAGGCACCCACCCATACATTTAAGTATGCACCCTTTCACCATACACTCACACAGGCAGCCACCTATACATTGAAGTGTGCACCCTTTCACCATACAGGCACACCCAGGCAGCCACCCGTATATTAATGTGTGCAGCCTTTCACCATACACTTGCACAGGCAGCCACCTATACATCTAAGTGTGAACCCTTTCAACATACACTTACACATGCACACATCATGGGGTTGAGGGGAGCCCTAACACTTAAAAAAGAAATTGGGCCTCATTACAACTATGCCGGACTGTAAACAACGGTGCTGGTAAACTCACCAGCACTGTTTTTTTCCGGGCCGGCATATTACAGCTCTGCGGGCGGTTGCTGTCCTGCCCGGCAGGTCAGACCTGCCGGGCAGAACGGCACAAACCCGCATAGTTTTCACTGAAGCATCGGCACCGTTATTAACGGTGCCGATGCTTCTATGGTCCCCATTCCCATAGAGTCCGATAGGACTTTATGGAAATAGGGACTTACCATTTGCCGGCGCCTGACTTCCCAGACTGCCTAACACTGGTGTACAGCAGTGGGATTTTTAAGTACTTAGAGTGCTGCTATAACCTTGGGGTTGTAATCCCCCGGTGTTACTGGGAAGTCGGGCGCCGGTAAATCATTACGGGTCTGGCTGCAACCTGCTGGTAGCAATGGCATGGTTGACGCCAAACCCGTAATGAGGCCCATCGTTTCTTTTTGAAGTCACTCTGACTTCATAAAGAAATAATTTCTGTTACAGAAATAATTTCTTTATAAATGCAGAGGGAATTCAAAAAGAAAAAAAAAATTTTTTTTTGCAAAAAATAAAAATGTTTTTTTTTCTACAAGTGGGGGCCCCTCCCAGGACATGTGCTGGCAGGGGCCCCTGCACCGCAGGGACTGTGGGGGCCCCTGTTACGCCAGTGTACTTACCTTGAATTGGTCTACACAAGGGGAATTGGTTGTGTGTAGTATATTTGAAGTGTGGTTTTATTTTAATAGAAGTGAAGTGTTTTGTGAAGAGATGGTTTAAAAATAAATGTACTTATATTTTTTAACCAGAAACCTTGAGTCAGTGTTTGTTTGAGTCACAGTAATTGTAGTCCTTTGTGTAATCTCTACTACTGCTCATTTGCTCTTGAGATAAGTCTGGCTGCTCAGCCATTGCTACCACTTTTTCTGTGTAGTGCAGGCCTCTACCAAAGGTACAATTGTACTACTACTTGTAGTCTTAATTGTGTGCAGTGGTCCCTAAGGGCACTGCATAGGATTCTGCCTAACACTGGTGTACAGCGGTGGGATTTTTAAGTATAGTGATTACACTTAGAGTGCTGCTATTACCTTGGATCAACTAACCACAAGGCTAAACACCACTATAGTCTATTAACTGAAAAATCATGTCAAGTATGGAAAACTACAGTGAAGAGAACCTCTTAAACTACACTGCTGAGGTTTTGAGAACCATTTGTAGAGAACAGAGCTTCTCTGGTAAAGGAAAGAAATCTGACCTGGTTGCTAAAATATTGGGAAAACAAAGTCTGGAGAGTGGGTCAGAAGGGCCTACCACTCCAGCAAATGTGGATAATAATGTTTCTGATTCTGAGAGTGTTGGATTAGAATGAGTAGATGAGTCTATGTCAGAAGGCCCTACCACTCCTCTACCTGCCCAGAAACCACAACCTCTGTCCACAGGGTCCCCATCAGGTCCTACACTCACTCCTGAATGTATTGCCCCTGAGAACATGAGACTTGAATTGGAAGTGAAACGTATTGAGGCACAAACTGCCATGAAACATCAATAGTTGAGGCTCAGTGAAATGGAGATGGCTCATGCTTTAGAGATGAAGAAATTGTCTTTGGAAAATGCTTCTCTACCAGAATCTTCTAGGTCTTCCAGCCCTAAGAGACCCTGTATGCCAAAGGAAATAATTGGTATGTATGAGACTAAACTTGATGTTTTGGATTGGTTAGCAATGTTTGAGTATAATCATGGGATTCAGGGTATCACAGGGAATCAGCTGATTCCTTGGCTTTTCTCTAGGCTCCCCCCTGTTGCAAGTGATGCTGTAATGGAGTTGGGGGAGGAGGATAAGCAGGATTATGAGTGTGTGAAGCTAGCTTTGATAGATAGATTTGGGAAGACCCCTTCCCAGTACCTTAAGAGGTTTAGGACCCTCAAAAAGCATGATGGTACCCCTTGGGCTACCTGGGTGTGTGAATGTTTGAAAAACGTAGATGGTTGGATTAAGGGTTACAAAGTAAACACTTATGAAGGGTTGAGGAATCTTGTTATCTTGGAGTCAATTTATGATGCCTGCTCTCCTGAGCCTAGACAGCACTTGGCTGATTCAAAGGAGATAAATCCTAATACGTTAGCTAAGGCTGCTGACTTGTGGGTTGCCAACAGGGCTACTTATAAGGATTCTGGGGCAACTCAGAAGAAGGATGAGGGGAAGCAGCCAAAGAAAGATAACAAGGAGAATTCCAATAACTTCCATCCAAAGAAGGGCCCCAAACATAACCAGGGTAAGCCAAATCAGGCTAGTGTACTATCTGGACCCAAACCAGATGGAGGTCAGAACAAACCCCCATTCATCAAAACATTTGGGAAATGTTATGCTTGTGGGTCAACTGACCATGTGAAAGGGGATCCCAGATGTAAGGGTAAACCTTCAGTGGTCCACACTGTCTCCTAGGCCTTCTCCCAGGTGGAGGAAGTACCTACAGCCAGTGGACACTTTCAGTTATTGGCTGATGAGTCCATGAGAGTCTCAGCTAATGTTTCTTTAGTGCCCTTGGGTCTTTGGGAACAACAGAACTTAGATGTCTATAACTCAATCCCAGATAATACTAAAGAGTATTATAAAGACGGTGTTCTTGTGAATGGTCAGGAGACACCTGCCATTAGAGACACTGGAGCCAGCATAACTGTGGTTGATTAATGTTTTTTCAAGGTAGAGGATGTTGCTAAGGCACCCAAACACCTAACCAAGTTATACCTGTTAGTGTGCAGAGTGACGTACCTGGGAGAGTTCTGTTGGGTAATGACCTGAAAACTCTTGGAATTGTGTCTAGTACCCCCAGACCTCCCAGTAAAAGGAAGCAGGAGCTCACAAGGTCTGCTAGTGAGAGAACCTTGAGAGGCTCTCCTGGGGACTTGATAGAGGAAGCTCTCACCCCAAGTCCACAGGACTTACTTACTGCTATTGCAAGAAAAAAAGAGACAAATGGGAAACCCAAGTCTACCAGCAATAAAACAACACACGCCCCTGTGCCTACAAGGACAACACTGAGACTGTCCAAAGTCACACCTGTGACTCCTCCACCAGCTGAGGTTTAGTGTGAGGTTCAACCCTGGCTGGTTCCACCAGATCCTGAGGACTCAGATCTGGAAGAAGATCTTACTTTGGTTGGAGATCCTGACCCTGTTGAACATCCTGAGCTGCAGTCTTTACTGGCAGAAGGTGGACCCAACAGGGCAGACTTCAGCAGAGGACAAAGAGAGTGCCCTACTCTTGAAGGTCTTCGCCTACATGCAGCTTCTCAGCTCGATGGGGAAGAGCCTGGGAAGTATAGGTTGCACTGGGAAGATGGTCTCTTCTACAGTGGACCGACTGCGTCAACCCCTGGAGACTGCAAAAAACTTGTAGTACTTCTAGTGAACCGACTCCAGTCCCTACAGTTAGCCCATGAGATACCTTTGGTTGGTCGCTTAAGTTTTAAGAAGACCAAGCAAAGGCTCTCACTTTACTTCTACTGGCTTATGATGGGTTCAGAAGTAGACAAATTCTGTAGGAGCTGTCACACTTGCCAAACCTCTGGCAAGAGTGGAGCTAAGAATGTGGCACCCTTGGTGCCTCTCCCAGTGGTGGGAGTTCCTTTTGAGAGGGTCGGGAGTGACATTGTTGGTCCTCTTGACCCCCCAGATCTTCAGGTAACAGGTTTATCCTGGTTGTAGTAGACCATGCTACTAGGTATCCTGAAGCAATACCTATGAGAACTGTTACGGCTCAGGCTGTGGCTAAGGCCCTACTTGGTGTTTTTACCAGAGTAGGTTTTCCTAAGAAAGTCATATCTGACAGGGGATCAAATTTTATGTCCCACTACATGCAAGCCATGTGCAAAACCTGTGGAGTCACTTAGAAGTTCTCTACTGTCTACCACCCACAAACCAATGGATTGGTGGAGAGGTTTAACAGAACTATGAAGAGCATGATAGGTGCTTTAGAAGAACCCCTTAAAAGAAAGTGGGACCTTCTACTGCCATGCCTTCTCTTTGCATATAGAGAAGTCCCTCCAGAGGGAGTAGATTACGGTCCATTTGAACTTCTCTGTGACCATCCAGTCAGAGGTCCATTGGCCCTGATTAAGGAGGGGTTGGAGAGTGTTTCTTGCCCCAAGCCAGTCAGAGTGACTGACTATGTGATAGGTCTCCGGAGGAGAATGTCACACATGATGGCAGAGGCAAGTGATAACTTGAGGGCTGGTCAAGCTCTGGTCAAACATTGGCATGACTAGAAGGCTAATATGGTTGCGTTTACTCAAGACCAGCTTATTCTTGTTATGGACCCACAAGGCAGAGGGCCTTTCAGGACAAATCAATAGGACCCTTCAAAGTTGTGGGTACACTTGGAGAGGTCAACTATCTGGTGGACTTAGGCAATCCTAAGGAGGCTCCCAGAGTCTTTCACACCAACCGTTTGAAGGCTTATGTCTCTAGACCTGAAATGGGAGCTTTGCTTCTAGCTTCAGCTCAGGAGGAGGAGGAGAGTGAACCTCTGCCTGACCTCCTCAGAGGCTTACCTTTAGATGAGAAAGTGGAAGGAGTTAATCTCTCTTCCAGTCTAACATCTGACCAGCAGGAGGAGTGCAAATTACTGTTAAATCAGTTTGCCCCCCTGTTCTCACTTTCACCAGGCTTGACCCCTTGGGGCCAGCATGATATCCTCACTGGTGACTGTTTGCCTGTGGAAAGCAGGGGGTTCAGAATGTCAGACAATGTAAGAACCCATATAAGGAATGAGGTCAACATGATGCTTGATCTCGGGGTTATAGAGCCCTCTACTAGTCCCTAGTCTAGCCCAGTTGTGCTTGTACCAAAGGCAGGATCCAAAGAGATGAGATTCTGTGTGGACTATAGAGCTCTAAATGCAGTCACAAAGACAGATGCCAATCCTTTACCTAGGACAGATGAGCTAGTGGATAAACTTGGTGCAGCCAAGTACCTCAGCACATTTGACCTAACATCAGGCTATTGGCAAATAGCTCTGACAGACCATGCCAAGGAAAAGACTGCATTCTCCACCCCAGCAGTACTATACCAGTTTAAGGTAATGCCTTTTGGGCTAAAGACATTTCAGAGGATGCTCAATCAAGTTCTGAATGGGATGGAGGACTTCTGCATGGCATACTTGGATGACATTGCAGTGTTCAGCCCTACATGGAAAGAACATATTGATCACCTAGGATATGTTTTGCAGGCTCTTGAGTAGGCCCATCTGACCATAAAGGCAAGTAAATGTCAAATTGGTCATAGTAAAGTGGTCTACCTTGGGCATGAGGTAGGAGGGGGTGAAAGAAGGCCATTGCCTAGCAAAGTACAGGCTGTACAAAACTGGGCCACCCCTATTACTCAAACCCAAGTGAGAGACTTCCTAGGTCTCACTGGGTACTAGAGGAACTTCATAGAGAACTATGAGACCATATCTTCTCCCTTGAATGTGATCTCCTCTCCAAAATTTCCTAAAAAGGTCAGATGGAATGAGGAGTGCACTCAAGACTTTGAAGGCCTGAAGAAAACCCTTTTTCAAGCTCCAGTCCTAAGAGCTCCTGACTACCACCAACCCTTCATTGTACAAACTGATGCTTCAAATGCAGGTATAGGTGCAGTCCTTAGTCAACTGGATGAGAAAGGTAGAGAACATCCCATTTGTTTCATCAGCAGGAGGTTAAAGGATCCTGAGACAAGGTGTGCAACAATAGAACGTGAATGTGTTGCTATTGTGTGGGCACTGAAGAAGTTTAAACCATACTTGTATGGATCTACTTTTGTTATTCAGACTGACCACCAATCCTTGAGATGGCTGATGCAAATGAAAGGGGAAAACCCTAAACTACTAAGATGGTCAATCTGCCTGCAAGGGTTTGATTTTACCATTGAGCACAGAGCAGGAAGTCACCACCAAAATGCTGATGGTCTCTCTAGGATGTTTATAACCGACTAGAGGTATATGAGATCCATCCAGGAGTGGATTAAATCCTCCTGTCCCTTAGTCTGGGGGGGTTGGGGCGAGTGTTAGGGAGAATTCTCATTTATGGCTAATTTCCCTCACCTAGTGAGTCTCTCATCAGCTTTGCTGAATTTCTGGGGTTTATTTTTTCCACCAGGTTAGAGTGTGAGCCTTTTTTCCCACTCTTACATGTGTTTTGCCGTGTATTTCTACTGTTTGTGTGATCTTGGGCTCTGGAGCTACACCACTCCACGAGCCCCACTTTTTGTGTGTGTTACACAGCACCTTCAGTGCAGTGACACAGGGTTGTCTTTGAGGCTTCCCACTGACTCCATTTTTCTGGGGCTGACTACTGTCCCCCAGAAACATGTAAAGTTGCCATTAACTTTATATAGTCACTTTAAACTGCAGACCCAGTACACCCCATCTTACATGGAGTATTGGAAAGGGTTCATTCCTACCCCTTTTCATCTGCGCCTCTTGGAGCTTTGTTTCGTTCTCTTAACCTTAAGACTTGGCTGGTGGCAGTGGTACCTACCCAACTTTTCTACCGCAATTATAGTATATAAACGTGGTACTGTTTTAGGCTATTGTATTGGCCTCGAACATAAACCCGCTTGACCAAATACTTATTTTTATTTTGGCTCCGGTCAGGTTTAATTGCCATTTATTTTTGTTAAAGTCCTTCTTGTGTTTTACTTTTTGAGCCAAACCAGGTTTCCCTTCTTTGTTCGCCGACATTTGGCGGGCTTCTGTCCAGAAGCCCTCCTTTGGCATCTGGGTGTCTAGGTGGGCTGAATGTGAGGGAGGGGTTTAGTCACCCCCTGCACAGGGTCTTCTTGGAGACCCAAGTCGCACTTTTTGTCGATTGGCTCAGGTGGTTGTCCGGGCCGGACAACCCCACCTGCTGAGTGATTGACAGCCAGGCTGTGTGAATGGGGGCTGTTGGCATAAAAGGCAGGGCTCTTGGGCAGGAAGTCAGAATCGCCACTGAAACTGCAAGAACCAAAGAGAAGCGGAGAAGAAGACGGCTGCTGCAACTCCCGAGTCCCGGTGAAGCCCTGCTGTAGTCTTAAGCTATCTACCCTTCAACGACAGTGAAGATCCAGTCCGGAGTCTTCTTCCCTTGAGCCTGGTGGGATCAACCAGCTCATCTTCAACAGCCAGAGGATCCTCTTCTTGGTCAAAATCGCTGCACACAGCTGTAGTAGTCCGGATAGCCATCTGAAGAGCCTCTTCTGTTTTAAAGGAGTGCACCTTTTACTCACTGTTGCTTCTCTGCTGCTGGCCTCATCCCTGGGTAGTGCAGATCACTCCAGACATCCTCCTTCTTGTCCCCACGACTGAAGCTTCAGGAACTGTGAGTCTACAGGAACTACCAGGAACAACTGCCGTAGCCCCAGCTTTCTTCAAACAAATAAGGTACTGTATCCAACTTCAAGGAATTGGGTGAACCCTTTTTCCTCGCAAAAGGGTTGTCCTTTTCTTCCTTCCTTCTTATAACTTTTGCTTCCCTTTTGACAATATCCAAGTACTTCTGGCAATCTCGAATCGTGAACTGTTCTAACCTTGTGATCCTCGACAACAGGACCCCTGTTCCATTTGACACTGGCGCAGGCCTATTTTTTTTACTCTACGTTTTAGAAAGTGTCCTCTGATTATATTTGCCTTGGCAAAAATATTGCCTATGATTTTTATCCCCTATTCTCTGGTGTTAATTCATGTGCTAAGGTGTTTGACTTCAGTAACATTTCTTCTCGCGGGTACGCTTTTCTTTCGTAAAACCGAACTGTTGTTACTGTCAAAAAGTGATTGCGTATTAACCCACGGTAACATCTTTGTTTCACAACACCGGTCTGTCAAATCCCAATGTACTTACCTTGAATTGATCTACACAAGGGGAATTGGTTGTGTGTAGTATATTTGAAGTGCGGTTTTATTTTAATGGAAGTGAAGTGTTTTGTGAATAGATGGTTTAAAAATAAATGTACTTATATTTTTAACCAGAAACCTTGAGTCAGTGTTTGCTTGAGTCACAGTAATTGTAGTCCTTTGGATAATCTCTACTACTGCTCATTTGCTCTTGAGATAAGTCTGGCTGCTCAGCCATTGCATCCACTTTTGCTGTGTAGTACAGACGTGTACCAAAGGTGAAATTGAACTACCACTTGTAGTGTTAATTGTGTGCAGTGGTCTCTAAGGGCACTGCATAGGATTCTGCCTAACAACCTGCTACCATCAATGGCTAGTTAATACCCTGTCAACAGTGATTGACAAATGCCTTTCCCATGGCTCTAAAAAAGCCAATACTGTTGGCATTGCCCACCCATTGACTGCCCATGGGCATGTTAATCCTTATGGCCATTCCCATCTAATTCCTGCCCCCCCACCCTGCCTAAAACACAGCCTCACGGGAACTGTTTGAGCTCGCTATAATAAAGCCTTGCCCTCAGACTTTGCACTCAAAGTGCCTGCCAGTGTTTTTTCAAAGCATTTTTCCGAGAAATAATGAATTTATTGGACCTGCAAATGCGTGCTATGTTTTTAATAAAAATGTCTTAACCAGGTCTGCCTTCAGCCACTTGACTTATAAGCACTATACCTGTCCTTCACTGAAGTCCTGTTATAATTAAGCATTGGCAAAGCCAGCAGTTCTGGCTTGTTTATAACTGTTAGGCATTTGCCAGGCACTGCTACTAGATGCCCAGGTACTCGCACCATTTTTCACCCGCTACCCTCAATGGCCAGTTAATACCACCAAGACAGTGCCTCTCAAGTGTCTTACCCATGCCTACACAAAAGCTCAACTTGTTGCATTTGCCAATGCTTGGTATACATATGCCTTGCTTGGCTCAGCTAATTTCTCCTTGAAATATTTATGTTTTTCGCACAGCTCATTGTGTTTTGGCCTGTTGACACTCCTTGTCATACCAAGGTTTTTTGGTTTTGGTGAATTTTTGTGGACTTGCACCATAAAATTACAGAAACCATTGTTACAGAAGAAAAAGAGAGAGGGAACAGAGTTCTAAACTCAGAATATCTGGTTGGCATAGCAGCCAGCAAAGCAACGGAATGAAAGTGCCAACTCACTAAAACATCTTCATCTACCCTCACCCACCCACCCTACTCCCGCTCTCTCTTCCCCCACTCACCCTATCCATATTCTGTCTACCCCAACACACCCATTCTAACCCCACTATCTCTACCCTCACCCACCCAGCCTACCCCCCACTCTCTCTATCCCCACCCACACCACACCCACTCTCTCTACCCCCACTCACTCTACATTACGTGTGTTGGTTTGGTTTTGTTTGGGCTATTTTGGGCTACTTTCGACCAATCCTCCCGAGGCTGCTTTGTTCATGTTTCACCACCAATCAACTTCCATCAAGCAACCCACACCAGCCCACTCTCTCTACTCCCAACTACTCACCCTGCACCGACCCCCTCTACCTTTACCCACCCACCGAACCCACACTTTCTCGACCCCCACCCACCTACCCCCACTATCTCTTCCTCCACCCACCGTAACCCCACTCTCTCTACTTCTTCCCACCCACGCTACTTCCACTCTCTCTATCCCCACCCACCCTACCCCCACTCTCTCTACGCACCCTCCCTACCCTTACCCTCTGTGCCCCAACTCACCTTACCCCCACCTTCTCTACCAGCACCCCCCTACACCCCACTATCTACCCCCACCTACACGACCCATAGTCTCTCTACCCCCAACCACCCAGCCTACGATCACTCTCTCTACCGCACCCAGCAACACTATCCCCACACTCTCAACTCCACTCACCCTACCCCCACTCTCTCTACCCATCCTCCCTACCCTTACCCTCTGTACCCCACCCACCTTACCCCACCTTCTCTACCAGCACCCCCTACACCCCACTATCTACACCACCCACACTACCCAGTCTCTCTAACGCCAACCACCCAGCCTACGATCACTCTCTCTACCCCACCCAGCAACACTATCCCCACACTCTCTACCCCACTCACACTACCCCCACTCTCTCTACCCCCGCCACCCACTCTACCCCCATTCTCTTTACCCATCCCACACAACCCTCTACAAATCACCCAGCCACCCCCGCTATCTAGCCCTCTCATTCTTCCTCTCACACCCTCGCTTTTTCTCTTACCCTCCCACTCACACACTTTCTCACTCATCCCCACTCTTGCTAATCATCGATGGCACCCTCTCTCACGGGTGTCCTCCCTTTCTCTATTCCCCTTATCATTCACTTGCACACCTGCATCCCTTCTCACATCCTCCCTTGAAACTGTGCGCTCTCCTCCTTGCACCCTGGCGCCTATGAATGCAAAATGCAAAGAACAAAAGTAAACGGCAACACTATTGGCTTTGCCAATGCTCGTTCTCCCTGGCTCCAAAAAGTATCGTAGTAAGGAGCAGGGCACTGCTCTCAGAAAGAGGCCTCAGTTATTGCTACATCCCCTTGACCCCTTTGTACTTCACACGAATATAAGCTACAGGACACTACTGTCCGATGCCGACCTTTATCCTGCCATCGCCAGCTTGGCGCTTTACATTTAAACACAAATGCTCTGTCGCCTTACTGTCTGCACCTGCAACGAGTGGCAGCCATCGGTGCTCACTGCTGCCCAGCCAGCACTTAGCAGCTCTGATGGCGTAATGCAGGGACGGCACCTTTTCTGCTGATGTTGCAAAGCCATGCACAATTATTAATACATATTCTGCTGCGCGTGTTGCTTTCCCTTAATAGAGTCTGCCCCAGTGAGCACCTAATGAAACTCCTAGACCAGCTGTGTGCACTATTTTGGGCAATTTTGCCCATCGAAGTAAGAATGTTTCAGATGTCCTTCTTAAATACATTTGTACATATCTGCATTCTTTTTATTCCTGGCAAAATGTTATTTTTTAACTTTAGTCCTACAGGTTGCAGCTAAGAAAAGAAAGTGCAAAGTTATGCACCCACATTTTGTCTAATTACATAGCCATTATTGTATTCAATTGTGACGTTTTACTCACTAGACAAATCCTGTAGGCCTGATTACAAAGTGTGTGGTGTTGGTAAACGGAGGCGTTGCTAAGGGAGGCAGGGGGTGGGGAGCGGACTATAGCCTTGGGTATTTTGGTTGTAGCCCCTGATAGAAGCTGAGGGGCTACAACCAAAAAGCGACCTAGCCTTGAGTCCTGACAGTCCTGGCATTAGTAGCCAGTGGCTTTGCCAGGAATCAAATTTAGGAGGGGCACAGAGGGGGTCACACACAATAGTAGGGCGGCTGCATATAACCTGGCAATGTGTGACGTCAGAAGCACTCCTGCAGAGAATCTTTTTTGTATACCAGCTACCACTCCCCACTGCACCTCCCCTCCCATCAGAATATAGGCACTAAACCATTACGTCACTAATGACCCATCATTTATCGGTTTTGTGAGCTACATTTTGATTGGCGGGGCTGCTCTTGGCTGCAGGGGGAATTTAACAGCTCTTCATTGTTGTGCTGCAGCATTGATTGTGGCCCTGTGTGTGTGCTGTGCATGTGGACACAGCACTGCAGATAGTGCAGAGAAAGTAGTCAGGCTGAGGTTGGGGGGGGGAGGGCACAAGGGGAGCACAGGATTTCAGAGGGCCCCCCTAGCGATGCCACTGTTAGTAGCCCCAGATCTTTTCCAGACCTAGCATCCCCGCTGGTGGTAAAACACGTGTATGTTTTACCATTCCACTAAAGGAGGAGTTAGAGCAACTCTTTTCCCCGCCTCCTTTCGTGTAGCGGCAACGTGTTATTACCGGGGCAGCACTACTGCAAGTGGTTACACTGCATGCCCCCATTGGAGCCCAAAATGGGGAATAATGTATGGGTTGAAATAACTCAAAATCATGCGGACCATTGATGTGACCCCACGCATACCACAGGTGGGAATGTTACATGACTTTGCCCTTATTACCGCAGGGAATACCACCAAACTCGTAAGCAAGCCCAAAGGGAAAACATATTTGACAATTGCAGCCATGGCTCTGCCGTGGAAATTCATTTTACTCGGAATTAATGCCTACTGCGCAGGCTGAAACATTAGCATGAAAAGGGGTGCTGCACGTGATCCATTCCCTAATCACACCCTCCGATGCAAGAAGTCTGCACAGGGCTCCGGGTGCATATTTATGAGGAGCCTGAAACATTTAGAAGGCATTAATATATTAAAACACTGTTAGCAAAAACCCATTTAAACAAAGCAATAAAAGGCGAGATTAGACAGACAGAGATGATTGCATGGAATGAGCTGCCAGCAGGGGGGCCAAAGACAAGGAGCATTGCAGCATTTCCTTCGCTCTGCGTTGGCAGAGACGCGCTGGTGCCATGCGGCAAGTCTAACTGCCAGCATAGCTCAGTGATCACGCGTGTGCAGAAACTGGGGAGTCACCTCCAAATGCCAGCTCACCCACTCGACTAAACTGCATGATGGTGATTTATCACCTTATTGTTAAAATGGATGTCTAAACTCTGACCTGGTGGCCAGGGGTTTAGGAGGCTACCCTAGTTTAGTGGAACAGGGGAATCTTCTGGACAAGCCAAACCAATCAAGGTAGCTTGGTGGACGGTCAAGACTAGGGGGGTCATTACGACCTTGGCGGAAAGGGGTTAACGGCGCCGGTAATGGTGCTGGAACCGTCAACCCCTTACCGCCTCATTACGAGGCTGCTCGCGGGACCCACAAAGGGCGCCTGGTAAAACCAGGTGCCCTTAGCGGGTCCCGCTAGCAGACCGGGGAGCTAACAACATTGTTAGCTCCCTCCCCATTCCCATTTAGCCTTGTGGGGGCTCGAATGGGAATGGGGATGTTCCAGGTCCGGGTTCCTTGAATGAGGAATTACCGGGTCCTCCAAGGTTGGAATGGCCCGGTAATTCCTCATTCCTGGAACCCGGACCCGGTACCCGGGTAGTGGGTAACCATGCCGCAAATTGCGGCATGGTTACCTTCAAAGTCGTAATGACCCCCTAGGTCTCAGGAGGGGTGATAGTGGTTGGAAGCCACACAGTAAGGAGCCACAGAATACTCTTAGACAGGTGTATATCAAAAATACATAAACATGTATTATAGGCCTTGTATAGCAGGGGTCCTGATACCAAACCTTCCAGTGCATCTCTGGCGGTTACACAGGTCTGCTTGAGCGTTTCAGAATACTTGGCTCCTTCTGTAGTTTGGTGGGAACTTCAGTAGATCAGCCTGGAATGGATGCAGAGCCCCTTCTCTTATCCAAGATTCGTTTTGTGCTCAAATCTGGGATAACCAATGGGAGATCTGCTCTCTTGCATGCATTCCAGGCATGGGCCAATCATGGCCCACGGTGGTCTCAGTCATTCAGGCATACCAGACATCCTGGCACCAGTAGTGTGGTGAGCTTAGGGCCCTTTAGGAACGTGCATATGTAATGGATGGGATCAGACATAATAACTCCAAACCAGACTTGTGCTTTCTTTCTGACCACTGCCTACTTACTGTATAAGGTGGTTGTGGAGCAGAGAAATATACACCCCAGACCATGTCCATTCCTTGTGCCTTTCTTTGTCTTCTTGTACCTGTACTATACACTTTTTCCAATATTAAGTCCAAAACTTCAGATCCCACAATGCAAAGAAAACTGAAAATCTGGACTAGATGAACTGCTCACACGTGACATCCAGCACAGTGAGTTGTCTGCATTATTTGCACTTCCAGACGCAGAACATTATTTAAATGCTGCTGTGTGTAGCAGGTTCACTTTTTTATTTACTAGGTTCGAATGTAAGGTCCTGAATGCAACAATGGCTCCAGAGCGCCAAGAGATCTACACCGGTGATCCAGCTCTGACCCATGGCGGCTGTGAGGGGTGGATCCTCCGCCGCATTTCTGTGCTGATTGCTGTGCCTGTTCTTCAGTTGTAAATGTGTAATTGCACGTGATAGAATGCTAGGAAAGGAGGGGGGTGCTATCATGGTGCTGGAGACACCTTTCTGGTCCTACTACATCGTTGTGTGGGTCGGTTTCCGTTGCAGCCGCTTCCTAAGGAAATGACGTTGGGGTTAGGGAGGCAGGCGTTAGGGTAAGGCAGTTCCTGTTGTTTTACGAATAAAGATGGAGGTGTAATTGGGAGCTCCGTGTCCGCCTCGTTCTTTGGCGCGCCTGTGTGCCTGTATGCTGTGGGTGACCCCTGGCTCGTAGGTAGCCCCCGCCACCTAGGAGCTTACACTGGCGACGACGGAGAGCTACGAGCTCACATAGAACACGGCGAGACCATGCCGGAGTGGAACACAGCAAACCCGTGGCCTGGAGGGTGCCGTCGGGCACGGCCTATGCGCATTGGTGCAATTCCACTCAAGAGGCCTGCCCCTCCTCCCCGTGCCTCTCAGTCACGTCAGCCGATTTTCGGTTTTCAAACAAACGCCATGAGGACGGCAACCAAGCACCCCAGCACCACTACACGGCAGGGGGGGGAAGGCACCAAGCGACTCCCTCAGTACACACAACGGACCACGTGAGGCCACAGGTAAGCGTCTGGGACGCACCCTGATGACGGCAAGGCCACGTGGGGGGCGCACTGCTAAAACACCCGACGTGGGTGTCTGACAGCACGACGAGAGCTGTAAGAAACGCCCCAGAGGCCTGCCACGACACCCGTGGCTTCTGTACACACCCTGGTCTCAGTAAAGGCCAGCAGAGAGGCACATTAGCTCAAAACTGATTACAAGAGGAGCTGGAGCAGCTCTAGAAGCATAACACAACCACAGAGAGTCACAGTACAGCAGCAAACACAGGACTGAGTGTTCAAACCAGGGCCTGTGGTCTGAGGTAGGGTACCATCCAACAGAAGGGAACCACGCCCCACCTCACGAAAAAGGCTCAGCAAGGGGCCCATCACTGCGTCCTCCACAGAGGCGGATAGCACGCCAGGAGGCGGTGCCAGCACTGCAGAAACTGCAGGGGGCACATCACAAGTACTCCACCTGCCCCACCCTTTTGATCTAAAGGACACAACCAACCTGGGGCCCCGGTGGGTCATATGGTTGAGAGACTTTAAATTCTATCTAGGAACAATAGGGCTCACCGACGACGCCCGCTTGAAAAACATGCTGTCCATGGTGGTGGGGCCGGCGGTCCTGGACATCGTGGGGGAGCAGCTCGATCTAGACACGGCATCATACGGCAACCTACATGGCAAGTTATCCGAGTATTTTGTCCCGCACACCAACATAGATTATGAAAGACACATCTTTCATACCACGCGACAGGAAAAAGGCTAATCTCTTGACAATTTTATTATGCGGCTTCGCATTAAGCTTAAATACTGCAATTTTACGGTTACTCAAATGAAGAAGCCCTGCCGTCTCAGGTGATCGCCGGCTGAGCGTCGCAATCCTTCCGGAAACAGCTACTGCAGAAGCAAAGGTCGCTGGAGGAGATCCTCGTACTGGCTTGGATGAAGGCAGCCGTGGAGTCCCAGCTTGACAGCCTAGGCAAAATCACCATCTACCACAAATTGACAGACCCTGATGTCATAAATAAACTGTGCTCAATACCAAATCAGAGTGGAAAGTGCTCGGAGGCCACCTGCTTTAGGTGCGGTTATGAATACCCACACACCGGCAAGTGCCCTGCGGTGGGGCAGCAGTGTGCTGCATGCGGAGGAATGGACCACTTCATAGCCGTCTGCAAAAACACACCGGACCCTATGCCTAGCAGACAAAGGGCCTGATCATGACTTTGGTGGTAACGCTGGCGGTATTACTGCCGGCGGTATTAGCCCTACCGCCAAACTCCCCGGCGCTAATAGCGCCGGATCACGAGTTTGGCGGTAATGTAATTCCTCATTCCCCATTGAGCCCATTCGGGAATGCCCCATTCCCCATTGGGCTCAATGGGGAAAATTTGCACCCTTACTGCCAGCGGATTTCCCGCCGGTGGTAATAGTGTGAATTTTCGGCAGATTTACCCACAGCCAAGAGCTGGGGCAAAATCTGCCAAAGTCCTGATTTGGCGGACCCTTAAATCTGGTGGTAATAGCGCGATCGCCGGATTTAAGGGTTACCGCCAAAGTTGTGATGAGGCCCAAAGGCTCCAAGAACGACGGAGAAGCACTCGAATGAGCCCGCCAGGCAACATGCTGGGAGGTGAACCGAGGAGGCAAACGCGGGAGGATCGTGAACGCCAAAGCATGTACACCTAAGAGGAGAGGTGACCACCAGAGGGATCCAGACGCACTGGGAGGAGACGATTTGTCCGCTACATAGAGATGAGATCACCATCAAGCAACGAGTCTCCATTGTCAAGCGAGGATCAGTGGAAGAAGGGCTATGGATGGGCGCTCAACAATGACACCGCCGCCCAACACAGCCCTGTTCTCACGCTACAAGTCATTAGTACCCCGCTGGAATTCCTCATTGATACAGGGGCTACCGTCATTATAATCATTGAGGAGGCGTACAACTCCCTTGCCAGGCCCCCAAGGCTGAAAAAGGTGACAGTAGACATTTATCCACACAGGGAGACCACCCCACTACCCTGCAAGGGCACCATCATGGCCTGGTGCACCAATAAGACACATGCAGCCAGGATCCTGCTGCATGTCTTAAAGACCGAGGCCAACAGCGGCTGCATACTTAGCTTCAGGACAGCTGTTGACATGGGCCTAGTCCACATTTTATATCAGTTGATGGCTCATAAGTACTTTGCCAGGCTGGAAGCGGTGGAAGCAGCTTTTCGAAAGCTATTTAAAGGACTGGGGAAGTTAAAACACAGGAAAATTCAATTACACATTAACCCGGAGGTTCGCCCAGTAGCCCAACACTATTGTGGCATACCGGTTAACATACAGAGGCAAGTCGAGGAAGAACTAGACAAACTCATCCAAATACAGAGGATCGAACCTGTCACTGGTCCAACGCCATGGGTGTCACCCATAGTCCCGTTGCCTAAGAAGTCCCCAGACGGGTCCATACGTCTATGCGTGGACATGTGGAGGGCCAATGAAGCGATTGAAAGGGAGAGACGCCAGGCACCGAGGATCACTGACATGATCCACCTACTTCATGGGGCGTAGGTATTTTCCAAGCTCAATCTCGCAAAAGGGTACCATCAGATCGAGATTGCACCCGAGTTGCGATACATCACAACATTCGTGACTCACCTGGGACTTTTTCAATACAAGAGACTCAGCTTTAGCATCTCGTCGGCAGCCGAGATATTTCAAGAAGAAATACACAAGGTCATACGACACGTACCCAACTGCCTAAATTACTCAGACGACATCCTGGTATTCGGGAAGACAAAAGAGGAACACGATGTAGCATTGCACAGAGTGTGCGCCGCACTGGAGGTGGCGTACCTCACGCTCAACAAGGCAAAGTGCGAGTTTGGGAAAGGATCGCTGTGGTTTTTCAGACATGTATTTTCTGAAAAGGGGATGAGGCCCGATTGAGACAAAGTGGCAGCCCTCACCACCGCAACCTCCCCGAAACACATCAGAACTGTGATTCTTTCTGGGCTTGGCAAGCTACAGCTCGAGATACCTTAAGGACTATGCCACTGTAAGCAACCCTCTGCGGTTGCTCACCCGTAAAGACCAACCGTTCGAATGGTCTGATGACTGCCAAAGAGCATTCGAGACCATCCGCAACAACATCGCCAGGGCCGAGGACATGGTGTATTTTGACGTGCAGTGGAAGACCGAGGTGACAGGATCCAGTCCCATGGGGCTGGAAGCCATTTTGACCCAAAAGGACCCGGCTGACCCAGCCAACATATTCATCGTGACCTACGCCAGCAGGAGCCTCATTGCCACAGAACAGGCATACTCCCAGGCAGAGAAAGAGAGCCTGGCGGTGGTGTAGACCTGTGAGTATTTCCATCTATTCCTGTACAGAAAGGCATTTACGGTTGTGACAGACCATCAAGCCCAATCTACGGGGATCCCAAGGCCAGGATGCCCCCCATGATTACTAGATGGGCGATGTGCCTTCAGGGCTACAAGTTCGATATCAAACATCGGCCAGGCAAGGAAGACAACCCGGCAGACTATCTGTCCCGTCACACCATCGGCCCTGCTCGAGCAGGACCATCCATTGCTGACGCCTGTATCAATTACGTAGTCCATCATATACAGCCACTCCCAGTAGGATGGGCTGATCTCATAGCCCAGTCGGAGCAGGATCCAGCCCTTCTCATCGTCAGACACTGCATTCAAGTGGAGAGATGGGCCCATCTGAAACAGCAAGCCAAGCTTGAGAGCAAATCCGTCCGAGATGACATTTGAAGCCTAGACCTGGACAAGGATGAACTGTCGATAGTGGATGATCACGTCATCTGGAAAGGCTGTAACATGGTTATTACAGAGGCTCTGCGAGAGAAAACAGTACGGCTGGCGCATGAAGGCCACCGGGGGCTAGTATCAACAAAGCGCCTGCTACGTCAAAAAGTATGGTTCCCCAGATTGGAGGCATTGGTGGAAGAAATAGTAGGACAATGCCCGACATGTGTACAAATGGCCCCGCCCCCACACCCAAACCCATTACAGATGTCCCCACTCCCTGAACATGTGTGGGACAAATCTGGCGGTGGACCTCTTTGGCCCCCCCGCAGTGGTGCCTACGTTCTCATGCTGATGGATGAACATTCTCACTTTCCCGAGGCTCAGCTGGTCGAGAGCAGGGCTGCCACGTGCGGCATCCCGGTGCTGGACCGCATGTTGTCGACATATGGAATCCCGAGGATCATAAAGTCAGACAATGGCCCACCCTTCACCAGCCAGGACTTTCAGAACTTCGCAAAGTACATGGGTTTTCAGCACAGGAAGATAACCCCATGATGGCCTCAAGCCAATGGCATTGTCGAGAGGTTCATGGCAAGCATTAAGAGGACTTTACAAATAGACACGAGTCTCAATAAGCCCTTCGAGCAGGCCCTCTATCAGCTGCTGAGGGAATACCGACACACCCCTCACAGGATGACAGGTGTCTGCCCTGCTGATCTGGTGTTCAGGAGACCTGTCAAGACTAGGTTACCGGAAGGTCCGACCTTAGCACCACCAACCCCGCTAGAACAGCAAGCGAGAGACCAGGACCAAGAGGAAAAGAGCAAGATGAAGGACAGAGCCGATGCCCTGAGGCAGGCCCACAAATCTACCCCGGAGCCTGGAGATCAAGTGTTGATACGCCAACTGAGGAGTGGGAAGGAAGATGCCAAATTTGCACCAGAACTTCTGACAGTAAGACAAAGGAAGGGCACCATGATCACCGCCAATGGGGACGGACATTTGTCGGTGACGCGATACGTGTCGCACTTCAAGAAGGTGATGATGCCGCGAGAGCCTGAGTGGGAGCACAGCGAGGACAGCTCGAATGAGAGATTCTCGGATGGACACTACTTGGGTGACGGGGAATCGTCCGACAAACTTGGGGGCCGGGAAAGTGAATCCTTGCCCCAGCCGACGCCCCGCATTCCGGTGAGGCCACAGAGGTGCTGCATGAAGCCCCATAGACTAATCGAGGAAATGGGGTAAAAGACAGCGAGGGACTCATTGCTTAAAAAGGGGGGAGATGTCATGGTGCTGGAGACACCTATCTGGCCCTACCACATCATTGTGTGGGTAGGCTGCCGTTGCAGCTGCTTCCTAAGAAAGTTACGTTGGGGTTAGGGAGATGGGCATTAGGGTAAGGCAGTTCCTGTTGTTGTACGAATAAGGACAGAGGTGTAATTGGGAGCTCCGTGTCTGCCTCGTTCTTTGGCGTGGCTGTGTGCCTGTATGTTGTGGGTGACTGCAGCTCGCGGGTATCCCCCGCTGCCTAGGAGCTTACAGGTGCCCTATTCACACGTGGCACTGGCATGTCACACGATGGATGTATACCCTCCTGTGCAGGGCCGGTCTTTGCGTCAGGCAGCTCAGGCGGCTGCCTGACCTCAGTGAGCCTCTAGAGGGCGCTGCACCAGCAGTCCGTAGTGCCAGTGCTAGAATACAAGTGTAACACGTTCGTTTCTTAACATTATAAAAATGAATGTGCCTGTTCATTTTATAATGTTAGGAAACTAACGTGTTACACATGTATTCTACCACTGTCACTGCTGCAGGCTGCAGCCTCGGCCTTCAGGCAGGGCAGTGCTAGAATATACGTGTAACACGTTCATTTCCTAACATTATAAAAGTGAATGTGCCTGTTCATTTTTATAATGTTGGCAGCAGTGACACACAACTGTTTTGGTGGGTGACACCCACAATAGCATACGTTCCCTCATCCGTCAATCCCCTTAGCTGTCCATAGGTGTCAATGGAGATTTCACGTGCAAAAGTGAAATCTTCATTTTTCACCTGCCTTTTCATTTGAAAAAGGTCGACGGGTATGATAACAGGTCCTGCCTTACTCCACAATGGCAGCACCCTGATTTATCGTTTCAGCTGCATCCAGCAGTGCATAATTGATATAAGAGCATCAGGAGGAGCTGATCTAAAAAAAAAACAACATTTACATGCTTCCATTTACCCATGGACACAGGTGTCTCTACTAAAGCCCTGAGTATAACAAGGGAGAAGATTAGGCCAAAGGGCCTCATCACGAGTTTGGCGGTAACCCTTAAATCCGGCAGTAGCGCTATTACCGCCGGATTTAAGGGTCCGCCAAATCAGGGCTTCGACAGATTTCTCCCCAGCTCTAAGCTGGGGGAAATCCGCCAAAAATTTGCAATAGCGCAATGGTGGGTTTGGCGGTAAGGCAGATAGCGCAAGCGCTATTAGTGCTGGCGTTACCGCCCAACTCGTGATGAGGCCCAAAATGAGGGAGTTTGGAAAAAGGGTAAGCACAGCGAAACACTGGTGAGAGAATGAGGAAAGGAGTGAGTGCAAGAAGCTGGCTGGAGATGGAGGACGGCGAGATCAAGATCAAGGAGTAGGTGGAAAGGCAGAGCATGAAGAAAAAGCTGTAGCTCAAGGAGGGTGGGAACCGGATTAATGAGGTAAGGGAATGACTAAGTGCATGGGAAAGGAGGAGACTGAGGAGGGAAACAACAGGATAAAGGAAGAGGATGAAAGATAGAGGGTCAGTGAAAGGGTAGGAAAAATCAAAGAAGAGCAGGAGAGAGGAGTTGCAAGAGGGAGGAAGCAAGAATGAGTCATACAGTAATAACGAAGTGCGGAAAGTGACTCAGGCCCCTTAGGAAGGGCCACCATGTATCTGCATCAGCAGGGAATACCCTAGCCCACACCATACTGGGGTTGCCTTTGCAGATCTTGGCGAGTGTAGAAATCAGTGTTGCAGGAAATGGTTAAGGGAAGCAAGTCAGGCTAAGCTCCGATTCCTGAATCGAGGACGAAAACAAAGGCAAAGAAGCCTTTCAGCCTTTGCATACCTCCAATGGCTGGGGCAGGACTAAAGTGGCTGCAGGCTGAACATCCACTCTGTTTGGTCAGGAAAGACATCCACTTTCAAATGGACATTGAGCTACCAAGCCCAAGAGGCACAATGTTATCCACTGAGCATGCCAGAAGCGTAATGGACCCTTGAAAACCCAGGAACTGCCAAGTTTAGTTGTATGACCAACTCAGAGCAATACAGGCCTGCTCATTAAGTGCTGTAGACTATGGAAAGTGAACTCGAGACCACAGCCCTCCATATACGAGGATTTTAATAGCACTCACAAGTGATTATGTTTTCTTTGAAAACTGTACTGCACTGTATTCTCAAGATATATCCTTAGTCGGTTAGATCATTTTCCTGAAAGCCCTGTGTTTGACTTTGAGTTTTCTGCTGATCTCTTGACTCATGATAGGAGGCAGGGGATCTTGAAGGCAAAGTTCAGTGGAGTCAGGGTTGTGATATCAGTCATTGAGATGGTGGAATCCCAAGTCTTCTTCCCCACATCAGTCCTGCTATGGCTTCCCGACCACTGGGAGAAAGAAGCTTTTGTGGTCTAGCCTGCAGAGGTAGAAGTAATTTTGTGTAGGCAAATCAGGAATTAATGGTAGTTCTGCAGGGGGTGCTAGGGTGCAGATAAAAGGGGGCATACCACGTCAGCGGTGAAGCGCTGACCACAGATCTGATCAGTTCCCGAAGAGTCATTCTTGAGTGGAGGGCTTGTTACTTCAGTGATAGTTGTAAATTGCTGACATAGGACGAGCATCAGGATTTGGTTGAATGGAGATTAGCCAGTCAAGTGGCACAGCGAGTAGAGCGCCATAGGACGAGCATCAGGATTTGGTTGAATGGAGATTAGCCAGTCAAGTGGCACAGCGAGTAGAGCGCTCGCTTTGACATCGGTGCAGCGTCTACTAACGCAGGTTCGAATCCCGGCGGGGCCAAACTCAGCCTTTCATCCTTCCGAGGTCGATAAATGAGGGTTCGTAGCGCTATATAAATGCCAAATTATTATTATTATTACAGGTGTGTTGCACAGCCAGGAATAATAGTGCGGAAATGGATCTATTACATTTTTTAAAGTCTTTGCCGGCCATAATCTTGTGGAAGGCAGGCAGGTTTCTAGGGACCGGGGTTGTCTTGCTTGTTGCTGACAATTAGCTGAAGTTCAGGGTCATCATACTAATTGTTACACAGGTGTGAGACAGGGTTATTCAAAAAGATCACATGCTTTATTGATAGATCATATTAAAAAAAATGAATTTGACACAAATCTCATATTTTTCAAGTTTATTAATCCCAAGGATTAGTGATCCCCAAACACTGGACTAGTCATTTCAGAAGTTATCTTTGATGCAGGTTTCTACTCATTTTAATTACATTTTTTGTCGTCAGTGTGTTTTTCTGAAGGCGATAAAACAGCAGTACTCATTTGGTAGTGCATTAGAGAGGATGACACAATATCAACCTTGCCTTTTATACTGTAAGCAAATAAATGATGGGGATGTTTCTGTTACCCAGTCTCCTGTGAAACACGTTGCCACTGTATGTTGCTCTGTTCATTGCAAGGGTCGAAGTGCACGAAAAGAAGTAGTGGAACTATGTTCCCTGTCGGCCTGCCCCAGCTCCCCACAAATTCCATTGGCGTGCCACTCCTACGTGCAATCCAACCCCCCAAACAAACGTGCCTGCGGTTTAAGGGAATGTTCAGTGTTGTGCACTGAAGTGCAAGTTTCAACTTGCCTACACTTTTATTTGAAAACAAAGCCATTCCGGAATGATTTCTTTTTAAAATAAAAGTATACAAATGCTGACAATTTAAAAAAAGTAGAGGTTGCTCCCACCGCTACCGCCCACTGGCTCATTTTATCATACAGTACTTGTTAAGAGTCTGATCCCTTTTTTATTGGATCGGGGGTTTAAACACAGAGCCCTACTTTGCATCATGTATTACTCATATAAAACTCTATGACTTTTTTGGGTGTCACCTAATTTTTGTTTTAAAACGTTATGTTCTAGAACAAGGCATGCTACTAGCTTAATATGAGCTAGCTGACTCCGAATGCCAAGCATGTATCTTGTGGGACAAAGTGTCAGTTTTTAAATCCGATTTTGAGCACTTTGAATTGAATTTTTGGGTACTGTTTCGTGATTGGCTTCAATATATGTTCTATGGCATCTCTTGCAGTCAATTTCCCAATGGGACCAGTTTTTCAGTAGTGTGTTACAAAGGAACGCTATCTCCATGCAAGCAGGAAACAAACATGTTACACATGTATTCTACCACTGGCACTGCTGCAAGTTGCAGCCTCGGCCCTCAGGCAGGGCAGCGCAATTGGCAAATAAATGAGCAACATTTGTTGCTTTATTCACTTCCCGCGATTCCGGGTGGCGCCGGCGCCGCTGGCGCCAGCCAGGCCCATGGGCGCACGTGCAGCGTGCCCTCCACCAGGCTATGCGCGCGCACTGACACTGACAGTGAAGTGAGGATTGATTGGGGCTGGCTGGTGTTGTCGGCCCCGGCCAGCAGTAACTACAGCCTGCTGAGGCAAGCACACTTCTTTCCTTCTGCTCCCGTCCTCGCAGGTGAGGCTTATTGCTGCATAGGTGTTTTATTTATTTTAAATGGTATTGCGGCCAACCAAGAACGGCTTCTGGAGGCCACAAAGCTAGACACTTTTGTCAAGGCTCAAGTAGTCATGAAAAAGGAAGCGAGCACTGGTGGTGGACTCTCCTCAGGAGATCAAAGGGCCGGTTCACGGAAGACCTGGGCAGAGTGTCACCGTCAGCAGATTTTAGACAGTTGCAAGTTCCAGCAAGGTTGGATTGGTCCGTCCGTCGGCCATTCTGCCCTGGCCGGGCCAAAATCACTTCGAGGGTGAGGCCCTGGGGGCCGGTACCACGCTTGGGCTGGTTTGGGGGTTACTACGCCCCCCTAGTTCCCGCTCCCAAGCATATTGTTTGCTGTTCCCTCTTTCCTGGGCATGCACTGCTGACTGTATTTTAGTGCAAGAGTTTCATACATTTCACTGTTCGCTCAGACTTGTTTTATACTCTTCTTTGTCGTTGTGCTTCTTTTGTTTGAAATAGAAATCACCCTAGTCTAACAAGATAAACAAACACCTACACGAACGCGCCTTGCGAATGATGGTGTGAAGGATGGATGCAGGTGCTGGACCAAAAGCTGAGCGAAGTCTGCACAGCAGCTGGCTTAGGAAAGCGACTCAGCAACTACAGTAGAACCCGTCTCCATGGACGGTTGGCCCGTCTTAAGTATAATGCAAATACCCAGAGTTGCTTCACTTTCTTTGTTCCAGTGGGGGCGACATGCTGTAGCATCAATTCATGCCCTTTAAAATACCCTGCACAGTGCAGCTTCTGATCTCCTTTAACACAAATGCTGGGAAATGGCCATGACTAGCTAACGCCACATTAATCAAAGCCAGGTCACTAAAGAATGGTTCAAGTGTTGGGGAATCACCTGCCCACACTTTCTGTCGTGTGACCAACCAGTGCGCAAAAGATGTTTCAGAGCGTGGGGCACTTGATGCCACCCGTTGCTGCATTTGATACATGAGCAGCTAAACACACCCGGGGCAGGCAGCTCCTTCTGCATAGTCCATTTGCCTCCCAAGCTCGGGACAATGTTCTTTACCATAATGGAGAATGTGAAAAGGCGCAAGGCTGCAAGGCTGGGGGTGGAGGGCAAAGCGCACTACGCTTGGGGCACACTGGAGATGCTGCCCCTGATATCTGCAGCACTCCAAGTCCCTTGAAATAAAATTCGACTATACACTGCACAATCTGCACGGGCCGCTGTTATTCAAGCAGCACGCGAATGGTAAATTGCAAAAAGTAAACTTAGAGTCCCAAGAAAAGGTTGCCTTGCACCCTATAAGAATTTGATTGTTTTTGTTTTTATGTTGGGATGGTAGACATCATTTTTTTGTGATCTTACAGTTTCATGGTGCTGTCAGGAGCTAAAATGAGTGATAACAAAGGAAACATTTAAGAATTTTGAGAGTTCACGAGCATGAGCGAAACAAACCCCAATACTCGAAATGCCATTTCTCTGCCACGGTAATGCACTGCAGTGTGTTTCGATGTAAAGTCCATATTTTAATGTCATAATTTTAGAACGCCACCTGTCCAACATTTACATTGTGAGCTATGTTGAATTCTACATGCATGTCAACTCTCTGCATATGCTTAAAGTAGACTTTACCACTCACATGGAGTAGTGATATTGTTTACTTGTGTCCCTCCTAAATATATTTAACTTCCCGTGAAATATTTGATGCAATACATAAATACATGTCTTTTAATGCTGAGATAGATGGGCTTGTACAGCTATCGGTGGGTATATTGCAGGTGCTTGTTCTTGGAGGATCGAGTAACACTGTACAAGACCAGTTCATCGCCTTTTAAGAGTGGCTAAATGTTTGAGGTCATACGAATGACATTAGTGTAGATCTGAAACTGTCGATTCTCTGACCTGAGTCACAGCAGCAAACTGGTCATTGTTACTAAAAATGAAGAGCAAAAGCAAACTAAGATAACCAAGCCTGTTCGGGTTTGACCCTCTTATTGCTGTTTTCTGAGGTTCTTGAAATTCAGCAGATGCCAGCATTGCCAATTATGTTAACTCATAGTCCCCACTCCCGCTGCTCAGCCCATGACACATGCATGAGATCACAGGTCGTGGGGGGGCGCCAGCGATGCTTCCCGCCTGGGGTGCAATCTGGTGTAAGACCGGCCCTGCTCCTGTGGGTTGGTTATATTATTGATAAAGGATCTTTTTTTCATTGTTTAAAACAGGCAGGCTGAATGTTGTTTTAGATTATTCAAAAATAATTGTGCAGTTGTGGTTGTAAAACAAGCAGGCAGTTTTGTTAATTTTTTATTTATTTTAATTTTATTTATGATGCGCCCAACAGCCCGCGGGTATCGGGGTGCGAACATTAACACAGAGGACAACATAAGCACGGGACATAAGACGACATATATGCACCCTAGATATTTAGAGGCAAACGGAAAAGAAGATCAAGAACCCCGGGAAATTACCTGAAAAGATACATTTTCAGGGGTATTTTTAAGTGGCTTTATAAAAAAAGTATATAGATCACTTTTTATTTCTCAAATGAACCAATCAGCTGCTCTGAGCTGTGAGGGTGGTTGCAGTGGGTGGTTTTAAAAAGCAGATGGCCCATCACAGTTTTCAAACCCCCACATCGGCACTTTTCCTGTAGATTTGGAAAGTTGCATATGAAAGGGTCGCAGAACATTTCCCTGCATCCGGCACGTGTGCCATCAAGTAGTACCGGTTGTTATCTGCAATAGGGCTGTTTCTCACAAGCGAATGGAATAGAATTGTGATTGATAGCCTAGCAGGAAGCCCTCTGATGACTGCTCCGGCCCCAACTTCAGGCCCTACTGGACAACTGCCTAAACACGCACCCAGTGACAAAGCAGGTTTACAATCTGAGTTCCAAGAGCCCTGACGAATGGATTGATAACATGTGCCTCCACCTAACTCTTTCAGGGCATGATTTGTGAAAAACCCAGATTGCCAAACACGTCGCACAGCAAAATATATACACTAATGATCATTAACGGTAATGATACATGTAAGCAATTTGCTTGTGAGCCACTTCATGTGGGTAACCAAAGGCAAAACAGAAACAATTAGGTACAAGCACTGGCAAAGCCAATAGTTTTGCATTGTGTATAGGCACTGGATATACGTCAGGCAGTACTATCTTCTGTCCAAGTACTAGAATCATTATTACCAGGGGTTGCCATTGTATGACTAAGTATGGACACCACTGTTAAGTCCTGACAATACTTTCCCAGGTATTCACCAAGCCGCATCATCAAACAAACAGCACATAACCCGCACCAACAGCACACGAGGACACACATCTATCCTTTAATCACACCCGAGCTGAGCGCAAGGACAGGACACCACCGTTCTCACTTTCCTACTCCCACTTCACCCTGCTAACCCACTAACCCTCCTCTTTTGTTTGCTGATCCGCCAGAGCGCCTCGGGACCAGTTCCGTCGCTGACGGTGCGCAGTACAAATACTGTTAACATTAATATTTGCATGAATTGCCATCCGATGCCCAGGTACTCATAACATTGTTGTGGGTGTGTGTGGGTGGTGTGTGTGTGTGTGTTGTGGAGCACTGTGTTTGTGGGCACTGTGTGGGTGTGTATGGGGGCATTTTGCAGGCACAGTAGGGAAAAGCAAGCAGATTTCTTATAAAATGTGGGTTCCCTCTACTACCTCTTCCACATGTTCAGCCCCACACTGCAGAGTCAATGACAATGCATAAAGCGTAGGTTCAAAAGCCTGCCCCATCAACACTGGCCTTATTCAAGGTCATTGTGCAAACTCTCACACATTGACGTTTGGTAATAGGAAGCCATCTCAGTGCAGCAGGATGCTCGAATGTGCTAACACCAGCCCGATACCGATACCGTTGCACCATTGCTTCTTGCAGACACAAGGGACGACCAGGGGTCCTTAGCATTCAGACTTATTGTTCTTTAGACTGCTAGTCAGTTTTAGACTCAGCAACGACATATTGGGTCCAAACTTCACATTCCATGCTCCGAGTCACCCTGTCAAGGGATATCCAAGCAGCTAAACCTGAAGGGCCTAAAACAATGGGGAAGCCATTCTGGGGCAGCTAGAAAGAAGGGGGCAGGGGGTTCCTCTGATAAATGTAAAGGCAAGCAATAGGAATTTAAAGAGTGACCAGAATCTCGTGGAGAGCCAACAGCTAGGAGGTAGTGTTCAGAGGAGGGAGAGGAGCGGGAGAGATTGTAGAGGATGCGGGTGGCAAAGATTGAGACTTTGTTAAGGGGTGAAAATGAGTAGAGGGTGAGTCCTAGGAGGAAACTGGCAAAGTAATCAAGGCGACTAAGAACTAGGCTTTGGATGAGGGTTTTGGCAGAGTTGTCGGTAAGAAGGTGTGGATTTGTCTTGATCTTGAGCAGTTTAATCCTGGCCACCATGGTGGTAGGGGTGATAAAGTGATTGCAGTTGAGGTCACTGCCGTAAAGGACCTGAAGATTGCATGCCTTTGAGGGGGGTAGAGTAAGTCAGGAGGAAAAGAGATGAAAGGGGAAACATGTTGGAGCTTTGGGTGCATGAAAGTAGATTACTTAGGTCTTAAAGGACTTGAGCATGAGACATCAAAGTGCCATCCAGTGGTGGATCCCAGAAAAAACAAGTAGAATGCGCGACAATAGATCAGGGAGGAAATTATGGAAAGAGAAGAAGGTTTTTGTGGCATCTGCAAAGAAGTGGCAGAGAAATCAAAGGAGGAGATCTTTTGCCCGAGTGATGAGGTGTGCAGTGTGAGACGACATGTTGTGACACTCAAAGTACATCCTGTAGGTACTTTAAAGTGTTCACCCTAAGGAAGGCGGACTATACTCCAAAGTGTCGCCGAAACTAGTTGGTGTTGTACTGTATGAGGATCAGTGTACTAAAAGCCTGGACATTGATGGGCTGTTATATTATATTAGATATTTTGGCAATTTTTGTAAAAAAAAGATTGTTGTCCCCTTTGAGAGCCTGTTTTGTACCTATTGGTGGTTTACAACAGTCACGTTGGTGATCTTGCATATTTATGTTTGCTTCACTGATGACATTGTATATTTATTCAGAATTTCTTTTCATGAAAGATTTTTTTTTTTCATTAATCAATTCATGTTTATGAGTCTCAGATTTTGGACACAGCTCACCCTTATACGCTTACAATTTTGACCCTGTAGGGCAATATTTATTAATTAGATTGTTGATATATGTCTCTTTATACTCAAGAGTATCATTTCGTTTTGAAAGTTTTCTGACTCACCCCAGATGCTGCGGTTATAATTCGGGGTTGCGCTTTCTTTTAGATGGACTCAAAGTACTTCGGCAGAAATAATCAAAAAAATCTCAAATTCTATCACACAGCCTGGTGCGTTTGATCAAGTTAATTAAGTAAGACTGCCAGAGATGGCATTTAATTAAGTGGGTCTGACAAGATTCACACTATGGAGAGGAATACTCTTCCAAGGATGATGTATAAGTGTATCTGTATGTCACTCCAAGCTAGTCCCGAGACCCTTTTCCAATAGGTTTATAGACTAGCAGTAGGGGTGAAGGTCTCAGGGCTGCCAAGTGTTCATGGGCATATCTCAAACAATGTACAGTAGAGGAATATGTGGCCTCACAACCTTTTGTTGTACAACATACCCTTCTTGTTGTGTCAGATGTCAGATTGCCTATTGAGCAAGGATATGCATGTTAGTTTCTGTTTGAATAGAGCTGGGATCTCTTGAGCCTTTATGGCATTAAATGTGGTTCTGTGCAAAACTTTGTTGCATCATCAAGTAACTATTAATACACTTCGGAACTGTAAAGAAACTTCACAGGCCATGGGTCAAGAGGATGTGATATACAGGGTAGCTACGATCTGGTGTAACCCCTTAAATAAGATTTGCATCAAAAACACTGTGCAGAAAAGATGGATCATGGCTGGAACATTCACTCTTGGTCAATTGTGGAGTGGAATTTCCATGGTTGCCTTCAAATTTGTAAATTTTAAGTTCATATTAGCCAACATTCAACACCTGAAACATATAATTCTACATTTATGTATAAGTAGCCTCTTCCAGGTCACTTTGTCAACTACACAAGCCCATTGGACAGAATGCATTACCTTTCTACAAGTGCCTTTCAAAATAGTCATGAAAGGGGAGTATTCTTTTCTGCATACATCGTGCTATGTAAAGATTTAGATCTTTGCGGGCAAGTCTTTCTTGAACAGAAGACATGTATCACATATATTGGCCGAGATGTTTAAGGCTGGCTCCTGGACCCAGGTCGCATGATTTGATTTGATTTGATTGTTTATTTATATAGCGCCTATACACAATGGGCCTCATTATAGGTCGGGCGGTCCGGATTTAACAGTGGCGGTAAACCCGCCGCCACTGTTAATTCCGGACTGCCCGATCCCAAGTCCTGCAGGCGGGAGGTGATCTTCCCGCCAGGTCTGACCTGGCAGGTTGAACACCTCCCGCCTGCAGGCGGACGTGGAAACACCGGCACCATCACGAGATGGTGCTGGTGTTTCCACTTCCCCATTCCCATTGAGTCCTATGGAACTTAATGGGAATGGGGATTTACACCATTCCGCCTCCGGGATTCCCAGGACACCAGGGTCGTAATGCCCTGGTATTTCCGGGAGTCACGGAGGCGGAATGGTAATACGAGTCCGGCGGTAACCAGGCGGTTTTACCTCCGCGGTTACTGCCGGACTCGTAATGAGGCCCAATGTGTTTCAAAGCACTTAATTAGTGTTGATTAGTGTTGGTCCAGCAATTACTTGATGGGTAACTTTCCAAACCGATATAAAACATGTAAAAGAGAGAATAGGTCTTGTAATTGGCCAGGAGATTCCGACCCCTGGGGAACTCATTATTTTAGCTCTCTAGAGAATATTTCACCACTGCTATTTCAAGTGCAAAATAATGTATATGGCATGCTCTCTTGGTGGCCGCAGGTATAATTATAAGAACATGTAAAAATACCCAAACTCCAAAGGTTGTAGTGTGGATCACTGATCCAGATAATTTGATAGCTCACTAGATAACCTGACAGCTCACTAGCAAGGTTGTAAATGAGCAATGTCGATGTCAAAGGTGCAATTTTATTTAATGTGTTTTAGTTTTCTGTTACATTATGTATTATTTTTCTTTTAATTATACTATTTTGTGTTCCCAGCTTTCCGTTTGTGTCTGTGACTTTCCCTCTTTCAGACAGAGAGGAGTCATTTTGATTGTTTGAGAAAAAGCTTGTGAATTATAGATTTTCTTATTTGCACGTTTTTTACTCTGTAATTTGGATTTACTATAGTATTTTTTCAACAATGATTAATGAATAATTATATATAAAATCATTATTTTTTTTTACGTTGGGCATGGTGTCACTAATGAATGTACTCGGGAATAAGTAGCCGTCTTCAATACAAAATTACTTTCCAGTTGGTGGCCCATTGTACTAAATTTTCAGATGAAGGCCACTGTATCAAAATACCTCTGGACAAAACAGAGGCTCTTCCTGAATCTCTCTGGGTTTGGATGAGCTGGGTGATACCAAGGAGAGAAGGGTCGAGGAGTAGTAATCTTCCTAAAAGAACATGCAAGACATTCATGAAGACTCCAGCATAAGCCATTTGGGAATATGACAGATGGAATCAAGTCTGGGAAAACTGGGTACCAAGCCTCCATAGATCCTGCAGGGAAGATGTCACCCTCGTAAGTGAGTCTCATAAGAGGGTTCTGAAATCGCTAATCTTAAAAGGCATCCTCAGCACTATTCATGACATGGCATCTTCTAAAACTATACTTACCCAGAAGGAAAATTAATTCTTGCAAAAGTCAAAGTAAGAACAAACATTAAGTGCTTTGATTATTAATAAATAGGAAAATCTATGCTCTTGAAGAAGGGGTCTCAAAATCTGCCAGGCCAGCAGAATGTAGAAGAGCTCTACACATGGCAACATTTGGTGTGGATAAAGTTGCATCCAACAATTCTTCACCAAAAAAACTCTGAAACTCACAGTACCCACTGCATTTTTTAAATAAAACCATTATATGTCTGTTCAAAAAAGCCACTGATTAAAACTGGTCTGAACTAAATCTGCTATGTCATCTGAGCCCCTTGGACAGCCTATTTGATGGTCTTAGTCCTTCAGATGGTCATAGTCCTGTTTATGCTTCATGAAAAAAACAATCTTCTCAATCTATTGAATGGCTCTTGAGCTGGCACAATGTAAACCATAGTTCCTAAACTCTACAACTTTCCCCACAGTCAACTTACTTTTACCTGCCATTGAGCCTAGCTCTCTCCAAAGAAAACCAAATATTATGAAAGAGGCATAAGTCTTTTTCTTAACAGGTGTGATTTACACGATCATGCCTATTGAACAAAACCGTGCAATAGTTAACTTTAGCCAGGTACATTTGTTCTAAAGAATAACAGATCAACCAGGAGATGTTTCGATGTGACCTAAAAGCTTCTTGCATTTCACTTTGAGAAAAATCCATCACAAGTAGAATTGTCTATGCTCCTGCCATTGACAACATGCTAACCCCTTATAAATGTAAACCTAAGAATCAGAAATTCAGTAGATGCCCAGAGATGAGGTGTGTGTTAGGGAGATGTTTACAGAAGTGACTGGTCAGGGCTGTGTAACCATCTATCCTAAGGGATCATGTAGGGTAACTCTCCAAAAACCAGACTAAAGAAAAACAACCCACTAGGCAAAAAGGCTTGGTGCACCCTTTTTTGCAAAGAACAAAAGCTTTATGTATATACATATATACATAGGGTATTGCAAATCAACTGCCACAGAGCTCTGGTTTCCTCCAAAATGGTGGCTATCTTATAACGTACAACTCGTCATTCATGACACGCTCGATATTCAGTGTTCATTCCACACCCTCATTGGCTGCCGCCTTTATACATGCTAATAATTTCATATAGCCCATCTTCCAACTGGTTGTGTTGTCTTCTCCTCCATCTTCATCACACATAGGTAATGGCCTCTTCCATCTTGATGCACTACAAGGCAATTGGTTAGACTTAAATGGCACCACCCTTTCTTTATTCCTAGTCACTTGATGTGCAATTAGTCATCAACACAAACTCAGCAGATAACTTGCAGGTCAACCTGTTCCTTGCAAACAAAGCAATCCTTTTCTCATCTGAGACATGCAGGTGCCCCCATCTTGCCTCCACACTGTATGGGCATCACCCTTGGGTCTCTCTGGTACAAATCACAGATCATGTTGGTCTGTGCTCCCCACTGTATAAGTTCTCCTCCCAAGAGGTAAACCTAATGTCCCACTAACCAATATAGTTTGTGAAGGATTTAAGACCCATTTTCCTGCACATCTGGTAGTACAAAAGCATAACCATCATTCTGGGGGTGCTAGTGTCTTAAATCATAGTTTATGTTTTGGCAACACAAAACCTCTGCCTCGAATCCCAAGAATATGACCTTTGTGCTGGTCCGCAGCCCTTCGCCTATTTAGCTGCACACATTTATGATATGATATGATATGATATGGCATTTGTAACGCGCCTATACACAAGTGTTTCAAGGCGCGACGAGGCAGGGGGGGGGAACAAGGGGAGACAGACAACGATCTTACTAGGCCAGGTGTCATTCAGATCGCGCAAGTGCAAGGGTAGAGGGGAAGGGAAAAGTGCATGGGGAAAGGGAGAGGGGAAAGTGCAGTACAGGGTTATAAGCATACAGCATACAGGATAAATAACAAGGGCCAGCTGGTGGCAAGTGCGAGGTAAGTGCAAACAAGTGCTGGGAAGGGGGGCTGTATGGATACAGACACAGTCCCGTAGTGCAGGGGTTGCCGTGGAGGCAGTGCAGGGGAGAGTGGCTGGGCCGAGAACGGTGAATGGCCCAGTTGCAGATTCAGTGCAGTTTCAGTAGTATTAGCAGGGGAGAGGGGGAGAGAAAGCGGAGGCAAAGAGGAAGGTTTTGAGGTGCTTCCGGAACCGGAGGTGGTTCTCCTCAAGTTTCAGGGAGGTAGGAAGGCTGTTCCAGAGGGAGGCCCCTGCAGTGGAAAGAGATCTGCCCCCAACTCGTTGTTTGGAGAAGCGGCTGACCCTGAGGGAGTTGGAGGCGGATGAGCGAAGAGCTCGAGAAGGAAGATATTTAGGAAGAGAGAGTTGAAGGTATTTTGGCCCAAGGCCCCCGACGGCCTTGTGGACAATGCCTAATTGTTCGAAGGCCTACCTAAATACATTTATTTGTTGGTGTGCGTGCGTGTTCCTTGCTGAGCCTGGGAATCGAAATGTGATAAGAGATGCAAGGCAAGAAATGAGGCTTCATTGTTCTTTGTCTCCAACACGGCCTGCAAGGATTCAGGCCTACTCTTAAATGCAGCATTGATTCATGTTATAACTACCGCAATATATTCTACAAAACTCTAATGCAAAGCAAGTGGTTAATTACCCTATATACTCCCACTCCCGCCAGTTGCTTCCACCTGTAAACACGCCCACCCCCCTACAGCACCCTTTACACATTCTCCATGTTTTAATATATTTTCCGCAATCGTAATTGTCTAGGAGGGGCAGTAATCTGAAGTGCATTCCAACAATCCCAAAAGATGGACCAGACTCTTTAAGTTTGGTAATTATGGCAGAACAGTCAAGCTTCACTGGGCAAGGGAGGGCTAAGAAGGCTGGTGGATCGGTACAGTCAGTTTACCAATAGACATACCAAATCGAGTACCCTGCAGAGATATACTGAAAAATAATATATGCCTTATAATTAAGGGTTACACTTAAAACACATAAAGATCAAATCAGTACTTGAGTTGTTAGGCAGCAAAGCAGCATAAGTAAAAACAGTAAAGTTGTCCAGGACAGACCATCCCCACTCTTAAGCTAAATGTATGACCAATGCCTAATGGCAAACTCAGTAAATTTGTAATGCTGGGGAGAAAAGGGGGATCCCAAGACACAAGCAACATACATTACTGAGTCCTACTAAAGATCCAAAAATCCCACTCCTGAGTGATCACAGTCATTTCCATCAACTTCTAGTACAATATACACTTGTAAACCACATACTTAGTATAAGATCTAGGCGCAGAAAAGGGCTTACAATTCACAACGGGACGCAGAGGGCCACCCGGAATACCAGAATAGGGTTAGGATTACATTATCAGACCTACTGGTCTCATTAAACTCCCAGAAACATTGTAGACACAAAGAAACCACAGATAGACATAGGGCCTCATTACAAATGTGCCGGTCTGGTAAAAACAGTGCCAGTAAGCCTACCGGCACAGTTGTTACCTGACCGGCACACTACAAGTCAGCCTGCCAGAATTGCTGTGCCCGGCAGGTCTGACCCTGCCGGGCACAGCGGCCATGGTAGGCAGACTTTCACGCAAGCACCGGCACTGTTATTAACAGTGCCAGTGCTGCCGTGGTCCCCATTCCCATTGAGTCCTGGGAATGGGGGTTTACCATTTACTGGTGCCTGACTTCCTGGACCACTGGAACTGTAATGCCCCGGTGTTTCCGGCAAGCCAGGCACCGGTAAAATTGACAAGTCTGGCGGCAACCTGCCAGTTTTACCGGCACGGTTACCGCCAGACTTGTAATGAGGCCCTATAGTATCCTTGTACATTTAAATAGGCAGAAAACAATCCCTTGAGTTAAAATTCATCAGAAAATTAGAAATACCAGGTCAAATTCGAGTTCTTGGTGGGAAATTCCAGGTACCCAACAGTGACCCAATAAAAATAACTCTCTTCAGTTGAGTACTTTCAAGAGTCAAAGCAGAAGAGGGTAGAGCACTAGAAATTGCAGATCAGAGTGCTAGATTAGTGCAATAGTAAGTGGGACCCTGCTGCAGATGACTGGGTTCTTGTGAGATGGTGCCCTTCCATCTCATTTAGTGGTTTAGACAATGTGGGTATACAACTTGTGTCACAATGGCGCTGGGTTGGTTCGTGGTTTCCTTTTGGTCTAAACGTTATAGTATACTGTAATAAGTTCAAACGCTCTTTGGGTCCGTACGATGTAGGGTGCTGTAATAAGTTCAAATACTCAATGTTGTAGTAAATATTGGTGATTTCTAATTGCGCAGGTTAGCCAACACTTGTTTCGACCCAGCAAGGGTCTTTTTCAAGGCAGTAGCAGGCATATATTGGATGCAGTTTGATACATACAGTAGACACAGCGTTGTACAATTTGGTTTGGGACCATATCCAGATTGTGTAACAAGGTGAAAAAGGTTAGTGACATTGTGTAGAGTGTTTTTCAATGTGGAGACATTGGGTGACATTTAGGCACTGTGATATACTATTGTATTTATGGTGTCCATAATTAGTAGAACTGTTTATGCACTTGCAGATTCGTTATGACAGTAATTGCGTAGGACATTGTAAATAATATAGTTTAACAGGTTTTATGATGAGGATCACATTGCGCTTTGTAATGGTTTGTCTAATGCAAGTATAAATATATTGATTGTCATGAGGCTTCAATTGGTACAGGTGAGTAAAAAAACAAAAATAGAAATGGCAATACATTTGAGATCAAGGATCAGAAAACACCAAGTAAAGAAAGGAAGAAGAAAGAAAAGACTGATTAATGACTGTCAGTGTGCAACAATAGACCCTGTTAGCAGATGACGATCTAGATGCGCAATCGCATGCTAGCGCCTCTGGGAAGATGCCCGCAACCACATCAATAGGAGTATTTGCCCCTGTCAGACAGCCGTACAATAATAAAGTACGTCAATCTCTGTTTCTGCCGCCTTCATGAGATACAATTAATTCAGGATTCCGCTCTGCACAAACTACTTAACAGCGAATCCCAAATATAACAGCCAACACGATCAATTAATTAACACGTTAGCCAATCAGATTCCATTTCACATCGGCCAGTCAAGTGACTCGAATTACACATTATAATCCATCAACAAATATGGTGGCCGGCCCTATCATATTGCTGTCTCTTTAACAAACATGCATATCGGTTATTTTCTTAGTATTTGCCTGATTGTGCAGGACCTTTCCTTTAATATGACAAGCACTAACCATTATGGTCAGCATTATTTTATGCTGTCTTTCTAACAAAACGGTAATCGTCTCAACATCTGACATCTGACCGATTGTGCAGGCATCACTTGCTGGTTCTACTTCATTTTCAATCCTAGGCCCTCATTACAAGTCAGGCGTTAAGGGTTTAATGGCGCCGTCCGCGCCGTTAACCCTTAACGCCTGATTCACACTTTAATGCCTGCTTTTTGCAGGCGTTAAAGTCCAAGGCGCTAAGCGGCCTTGGTGCTAATTACGGCACCGTAATTTACGGTGCCATAATTAGCGCCTTCTCCATCCCCATTATGCCCTATGGGGCAAAAATGGGAATGGGGAAGGGCAAATGGTGAATGGGGAATTACCGCCCCACTCACCTTGGAATGGGGCGGTAATTCCGCCATCCACCATGGCGGAATCCGGCATGGACCATGGTGCTGATAGCACCATGGTCCACCGCCTGACTTGTAATGAGGGCCTAGTGTTGGCTACATTATTACTCCTTCAATCCGACTCTTCCCTTTTCTTTACTGCTGCTGACATGGCTGATCCAGTTCCCTCTCTTTGTACTTCCCATGGCCCTGTTTGTGATTCATCCTTTCATAATCATTCTAATCTCACCTATCCCACAGGTTTCCCCTGTCTGCCCCTATTATTCTAGCTTTCTGGAATGCTTGTTCACTCTGTAATATATCTCATTCTGTTCTAGATGTCTTTCTTTGCCTAAATCTTGTGCAATATCATCCTGGGGGTCTTGAGGGTGGGACTGGTATCCTCTATCCCTCTGCATTTGCATCTACTCTTACTTCTTTGTCTCCTCCTATTTTTTCTTCATTTGAGTTCTCCCTGACTACTTTTTCTAAACCCCACTCTTTGGGCCTCATCACGAGTTGGCCGGTATCCTGGCTGAGATACTGCCCAACTTTATTTGCATTAGTGCCCACCCATCCGGCGGTATTACCGCCGGATGACGGGTTGGGCGCTAACTGTTACTCCCCTTTCTCGATTGGGTCCATTGCACGTGGTAATACTGCCGGCAGTAATTGCAATGAAAATTGGCATTTTTCCAGCATCAGACTAGAGATTGGGCGGACCCTTAAATGCAGTGGTAACACTGTTACCGCTACATTTAAGGGCTACAGCCCAACGTGTGTTCCAGCCCTTTGACATTTTTAGTTGTTTACCATTCACCCAGTCCTGCTGCTGATTTTTATGATGATATTGATTGATGCCTTAGTCTCTGTTTGGATGTTCTCATCCCCACTCAAACCTCTTGGCAATTTCAATCTGAATCTCTCTTCAATTCAATCTTCACTTCACTTTCTTGCTATTCTTGGTTCTTATCATCATCTCTCTGTTCTGTCGACTCGCCCCCTCTATGTGCCTGGTTCTAGTCTGGACCGTATTTCTTTCCACACCACTATCTACATCCTCTGTTTCTGCTCTTCCTATTTATTCTTCTGATCACCATCTTCTATTCTTCTCTATTTTCTTCTCTTCCACTAACTAGTTGAGCAAATCCTGATATGCTCACATACTCTTGTTTTGATCTTCAAGCTTTTAATACTGCTCTATTTGTTTCTTCTTGAATTTCTGATCTTCCTTCTCACTCTGCATTTACTGCTCTTTGTGCTGATAATGCGGCCTCTATTCTTTCTGTCTCTCTTTCTTTGTCTCTCGATTCTCTTTACACGGCCTCCTCATTTTCACGCTCTCGGAAACCACTGCAATCCAGGCTTTCTTCCCAACATCGCTCAATGCAGCGAGCCATCCGTTGCCATGAGCGAAAAACTCTATCTAATACATATCATCTGTCTTTGTCTTCCTATCATGCACTATATGATGATGCAATTCTCTCTGCTAAATGTTCATACTATTTCCGATCTCTTGCACGCCCAATCTGCTCACCCGAGGCAACTGTTTCAATCACTTTCTCATCTACTTTCTCCTCCCTCCCCTGACTATTCACTTAATTCTACGTTAACTGCTTCTGCGCTTGCCTCCTACATTTCCTCTAAAGTGGCTACTCTTCGCATGGCCATTGTATGGTCTTCTTCCTCTTGTTCATCTCCTCTTACTTCAGATATTTAATCTTGTTTTCCTATTACTCATTGGAATACTTCTTCTCTATTATCATGTGCTCATCCCACAGGTTGTACCTTGAATCCTATTCCCTCATTACTCAAACCTCCCAAGACAGAGTAAAGGCACGAAAAAAAAAATGGCTGAGAGTAGGAATTGCATTAGCACACCTATGGCTGCCATTCTACTACATTGGGCTATTAATGCTGTAAAAGTGATTAAACCCTTGGTGAAGACAAAACTGAAGCTATGAAAGTACATATTGCAGGAATCTGGCACTACACTGACCAGAATATTCGAATAAAGAAAATTCCATGAACTGAGCAGAAGAAAAGTAACCTGGCGATGAAGGTGAGGTGTTCTTCATTCCAAGGGTTCTATGAGCGCAGAGAAAATGAAAACGACAACAACTTTTGTCCAGTGACGATACAGGGGGCCGACACGCCAGTGCTGATTGACACAGGTGCCTCAGTGAATGTCATAGCCCTCACCTATTTACAAAGACCAAGCAAGCCTTGTCCTTTCACGTCCACTAAGGTGCAGATGTGCACATTTGGGGGATCGACCCCAATTCTTCTGAAAGTATCATTAGTTGCCAAAGTACAGCAGGCATCCCAGAAAATTAAAGTGCAGTTCTATATGTCCCAGCAGTGAGTGAAGACACTCTCCTTGAATGCAAAGCAGCTGAGGGTTTAAAATTGTAAATTGTGACTTTGGTGGGTACATGGAGGACATTAATAGCCTGGTAGGTAAGTATGGCCAGATTTTTTAAAGAGTTGGGTGACTTAAGGGAGATCACATAGGGCTCCAAATAGATGACACCATCCAACTGGTAGCCCTAAATCACAGGAGAGTATACTTCCAACTTATAAACAAAGTAGAAAAGGAAATAGACAAGCTGGTATATGAAGACATCAATGAAAAAGTAGATGGTCATACTCTGTGGGTGTCCCCAATTACCATGGTGGCAAAACCCAAACAACCGGGGTCAGTGAGGATGCATGGATATGTGTTAACCTAACAAGGTAATAAAAAGAGAGAGTCAAATCACCTGTACCATAGATGACCTGGTTGTCGATTTGTTGTGTTAGCACGCCTTCTGGGAGTGCTTAACATCAGTGACGACATACTAGTGTATGGAGTATCTGAAGCTGAAATTTAAAGTGATTAGATTAAGTGCTGGGCAGGCTGCAGAAACAAGGCCTCACTCTTCATAAAGAGAAATGCGAGTTCCTATGTACAAAACTAGAATTATTTGGGTATGTCTTCGAGTCAGGAGGTATCTCGGTGGACCCGAGGAAGGTTCAAAAGACATGCATGAAAATCCTGACCCGAAGAATTAATCAGAAGTGAGAAGCTTTTATGGATGGTGATATAGTATGGGATGCTTATGATGGACTTAACAACCTTATATGAATCACTAAGGCAACTCTGAATCTGCCTCCCAAGAAATTAAGTGGGCACTCACTTTGAACAACGCAAAGAAAATTTCAAACCAGGAAGATTCTCCAGAATCGTGGTGAATGCCAGTTCATTTGGCCTGGGGGCAGTCCTCTTACAGATGGATCCTATAGGAGAGGTCAGACCAGTAGCTTATGCTAGCTGCACTCTGTCAGCAACATGGCCGAGGTATTTACAAATTGAACGAGAGGCTTTAGCCGAGCTATCCTGTGGGGATGTCAGCACTGCCACATCTCTTTCTATGGCAAGCCCATATCAGTGTTCACAAATCTTAACCCATTAGTGCTCATCATGGTGGGTGCTGGCTTATAATTGAATTGAAAAATTGATGCTACGGATTCAGGTATGTAATGTAACCCTTACAGATAGACCTGGGCGTGCAAATCCTGCTGAATATCTATCCCTCCAACCTTCCACATGTGAACATGGCTGTACAGATGAGGAACGAGAAACAGAATCAAATCTGAACATTGCAGAGGCAGCAGTGGTGAGATCTATGTCATTGAAATACATTGTTGAAGCTTCATCAATAGATGAATGCTTTCAACCAATTGTCCAAGCAATGAAGAGTGTTGAATGGAAATATGTGAGCAAATCATTAGATAGTCAAATGCAAGTTGCCAAAGTGGTCCTAAAAAAGCTGTGGGAGGTGAAATATGAGCTGACGATAGCCTAAGAAGGATTACTCTCAAGAGATATATGCATTGTCATCTCCACAGCCTTAATACCTAGAGTTATAAAATTAACCCAGCATAGTCATCAAGGAGCAGCCAAGAGAAAGGGCAGGTTACACCAAAGGGAGAGGTTTCCTCTGTTGGAAGACCACATTAAGGAATGCATTAAGCAATGTACATGATGTCCGGCATCATTGCTTGCACCATGAGGGCCGCCCATACAATCGCAATAGCAAAGCTGTAAACCATGGGAAAGTGTGTTGACTTTGAGTCTATGAGTGCTGATCGTCACTAATGGTCCTGGTATCCAGAAATGAAGTTTGTCATGTCCACAGTAGCCAGCAATGTCATTCCAACATTGGAAAAGATTTTTGCAACTCATGAGCAGTTAAAATTAGACAATGGGGTGGAGTTCCAGACATTTCTGGAGAATCTACGAATTCACCACCAATGGACCAATCCAGTGTGGACGTGGGCCAACAGCAACGCAGAACGCTTGAAGATATTCAGGATTGCACATTGCTAAGGAAAAAGTATCGTCAGAGCACTATATGAATTCCTGAGGGAATATCGATCCACCCCTCACTCTTCCATAGGGGTGGCCCCTGCAGAGGCACTTATGAGAAGATGCCTGCAAGGACTGATTCCTAATCACCCCTCAATCGGGAACCGAACCAAAGATGATGTTGCATTGAGTGAAAAGAGACAGTCTGGAAACACTGGACAAAGTGCTGTTAAGGGATTAAGCTCACATAACATTCTCGGAAGAGAAACAGTTATATTAAAAGCCAAAAGGCCGTTGGGGAAGTTAAATCTCACCAATGATCCACACCAATGGAAATTGATAGAGAACACAGGATCCATGGTAACCGCATCGGATGGTATGCAAGCAATTACTCACAAGTTTCTGGAAGAAATTGGATACACCTGAGGATTCTTCCAGTTCCAACTCCAGAAGGTCTGTGACCGAAGATTTACAGTATGAGCTTGAAGATACCCCTCTACATGAGGAAGAGTGCTCAACCCCAGAGGAGTTAGAAGAAGATACAGAAAGAAGTTGCCAGGAACGGGAGCAGATACAATACATTGCCAACCCCGGTTCATCCAAGTCATGAATGATTCTACCCAAAAAATGCAACCCATGCTAAGCCCAGGCGCTTGGATGAGTACATAGTATATATGTGACTTATGTGTAATTTAAAAGTTAAGATTGCCATTTGTATGGTTTACAATTGATGCTGCAGTTCATTTGATTGTGATAAAGGAGGGATATTGTGTTTTGTGGTGCCTTCCTTTGAACGGGGTGGCGCTCGTTCTGTCTCATGCTTTATCAATGAAAGGGGCCACAAGGCATGCCTCGGATGGCCCATACAATGCCACCAAATATACACTATGTGGCCTCTGTACAGTTATTAGGTGTGATTGCAGACCCCTCCCCAGGTGCGAATATTCATGAACTGTCATAAGGCAGATCCTAAACGAGGAAACTTCCCCTGTAACCTCTGTAACTCTCCCAAAAAACTGTTACTCGCACCGCTAAACAGCTATAACCAAAAGAACCCCCCCCCCCCCCAACAACCCTTCCCGCCCCTTCAATCAGACTCAAAATGGCTGGCTGCACCTGGGCACAGAGTCAGCATTAAAGGATCTACAACAGAAACAAGCATTGGCTTTGCCAACAGTTTGGGGATTTGTGTAGGCACGGTAAGGGCACTTGTCGGGCACAGCTATAGTAGTATTAACTGCCCATTGATGGCAGCAAGTGCAAAATGGTGCGAGCACATGGGCATCTAATAGCAGTGCATGGCAAACACCTAATACCTGTACATAAGCGAAAACTGTTGGCTTTGTCAATGCTAGTTTTTAACAGCACTTCAGTGAAGGACAAGCATAGTACTTATAAATCGAGTGGCTGAAGGCAGACCTGGTAAGACATTTGTATTACACCAGTAGACGGTTTACAACTCCAATTAAGTCATTAATTCTCAAAAGACTGCTTTGAAAAAACATTGGCAGGCACTTCAAGTGCAAAGGTTAATGGTAAAACTCAAAGAGTACCCATGAGGAGGTGTTTTGGGCGGTGAGGGGCCCAATAGCCAAACTAGAAATGATCCTTAACAAGATTTGGGTGTGGATGGGTATAAATGATACTTGCGTCAGGTCTGACACCTAGTGGAAGACTGAACCACTGATTGGAAACCCAAGGGTTTAAGACAATGGAAAATGGAAACAGTGAGGCTAAGAAAAACGCAGGTAAAATATCGAAAAATGGGCACCTCGCCCCTCCAACCTCTTCCAATCAAAATAGAAAAATTATGTAATCATTAAAGCAACGCAACAGCAACGGATCTGACAAAAAAAGGCAGATGCAAGTAAAACACAGCTGAGAAACCGAACGAGAACAAGAAAATAAACTATACAGTCATGAAAGATTAATACAAAGACAATAAAATAGTGAAGCAGCTGCACGCATAAAAATGATGTTCAATTCGTAAACAGTCCGTGAAGAAACACTATATGCCCGAGCAGTACAGCAAGCCTTCGAAGGTGGCACAATAGAGCATGCCACCAGGAGCAGCGTGTGGGGGCGAGCGAGGGGCATAGGCTGCTGGGAAAGAAGTAAACCTCATGGCTGATAACCTTTGTGGTGACTCTGAGAACATACGCAACTGTGTTGATATCAAATCTGAGAACACTGAACCGTTTCCCAACTGAGGTATAAAATGAATATGAAATATGGACACCTATCTTTACATCAAATTATGTAAAACATGGTCGTGTAGACGACCATGTCCTTGAAAATTCAGATTGCCACCAATTTTGGCCAGAATGTCTATTTCTTTCTCAAGTGAAGCAAGCAAGCCAACCTAGAAAAATGGGGGTTGACTTTGGGTTCTGCAACCACAACAGTTATGAAAACATGGGACCAAATTGTGGATTTTAGTAGCACCATTTTACTTAAGAAATGTGGCTGAAAAGCCATAGGTTCTGCAAGCAGTTCTAAACATCTTCTCATGATATAGTCCTATATTAAAGTGTATGCTGCACAGACTTGACCCGCCCTGGGGTCATTTGTGAGGAGATCTCAACAGCAGCACAACAAAAAGGAGGACTAGTGCCTCTGTGAAAAAAAAAGACCTTTGCATTCCTATGGAACGTTTGTGCTACAAGGCGATGGAGACAGCACGCACATGCCCTGCCTAGCAACCAGTTGGAGTAGTAGTAATAAGAGATGGAAGTGTAATATAAATCACTGGTGCACCATATCATTAGTTCTTTGAATTTTTACAAAGCGTACCTTTAGTTCAAAGGCTCAAGAAACGCATCCTGGGCGCTTTCTCTTTTTCCTGAGCCAAATATAGAATCGTCTCAGGCCGGGCATTCAGGAGCTGCCAGTTTCTCAAGTCACCACTAGGCAGACACACACATACACACAGCTCCGTCCGTGGCTCTGCAAGTCCTTAAGGTGCTCAGGCTGCAAGCACATTTCTTTTACCAGTGGCAGAGCCTTTCATATGCATGCATAATGGGACATTTCCAACTCCAAGAGCTGGCAAAGCACCAGCTACCTTGCAAATGGGTGATAGTTAAAGTGAGCAACACAAAGCACCCATTTAAAGATTTGTTTATTTCCATGATGTCTACTAGACTGAATTTAAGTCACTAATCAAATGTTTTCAACATTAAGAATAAGAAAGAGCTGGAAGTTTGTGAAAACGAATCTGCATAGCTATCTTGGTTTATTGATATGCAGCCTGATTCATGGAATTATTTGCCTGAAAAACGCTGATTTGCGCGCTTTTCTGCCTGAAAATCCCTGTTTGAGGTATGGGGATTTTCAGGAAGAATGGCGCGCAAATGTGCGTTTTACGCGCAAATAATTCCATGAATTAGGGTGATGATATAATATTGCATTTATGTCGCACCTCTACACAAGTGTTTCAAGAAGCGATTACACAACTTTATTGCATGTCTTAAATCACTGAAATTACAGTGGGGTTTACTAGATTGTTCAGGTTAGCATTATCTTGCATTCAGGGACTTATAGTTTACCCTTCAGGATGGGACAATTAAAGCCACAATTATATTATTTTGACTTAACATGTTGCTATCAGGATTTACATGTTGGTAACACCCAAAAATACTGAAAAAGAACTGCATGGCATATTTGATAGAATTTAAGCTACATCAAAATCTCGTAAAGCCTAAAAATTCAAACAAATATGCCATACAAAACATTACAACGAAGAAGGGCAGTGGGGTCTGCGGGGTTGTCCCTCCCAGCTTTCTTCACTGTAATGTGAGCGGGGATTGCAGGAGTGTCCCCTGCTCCCGACTCAATAAAGTATAAAAAAGAAAAGCAGTCCCTGCGGCGCCGGTTCCCATTCACGCGAGAGAAGGGAAACAGCATTGCAGAGGGATGCTGGAGACAGCAGCACACAAGGAGGTGTGCCGCCCAAGGGTAAGTAAGTGGGTGGGTGGGGGTTGGGGGGAAAGGGCATTGTCTGAAATGTTTGGGGGAGAAAAAACCATAAGTTATATTCGGTAAAATAACTTTCAGTCTTTTCTCCCTGGAACATTTCAGCTACAATTTTATCACGCAAATCCTTACATGTTGTCATGTGGCTTCATTATGCAATTTGTATTTTTTGTAAATAAACTCTATAAAACATTATTACTGCAGACATGGAAATCCAAATATTTGAGCCAAAGTTTGTGATCCTGATCACCCCCCGCCCCCGCACCCTCCATTTCCCGGCCATATGTCAGACCATTCCACTCCCTCCTTTTGGATGCAGCCAGAGTACCACTAGTTCCTTTTTTCTACTTCCACCCCAGGTAGTAATACTCCCTCTTATTCCCAGCCCATAACCACAGTGGTGTCCCGCCCTCGAGTCAAACATCCCAATCTCCTATATTTTAAAATGAACAAATGTACCTTTGAATATAAAGTGCAGAAAGCCTTTAGAAAGACTCCACCTCAAGAGTTCTAGGAGTATTTGGAGTATAATGAGCTGCACACCTATTATAACATCATTTTTTTGTTCTTCCCCAGGGACAGCTTCCGGTGGTGTGTTCTCTCCCCCACTCCAACCTAGTTATTTAACTTTTGTATCTTTCCTCTGTGGGGTTCTGGTAATGAGTAGGGGAAGATGTCAAAGGGGAGGGGGCAGGAGCAAGACCATCAGACTTGTGACATACCAGTTGCAGTCCCCCTCCTGGCCACGTGCATGAACCTGCTCCTGGACTGAACGGCTGAGAGCAGAATGTACTCAAAAGAGCTTATCTGAGGCTTTAGTTCGCCGTGATCTCAGCGTTGCACCTACCTCTGTGCAACACGGTCCAGATGGAGATCTCTGAGTGTGATGAATCAACTTCCGGGGCACCAGTGATCTAGGGATGAATATCGGTTCCGAACAGATTGGAAACACAAGCAAATTATAAACCTCCTTGTCCAATTTGGGATACCGTGGATGGTACGGCAGGCTTATCTCAGAAAGGTCGTGGCTCGTTGATTAGTTGCAACACAATGAAAAAACAATTACCCAATGATAAGAGGGACTGTCCGGTCAAGGTTGTATACAAATATCTACTTTATTATTATCCCCAGACAGTTCTAGGACACTACAAAATACAACCCGCCCTGTAAAGGAAGAAAGAGGACAGTCAGTTTCAAGAAGGAAAAGGGATGCACCCTGGATACTGACAGGAGTGTAGTCGGTAAAGTAATTAATCGCAATAGTTCAGGGATACTTGGTTTCAACACAAAGGGAGCAATGGGTTGTAAAACGTCACTACGGCCCTTTGAGAAGGCCCAGGGAGATAGATCCACAATGTACATTGTGCTTGTAGAAGTTGTTGGTGCTCAACGGAATAGAGTCAGTTTCAGGGCACCTTACAGCTTCTACAACAGAGTTCAAGATGGGAGACAGCTGCAGGTATAAGGCAGCAGGCAGTTCGTCAAAGCGAGGCTGGATGGACATCTGCAGGGTGGCCTACACGCTGGCTCGGGGTCAGGAATCGCTGTCTCAGTGCTGGTTGGCGGGTCTGAAACACTGGTCGAGGCGTCACGAATGGAGTGAGCGACTGCGGCATAGCAACAGTTAGCGGTGCAGTCGGTTGCCGCTCAAGGGATTTGACTGGCTCAAAGATTTCCTTAAAGGAGGACCCTGGTTGATGCCTGTCAATGCACTCCTCCTAGCTTCTTCACTGGGCTTGTGTCATCCCTTAAGGTGGATGGTCCAAAGCTGTGTAGAGTGTTGCAGGAAATGGCTTGTCCTGGGTTTTTTCAGAGACTCTGGCACTTCCCACCTCAGAAGCTTGAATGCACAACCCAGCAGGGCATGCTGTATGCTGGCTGGGTACCGGTTCTGGAGCTGATGGAGGGTCTTCTGGGTTCAGTATCTCTCTCTGCTCCCTGGCAGATGCTTACGGGAGGGATCTTGCTTCCCTCTTTGGAAATCCTGGCCTTCCTTCACTGGTGGAAGCTGTAACGCAGACTGTACCTCCAAACAGGGTCCAAATTAGTTCTTCTTCTTACTCCTTGTAATGTCTTCAGTTGATCTGCCCAAAAGAGGGACGCAGCCCTCTTTTAAAACCAAATGGGCAACAGTGATTGGTGAAGGATATCATACCTTAATGAACCAATCCCGGGTCCCCACCAACAATCTCCTGTATGCATGAGGTCATAGCCAGAGGGCTGTGCAACAGAAAAGGTAACGTGGTGAAAACCTGCAATACTAAGTCCCACCCATCTTCCTGTCTGTTGTGGATCAAAGGATCTCTCTGGTTAATTGAGCTCTCTGAGGTTCCTGATCAAATCGGCAGGTCTCATTTGAAGCTGTGACAAGCACAGCCTTTCTGTCTCCATGAAATCACATTGTCCTACCCTCTGAATGGGGTCCACCTGCAGTGCAGGGGTTGCCTACTGTAAACACATTTACCAGACATGACAACTCGCTGACATTGAAACTTTAGGATGGGAGCTGGCTTCAGGTTGACACAGTGCATATGAAAGGGGTGTTGGGGTTTTCCTGTCCTTTGTTAGTCCTGTGACCAGGCCTCCTGTGGGCCTGTTTGAATTAACTCTGACTAGTATGCTAGGCTGTCACCAGCAGCTAACAAAGAAAATGGGGATCCATGGAGCCTTTGTTAGTTAATTAGTCTGGCATGGCAGGAGGAAAGTTTTGACTTCCACTTCCCCTTCTGAGATGCCTTTACGTACTCTTAGCTGTCTTATTCCAACTAAATATGACAGATGGGATGGCACGTGTAGGCTGTATCCATCCGGAGTACATGGGTCTATGTGTATGTCATGCTGTGAGCATAGGAAAATGTGTGCAGATTAGCCCCCCATATTTTCCGGAGGTTGATCTACCAATATTCAATTTCATTTTAAATTTAAAAAAAGCCCAGGTGAGCACACGTGAAGCGTGCGGATGGTCGAATTCCTCAAAGTGAGGGCTGGTCCATCTTAACTTTTGCCAACAAGAAGGTCAATGAACATGGACCTCGTAATTGGGTCACACTCAGATGATTGAAGAATGGGAGAGTGTGCACAGCTTGTTTCTTTTGATTTTGAATAGATTAGTATCTGTTGAGTATGCTTTTAGATTTTACTTCAAAGGGTGCAGCCCATTATAACGTGTCACCGTGTGGGACACTCGTTATGTGCTGAAAGAGAAAGGACCTAGGCTTATTAGCCTTCGGTGTGGGCTGCACACCTAAATTCCCCCAATAGGGTTAGAACATTTGTTTTTAGAATATAAATGACAGTAAAGCCATCTTTGATAAAGTTGCTTCAAAGTGCTTTTATTCTGCAAATTGCAATTCAATTCGATTTCTCATTTAGTTAACGAATGGTTAAACTTCACCAATTCATTTTGTGCTGATACAATGGCAAAGAAAAATACCCTAGGGCTAATGCATTTCGGAATGGTAACATTCCTTCCTCAGAGCCAGGTTAAATGTACACGAGCATACAAAAAAATCTTTCTGTTAGAATATTTTGAAAAACATCAAATATTTATGCATTCAGGAGAACAGGGTACCCACAATTGACAAACACGTACATGTAGACAGAGAGAAGAGAGAAGAGAAGAGAACATTGTCAGTGATTTGTAAACATTACATTGCATTAATGCGTTCTTTAAAAGACTATTATCATCCGACATTCAAATTGCACTTCCGTCAAGGTTTACATTAGATCTATTACTAAGTGTCTTCTGGTCAAGTATTCTGGGGGAAAAGGCAGGACATTTTCATGTTATCTCTGACCTGAAACGGGTGGCTTCAGTACATGCCGTTCAAACGTTCCTTCTCAGAACGCTGCAAAATGAAATAGTATGCTGCATTTAGTCACGATCACTCGTGGTTGCTTCTAATACGTGCCTGTCTGTGTGAAAGCAGAGCGCTTACCTTGTGAGTGTGTAGCTCGCTCGAGCGAAGTAACCTCCGACTGCGGGTAGCAAGAAGGCTCTGCTTGCGTCTGCGTGTATATGTGTAATGTTGTCATGGTGATGTAAATCTCAAAATGGCGGATGGCGGATGCATGAAGTAGCCATACTAGAGTGGGCAATTAAAAGCAGTGTTAATGCTGGTGTATGGTAACTCGATTACATAAACACGCTGGATTGCACAAATGATCCTAATAGAACCGCAATGCCCTCTGTTCTGATTGGTGAAGTAAATAAAATATAGTGCTGTGCGTTACATGAGGTAGTCAGGGGTCAAATTATATTTTTGTGTGTGGTTTATAATAATGGGTAGATACTGTGTTCCCAGGTGTTTACATTCTCAAGAGTGACATGTCTAAAACACAGGTAAGTTCAATGTGTTGTAAAAACAGATACAATTATAGAAAACAGTTAAGATCGAACTCATCGTTCATTCCTCGAGGTGACAATGATTCCAGTCTATCAATCCAAAAGGATTCTCTTTGTTGTCTCTTCTTCTTAGTGTCCGTGCCGGTATTTACAATGACTTCTAATACCTGAAATTTGATCTGGGAGATATTGTGCTTCTTTTCATTGAAGTGTTTAGCTACTGCTGAGTTGATGTTCTTATTGCGAATGCATGACTTGTGTTCATTCAGGCGGATGCGTACTTTTCGTCCTGTTTCTCCTACATAGTACTGTCCACAGGGACAACGTATACCAAAGATGGTGATGTCTTGGTATCTTTAGGAGTCAGGGTGCTTTCTCTTGTTTTAGTTGCTACCTTCTCTGCTGCCATCTTAATATCCTCCTCCGGATATCCACGGTCTTCCAACCTCTTACTTAGTTTAACTAGTTCTTGCTCAAACTCTCTCTGGTCGCTGATAATTCTCTTGAGGCGAAGCATTTGTCCATAGGGTAAATTTCGTAAGGTTTTTTGAGGGTGAAAGCTCATCCTGTGCAATAAATTGTTTCTGTCTGTAGGTTTAGAAAATAGAGTGGTGGTGATCTGCTGGTTGTGTACTTTGACTTGAATGTCCAGATAATGTATCCCAGGGTTCCCTATCTCAGAGGTAAATTGTATCCGGTGGTCAATACTATTAATGTATTGTAGAAATTCGTTTAATGTTTCTCTTGTGTCCTGCCATATACCGAAGATATCATCGATATACCATACCCACACTTTGAGCTTGTCTTTCCACTCTGCTTTTTCTAAGATGTTTGTCATTTCAAAGCGATACATGAAAGCATTGGCATACGATGGTGCCATGGTTGCGCCCATGGCTGTGCCAGAAGTTTGGATGTAGTAGTCGTTCTTGTATCTAAAGTAAGAATTCGTGGAGATGAAAATCAGGAGTGACATAATAAATTCTTTAGCCGCCCCTATGTCGTCTTCTTGTAGAAGGAGCCATTTGACCGCTTCTTGACCCATGTTATGGGGAATGCTCGTATAAAGACTCACTCAGATGATGTCAGCCTTACCTCAGACAGGAAGCAGGGTTACAAGTAGTGGGGGCAGGGATATAGAAAGGGGACACAAGTATTTCAAATAATTCTATGCTAACTAGCTGCGGCAGATCTTTGACTCGAGATGGAATAGGAACGCAAATGGCAGAGTAGGAGATCTGCTTGCAGATCTAGATCTTCCCCTCATAGGGATAGAGGGAGAGTTAGACAAGACAGGAGACACTCACCACATAGAAGGTCCCAGTCTCCAGCCATACACTCTAATTCTCGGGTCCAATCATCTGTTTCCTGCCAGTCTCTAATGACTCCAACCCACGAGGGTTGGCGGTGGATGCAGCCCGGACTGCAGAACTGGACAGGCTACTCTATTGACTTCACTGGACTTCCCCCAGACTCAGGCCTTATCTTCAACAGGTGGACAAAGACTCCAGAGAAAAAGGTATGCATCAAGAATGGAATTCGGGAACCTCCTGAAGAGGAAATCTGTAATTCCAGTTCCATGGGATGAGCTGGAAGTGGGTGTTTTTTCAACCATCTATCTGGTCTGCAAACACTTGTGGAGATTAGGATGTTTAACAAGTCAATCGGTGCATCAGAGCCATTCCCTTCAACATGGAGCATAGAGGTCAACACCATGATCTGTCCAGGAGATTTCCTGACATTCATAAACTTGAAGGGTACTTGCCTTTACATATTTGTACTCCCTGCACACTACGGGTACCGCTATTCTGCAGAAGCGGAGCTACAATTCCAGTTGGGAGCTTTCTGCTTAGGGCTGAAATCTAACCCCTGGGTTTTTACTGAACTCTTTGTCACGCTCACCTGGTATCCACAAGGACGCCACCCAGCCGGGTTACTCGCTGGTATGCTTCTCAGCTTTGCCCTGATGTGGTTTGCGGGGAAGGTTCTGCCTGAAAATACAGGAGGACTGTGTTCAGGACTGACCGACTGGGGTAAGTATCCTCCCTCCACCCCGTATGATTTCAGTCCCTCTGGCACCCTCTCCTCACCTTGTGGTAGAATTAGGCATGCTCTCCGTCCTGCCTTCTTTGCAGGGGCGCATTGTCTTTCATGGGTGAGTGCGGTCCAGTTACTTCACTGACGCCAGCCCGTTTGATATTGTTCAGGTATGTTTTATTGCTGTTCTTTAGTTTTGTTGCTATCCTGCATGCCTTTCTTTGTTTAAAATGTCTCTTTTTTCTCCCTTAGGTATCCGGAGCTTCAGCGCGGCGAACTGGCTTGGTTGAGCCCCGCTGGTAAATGATGGCGCATTAAGAGCGCTATGATGCGGTAAGTAAGCTCTATGAGCAGCGCTGCAAAGTCTTGCCTTTGCTAACCTGTGTTTTCCTTCCTTGTAGGTCGCAGTGTTCTTCAGCGCGAGTGGAATGTCCGGAGTGGTGCCAACCGAGAGGCGACCAGCCAGGTAAGCCTTTTGAGCAGTTCGTTATTTGTAAATGTCTCTACCGCTTTCTTTAATGTTGCCTCTATCTTCCTCTTTCAGGTCGTTCTGTCGGGGAGGCGTGCAGATTCGAGGAAGCTGTTCTCAGTAGCTGCGAGTGTTTAAAGATGAAGACTGCAGGTAAGATGCTGCTGCTAATGATGTTCCTTTTGTCTCCTTGCAGGTTCTGCTTCTCCGAGGTTCGAGGGAATAGCTGGACACGGTGAGCGTCACATTGCATGCTGCAAAGTAACGCGAAGCGTGTTGTCTTGCTCGGGTGTGGTTTAAATAACCCCAACAAAATAGTCCAGGTAAAGTAGTCCCTAGGCTAACACACCCAAAACACTAGACCGCATAGCTTGGTTCTTAGGAACCAAGCTATGTGGATGCCTCCATGTTGGCTGACAATACAATAAAGTAGTTCCCAAGCACATTGTTTTTCATGGTGTATGGCTTTTGAAGAGGATGCCAGGCTCTAGAGGCCCGAGTCCTGTCTCCACCTGGCCAATGGGTTTGCCAGAGGGGGTTTTGGGCGAAGGTCGTGACACTCTTTCCTGCACTTATGGGCCTGCTGCGCACAGGGTCCTTCTAGTCCCCTTCTGTCTGGATGACTTCCTAATTCAAGACCCTCATCTTGACCTCTTCCTTTCCTCCTTCCCTCCCCTGCCAATCGCACCATAGCTTGATCGTTGTGCAGGGCCCTTATGCATCCTCAGGGCCATGACCTCCCACATCGTATCATCTGAGCTGCTGTCTATCCTCGGCACTTTCCGTGGCTCACCCTCCACCACTGGAGGCTTGCACTTACCCTTTCTGATAGCTCTTCACCTGCTACTCTGCATGAGCTCCACAGCATGTATTTGCATACTGTCTCCCTTCTGTACTTGCACTTTCTGAACACTCACAAGGCATAGTAGGTTTCACTTCCCCTCCCCATTGTCTCTTCTTATATTGTTTTTGTATTTAAATTCTATTGTCTATCATCCCCTGTCCCTTCCCTGTTGCCCTGTGGGCTCTTTGAAACAGTATTTGCTTCCTGTACAAGCACCTAACAAGCAAACAATAAATAAATAAACTCAAACCTTTACGTGGGAATGGACAATCAGAGGAGGAGTGATCGGATTCAAGTTTTGGGTGGCTGATCAATTTTGAAGTCATCGGAGGCCCAGAGTTCTTCTTCTCCTTACAAAATGTTATCCTACCTGAGACCAATCGCACTTCCTCACAAGCTGATGCTCCTTCTGAAACAGTGCTTGTCCGTAACACCTTCATGTGCAAGTTTGATGGTGAGGTGGCCAGAATGACCTCCAGCTGGCAGAAAACACCTGTATTACAGGCGTTGGTAATACCAAACTCCCCTATGGGAGTCCTATGGGGCTCCATGGAATGGGGAGTTACCACTGTTACCGGCACTCAGAATCCGGTGTGCATTCCACCAGATCGAGTGCTGGTAACGGTATTACCGTTTGCCGGTATCCTGGTGGAATTACCACCAGGATACCAGCAAACCTATAATAAGGGCCTTTAGTGTTTGCCTCTTTATGAAATACTTATGGCTTATAGTGTTCCATCTACAACTATGCATGACGTCCTCCTAAATCAGGAGATTGTTCTTCCATAGTCCAACCTTCCAGGGGACTTAGCCACTCCTCGCATGCCCTCCGATGTTGGGCGGATTCCCTCTTTGTATCCATTGGTTCCGGCCCTCTGGTAAGAAGCCTTTCACTATGGCATTCAGTGACTTGATGACATTGGCAATCTCTCTGGCCTACATATGTGCTCAGGTTGCCCTTCCTCAATCATACAGTGTCAGCCCACTAGGGACATGATATTTTTATGGGCTCATTGAATGGCATTTCCCCCGGTGGGTGTCTTTTGAGCTGCTACAGGGGTTCTCCCCAGACATGTTGATATCACACTACAGATTGGATGTAAGGTCCACCCCTCATCATCAAGGACTGTGACGGGGCAGAGCAGGGCTCATTGCAATGAAGATTACCAGTATACCAGTAAGACAGTAGGAGCATTGGTAATACAAATAAAAGTAGTACTAGTAATAGTATTAGTAGTAGTAATTATAGTAGAAATATCAGTAATAACAGAAGCAATAGTGCTGCCAGTTGAAGTAATAGTAGAAGTAGTGTGATTGGTAGTGGTTGCAACAGTCCCACTGATAGTAATAGTCCCACTGCCAGTAGTAGTAGTGTTAATATCAGCAGCAGTCGAAGTAGCACCTACTACTACTAGTAGTATCAGTGGTTGTACTATGGCTAATCATAGTAGCATGAATACCAGTGGTAGTCCTATTACTAATAGTAGTTCTAAGACTTCCAGGAGAAGAGGTTATAGTGGGAGTAGTCATAGTGGTGGTAGTGGTAGTATTAGTATTACTTTGATCAGTGTAGTACTACCAGTAGCAGTAGTAGTACTAATAGCAGTGCGACAAATAACTGGAATGCTGCTATCAGTAGTATTTACTTATACCACTGCTAGTAGTAGTAGTAGCACTGGTAGTAGCAGTATTTGTAGAAGGAGTAGTTATAACATAGTATCAGCATTTCCATTTAGACTGGTAGCAATTCAATAATTAGTACTAGTTGTAATGGGGGTTCATGCAAGCGCTTATCACCTACGTATGTCGGGGATTGATAGAGGCGTGAATATAGGTCATTGTTTCTGAGGGCAGAGGAACGAGCTCCAAGTTCATGACTCTGGGTTTGTGTGGAAAGTAAAACATAAGACTTTCAGGGAATGAGGGGGAAATTCTCCAGGTGCTAAAAGAGGCCGGTTTGTCAGAAATGCAGAACTTGCAGGTGGAAAGAAAAATAGAATCCATTCTTTTTCCTTTGCATCTCTTCAGTGCTCTGATGTATCTGCAGACTGCAATTCCTCTCCTCTGCTGTCACTACCCGCCTCAGAGGTTGAAGGCGTTGACAAAATGGAGGACAGCCTAAGAAAAGAAAATACTTCCAGCAAAGGTGAAAATAGGACAAAGGAAAATCATTCCTGCCAGGGATATCTATAGAAGTACAAGGCAAGGAGCACCACGTGTTATTTTAGTGAACTCTATACCTTATCTGTAAGGGCAAGTTCATTGTTTTAACAAAACAGAAGGCTGAATGCTTTCATAGAAAAGACATTAAATATATAGATTAAGGTGTTACCAGTTATAATGTGCATGTCATTTATATTTCTTGTATGTGTGAATCAGTGGATGTATTCACAAATAAACTGACATGACCTCATGCTTTAACACTTAACAAATGCTTGTTAAAGAGGAAGAGCACGTGAAAAGGATCTAATTTCATCCAATGTTCTGCCCAATTCAGCTTTTTGAGGGAGTATGTATTGTTTGTTTACTTTTTATTTTAAATTTGTGGCGATTTCATCCTACATGAAGAATACTGGGGGGTCATTAGGCTGGCTATTTTTTCAGATCCAGCAATGTTTTCAGACTTCATGGAATGGAAACAGGGAGGCAATCAATAAAAGGAAAATCTATTTCTAAATGGTCTTGAACCCTTGCCGGCTGCAAAGTTTGATGATTCACAATGGAATGGAGAAGGACAAAGACTCTGAGCTGGGATTACACCTGTTGTGTCAACAGGCAAGTTTTAAGCCAGTGTTAAGGCAAGGGACTTTCTGAACTGAGTTGCACACTTGCCAATATGCCATCATCCCATTCTGGAGATAATTGTTCATCCATGTTTTTTCTTTGCATTGTGGCTCTCATAGTCCTGGATTTCGCATTGTCAATCCAAGGCTACAAGTCCCAGAATGCAAAGAAACAAACACGACTGGACAGGCATCTCCCGACAGGAATGGGGCATCTTGGCATGTCTGCAGTTGCAAGAAATGCTGGCCCTAGACAATGCTCCAGAGGCAGATGAGCTCCAGCTGCCCTATCAGCTTTGACTCAAATCAGCAACTGCCATGAGCATTGTCTGGTGCAGAGGTTCTGGATGTCACAAACCATGAAGGGAGCCATCAAACCCGCTCGCCTTCCTATCCAGAGCCTTCGTTCCTCAATTTCACCGCCTACTCACCTTCCTATCCAGAGCCTTTGTTCCTTAATTTCACAGAAGGGAGGAAGAGATCAGCAGAGCTACCACAGAAGCACACCAGTGAATTCAAAGGCCCATGTTCTCCATTTTGTTTTTGGCACAAGAGATGAGATGTGCTAGCGCATCTCCTAACTTGCGCCAAAAAAGGAGCATCCAAATTCACAAAGGGCATCTTAGATGCGCTCATTCAGATGCCCTTTTTGCCTCTTTTTCTCATTTGTGGAAATAAGGGGGTGTTTCTGGGCATTTAAACTTCTAGTGATTAAACTTCTAGTGATTAATACATACTGGAACCCGGCTGAGACCACCACAGATCATTATCTAGAGGGTATCGATAATCTCCTGGAGGAAGAAAGTGAAAACCAACAAGCCACCCTGTTCATTATAAATGGAGATCTAAACTGTACAATGGATGACGACGTAACTCCGACATGTACGAGATCAATAATGGAGGGGGACAGAGCTAAGCGATGGGGTAACTTGATGGACAAATGGGATATGCATAACCTGCACTGACTGCGTTCTAAAGCGAACAAGAAAATACCAACATGGCAAAGAAATGACCAAAAAGGAACTATCGACCACACTTTTGTATCGAAGGCTCTACTGAGTGTGGCAAAGTCTTTTGACGTGGTGAAAACTGACAACAGCGACCACAACATATTAAAAACAATTTGGCACTTCTACAAGCCAGTGCTAGAGCTCATGCCGCAAGGTCTAGAAGTTAACCCCAGCGGTAATCGCTTAAGGCTAACGGCGAAAGCCATTAGTGAAATCACGTCGGCCTACAAATCCATCAGTGATAAGCTCATCGATAAGCCAGCCGGAGTCGCCACTGTGGACTATGTGGCGTTATTGGAAATCTATCGCCGACCAAAGAAACAAGAGGATCCCAATAAAGCAGTCCACAAACATAGTTACAACAAGGAACTGGTGAAGCAAAGAGCGTTGTTGAGAAAAATCCGAAGATTGGGGCAAACCTCTAATTCTACAAACTTGCAAACGAAATACCGCCTAGCGCATCGCCAGTATAAAAACTGGCTGAGACATCAGCATGCAAGTCTCTTACAACATGATGCAGAGCAAATTCTGCGTACACTTATGAAGAAAAGCAGTAAAGAATTCTGGTCCTTGATCCACGCGAAAACATAAAGCAGCCAGATCAATCTCCAGAACAACGTCAGCGAAGCGAACTGGATGGTCTTTTTCGAGTCTCTATACAAAAGAGAGGACAGTCAGCCACTAACCAACAGGGGGCGTCAAGCGCAGAACTGGGATATACCTTGCGACAGCGATTCAATAACATCGAAAATTAAAAAGCTAAAAAATTCCACAGCGCCAGGACCAGATGGCATTTCTAATATTGATCTAAAGAACAACGTTGCTACTTGGGCGCCACTCATCGGACAGATCTTTCAGAACTGTAACATCTGTAAATCTGTGCCCCCATCTTGGAAGACGTCCAACTTGGTCCCGATTTTCAAAAGAGGAGCGAAAGACGATCCAAGAAATTACCGTCCGATAGCACTCTTGGACGTTATTGGGAAGATTTTTGGGTCTTGCGCCTTGGAGGGCCTGAACAACTGGCTAAAAGAATCCAACTACAGAGACCAATTTCAGACGGGGTTTGTCAGAAACATCGGCACTACAGCAAACATCCTGATTTTATGCTCTTTGAAAGCAAGAGTCCAACAAGGAGCGCCAAGAATATTCATGGCTTTCGTCGACCACGTGCAGACGTTCGATCGGGTGAGCCGAGAACTCCTGTGGGACAAACTAGTTGGCAGGAATTGTTCAGACAATATCCTGGCCCCAATAAGAGTGCTATACGAAGGTACTACCATGAGAGTCCGGCTGAATGGTGCGGGGACACTATCAAAGATAATCCACACTGCCCGAGGAGTAAAGCAGGGCTGTCCCTTAGCGCCAGCACTATACAATGCCTATATCGCAGATCTGGAAGACGATTTCACCAACACCAGGTGCTTTCCCCCATCACTAGGAGGAGAGAAAATACAGAGACTCCTCTACGCGGATGACATCATTTTGCTGGATAAGACAGTGGTGGGGCTACAAAGGCAATTGAACAGTCTGCTCGTATACCTGGGAAACAACCATCTAGAATTAAACAAAAGATCATGGCTTTCGAAACAACAACTCGAACAGCAGGCAAACAAAATGGAGTGTTGAAAACGAAAAAATCGAAATCGTAAAGAGCTTTAAATACTTGGGAGTGACGCTAAGCAACAGCCCCACTGAAGTACCAATGCAAGAGATGCTAATGGCAAAAACATGCCAAGCTTGGATGATTGACAAGAAATACGGAAAGTTCACACTGATCCCAGTCCTGTCTTTTTTTAAAGCCAAGGTCATCCCGAGCATAACATACGAAGCTGAAGCCATGCCCCAAATCCCGGAAAAGTTTTGGGACAGACTGGAAGGCCAATTCTGGAAGAAGGTGTTGGGGCTGCCGACGTCTGTGCCCATCTGCCTCATCAGACAAGAACTTTGCCTTCCCTCTGTGAAGGGGATCGTGGACAGGAACACCCTGATGCTGTTCAGGAAAGTGATCATGGACGCTCCAGAGCCTGTCTTCGAGATTTTGAAGACTGAAGTGACCAACGGGAAAAATAGAATACTGGCATCATGGGCGGACCACTGTGAAAATTTGTTACAAGAAGTGGCCCTGACGAGAGAAACCCTTATACAAAAACCAATGAAAGTCGTGAAAAAATGGACTGAATTAGATTGGATCAAAACACAGGACAACGCCGCCTCCTACAAATCAACCAAAGACTTTCCAAAAAAACAAAAGAGAGTTAATGAGGTGAGAGGGTACTTGAAAAAATTTCCGGACAACCGGCTGCGTAATAACTTTCTCAGAATTAGATTAAATCTCCTGAAGACTAATGAGATTTTGGCAAGAAGAGGAATGGCAACTTCGGATAAGTGCCGATACTGTAACACTGAGCAGGTGGAATCTATCAGACACCTTCTGTTAAAGTGTAAGGGTACCCAAGAGGCTAGAGAAATCTACCTAAGGAAACACCTGACCAACGTAACCACAATAGACGAAGAAATCTGGTGGTATGGTTTGATGGGAGGGGAAAAAAACAATAGCGGTGACCTTGTTCTTCAAACAAATTGGCCTTGTACAGGAGTTCAAAACAAGCTCAGGAGCCAAAAAGCCAACAACAACGGATGCAGGAACAAGATGAAGCTTACACTCTAATCCTCCCACACCAGGGACTTAATTTTGGAGGGACTTGGAGGGATGAACTTCCTTATCACTCGTTTTTGTAAAAATTGTAAATTTGTATTACAATTAAATCAAATAAAAAAAATAAAAAAAATAAGGGGGTGTTCTAGGCATTTAAAAGCAGGTCTCAGATTCACAAACAGGAGGTGCTTTTAAATGCCCTGAAATGAGAGTCGGTCGCCTCCACCTTTTGACACATTGGGAGCCAGGAATCATGACAGTGTCACTTCTGAATTTGTGAAAGAGCCAGCCTAATACGTGGTGTGGCTGGACCATTTTCGGAAGCCACTGCCAGTAGCCTTCCCCACTCTGGTTTTCATTAATTAAATAGGCATCCATTGGGTCAGTTCTGAATGACCCATGTAGCCTATTATTTCCATTTTTGTGCCCGTTGGTCTTTGAATCCCACTTCACTGGCTCACCTTTGGGATTTCTGATTTCCAAGGCCTTAGAAGTACTATATTTGGACACTGGAATTTCCACTAGGGCACATTGAGATCCTCCTTGAAAATGTAATCGTCAAATTTAAGATGAACTCAAGTACTCCATCATGAGAAAACCTAATATTTGAAGTTGGTAAAGTCGCACCATCAACGTGGTCAACAATTGCTATATCTTCCGAGGATATGACTTGTAACGGAATTACACTATCTAGTACTTTTACAACCGTAGTGCATTTCAAAAAGGGATGTTCATCTACAGCTTGGGCTACAGTCAATTGTAATGCACTAAGCTTGGTCACCTAAGTCTCCATGCTTATACATTTCAATATCTATTCTTTGAGACATGGGGCCTCATTACGACCTCGGCGGCAGCCATGCCGCTATAGGCGGCATGGCTGCCGCCAAAATCGGGTCCGGGTCCGGGTCCACAGAATGAGGAATTACCAGGCCATTCCGAGTTCGGAAGGCCCAGTAATTCCTCCCTCCAAGGACCCGGACCCGGTCCTTCCCCATTCCCATTTCAGCCCCCATAGGGCTGAATGGGAATGAGAGAGGGAGCAAACAATGGGCCATTACGAGTTGGCCCGTTGTTTGCTCCCTCCTCCCCTCGCGAGACCCGGTAAGCACGCCTGATTTGACAAGTCGTTACCTCCTGGGTCCCGCGAGGGGACCTCGTAATGAGGCGGTAGGGGGTAAACGGCACCGGCACCTTTTACGGCACCGTTAACCCCATACCGCCAGGGTCGTAATGATGCCCATGGTGCCCTTTATATTAGGTGTATCTACTGTTTCAATAGATTTAAATATTGCCCCTATAGCCATTAATACATCATCCTGTCTTCCATCCTCTTTTTTTTTTGTTTCCGCATATTTTTACCGATTCATTTCATACTCTCTATATCCAAATCACTTCCAACGTCAGTCCCATTGTTTTGAGGCATCAAATAAGAATGTATGTCATCATTACTTTTCTGTGCCTTCCCTCTCGATAAGATTCCCATAATTGCATCGCAATTCCTGACCTCAATACATGCTAAATCTTTTTCAATTATATACACAATTGTCAATTTCAGGACTCTGCGTTTTTTTGATGACTGATGTTAATTACCATACATAACAGTTTCACATAATACCTTTATCTTCTTTTTTAACAGTTTTTTCATTAATCGGCCATGTTCGCCACACAATACTTCAGCATTCTCCATAGTCAGTGTTCTCTTATTCACAATATCACCAGATTGGGGGACCGTTTGCATGCAGTTGTCACATTTTCCCTTAGCACCAATCATCCCCCACCAATTCAATTGCCTTACCATTTTTGAGGGAATTAGGGACAGGCTACCTCAGCCCTCTTAATTAGCATTTTAAGTATGATGGCTTGTATATCTAATTTCTTTTCGATCACCTCACCTTTTTTTCCACTATTACTGTGAGAAATGTTTCAAAAATTGCAAACATTGACGTTGTTGAACTATCCACTGCACTCATATGAGAATCATCCATGATGCTAGTCATAGCTCCCTCCATCCTCATCGTGTCTTTTTGTGGAACAATGTGTGATTTTTGTCTATGGTTTTTCCTTAGCCACATGTTTCGGTACACAGATGGTCTCAGACAGACAAGTTCTAGGGTGTCTTAAGTGATATAAGTATGTAGGTGATTCCACTTTTTCTGTGTCTTCCATCTCACCTGATACACTGTCCGGAATAGGAGTGGTAGAGCCACAGTTCTCCCACAGCAGCTCCAGCTCACCCATTACATCAGTCATGTCATCTGACGGTGTGACAGTGACGTGATTTGCACAGGTACGGCGCTTCAGTGTTCACCACCTGTTCTATAGGCAAAGGGTCAGGCGGCTCCAAGGAAACCTTCCAACAGTCACCTCACCGTCCAACTAAGACGTCTGGGAGATGTCTTTTTTTAAAATCTATGTCACCTTCGATCCAACAAAGTCACACCAGGTATAATATGTAGCACTTCAGCATTAACCACTTGTTTTATAGGTAATGGGGCGGACGGCTCTGAGAAAACTTTCCAGCAGTCATTGCACCATCCAACAAAGACGCTAAAGTGTCACCTAATAGCCCAAATTAAAATGATGATCGACATGGAGGTGCATGTGTTGTCTGATGGCTCTGCCCCTCCTTGCAGTGAGCCAATAATTTGTCACTGTTCTCCCTCCTTTCCCTGACTGCTGGGTGTTGCCATGGGTGTGAAAGCAAGTGAGCACAACCTCAAGAGCCTCAGAGCCAAGCAGCACGAGGGTCCGTGCTTTGAGAGGCAGCACACCTTGGCTTCCATCCTTATTCCTGCCTGCCTTGGACTGGATGCTTCCTCTCCTGCTGTGCGGGTGTCAGACTGCAGCAGCTTGCCTGGGGCAGCTGCTCTGCCATCCCTTGGTATGTGGTGTAACAGGTCTCTGCTGCTGTTACTGTTTGTCTGCCTCCACAATCAGCACTTTCACTTTACTGCCTACAGCCTGCCTTCCACAGTCGCACCACCTCTAAGCTTGAGACAAGGGAGATTAATGGTCATCAAACTGGGGAAGGTACATACATTCATCATTCATGCAGGGCAGTCACAAGAGGGGTGCCAGTGAGATGGGCAAACTGCCCCATGCCTCACAGGGCTGCCTCGTGGGGTGGGGATTCCTCATGTGATGTGTTGCAGGTTATTATGTGCATAGCACTTCTGGAGTCTGAGGCCAAATCCCAGTGATGTGGAATTGGGATATGCGGCCTAATGGCCACATTACTAAGCTTAGCATTCAGGCACCTTGATTTAAATCTTAGCTTCAGTACCTGATCGGCACAGTGTTATTCTGGACCAGTATCTGCATTTCCCCATGATTAAAATAGCAATTATGTGGAATCTGATGTGAAACTGTGGCCGACAACTGCTGTGCTGCTGTGTGCTAATATTGTCCCATCACTTCTAGGATTCTCTAATTTGGGCTCCACAGCCCCAAAGCCAGATTGTTATTCGTGCGGTAGCGCATGTTTGAGGGGGGGCCTGCCGCCACATAGTTCAAATATCAGCTTTTATCCAGTAGGATATGGGAGGCGGGCAGTAAAAGTTCACCTTTTACATTACGTTGTATTTGGAATAGCCTGCTCAGAGTATACACAAAGTTAAAGGAAGGGGAAACGGAGCTCAGACCTCTGTAACCTACAGGACACCATTTCTGAACCCCATCAGGGCCGATTCAGCCTTTCATCCTTTTGGAGGTGGATAAAATGAGTACCGTTTAACTGAGCATTTATTTTATCTTTTGCATTTTTAAAGCGCTCACACAGCCCGTAGGCATCTAGGCGCTGTTACAGGAATTGTTTGTTTTAGTTGTGTAGTTGTTTGTCTTAGTTGCATATTTATAATGCGCTTAAATACCCAGAAGTTACTAAGCGTGGAACCGGGGATCGAACATGTGGTGCTTCGTGTCATCTTGCTTCCAAGGCGAGCACGTTGCTGCTGAGCTATCCTCCCAGCATTCAAACCCCTGATTACTTAAGCACCAGGTTAGTTTAAAGTGCTCAAAATAACATGACTCATAGATTTAAAAAATGCTTGTCTGATGAAGAAATGCAGTCATCAGATTGGGGGAGGGTGCCTGAGGAGGGTATTGGCAGGTCCTTACTTTAGTGTAAAGTAGTTCTGGCGTGGCAGCCCCCGTAGCCCTTGATTCTGCAAGGCACACAGTGAGTGGGCTCCTCCATTTGCAGGTTCTATAAATAAGTGTATGGTTTCAGAAAGCAGGGATGTGCAGCTTGAGAGGTCAACAAGGCTGAAAGTAACTGAGTATAGTTTTCGCACAGCATGCTGTAAGAGCTGAATCATGTTTTTGTTTTCTAATTGTTGCTATAGAGTCTTGTACTGCACATAGTCCAGGATACCGCTATCTCAGTCAGATACTGGCACACTTTTAAGCCTCGGCACATTTGATCCACAGTCATTATTGGCCGGGGTAACCTCCATGGAGCCTGTGTCTCCAAGAGAAAACAAAAGCAGTCGACAGATAGGCCACATCCCCAGATATAACAGGAAAGTAATAGTAATGGAAATTATGTTGACCCAATGCACAATAAATATATTTTGCTGTGTAAAGGCTTTTGTTGAGAATATTTCCTCTGGCAATTATGTGCATGGTGCACTGTTGTCAGAGGAGAGGTACAATTTAGAATAAACAGGCATAGGTTGCAATCTTGCCTTAGTCCCTGCTGCTCAATGTTACAATCATTTTTTTAAAAAAACACTGATATGCTTACTTCTCTGTGAGTGGGCGCTTTGTAGCATACCTGTTACTCTTCATCTTTCGTGCAGGGCTGGCATCCACATCAGAGCCATTAGCACCTCAGAAATCACGTGCCTAGCTAAGGTGATGGCCGACAACAAAAGGAGAGTGATAACAGACAGGAAAAGTGTGATCTATTTGTATGAATACACTGAGATATTGCACAGTGGGAGGGCTCCCACATGGCTACCTGGCAAAGAAGTTGTTACACTTTTTTAAAGACTTAAACACATCATGATGGTGCATGGTGTTCAACCAAACCTCTAAATGGCCAGTTTCTGCATTCACTACAGCACAACCTTTGCAGCAATTCCATATTTCTTTGGGTAATGTACTAATAAAATGCAATAATCAAAGTTGAAATGAATATTGATAAGTTTGAGTTCCACCATGGAGAAGAAGATAGCTCTGTGGGTTAAGCACTTGTTGCAGAGATACCTGTTTGTGTGCTGGGGTTCATATTTGTGTATATACATGCTGTTGATAGGAGCACATACTGTTCTACTAAACAACATACTAAATATATACAACATATAAAATAACTCGTTTTGTAAACTAAAATAGCGTCATTATGGTGCTGGTCGAGTTAGTGATGGTGTGTGTCTTTCCTTACATTGATATTTTTACTGCAAGAACAGCATTACAAGATAATGATAGCTGCTACATTTTTTAATATCACCCATCTACTGGTTTATGCAAAAAGTGCAAACGGAAGTGATGTTTGCGTTTCTCAAAGCCCCTTTATAAATGCCCCCTTCAACTCTTCTTTACTTTAATGGGTGCTTTCTTTGAGATGTATTTTCTATATTGTAAGTCCCCTTTGATTAATGTCCTGCTTTTTTAATTAATTCCTGGGCATGATTTATGTCACATTTTAGAACGTACACAGTGTGAAGAACTGCCATCTGGCAAGGGTTCAATGCCCAGCTGTCTTGATTTTTATTAAAACTTAAAAAGATGCAGTAATTGCATCTCCAAAAGAATAATCTTCCAACTGGATTCCCCTTTTCGTCAACTCCATTCCAAAAGCATAGTGTACTTGTTCTCTGCTGATTCAGTCGCTTGATCTTCAGCACCTGCTCTGCTCGGGGCATAGAGTAGATTCAAAGGTCACAAGATACCACTCGACAGCGACATCCATGTTTCTACCATGCAGGGCCAGCATTTGATATATGCTAGATATAAACAGTGATGATCATGAGTAGCCCATGCGGGTGGCAGGGTAAACTTTAAATAAAGCTATTCTTGAGTTCAGACATGGTGCATGGTACTACCTAAGATCATGGCTGCAACATGTCTCAATTGATATTGCACATGTGTCAGCTCCTGTCGGTCAGCTCTGCTGTGGAAGGTGACGTGTATTCTGCGCAGGAGACGACCAAATGACAGGCCAGGAACCTGGGGGACTGGATCTCTTCTTTGATCTCTTTGTGGGGGAAGGTAACACCATCTTCCAGAGGCAGCTGTCCAAGGGCCCAGGCATCAAAGGAGCACTTGTGTATAGGTGCGTTATAAATGCCTTATCATATCACATCACACCCATTCAAAAGGAGAAGCCCCACACCTGGGTGCTGCACCTCTAAGAGCCTTTGTTCTAGTGGGAAGGGAAGGGGGTGGGATTAGAGTAGGCAGGAATCTGAGGCCAAAGGAAGGAGACTTCCACTGTCATGTTTCTCTCCAACTCTCTTTCCTGTCCTCTTCACTTCCTCTGGAGCGTAGCTCTTTCGGTGGGATATCAGAAGGTCAGCGTTCACTCTGTTCAAGAACTGGGATTGGTCCACTAAGTCAGGTTTGCTTTATTCCAATCACCTGGGGACCTTTGCCTTTAAAAGATGGGGCCTCCCACCCATTCTTTAGATTCTCTCAGATGCTTGTTGATTCTCTCAAGACACAAAGTTTCACCTGAGAAGAGACACGAAGATTCACCTGAGAAGAACTCACTGGACTTCCTTTTGGAAAGTTGTGCTTTCCAAAACCCTCAGCAGGATGACCTTTGCTGTAGACCAGGACCTACCACTCTGCGCCAGAATATCCTTAAGCTGTGAGAGCAGACCCTGAATGGTACCAAGCTATTCTTGAGTCCCCCTGAGTGAGCTTCGTAGCAGCCAGAGGGCCAGACCAGCTGAAGCTCTCTGTTTTACTGAACCGGTCACTCTGTGTTTATCGCACCGCGAATGAGATGGAAGGTGCTTGTGCTGGCTTTTACGCTCCTCCACCAAGTCGAACTATTGCTTGCACTTCAAACCAGCTAGACTCTACCTTCTGCCCTAGCTAAGCCCGTCACCTGCTAGGCCTGAATCGAATGCTCTATGCCAGGACACAATCCAAATCACTGGTCAGTCACATGACCACTCTGACCAGGGGTTATGACCATGGCTCAGCCCAGCTAGAACTGAAAGGGCCGCCTCATCGACCTGCACATCGATGCCCCCAAAGTCACCACTTTGGCAACATTGCCAGCGAGCTCAAACCACTGGAGTGTCACTCATGGACCCCTCCCAGCGGCTAAATCATGACTCAGTCTGGCTCAATAGGGAAGCAATCCTGAAACTGCGCTGGCCTGCATCATTGAGAGCACCCCTTCTGCCACACAGAGCGACCGCATTCGCCCCTACTCGGTGCCCACCAATAACTCAATTCTGGTACTGTTGATCCTGAACTGTCCCCTCCGTTTACTTGGACCCTAGAGACTGGTTAGGTCACGATAACACCGTTTTCAACATCGACATATCCTTTTTGTGGCTAGTAAATCACCTACCACCCCTGGAACCATGCTCAGGGGGATAGTTTCTCCCTACATCTTCTCTTTTCTTCCTTTGGGGTGGGTTTTTGTGCAGTATTTTCGATTTGCTCTATTGCGGGTTGTGTGTTTAAGTAAAGTGTATATTTTTTTTAGAACTTTGATTGGACATTCCCTTTATTTTGGACTGGTATCCTGCGTTGTTTGGGTCACTACTGGTTCACCTTCACACCCCTCTTAACAGCAGAGCCTTCCTTTCGAAACCACATTACTGCAACAGGCGGAGGCATATCACTTACCTGTCTCGGTTTTACCTTTACGATTGAAACCAGATTGAATTATTTGGCTCTGTTAAGCATTGCGTCTTAACTGGTTCAAGAGATAGAATTTTCTGACATGATTAGTGATTTTGCAATATGAAAATCTAGAAGGAAATGTATAGTTTAATCTTGGCAATGTTTCAGGCACATCAGCCTCGGGCAGTAGAAAGCATATACTCGCCGGTGCTTCTCATGTCACTGTTTCTATGATTACTTGAATGTGTCTGCTGTGTTGGCATGAACTGAAATACTAAGTGAATGTTGACGTTTGTGACATGCCTTTTTGTTTTCTCTGCTGCCTACTCATGTAATGTTTTCCCAAGGGCATGTACTTTGGACACATTCATCCAGAGAATATGGTCAGGTTGAACTGTTAGGTTATCATTTTATTAAGTAAATACTTGCATAAACATAATGGTGTTTCATTTTTTGTGAAAATGTCTTCAATATACCACCCTTTTGGACAAACAGGTCACAGAGATGTGTAATGTTGATATTGTATTAACAACTAGATAATCTATTTAAAGCCTTGTGAGTTTCTGTTGAATTTGATTTGAGGTATGTAATCCCTTCATTTTGCGTATTGGTAGTAGGCATGTGTTTCGGGCGGGGTTGACATGTGTTTTGGGGAGTTGGGCGGGGCAAAGCTGTCTATGCCCGAGGCCCCAGAATGGTTAAAATAGCAGAGCCTACTCCCTGACTGAATCCTGTTCACTGACTGAAGTCTGCTCATGATCAAAGCCGCTTTCATAATTGCAGTCTTTTTTTCCTGACTGAAGCCTTTCTCTTGAATGAAGCCTGGTCCATGACTGGTGTCACTCTCTGAATGGAGCATGCACCAAGACAGAAGCTTGGCCTCTGCCTGAAGTTAGACCATTGACTAAAGTGTTGTCCCTAATCTCTGTTCCCTGCTTGAAGCCTGTTCCCTGTCTGAAGTGTGTATCCCAACTGACGCCTGGTCCCCGTAGCTGGTCTGACCGCCCATAGAAAGCCACTTGCGTGACACTTCAAAGGACTCACTCGCAGGGCAGGTGGTTCTTATGTCATCAAGTTGCTCACATGAGGTTATGGGCAGGGCCTGAGTGAACGCCCTTTCTGCTTGTAAAAGGAGCTATCGAGGATGGACTCTTGCTAACCTGTGGCGCCTGGACCTCCAGTGATTGGTGGCCCATTCATAATAGTTGATGGGACAGTGCCCCATTATCCTTTATTAAGACATCAAGACATTGACATGCAGAGCTCCAATTTCAGAACGGTGGCATATGCAGAAAAGAGCATGCTGGGCTCTCCCTTCAAGAGTTCTATTGTGCTCAGATGGAGGAAAGACTTCCTACTTTCAACTGCATGTAAACCACCAGGGGCTAGTGTTTGGGCAACGCAAGCGGCAGGGCCAGTTAATAAAAACAGACACTGATATTCTTTAGAAGGCATTTAGCTGCATTTATTACATCGAACCGAAAACGATACGCAAAACAAAAATGTGGGGTTCAGCATTCTCGTCCAAAGCAGTGAAACTCCGGAACTCACTCCTAAAGTGAAAACGAAGAAAATAAGATCAGCAAAAATTCAGCACATTTTTAAATCATGGCTCTTTAAGGAACCAAGCTGAAGAAAGAACACGGAGAGAAAAATTCTGCCAGTGCAACTCAAGAGAAATCTACGAACCAGGAGCCCCCAAAGAACATTTCGACCCTGAACTCAATAGGAACAAGACTAACCCAAAGGGTTAACCCAATGCCAAAAACAACGCAGATAACCCCCGACCAACCCTGCTAAAAACTCTCTAACACTGCATACCCACCACCCAACACAAGAAGTAACATCATGCACACCTTCACCACAAAACACACAAACTACAGCCACTCTACTAACTCTCCACAACATCCAAGTCATGCATAAAACACCTGCATACAACCACCCAACACAAGAAGTAACATCACGCACACCTTCACCACAAAACACACAAACTACAGCCACTCTACCAACTCTCCACAACATCCAAGTCATGCATAAAACACCTGCATACAACCACCCAACACAAGAAGTAACATCACGCACACCTTCACCACAAAACACACAAACTACAGCCACTCTACCAACTCTCCACAACATCCAAGTCATGCATAAAACACCTGCATACAACCACCCAACACAAGAAGTAACATCACGCACACCTTCACCACAAAACACACAAACTACAGCCACTCTACCAACTCTCCACAACATCCAAGTCATGCATAAAACACCTGCATAAACCACCCAACACAAGAAGTAACATCACGCACACCTTCACCACAAAACACACAAACTACAGCCACTCTACCAACTCTCCACAACATCCAAGTCATGCATAAAACACCTGCATACAACCACCCAGCCACCCACAAAACATCATACAAATGTCAATCAACCACAATCAAACTCGCATACAGTGACCGGTTTTTCTGAACTGAATCTACCAACAACACTCTCTTGCGCTTTTCCCTCTCCACCCTACTAACCAACCATCCCAATCCCCTTCATTTTCAGATCCGCCTGAGTGCCTGCAGACCATGAAAAATGGCAGTTGTGTGCGGTACAAATCCCAATAACAAACCCCAAATAACATCAGCAACTGTGACAAGAAGCAATGCATGAATAACATCATAGAAAACATGTTGCGTGATTAGTTACATTCTTGAGCATGGGGGAGTGGCTATGGCATTCACCCCATGTGCCGGCAACGGACAAGAGGAAAACGGGTGTCTCTGTAAACCGGTGGTGAGCTGCCTATCTAGGGTGAGGGGAGAGAGAGAGGCTGACCCTATTGCACAATCACAGAGAGAATTGTTTTTAAAAAAGAAACAAAGAGACACTTCATGTTGTGTACAATGTATATGGTTCTAACAGGAGCTTTGGTTATTTTAATTGTCCTGCTTCTTCAAACCCCAAAACTCTGGACTATTAAATAAGTTAGCAAACTGTGCACATTAGATCATAGGGTATCCCATTATTGTCGGAAAATCACGCAACGTTGTTGACCGACCAGTTTCAGTGGTGCATTTTAGTGTGACCGCTTTCTTCAGGGCCTCATCATCACGCTGATCACCATCTGAAGGACCCTCTGCCCCTTGCTAACACACTCAGAAGCATGCCAACACTACATCCGATGTCGTGCCAGCATGGCACCAGGACTAGCTATCGTAAAGAGCAGAGAGGGACAGGATGCCCACAGATGATGTGCATGACGTGGCAGTTCAAGGGGCCAAGGGTCAAAACAGGGGGCAATGAGAGTGATTTAGGGGAACTCTGGGGACAATGGGGGCGTTTTGAGGCAATGAGAGTGAAATGGGCAACTCTGGGGACAATAGTGAAGCTTTGGGGCAACGAGAGTGACATGGGGGAAACCTGGGGGCAATTAGAGTGACGTGGCCAAACTGTGAGTGATGGGGCACTTTTGAAGGCCATTAGACATAAGGGATAACTGGGTGCTACTAGTTTCATCAGGATAGATGTTTGTTTACCCTCAGAGACTGGCATTGCTTTTTGGAATCTTGTCGAGCCTGTTCAGAAAGGCTTTACCCTGGTGCATGAAAACAGAAAGGACTAGAATGTCCTCAGAAGAACACATTAAAACCCGACGTGTGCTGCAGTGCTGACTTTCAGTGCGTGCTGCGGAAATCGCAGTGGAGATCTCTGGTGTTTGACAAATAATGCAAATATTAATTCAGATTTATATCCCCTGAGTGCGAGGACTTTAATCAATCTCTAATCTCCCCTCCGAAGCGGTTTGACTTTACCTGACAGCGCCGTGAGAGATGACAGGCGACGATGTGACTTGTTTAGCAATCCGGAAAACGCGGCGTGCCTCCCGCGGCAACCTTGGCTCATTCTCACCGGCTTCCCATCCGAATAAAACAAAATGGCTGTGGTTGGCAGGACACTCGATTGAGTTTCTGCCCCGCACCTTGCTCACCTTAGCAGGGCGACATGAGGCCACAAAACTGCAGAAACATTCCCCATCCGTGTGAGATAGTGGGCGTTCAAGATGATCAAATTCCTAAAATGGTAGCTATCCACGCTAGCACCTCATGGCCTCCCCCACTGTTCTATAATGGTGCAACCACTCTCTACTGCATTGATCCACGGGTATATGGTTCCTGAGTTTAAGTGCAGGAGCAAAATTTGAGTGACACTGTACAGTCCACTCCTATTGATGTTTTGAAAAGCGTTGCTCTAGTGGGACAGGTCTAAGATAGGGAAGAGTAGGAAACTTCTCTTACTGAGTCACCTTTCAGCAAATGTGACGTGTTTTTGCAGAAGTGAAAATATTTTTGTTTGCGCAGAAGGAGGCACACTTTGGAATATGTGGGCGGCCTTGGTCCTTGCATACATTCTAACGATGCAAAGATGCATTCCCAAGGCGGCGTTCCCTCATATTCAATATTCAGAGGGATTCGCTCTGTGTAAATTAGGTGATCCCTTTGCAGTATGTGTGTGTGTGTTTTTGTGTGTGTGTTGAGTGGGTGGGCGCGTGCGCGTGCTCACTTGTGTGCACGCACACCTCCGGCAATCATTTCATCCTTAGCATAAAATCTAGCCCAATTGTTGCTGGGGGTGGGGAAAAATAGCTCTTAAAAACAAGGTTACAAAAATCCTTGCCAGCCATGACCCCGCACTGGAGAGTGCAGTAACAGACGGCTCCTGCTTCCCCTTCATGGGAGCAGGCTGTTGGCCCCCTAGCAAACCTTACTGAACTTTGAGCATTGCAAATGCTGTCAATTTGGCAGTCGCTCCTTTGATAGAACTAGCAGGACTTAATGCAGTGACCGCATAGAAGGCATGCCGTGCCACTTTCTTGGGTTTGGCTTTCCACGGAAACTGCTCTCCTGAACACCTGTGAAGACCTGCCTTCTAATCTCGATTCCAGCTCTCCTTCCGTTCTCATCCTTCTTGACCTTTCCTCTGCCTTTGATATGGTCAACCATGCTGATAAATCGTCTCCATTATACCCTTGGCATCACAGACTTGGCTCTAGACTGGTTGACCTTCCTGTCCTACTGACATTCCCAGGTTCAAATGGGACCTTTTCTCTCCACCATCTCACTCTCCACCTGCAGAGTCCCTCATGACTCTATCCTCTCGCCTTGGGTTTTCAAAATCTACCTGGCTCCTCTAGCCCATTTGATTTCCACTTTCTCTCCTAAAAAGCAGTGTTATGTGGATGAAACGCAGCTCTCTTCAAGCTTCCCTCATCTGCCTACTCATCTTCCTCTATCATTTCTGACTACAATTCTGCGATTCGGGCACGGTGCTCTGCTAACGCTCTCTGCCTTAATGGCATTAACACAGAGATCCTTCTCATTGGGACTCCTGTGCCCTTTTTCCCGCCCACACCCTGGCCTCTGTCCATGGGCCCCCTCCCCCTCCTGTGAGGAAAAAAGCCTTGGTGTCCTCTTCGACTCCTCTCTATTCTTCTCTCCTCACATCACAGACCTTGCCAAGAAGGCCCAGTTTCAGCTACACCTCCTCAAAGACATTCTCCCTTTCCTCACCTTCACCCAGTAACTCAATGTCTCCAAAGCTTTGGTCCTCTCAAGGCTGGCTCTAACTCTCTGCAGATCAGATATGTTTCTAAGCAGAGAGGGGGGGGTAGTTCTCTATCCTCCACAGGTGCTTCCCTCTGGAATGGCCTTTTTGCCCCTCTAAGACTTGAGCCGGATCTCCATAAGTTCTGGAAGCTTTTCAAGACCTTCCTTTTCTCTTTTTCCTTCCCTCTCCCCCTCCCCTGCTAATGTCCCTGTCTGCTCTTGACTGGCTGCCTGGTTCCTTCAGAGTCTCCAGGGCACCTGCCCCCCCTAATCCAGTCTACCCTTGCACTTGTCTCTCCTGACCCACCTCAACCTGTACTTGCCCTTACCAGGCCCCTTCCCTCACTAGCCTGCCTGGGCCTGCACCCTTGTTGCCCTTCCAGCCTCTTACTGGGCACTTAGCTTGTGAACCTTCCTTCCCCTGCACTCTCTGCTTCCCCGGGCTCTGTCCACCTGGCCTTCCCTGGCACTCGCTTTCTCATGGGCCCTTCCGCCCTGACCAGCACTTCCCCCCTCCCATCTTCTCTAATACACTTGCACGTTCCGAATGTCTCAAGGCCTAGTAGGATCGGGCTTTTTTGTCCTCCCTGTTCCCCCACCCTCTTGTCTTGTTGCGCCTCAAAACACACTGTGTATAGGTGCATTATAAATATCCAATAAATAAATCCAGCCCCCGTACAGTAACCTCTCTAACCTCGAGCACCGCCCCTATGATCTCACTCGGTTGCAACCCCTCACCCTGTTGCAACCCCTCCCTCATTCCTGTAAATGTACCATCTATCCCGCCATTCCTATCAATTTACCTGATCTCCCTCCATTCATTTAAACTTATCCACTATTGTTGCATACAGTCATTCTCAATCATGTCCAAAACAAAAGTACCACATTCTGCACTTATCCACCTCACAATTCTATTCTTTGTGCCAGCTCTTCTCACCCGCTTATGGCTCCTTGATGACAACGGTGCCAGAGAGCATTCCACAAGCTACTGCGCGTTCATTCTCCTACTGTCCAAATCTCAGCAGGCGTCCAACATGAGTAGGTTGGCCACACTTGGAGACAACCAACCGATTCTTGACACTCCGTCCAACCCATGAATTGGCCTTTCTCTAAATACAGTGTTGTGACTATAAACACCCATATTATCTTTAACACTGCCATTACAGACTCACTGCCAACACTGAAAATTGGCAGCTCAGTTCCTGACTGATCCAGCACCACTTCAATGGGATATTCCTAGAAAGCTCTACTGCACTCCCTGGCCTGTGAATGGAAAGGCCACTGCTCTTGGCATCAACGATCTTGCCAGACAGGACCCTATTGCCCAAACCCCCACTCCAACCCCATCTGAAAATGTTTGAATGGCCCACTTTGCCAACCGCATCAACATCTGTAAACATATTCTCAATGAATCTGCCAGATCCTCACAAACTGTGTTGTGACTACTTTGCCTCTAACATCACTCTGGAGTATTCTTACAAAATGTTCTGCCAGACGCTGCTAGTCAGAAAGCTCACTTTGTACCACATGTGGTATGCCCTGTAGCTTGCTGGCTTTTCTGGGGTTGTGTTCTTTCAGCCAGGTTTGAGATTAAGACACTACTTGAATGGCTATCTTCTAAAGTCACCAAGATTAACCTATTGCAGCCTGGGTGGAAACGTAATGTTACATTTTACCATCCGCGCTGCACCATCACATTGCCTTACCATCTCCTATACTTGATCAATTCTCACATACGCTGCCAAGGACTAGGCATGCTCAAACTCCCCAAAAGAGACCCACGGGCACCTGGAACCTCACACTTGAACTTTGAAGCAGAGTGCTAGTCTGGCAAGGAGAATCAAGGAAGCACGCATGAACCTTTACCTTCATAGAAGGAGCTTGAGCAACCAATCAAAAGCCTTGGAAAAAGGAAAGTTAAGACTGTAGGGAGCTCCTGCTTCCCCTCCTGCCCCTTTGTAGGTTTTGCTAGGCTGTTGTATAGAAGGTAAACTGCGTAGGTTCACATTTGCATGAGTATTTTGGGAGTCTACAGAGATGATTTAGTAGGCGTTCTAGAACGGTTTTGTAGACTTTTGCTGAGTGTGGTGCGTTTTGGGGGGTGGAGGGGGCTCTTGAACCCTGAGCTACATTAGCGGACCAAAATGTCAAACCCTGAGCCACATTAGCGGACCAAAATGTCAGTGACATTGCTCAAATGGACCCACCTATCGCCCACTTGTGTCTTTTCACTAAAATAATAGAAGTTGTGAAAAGCTTCTGAGATAACAAGCAAGCAAGTGCAGAAAGAGCAGTTCAACTTTTAAGAAGATGGCTTTGGTGTTAAACCTCCCCAAGAACTGTTTTACAAGATGAAGCCCTGTGGGGCCGATTACATCACATTTTGTTTCAAAATGTATTGGCCAAAGAGCTATTGACATTGCAAACAGTTTTGAGTGGGAGATAATTAAATAAAACAATAGGTTGTGCTCTGCCACAGTGACTGTGGACATTTTCAACTGCACCTACATGTATGTGCTCAACAGACAATTGTGCACCCAGAGAGTGTCAATGGACACAGGTCAGACAAGGTGCTGCTACCTTATACATTGTGTTGCCGCAGAAATAAATCTCTTCATTAATCCAGCAGTAGGAGAAATAACATTATTTTTAACTACTATAGCAGGAGATCGAATGGCCATCAATTTTACCAGTGTGAATCGGATCTGAATGTTGTACAGAAAATTGTAATATGATCTGAATTATAGTCCTGCTGCCTCGATCTGCTACTCTATATCACCCTCAAACTGTTCTGCAATCACAAGCGCTTCCTATTATGATTTCCCATGTTATGCTCCCATCCCCTCCTGAGTAGCTCCTGCATTCGTTACATCATTTCCCTATTCGATTCTCTCTCTCTCTCTCTCTCTCTCTCTCTATCTCTCCCTCTCGCTCTCTCTTTCTCTCTCTCACTATCTACCTCTATCTTTCTCTGTCGCTCTTGCTCTCTCATTATGTAATTTTTCCTACGCTCCATTTTGGTCTCCTTCTTCGTCATCTCCAGGACTCCATGCCTCTTCATGGTTGCCTGTCTCTTTTAACTTTGTAGTTCCTGTTCTTGACCTGGTAGTTCTTCCCTGTCAATTTTCCTCCCTCTCTATCACTGTAATGTTCTACACCCTGTCTGATTTTCCAATCTGTCTTCTGTCTTCTTTCTGTTCAAAATGCATATCCGTCTAGCTTTACAAAACTGTGACTGGACGCCAAAAGACCACTTCTATCTCTGCTCCCATTCCTCCACGTCCTTCTTTGAAGTGTTACATTAAGGTGCCTTTAGGTTTTTAGAAATGCCAATCAACAGTGCTTTCTCCACCGTCGCCGTCTTAGATATCACCAATAAATGAAATCAAACATTTTAGAAACTAGGATCGACGGTAGTTACAAGGCTCGTAGAGTCAGCAGTGACGTATTTCCAATAAAGTCCAGTAGTCAGGGGCAGCAGATTGCCACTGGAGCTGTAATTTTATAGGACATTATTCACAATTTGCCAGGTTTAAACTAAACTTATCTTTGCATTTTAGAGTCAAACTGATTCACAACAATGTATGATCATAAAACAGCATTTCCTAATTAATGGAAGCTATTAGCAGTCAAGCACTTTGACAGTTGAAGCTCCTGATGTCCAACATGTATATATGCTGATATTTACAAAAGCTTTATTGTTAGGGTGACTTTTGTTAAAACAAAGAAAACAAAAATGAAGTGTGTCCCCAGCCCGGTGTGAATGAGGGATTAAATGATTCAGTCATGCAATTCACAAACATATATGACAGATATAAATATTTGCGGTCATTCTTACTTTCCCAAAGTACTCCTTGATATGCAAATCAGCCCGAACCTCATTGTTTTTTTTGGTGCCACTGCCCATTCTCACCAGAGTTCTTTCGGAATCAAGACACATATACATAGTGTTAAGCAACCACATTCATCTTAAAATACACATCACATGCATGTTTTAAACTGCTAAAAAAATTAGGATTTTTTTCCCCAGAAAGGTAAGGGTTAACACATGCTTATGCTTAAGTCAAGCAGAGAGTTCCCACAGGTGGGAACTAAAATGGTTTTCAGAAGCAAGCACTACTTTCCCTCATCGCCTCTACTTTTCCCTCCTTCCCCCCTTGCCCCACATTTCAGAGTTCTGTGGTCCCTCAAAAATGTCAAAGAGAAAATCTGAATGTGCAAGTGCATTAAGCTCATGAAATGAAACACAAAACCACAGAATGGTGAGAGAAACTAAATCAGTGTGCCAAAGGTACACCCTCAGTGTTTCAAGCTGTAAAGAAGAAAAGTCTGCAGTGTCCCGTCAACATATCAGTTCAGCCATCTTTACTGAAGCTGCCCAGTGTGAAGCAGGCACACAGCATTCCTGCTCGGTTTATCGTGGGTCTTTCACGATATTCAACTGCGGTACTACCACAAGCAAAATTGCAAAGATTGCCACACAATACATAGCAGTTATTTTTTATAAACAACCTTTATATGAATTAGTAAAGGATATGGATTTTAAATACACGGTAGGCCTTTTACTGTGAAACAATTCCCCCATGGCGAAGCAGGATTTCTATATTTATAACCCACAAGTCTCAAAATGTTATTTTGAATTGTACAGTCCAACCAACCATAAGGAGTTAACAACATTTCTAAATTACTACAAACGCAAGCTGGCAAACCCCATAGCTTAATCCACACCCACAACGGTAATGGGGTGCTGGAAAACCCGACGCATTACTCAGTTTCACACTTGGGTTGTTGAACATTTTGGACTATAGCACACAGCAAGGATTTACGCACGCGTTGCCACTTGGTGTGTTGTTAAAAAGCTGTCTGAACGGTGCTGTTACGTGGAATGCTGTTGCTTCCCACCCAATGAATGTTCAGGGTCACCCTCATCCATTACTCCACCATGAGAATGCTCAGCCAAAGTTTGCAAAGCACTTTCTCCAACTGTCTTCACTCCACTGAAGTGTTTATGCCCAGGTAGTGTTTCCAAATGTAACCTGTGATTTTGACATCCTTTAATGTCATTCCAGCCTAAGGAATTGGAGGTACATGCGCTGTAGCAGGTAGTGACTTACCGTATCCCTGCTATGCACACCAGAGCTGTAGCATCTCATTAGATACATAGGAAAAAAGTTTAATTCCTTTAAATCAACATTTTATTAAGATGTGCATGTATGTGCTTTCACAATTTGTATATATTTCATAAGTAAACTTTACTATTTGACAATGCCACATCTAGAAAATGTTAGTTATGTTGCCTGAAACATTCATATTACAGACCAGTCTAGGTGCTTCTCCTGAAGTGACAGGAGGCAACTCACGAGAATGAAAATTACCCCTGCGTACTGCACAGGGAGTCTTGATTCTATTAAAGACAAGGAGAGCATTATGCTTCAACTTCTTTAATACCACTCTTCAGCATTTTCAACTTAATAAACAGAAAAACAGAGAACATTTCTCTTTCAGTACTAATTTTCCTTTTTCCTCTTTCTAGGTCTACATTTTCCTCTGCCACTTGTAATCTATGACAGAGTTAGCCCAGTCCATATGTCACTTCCCGTCTCCTTCTCTTCTTTGGATGCTCTGAACCGATCTGTTGCTGTAACTTGACGCAAACGAAAGTCCAAACTCAACAACAGGCTTCCAACTGCCTTAGAGCAGCTGCTCTCTCGCTGCTCCCTCTCAGCTTGTGCTGACCTGTACTTTCTGATGCTCAGTTTGCCTTCTGGTCATCCCCTGCAAACCATACAAGTCAAATAGTTAGGGTGGTGTCCATGTACTGTCTGACACATAATAATGCACATTCACTTCAACAATGCATATCGTACATGTTTGGGCGGGAAATGAATGCCTGCCTCCTTGTCTTTAATAGAATCAAGGCTCCCTGTGCAGTATGCAGGGTTCATCTTCATTCTATGTCAAGACAGGAGGCGAGCATTCTGCTTGTTCCATTACGGTCATCGCCATCCCTTCGATCGGCTTAAAGTAAAAGGCCTTACACGTGCTATTGCTGGCGCAGTACGGTGCTTGCATGATATCCTGCAGCCTAACTCCTACTACGAAGACCTTTGAGACCATCGCCCTTCTTTCTAAATGCGCCCCAAGCCTATTCAGATCAGTATCCGCTAGATGCATAACTTCCCTTACCCATCTGGCGATGGCGGCTGTTGCCACCTCGTGGAACGGCTTCCTACGTGCTAACAAAATCTGTGTCGTGCCTGCTGGTCTAGACTCTGCTGTCCTACTCTCAGATGCATGCTGCCACGCCCCATTTTGGATGGTCTGGTAAGTATGGCTATGAGACCGATGTGGACTTCTTTTCATCCTTCTAGCTAGGGTAAGGGTCACTCTTTCAGGGCCGAAAGTCTTTATGTTCACCTCTAGCGCTCTGACGTCCGCTACTCTCCTGCATGACACCAGACATAGAAGCATTGCTAACTTGCCTGATAGCTACTTCAAAGATAGATATTTGTTTGTCAGCCACCTAGCCACAAGACGCAACACTCTGGTTATGTCCCATAGTTGTACGTATCTTGGTTCAGGCGGAACCTTAAAACTGGCCCCTTTAATGAGCCTTACTACCGCTGGAATCTCCCCTACTGGAATCCCTTCTATGGGCATGTGCCCTTCTGATATAGCTGATCTATACACTCCTATGGTCCTGGATGCTTTGCCATCTTGCCGAAGGGATGCTAGGAAGTTTAGGAGGGATACTATAGGGGCAGAAATGGGATGAACATTTCTTCCTTTGCACCAGGCTGACCATTTTCCCCATGCTGCGTTGTAGCTCCTCCGAGTAGATGGGCCAATGTCTCAGCAATGAGCTTCGCATCCTCCTTTGGAATGACAGGCAGTTCCCAACGTCTCCTGATATCCAGCACGCTATCAATGGTAGAGTCCCTTTCACTCTCCAAGGATGACACGACCCAGCTGGGTCCGTGAGCAGGCATTCCACATCTGGGAGAACCTGCGCGAAGTCTGCGGATAACTCCATCAGGGTGGGAAACCACACTTGAGCCTGCCACATTGGGGCAATGAGTATTAACTCTGTGCTCTCTTGCCGCGTTTCGCCAGTACTCTGCTCATCATCACAAAGGGGGGAAAAGCGCAGTGTAGTTTCCCTCTCTAATCTTGCAGAAATGCATTGGCTCCTAGCGCCGACGGGTCTAACTTCTAGTTGAAATAGCTGTCTTTCTGTGCGTTCAGTCGCGACGCAAATTGGTATATGAGTATTGGCCCCCATAATTGTTCCAGCTGCTGGAACACTTCTCGCTCTAGTTTCCAATCACTGGAGTCTTTCAGGTATTGGGAGTTCAAGTCTCCTACCACATCGAGAGCGCCTGGTAGATATTCCGCTATTACCGAAGTCCCTGACTATAGGCAGAAATGCCAAAAGTCCTTCGCTAGTTCTGCTAGGAGTCTGGATCTGGTCCCCCCTAGGTGATTGATATACTTCACCGCTGAGATGTTGTCCATCTTCAGTAGTATGCACAAACTTACTCTTTCTTTCGTAAATGCTTTGATCATGAAGGATCCTGCCAGTAGTTCTAGACAGTTTATGTGGAGTTGCAGCTCTTCTGTGCTCCATTTCACTCCTGTTTCTAGCGCGCCGCAACACGCTCCCCATCCTATCCTGCTGGCATCTGATTCTATAACTAGATCTGGTCGGTCTCTGAAGATGGCTCACCCTTTCCAGGCATCCATGTTCTTCAACCACCATTCCAGCTCTGTAATGGATTTGTGGTCTAACGGCACCAATTGCTGGTAACGCCGCCCCTGCCGGAGGTGTTTTATCTTCAGTCTCGGCAGAGCTCAATAATGAAGGAGACCTGGGAATATGGCTTGAATCAAAGACGCCAATAGTCCCACTGTCCTCGCTAGCACTCAGAGGGATACTACTTGTTTGGTCAGGAATAGTCTGATTTCTTTCTTGATAGCGCAGATTTTCCTGTCTGGTAGCTCGAGCGTAGCATACTTGGTATTTAGCACAAAGGTTAGGAAGTACAGCCTTGTTTCTAGGGTGGTGTTCTATTTTTCCTTGTTCACGAGGAACCCTAGTGAAAGCAAAAGGTCTTCTACCCATGCTGTCTGGTACTTTAGGGTCTCCTTGTTGTCTGTACAAATTCTAAAGGCAGTCCTCTGCCTGTTTGCATAACCCAAGCATCGCTGGAAAGCGCGCACCAATTTAGCCAAAATTGCTGTGTCCTCCCCCTACTGGTGGGTATGTGTGGGCTCTCACCTGTGGCAAGTCTTTGCCCTCTTCCTGGTCCTCTGCCTCGGCAACCTCTGGGTAAGTGTCTTCTGGCAGGGAAGAATGAATCCTGTTGTCTATTCTCCCAATAATGGGCTCTGTTGTTTTGAGGTCTGCTCGCATTGTGAAATCGACCGACTGCGCGACCTCTAAAGTGGGCGGTGCCTGCAAAAACTCTGCTCAGGAAAATCTTCCTTATCGAGGCTTGAACCTTTTCTAGGGAGATGTAGGCTTCTACGAACCTCCCCATTTCTTTGCCAAAAGTCTCTCCGAAGAGGAGTCTTTGTGCCATCTCGACTGCCTCATACGTGGCAAGGTTTCCCAGCTTTGCGTCTATCTTCAGCAGCAGACCTCGTCTCCTCTCTGAGGATATCGCGCAGTTTGCATTACCCAGCAGGCAGACTGCTCTCTAGGTCCAATTTGCCAGGGCGTCCAGGTCAATCTCCTGTCCGGTGTCTCTGGCGCGTTCCGCCAGGTCCATGATTTGTGCTAAGGGGCCAGTTATGTCCAGCACTTTCGACTGGTAGCTTCTCGAGGACCTGTCAATTCCCTTGCGTGGATTTCTGTTTGTCTTGGTGACAAAGGCCAGTGTATTTGGATCTAGCTCCAGAGCTTCCACTACCTTGCCTGGTTAAATCTGGATGGAGGCATTCTGCTTTCATGTGCTGCCTTGCGTCTTTGTCTAAGGCTTTCCTTAGCCTGTGGGCCATGTATTTTGATACCCTGGGTGAGGGTTGCCATTCTGATGATCTAGGTTTCCTGATGTTATCAGGCTCAAACATGTCCGCTATCTCCTCATACTCACCCTCTAGGTGCTTCTCCTTCCAGACTCTCTTGGCCCCGGCCAGCTTCGGTCAGTCTTCCTCTGGCTTCTCATCTTCCTCTTGCAAGGAGAGGACGGTCTCTGGTGACTCTTCTTCTGAGTCTACGCCTGTGGTTACCATATTATCTTCCCCTGGTGTACTGCTCTCCTCCGAACAGTGCACGAAACAACCATAAATCATCAATGCAATTATAGAGCAAGTACTTTGAACTATAAACAGACAGACACAATAACTCACAACCACGCACTCTGTTAAGATAAATCAGCTCTTTACGGCTATTTATTCAAAGCTTACAAATACATAGAAATAACTCATAAAACTAATATGGACATAGATCACAGAAGAAATAAAGAAGTCAAAAGGAAATACATCACCGTGAGCGTAATAGAAGTCCTCATCTCATCCAGAAGTGGCTGGAAGACCCCGGGAACAGCCAGGCCGAGAGTACCACAGCTCACAGGCAGGCCAGACGGAGCGTCCTTCTCTGGCTGAAGTCTCACCTGACCCCCTCCGGGTTTACGCATATATACACACTCGACAAAGGGGAATTAATTCTCGAACATTCTGGAAATTGCACCTGCGCAGTTGAGGAACAGCCGTCGGTTGCCAGCTGGCTCAATCGAGAGCTCCCCTCAAGGAACGCAGGGCCTCCCTGATCTAAAAACACGCTCCACAGAGAACAGTAGCAAGCCATAACAACGTTAGCTTTCCCAGCAGAAATGGCCTTGACCGCATACCAGGTTTGGAAAAGCATGTTTGTCTCAGCACTGTGAATCTAACACTTCAGCAAAATGTGTGCAGCCTTTCACTGCGGTGTGAAGTAAATATCCAACATGGCTCTGAGCGCTCCCAGAATGCAATGCGCGCCCGCGCCATTTTGAATCAAGCATAAATCAAGCATAACACCTGGAGAGAGGGTCCTGAGGCTTGTCACCGCTGGCCTCTGCAGGAAGGCATCTCTCAGCTTTCCGAAGGCATCAGCAGCCTCTAGGTCCTCTGTTCAACCCTTGCTTGCAACCCGGTGGGTCAGTAGAGGATATCCTCTTACGGGTCTCTATACACCCCTTATTGCCGTTCTCTGAGGTTTTAGTGGACTTGCTCTGTGTCACTTTGGTGCTTTCACATGGTTGGCTTAGTATTGATTCCAATGTGGCCAACCTATCTTGAAGGGGCTTGACCCCTTGAGCCACTGCATGCACCAACAAGCTCCCTAGCCTCCCTCAACTCATATTCAGACATACTGCCTGGGTGCTTAGTGCCGGTACCTGGACTTGCAGGTTGAGTGGCACGCCCACTGCTGTGTTGAGTGGATGTAATCCAATCAAATCAAAACTTCCCTTTTTTTTAATGTGCCTAGCACCTTCTTTATTTTGTTATATTTTTTATTTTTTGGGGGGCTCTAGATAGCTTCCCCTTGTGCTTTGAGTGTGGTGTGCAGCAGTTTAGAGCTAACATACTCACCGCTGTCCTTAATTCCTTTAAAGGAGAAATTCCCTGATCTTCCACTGTATTATTATTTTTGGGAGGAGTAAGAGGAGCTGAGGGAATTACATCCTTGTCTTTATGCTAATTAAGCATCCACTCCTCCTTGGGTGGGTCTTCTTTCTCATTTTCATACATTTTCCATAATTCTAAAATAGCTAGCCTTTTTTGTAAATTCTTCCCTGTGTATGTAGCATACAAATACGTTGTCATGTGTTGCAGTACTGGTTTTGACAATAAGCCTTCTTGAGGCCACGTCATAAGTGTTTTATTAGTCATTCCCCTCACCCACTCCGTGTGATACTGCCTAATGTTAGCTGTATACCCTAGTAATGTCCTGCATAGGTGTAAAAGGGGCATATCCCCCATGATGACAAGTCAACCTCGACTGCAAATACTTACCGGGTTCTTAAATCACTTACAACACAAACATTAATTTGGACAAGCACCATCAATCGCTGCCCTTTACCACAAAAGATTGATGTTTTAACCAATTTTAAAATCCCTATGATATTGTTTCTCCTTATTTCTTTGTTTATAATTCTATTGATTCTTGCTAGCCTGCTATTCTATTATTCAGACCCTACAAGATATTGCGGCATAAAATTGCAAATTTTGCAGCACAAATCTTTATTTATTGCAGCATTTTTGATACAGATGTTTTATTGACTGGAGGGTGTAAGATTGGCACATTGCAGGAAAGAGGCAGTGTCCAAGCTTACAAGAGAGCCAGGGTGTCATTATTTGTACCTTTTATTTAAAAGGAAGAGTGGCAGATATCTCTGGCTTACAGAGCAGTGTTTGTTTTGTCTATGTTTTGGTTTAATGTGCATGCCTAATTAATATTATTGACAGTATTGATCATTATCAGTTGTAGTGCTGAAAATATCATCCTTCTATGTTCTCCAAAACCCAACCACCCACACACGCCTCTCACCAACACACCTCACATTTCTCACCAATTCCCCATCACAACTTGCGTTCCTGAACCTCTAACTCTGTCATACACATTCTCATGTGCTCTGTCATACTGCCAAGTCACAATTTGCACTCCTCAGTCCCAGCCACGCTCCAAATCATACTCCCAACTCCGACTTTACGCTCCTCAATTCTTCCTGCAGTATACAGTGCTTCATTCTTTCATGCTATTTCAACATCTTGTATTCTTTCCCCCATTCTATCACACTCTTCCCTCATCCTTTCTCCCAATCTGCAGCTCACTGCTTCTTTCAGGCCAACCGCTCCCTCTCTACTATTTGGGCAACTGTTCCTCCTGAGCCCACGCTCACCTCTGGTTTATGTACCTCAGCTGCCTGTCTGATTTGTGGCCGCTGCTCCCTCTCTGGTGTCTGGCTCACTGCCCCATTGCTTCCTCTCTGCTCTCTTGCCGACCGCTTCCCCCTCTGACCCACTGCTCTGCCTCAGCTGTCATTCCTACCACTGCACATCTCACCCATCATCACCCCCCCACCCTCTCCCATGTCCCTCTCATATTTTGAATATTTTAAACATTTGTAAAAATGTAGATTTGGGCCCAGATCCAAAATGGGGCCTATAAAAAAGAGAAGAGGATATGCTATTTTTGCTAACCCATGTTTGGGAAATTAGCAGGTCACCTTATTCTCAAAGGTGACCTGCACATTTCCAAAGGGCTGAGCTATGGCACAAATGATATGTTGGCCATTGGCCAGCCGCCTTGAATACGTTTGTGTCAAAAGCGCTCTCCCGACAACGTCCTACAGGCTCCCAGTGCATTTCTACGTGACAGGCCTTTATGGGGCCTGCCCCTGTAAAATGCGACCCAAAAAACGCATTTCTATCCTATTGGAAGAATAGAAATGCAAGGGAAATAACAGCAGTTAATAATTCTGCTGTCACAAACACAAGTATGACCGGGACAGGAAGACCCTATCATGCAGTGGCACCCACAGTGTGCCTACTCGAAGAAGGTGCATAGGGTTCCCTACAATTTCTGCACATTGTAAAGTGTATCTTGTTTGTAAATTTGGGATGCGCTTTTAAATGTGCAGATACAGAACCTTATTTGCGCAAAGGGGTGAAAAAGCCATCTGAATGGGTGCTTCTTACATGCACCCATTCAGATGCCATAGTGGATTGGGCTGCACGTTTTATTGGCGCAAATGATAAGATGTGCTTGTGCATTCCATTTCTTGCGGCAAAAAAAGTTTTGAGAATCTTGCCGCCTGTGTTTCTTTTTTTTTAATGCTGGTTTTTGCAAAAACAGGCGTTTTCACAGGTCTTTTTTGCCAAAACAGTCATTTTTGCGCTTTAAAAAAAAAAAATGCCATTTTCGCTGCATTTTTTAGGGATCGCAAAATTGCTACAAGCAGGAGGGTCTGATTATTACTGCTGTACAAATCTTTATTTAATTTTACTCATTTTTTCTCTATTTATATCCTTCTCTGATTGACGTCAATCACTTGATCTTAAGGCCTGATAATTAGTTAATTTTATTACTATCGTTTTATATTTCTCAGTTTATACACAATAAGAGTTTTACATGACATTTGTATAACCCCAAATGTTCACCCTTTTCTTTTTTCTGTGATCACCTTCCTTTACTTTCTCTTAGTAAATGTATCTCCTCTGACTCTTTAACGCATTTCGGAGTGTAATACGCATTCTTCATTATTGGCACTTGCCTCAGGAATCCCTACCATATACTCTGTTTAGAGTTGAATACATATTCTTTGGTCCCCTTGAAACCCAAAATGTATGTATCTATCTCTTTGAACACAAATCCTGTTACCATATATTTACACTTACACTATAGCCCCTCCCCTTTATTTGCCACCTTCACTGCTCTACTTACATCCATGGCTCAACTCGAGTCCCTCGGCATCCACTCTTCCCCAATCTACCAGTTTGCCTTAAGTCCGAGGGGCACCTACACGGACCGGACAGGAATTTCTTTAAAGGGGCCCCTGTCGAGTGATTCTTTTCATACGTGTGCATTGCACTCCGCTCTCCATAAGAAGCTCCACGATCTCCTGGCTAATGGCGGAAGTCGCTGATCATCCGAGAGGCTAGATCTGGGCCGAGGTTGACTGGACAAGAACCATATGCGCCGCTAGCAAAATGTGAGCTAGCACCTGGATCATATCCTATGCGCAGAATCGAATGACCATAATAAATTATCTCAGACCCTAACAACTGGATAGGTCAAAAGAATATGGCAAAGTACTACTTTATTGTCAGCTCAAATAAAGTAGGGAAATCTGGTGATCATAAAAATGCAGCTCATTCACTCTCGTCTCATTTTTGATTACACAAAGACTTTATACTTCAATGTACGTCAGCTATGACGTCATCCAACATGGCAAACAACAAAACCTATCGAGGGGAGAGATTGGTTAGTGGAACATAGATACTTATAGTATGTCTAAGTGTGAATTATTCAGCACGCAGACTCAGAGATCAGGCGGAGGCAGTGAGTACAAAAGGAAAGTTTGTACTTTAATCTTCAGTTCCAGGTTAAGACATAGGCAGGAACACACTGGGTATACATTTTAGCATCTCTAGTCCCATGCTGAAGTCCCTCACCAACCACCACCCTCGGAACTCCCACACACACACACACTCTACATTCCATCAGGTATTGCATAGGCAGTACCCAGCACAAGCATGCAGGATACCAGCAAGTGTTAATAACATAATTGGCTTCCCCTTATCTAGTAGGTATGCCTCAAACTACCCCTAAAATATGTATAATACTGATTACAGCAAAATACTAACAACGGATTGGCTTTTGAAACACTGTTTAACATGTTGCTTCATAACCACTCATGATTGGTTGGCATAGCCGTCAAACCTTGGACATGCGGCTCGCTAGCAACACCTGACCAAAACAAAACCCAGGTGCATATAGCAACGTCAGTCCACTGCCCACTTTGGTCATTTAGCCTACCATCTCTCATCAGTTAGGCCACAAGCCAAGGCTTCTCCTTTATAGTTGACCTTGCTGACTGTTTTCTTCTCTGGGACTTTTAAGGGAGTCAGGGTATACCACTATCTTCGTATGGGGCTTAATGAATAGACATTGTCTTCTGTTCTTGCACCATGTGTTAGTGGACCACGAATGTGTCTGTTTCATCCTTCTATTTACTGCCATTTGATTTAATTGTGCTGGGTGCTATTACTCCTCTTGGATTTACATATGCTTTTTGCATCTTTAATTGTCCAAAGGTTGGCACTTGCAGATGTTTTCGCTTCAGCTTAATCTAAGAGAAATGTGCCCTTCGTTCTTAGCTTATCCTGGTTATACCCTTTGTACTTTCCAATTATGTCTTGCTGTATCATCCTTAGTCTTAGTAAAACAGGTAATCTTTGCTCTTCACACAAAACTGTTTCTGCAGCGTCTCCTAGTCCTGCAGCCTTGGTTTGTCTGTTAGGTAGTTTCAACACGATCCGATGTCCATCTTGCCATCATGGCCGCTCTATTTACGTTATAGTTTCTATTGCAGCAAGCTTCTACATGTCTTATCTATCTTGCGTTTCTGCATATGTACATTTGTTGAGCTTCATATCACTCATCTTTCCAACATAGACGATTTCTTCATCTCTATACACTTGATTACTTTGTTACTTCAATTGCACCTTCATTCTTTAAGTATCTGCATATCATTTCTGTGCGTCCTCGTGTCTTTCCTTTATGATGTCATTTTACACGAATCAGTTTGCACTTACAGCTCTTCTATGTCCACTTCAGTATGAGGGTACATTTGATGCGGCTGTCTGAGTGCGTAACGTCTCTCATGTCCTCCGTGCTGTATTGGGATGATACCTGGCATCACACACAGCGGTCTTTTGCTGTTCTTCCAGTATGCTGGAGGTGGAGGGGGGGCACTAGATATGTCATCACCTGCTCCTCTTCACACTTGTTCCAGATTCATCTACCATAATATGATATGACGTTTTTAATCAAGCCAATGAAAATGAGCACACACACTGAGTCTTTATTTTCTTCTATTTACGCAATAAGGAACAAAAATACATGTTGCTTCACATTTCCAATGAGAAAGATTGCATTTTTTTGTGTGGAAAACCTTTTATGTCAAGCAGCATACATAATACAACATTCAGACTGCTTCATTCTTCCCCTACGGTAAAACATCTTTACATGCATTGGGGCAAAAGGAGTTTGCTTCATTTCGTTTCACGCAAGTGCAAAAAATGATACAATGTGCATCCGCACAATTTCTATCACAGGTGCAAACAACAAATGATCTGGCATCTGCTGAAATGGTGGTGAGGTCCTGCAGGAACTGGTGGGATGAGTACTCACAATAGCAATGTAATAAAAAAAGAAAGAACAGTCATTAACAACCTGATAGTGTGTTACCAGTTTGAACACATTCTAGAGTTTTTGGCTATAAATGCTGCATCGTCTACCACCCCCCTTCAATGAAGGTGAATGTTCTGGAGTAGGGAGACCCCAACTGGCTGCTCTCCAGATTTTTGCACTGCAATGCCCTCGATCCCTCACCATTTACTCTGCTGGATAGGACTTGTGGGAGTTGTAGTACAAAAGATCCGGAGAGTGAAATGTTTGTAGATCCCTGTTACAGGGCCTTCTGAGGGGTGGATCTGGAAAGCTTCCAGGTTCTTTAAGTTGGTGCGGTGTGACTGTGGTTGATCAAGTATTTCAGTCAAACTCCTGCCCAACTTGACTAGTCTCTTGTTTAAGGTATCTCGCCTTGAGGATAGTTATTGAACTACGGAGGGTCTTCATGGTGGGGTGTGGTGCATATCTTCTGTGTTGATCCACTACATTAGCGAAGAACTTAACTTAGCCTCTAATTAACTTATAGGGCCTCATTACGAGTCAGGCGTTAAGGGGTTAACCCTTAACGCCTGATTCCGAGGTCCCTTTGCGCCATGGTGAGTTTAACACCTGCTTTTTGCAGGTGTTAAAATCTATGGCGCTAAGCGACCATGGTGATAATTACGCCACCGTAATTTACGGTGGCGTAATTAGCGCCTTCCCCACTCCCATTATGCCCTATGGGGCAAAAATGGGAATGGGGAAGGGTAAATGGGAAATGGGGATTTACCGCCCCACTCACCTTGGAATGGGGCAGTAAATCCGCCATCCACCATGGTGTAAACATAGTTTACACCATGGTGGTAAGGGTACGACCCAGGCGGTAACTTACCGCCTGGGTCGTAATGAGGCCCAAACTCCCTTATTGCTTTCTTTGTAAATTGTATTCAATAAGAACATTCAAACGTCATAGTGGGCTTCACTTATCAAGATTTCCTGCTGGTAGAAAAGCAGGTATGTCTATAACAAGCACTAAAGCTGTGTAATTCAGGGCTTCTTGCCGATGTACAGCTCTACTATCCGTCATCTACAGCAAGAGCCATTGTTGCTCTCTGAAGGCGCTGTTTCATCTTCACTAGGTAAGCGTAATGCTCCCTCCCAGCAATACCTAGCTCAACATTCACAGCACATATAATACCCCCCTTCTTGAGCTGCAACAGGTCAAGAAGGAGTGCATTATGATTACAGGATTGCATCTCTCCAGCCCTGAAATCTCTCCACTGGCTCTCTGTAGCTGCAAGCATCACATTTAAGACCCTCTGCATTGCCCACAAGGTTTTCTGGGGCCGGGGACCACACTACTTCCAACATACTTTTCCTAAGCATCTTCCTGCTCGAGCCCTCCGCTCACCCACCTCCAACTCTCTGAGGGTCAGACACTTCTCCAAACATAGAGTGGGGGGTAGATCTCTGTGCTCTCCTGGGGCCTCACTCTGGAACAGCTTCTCTGCCTATCTCAAACTTGAGCAGGACCACCTAAGGTTCCGTAAGGAACCGAAGACCTTCCTTTTCGCTTCTGCTTTCTCTCTCCCTTGCTGATGGCCCTGTCTGCTGCGCATACTGGTTATATGGCCACCCACTGAACTTATGGGACCGGGCTCCTGCATGACTGGATGCCCTTGCACTGCCTCCGGGCCTCCCAACCACTCAAGGGACTGTTTTTGAAACCCTACAATCCCCTGAATTTCTGCACTTATGAGCCACCTCCCGGCTGCACTTACTAGTTACTTTGCACTGTTGCCTCCCCGCTTCCCCCCCCGGCATTCTCCCTTGTCACCCCCCCCCCACACTTGCGCGATCTGACTGACACAAGGCCTAGTAAGATAGTTGTTTTGTTGTCCTTCTATCTTCCCTTCTGTGTCTTGTCACGCCTAGAAAGACTTATTTATTTATTTATTTATTTATTTGTTATACGCCCAGACCCGGAGGTACCACGGCGTAGTTACAGACAATGGGAGAATGCAATCTTAGAAAGAACATAGAGGTAAACAGGAGTAGCAATCAAAAAATATACAGTAATATGCAGGGCAGTCAGGAATAAATAAATAATATACAAAATATACAACAAAGCAGTCAGGTATAAGTAGTTACTAGGAGGGGGTAGGTAGGTGCTCTGATTCAGTTAGAACTTGTTGAAGAGCCAAGTCTTCAGGAGGCTTTTGAATTTGGGGAATGAGGTTTCATTCATAATGTGGGAGGGTAGCGCGTTCCAGTGTCTGGGGGCCAGTGTTTTGAAGCTACTGCCCCCTGCTTTCTCTCTTTTGTATCTGGGGGTTTCGAGGAGTGCGTTTTTGTTGGACGTGAGGAGTCTGGTCTGGGGCTTCATCATGACAGTGTTGTTGAGGTATTTGGGCGCTTTGTTGGCCCTACATTTGTGGGTGATGCTCAGGGTTTTAAATAGAATTCTGGCTTGTATGGGGAGCCAGTGGTGGTCTCTTCTGTTGTTGGAGATATGTTCAGATTTTTTGATGCCTAGAGCTGCTCTGAGGGCTTTGTTCTGCATGAGTTGAAGTTTGGCTATATTGGCTTTGGATGTGCCAAGGAATAGGATATTGCAATAGTCTAGCTTAGACAGTATGAGTGCTCTGGCTAGAGTGACACAGTTGTTGGTTGAGAGGAATTTACGGCTGAGGGAGATGAGTTTGGAGGTGTAGGAAGTGGACGAAGCTAATATGTTTATTTGTTTGGACATGGATAGTGTTGCATCTAAGTACACGCCAAAGGTCTTGACTTGTTTGAGAACAGGGATTATGGTTCCATCGATGGTGAATGATTTGAAAGCGGGCTCAAGGGTGTTGATTTTGCTGGAGGAGCCTAGTATGAGGAGCTCGGTTTTGTCGTCGTTGAGACAGAGACTGTTGTTAGCCATCCAGTTTTGGATGAGTGAGTAGATTTGGTTAACCAGGAGGGAGTCTTGTTCGTGATTGCCTGAGAGAGGAATGAGGATTTGGGTATCATCTGCGAAATTAGTATAGATGACACCCATGGCATCCAAGGCTGCAAATATTAGCTTGGTGTAGGCATTATACAAAGTAGGGGATAGGCAGGAGCCTTGCGGCACACCTGCAGGGACAGGCACTGGGTCTGCTGATTCTATGCCGATGGATACTCTGGAAGTCCTGTCAGCCAAGAAAGATTTGATCCAGTTGGTAGCGTTCTGTGCTAGGTTGAAATTGTTTGCTAGAGTGTTACAGAGTTTATCGTGATCAACCAGATCAAAGGCCGCTGAGAGGTCCAAGAGCATCAGAAGGCAGAGTTTACCTGCTTCTCTGGTGGCATCCATTTGGATCTTCAGATCAAGGAGGGCTGTCTCTGTGCTATGGTTGGGACGGAATCCTGACTGGCGGTCTCCTTGTAAGTGATGTTGTTCCAAGTGGTTCTGGATTTGACAGTAGGCTATTTTTTCGATTATTTTTAGGAGAAATGGGACCGTTGTAATGGGTCGGTAATTAGTGGGTATTGTTGGGTCCAGGGAAGGTTTTTTTAGAAGTGGTGTCACCCAAGCTTTTTTGATACTAGTGGGGACTGTGTTTGTGAGAAAAGAGGCGTTGATGAATTCAGTGATGATAGGTGTGAGAGTGGGGGCGCATAGTTTCACTAGATGGGCGGGGAATTCGTCTTCCTTGCAGTTGGAAGCCTTGAGTTTCATTATGGTGTCGAATACCTCTTTGTTAGTCACTGTGTGTACAGTTGCATTATAAATTACTTAGCATATAACATTGTTCTGCCGTGGCATGTTTCAATCTTCAACTGTCTACAGCTTGGTCATCGTCACCTACTGTTCTGGTAATACAGGTGGGTCCTAATCCTGCTTCGATGATCTTTCCTGAGAAGGAATTCTTCCCAACATCAAGACACAATGCTTTCTTTATCCAACATGTGTCCAACAAAAAATGCCCAACAACCCCAGACCTAGGAGGACGTGGTGTGTTAGAAACCGCCCTTCCTCAAAAGGGTCCTGTCCGTGTAGGCCTTCTCCTCCAGTTCATTAGGGATGTACCTTCTCACTGTCCATATCCCTTCCTACTGGCCAGATAGTGACCTGCTTCCTGGTTGGCTGCCACGGCTGAAACCAGGGTCTCTAGAAGTCATGTGAGGTGGCGCGTGGCTGGACCCTTTTCCCAACAATAACCCTGCAGAAAGCTTCCGGAGGCATTGAAGATTACATTCCGGGGCTCCCGGCACCATTCTGCAGGGGCGGCCAGCATGCTGTGAAGGGGGTGTCAGGCCCCCCACTCTGCAGGCCTCTGCAGAACTTGTGACATCACAATGCCGCAAATGAGGTATGCCACATTTTCGTAAAAACGTGTCTTTCTAGATACAATATCATAATCCCAGGCGCATTCCTCATGGAAAAGGAAGCTTACCTGGCCTGCATTTGTTATGCAGGTATCGACGTCCCCTCCTAGCGCACCCCGCATTATTGTGTTCCCAAAGAAATTATTATTTTATGTTAATTCAGGGAGAGGTTGTCTCTCTTCTCCCTTTCAATGTATTACACTTTAGTCTTTTTTTAAAAAAGATAATGTTATTTTTTCTTGTGAAAATATGCATTGAGCGACTCTTTTATACTAGGAATTACAATAAAACCTTTTTATGTAGGAACATTTTGAAGCTTTGACATCTGCGCTTTCTCGTTTTATTCCCATGTGTCAGTCTAAAGAAAACATGTCATAAAACAGAAAGCTTGATGGAAAATATATGTTGTTATAGATGTGGGATAGGGTTTCGCATTTGTTTAAGTAAGCTAGCAACTGCTATGTTTGGCGTTGTAATTACACAACCCATCATGTGCGTAAAATGGCGTCTTCAGAAAAGAAATACTGCTGTGTGGCATTAAGGGTCCTCTAGTACTGTTCTTCTGCGCCGATTTTATGCAGCTCCATTTTCCCTGCCACACTGCATCAGCATATCAAACCCCAGTGGAGAGGCAGCTCGTATTTTGGTGTAGTTGCCCACATGATATGAGTTCAGTGCTCAGGAGATTTCTAGCTAGGTTTGCGCTATATAAATCACATACATACATACCAAGCGGCTACACTTCAAGAGCTGTATTGCGCGCGGCTCAACATATGTCTGGACTGCCGCTCTGTTCCGTCCCTTCACTTTCCCACACTTCCAAGAGGGTCAAGGCGTGCTAAATGGTTCCCACTTTGCGGGTGTGAACCACTTTCGCTGGTTGTTCTGAAATTCCACAAACCATTATTGAAATTGGGTGTGGCATCCACAGATAGAGTGCGTGGGTCCAGGCCGCAGGAAAACTAGAGCTGAGCCGTGTTGTTATGCTACACCTAGTTCTGAAATGTTTTGCATTACTGGCATTCAAGAAGAGAACCACCTTAGATTCCATAGTTTCATTTGTCACAACAGTGTAGAGTCTCAAGGTGACACATAAGCTCTGGTACAGATAGCGTTATGCATGCCATCAATTGTATGGTGGGTTTAACAATGCATTGAAAAATCCCGTACTCCCGAAATGTGAGAGTCGACTAGACCATTTTAGCTAAGAAGCCACACATACTAGACTGTCATCCAGTATGCATCCATGGAAATACACATTCAGTTCAGAGCTACTAAATATTGCTTTGCAGGTAAGCAAATTAGCTGAAAAGCATGCATTATTGCCTCAGAAGATTGTTTGTCTTATATGGCAGTGTTATCTTCTACATATCTTTATCAACTGAAGACAGACAGCTCCCTAAACATGCTTCACGCTAATTAGGGATCATTAGTGTGCAGGGGCGGACTGGGAACCCAAAGAGGCCCTGGAAATAATGTTCAAAGTGGCCCCATATTACACATTTTCAGCAAGCTCAACCCTTTTCCTATAGGAAAAATTGGAAATACCACACAAAAGAGACCTAGGGAGCAGAGGCCTACCGGAAAATCTCCAGAGTTCCCTATAGACCATTGCACCCCCAGTGTGGTGAGTCTGACATCTTCTTGAGTGGCACATGGCGGTGTTTAGCAAACACAGTGTTATGGTAGGTCAACAAAATGCATGAAAACCCCTTCGACATGATATATGGGAGTAGAATAGGCTACAAATGCCACCGGGGCACACAGTAGTCATCCCTGGAAGTTCCCCTCTAGTTCAGTTCCACTGCGCAATGCATTGTGGGAATGTAGATGATCTGAGACGCATGCATATTTGCTCCAGATGTCTGTCATGGTCTTACAGGGCACCTTCTAAGGAAGCACTATTTCATAAATAGGTTTATTAACCCAAGACAGGTTGCTCTCCGGGGTGCAGAAAACCATATATACAGTTTTTTCCCCTTGTTAGGGTGGTAGAGTCTAAAATCCCGGGGATTGATCGGTTGGGGTATTTTTAGCAAATACCACACTCTTTTATGGCATGTTTAAAAAATGCATGAAAAATACCGAAATGCCATATTCTTCTCTCACATTTCAGGTAGAAAGATGTTTTCATGTTTTTTTTTAAATCCATCATAACATTGAATGGTGTTTGCTAAACATACTGCAATGCTGCACTCGCACCCCGTACCACACTGACGATTCCTCAATGTGGGTGAAACACACATGTGGTTGTCTGCATCCCTAAGAGATGTGTATGAAATAGTGTTGCCATATACTACAAATGATTATAGAGGATTCTTGATGATATTTCAGGGCAGGATTGTCCAAATGTGCTTTGCAGAGGATGCAAATGGCACAAAATGCTGCAGCAAAGCTTCTTCTTGGCATGAGCCACAGCGAGCGCATAACTCCGGCTTTGTGGATTTTATGTTGACTTTTGGTGGAAAGACGCCTCCAATTCAAGACTTTATGTCGATAGACAAATCTTATTATTCACGGCCCTCCCATTTCTTTAAAGGATAGTTCCGGGACTTTTTTTTTATTGTCCCTACGGTTCGGCCATGTGTTTTTAAGCATAACTCGGTAGATCGTAGAAAACTTTCCTATGGACCTTACCCGACTTTTCGTCCATTAACGCACTCGAAATCAGCCGCCATTTTCTGATAATCCTATCATTTCCCCCCATCGCCCTGGCTCACCTGCTTTTGCGGCACTAAATCAAATCCCCCGCCCCTGAGCCTGACATCAGCAGACGCGTACCGCCCATTTCCCAACGCCAAAGCACGTTTCGTGTCAACAATCGCTGCGCCTCAGCTAATGACGTGTCGCCATGGAAATGGCAGGACGCCTCTTTCCTCAATAAGTATAAACACACCGTTTCACAACACACAGCAGCAGATTTTCGATTCCATTACTCTCTGTGTGTTACTTTGAGTATTCTGTGACTCGTTTCTGTGCTCTGGTCAGCTACCTTCGCCGCTTCTAGGCCTTGTGAACACCTGTACCATCTCTGTAAATTATTTTACTTTCTTTACCACACAATGGCTACAATAATGCCGTATATGTACGAGCCCGAGTACACCGAGGAAGAACTACTGGAAAGGCAAGCACGCGAAAATGATGGGGATTCGGACGGCAGTTGGGAGGACCAGTCAACGGATGAAGAGCCTGGACCATGTCGCATGGACGGCGTCTCCACCTGGTGCACGTGCAATCGGTGCGAGCTAATGCCAACTGAGGAGGAGAACTGCTGCTGCCGTGAAAATTCCGGGTGCTTGGCCTACATTTCGGAAGGCGAGCCAAGTCCGCAATGCATCACCGAGCTGCCAGAGTTCAGGGAAGCCTGCCTCTCACGGACCGTGTTGAGGATGATGATGGTGCTTATGCACGAACTTCGCGGCATTGTTCGTCCGCGTAATCCGAGTGACGAGTAAGTATACTCTGGTTTTGATGTCAGTGATGCCACTACTATGTCATGGTCGTCTCCCACATATAAAATGACATCTACATATCATTCGAATGCATGTAAATTGGTTCTATATTGTGCATTTTCTAGATAGAATTTTTTCCAAAGCAGAATGACATTTTTTACCTGAATCGACAGTGATAAGAAAGTTTTGTCATTTTAATACAGTTTGCATCTTTCATTTTCACAGGTGGTACAGGCTGGTGGCCTATCGTTGCTTCACTTGGTGGCTTCACGGGAGGCTCGGACACCGCGTTCGGAGAGTAATACCTGCCTGTGCGGTACTTGCCATTAGACAACATTTCCCCAGCGACAGTGGACAATACCGCAGATTTTCCCTGGATGTGCTGCAACCGGAACTTTACAATGTGTAATGTTTATTATTTATGTTCAATTGAAATTAAGATCTAAAATAAAACCCAACATATATTTTAACAATGGTTGTTTTGATTTTTTAAATGAATCTAGTGTGTCTCCATTGAATAGTCTCCTGTTGCTTGTCTTGTCACACCACATGTCTCCGGCCAGCATCCTCCCTCACGCTGGCCGCCCACCTTCAATCCACATAACCGTTGAACCCATATGCAGCAGACATACATATGTTATTTTGCGGGTTGGCATCAAGCCTCCCGGCCTTGCCTCCTCCCCCAAAAATACTTACCACACCACTTTGTTTAAAGCGTTGGCAATAAAAGGAAGGCCGTTGGATTTTATTGATACAAAACATGGTTATAGGTAAATAATCAATATGGTTGATCATAATAAATCATCCTTTTGGGCACCGGGTACAGAGATGACCCCCTCTGGCCCGTGCCGCCTTGCCACCACAGGCCAGCCTGCTGCTGACTAACTGCCTAGGCATCCAGGGTCTCCAGGGTGAACTGCACCCATATATTCTCCTGGGAGGCTGAGGTATTTATAAACTCACCCCCCTGCCTTCCATGTACTAGATCCTTCAGCCTGCCTCTTACATGCAGTTAGATGGCCTCTCCTTGGTGAGGCCCTGCGGCAAACGAGTCTTGTCTGCACGACCAGCGCCCTAATCCACACCCCCCCCCCGCCCTATCAAAGGCAGTTCGCACCGGGGTACTTGCGCTGCCAAGTGGAGCTGTCAGGGAGCGATAAAGGCCAAGAGGTGCCAAAGACCATGTACACTTCAAAGTGGTCTATAGAGCATGGGTTGTTGTTCCCATGTCTACCTCCAGACCTCGTGTCTCCTGCCAAGCATCCCCCCTCACGCTGGACGGCCCCCTGCAATCCACATAAGTGTGTCTCCATTCACGAGTCTTCCTGTGTCTTGTCTGCACGACCACCGCCCCAATCCACCCCCCGCCCTATCAAAGGCAGTTCGCACCGGGGTACTTGTGCTGGCAAGTGGAGCTGTCAGGGAGCGATAAAGGCCAAGAGGTGCCAAAGACCATGTACACTTCAAAGTGGTCTATAGAGCATGAGTTGTTGTTCCCATGTCTACCTCCAGACCCCGTGTCTCCTGCTAAGCATCCCCCCTCACGCTGGACGGCCCCCTGCAAACCGCATAATGCCACGACATATACACGTCATTCATTCACAAACACACCCCTGTTTCGAATTCTTTATAACCCACTTCATATTTCTAATGAGCACTTCTTTGCGCTTTGCTAGTCAACCCGTGAAGGTGCTGGTTATCTGCTCTTCGTCTCTGTGAACTTCCGTGACCACTCTGAGGAAACTCCTCAGTTTGCAACCTGTGAACTGCTCCCTGTTCTACGACAAGAAACTACTCTGATCCTGCATCTAACTGTTTGTTTGTCAAGGTAAGGCCATGTACCATAATCATTTTGCGTCCAATTTCTTTTCGTTCAAGACAGTACATGCAAGGAACTAGTCACATGTTCTGAGTTTACATTGGTATTCATAGAGAATTGTTGATCTTTACTTTTCAGAACTTTCCACAATGCCTGCCTGTTCCATTGGCGGTTGCCCTTCGAAGACCCATAATAAATCTGAAGGTACTATAATGCATGTTTTCCCTAAGACAATAGATCAGATAAGAGAATGGGTCCGATATTGCGGATATCCACCGTCTGAGCTTGAAAGTAGAGTCCTAGAAGTCTTTGCGGACAAGAGGGGTGATCGATACCGCATCTGCAGCAGGCACTTTACCTCTGACATGTACTCCACATCATTGCTAATAAAGAAGAATACACCGCGAGCGAGGCGAAAATTGCTCTCAACCGCTATTCCCACTCTATTCGTCCACATCCCTCCACTGGTGAGTCAAGTTTACGTATTTATCTCTCGGCCTTGCGGTAGTGTGTAGCATTAGCTAACAATAATTTCCCCATTTATGTATCCACTCAATATGAAGGCGGAAGATTCTCCATCCGTGTCGTTATTGCAGTCATCAGCCACTTCAAGCGCCTATCGGGTAATCTTACTTGGCTATTCTGCCACTGACTTGTTTTAGGCATGTAAATCAATAGTTTTAATTTATCGTGTAATTATTTTACCTAATGGTACACCCTTGTACTCGTCCTCTAGTCTTTGTTTTCAGTTATAATTATTGTTATCCAAAATAATGCAAGTACTGTCTTTCAGGGAGATGCTGAGGAGTCCAACGTATTGACGACTACCGTTGATGTCACTCAGATGCTCGAGGTACGTTTCCGGACAGTTCCATCGATGGAGATCATCAGATCTTGCATTCTTGTAGCGTGATTGTTACACACAATGTTTCTTTCGTTTTTAGCCATTGATATGTCCTTCTGTCGTCGCCCTCCTATGTGTCTTCTTTTTTCAATATTGTGGTCATTACTAATGAAAGTCCTATGTTTCAGGGAGTCGATGGAGCATTAGTCCAAGAAGAAGGGGGAGCATGCAGTTACGGGTGGCGCAACAGCTTGCAGAAGTGTGCACCGCAGTTACATCGTCCCTTGATGTTCTTATGCATTTCGAGGTATGGATACTGACAGTTCGATCAAGCAAAATCATATGACGTGATTACATCCGCTATACTTCCTTCTTTATTAACGCAAGTACTATGTTTCAGGGAGATGACGGAGCTTCTTCTACAAGAACATCACCCCTAGTAGTTGATGCAGATCTCTGGGTGGTGACACTTCCAACGATCGAGCAAATTGAATCATATTTAGATATCCATTATTTATTTTAGACAACTGATCATTTGTGCAGGTCTATTTAGATGAGCCGTTGACGCCTGCACAAAGTTTATGTTCTTTTTATCAAAATAGAAAACCATACTAATGCAATTACTGTGTTTCAGGGAGTCACTGAAGCATCATCTTCAATAATATCATCAATGGAAGTCTATGAGGAGCCCGAGGTATGGATCTTGACAGTTCCATCTAACTAGATCAACAATGCGTGAATAATTGTCGTTTGAATGTTCTACACAAAGCGTTCATTCGTGTTTTGCTATTGAGATGTACGTGGGTATTGGTCCCCAAGTACATTTTGTGTTTTCAATATTATTATACATACTAATGAAAGTTCTATGTTTCAGGGAGTCGATGGAGCGTCAGTGCGTGATGGATGGATGTGCTTATCATGAAAATATAGTCGTTGCAGCGCAAGAGGAAGTGGAGACATGCACACACGAGTCGGAGCAACAGCGTCCCGATGTTGAAGTTCGAGGCAAGAAAGTTTCAAAGAAAAGAAAGCAAAAGAAGGTTAGTGTCCTGGTCACTATATTATGTTGTTTTTCACTGTTAATAGTTCAATACTGTAAGTTGTGTTTAAACTGAACATCCCTTTTCCAATCTGTCCTCTAGTTGCGAGTGGGTGTACGAACTAGATCTACACAGACAGTGAAGCGAACGAGAGATGTTGCTTGTCAAACCTTTTGGCAGGGACTTGAGACTGGAGATGCATCGTGCCAATGGGAAGAATATGAAGTGATTGACAACGGAGCTATACCACATCCAGCCATTGATAGTGAATGTCCTCCTGGTAGTTCGGATGCAGTCGGAGATCAATTCACAGAATCCACACCCGCAAAAACTAAGACCGCGAGAAAGTTGAAGAAATTGTTTTATTCACCCATCGCCAGAGAAGGAACAGATGTTGCAATGGAAGAGAATGAAGTGGACGACAATGAAACACCATCAATATCACTGAACATAGCGGAAGACGATATCAGAGATTCTACCTTTCATGTGAGTGACATGTCCTCAACGTTACAGGCTGAACCAACTGGGATGCAGAGTGACAGTATAAGGAAAGAGGCCAAATTCATTGTATTCGATAGTTGTTTGATTGATATTATTATTCGGATGAAATGTGGGCATTCGGTTGGTGGGGAAGTATGTGGGGAGCCATTGATTAATGTGACTCGTGCAATTCGAGGCACTAATCTTAAAATACATGCCACCTGTACAAAATATCATTCTTTCTCATGGTCTGCACAACCCATGCTGGGGCAACTGCCAGCAGGCAATCTACTTTGTGCAGCGGCTGCACTTTTTAGTGGTTCAAGTTTTAAAAAGTTAGAGTCTTTCTTTCAGTTTGTGGGAATCCATTTCATTGCAAAAACTCAGTTCTACAAATACCAAACCGATTATCTTTTTCCAGCCATTAGCGAAGCTTGGAGAATGGAAAAAATGTCTATTGATAGTACATTCGCGGGCAAACGGTTCAGGCTAGCCGGTGATGGACAGTGCGACAGCCCAGGATTTTCAGCCAAGTACTGCACCTACCACTTTCAGGACATGGAAAGTAAGAAAATTGTGAGTTCGGTGGTCGTGCAGGTGTCACAAAGTACATCCTCAGTGGCCAGGGAGAAAGTTGGCTTTGTAGCATCATTGCAAGAACTACAATCGCGGGGAATGGTGATCGACCTGATAGCCACGGACAGACACGTTTCAATTGCCAAGACAATGAGAGAAGAGTACAAAAATATAAATCACCAATTTGACGTTTGGCATCTTGCAAAAACAATCAATAAAAAAATGTCGGCTGCAAGTAAAAAAAAAGATATGCAAGGTATTTCACAGTGGTCCAAGTCAATCAGCAACCATCTTTGGTGGAGCTCAAAAACATGTGGAGGGTCGTTGGAAATTCTACTGGAAAAATGGCAGTCAGTAATGCTACACTGTACCAACGTTCACCGTTGGAACACAAACCAACATTTCCACAATTGTGAACATGGCCATTTGTCCACAGAGGAGGCACGGAAGAAGAAGTGGTTGATTCCTTCATCACCCACTCACAAAGCCATTGAAAAGATTGTATTTGATAAAACTATAACAAGAGATTTGAGGGGACTCACGGAATTCTGCCACACAGGAGATTTGGAGGTGTTCCACAATATGTGCCTAAAGTACAGGCCAAAACGATTGCATTATGGCATGGAGGGCATGATAAATCGGACTCTTCTAGCGGTCTTGGCACATAACCATAATGTTGGCCGTCAACAAAGTAGGACGACCGGAACTTTAGGGACGCTTCGCTACAATAAGGCCTTCACTAAAAGAAGTAAACAATGGATTATCAAACCAGTGTTTGAGGATATGCAATATGACTTTATTGAGAGACTTATTGTTGATGTCCTAGATAGGCACATACATGGAGTTGTGAACGAACCTGTGCAGGGGACAACTGCATTGCCACCCAACATTGCCTCTGTTCCATGTCCACCTAAAGAAGAGCTCATTGAGAAATACACATCACGGTTTAAATGATTGTAATTGGATTGTCTGTTCTCTCGAGTCTCCTCATGTCGCAGGCCCATTGAATATGTGTATCTATGTAATGTGTAAATAAAAGTGATTGCTCAGTGTACATGCAATGTGTCTCTCCACCCTTGCCCCTCCCTTCACCGTGCAGTAGTGCGAACCACCCGGGTGTCACCTGTGACTTTGCTCTCGAGTCTCCTCATGTCGCAGGCCCATTGAATATGTGTAGCTATGTATTGTGTAAATAAAAGTGATTGCTCAGTGTACATGCAATGTGTCTATCCAACCTTGTTCATTTGCGCATTAAATTAAACCAAACAGTAATATAAATCATTTTTCAAAAAATATAGAATGTCTCCGTATTTATGGTTCTCTGGGGCTGCAAAGCACGCAGACAAAATGCAAAGATGGAGTGTAAATTTCAAGTCCTGTGAGATGGCCTTACACTGAATGTAGCTAACTAGGAATGTGTGCTCGTTCAAAGTGAAGGTCAGCTGCTTTGATTTTTTGCTCGGGTGCCGGAATGGCCCACGACTCAGTATAAGGTTCTATTGTTATTTGACCTTGACAGGCCGGGACCATCCCGAAAGACTTCTTTTTGGGGGTGTGGTGCAATAACGTAAGAAACGATAATGAATAAAATTTCAGAAACGAAAGCCATTTAATGTTCGTTCATTAGAAGAAATAACGTCGGCATAGAAGGAGTGGTATTTCGGGGCTGCCCTACGCACAGACACAATGGAAAATGCAAATATAATGTAAGTAACTCTTTAGATGAGTTTATACCGCAATTTAATTACTATACAGTAGCTTTAAAGACGGGTTAAGTTGTACTTGTTCGTTCTATGTGGCATATTGTTTTGTACCGCGCACTATCTTGAGGAGAACCATCTCCTTTTACGGAAGCACCTCAAAACCTTCCTCTTTGCTTCTGCTTTCTCTCTCCCTCTCCCCTGCTACAACTGGTCCACTGTCTGCGACCTCGGTCCTGGGCCCTTCCACTCTCCACCTGCACTGCCTCCCTGTCAACCCCTGCACTGGGGGACTGTCTCAGTATCCTACAGCCCCCCTTGACGTATAATACCCAGTTGCACTGTCCTAGCTATGAAATAATTTCCCGACCTAATATTTAAAATGAATAATTTTAATAAAGATCTGATGGTGAGACTAATTTCATTTTTTATGTTTTTCAAACAGGTACATCATTCATTATTGTATGTGTCACGAGTACCAGACACCGGCGGATGGCTTTTTTAACCGCCAGTTGCTTCTCCGCGTGAACAACGTTACCACCCTGACCATTTTATGGGACGATCGCCAAGTACAAGTATGCCCTTACGCGGTACTAACGGCTAGATGCAACATACAGACCGTTGTGGTGGCCTAGTGCCTCGTTGTTGGAACAGCCATGCGATTATCAGTGCGACCGAAGAGCTTATTTTATCGTAAACCAACACCCTGTGTACTGCACACGAACATCGCTTGCCTCAAGACTAACTATTTTGGATCGAGAGCAAATAAAAATGCAAATCGCTGAATATTCTCAAAACATTTGATGTCAAATAAATGTACTTTACCAAATTTACAATCTTGCGGTTTAATTTAAAAGTACAGTTTCATATTCCCAATTGTGGCGCGCTGTGTTGTGTGAGCTCATCTGTGTTGATTTCCGGGTTCTGTGTGGAGTCGCGTAGAAGACGCCTGGGCGCGACGCAGCTCAGTCACGTCACGGATAGAGGCGGGGAATATGAATGTTTTGATAAAGTCTGTTTCAGGGGCGGGGGATTTGATTTAGTGCCGCAAAAGCAGGTGAGCCAGGGTGATGGGGGGAAATGATAGGATTATCAGAAAATGGCGGCTGATTTCGAGTGCGTTAATGGACGAAAAGTCGGGTAAGGTCCATAGGAAAGTTTTCTACCATCTACCGAGTTATGCTTAAAAACACATGGCCGAACCGTAGGGACAATAAAAAAAAAGTCCCGGAACTATCCTTTAAGCAACCGTTTTGTGCGTAAAAAAAACCTAGGCCTACTTTAAGATCAGCACCTGCCATATAAAGCAGTGAGTGTTCTTTTGCTGTCCAGGGGCCAGATTACAGAAAATGCACACAGGTGTAACTGAAAAATTGCACAGAATTAGCATTAGGGCAAAGTTTTCCCTATTTCTATAAGCAATGGAACATATTAGAAAACCATTGCACCATGACAAGTGCAGTGTGGCATGATATAAGCACCGGGGAAACCATTGCACTAGGGCAGAAAAGATACATTTTCACTGTATTTGTGCACCAAGGCAAAGTGTGTCCTACTGCAAAAACTTTTTTTGCCCCGGTGGCTTTTACCATGCCAAACTGCACTTGTCTTGATAGAATCGTTTTTTAAAATGTTCTCCTGAAGACCGTTTTATAGGCCGCAGTGTAGCGTTCAGTGACATTCAGGGGCCATAAGGCCCTGTCCTGCCAAAGTGCCTGGTCTATAAAGCTATTAAAGCCAGTTTCTTTATCACTAATTAATAGAAAGAGAAAAGAGAGAAGTGAGTACTAATAGAGGAGTGAAGGTTTTCATTCAGGAATAGCTAAAGCGTTGGTACAGTTGTGTGTTTTATTACTTTTACCAATACTGGGGATGGGGTGTATGCACTATGATTGCCCTCATAGTTTTAGCATTGCATTTTCACAGGGAAATATGGAAAAGGAAACTGCGTCATGTTGGGACACTGTGTGTGCTGGGTAATAAATATGTTGCTCAGGGTTTAAAGCAAGTGTGCATGTCTGGATGGTGACTAGGGAATTTGGGGCACCAGGAGACAAAGGTTTCTGGGCAGCAGTAGAGAGAGCTAGGCCGCAGAAGTACTTTGCAGCTTCCAGGAGCAATGCTACCTGACGAGAAGAAAGTGGGTCTGTTGGGGAATTCAACATGGGCATGGGGCTTTGAAAAAACTTTTAAAGCTAAAATGTGAAATCATGCCAATATTCTCACAGAAACAGCATTATTTGTGTGGAACTGGGGTGGTTTAAACGTATATTATACTTATTTACTTAAGACTTGGTTTCTGTGAAAGAAAGTAAGAAAGAAAAAAAATGTGTGTTTGAAAACAGCAGAAGAAAGGCGCCTGGTCAGAAAATTTAAAATCACTAAACCTTCCTGCGACAAGAATCTCCCCCACAAACTATGAATGGGCCAAGGTGTGGGAATTTGTGACCTCGTCAGACTTCCTGGCATTTCTGAATCCAGGAACAATGGGTCAGGGGAATTGGCCTTGTCACGGGCAAATGTGAATTCCTGGTGACACCTCTCTTCAGCTGCATCTGCCAGAATGAAAGGTTGCTATGGTAACCCTGCTGCCCAAAGCTAACACAGTGGGGGTAGGATGACTGGGGAAATCTTAAGGACCGCCCTCCAGTGACAGATGCTATTCATTTGATTAAAATGACTTTTGATATCAAAGTATTTATTTCAGTAACCTAAATAAACAGTAATGTGAAATTATGACTATTTTAAATGTTATTTTTGTGCCATTAAAATAAGACATTGTAGGTTTTTCTGACATGAGGTGGATGCAAATGCCAGTAAAATGTAATTTCTGGGGAAAGCGTACATGGTACAGATTTGCAACTTAATGAAAATATGCCCAGTGATAATTTGTATATATGTAGACAATTGTAGAATTTTAGATGAAATGTTTATCATGGAAATGGCGAAAGATTGCCAGAATGACTAAACAGCATCGCACCAACTTGGCATTTGGACAGAAATTTCCCTGGTGAAATGTGGAATCTGCCGATCTAATTTTCCTGATGGTGGCATTTGTAAATATAAGTGTTTTGCTCCTTAACCAATTTTGGCAAAAGTAACTTTGGTAGAACAAAGCACACTGTAAAAACACACACACTAAAACTGAGTCACTTCCTTCAGTGCAATCTGCTTACAGGTAGGCAGCGACAGTTACAGGCTGACCTATCCAATTTAGAGGTATGTCTAGCTTAGTTCTGCCTACATAGTAAAAACATCCTCTGATGTCATCCGGTCTATATAAGGTGGAGACATACAGACAGTCAGGACATTCAAAAATTAAAGATTCAAGAAAATCCAGCATTCATAAATCAACATCTAGAGATCCAGACATTCCACATTCACCCTGCAAGATTCCAGATTGCAATGCCAGGCCTGCAGTAGCTGATAGCAGATCCAGGCAGAACCTTTTACCCAGGCTGAAACTCTAATCCAGAATTAAACCCTACAAAAATCCCAATAATTCAGGTAAAAATGGGAGAAGGCTGCCAAACCCTTTTGGGATTATCTAGCGACCAGACCTGCTTTGCCCAGCTACCTGCTTTGCCCAGCTGATGCACCCTGCTGTCCAAGTGACCAGACCCCGGTTGCCCCGCTGTGTCCCTAGAGGAGAGCCCAGCTGTTGCCCAAGTGACCAGATCTTTGTCCTGTGTCCCGAGGCCCGGTTGGCTGTCCAAACTATTCCATTCAAGGGGTTGTTATAAGTATTTCCCTTCCCCAGTAACCAAAATAAACTGCATACCTAAATCCTATTAATACCCTTGCAAAATCATTTATATTTTCAGAATCCTCTGTGTATCATGTCCTTAGGAAAATATGTTGTAATCTCCATGTGTTACCACCATTCTTTCCAAATCATTTCAGTCCGCTATATAAGTCCTTAGTACTATTTGAAATAAATTAATTAATTCCCATGTAAAGAGACACATGGTGTGAAGGGGTTAAAACTCAAATTAACCTTTGTCGCGGGCAGCATTCCTCTTTTCTAGCCACATAAATATAGTCTCAGTAAAACTTGTCATTTTACTTTTAAAACTGATTTTCCCTGTGCAACTGCTTTCATTAAAAAAAAAGCCGATTTTCCTTCCCCTTTAAGAATCCAATACCGTCATCCATACAGAATCACCCTTTCACTTTCATATCACACCTGCTATGTACCTTAGCATTAAAACCACATTCCAATTGTGTCTGTTTAGCTCATTTTCCAAGCCATTTTCCTATTTTAAATCCGTAAAAGTCAAGAAATTGCAATCCTGCCACGTGTGATTTTGCTGCACTTTTTTTCCTTCCAAAGTCGATTTTCTTCACTGTATGCCCATTGTTTAGTACATGGCCTTGTAGGTTGTCAGTTTTCATGCTTCTTTGATACAGCCATACACATTCTTGCTTATTCATTCAACTGCACATGTAAAATGACCATTCAGTAATTCTGAGTGCCATTTTGCTCATTTTTCAAGGGAACTCAATCCGAATTTTGCCTCCCATTCTGGGGTGGTAGGTCAGATTCTCATTCCGATGTTTGCCTAGTATACCTGACTCCTTTCTTCTCCTCACCACCCACACAGGGATGTTAGGGGGTTGTTGAAGGGGGAATGCTTAACTGTGGTGCCATTTAAAAGCACTACTCACAAAGTAATCTTGCCTTCTTTGAATTATGCATTGTGTCTCTTATGATAGAAGGTCAAACTAAGTGTATTCTATCATTTTATTGTGCAATTATCACCACACTGGTGATTACTGTCCCATTTTGGATGTGTTCGATTTTTATTCAAAATTAAAAATAAATAAATATTTCATTATTACATACTGGCCTAGTTCATGGTCCATTGCAACCCGGGGTGTATGTCAAGGGGGGTGTGAGACGGGTTGGCTGCCTTCTCAAAGTTGAATCCAAATTCATAAATTTAAAAGTGTTTTATTGTGCGCCACATCCCTTACCAGTGAAAGGAGTCCTTGAATGGAGTGTGACGCCTCTTTAAAATCCTTAACAGGATTGTTAAGGAAACAAAAGGCGATATATATGGGTGGCTCCGATCTCACATATATTTAATTGCAAGAGCTCTTTACTACATTGGAATTGAACAAGGGGCTGTTGGGCCTCCCCTGGGTTCTATTTGCTTTTGAGTTTCAGATTGAGAGTTGCAGGGGGAACTCCTCTTACATTGACTAGGACTACCCTTCACTATTGGGCTCGGGTGGGGAGTGTTTGAAGGAGTAATGTGCCTCTTATCCTTAGTTTTGGAGAAACCCTGAATTATCTCAGGGTCTTTACAAGTGAGCCTGTACACCTTGGGATAGGGGAGGACCTAAAGCTTTATTGCAGTTATACACACACAGGGTTCCTTTGACAATCGAGGACTGGTAAAACAACTTAGTTGAGTTTTTCAAATGAGCGGAGAAGACAGCTCTGTCACTGGGTTTCAAATCCGCAGGTCAATTTAGTGGGAACCCATCAGGCTACACCACTGGAACTTACATTTGACTCTAGTATTTCTAAAATCCAAATTGTTCTTTTATATAAATTACTAGATAGCAAAAGCCAAACGCACAATAAATAATAAAACAAATTAAAAAAATGACTAGGTAAGTTCGATTCAGATAAAAAATGTAATTATATGCACAAGTGGGAAGTAGACCACAGACTGACAAATATGTCAAAATCATGTAATCATATTTGTACTAGAGTGCATCAAGCATCTAAAGGCATTCTAACCATGTAATCCTCCTGCACAGTTTGGTTTTAATGGTATCTATCCCCCTCTCGCATTCATATGTTTCCACCAACCTATTCTCCTCTATGTTGGAGAAAATGCAAGGAGTTCGGTAACATGCCCCATGTGTGGCGCTCATGTCCCAAATCCCAGATTTACTGAAAGAAAGCATCACTAGATTAAAAGGAATTACTGGAATTCAATTTCCGATGCACCCATCCATGGTGATTCTGGGGACACAGAGGAAGAGATGTACCCAATGTTGGCCCGCCAGCTGACCTTATCATGCATCTACTCAGAGCTCCAAAAATAGCTTTGGCAAGATGCTGGGGAGCACTCATAGGAGCAGTTGTGAGCATGTGGTGGTGTAAGGTATAGTAAATTACGGTTTAGGGTGAAAGGATTGAATACTAAGTTTCAAAATGCAATTGTTTCGAATCAAAAGAACCAAGAGAAAAAAAAATCGAATGCACTTTTTTTTGGGGGGGGGATCCCCGCCCAAACCCCAATTTTTGGGCAAAAACCACAAATTTTACCTATATCAAGGCAAAAAAAAAATACATTTAAAAAAAGGCATTCAATCATTTTTTTTTTGGTCCTTTTGAGTTTAATGTATTGTATTCGACCCTTTTGAATTCGACCCTTTGACTGGACACGGTAAATTACGTCTTTTGAGAACATCAGGGTAATACTATTCAACAGTTTCCAAAATATGTGCAAACATGGTCTCCTTTCATAGAGAATTATAAGGATAAACCCCAGCATGTTGTTAGAGCATCACTGTCCAAAGACGTTTCTTGGACTTGAAGTGATCAGGAAAGAATACGCCGGAGATAAGGGAGAGGGTCATCATTCAAATTGAGATGTTCAATGGATATTCGATCAAGAACTCTTGTGTGGCACACTTTGATGGTTAAGTGGGTGTATGTGTTGCTATGCGCCCTGTTGTTCATTTAAATGTTGTTCTCTTTTCACATTGAACTACATTTTACAAGTGCACATAATGGACTCTTCGAATGCACCATTATAAAAATTAAATAAATGTGTTTTTAAAATATGTAAATACTGACTGACTTTGATAAGGTCCTCCCGTCCCTGGTTTATGTTCATATTCTCCACCCTTCACCACCCGGCATGCATCATTCAATCCAACAATGCTCTTATGTAAAGGAACCTTATCCTATGACTGCCTCCGCTATTCTCTACTTCTTAAGTCATTTCTAATTGAAATGACACCCAGTTCTTATATAAATACAAAAACATGCTCCTTTGCCTCGCTGTATTTTTCCTTAACGCATCAACAGACATATTATAATTCTTAATTTCGTCAATGGTGGGTCTTGTGTTGAAGGCCGCTGTAATGCTATTGGTACTTGTATCCCACACGGTAACGTTCAAGCCCGGGGGTGTTCTATGAGATCAAGTCCTAAAGAGGACAGACTGCTGCATAATGACCTCAGTCACAAAGGTCTGGAGTGCCAACTCTGCTAACTTGGTGTTCTGGCACATGGAATATGGTTGCCATTGTGATACTCTGCCACAACCATTGTATGGAGTGCACTCCAAATATGTGTGACCTACCAACCTGCAAATCACACGGGGGTCCCTTGTTGGCAAGGTATTATCGGAATTTGAACTGTCAAGGAAGGCTGGCACAGAAAAGCCAGCAAAACCACGACATGCTAATGTAACATAGCACACTCACAGACAGAGGCGTTGCTAGAGGGTGGGTGAGGGGGCTATAGCCCCGGGTCTTTTGGGTGTAGCCCCGGATAGAAGCTCTGGGATTACAACCAAATAGGCTAGCTAGACCCCAGTCCTGACAGTCCCAAAATTAGAATAGCCCCAGAACTTTTCCAGACCTAGCAACACCCCTGCTCACAGACCCAAGGAACATGAGGGCTCTCAAGCTTCACATCGGCATGCACAAATGGGCCATCAAGTCCTACTTCGATTGGAATTCTGGGGCTCACAGTTTTCCTAAATTTCAAATGGCAAATAAAGGACTGCAAGTCCCAGTATCCAAAAGGAAAACAACAGGGCTCATGGCCTTCTCACGCATGGCCACAGACAACTTAAGAGCTCTAGTTCAGATGTTCGAAGGTCCATGAACTGATCAATCCTTATCCTATGGAGCCATGAGACATATATTTTTCTGCAAATAAAACTGATACTAAAACCTGGTCACTTATTGTAGTGGGTAACACTACCAAAATCAAGTAGGGAAGCTTCAATCTAGGCCACGGGCGTGCAAACCTATTGTTGGCCAGATGCTTTGGACTACAACTCCCGTCATCCCAAGCCAACATAGTGAATGCTAAAGAATTTGTAGTACAAAACACTCGGCGAGCTGCAAGTTGCAGACACCTGATCTTTTCATCGTAGCCTCACCCTCTACTTATTTGACTTCTAGAGTCTTCATCTTCAACGCAATTGACCTCTGTGCAGTTCATACAGCACCATGCTTGCCCAAAATCCTTACAAAGCCTTGCACTCTGAAACTTTCTCCAGCAATGTTCTTTTTTTTTTTAATTTTATTTTTTTGCAAAACATCTCCAACACTTGCTTGGTCTCAGTACATTACAGAAACTACCTACCCAGCGGAAGGCATCTTTTTTGGGACACTGCAATAGAAGTGATTTAGCATTTTAATTAAGATGTAGTGTACCTTCTGTATACATTTATGGTGAATCTTTTAATCTCCTCGAGCAAGCTGTGTGAGTGCAACCATAAAGGCATGGATATTTATTCTTCTGCAGTGTTGATAACCAGGTAGCAGTAAAATTCCTTAAATCAATTTTAAATTGAAAAATAGCTACTCTGCTTCGATCTGTTTGGCCAGCCAGCAAGAATAGGAGTTATCACTAGCCAAGGAATTCAAAATAAATCCTGGAAATAAATGTACCAAATATGTTTTGTCTTTTTTGTGAGCAAACGAGTCATTCGAGAAATTAGGGAGCTATATGTCATTGTATGGCGGCATTGTATGGTGGTGTGGCATTAGCTTAAGTCGATCAGGCATACACAACTGCTCATGCAGCACTGCCGCAGAGGAGGGGGCACGCTAGGGCATTTTTTCAAGGGAGTTCAATCAAGCAGAGATAGCTGGAGAAGAGGTGTTCGCTGCGCCAGGGGGTGTCTCTGGAATGTATTCACTGCATGGTGATCTGGGACATATTGAAGCGATGCTCAAGGAAATATGGGCAGCAAATCCCTTCTACTTACTTTCCTAGGCCCCCCCAACAACAAAACTCACATTTTTGGATTTCCTCATTTAATTATGTCTTGGTTACCAAAACCCTAGAATTGTGTGCAAAGTGTTAACAAGAGCAAGCCTGTCTATGGCCTAGCCGTGGTCAGACCTCTGAGCCTTCCACAGTGTCATGGTGAGCTACGGCATTTTGAAACCATGCCCAAGAAAACACAGTGTGCAAAGACCTTCTTTTCACTCCCCTGAGCCCCGAATGGTCACGCACAGCCAGGTTCTACAGATGGGAAAGCTAAAAGGAAACATGGGCGCATTTGGCTGAGGGTGGGATTTCAAGCCATGGCTTCCTTGGGAGCAGAAGCCCCAGCACAGGCTTCCTGGAGGTTTCGGAGTCCTGCAAAGGCCTGTAAGGTAATGGTGTGTGTGTGTGTGGCAGGAATCCCCTTAGACTGAGGCTTGGTGTTTATGAGAGTGCAGAACATAGAGCCAAACATTCCATTTGTTGCACATGTTCACAGGAGGATTGTGGGGTTGCAATCCCCTTGTGAACATGTGCAACAAATGGAATGTTTGCATTCCATCTGCACCTCTGAAAAGCACCCCAGATTCCTTTCACCCCCATTTCTTCCCATGTTGGTCCCCTCCCTCACAGCATGACCCAAACATTGGGTTCCATTTCCAGCTCAAGGGCATTCGAAATAGAAATAAAGATGAACATGCTCCTCTGCCCTGCAGGGGGCTGTTAGGCCCCAGTGGGTGAGTGGGGCATGTTTCAGGGCCCTTTGGGTAATGGTAGAATCTTGCCCTTCCTTGCATCCGCCTACGTTGTATCCCTCAGTGACTTCAAACTTCCTCACTAGACTCTGCAGAAATGTTCTAAACATTTTGGGGAAACAAAAAAAACAAAATTCGGGTAATGTAGCTAATCACTGAACATGTTCACCCAGCAATACAGATGAGGCCCAACAAGGCTGACACATCTAGGGTTGCTTGTGTTCCCATGCAAAGATTACACTGCCTAGAACTTCAGGCTAGACCGGTTGAGTTGACACGCTGTGGTCTGAGGCCCAAGGCTGGCCTCATTCACCCCAGCAGCAACCTGCCACATCACATACAGGGTAAGGGAAGATTGTGAAGAGAGCAACTGCTGCTGTTCACGAGTTAAACTAATACTGCTCACAATGTGCACATAAACTAAAACACATACAATCCGGGAACAAAGGAATACAGCTCAAAGCATGTACATGAATTAACACATTGTAAAGGTCAGACACAGTCTCACAGGTCTCACCAGACAGTGCAGGGGGGAAATAAACCCTGCATGCTCCTCTGTCAATGTCTACCGTGTTCTCAACTATTTCTGTAATCGCTAGGATTGGAAATGGAGCCTGGGCACAGTATCACACATCATTTGGGCAGTATATCCCATTTCTAACTGCAGAATGTTAGCCGGTAATTTCGCAAGGTAGACCCCATTCCTTTGTTAAACTGCTTACTTTATTGCTGTAATGTCTTCCTGTCCAAAGTGCAAAAACAGCTAATTTATTTTTGTAGCACTTCAAACCTTTTCTCACATCACAAACAACAAGCTGCTTTCTGTTATGAAACAATGACTACTAGCAGTTGCCCTTATCACACAGTTTCCTTTTATGTGTGTTTTAAAAGCAAAGTAGTAGATTTTTTTGGGGGGGTTCGTGTACCTTTGTGTTCTGAATCAATAAAAGGAGGCACTTGTTTGACTCGTGTATTTAAGCTATTTAATTAAAATGATACAGTAGCCTATAATAGTTCAAAGATTGGCCTAGTCCACATGAAGAGGCTAAAGAAATCACGGTGATGAAATAAATATGTCTTCTTTAGTTGGGTGGACCCTTGACCCATTCCCACATCTATTCTGTGCAAGCCTCCCACGCCTAGAACTTCCGGCTAATACACTGTGCTGTACTGTGGCAATTGGAAACATGGTTCAGACTCGTTTTGCTCCCTTTCTATAGCTGCACAAAAAGACTAATGAATGATGCAATGGAATGCTAGTGAAATGAAATCACAGGCAAGAGAAGGCCCGGTATGGTGCCAATGTGGGCGAGAAGAGAACAGTCTCTTCCCAGGATGCAGTAGAGAAGGTTCTGCATGGCACCAGGGTGGGCAAAACGTTTATAGACAGCAGTACATGGCTGAGTGTGTAGGCGTAGAGAGGGAGCTGGAAGCAACAACTGCACCCTTGAGGTCAAAGACATCTCCCCTATCCCTTGGTCTGACCACCACTGCATCAAATTTGACATCTCCACTTCAAAAGGGCCGCTTAGACCAGCGACTTCCCTCCCTGCCGCACTCACCAGAAGCTCTCGGCAGCTCACAAAGGAGAACCTTACTAAACATCTCCTCGTACCTGCACTTTCTCCGCCCTTCTCTAATGATCCATCAATACTTGCTAAAGACTTCAAAAGGATCATCACCAAGGCCGTGGACACTGTAGCCCCTCTTACCCTCAAAAAAGCAAAAAAGGTCAAACATACCAATGCCTGGTTCACCCAGGAGCTCTCACAGCTACGTCAAAAAAAAAGAGCTGCACTCTCGGCCTGGAAGAATAACCCCAATGACACCACCAAAGCCGCTTTTAAGGCCCTATCCACTGAATACAAAATCTCCATAATCAAGGCTAAGGCGTCTTCCTTCAACACTAGGATTTCAGAAGCCAAATCAGGGACCAAAGAAATCTTCTCCATCTTTAGAGAGCTTGAAACCCCTGCGTCCCCCCCTTCTACTCTCCTAAAAGATGAAGCCTGGTGCAACAAAATTCAATCCGCCATGCTGGATAAATTGGACACTCTACACTCCAAGATCCTTGCACACCAAAAAGCCCTCAACAACCTTCTAGCCAAACACACTGGCTCCCCTGCTCCACCAGCTGTCACCTGCCAAGCCCCTCTGTTTGAGTTCAAGGACATGACTGAATCCGAAGTCGCTGCCCTCCTTAGATCCATCAAGCCCTCCAATTGTAAAGGGGATGTCTGCCCAGCCCAGGTGATCAAGGATTGTGCCCCTGCCCTTGTCCCCCTCATCACTGCCTTCATTAATGCTTCATTCAAGTCTGGCCATGTTCCAGCTGAGCTCAAGGAAGCATGGGTTCGTCCGCTTATCAAAAAACCCTCCTTAGACCCTTCGGTCCCAGGGAATTATAGACCCATTACCACTGTCCCATTTTTACTAAAAATCTTGGACAAAGCAGCTTACCTGCAAGTTCAAAAATTCCTCGAAGATAACCATCTTCTTGGTCTTCGGCAGTCAGGCTTCAGGCCAAGACATGGCACCGAAACGGCACTTCTTGACCTCAAAAACCAGATGGACGACCTCAGAGATGCAGGCAAACCTGCTCTACTCCTCCTTTTGGACCTATCAGCTGCATTCGACTTGGTGGATCACAAGACCCTATGCCACCATCTTGCCACCGCAGCCAACTTCTCCCCGACTGCCTGCAACTGGATAACCTCCTTCCTGCAGGACAGAGCAATGAAGGTCTTCTCCGACTCCTCCTGCGCTGACCCGAGCATCATCCAATGTGGCGTCCCTCAGGGATCATGCATCACCCCTACCCTCTACAACCTCTTCACGAGGCCGCTGTTCAAGATCCTAGACGCCCTGGGCATCTCATACACTAACTATGCTGATGACACTCCGGTGCTTATCCCCCTCTCTGGGGACTACCTGTCTGACCTGAACACGCTCAACTCCATTTACACCACCATCCAATCCTGGATGGCAGAAAACTGGTTATGCCTCAACAGCGAGAAAACCGAGCTTCTGCTGATTGGCTCCCCGTCCACCCTGGGCAAGCTGGACAAGCAATACAACTCCTTCACCATAGATAACATTCATATCCCTGTATCCCAAACAGTCAAGACCTTGGGTGTCTACCTGGACTCGAACCTGAACATGAACAGGCAGGTCAATGCCATTGCATCCTCCTCAGCCTACTACTCCAAACTGCTCAACGCAATCAGACCGTACCTCTCCCAACAGAATTGCCTAACTATCGCCAGGGCAATCATTGGCTCAAGAGTGGACTACTGCAACGCCCTTCTAATAGGTACGTCTGGAAAAAACCTAGCGAAACTCCAACTAGTCCAAAACAATGCCCTAAGGGCCGCCACTGGACTATCACGCAGGGACCACATCTCTGACCTCAGGCGTCAGGTCCATTGGCTCCCAGTCAAGGAAAGAATCCTGTTCAAAACCCTTGCCCTCACGCACAAATGTCTTCACGATCTGGCCCCCATATATCTCGCCCAGAGATTTTCTAAACCTTGTGCTTCCAGGCCCTCCAGAGTGGCCTACTCCAATTTACTAACTGTGCCAAAAACCCGCCGAGTACGTGCTGGTGGCACAAGCTTTCCCACCATGGCATCCACCCTCTGGAACTCCCTTCCACCGCACATCAGACGACTCGACTCTCACACGGCCTTTCGCAAGGCCATCAAGACTAGTCTCTTCAATTAATGTGCCTGTTCTCTGTTTCGCTACCTTGGACCTATGTATCTGTAACTCTGTTTGTATACTCTAAGATCTCCTCTGGGGTGGCTTTTTTGTAACCCTTAATCAAGCCTTCTTAAGCACCACTTATCAGCGCCTCTATGCCTCAGGGCTGCAGTGCGCTTTACAAATGTAAAAAAAAAAATAAAATAAAATAAAGCTGGTGGATGCCAGCTGCCTCACAAGCACCAGCCGCCCAGGCTGGTCCAAGCTCACAGCAAAGAGGACAATGATGTTATACACCAGTTAGCGAAATGGGTGCCATAGGCATGTGACAAGGAAAGAGATGACATGGCAATGGGTTTAAAGTAAGGGCCCAGGCATGGAAAAGTATTGCTAATGTATTTCCTGCTTGATTAAAATAAGACATAGAAGGATGTGTTTTTATATAGCGCTTATGCCTAAGTGTACATAGAACAGATCTTACTATATAATGAAAGGTCAGATGTATGTTTGTCCAATGCTGTCATGCATGGTAGAGGCTGCCTGAATGCTCTGCTATAGGGAACTGTTACCTTAGGATATATAAAGTGACCCAATTTCCATAGCTCTGCCTATTGTCACCGCTAGAGGGAGCTGTTGCCTTAGGATATATACAGTGACCCAATTTCCATAGCTCCGCCTGTTGTCACCGCTAGAGGGAGCTGTAGGCTTAGGATCTATAGTGGTCCTACTGTGTCAATGAAAACCTGCACTTTGGCCCATGTACATGGTATACACATACAATATCACTCAACTGGAGTTGGCACTCGTTTATCGACCTCGGAAGGACAAAAAGCTGAGTTGGTATTGCTAGGATTCGAACCTGCAGATCACACACAGATTGCAGCAGTGAGCACTCAACCCACTGAGCTATCTTTCCAGCTTGGAACAGAACAACCCCCACGGACGGGGAGGTGATGGTCCGACCTCAGCCAAATACCAGAGAATGTTTCTCGGCTGCTTCATCTCTTGTGGTGGGAGGAGTTGCCCAGCACCAGTGCGTATAGGCGTGCGTGAGGAGTACGTCGATCCTACTGTCAGGCGGTGCTTGATGGTGGACCTGAGGTTACACAACTATCTTTGCATACATTAAGCCCTACAGAGCTTGCCCGGCACCTTACAAACATTGACCAACCAGAAACAAGACGCAATACGTACTGAGAGACAAGATGTGTACTTTTTGTCTCAGTTAACAGAATCCAGGACAGGCATCCATGCAGAAGAAGTATATGTGTCTCTTCTACTTGAGAAGCAATGAAATGAAGACTACTGCATACAATGGTTTAGGCCAGGATAATGCAGCTACAAATCCACTGCAGGTGATGTCCCAAGCATATTGGGAGGTGTACGTCTGATGGCGGTAGCTAAAGAAGTCCTTCCTCGGCCTGATGAATGTAGGGCGACTAAGGCACACTAGGCTGCTGTTACCGCCGCTGATCCTCCATGGAAAACCAAGCAAGCAGACACTTCCACGCAGATGCTGCTTTCACCATTCTCCTCTCTCACTTTTTCACTGGAGTGTTTCACTGCTTTTCAGCTTCTGATGCCCATTGTCTCTAAACTGTGAATGCAAATGAAACAGCTACACTGTGGAATTGCCCACGCTGAAAAAATCCCTTTCCCCTTATATGAAAAGGACAGTGTGACCAGCGTCATTATTTTTCCATAAACTATTCATCAAGCATGTTTTCATGTGTGAAATCAGATTCTAGCCACAAGCAAAACCAGCAACATCATGGTTAGAACGTTTGTAAGCTATTTGCCAAACGCCAAAACATGGTGAAATTGACCACTTTCCGAAATTGACAAAATTGGTGTAAACGTCTTTTGTTTTGTTTTTTAACTGAGAAAGTCAAGATTTACGATTTGCAGGAAATACCCCAATAACATATGTGTTTACTGTAATAAAAGAAACTTAAAGACAATAATACTTCTTTGACTTAAAAGCAAAGTTGAGTTTCTTGCTAATGATTGATAGTTTATTTTGAGAGTGGATATGGGAATGTGGTAGACAGTGAGTGGATGTGCTCTTCAGTCCTACTTAAAGTAGAGTAGGTGTGGTTGTGAGTGAAGTTTTGTGTCAACCTTTCATGAGTGGAGAGGGAAGTGGAGACTGGGACATGGGTTCAGATGTAAGCAGAGACATGGGAGAAGTTGTAAGTAGACCGGATCTGAGTGTTGGTATAAGAGTGGAGCATTGAGTGGCGAGATGAGTGGAGGCATGGGTGTGAATGTAAGTCAATGCAGAGACAGTGTACAGGGTGCAGGTGTGAGACTACGAGACCTGATTAGAATATCTGTGAGTGAAGATGAGTGGAGATTGGTGTGCACATGTAAGTCGAGACTTGGGTGAAGAAGTAAGAGGAGCTGATAAAGGAGTTGTTGCTTGAGCGGAGAGATTAGTTTCAAGTGAAGCAACAGGTGCAGGTGTGAGTGGTGTGTTGCGTTGAGCTATGAATGACGGCTTGGGTAAAACGTAAGTGGAGAATAGAAACAGTGTGCAGATGTCATTGAGGCTGAGAGTGCAGGGGGAGGTGGAGCTGTGTGAGTTAGTGGGGTGGTCACATGTGCAGAGTTGTGAGCAGGGAAATTGAGGTGTGCATTGACCTGAAGCAGAGTGGGATCAACACGAGGACACAGATGTTAGCATTTAAAAGAAGGTAGATTTATAAGGTACTTTGACACCAGTGGAACACCCAAAGATAAACTCAACAACAGGTTTGATTCAGACAGCAGAGACCCTGGCTTTCATTATCCTCAATCTAGGTGTCCTCTTCCCAGCTATATCTTCACGTTTCAGTCACTCACTTTCTTGGGGATTTGATTGTCTTCACACCTCTTTCTTGGCTCTTCATTCTGTAGACTCAGGTCCTTTGCTTCTCATTCTGCAATCCTAGTAGACCCCTCACCAAGACATCAAGCCCCATCGGTCTCTGCCCGGTTGTCCTGGATAGCATAGAAGCTGTAGGGATTTGCCCCAAAAGCTTCCACCAAAAATCTGGCTACATGAGCCTCTCTATACTTGGGTCATGGTGCCTTCTCCACCTCCCTGTCTCGTGGTCCATGCTCCAGTCCCTAACATTTTATCCTCGCCTCCCACTTTGACGATTCAGTGTTCTCTCGCCTAAAGGGATGTTTTCTGCATCTCCTCTTCTTTACGACCTACTGAATTCACTTCTTGTTCTCTCCCTCTCTCTCTCGGTCTCCTCTAGTCGTTTTCTGGACACCCTCCTCCACTGTTCTCTTGTTGTCACTTCTATCCTCTTCCTAAACACATACCTCCTCTCCTTCACGTTTGATGTAACCTCCAACCTTCTCCTGTACACACTTCGCCTCCTCTCACTCACTGTTGCACCCAAGGTCCTTTACATTACTCCCTTCCTCTCTTGCTTTAGCTTTCCCTCCCGGCATCAATCAAAGAAGTGTTCCCACCCTTCAAAGGCGATTCCTCATTGGTGGTTTCAAATGAGTGTCATTGGATGCATGCTCAGTTTTGGAAGCTGAAAAAGGCTTTAAGCACTTTAGTCACTCATGCAGGAGACGTAAGGATGGGCTGGTAATTATGTTTGTTGAGGGTCTGGGTGATAGCATGCTTGAACCTCAGAAGCCCTAAGCCCATGGGTTAAGACTTTTGTAGTTTGGCTACTCTGGTGTTGCAGAAGTTTGATAATGTAGCGCAGGACTTTATCGCTGTCATTACCTTTGAAACGTCTTCTATGGTGACCTTGGAATAGTCGGTGAAGGCGCCTTCTTCTATCCTCGTAAAGTGGCTTAAGAAGTAAATGACTGCAAGCAGGTGATCAATATTCTCCTGAAAAGAAAGAGGCCATTCAGTCATCACTGAAGATGGGGTTCCCTAGAGTTGAGTCATATACTGGTACATTAAGAACCATTTTTATTTGTGTTTAGAATATTTATACGCTTATTCAATGTGGTTGTAGTAATATGTTTTCATTGTGTTACCAATGGCCGTATACTATACAATATTGGGGCTTAGGGAAGTGGAGTAGTCAGTGATGAGCTTTGACATTTGCCTTTGTTTCTCAAGAACACGTCCTGCCTTTGTAGAGGTATTTATTGACCATGTATTGCTTGCTGCTGTCTCTTATTGTGCCAGAATATTTTAAAGGAGTGACGACGTCCAGGCTGTTTGGATTCATTAGGCATTGTAAAAAGGGTCATTGAGTGAATGGCCCATGAGCCAGAGAAGTAGTTTGTGATGCTTTGAATGCATTGTTGAGTGAGAAGATGAGGTTCAGAGTATTATCTTGAATGAGGGTGAGTTTATCTTAAATGTGTGTGAGCTCTAAGCCATCCATTTGGGTGATCACCGAAGGAGCTGAGTTAGTGTTGAGCCCATGAACAATTCATTTTATCTCCATATACTGCAGTTCCAATATCTCTTACAGTTGGGGGTAATTATAAAACAACTTCGCCCTTTTATATTGAGCAGCATTAGGCAAACGAATGGACATTTAGGCGCACCACATGATTTATTTATTTATTTATTTATGTATTTATTTATTTATTTATTTATTTATTTATTTATTTATTTATTTGCATTCATAAAGCACTCACACAGCCCAGGGGCATCAAGGCTTAAACAATCTGCCCTGATGTTCTCTGTAATTTGAGAAAATAAGCATTCAAGATAACTCTATGATAGCAAGGAATGGGCGCCCAAACCTGCAAACCAATAAAACAGCAAAGCAGCCACCCTGTAACCACCCCCATATTAATCACTGAAGCAATGCACTGACACACCAAGGCTGTGTTAAGTCATACACAAATATTTGTATTACATTTCTTGACAAATATAAGTATTTTAAAAATAAATTACAGTGTTTGTTTTGTTTTACTTTGATAGTCTCGGGAGGATAACCCAGGGGCAGTCTCGGCAGGATAGCTCAGGTGCAATGCGCTCGCCTTAGAAGCAAGAAAACCGGAGCCACACAGGTTCAATTCCCAGGTCCGCGCTTACAAACCTATGGGTATTAAGCACGTTAGAAATAACCAATTATAAAATTGTAAATTATAGCAAAGAACTTGTGTGGGACCCTTAAAGAAAGGGCTCAACTCAAACAAAATGCAATCTAAAGGGCTGCCATCCCTTGACTCTTATTGAATGAGCTGTTAGGCACTTCTGGCTAATTAAAACTTTCAACATTTTACATCAGCAGGTGAGGCACAAAGGCTGCAGCCCACACAGTCTGCTATAGAAGCTCATCAAATGATGTCATCTCTATTGGGCCAGGCATGGCATCATCAATAATGTTAACATGCATCTTCAAGTCCAAATTATTTGGGTCTGTAACCAATGTTTAACAGAAGAGTGAAAACCTTAACAATCTATTTACTACCTGTCCAAACAGTAGGACCGTACCATTCTAAAATGGAATGCAGAATTAAATAACATATATGACCATGTGAAGGATAATATGTACGGCTTGATAACTGCTGTTTGCAGCAAGATGTGAATATTGTGCCAAGACCTAACAGCAGATTACCAGCTATGCACATCCAAACAGGGCATCAACATTCATGTGCAAAAGCTAGTTATAACTGACATAAGAATAACACAAAGCTGGAGGTCCTCTGCCCATTACTGTCTGAGAAACATATGAGCAGCATTCATGCCTTACCATTTACCTCGGGGACAAGTGGACATCTGCTTGCAACGCCCAGTATGAACTGTAGCATGCAACACCCAGGAGGGTAGCAAACCCGTTCCCCTGATAGACCACCCCAGAGACTAGAACTACCCCAGATAAGAAAAAAGGTGGGAGTAAAATCACCTGGATCTCTCCCAGGCTGCAAAGAAGATGCATAGTAAGCAGAAGCAAGCACAGCATAAGGAATACATCACATACCATAACACAGTTTGCAACAAATAGTTTAAAGAGAGTGCTGGTGAGTTGCAAGCCTAAGTGTTGAGTTCCACCCCGGAGAAAGTCAAGTCTATTGGCCAGAGGAGACCGCCCCAACTAGAGCTGCCAAACGGAGGCCATCACAATAATAATAGTGTTGTCAGCAGCTACCCAGACAGCATAAGGGTGAGACGAAATAACAAGAAGCTGGCAGCCCTCCAAAACGCAAGGGGTATTGATTGAGAGAGCAAATTCAAATACAAGGGTTATTCAAACAATAATCCCAACAACAGCAACATATCTGTCATGAAGTCCAATGGAATCAACAGCAGACAGATGTCTGTAAAGGCAGTATGCAGTGTTTATTGATGATATTCTTAGATGAATGTGGGTAGTGTGACAAAGAAACCCACCACCCTTCTCTTAGCCCTTTCGCGTTTACTCTTGCCTCTAGAGGGAGTTCTTCTTGGCTATTATGTTTAGGGTCTTAACGAGGCCTCAAGCCACCTTCCCCCAAAACCTTGAAACAAAGCAACATAAAGACAGGATGGTGTCTCAGTGATTCACAAAAAACAAAAGTTCATGGTGAAAAGAAAGTTCTCTTGATGAAAAGCAAAACTCTTTCAAACCAGGGACTCATTGCAGAAGTATTTGTCAAGTGTCCGTCACTAGCAGTCTGGGGGTTTTAAGTAGCCCACACTTCTTATGGGGATCAGATTTCCTCAAATGATTCTCCTCTTCTTCTTGTTCAGGTTCATCTATTTCAAAGGAGTCTCCAGACCTAAATGTGCTTGTACTATAAGTATTGACAGGCAAGAGAGGGTGGGTAGGATGTTTCCAGGTCAGGCCCCAGAGTTGTCACCAAGGCCTGGTCCACGTAAGCTGGTTTGAGGACTGGACTTGATGCCGCACGTTTTCTCCTGGCACAGCGGTGCAGTTCTGTTTCCCAGCTCCCTCCTACCTCTGCCTCCTTGAAGAGCCGGGATGCATTCCTTCCTAATGGAATCTCCTTTCCCTTTCCTATCTCCAGACAGCTCCTATGGTCTCCTCTTCTCTGTCCTACTACCACCATGCGTGTTCCTCCTTCCTGCCCCTTTCACTCTCACAGGCTTGCAGTGTATCATTTTCTCCACTCCTTCTGGTTTAAACCCTTCCTCCTTCTGCTTTAAACCCTTCCAGGCAACATTCATCCAGTTCTCCTCTTATAGCTTCTATATTAACTGCCTCCACTCCTCTCACTCTCCTTCCCATTGGAAGATTCTCCTTCACCTCCCGATCTTTCCTCTTCTTGAGGCTTTCTTTAGCTGCCTGAACATTCTCTTCCTTGAAAGTCTCTGTTTTAGGTGTTGCCTCCTCTTTATTTTCTACTTCTCACTCTCTTTTTTCTTACTCTGGATGTCTTTTGCCTTTTGACACCTCCTTAATGTCACAGAGGTCTTGTGCGACGTGTAATGACTTCCATGGATTATATCTACTTTTGGAATGTTGAATTATTTTAATGCATCCATATCCCTGATCTACTTTCCCACACAAAGGCAGTTTCATCACAAAATCTTGGACAATAAACATGATGTTTTTAATCTGAATATTTAGTTTTATTAAAATATTAAATCAAGAAATTAAACGTGGTCCCCTAACTTTCATTGCTTGGGAAACTTCCCACAATATTGCACATTAATACAGGAAGCTTGTACAGAAAGAATGCAACCTGCCTTCTATTATTACGCTAATATTCAGATTCACAACGAACACCCATCAATATATATAAAAGGAAATCTGAAGAACTATTCTAGGAAAAATAATAAATTCTTCTCCAAAATAAAGATACAAATTGTCATTGTTTGTCAGATTCAAAAAGGAAAAAACATTTTTAGAATGAATGTAAAAACAATGCAATTCATCTGGTTTTCTCTGAAACCATTGACAGAAGTTGCCATAAGAGAAAATATTGGTTTAACATAAAACTGGTTCACTTTAGCTTGAACATGCACGCAAGAATGTTTGGTGGGGTTCATTTGATTACAGTTATTCTAACAGCTTAGTTTCTGTGAATATTTATTTTGGAGAGCAACATATATTGATATGTTGAAGGGTTACCCAAGCAGGAGATTACAACATTGAAGCAGAAGAGAAATCAACAACTTAACGGTAATTGGCCTTAGGAAACCACTTATTGCAGAATCCTTCAATTTCTGCATTATGATTTTTAGAATATAACTTTGGTTATTTAAATTGACAATATTATCTTTTGAATGAAAGGAGACTCTATCCTCTTCCTGTTTGACCTTGAGTATTATAAAACTCCAATCAGACTTTTTCTTTTATGTAAATTATGGTTTTCACAGTTCAAGAAGTTTATCAATCCTTGATAATCTGTGAGACAAATTGTACACCACACTCGCAAACCTAGATATAACATTACAACCTGCTCCTGGGAAAAGCCAGATAATTAATTAATAATGTATTACTTTCAGGGACACTGTGCTCTGTGCAGTTTTGGATTATAGGAGAATCTATTTTAAATATACTTCCAAAAAGTTTAATTTATAAGCCCAGCTCCCTGTCAATGACATCTTGTAAACAGGATTTCCACCCAAAAAAGTACTGTCTATTATATAACTGATTCACGGATATTTACATAAATACTCTGGTGCTATTATACTCACTTCTGGTTTGTCTTTCAAAGACCCAGGACAGGTAGGGACATCAACAACAGGAGGTGCAGTAGGAAGTTTGACTTTTTAGTGACCTCAGAGATGTGGGCGGAGAAGGAAAGTGTGGAGTCAAATATGACCCTGAGGTTCTTAGCCTCGCAGGTGGGAGTAGGAGGAGGGCCAAGAGTGGCCGGCCAGAGAGTGATGGGAAAGGATGGTGAAGGTGTGCTAATGAGGAGGATCTCAGTCTTGGTGGCATTCAGACAAAGATCATTGGCGGCACACCAATCTTGAATGGCAGTTAGGCAATCAGAGATGAGAGAGGGAGAGGAGGTTGCCAAGGACAGCCTGAAAATGAGTTGAGTGTCATCAGCATAGCACTGGAAATTTGCGCAGAAAATGGCAATGCAGTGGGAGAGAGTTGCCAAGTATTAGTTGAAAAGCCAGGGTGAGAGGTTCGACCCCTTGGGAACACCACAGGTAAAGAGGAAGATAGATGATAGGAAGGACCCCCGTGTAGGCTTATCAAAATATTTAAATCAATCTATCAGATGCCTTCTGATACTAAACTAATAAATACTAAGATACAAAAATATAATTTTTATAAGTCTGAATGTTCTACATGCAACATGGCTGCATACATACCAAAACTCTTGTGCATTAGCTAATTTAATTTTGAATGAAACAAGTGTTCTTGTGTTCTTGTTGTGTTTAACATTAGTTTACATGATACGTAAATGCAAACCCCCTCAAAATGCACATTGTTTAATTAAAAGTGTTACATTTAGACAAATAATTGCTCCAGAAGCGCAACTGACTGAACTCAACAGGTAGAGTTTGAAGAGATGTATTTGTACAAATTCAAATGCTCAATACAAACATGAACTCGCAAAATGGCAAACTCTTAATCATCACCAAGTCTCTCTCCCGGAGTGCCAATTCTTACCATCTTAGGGTGGCATCAGTCCTGGAAAATGAAATAAATGCAAGCTTTTCAAGATCCTGTACAGCAGTCTAACAACCAATCTTCTCCTTTGCTACAGATCTGACCCTGATGTGTATAGCTCTTCTTGGATTCGATGTTGTATTTCATAAAGACATTTGAGGTATAGCTTGAGCTGAAATTGAAGCCAGGTGTCCCCACGCCCCTCTCCAGACCCTGGAGCCACAACTCCAGGGGCAAAGCTCTGTTCCACCTGACCCTTTATCTCCCTGAAATGACAGTCCACTTCCTGTCTCTGCCTCCTTCCTCCTTTAACTGTCTGGTCCTGCCGAGAACCGAGCGAACCCGTCAGAATCTTTCTGTTGTTAGTAACTTCCTTTCCACCTCCTCCAGCTATCAGAAACTTTTCAGTGGATTTAGCAGTCCCTTATGACGGTCTGACTTACCACCTTGTTCCAGTACTACCGACTCCTCCAGTTCATTGCTGCATTCTCTGACCAGTAACACCTGTGCTGGTCCTACTACCTCCTCCTGTTGTTACCATATACTCCAATATCATGATGTTGCCATCTTCTCCAATCTACTACCACCTCCTCCTTATTATACCACGTCCTACAATATGCTTCCACCTGCCCCTGATGTTTCCAGCTCCTCCTATCTTTTACCACCCGTTCCTAATGTTATCACCTCCTCTAATCTCCTCTGACACCTCCTGACTCCTTCTCTCCCACTCACCTTCAGCAGCTTCCTCTCCTCTACAATCTTTGCAATATGCTTCAAACTCCTACAGCCAGCCAGCCAGAATCTTCTCCAACAACTCATAACCAGCAAGTATACTCTGTCCCCTCCTCCTGCTTGGTAGATTTTTCAATAAAGGTATGAACTTGTAAGGCGAAATTGAGTGAAGGCTGATTTTGTCTGAGGCCTTTAGGTCACCTAAGGCTCACCGGTGCTCCGGTACTGGGACCAAGCATATATCTGAGCTGTCAGCCATCTTGGATTGTTTACCATCTGCTCTGACCCTTCTGGAGGGGGGTCAATAGTGTTTTGAATGTGTGAATTTAGGCCTGGAAACACTTTAGGTATGTTAACTCCTTTTAGATTCCTAAGTGTTGAGCAAACAGGGATATGGATACAATGGGCCTCATTACAAGTTAGCCGGTCCGGATATAACGGTGCCGGTAAAACCATACCCGCAACGTTTTCCGGACCAGCTAACTACGAGTTCTGTGGCTGTGTGGTGGTACACCCGCCAGGTCTGACCTGACGGGCGTAACGCCACACGGCCACAGATGGACTCGGAAACACCAGCAGGATTACAACATGGTGACGGTGTTTCCACTTCCCCATTCCCTTGGAGTCCTATGGGACTCCACGGGAATGGGGATTTACAGAATGCCAGCTCTGGATTTACCGGATCACCTGTAATGCCCCGGTAATTCCGGCAAGTCCGGAGCCGGTAAATCCCTACGGTCTGGCGGCATTATGAAGACATTTGAAGACCAAAGAAAATTAAAGCACAGTCTAGAATGAAAAGCAAGTAATCGAAGAGATGTTGGAGAGATAGAATCATGAGGGAACAAATAAAAGAGAAGACGTATAGAGGAATTCTAAATAGAGTGAAGAGGACTGAGATGGATAGCAGGGCTACCAAAGAGAAGACGAGAGGAGTAAAATAGACAGGAAAATGTAAGAGAAGAGAAAAGTAGCTTTGCCGCATGAAAAGGCCTAGCTTTCCGAATATTAAAGAGGTGAAATCGACAGGAGTGAATGAAATGTAATGTAATTGTTGTATGTATAGCACCTTTTCCCAATGCCCTCAGAGGACTGAAGTCCAGATATGGGAAATTCATCAGAGGAGTTTAGAATGTGTGTGTGCATTTTAGCCAATACCGAGATAAGCAGGGGTGGCCAAGTCCCTGCTAGCTGCGCATGTCAAGCAGGCATGTGGATGGGTGCTGTGAGATAGTCTGGAGAGTATGTGAGACCAGGAGACTCACTTTGTGTTCACAGCTAGATCAACTTATTGTTGTGTGGGATAGCTGTGTTCTTATGGCAGAGGTGTTGTGTGATGTGTCTTAGAGTAGTGTATGATAGCAGATGCATGTGGGTGGGTGGTCGTGCCTTTGGCTATCTTCCATAAGAATGAGGTGTGATAAGTACTCGTCTATCCTGGCTGGCTTCTTGGTTTAGTTGGTGCAGATAACTTTAGAAGGGGCCAAATTCAAAGCACAGCTAAATTCTAAAAAGGGACGATTTTCAAACTGTGGCGAATTAAACTCGGTGGCTATACTCAGAAATGCAGGTAAATTTGACAGTGGATGTATTCTAAAATGCAGTAGAATACAACACAGGGGCTATACTCGAAGTGTGGCTAAATATACCGGCTATACTCAGAGGCAGCTAGGTATAAATGGGGGCAAGTTTAAGCGAGGCTAGATTACGCTCAGTGTCAGTGGCCATACTAAAAATGCAGCTAAATATAACAGTGTCTAAACACAAAAATGCAGCTAAATATAACACAGTGAGTATTCTAAAAAATGCAGCTAAATATAACACAGTAGATGTAATAACAAAAATGCAGCTAAATTTGGCACAGTGGATGCGCTTCAAAATAAAACAGTGGCTATACTAAAAAATGCAGCTAGATATGGCACAGTGGATGTTCTCTAAAATGCTGCTAAATATGACACAGTGGATGTACTCTAAAATGCAGCTAAATATGACAGAGTGCCTATACAAAACAATGCAGCTATATATGACACTGTGGATTGACTCTAAAATGCAGCTAAATGTAATGCAATGGCAAACGTCAAGGGTGCAGCAAAGGATAAACCGTGATACCACTATAGTTCAGGTAGCTACAGGGCAGTGTTAAGAGATCACAAAATACAACACTGGATATGTAATCAAATCATTGTCTCTTACCTGGGTTATATTCAAAACATTACACAGTGGCTATACCCAAAGATGCAACTAAACTCAAAATTGTGGCTATACTCAAAATGCAGCTAGGTTCTATACAGTGGTTATACTCAAATATGTAGCTAACTTGAATACAATGGCAAAGTCCGAGTGCAGCAAATTCCACATAGTGGGATTACTGAAAATGCAGCTAAACTAAAAGCTAATGCTCAAATCAAAGTGCAGCTAGATTATTACAGTGGCACTACTCGGATGCAGCTACATTGAACACAGTGGCTATACTTAAAGTGCAGATCAGTTCAACGTGATGCTGAAAGCAAAGAGTGCAGCATGAATTAAAAACATGGTAGCACTATAGTTCAGTTAGTTACAGTACAGTATCAAGTGCCACACCTATAACACTGGCTATGCAGCCTAATGGTTGTCTATTACCTTAAAGTTGCTGCAGACAGCTTTAATGGCCTGGCTGGGCATCCAGGGCGAACAGGCAAACAGGTGATGGAGGTGTCCTAGGTTCTCTTTGCCTTTTGCCCTTAGCCAGCTGCCTGGGCAAGACTGCCCTGGGGGAACACCTGAAGGTGGAGGTCCAGTCAGCTGATCAGAGAAACAGCCAATCGGATGAAAGGAGTGGGAGTGGAGGAAGTGGGGCTATAAGGGGAATCAGAGGGAAGAGAGGGAAGTGTCAATATTTACGACAAGGTTGCAAGCAGATAGTGAGATGGAAAGAGACATGGGTGGGAAGCAAATACAGGGAGGAGGAAGAGGAGAAAAATAGTAGTGGCAGGAAAGAAAAGAACCTCAGTCTTGGAGGGATTGAGATGGATAAAATGATCAGACCTCCAAGACTGAATGGGTAGAAGACGAGAAGTAAGGGTAGCATGCATAAAAGAAGTAAAGAAGGAAGAAAAGATAAGAATAGCTGACTATCATCAGCATGAAAGTGATGAGACAAACCAAAAGAAGTGATAGAAGCAAGGGGAATAGTGTAAAGGGAAAAAAGAGAGAACCCAGAACAAAACCCTGTGGTACACCATGTTGGAGAGGGAGTGCAGTGGATGTGTAACCAGCCCAGGATACAGAATAAGTATGTTTACAAAGATAGGACTGAAACCAGTGAAGAACAATATCTTTGAAACCTAACGAAGAGAAAGAATAAAGCAAGAGAGAGTGATCAGCGGTATCAAAAGCGGCGGACAGGTCCAAAAGCAGGAAGAGAGAAGAGTGTTTGGCATAGTGCAGTGATATAAGTGAGTCACAAACAGAGACAAGGGTGGTCTCTGTTGATTGACAGGGGGAAAAACCAGATTGGTAAAGAGGGAGAAGAGAGTTAGAATTAAGATGGATAGAGATCTGAGAATAAACAATACTTTCCAGGAGCTTAGAAAAATAGGGAAGATGAGAGATAGGTCAGAAATTAGATGGAAGAGAGGGCTTTTTAAGACTGAAGAATGGTGGTATGCTTAAAGGAAGATGGAAAATAGAAGACTGGCGAGAAGTCTTGAAGTGGCAAGTGAGATAGGAGAGGATTTATCTACAGCACTGGTCTTCAAACCTTTTTGGCCTTGGCCTCCTCCTGAGCAAAATGTGGGCAGGCCGGGCCTCCCTCCCCCAAAAACTCCAAATGGACTGTATGTACAAATGGCAATGAACTATTGCACGCTGTCACTGCACCTTACTCCCAGCATAGTCCCTGGGCTCCCCCACATTCTCCCATCACAGTCTCTGGGCTCCCTCATCTCACTCCTACCCAGTCCCAGGGCTCTCCTCACCCCATCACAGACCATGGGCTCTCCCCACCCTCCTCCCACCTCTATCCAATGGCTCCCCCCATCCTTCTCCCACCACAGTCCCTGGGCTCCCCCAACCCTGTTCCCAACACAGTCCGAGGGCCAGTGGCGGCTGGTGAGCCCGAACCAATCAAGGGGTTTGGGGGGGTTTTCCCCCGTGAATTTTATGGGTTAAAATGTTGCATTGTAGAGCATCCTTTAAAAAGAATGGGTAAAAATCCAAACAGTTTGCAATTGCTGCTGGGTTGCGCAGGGGGCAGGCATGACATTTTTTACTGGACATCTATGATAGATGTCCAGTAAAAAGATACCATCCCTGTCCCCTGGGCCCGACTGGGCATAACACAATCAACATGATTATGTGTGTATGCAAGGCGCTGGGTGCCAAGGGGGAAAGCATGGTATTTTTTGGGGTTACCTAGTTGCAAATTGAAATTGCACCTGTATTATTGGAGCTGTCAGGTAGACAGAATTGGCTCATATAATTCATATTATGAGTTTGCCCAGTTTAGAAGGAAGTGGGGTGACAGATCAAGATATATTATGCAATTTCCATCTGTTTCTGGTCGCAACATATATCTTCGATATAAACTGAACCTACTTCTTACCAATGAAAGGTTGCTCCAATGGGGTAAATGTGATAACAAATTTGCAATGGGTTCATGCTGTTTTTGTAATGATGTCACAGTCCTTGAGACCCTCAAACCTTTAGTTATTTATTGTGAACTTTTCGAGGATTTGCGACAATATATGTTCGGGAATTGTTTGCACTTATGCTCTATTCTGTCTCGCGAAGCTTTGTGACAAAGATATATGTGGGGAGAAAGTATTAAGCTTATTACTAGACTGACCATGATTTTGGCTAGCATCGATTCTAAGTTGAAGGAAATGAATCATTATGAATCTGTTACTCACTAGTTGTCTGAGAATTTTACTTAATTTATTCTTATTTTACTATGAAAATTGTTTTGTATTTTGATTTTAGGTAAACCTTCCTTTGTGTATGTAATTGAATTTGAATATGTAATATTTGATACAATATGTATATTAATTTGTAAAGGTTTTGTAACCATATACAATAAAAAATAAATTAAAAAAGCATGGTATTTTTGACTGGACATCTATGATAGATATCCAGTAAAAAAATGCCATCCCTGTCCCCTGGTCTCCACAGCGCCTCAGAAGGAGAGCTGATTTTGGCAGGTGGGTAGAGGGATTGTGCAAGAAAGGCATTTAGGCATTTTTAAAATGCCTTTGTTGTACAACCCACCTTCCCACCTCTACCCCCCACTTGCCAAAATCAACTCAACGGACCAAAACAAACTAACACACACACACATTCACACAGCAATCACTCTATCATTCACACGAGCACCCATCACCATACACTCACTCATAACACAAGCATACACGCATCCATACACATATTTAAATCAAAAATAAATTAACATAAATGTACTTTCCGCAGGGACCTGCACGTGGGTGCTGAAACGCCCCCCTCCAGGCTGCTCTAGCCATACGTGCAAGGAGGCGCAGGAGCTCCCCCTCGCACATACAGGCATGCAGTGCTCCAGCCAGCATTCCCAATGAGATATGCAAGGCTGGCGAAGCAAAACTCAGTGAGCATGTGCAGCTGGGGAACTGAACTGGACTGTCAAAGGGAAACATTGTTTCCCTTTGACAGTTCAGCCAGCCCAGGAGCACTCTCTCAACTGGAAAGAGCAGCTGAGGGAGTGCTCATTGTTTCACTGGACTGGCTCCTTGGCTCTTCCATAATAGGTGGGGGGGGCACTGGGTGAGCGGCCCCTCGCCACTATGGATGAGCCGCCAGGCTCAGACTGGCCTATAGGGAAATAGGGAAATGCCCGTACCAAAAATGCAAAATGCTAGTGTGGGCCAGTCAAAATGGGCCACCTTTTTGGCCAATATGGGCCAGTTTGATGAGTTAGTTCACTATGCAGCTAGTAATTTTGACCATTGTTGCTTAATAAATATTCTTTAAATATCACAATTTGCTTACATTTTAACAAACAACACCCCAGTGGATACTATTCAAACAGTCTGTGACTAAAGGAATGAATATCCATTTGCAACTACAGGCCACTTTTTCATTGGTGCCTCAGACAGTTTCATGCTCCAGCCCGACCATGTGAGCCGCCCCTGCCCATTCCGCCACAGTTTGAATACCTCTGATCCACAGTATGCTTTCCGTAGTGTTTCTGTTTGGAGGTATTAGAATCAGTTAGGTGTCATCAGCATAGTTTTAGCAAGATAAGTAGAGCAATCTCAGGGAAGAGGGGAGGTGTTAAATATAGAGATTGAACAGAAGCAGGGAACGTGAGTATGCTTGGGGTCTTCCAAATAAGCATTATTTAGGTTCAGAAACATATGGTTCAATGACGATCCATCGAGAATATTTCTTAAGGAAGGATACGATCCATTATCAGGTTAGTTTCCCAATGCCTAGGTCAGGAAGACAGGAAGATAGGATCTGAGTAAAGAATGGATGATTAGGTCGAAGACGGGCAAGAGATCAAGGAGGATGAGGGCGGCTACATGGTCTGTGCTCATTTTCAGTTCCTCCCACATGGACAAAAAGACCTACTCTAAATCTTGCTTCAGCTGCACCAAGCAACACTTTATTTTCAGTAAATTGCAGGCGTTGAAGATGTACAACTCTATCCATTAGTTTAGCCATGAATCTACAGTTAAATATGGCATGAAATTGTTTGGGTATATAGAGTCCAGACTCACTTTTTAAAAAGGTTTTTCTGAATGCCTCCTTGAATTCATTGTGTACATTTCCAGCAGAAAAACACCTGGTAAACATGGGTCTTGTTCCTCTAGAAGGGACTGGAGAATGTGTTTTTATATTAAAGGGTCAGCACAGGTCGACTGGAGAGGCAGCTAGAGAACTTCTCAGGAGTATCTTGTTGTAATTCCTCCGACGATAAGGGGCGAAAACAGAAAAAGAGTTCCTTCAACAGTGAGTGTTGAGGTGCAACTTGAGTAGTAGCACTCAAGGTGGCTGGTCATTTGTTTGTGATTTGAGAAACAATCAAGAGTTTGTTGTTTAAGATAGTAGTGAGAGGCTGAGTCACAGAAGGATTGTGAAAGAGGAATTTTAAATATAAGTCATGAACGATTACAGAGTTCTGAGATTATTTTGAAAACTTCTGTCTTTGGGTTGGAAGCATTTGCTAATCTTTTGAAAATAATTTGTATGTTCCTTTTTTTCCTCTTCTCTGTTGAAAGTACTTATTTTCATGCCATTGTTTTTATATTCGCTCCATTTGAGTTTCAGGGATCGGTTGATTAGTTTTACATTTCTGAATTCCTCATTGAACTCGATATTTTCAAGGGTTTTCCTCCAAGGATTAGAGGCCCTTTTGGGGACAGTAATGTCAAGTGCTTTGGTTATCCATGTGCAGAAATCCACCACACCTTTGTTTGTGTAGCTAAGGGCAGAGTCCTCTGGTCTAGTCCTAAACAGCAACAGTGAGAGGTGTTCTGTGATGTCCATGATTTGCCAGCATCTGTAGCAGTTGTTGACACCAAACATGTGTGTGTCTGCAGAGGTACTAGAAATGGCTGAGGAAAATAGAACAGTATCAGTCTAGTGTAGGATATGTAATGGAATGGGTGGGAACGTGGTAGGATGTGCAAGTATGGCAGTTGGAGAATGTCCAGCTACATGTAATGTTTCAGTCTTTAAGAAGCGCATATATTTTATATTTTTTGTGAGACCATTCTGAGATTGTCCCCAACAAATATCCAAGTGCCCAAAAATGCAGAGATTGGGATTGATGCTAACATTTTAGAACTACTCTGCCAGTGTAGCTCTAAATGTTGTGTTATGGGCCAGGATGAAGGGCACTGAAAGAGAGGAAGAGATCAGGTTCTTCAAAAGAATGGACTCACAAGATTGTGCAGAAGTATCAGGGAAAGAGATTATTTTGAATGCTCATGTATGTTGCAGGGCTATTTATCTAGAGAATAATGGTGAAGGCTCATATTCTAAAATTAAATTGTGCAATTCATATTCATATGTGTGTCTGGCCATGGATCTCACATTTAGCAGTGAATAGGTAAAGATAGCGCAGGGCATAGTACTTCCCTGAGGGTTTGTGCTAACATGCTTCTGGAAAGTATATGTTCATGGTACCGGTCTCCACAATATATGGCAGCATGGCCCTGTAAAGCACTTGCTCATGCTGGCTGTACATGTTCTTGAGGCCTGCTGTCCTCAATGCATGCCTGCAAAGGTCCGTAAAACACTTTCTAATACTGGCTCTGCTCAGATATATGACTGCTGGACACTGTAAAGTACATTTTCATGATGCCACTGTCCAGAATGTATGCAGGTATAGTCTGTAAAACACATGCTCATGCTGGTTTTACCCTGATACATATCAAAACAAAAGAGGTGATGGCTGGATGGTTTAGAATTAATCGTAACCTCTGGCATCGCTTTTGGCAACTATCCAACCATCGTTTTTTGCCTGCCAAGTCATTATAGAAACGGGAAAGACCATTTGCAGCTCAGGCTTGGTCCCACCATGAAAGGGGTAGTCTAGCCAGAACTGCTAGGTCACATACCTTCTACACAAGACCACAAGCATCCTCAAACATGTTTCAACCTCATTGGGTGCCATCAGTTTGGATTAGCTTGGATTTTTAAGCCCAGTAGGCAGAGAACCCACATCTGGGTATAGTAGTCCCACTCGGGGTGACTTAAGCAAAAACAAATAGTTGATGGCTGGAAGGTTTAGAATGAATCTTAACCTCTGGCATCACTCTGGGCAATCCCCCAGACCATCGTTCTTCACATGCCAAGCCATTACAGAAAGGTGAGAAGACCATATGCAAATCAGGCCTGGTCCTACCCAAAAAGGGGCAGTGCAGCCCGAACTGCTAGGTCACATCCCTTCTGCATAAGACCACAAGCATCCCCAGACATGTTTCGGCTTCATTGGACATCATCAGGGAGGAGTAGCTTGGGTCTCTTTGCCCAAATACATACCAGTGTGATATTTAAAAGTACCTGTTTATGATGCCTGTGGCTGCAATACATGCCAGCAGAGCCCTGTAAAACACTTGGCCATGCTATCTGTGCCCAAATGTTTGCCATGATGTCACTAAAACAATTATTATGCTGCCTGTGCAGGGTGCTGCAGTCCCTGCAAATCAAAGCACAAGCGAGGCTAGATTACGCTCAGTGTCAATGGCCATACTAAAAATGCAGCTAAATATAACAGTGTCTAAACACAAAAATGCAGCTAAATATAACACAGTGAGTATTCTAAAAAATGCAGCTAAATATAACACATGCACGCTCTGTACTCGTGCACACATGCACTCAGGTACCTAGTCACTTACTTACACATGCATACCTGCATGTTCGCAGTCTTGCTCAGTCATGCATACTCATCATTCAAACCCCCTTGGTTGAGCCCCCCCCCCCACACACACACACACTAACTCACACATAGGCACACACACTGTATAATATTGAAAACACACTCACTCATTTTTATCTTACCATTTCTACACACAGAGATCTCTTGACTTGCTCTGCTCTAAGTCTAGGGTCCACGGGCTAATATCATCAACCATCAACATTGATGGTAACAACATCCAGGTCTCTAATAATACCAAAACCCTCAGAATCTATCTGGATTCCATACTCTTGCTCAATAGACAAACCAACGCTGTTATTGCAGCTTCAGCATTCACCTGCAAACTGATTTCAGCCTGTCGCCCTTTCCTTACCACACCTAACTGCACCACCCTCGCCAGGACATTGGTCATGTCTAAATTAGATTACTGCAATGCTCTGTACCTAGGGACTAGTCAACGCAACCTAAACAAACTCCAGGTTACTCAAAATAATGCTATTAGGGTTGCCCTCAACTTCGCTAGATCTTCACACTTCTCAGACACAAGGCAAAGCCTTCGTTGGTTACCAGTCAGCCATAGAATATCACTCAAAACGCTCACTCTCACACATAAATGTATGAATAATCAGGCCAGCATTTGGAAGGGTACCTGGTAACTGCCTTGCTCTGCCCAAGTCGGTACAAGAATATCAACAAATGAATGAGCAGGGTGAGGTTGAACTCTGCTGAAGAGTAACGATTGCTACACCCTGAGTGGGTAACCCCTTGTGTGGGTGGTCACAGAATTCTCATGAAACTGTTCTTCTGCACAAAAGGGTTTTATTTTGAAGTGCAGTGGTGTAGTAATACACTGGTATTTTTCTAAAACATAGGACATTCACATTTGAGGACATACAAAGTGTAGTACCTAAGTACGAATAATCAAGTAGTCAATATTTGAGACATCTACTTGTACAGTTTGTTCATTCTCTATATGTTCCTTGGGAAGGACGCTTAGAGAATTCAGTGGAACCATAGACAGGTAGGGAGCCCATAGAGTGTGGGCACAATCAAGAGTTGAACAACAACATATAATACATGTCAACACGAAAGTGTTTCGGCTATTTTGCGTGGAGCTAGGTGAGCTCTAGTCATGTAGGCCTTCACGAGTGGAGGGTCCTATGTGGTCGGATCCGAGGAGCTTAGTGGCTCAGATTCAGAGGTGGAAGGATCCACTTCTCTAGGATTCAGTCGTCATCTTGTCAACAGGCGCGGTCATGCCTATTGCCAGTGCATTCAGCTGCCAAGATCGTTGAAGCAGCAGTGTGCCGTCGAGGATGCAAGTATCAGACCAGGCATGCAGAGCAGCACCCGTGAGCAGACCAGGTAGTAACGGTACCGTTATGAACGGTACCGCTGCTACCATCCTCCCCATTCTCCTATGGGGGCTCAAATGGGAATGGGGACGTACCGGGTCTGGGTCCCGCAAAAGGGAATTACCGGGCCCTCCAAGGTCAGAATGGCCCGGTAAGTCCCCTTTTGCAGGACCCGGACCCGAGTTTGGGGGTAGCCATGCCCTAATTAAGGGCTTGGCTACCTCCAAACTCATAATGAGGCCCATTGCTTTTTGGAGAGCACGCCAAGCCGGTAGAAGGTCAAAGGAGTAAGAAAGTGGTGTGAATTTTGCCAGTGGGGAGAACACCAAAGTAGTACTAGGCACACGTGAACATTTGTAGACCACCGCATTCTTGGGCAGATGTTAATTTTGTATATGGAGAGGAATACACCCAAAAAGTCTTTGTCGCGTGAGAATTGTAGAGGCAGGGAGTACTTCAAATCAGTCTGAGGCTCACATGAATTGTGTAGGCGGAGTAGTCTGTCAAAGCACCCTTTGGCACATGTAAACGTTGTAGCCAGATGCAGTTTTCGAGCCATGGGAAGTTTATAGTTGTGGGAGCCGTCCTGGGCACACCTGAAATTTGCAGGCAGAGGAGTATGTAAAAACAGTTTTAGGTACACATGGATATCATAGGTGGCAGACTACACCAAAGCAGTCTTAAGTGCAGGTTAATTCCATAGGCTTGGAAGTGCCCTACAGTACTCTTTGGCACACATGAATTTGTAGTCACGGGAGTGTTCCAAAGTAGTCTTAGGCCCAAGTGATTTATGCAAGTGTTGGAGTGAACCAACGCAGTCTTAGGCACACATGAATTATTTAGGTGTGCCAGTATGCCAAAGCGGTTTTAGGCACACATGTATTTTGTGGGAAGAAGAGTATAGCATGCCAAAGCAGTTTTAGTCACATGAGAATGTTCTAGTTTTGTTAGTACACCAAAGCAGTCATAAGCAATCAAGAGTTATGAAGTTTGGAAAGCATTCAAAAGCAGTTTTAGGCACCCCTGTTTAGGGACAGGGGTAGGCCGAAGAAACCTTGAGAATACATGACTTTTGTAGGCATAGTCTTGGCCACATGTGAAATTTGTAGGAGAATTGCACTGAAGTAGTGTTACGTGCAGGTGAGCTTTGAAGGAGTGGGAGTACACCAAAGGAGTTTTAGGCACATGTGAAATCTATAGGATGAATAGTTTGTAAAAGCAGTCTAAGGCTCACATGAATTTTGCCGGTGTGGGAGTTAGCCAAAACAGGCTTAGGGCCAGTTGAATTTTATAGATAGAGGAGGTGGTCAAAGCAGTTTTAAGCAGATGTGAATTTAGTATGCCAAAGCAGTCTTAGTGTGACTAATGAACTTGCAGCCTACCAGTGGTCCAGGGATGAATATCGTTTTCTAAACCATCAATCAGCCCCACACCTCTAGGGATCTTAACAGATTGGAAACACAAGTAAATTATAAACCTCCTTGTTCAATTTTGGTAACGTGGATGGAACATCAGGCTTATCTCTGCAAGGTCATGGATAGTTGGTTATTTGCAACACAGCGAAAATACAATTATTAGCCAATGATAAAAGGGACTGTCCAGTCAAGGTTGTATAAAAATACATACTTTATTATTATTACAACAGACAGTTCTAGCACACTACAAACAAAATACAACCCACTCTGTAAAGGAACACAGAGGACAGATAGTTTCATGAAGAAAAGGGATGCACTCTGGATACTGACCAGAGGGTCGTCGGTAAAGCAATCAGTCTTAACTGTTCAAGGTTATTTGGTTTCAGCACCAAGGGAGCAAGGGGTCATAAATGTCACTATGGGCCTTTTGGAGAAAGGCCAGGGGGACAGAACCACAATGTACCTGGTGCTTGAGATGATCTTGATGCTTGACAGCGTCAAGTCGGTTCCAGGATGCTTTGCAGCTCCCACAACAGAGTTCAAGATGGGAGACAGCTGGGGGTAGCAGTTTGGCAAGCGAGGCTGGATGGGCGGCTGCAGGGTTGCCTACACGGCAGCACTGGGTCAATAATCGTTGTCTCTGTGCTGGTTGGCGGATCTGTAATGCTGGTTGAGGCGTTTCGGAGGGCTTTAGTGACTGCATCATGACAACAGTCAGTGGTGCAGCCAGTCGCGGTTCAAGGGCTCGACTGCCTCAAAAATGTCCTTAAAAGATGGACACTGGCTGATGCTTGTTGTGGCACTCCTCCTAGCTTCTTCGTCCTTTAATGCGGACGGCCCAAAGCTGAGGAGAGAGTTTGCACGCAACAGCCTTGTCCTTTGTTCAGAGACTCTCTGGCATTTCCCACCTATGTAGCTTGCAGGCAGAAGCTAGCAGGACACGCTGTGTGCTGGCTGGGTACCAGTTCTTGAGCTGCTGGACAGGTCCTCTCAGGTTGGTATCTCCCTCTGTTACCTGGGAGATGTTTAGGGGACAGATCTTGCTTCCCTCTTGGAAATCCTGGCCTTCCTTCACTGGAGGAATCTGTAAGGCAAACTGTACCTTCAGCCAGGGTCCAAATGAGTCATTCTTCTTACTCCTTTTTCGAAGTCATCTTTTGGAACCAAATGGGCCCCAGTGATGGGTGCAGGATAAGCCTACCTTAATGAACCAATCATGGGTCCCCACCAACAATCTTCTGTTATGTGTGAGGTCATAACCAGAGTGCTTTGCAACAGGAAAGGTGAGGGGTGACAACATCTACTACTAAGTTCCACCCATTTTCCTGTCTGTTGTGGATCAAAGTGTCTCACCGGTTAATTGAGCTCTCTGTGACTCCTGATCAAAGCGCAGATCTCCCTTGAAGTTTGCGGCAAGAACAGACTTTCTGTCTCCATCAAATCACATACTTCTTCCCCCTGAAAGGGGGTTCCCTACAAGGGTTGCCTACTGTAAACTGTTGTCCCAGACATGACATTCATGCCCTTCATACAGAGGGGTGGGAGCTAGCTTCAAGTTGACACATTGCATATCAAAGAGGTGTTAGTTTCCTATCCCTTGTGTTAGTTCTGTGATCAAGCCTTTTTGCAGGCCTGCTTTTGTTTAACTCACACCAGTAGGCGCAGCGACCACACAGAACTTTGACAACAGAACAGGGCAGATCCATGGAGACTTTGATATTTATTTAGGCTGGCCATAGCAGTTGGAAGGTGTTGCCTTCCCCCTTCCTGAGATGCTTTGATGTTCCTGTGGCTGTCACATACCACCTAAATGTGACAGGTGGGACTGTGCCTGTAGGCTGTGTCCCCCCGGAGTACACTTGACTGTGTGTTTGTTGTGCGGCGAGCATAGGAAAATGTGTGCGGATTAGACCGGCACATTTTATGAGGTTGATCTCCTATCATTCCATTTCTTACAAAATTTCAAAAAAAGCCCAGGTGAGCACACACTCCCCGTGCGAGTGGTCGAATTCCTCACACTTAGGTACACATCTATTTTGTAGATGGAGTAGTATACCAAAGCAGTCTTAAGCTCACATGAATTCTGGAGACAGAGTGGTATGCCAAAGCAGGCTTAGGCACACATGAATTTTGTAGATGGGGGAGAAGGCAAAAGCATTACTGGGCATATTTGTATTTTGTAGACAGATGAGCATGTCAACAAACCTAGGCACATTTGAATTTCATAGGTGTGGGAGAATGCAAAAGTAGTCTTATGCAGACATGAGTTTTGTAGACAGAGGACTATGCTAAAACAGTCTTGAGCACCCATGCATTTTGTAAGTGAGGAAGTATGCCACAGCAGCCTTAGGCAGATGTGAATTTTACAAGGGGGAGTCTGACATCCAGACTGAGTCATTAGTATTTATTTGAGGCAGGGAAACCCCTCTTAGTATTAGGGGAAGTTATGGTTTATCCTCTTTTATTTTAACACAAACAAATGTCTTTAACCCCAACAATGTCACCTGTGTGTTGGCCTCCCCCTTCTGCACCTTTACATGACTCATTGTCTAAGTCCTAGTACCAAACTCACAAACAAGAGGTTCTCACAACTGTAATCAAAGTACACAGCATGCATACGAGGCAGGGAGAAGAGATAGATTGTGTATATTGATTCTGGACCACTTTCTATGTCCTAGTACTGGAGGTTTTGCTTCAATTTATTTGGCTCAATAAACCATTTGTGCAACTGATAGTACTACACTCTTTTACTGAAAGTCCTCCCTAAATTTATTTGGGCATACCTACCAGCGGAGCCATTCCTGCATTTGTACTGGACTCACCCATTTCTCCCTGTCTCCCCTGTTCTTACCCTTTTGCCCAGTCACTTACAAGAGGGTAGGGAGTTTCTTGTGCATGTGCTCTTCCATGGCAGCCAGAAATGCCATGGAATCCATTTCCCTTAAATGAGAGAAGACAGGCAATGCAGGTGGTCCGTGGCTGCGTGTATCAAGTGTCTGTCTCTCCTCTCCTGCCCAAATGGTTCACACCCATAATTCTACCACCAACAGGACATAAGTAGCCCTGATAACCTATGGTGCTAGTAAGTAAAGTTGTTCTGGGCCAAGCAGAGGGTTAAATATGACATTTGGGTTGGCACAGAGCCATGTGGTGTGGATGGTGCTTGTTAGAGCTTGACTGGTGATGAACTAGAGTTTTGTCCATCACTCCCCTGTCACTGCCCTAACAACCACGCAGAGTGCTGCAATAGTGGGTTCTATGACACGTGATATGCGCTCCCCATACACATTGTTGTGCCACATACTACAGTGCTTGGTCATCCAGGAGGTACACAAGGTACTCTTGCTTGGGTTACACTGCTGCACTGTCTTCTTGCAAGGGTGCATGTTACAGTCACATCCTATAACAACATTAAGTAGTCCCACATCAGTAACCAGATGGGTAGTGATGTAATGGGTAGAAAGGAAAGCTTCAGCCTGTTTTGCCCCCTCGACATGGGCAGGCAATGGTGCAGCGGCCCCAGTCTCCTCCTCATGAGCCATCTGCTGGGAGACCATTCCTGGTTCCTCCACCTGGAGCTCTTTGGTTTCCGGCTGCGCCCTGTCTGTCCCCACTATTAACCTCTGTGGCTACTTCTCACTGATAAAGCTTGAGTACTTCCTCTTTCCCACAACTCCAAGGTCAATGTACAATTTCACATTCTGCAGATACTTAAAGAATGATCCTACAGGTGCCTCAATCACATCGTAATTGGTAGCCACATCACCCCTCAGCAGCTTATAAGCTCTTTCCACTACTAGCCAAAAGGTCTCCTTGCCCCCATATGGCCTCCTCTAATGAATCACACTCTTCCACCTCTCCCTCATCACACACCTCAACCTCTGGCTGCCTCTCCTCAACCGCATTCATCCCCTCTGTAATAACTACCCCATCCTATGTCACAGGGGTTGATGCGTGGTCCAATTCCTCATCTTCTCTTCCTCCAAATGAAAGGACATGTTGCCTATAGTGTAGGTGTGCAAAAAACAAGACAAGTGGCAAAGACAAACAAGGAGATGCGCGCAACACTCACAGAAAGGGTTCTCAGAACACGTAAACAGTACAGAAGGTGACTGACCAACACACAGCACAGGAAGTCTTCTCAGTTTCACACAAAGGTTTCACGCAGGAAAGGAAAGGTGTTAAAAACACTTCCTGTTTTAAAAAAGAATGTGGGTGACACAGAGGGAAGGACATTTTGGGGTGGGTCAAATGGAACAAGGAGCAGGTGAGTGTACAAGAAAAACATTTTTAAAAAACACACTCAGACAAAAAGGATAAAAACACGAAACAAAAAACACGAAAAACACCACAAAGAACTAACAAACAGACAAAGCGGGTTCAAACTGAGATTAACAAACACTACAAATAACTAACACACTTCTGCATAACTCTCCTATACTCACCAAAAGCACTGTTTGTGTGTCGGTCCTGTCCACTCCTCTCTCGACAACCAAACAAAACCTACAAAGGAAGCAGAAAGGCCTTATAAAGTTTTCAAATATATTTTTAGAATGGCTCAAGACCTATGTTTGGCTGGTCAAACTCCCCTCTCGAGTGTTGCACCTAACAACTGGACGCCAAGACTCCAACCCCGGCTTGAGGTGCGAGGTAAGGTGCAACACGTCTAAAACCCAATCGTACAAGGTTAAAACCTCCCATGGGTTCGTGTTTTGGCGGTTTTTGAACCTCTAATGTACTATTTTAAATATCAAGCCCCAACACATCCTACCACAGATATTGGCCAACTTTTTCCCTTGCTCGAGACTGAACTGGGATGATCAAATGTATTGACAGCCAGGGGAGAGATTACAGAAACTTTGCACTGGTGCAAGTGCAAAGATTGCACAGTATTAGCACTAGGGCAAAATTTCCCCTATTTTTAAAAACACCAGGACGCATTAAAAAGCCATTGTACCTCGACAGGTGCAGTTTGGCATATTAAAAGCACCAGGTCCAAAATTGCCCTAGTGCTCAAAAGATACATTTTGTATGCCTTTTTGCATCAGGGCAAAGTTTGCCCTAGTGCTAATACGATTCGGTATTAGCACTATGGCAAGCTTTGCCCTGGAGCAAAAATGTAGTGAAAATGCATCATTTTTGCACTAGGGCAATGTTTGCCCTGGTGCTTTTAATGGCCAAACTGCACTTGTAGAGATGCAATGTTTTTTAATGTGTCCCAGTGTTTTTAAAAATAGGGTAAACTTTGTTTTAGTGCTAATACTGTGCAAACTTTGCACTTGCACCGTTGCACAGTTTCTGTAATCTGGCCCCAGAAGTCGTGAGCTTTGGCTAGAACAGAGGTAACCATTCCGCTATCCTCCAAAAACATTTTCATATGCCAGGGCTGCAGTGTCCAAGGAGTGAGGGGAGCTGTTAGATTTTAACCTACTTCCCAAACTCGAGTGGAAAGTAAAGAAATCGTTTCACGCTCCTGATCTCACTGAGTGGTAGGATATCTTCATTTAAAATTATTACTATGATCGAGCAGACGCGCACTGCCGGGAGGATAGCTCAGGGGGCAAGTTGGAATTGAAAGCAAGACAACATATTTCGAACATAGGTTCGAATCCTGGGCTCCTTAGAAAATGGTCCCCGTTATTCAGCGGGTTATAAAAGGACAATTATAATTATATTAGTTGTGAACACATGATTGTTTACTATTAACAGAAGCCTATGCAACACTCTTGTTTACGTGGGGCTCTCCCCAAGAAAACTGTAGGAGACCCAAGTTAAGACATATAGTGCATAAGCACTCCCTGCTCAAGACACCAAGCACTATTGCAAAGCATCCCATACCCCATTCTTAGTCCTCTGGTATGAGGCGTGTAGACATAAAACCACACCTGAAATGTCAGAGCGATGCGAATGGTGGCATTGTACGTAGGCCACACAGACAGGCTTTTCCTTTTCTTACGATTTGTTGCCAGAATGGCTGCAACCTTCAATGACATGGGGCCTCATTACGACCCAGGGGCTAAGTGGTTAACGGCGCCATAAAAGGATGAGGCGCCGTTAACCACTTAGCGCCTTACTACGAGGTCCCTTTGCGGGACCCAACCTGAACGGCTGGTCTGGACCAGCCGTTAAAGTAGGGACCCGCAAAGGGACCTCGCAGGCAATTACGGTACCACAATTTGCGGTACCATAATTGCCGCCTTCCCCATTCCCATTGAGCCCTATGGGGCAAAAATGGGAATGGGGAATGGCCATGGGGAAATGGGGAAATACCGCCCCACCAACCTTGGAATGGGGCGGTATTTCCCCATTTCACCATGGCAGACTCGTTACAACACCGGCACCAACCATGGTGCTAATAGCGCCATGGTTTACCGCTGGTGTTGTAATGAGGCACATGGTGCTTTTCTCTAGCTTGAGTCCTTATTACATATTTGGCGGTATTAGCTCTGCTAATATTGCCAAACTGAATTACTGTCACTGCCAGTGGTAAGGGTATGTCACTGCCTTATTATGGGTATTTGTAAACACCCCGAAGCCCCCCTGCCCCATTCTGAAGCTCCCTAGAACGTTGTTATGGAGAGGCGATATCGACGCATGTGGTAATACAGCCAGCACCATTGCCGCCACTGTCTGTGAAAGTAATACCACCACTCAAAGGAGCAGTTTTTTTGCCATGGATTTCAGACCCCATAATGAGGTGGAAGGGTAAAACAGAGAATTAGAGCCTGAGTCAAAAGGTATGCATTATCATGGGAAAGTGTTGTGTCTAGGTTGACAGACACTTTTCCTTGAAGACATGTATTCTGAAGTAATAAGGGAGTGGCGACAATATACGAAGCCTGTCACTCCTGCAAAGCCATGATTTATGGCATGGCAACAGCCTTGCCAACCACCTCACATGTAAAGGGCTGGCAAGGACTGTATTCAGAGGCCAGAACACCCTTTCTGTACCAGCCAAAAGTGGCTTTCATTAATGGTAGCCTAGGGGGTGCCGTTAAACCACAGAGCACACGGTTTCCCATTTTAAACACGGCATTTCTCAGACTGCAGCACCACTTTTCTAGTTTAATGAAAACTTTCTTAAACTAGAAAAGTGGCATTCCTTTGGGAAATGCTCACAATGCCAATGGATCACATGTTTTCCCCACAATGTGTGATGATAGTAGCTTTTGCTGCTGGAAAGCACAACATTTCGCCTCCAATATTTCCGTCATGTGAGGGCCGGATTCAGAGCCCGTGCTAGATATAGCATGGAAAGCCAACATTCTCCCTTCCAATTTCCAAAGCCATCATTCTGAGATGGGTGGAAATATTGGAGGATGAATGCACTTTCCAGCAGCAAAATCTGCTCAAATCTATCTTTGCAGGGGAAACATGTGCTCCAGTGGCTCAGCGAGCATTTCTCAAAAGACTGCCACTTTTCCAAATCAAGAAAGTTTTCTTAAGCTTTCATTGAACTTGAAAAATGGTGCTGCATTCTGAGAAATGCTTTGTACATAATGGGCGAATGTGTGCTGTGGGCTTTAACAGCACCTCCAAGGGTACTGTTAATGTGTGCATCTTTTGGCTGGTGCAGGAAGGGTGCTCTGGCCTCTGAATGCAGCCCTTGCCAACCCCTTGCATGTGAGGTGGTTGCCATGCCGTAAACATGGCTTTGCAGGAGTAGCAGGCTTCGTTCATTGCCACCACTCCTGTAATAAATCGGAAACATGTCCTCACTTTTCCATTTTAACACGCACGTCTGAATCAGGCCCTCAGAATTATGGTGCTGGAAACTAGAGGGTAGAACGCCGGCTTTCCACACTATGGCCCTCATTACGACCCTGGCGGAATTCGGAAAACGATGGCGGAAATGCAATACCGCCATCGAATAGCGCTCGGTGCGACTATGACCCGTCACCGCAAAGTACGATGCCATTAGCGACACCGTAGTGAACGCCAACGCTAACTGCACCAAGCACGCGCGCGCGCGCCATGCCAAACCGTAAACACCACCATGGCGCAACGGTACGCCAATTCCGACCCCAGCGGACATGTACCTAACGCCATCAAGCATGGCGGAATGCACCATTCCGCCATGGTGAGAAGTACGGCATCGCGAATCAACCGTAAACGGCCCCACTGACTGCCCGTACACCGCTCCCTGCCCACAAAGTACAACTCCCCGTAGGTGCAACGAAGCCACAATGCAACCAGTGAAATGCACAAGTCACCCATGCATGCCAACGAACAAATGGACCTCAAGAGGGGCCAATGGGAGCTGCAGGGCACAGATGGCACGAATACAGAAGCCATCCCAATGGACATGACCACAGTCCCCCACCAAGAAACGCACGCAAACACAGGCACCTGTGACCAGCAATATTCAGAAAATCACAACATTCCACCAGTCCACCTGGCTGACCGGCATCTGTCACACAAAACCCAATCCCCCGCCCCTGAGCATGACAACATTCAAACCGTCATATTGGCAGCCCCCATCCCTGACCTCACGGGCTTCGTAGGCAAACGCGCCCAGTACAGGACCACGCAACAAAACTCCGAAGCTGGAACCCAATGCAGATCCCCTCACAATACATCGCTCCCCAAATAGGAATATGCCACATCACTTGCAAAGAAGAACGCTACACGGCCCATATCAGAATAGAATTTTAATGCACATCAATATCACCAAGCCCATACAGCCATCAGGCCATGAACTCCAAAACACATTTCACCATTGTGGGCTGCATCCGCAAGAAATGACCAGCCACTACTCGTGTGACGCCCTGTTCCCTCATGGTACACAGAGCCACATACACGTACGAAAAGGCAACATGGAAGCGCACAGAACCGCAGGGCCGTCCCAATGGGGAGGCACTAGTCCAGCTGAAAGGCCGAAATGTTGCTCCGAGCCACCAGTACTGCGTAAGGGCATGTGGCCCATTGGCGATCGTCCCATAAGATCGTAATGCTGCTCCACTGATTAACACGAAGCAGCAGGTGTCGGGAGTAAAATCCATCTGCAGGAGTGGCATACAGATGGCAGTGGCAAAAGGGGAGGAGATACCTGTCAACCAAAAGAAAAGAAACAGAATAGAATGGCCATCAGAACTACATTCGAACAACTCACTTCAATGATCACACTAGATCCACAGCCATATGCATGCAAGCCCACTCCAAAGGATCATCACCACCCCAAAACCACTTGCGAATCATAACTATCTATATCGAGGTGAAAACACCATCACAAACGAGTGTACCTGTGCATGCGCCTGTGAAAACAGGATCCTTCAGATGGGATTGGTAACGTGCATGGACACAAGTGTCTGAAGGCGCGTCGAGACAGGGAGGGCTCAACAAGGCCAGATAGACGATGGTCCCACTATGGCAGCCCTGCATCACATAGCGCAGGGGGGGCGGACAGATCCCAAGAAGCCCTGTACATGGCAAACACTGTATCAAATCACCTGCCCATGCATCCATTCATCATTCCCTCATCCCGTAATGAAAACGCCTGAATATTTACTCACATAACATTAGAAATATCCATTGAGTCTGTGCGTTATGCAGCCTGCAAAATCCACAGTGCCCCAGCACGTAATTCCAGTCTAGTGAAGTAACATGTATTTGGGAACGTCCTGCCTTATCGTCCACTACGCAATTGCGCATCCCATACTATTCATATCAATCATAGCATTCTCGCCATGGCCCCTGTCCCAAGGACATTGAACAATAGAACGTTATATTTGCAGTCAGACCTGTGGGCATCTCCTCGCCGCTAGCTGAATACCGAAAGCGCCGCCCTTCGAATTCCTCATTTGCAACATCACGTCGAAGAGGCATCTGTGGCCGTTTGAAAACACTAATTAATCCATCGAGTGCGGCTGTGTGTGAAAATGGCAACTGCCTTCACCCACGAATGGGACGCCCCGCCCGTCGTTGCAACTCGGTACAGTGATGAATGAGGGCCCACCGTTACTCGAGTACTACGTTCCACTGACCCTTCACAACTCTGTTCACGACTGCACAGATAGTATGTGAAACAATGGGACCACAACAGAATGAACATATCAACCAATGTTACACGGCCATCGGGTACAAATACAAGATTGCAATAGCAAGATGCCATTCCACGAATTGCAGCGTTGTGCGCGGGACGTGCTCGGCCAAAGGGGAGAGCAGTTTGCACAGGTGGAATGAATCTCCACAGGTGGAGGCCATTCAGCCTGGAAACACATAAATTGCACAGCCAGTCTCCTCCCACAACCACACCGAAATGCTACCGGCAGGACTCGCGATGTTGGCCCTGGGGGACCTGATAGCACTGCAAGTACTCCAACTCCAAGAAGAAGACGAACACCAACTACAACCGGCCGCACGGAGGAGACGCAGGAGGAGGAGGAGGCCAAGGCAGGGCCAGCAAGGGCCGCCAGCACAGCCACTACCACCACGCAGGCAGCCCGCAATCCCACGCCTCCGAGCACATCCGTTCAACCTCACTGATGAGCAGATCCACACCCTCTACCGTCTGGACCGGGACACCATAACCGCCATTGTGGACATGACACAGGCTGACCTTGTCAGCATGATAGATAGCCCAACCGCCATCCCACCCCTACTGAAGGTGGTGTCTGTACTCCACTTCCTGGCCACAGGCACCTACCAGCACACAGTCGGACAGTTGCATGGCATTTCTCAGCCACTGTTCTCACGGACACTATTGCAAGTGCTCGATGCCCTCCTGCAGCACGCAGACGACTACATCTCTCTACCACGCTCGGAGCAGGAAATTACCAACACAAAAGTGGGATTCCATGCACTTGGCGGCATACCGGGTTGCATTGGTGCCATCGACTGCACCCATGTGGAATTGGTCGTCCCACATGCCATGGAGGCCCAGTACCGCAACCGAAAACAATTTCATTCCCTGAATGTACAAATGGTGTGTGACTCCAACAGGATCATTACACATTGTTGTGCCCGATTCCCTGGATCAACCCATGATTCTATGGTCTTGAGGAACTCTACAATACCACGCTACATGGAGCGACACGCAGGGAACAGATCCTGGCTACTCGGTGAGTCTCATTACATGCATGATAATGTGGGGTATGTGATTCGGCAATGACCTGGCAGGAAGGGGGGGGGGTGTGCGTACGTAGCAATGGCATTCCACATCATACGTTTCTCGTCCACATACAGGTGATGCTGGATATCCACTGAAGAGATGGCTCCTCACACCAGTCCGGAACCCACGGGACCAGCATGAGGAGGACTACAACCATGCCCACTCACGTACCCGTGTAGTCATTGAACAGGCATTCGGCCTACTGAAGGGTCGTTTCCGCTGCCTCAGCAGGTCTGGCGGGGCACTCCTGTACCGCCATGAGAAGGTTGCAAAGATGGTGATGGCATGTGTCATGCTCCACAACATGTGCGTACGTAGAAATGTGCCCATGCCCCCTGACGCAGAACTGCAAGCACCTGAAGATGGTCATGATGAGGGTGGGGATGTGGCAGCACCTCAGGGAGTCTGCGAGGCACAGGAGGCCCGTGACATTCGTCAGCATCTCATAGATGCATGCTTCTAGCACTCACGCCTGGTGGCTGATACATGGACACGGGACTCGTGGCACTGTGTGTGTCTGGGACATGCACAATATGGACTGTACGCCTATGATGGCCTAGTACACAAAGATCAATGTCCACACATCTCATTGGTTGATCGTGCACTTTTTATGGCATATGTGATATCATGTTGTACACCCTATCGACCCGCCACCCAAGTGAGCCCAACACACCCCCTCCACCCTCCCACCTCCCCCCCGAACACCAGTGTCCAAAGATGCTCATCGTCCGTGGGCAGTCGCTATTGCAAGCCCCCTCTGCGGGTATCAGGGGCACCCCTGCCTGTGGAGCGCAGGTTCCTCCCAGATCTACGTTGGGGGCTGCCCTGGACGGAACTTGCAACGGATGATGTCTCTGCCTGCTCACGTCCATGCATGTCCCTAAGGGTTTGCGAGAGCTCAGTGAGCACACGGCGCACTGCGGCAAGTTCACCACATACGTCTTTGGACGTCGCATGCAGTTCCCCCCTCAGGCTCTCGGTGCTTCTCTCCATTTGGACTCTCAGGCTCTCGGTGCTACTCTCCATTTGTGCCCTTAGTGTCTCTGTGCCTCTCTCCATTTGTGCCCTAAGTGTCTCAGTTGATGTTTCTATGTCTGCCTTAGTGCCCCCACATTCATCGGCATGGTCCTTGAGGAGCGTGGCCAGTTGCTGCTGTTGCACGATTAACTGGTCGAGGGACTGTTGCCTCTGCTGGGCCATGGCCATTTGCGGGGGTGTCACAGAGGGGCTGTTGTCCTCATGTTGCCCTGCCACAGGGCTTGTGGGGGATGGCCAGTCGTCGTCTTGTGGGTGCCCCTGCGTGGTATCCTCATGTAGTACGGGATGGAACAGACAGGGGGATTGGGACAGGTCATGGATGGATCTGACTTCGACATCCCCGTCTTCTGTGTCGGAGCATGCTGCCATCAATGGGGTGTCACCTATGGTGCTGCTGCCACCGGAGGCAGTGCCTTCTGTGGCATCCGTTGGGGGGACCTGTGGTGGTGGTGTTGTGGGCATGCTGGCTGCTGGGGTGCCTGTTGATGTTCCCTCCTGTGTGCTGCCACCTGATTTGTGCTGCTGCCGTGTCTTGATGCGTGCAGCTGAGGTGGAGGGTCTTTGGCCGTCGGTCTTGGCCCTCTTTGCAGGTGTGCTGGTAGGGGTGTCCTGCAGCTCGTCGTTTGGATCGGACCCTGTGGTGGAGTAAAGGAGGGCGAGGGTTATTGGTGGGTCTGTGGGAATTGGAATGGCATTGTATCACATGCATTGGGGTGGTACCTGAGGGTGATTTGGGTCGGGGCCTTGGAGGTGCTTCCATTTGTGTGTGGAGTGAGGGTGCAGTTGTTTGGCAGCCTGCAGTTAGGGTGTGCCTGCTGCACGTGTAGTGCGTGTTTTAGGGGTTTTTAATTATTTATGTATTTATTGTGGGTTTTAACGTGCGCTATCAGGCCAATGTGTGTGGACGTTCTCCTGGACATGTGTTTCTGTTGCACTATGGGGACACATGGTGCTTCACATGGATGGACTTTGTGGATTTAGCATTGTTTCATTAGGCCCACCTACCTGATTCTTCGGATGTCTGCACTCCTTTCTCCATCCCTCCGACTCCCTCTATGCTCTCCATTCCGATGGTGGAGGCACAGATTTCTTCCCAGGGGGTCAGCTTGATTGGTGATTCCGACCCTCCCCCGGTGGCTGTGGCAATGTTGCGGTTGGCAGAGAGTATGCTGCGGACGCGTATCCGCAGGTCGTCCCATCGCTTACGGCATTGCTGTGGGGTGCGGGGTGCGGTCCCCACCGCACTTACCCGCTGTGCCACCAGAGCCCATATGGCCTTCTTGTTTGCGAGTGCCGTCCTGGTCATTTGCGTGGAGAAGACGACGGCAGCATTCTCCTGGAGGGTCTCTGTTAGCACGGTGAGTTCCTCACGGGAGAAGTGGACCTGCCGCTTGCGGTCGCACGCTTTCTTCGCTACTTTTCCCATTTTTCTTGGTTTCGCTAGGGTGGATGACGGGTTGGGTTGTGTCTCAGGGTGGTGATTTTAGTGGTTGTGTGGTTTTAGTGGTTTTATAGGTGTACGGCGGGTTGTTTCCCGTTCCGGGCCCGTGTTTTAACTTCCGTTTCCGTATATTTCCGGTCACCGTACTTTACGGTAGGCGCACACTGCGGTGTCCGCTGTGATGGGTGGCGGTATTGCACCTAGGGCGCCGTACGGCGGCGGTGTGGGCCGTTTTGGGGTCATTTCCGCCATCGCGGACTTTGCACTTCCGCCATGCCGTGGTGCTCGTGCCCGATGGGTCGGAATGGGCCGCACTTTGCTCCTTCTTGCAATGGCGGAAACGCTATTTACGCTGTGGCGGTCCGGTCAGTCACTTTCCGCCAGGGTCGTAATGAGGGCCTATATCTAGCACAGGCTCTGAATCAGGCCCTGAGAGTAATCCCACCTGTTATTAACCCTACCGCCAAATTTGTAAGAATGCCCTCAGTAGCCAGAAACATTTTAGAAGCGCAACCTACATCTGCTTTTGGAAGTTTTACCTTTACATTTTAAGATTCATTCCTCAGCAATGTTTTCTTCTGTGCATTCTTTATAAAACACATTAGTGAAACTTGATGGGAAGCCCTTCTCACATCAGTTCCGATTTCCATAGGTTTGGCCAGCATTCTGTAGGAAACCGGCTCAGCTGGGTAGGACGATGATTGCTTGAGTATGCTCCTTCTATCCCTGGAATCCCTTCTCCATTCACTAACAACAGGGCCAATTGTAATACTCCCTTACGGTGGAGGATGGGATTCATAGACAACCCTATAGGGATCTTAGGTGGATCTGATTGCGCCCTCACTGGGTACTAATATCCAATATCCAATGGGTATTATACACATGCAGGATGAAAAGCAATTCACTATACAAATCACTAAACTATTGGCTTTGTCGATGTTTGCACTCCTTAGCCAATTACATAACATACCTTGGTGTTTCATCATAAACTCTGCTTTCCAACAGACTTTACTTGCCATACATTTTTGTTAACAAACCGGCGGTACAGCGCTAACCCAGGCGACCTACAAGCAATTTTCCTTTTAATGAAATGGAGGCAGTGAGTGAGTTTAGAGAGTTAGTCGAGATTTCAAAAGTTTTCAACACTTCCCCGAATTCCATTGCGAGATCCATGAACTCCCATGACAGGACGGATGATCCGGAGGCGTCATGTGCAGAGCAATGCCTTGCCAATCCGCACCAGATTACAATGCAATGAGAAAGAACTCAGGGCTGTCAGGAGGGAGTGGTCCCCTTCTGACATAGCTTCACGCTGTACTGAGAGGGGATCTGCAGGAAGACGCCTGTCAGTAGTTAATTGGACAACAGGCATTTGGGGAGGATGAAGAGATGTACCGAGCCACCTGAGGAACAATGCCATAGGATGAAAGAACACATCGTGCTCATCCAGGGAACATAGAAAAGAAAGTACAAGATGTTCACTTAAGAAAAATCCCTGGCTGCTGTCATCACTGTTATAAGAAAGTGTTAGATACTGCAAAGCTCAGGTTTGCAGAATATCAGAGGAATATACATTACAGGCAAACGTGCATTGCGGGTGAATAATGTAATGAAGGTGTTTGAGTAAACAGATAAACTAAGTAAGGCTGAGTGGTTTTCAAATCTCAGCCAAATCACTCAGATTGCTTTATTGGCCCGCAATTTATTTAAGCAATAAACCCTGAGCAGGCGGGTAATTACTGGTCTGGTATTGCCCTGTGGCGTCATTTAACAATAGCCCGAGGGCATTACCAGGCAGGTAAAGCCCCTCCCCCCTCCAAGGTGTTTATTGATATTAGCATCCCGGGACTTATTCCTATAATAATAGTAATAAATAGGATGAGGGGACGCTTACCTTGAGTAGTTCTGCGGGGGATCGGAGTAGGAACAGTAATGGCCGCCAGCTCGCCTGCATCGGAATGGATTGGCGAGACTAGATGAGTGGTTGGCAGCCATGTTTGGTGTACTATTAAAGGCAGATAACAGCGGGTTTACAAAGTAAACAATCTTTTATTTCTTTTGTGAGATATTTATTATTTATTTAAGGTGAAATTGAAACCTTATGACCGAAATACATGAAATGCATGGTAAACAGTCTGGTTTTCGAGGTAACCATAGCACAGAGACTGCCTTAATAGATTTGCAGACCAACATGCTCGATGTGATGGGCCAGGAATATATCGGGCTACTGAACCTCCTCGATCTATCCGCTGATTTTGATCTGCTGGATCATGCACGCCTGTTAAACATTCTTATAGATATTGGGAATTGTACAATCAAATCTGCCAACTGGGTCAAATCATTGATATGATATGATATGATATGGCATTTATAACGTGCTTATACACAAGTGTTTCAAGGCGCGACAAGGCAACGGAGAGGGAACAAAGGGGAAGACAGAACAACGATCCTAATAGACCAGGTGTCATTCAGATCGCGCAAGTGCAGGGGAGGGGGAAAGGGAAAAGTGGGTGGGGGAAGGGAGAGGGGAAAGTGCAGTTCATGGGATATTTGAATAAATAAAATAAATAAAAACAGCCACTTGGGGCAAGTGCAAGGTAAGTGCAGATATAAGTGCTGGTAGGGGGACTGTAGGGATACAGAAAACAGTCCCCCGGTGCAGGGGGTGCCAGGGAGGCAGTGCAGGAGGGCAACTGGCGGAGCCCGAGAATCAGAGAGTGTGGCCAGGTAACCGGTGCAGTTTCTGCCAGGAATTCAGCAGGGGAGAAGGGGGAGAAAGCAGACGCAAAGAGGAAGGTTTTGAGATGCTTCCGGAACCGGAGATGGTTCTGCTCAAGTTTCAGGGAGGCAGGAAGGCTGTTCCAGAGGGAGGCCCCTGCCGAAGAGAGAGATCTACCACCAACTCGTTGCTTGGAGATGCGACGGACCCTGAGAGAGTTGGATGCAGATGAGCAAAGAGATCGAGAAGGAAGATATTTAGGAAGAGAGAGTTGCAGGTATTGCAGCCCCAGGCCCCAGAAGACCTTGTGGACAATGCAGAGGGTTTTGAACTTAATCCTCGCAGCGACTGGGAGCCAGTGCAGAGATTTCAGTCCTGGAGAGATACGATCCCTGGGCTTGAGATACGATCCTATTCCTATCCAACAGACATACTGTATGTTGGGAAAGTGACTCAGCTAAGTCTTCTCCAATCCTTTGCGGGGCTCCGCACAGGGCATGTATTTCACCTGCGCTATTCAACTTGTATGTTATACCCCTTTGTAGCATTCTGGAGGACATGGGGATCTTTTTCACAAACTACGCAGATGACACCCAACTGATCCTAGAAATCAGTGGGGATTATGATCAAAATGTTCTGAACCTTAACACCATCAATAACACCATTGAACAGGGGATAACTAACAACTGGCTCTGCTTTAACAGAGGAAAAACCAAGTTACTTTTGTTTGGAGGCATGGTCACCAGCGCGAAAGTAAGGAAGGAATATGCTAGTTTTTACATGAATGATTGTTCCATTCCTGTGGTTAGCAAAGTAAACATGCTGGGGGTGTTTCCTGATGCTTCTCTAGGCAGAGAAACCCAAACCAATTACATCTCAAGGAACTGCCACTACTACCTAAAACCTTTAGAGAATATCAAACCTTACATTTCAGAGGTCAACTGTGCCTCCATTGACTGAGACATTATCTTATCACGCCGGGATTATTGTAATGCAGTATTATTGGGGCCAACAAAAAGTGCTTACAAAGCTTCATACTCTGCAGATGCCGTTCGTATTATCAAGAGCATCCCCCGGTATGAGCATATTTCATCTGGCAGACAGTCTCTGCATTGGCTACCTATTGTGGACCAAATTTAGCAAACAAGTGCATCCATTGTGCATGAATGTGTGTATGGAAATGCACCTGCAGAGGAGCAGTTACATGCCTGTGCAGGAAATCCCACCTCCCTACCTCCTATATGTTGCAAGCTTGAGATCGTGCCATATTTGCCACCAGTAGTTGTGCCAATACCGTAGTGGATATTCGAAAGAAGGTATCCACTGAGAAAACCTTATTGAATGTATTCCGGAAGAGATGACAATCTGAGGGAGGAACTCCCTAAAGGAATATGAAAAGAAGCAAAGAGAGAAGCTAGTGACATCACAAGAAACATGTGTGACGCCCGAGAATACTGACTGAAGAGAATGTATGGATTCTATAGAAACTGATGATGAAGTTAAGAATCGAGTAAACTTTCCTATGCGAAAAGAAGATTGCACGTATTCGAAGTGCTGCAGAAAATCAACCGTTCAATAATTGTACCGATGCTGAAATGCAAGTAGACTAAGTCATCATAGAAACTGGCTATACGTAGTGAATAGAATGCAGGCAAAGCTGCCATTGTATAGGAGCTGGACAACGGTGTCATGAATTTAGTAAACCATGACCCATGGAGAGGAAAGGCAGAGAATTGTGTTGCAGCAAGAATACGCAGAGATTGTGGGAGCGCACGGCGAGGCTGTCTGGCCTGGTATCTAAACTGAAGCAGCCAAGGCCCGTTATCTATTCTTGAAAGCAGTGAATGTGCGAAGGATGAATCATCCCTTGTTAAGGTGTGAAGAAAGAACACCAAGAGTGCCAAGTATATTCATTTAAGACATTTAAATGCTGCAAAATGGACCAATTCATGGTCTCCTGTCACGTGAGCCAAGGATGGAAATAGAGTTGAGCTTGGAGTCAACGATAGTGAATGCCTGTACTCCCATATACTCACAGAGACAAGGATACTTTACAAGGCCAAGTGCAAAGACAATCTTCATGGCAGAAGGCATGGGTGATGAGAGATGTTGGGCTAATTGGGTGGGGAGGTAAAGTCAAGTCCACCTTCTCGCACCTGGGTCTGAGTTTACGTACTGCTATATAAATCAAATGTTCCAGACATGGCACGAGTGTGCCAACCAATTGGAGAGGGCCACATAATGAAGGGCCTTATAGTTTGAAAAACAATGATAAACTGTGTACTTAATAGTGTTGAAGATGACATGTTTTAGAGGTAGGCATAAGTTGTCCACCTGACAGTAGGGCAGCCAATCACAATCCTAGTCCCTGAAGAAGGTATATTTAGATGTCTCCCTTAACCAATCCCAACCGTTCCTATGTTTTCTATTATTTGCCACGTAGTATGACATCACTTCTGACATATTATTTGCATATAAGGGTGTTTTTATGAGAAAATCATTGAGAGCCTGAGAGAAAGTCCATTGATGTTCGTTGTAGCTCAGTTTTAGATAATTGTTAATAAAACAGTACTTTGCCATCTTTCTGAGTTGGTTTGATTATTTGGTGTCGGAAGTTATTCTGCAACCCTTTCCATTGCATGCACGTTACTAAATGGCCATAAGCTCACACCCGACTACCTGAAGTCCTGCATCTCAATACACATTCCCAGATGCACATTACACTCCACCGATCTGGGGCTCATTAAGTGTATTGAAGACCACCCTATTCAGATAAACTGGCATTATTGATACCTGAGGTGATTATTATCACCTAAAATTGAACTTTGTCTGAGTCCTGTTCTATATGTTTGTCCAATGCGTCCACATGCGCCCAGATGCCTGCGGGTTCCTGGCGTGTTATGAATAAATAAATAATACATATTTGCAGTAGAAGACAAATGAGCATAAATTGTAAATTAAGATTTCACATGCGAATAACACTAGATGGCACATTATTTTTTTCTTTATTGTTGAAGTTATTTTATCATTATTTTTCCTATTAAACTGAGAAACTTTAGGAAGAAAACAAATAAATATGTGCAATAAGATGCAAATTAATGTTTAGTAAATGGAAATCAAGCATTATCATGTCACGAAAGTAGATGGCACATTAATTATTTATATGTTTGTGTTATTTTCTATTTATTTTCACCGAAACTGACTAACCTTAGGCACAAAACCAATATTTGCAGTGGAAATTGAGCATTTTCATAAGAGTACTACTAGATGGGTAATTGTTGGTGTTACTTTTGTTCGAAATTGAATTGAACATTTCAGAGGAAGCAAAAGGAAAAGTTAGCAAATTGAGGATCAGGGGCATCACCACAGAATACAGTAGAAGAAGGTGAAGTAGTAGTTGAAGAAGATAGGTGTGTAGTATTCATAGGTGGCAGGAAATATTGGGGCAGTATAACATATTGTGAGTGAAGTTGCAGTAGACGATCCAGCATGGGTGAATTGTTGACCATTTCCTATGCTCAGTTGATTAAAGCTGCCAGTAGCTTTCAATGGAAGAGGCATTTTGATGCATGGTAACAGACATCATTTGTCTTGCTTCGAGTCCTGAATTTGCAAGAAGTTTGATAGATGTTGCACAAATGGAATGGTTGGTGTAGTTTGTTGCCAGGTGTTCACGTTTGCTTATTTTGGGCATAAAATTTCATAAAATGATCTGTGTACCAACTTTTCTCATTTGCACATTGTTCTTGGAGTTACAAAGAAGCAGGGAGCATCATTTGGAAGTTTGGAAATGTAATTTAGTAGCGAACGGACAGGGAAGTTCGGATCATTGGGTGCTTCGTACATTCTTCCTCTTAAGTCACTGTGGTGTCCTTCCAGAAAGGGATGATGGTTCTTTGTCAGTTCATTGAAAGTCATAGTAGCATATTGCATGCTATTTTCATCTTTTAATACATGGAAGGCATTAGCTGAAAGTAGACGTTGACATTCTATTCCTCTGTGCGCAAAGTGCAGTTGAAGTTCAAACCAAATCATGTTCAAAATTAGGGTAATGACCTTTATGAATTAGCCATCCCTTGAATATGTCCACAGCCCATTTGGTGGCAGACTGTGGAGGTCATCACAAGTTGGGTGGTATTGTGGTGGTAAATCCGGCGGGATACCACCCAATGCAAATAGCGTTAGCTGAACTCGGCCCAGTGCTGTTAGCGCCAGATCCCGAGTTGGGGCATGAGCTGTCAGTCCCCATTTTTATAGAGTCCCAAAATAACTCTATGGGGCATTTTCGGCGCAAGTAGCGCACCGCTAATTGCACTGTGCTACTTATTCTGAAAATGGGCAGAAAGTCGCTGGATTTATCTCCAGCTCGGAGCTGGAGGTAACTCTGCCAACTGTCTGCCCAAACTCAGGATTGGACGGAGTCGTAAAGCAGCGGTAATAGCGTTACCGCTGCATTTTTACTGCTCCGCCCAACCCGTGATTAGGCACATATAGGTGTTTCATTCAGATTTCTTTAATTCAATATCATCTAAATCCGTTTTTTTAATATTAGCATGTCTGCTATATTGAATATTGGTACATTTTGTGGGATTAGGGCATACTTCGGTATTGGTTGCCACGGAAGGTAAACATGAAGGTATTTCTATACAGTTTGTAGGGCAGTCCTGAAGGACTCCTCAAGACTAACTTCCCTATATATGTTGAAAGATATATTTGGAAGATCACTTTCTGTTTCAATTGGCCCGTGGTTCTGTCAATCTTGTTTTGTTCCTCCCCCATACTGAAACGTCTCTGTGTCTGCTTCTGGAGATTCGTCTTTATTACATTTCAATGTCGTGCACTGGCGAAATTATCTCTACTCGATTTGGATGCTTCGTCACAAACTTTCGACATGTGGTGGAAAATGGAGATGGACGAAGAAGTAGCAGCTGTTGGAAGGTCGGTGTAAACAGAATGTTGGTGTATGTCTTGAGTCCAGTTCAAAAGCTTGCGAGGAAGGCTTTCACTGGCTGGTAAAGACTCCATTGTGGCCAAGGAGTGCACTCATAACGAACGCATTGTCCCTCGCTGGGTACTAATATTTTGTAGAGAGGCAGATGTACACATCATGTGGAGAACCCGCCCCCACACCTTCATCATAATAGAATAACAGCAAGAGAGCACTGTGTGTGACGCCTGGTATCATCCCAATACCACATTGAAGGTACGAGAGATGTTTTATGCACTCAGCCAACCATACCGAATGTACCCGCAAAACTGAAATGTTAGACATGAATCTGCAGACACCATTGGACATAGAAGAGCTATGAGTAAAGTCGGATTGAAAAGAAGTGATGTCTCAAAGAGAGACGATGCATAGACGCACTGTATCTGATGTATGGATATCCAACGAATGAAGATGTAACGAATGAAGAGGTAACTGAAGCATCAAAGTAAACATATATAAGAAAATGAAGAAAACCATATACATGGAAAAGATAAGTGACAAGAGATGTAATAGATGCACATACACAGAAACACACGGTAGAAAAGAAAACGTAGAAGCTTGCTAAAGAAGGAAATATAACACAAGTAAAGTAGACATTTTGAGAAAATGGGCATTGGCATTGTGTAAAGAATCAACAAGCTACCTCAAGAAAACGAAAAAAAGCTAAAGCTGAAAGGCGCTGGAGTACGGCTTTGCACGAGAACAAAGGGCATTTGCTCAGCTCAGGATCAAGGATGCCATAGCAAGAAGCAACTGCAAGGAACAAAAGTTCTCTTTCCATATGGAGTCCAAAGTAAATATAACTACCTGGTCGCTATTACTGACTCTGTAATGATATTATTTGCTTATCATTCACAAAACTCATTTACAAGAGCTTGGCATAACCTCTTATCAGACCATGAGTTAGTTTATTTTAGTATGTCTTGAAAATGGTGTGTTTCTTAAACAAGAAAATAGTTACTGCAAGTATGTTTCACAATATTGTATCCTGTGCAACAGAACATAAAAGAAATGTAAACTATACTTAATTTATGGTATTTAGTCGGAGGAGTTTCAGTGAAGATTATAAAAGCATATAGTTACACAGAGCCTGTTCTCTGGATGTGCATCAGTGGAGGTGAGTTGGGTTGAGGAGTAAGATAGGCCTATGCTTCTTCCTCTAAGCCCTAGTGTTTTACTTTACTAATCATCTACCATCCAGACCTCTATCATCCATGTGTGATTCTACTGATGCTTTACAGTATTTTCTTCTTCCCTTCTTTCTTCCATCTTTGGGACTCTTATCCTCAGCTTTCTTCTACTCATCCTTCTTGTTCTTTTCTTACCATTATGGGCTCTTTCATACCTATCCTGCGATTCCATATGTATGGTTCTTCTTTTGACTTAATCTCTGTCACCCATGCTTTTGGCTCCCCTATTTCTGCATTCCCTTTACTTTTCACAGATCATCATCTTTTTCTCTGCTTTTCATTTCTTCCTTCTGTTTCTTCTATTCCCTGGTCTGCTGCTCCTTTTTCACACAGTGATCTTTGTCATTTTGGTGCATTTTCTTTCTCTAAAAATTTGCATTATTTTACTTCTCCTGTTGATATTTCTTCCGCCTCTTCCTAAACGTTCTTTGATTTATCTCTTCTGGCTAAATCCTCTTCCATCCTGGATTCCTGTGGTTGGTATCTAAACTGGAAGGATGCTGTAAAGAAAATCTCATTCTCCCTCTGGTCTAGCTGCACTCTACTTCATTCAAGCTTCTTGTGATCCTGACCTAATTCATGCTAAACAACTTTACTATCAATGTCCCTCATTATATGTTTGCTTCGCTAGAGGTAAATCCTCTACTCTACCGGCAAACTTATAGTTGGCCAATCTGGAAAAGTGCCTGTAAACGTCATTACCAGCACTTTATTTCCAGACCGGCCAACTTACAATGAGGCCCAATATCTTATTTCCACACTTTTGTCTTATCCTTGTTGCTTATTCTCCCTTGCTAATACTCACTTGGCTCCTTGCCCTCCTGGCCCCTCTTTTAACTCTTCTCTTTCTGCTTCTGAGTTTGTCCATTTTAAAAGTAACATTGGGAAAGGTTTATGTTCTTCTTTTTTTCCAGCTTCATCTTCTCCACCTTCTCTTATTTTTCTTTTTTCGATTTCTTTCTCCTTTCTAAAAAAAACAGTTCAACTGGTGAATCCCATTGCTGCTCCCATGCACACTATTCCATCAGCTCTTATTCTTCTGAAATATCCTTACGTTCTCTTCTATTTGACTTCTCTTTTCAATTCTTCTCTCTCCAGTGGTATCTTTTCATCCTCTTTTAAGCATGCCACTTGCTTTGCTATTTGAAAAAAGCTTCTGATTCCTCTCCTCTTTCTAACTATTGCCATCTCATTCTGCTTCCTTTTCTTTTGAAGCTCTTGGAATATGCTGACTATTCTCAGCTACATGTATATATAGGTATGAGATGTAACACAACAAAAGCGGATCTGGGAAGGGAGGACCATATTAACTAGGCATCATCCATGATGTCATTTTGTGTCTCTTTGTGAATTCCTAATGTGATATTATGTATGTGCTTGATGGCTTTGTAACAGAGGGACACCGAGTTAAAATGGTCATCACATCCCACATCTGTTGAATATCAAGAGTTTTGTTGCATTAAATCTGATCAGCTTAACACTCTCATAACTAAAGTTTTTTCACCAAGTTTTAAGGGGTTTGTTATACCATAGTTTCTACAGGGCCCACAAACAATGGCCTTCGGCCAAAGCCCATGGACAAGGCCTTTGGCCATGGCCACTGTACATGTTGCACCAATAATTTTAAAAGCGGCAAGGCCACTTCGGCCATGGTCAGAGGCCCATTGCTACCGTGGTCCATTACCCCCTAGCGACTTCAGGTTCCAGTGCACATTGGCCATTTTCAGTTGCCCGCTAGCCATGGCCTTTGGCAATGGCCACTTCACATGTTGCACCAATCATTTTAAAAGAGGGAATGCCACAGGCCATGGCATATGGCCAGTGGCCCGTTCCCAAAGGTCGCAGCCCATAACCCCCTTCGGCCATGCTGACTGTAAATTCTACACAAAATGGTTAGTCGGATACCTCCTGGTCCACTGGCCATGGCATTTGCTGTGTCCACTATACATGTTGCCCCAAATAGTAAAAACATAGCTGATGGGTTCAGTGTCCAATTTTTTGTCCACTTCCAAATCCCATGATAATTTCCTGGGAGTCATTGCTGATCATGCCAATTCTCGCAGTAGCATAGCAGTGTGCTGGTTCCCATGATAACAGGAAACCTACTTGAAAATGTGAATGTGTTGCACTTCCTCACAGGCACTCACCATGTGCATTTTCTCTCCCTCACCCTCTCCCATTTCCCCCTATCACTCTTCATTTTCTGTGACATTGTTTATTTTCCAAAAGCGTCTTGCAACATTACTGCGGTAATCTCTAAAAATTCTGCCAGGATTCCCAAAATAACCCTGAAAATGTCCTACCTGTATGTTGCTCCCCAGTCCACACCCAACCCCACAACTTCACATGTCCTCTTCCCCCGTTCCCACATCCAACCTGATGTGAATAAACCACTTTTACTCCTCCAAGTAATTGTAATTGGTTATGTATAACGCGCTTAATACCCAGAGGTTTCTAGGCGCGGACCCAGGGATCAAACCTGTGTTGCTCTGCATTTCGTCTTGCTTTCAAGACAAGTGCGATGCCCCTGAGCTATCCTCCCGAGCCAAGTAGCATTTTGACCACTTTTCATCTTCGGCTTTCCATGGTATTATCGCGGGAATCACTTGGAGCGAGAAAACAAAAATTGTAGCTTTTCATTTCTGAAAAGCCTATCAGCCTCTCTACTGGAAACTACCATGGGAGATATATAGAAGTTTTGTGGGAGCATTCTGTTGAATATTTTAAAAACTACTGCACAGATTTACCACAAACCAACAAAAGAAACACCTGCAACACTTTGTGCCCAAGTTGATTTGGTTCAAATCCGTTAAGCAGTGTTCACACTACAGGTGTTAAATCTATTAACTTATTTTTCTATGGGAAAATCAAGGGGACTAGGCCGAAAACAGTGTACTTTGTTGTTTTATGAACATTTCCCCAAAATATCCACTTTAGCAGGGGCAGGGGTTCATATTACTTACAACTCTAAACATTCCTACTTTTTTACTCTCCTTGACTTGTTTGCTGCTTTTGGTGCAGTGGGTCCTTCTATTCTATGCTCCTGCCTTTCTTATCTTGGTCTACCTGGATCAGTTCCCTCCTGGCTTCCTTCTTATCTTTCTATTGTCCCTCATTCTGTTTTCTGGGCCAGTGAGTCTTCCCATTCTTTACCTCTGTGTTTTGGAGTCCCACAACGTCCGGTCCTTGTTCCAATACTTTTTTCTTTGTATACTATTCCTCTTTCTTCTACTGTTCGTGTGTTTGGCTTGCATTGTCACTTGTATGCTGATGATTCCCAGATCTAATTCTCTTTTTCCTTCTTTTGTGATCAGTTTAATTCTTCTGTCTCCAAATGTCTTTCAGCTGTTAAGCTATGTATAATTGCTCAATTTCTTCTTCGTAATCCTTCTTAAACTGAGATTCTTTCCTTTTCTATCCCCTCTCCTGTAAGTTTGTCCTCCTTCATCTATCTCTCTCTTCCTCTTTCATCTTCTGCTCAAAATCTTGGTGTCCTTTCTGATTCCTCACTTTCTTTCTCTTACCATGTCTGCTACTAAAACTTGTATTCTCACTTTGGTTGACTCACAATTGGAATCCTGATCTTCTGCCCCACTTCAGTATATCTTTAATTCAAATATTGACCATCTCAGATTTCTCTCCGCATGCTCTGCCATCACTCCGTCTCTAGCTGCATTTTGAAGGATATTTTTTTTAATGTGCCCATTGTCTCGCTTCCTCTTACCTTTCTTCTTTAGTGTCTGTCTACTCTCTGATGTCCATTTTTTTTTGTTTGCCAGGATATAACAGATTAGCTCATCAGTGAAAAATGATAATGTAATGTGTACATCATGTATGATGTATATATGGCTTGGGCTTTACTAATGGTATTTTTTTAAACGTGTAATTCTGCAGAAGTACTGTTCAACAGCTGTTCTGTGCACTGTGTGCTAACAATGGAAATGTTTATACTTACTATTTTGTTTACATTTTCTGTGAATATAGGTTAATGATTAAACAGAGGGGAATGCTAAAAACGCGTTCACATCTGTGCAATGTAATGTCCCATTTATAATCTGCAGAAATTGACAGCTAATCACATCTGTCGTTCATCTGTAGCTGGGTATCAAATTAAACATGCATTCCTAAACCTTGATTTTTGAGTTGAGCTCATTGTAGATATATATATGTATATATATATATATATATATATATATATATATATATATTACACTGTCACGATAGTGGCAGTGTAGTTAAGGTTAAGTTGGTGTTTCCATAGGAAGAGCACTTTTTGGGCGGCTTATAACTTCGCTCCCCCTGGACGAATCCTCACCAATCTTTGCAAAAAAAGTATATGGTCCACTCTGAATTGTTTTGCAAAGTTTGGTGAGGATTCGTCCAGGGGGGGAAAAGTTATAGGGGGGGTCCCAAAACTTTAGTTTTTTCCCATAGACTGAATGGGAAAAATGTTTTGCTCACGCCTACAGCCCAAACCGCTGGACGGATTTTCACCAAATTTCGACCAGGAGCAGCACCACGTGGAGGAAAGGTGCATCCTTGCAGGGCAGGCAACCAGGTGGCGAACGCCTATATAAAAAGGCAGGGGGCATCACATGCCAGTGCCTTAACAACCTGGCAAACATAGTATTTTCTTGGGTGGAGTGGCACCTGCAGTAGCTGAAAGCATCCTACTTGCTACGGAAGATTAATCAGAAAGTATATCAGCTGGCCAGGGTTTTCCTTTCTCAGTGGACTTCTGTCTCTATCAAGGATATTGCAGATGGTGGTGAATCAATGGGGTTCTCCATCGATGGATCTACTACTTTTGATTCTGAAGAGAACTCGCTAGTGCACTGGTGTGCAGTTCTTCAGCCGGGACCAAGGGGTCTGAAAGTGGTCTTGTCTATGGAATGTCTGTACACCTTCCCTCCAAATCCTCTCCTTCACTGGGAGCTCAAAAGGTCCTTCAGGGAATCCACCAGGCCGATAATGATTGCTCCCTACTAGACCAGGGCACTTTTCCAGTCCATGCCTTCAGCAGAACAAGCTAACCTCCTAACTCTACACATCCACAATCTACTATCCTCTCCTTCCACTGGCAACCATATAGAGGCTCTGGTTGAGGGTGTGGAGAATGACTTCACTGCTCTTCTGAAGATAGGTGTTTCTAGAGAAGCAGCTGTGGAAATCTAGATGTCCCATAGGCCTTCTAGTAGGAAGGCTTTTTGGCATCACTGGGCATGTGTATATAGCTGATGTGATACAAGGAACCTGTCTCCCACTGAAAGGCAGTGTCTGGAAAATATTTGCTTACCTAACAGAATGTTTTCAGGTGGGTCTGACATTGTGTACACTTTGGACTCAATGGGCAGCAATTCATGCCATCAAGGATTTAGGCTCAGCTCTAGCAAATGTAGAACCATTAGTCTCTCACCTTCTACACAGTTCTGAATTTGAAAATAACTCCCAGGAAGCCATATCTGCCAGAAAGAGAACTCCTAATATTAAGGCTGCTGCAGGTGCCATTCTGCGAGTCTACAGAAGCACAAGAAATATGGTTTATTTCCTAGAGAAAGCTAATTCTGGTGGTAATCAGCTTTGCAAGAAGAATTAGGGAGCTATGATCTTTCCTAGTGTCAGAGCCACATCTAACGTTCAGCCCAGAAATGGTCATCATTTGTACAGCTTCAGGTTTCCTTTCTAAAGTGTGTTCTCATTTTCATCTGAACCCTGGATGTTGTTGTACCGGTTTTCAGGGTGTTTCCATGTTCTCCATAGGATGAAGCCATTCACACCTCAGACATCGCCACATCATCATTCAAAATGTATTTGGTCAAGATACCAGCCTTTAGGAAAACAGGCCTTGTCAGAGGCAGAGCTAAGTGGGAACCGGGGGTTGGTCACCACTCCTGTCTCCCCCTGGTACCCTGTATGCCCCCATGTCGCCTGTAGGGATGGCACTTAGCCAGTCAGTCCTTGCTGAGCTGAAGCCGTGATATTGAAAATAAAAAAACCTGTGAGTATAAATATCAATAGGGCTGGCGCTCAGTCAGTGCCCTGATGATTTATTACTTACACTAACTGACGTATGCAGATCCCTCCACACTTTGACGCAAGAACGTTTGGTGTTTTAACAGGTTTCGGGCTTTCAGATCAATTATCAGAAACCGGTAGGTTTGGCTGTGGGTATAACGCATGCTATGAAGGAGCAACTTCCGGATGTGAACAAGGTTCAGTTCACAATAGACCCGATTAAATATTTGGGTATTAGCATCCCCCACTCCACCCATGATATATATGAGCTTTGAGGATGACTTAAATCGGTGGGATGAATAGGAAATATCTAAGCTGTATATGGTCACAACAGTTCAAATTAACTTGATCCCCAGATGCTCTGTGTGTGTCAAGCTTTCCCAGGTAAAATCCAGATCCTATAGCAACATAGTATTCAACGAAAGTTCTTCACTTTCATTTGTTTGGGGAGGGAAAAAAACCAAGAGGCCAAGATGTGTGTTTTTAAGTGATACCAGGAGGGGGTTGGGTGTTCCTGACGTGGCGAGGTATATATTGGCTTCCCAATTGACAGTAGTCTTTGATTGGGAATTAGGGACTAGCAACCCAAAATGGGTGCATATTGAATAGACAATGCCTTCGGTTTCCAAAGGTACTCTGTTGCCCATGGATGCATTTCACCTGTCAGTTCATAAGAACTTATTGTCATCAACTAAAATAGCCCTGTTCCATCGGTGTAAGGGATTGCATAGACGGGGTAGCTCCCGTGTTGAGTCCTATAACTCTGAAATAGTACAACCCTACTTTAACTCATAGATAAATACTTAGCAAACTTTCGGCATTGAAGGGCAAGTAGACTTCAGACGCAATTGCAACTGTACGATGGAGGATTTTTTTTGTCCTTCGTGGGCTTTAAATATAAATTCCAGATAGGTGAGGGGGGAGGTTTTTGATATGTGTAGCTTCGTCATTGGGCTTCACATCGGGTAGTCAAGGAGGGTGGCACTAGACAGGTTGCAGCATTACAATTGACACTGGGAATGGGTCTTGGTACTGCCAAATCTTGACTCTACATAAGCTGTTCGAAAGAGAGGCTGCTTCTTGGAGCTCACCAGGGGTGTTGCTAGGTCTGGAAAAGATCCAAGGCCATGCTAATGTTGGGACCTAAACCCCCCCCAGCAACGCCTCTGGAGCTCACCATGTATAGTCGAGTGGGAAGTGGATCTGGGGCACCCCATCGATGACGTGATGCAGAATTATATTTGGACAGGGAATTACATGGTGTCTAGATGTATTATGAATAAGGAATGCACTTTCAAACTGTGTTATAGATGGTATCTCCCTCCTGCTAGGTTGCATAAGATGTTCCTGGGGTATTCCCTCATTTGTTAGCGGGGATGTGGAGAAATGGGTGATTATTTCCACATGTAGTGGATATTCCCAAAGGTACGTGTCTGTTGGTTGGAAATAGTGGATGTGCTGAAGGGGATAACTGGATTGAGTTGTCCGATGGATCCTTTAGTAGTGTTGCTGGGGGAAACGTTGGTCAAAACAGTGTACCCTCGTACTGCTAGCATGGCCCGGCTACTGACACATTTATTATTAGTAGCTAAGATCATAGTGGCACAATTTTGGTAATCCAACGAGGCGCCAGTTCTCCTGATGTGGTTTGTTAAAGTCTGGGAGGTACTAGTAGCTGAGAAAATCATGGCTATGGCTGAGGAACGATTGCAGGAGTACCTTAGAATCTGTTTGCCTCTCATTGAATACTGCAATGATAATCCGTGGACAGTGTATAAGCCAATATCATGGCAAAAATGTGTTCTTACATGAAGGGGACAATTTATATTTCCATTTTCTAACTTGTATATTTTTATGCCTGCCTGTTAATGGGAGTGAGGGGGTGATAGTTGGTGGTAAATTGGAGAGGATTGTCCCGCACTATTTGCTATTATGATAAAGATATTGTTGTATATCGTGACGACACTTTTGTTTAAAAATAAAATTGTTTAAAAAATAAACTGTGAGTGACATGCCCACGTGTGCAGCATGGCACTCACAGGGTTGGTGTGGAAACCACGTTGGTGTTTCTGCACGTGCGGTGCCAAAGCAACTGGGTTATTCAAGTCCTTCCAGGCTTTGCCGCACTCCTGAATTTCTCCAGTGTGCTGCAAGGAAGTGCACCTGCCACACTGAAATGAAGACCCAAGGTAAGCAAGAGAGAGAGTGTGTGTTGTGGGATGTCTTGACCCACTTTTGCTCTGCTATGCAGCATCACTATGTTCTGATGGTGCCAAAAAAAGCAAAATGGCCGCAAAACCCTTGTGCGCACCAAAACCTCTGACAATCACGCTTTGCAAAGCACAAAAAGATGGGTGCCCAATCTGCCATGCATGATGTCAGTGCTGGCTTAGAGACCTCACTCCTGAAACATGTCACTGGGCTCCAAAACATATGAAAATGGAGTACAGAAGGAAAAAGCAGTGCTTTGCTAAAGGAAACCCCAAAATCTTGCTTTAAATCCTTTTTTCTTTGTGGCTGAAACTGCAGATTGCTAGTACAAAACACCCTCAAACATCCAAAATTCTTGCTGGGTGCTACAATTCACTTAGTATAAGAAATCATTGTGAGCTTACAATGTCCTGGAAAGCTGAAAGCATCAAGGGATTTCCACAGCAAAAGGGGCCTGCCTGTGGATCTGTCAAAATCTGGGTGCAGTACCCTGGGCTGCCTGAATGACAGCTGTCAGAAGCCTGTCTGATTAAACTTTAAACATGTATAAACTGTAATCAAATGTTTGCAATCTAAGAGGCCTATTAGTGTGAGTAACCCATCTTGTAATTGTTTTAATTCCATGGTTTAAAATCTTGAATAAGTATTTAGCTGAGATTTGATCCAACAAGTTTGTCTTATGCTAAGGGAAAATTCAACAGAATTAACAGTGAAAATAAGCTGGCTAAAAGCTACCAAACTGGATAACAGCTTTCCACACAGAGGCAAGGTCTCTCCCTCCAGCTCCCTCCAGCAAGAAATCACACCAAGGCGGTAATTATAGGGTGGGGGGGAGAACCTGGTCTGCGGTGGGGAAGGAAACAATGAACAGCTGCAAAGCAGGAAATGCTAGGTGCGAGGACAGTCGTAAATGGACTCTGCAAAGGGCCAACGAGGAGGAGATGTTTCTGGACTGAAGGGAGACAAAAAGAGGTGGAGCCAAACAGCCATCTGTGGCTGAACATTCACAAAGAACATTTTGTTTAAATTCATATAACTTGCCACTTAAAATTGTCAAAAACACAAAAGTAACAGAATTGTAAATCTAAATTTTGGCTGCACATTTCAAGAGGCGGCAAAATCGTGTGACATATTTTGGAAGGAAAAGGCAGAAAATGTGATTTTACACGGAATGTATGTCTGCTAGAAGTATGACACTTTATACACTTATGCCCCTTTTTTTATGCGCACAATTGTAGAAATTTGCTGATAAATTGGACATTGTGTTCCTGATGAAAAGGGCGAAATTCGGTGAAAAGCAGACACAAGATCCCACAGCTACGGGGCTTTGAGGAGTAGCTGCTACACAAAATATGTAATCTGTATATGCGATTGTTATAGAGGTTGCACACGTGTAAATATGTATTGTGTTAAAAGTAGACTTTGTGTTCAAGAGGCTAGGGATGGACTCTAAGCCTCATAAACCGACACCCTGTTTCTCTCCTCCTATCAAGGCAGAGAGGAGACTCTGACCAATCACCTGTCAAAGGGGCGAGCTTAGGCTAAATCAGCACATGCACACCCTTTATCATAGCATAAATAGAGACAGCAGAGGAGAGATAAGGACAGACAGATTCACCCACTATCCGAATGCTGGCAGAGCACCCTGCTGCAGAACTTTGCATCTTCCTTGCTCCAGACTCCAGAAACTTGGCAAAGCAGAAAGGCCCATTGCATAGCTGAAGCATTTTCAGCTAGGCCTTAAATTCCAGAACCAGAATCCCACCACCTAAGGGGAGCATCAAAATAGAGCTGGGCTGCGCTGTACTGCTTGCCCGCTGAAATCATTATCATCAGAACCAAAAAGGGCAGATCTAATCCAGTCCTGTGCCGTGCTGTGACCAGAGTGCATTGCAGATCCGATCCAGTCCTGTGCCGTGCTGTGACCAGAGTACCTTGCTGATTGCAGATCCAATCCGATGTGGCCAGCTGTCTGTCCCAGAACCAGATTTCATTCCCTGACCAGAATCTTGACAGACCAGAATCCTGACGGTTCCATTTAAAAACATATCTAGTGAGTGTCTATAGAGAACTGTGTCACTAGCATATGTACTGTCCATAGTCAATCCCTATCTTAAACCCATCCTATCTTGTCTTCAGAACCTGATATTGTTAGGAGTATTTTTGAATTGTTTGAACTCTCTATCCAATCCCTCCTATCTTCCTCCTGTGCTAGTATTGTTAAAACTATCTCTGCGCTGATCTTTTCTCATCTGAAGAAGGCGGGACCACTGCAGGCAGTCACCCTGATCAAGTGGCTGTGTTCTTGGGTGGTGTTCGTTGTATTCATAGTTATCATCTAGTGTAAGAAATCCTTTTTGTCATTTTAAGTGCATTCCTGTTTTCCATTCTTGCACCTATCTCGAAAAAATGACCTCCACTAAAACGTCCATAACTTCCTCAGTTTTTGTGCTAGAAACAAAATTCTGCTTGTAGCTATTATCCACAGCTTTAATTCGCATCTAAAACCGCATCCCAAAACCATACGGTTCTCCCGTTATCGTGATTATTGCGATTTCTTGGTATTAAATCATTGATCAACTTAAATCAACTATCCAAAGTGGCTCACATAAGAATTTATACAATTTCAGCAATTTAAACCATATTTGGTGTTTTCACCCAATCCATTCTAAGATAACTTTAAAAAACCATTCTGCCAGCTTGCCAGTCAATTCCGTTTATCTCTTGTGTTTGCTGGGGGAAAGTGGGATTGATATTCTGTTTGAATTCTGCCATTCCTGAAAACCTGTTCTCTCCTCCTATCTCTTTACATTGTCTATTGGGGGTGCTGAATTGTTTTGCTCACTATTACTCCCTGTGTATTAAAGAGATTATTCAGTGTTACATCACCCCATTAGTGATTATTGTGTACCCATTAAAACATAGTGTGATTAAATTGTAACTACATAAATAAATATTTTAACTTTGCAAACCAGCCTGATTCCTGGTTCAGTGTGACCAGGGGGTTCCAGGAGAGGGGTGTGATATGAGTGGTATATCATTCAGAATAAAGAACTTTTAGACAAAAATAAATAAGGATTCCAGCTGTGCATTACATGCCAGGCATTGACTTGGGTGAGTGGCGGATTGAAATCACTTACAGCTTGGGAGCTTGGGATCTTGTCGCGGGATCCTGAATTAGAAATACCACTCAAGACAGTCTAACACAGCTTGCTAACTGAGGGGGTACATACACCTTTGTTTGGCTACCATACTGTGCTACACTGTAAAAACCCCCTTCAATAGAAATAGTCAAAGGATTTGGGCCTGTTCTGCAAAGGTAAAAGTAACCCTGAGATAAATCAGAAGGAAATTAATATTTCTGAAAAGGCGACCCCACTGGAAATTAATATGGCAAAATAACACCTACTCCCCCTACACCACACATTGTTTGTCAGGGGTGAATGGGTTGAGCAGGATGAGAATGTGTGGCTGCAGGAAATCAAACAACAAGCCACTGCCACAGAATTAGATATATGGCAGGACCATGGTCCATTACAATAGGCACTTAGTGAACTGTATATGACCCCAACGGTAAAAGAAGAGCAATGTAAAATTGTAAAATTGCCAAAATAGCGGCTTACCTGTACCTCCACATTGGAGTAATACAGGAAAAATATGCCGAAAACCTAGATCTGGCAAAGAGGCAAGTACAATCCCTAGAGAAAACCCAAACTGATCTGGACTCTGCAGAGCAAAGGCTAGACAAGAGCCAAGATTCAGAGAGAGAAACCAGACGGTACCTGACAAAATTAAAGGAAGATCTGGATCTCCTGCAGCAAGAGTAGGTAGAGCAAGATACCAAATGAATGACACTGCAAAAAGAGTGTCAAGAAAGGTTGGACTCTTCAAAACAGAGCCAACAAAAACTGGCGCAACAATTAACTTTTAATAGAGTTTGCGCAGAACAGATGGTCATTTTACAAGACCAGATAGACCAATTTAAAGAAGAAAATAATAAATTAATTCTTAAAGACCATGAATCCCAAACAGAGTTCGATGAAGAGCGCCAGAAAGCTGGTGCATTAAAAAATCAGAGGGATGACCTGGCTGCACAGAGGGGCACTCTAATTCGGGAAAGGGACGCCTTAGGCCAGGAAGTCAGCCATTTAAAAACCAAGGTGGAAGAAAATCACCTGGCCCTTCACGGACTGGGTGAACTCAAAATGGACTATGAAAAACTGTTAGAGCATACCAGGAGGGTGGAAGATGCTTTGGAAAAGAATAATCAGGCCAGTAAGGACAGAACTCAGGAGGTGAGTCTCCTGCACCAAAGGCTGTCCCAATACTCCCAATTTAGGCAAGAAGCACAGAGAGACAATGAGGTTCTCTGTGAGAGAAATGACAGGCTCCATAGACAGATAGCCATGTAGGAATAACTAATAGAGACCAGTAAGGCCTTAATAGAAGAACAAAAGGGTCAGATTCTTGCATGTCATCAGGGAGTAGGGGCTGAGAGAGATGAGGTCAGATGGGAGAGGGAAACCCCTGAGCATAACCTCAGGAACCCTGGCACCAGGGACTTTAATCTCTTCAATTCCATGGACTCTGCCACCCCCATGTCCACTGGCTCACATGAACCAAGGGCCACGAGGATGGTAGACTTCAACCCAATGGGGAATATGGGGCTAATAGGTCAGCGCCTCCCAGAAATGGATGGGTGGGCATCTATGTACAGGTTCCCAAGAGCTAGGGCCATCTTCTCTGATCAGGGAGACTCCAGTGAGGGGAGAATCAGAGAAATGGATCCTCAGAAATATAACTTACCAAGAGATCAGGCGGTAAAATTTGGTGGGGAGTTCCATGAGACTAGGCCCACTAAGAGCATACTAAAAACCTCTTCCCAGCTAGGACAGTGGGGGAGAGGGGGTACTCAGCCAATCCTGGGAGCAAGGAAGAGTCAGAAGACTCTTCTGAGCACCACAGGTCCCTAGAGACTAGGCCCCCACATTCTGCCAGCCATTCCCAAGCTCGCAGAATCCGGGAGAGCCTAGAAGACCAGATAGCCACCTCTGGTAGCAGTGCCTCTGAGTCAAAGGATGAGTGGACCAGGGTGACAAGAAGTAAAAAGGCTAACAAAGTTAAGAGCGCTTTACTCAAGGATCCCCTGAAACAAATAAAAGCTATCAGGAGCGTCATCACGCCCTACCACAAAAATGCCAAATATTCTGTTTGGGAGCACCTTGAATTATTTGAGCAGATGATGGAGACTTTCCATTTGAAGGACAGCCAAAGCTGTATTCAGTATGTAAAGTGGACGTTTTCTCCTGAGTACTCCAGCTTTTTTGCGAGGCTGGAGGATCAGCACCATTCCAGATGGTACACCTATAGGGCGGCCATCCTGAAACATTTTTCCATTCATAGGAACCCTCAAGAGGCTCGCAAGGCAGCCTACAACTTACAATGTTGGGACGATCAGGCCCCACAAGAATTTGTTCAGGAATTGAAACGTGCCTTTGCGCAGACCACTAGAAGGGTGCGCACTGACAGTAAGGAATTTGTGAACACCTTCTTTCATGCTCCCCTAAGTATATTATGACCCAGCTAGTGAGGGACTTTCATGAGAAAAGATCACTAGACTGGGTCATTGAACAAGCAACGCGCATCTATGAAGTACAGAAGCCATTGGAAAGTAAAAATATGAGCAAAATCCCCAAACCAACCAACACCCCTGCTGCTGCTAACGTGGTGGAGGTGAAGGTTGCCCCCATTTTAGATCTGGATATGGGGGGCCTAAAAACCTTCCTGCACAGAATCCAACCAACCCCAAACCCAGAAGGCCCTCGGGCCAATCCCAAATGGGAAGCCAGGGAGGTAACCCCACAAATGGGTCCCCTGACTACATCAGCCAACGCTACAAGGTAAATAGACCCATCCTGGGCTATGTGTGGACTCCCCCAGCCCAATGGAGGGGGGGATCCAACCAGACAGCAAGAAACTCAGGAAACTTCCCTCCTCACTTTCCCCAGGAGGGCAGTAATCCCCCAAATGCCGGGCCAAATTTCTTTCCCCGGTACCCGCCAAACTTCAACCCCCTAAACAACCCTTCTTTCTTTCCCCACTTTCCTGAGCCCAGACAGCCCAATCCGGGAGAGGGGAGGCCAAGGGTGGAGGGGTACCCAAACTTTCCTATCCAGGGGTATTATGCGAGAAGGGATAGTTACCCTTCCTGGGATCAACCCAGGGTAGACCTGAGGACCCTGTACCAGCCTTAGCGGGTGTCCCAAATAGAGCGCCAAGCCAGAACATGGCACAGGATATGGGTCGCATGCTGAGGGCTCAACAGAACCCTCAGATGATCATGGCGGCTCAGAACTCCTCAAATTCCAGGGTCTGGTGCTCCAGAACAATGACTGGGGAAGAACCCCGACAACCCACCGGTTTCCAGGGAGGAGGCACAAGGGGAAGGGGGTGCAAAGCCTTAGAGGAAGCTTCCTTCCCCACTTGTGAAAAGCCCCTGGAAACCCAGGAACAGGAACAAAACTCTCCTGCCCCTGAAAGTCTGCAACCCAAGGAGAAGAAGAGGGGGTAGGAGAAATCAAGAGCCTAAAAAGGCCCATTTTGTGGAGGAGGTGTAAATCCTCCAGTTGGAAGGAGAGGGGTCCTCATAGGATTCTGGGAAAAGGATCTTCTCCTTCAGGGATGGGGGAAATCCTCCTAAAGAAAAATGGGTCCCAAAGGATCCAAATCCAGACTGGGTAGATGTGGGGACTGAGTTAAAACCACCCATCAAAAAACCCCAGAGTGACCAGCACGAGAATCCCCTGGTGCAAACCCATTCTGGTGACTGCCTCCAAAAAGTGGGGGACATCCCACAACCAGAACTAGGGGAACCCAAAACTTCCCCTATATCTAGCTGTCACCTTTTTCTTACAGGTTCCCAAGATCCCAAACAGAATCCTGGCCAAATCACCTCTCTGTCAGTATCCAAAGCAAGGAAATTAACCCATCAGTTGGTCAAAAATGTGCATTATCTTTGCCCCCTTGAAGAAAAGGAGGGAAGATTTTATGCCCCGGTCCAAATAGAGGGGCAATGTACAATTTTGGCACTGGTGGACACTGGATCCCAAGCTACCCTTCTGTCAAAAGGGCCTTTGATCAGCTGAATTCGGGAAAGGGGGAGAAATACCAAATTCCTCTCACCCCTCTTCCTAGACAATTTCAGAACTTTGACGGGAAGGAAATTCCTGTCGAGGGGACTGCGGATTTAGACATTAAAATTGGGTGACACAAGGTGAAGCAACCGGTCATAATTGTGACTCCAGAGGGCACACCTTGTTTACTAGGGAATGACATCCTGCGTAGATTGTCTCCCCTCATAGATTGTGTAAAAAGGTCCTCTGGACCCAGACTAACCGACCAATAAAATTGAAACAGAGTGTCAACCATGTTAGTTTAAATGGCACATGCCACATGGTTGAACAAAAACCTGACCAAATTGAATTTCACTTCCAGAATAATCAAATCCCAGACGTGACAGTAATTGCAGTAGGACAACAAACTGGTGATGGGGAGTCCTCTCTATTTCTGAAAATCAACCTTCCTTCCAGTCTAAGGTGGCATTCCACTCTGGAAGGAAACACAAAATTCTATACAAATTCACAATCAGAAAATCCCATTCCTATAGTCCAAAAAGATGAGAAATCAGCTCAAAGCTTGGCTGATATTCTGAAAATTGGAGAACAGTTGTTCATCCCTATTCAGTTAAATGAGTGGAAAGACTCTGTTCTCACCCGAGTATGTGTGAACAACAGTAAGAGCTTCATCAGTGAGGCCATGTTCCGCAAACTCCCAAAAGATCCAGCCATTCCCACATTCAAACTGTTAGACAAATGGGAAATGGACCTGGAAACACCCAGTTCCAGACATCTCCTGCCTAGCAGGCGTATGCTCAAAATTTCCATAGGCAACAAGAGCATAGTCCATAATTGTTGGGTCGTGCGAGATGTCCCTGCTGCCTTTTATTTAGGCATTGACAATCTCAATCGCTTTGCCATTAGTGTGGACCAAATAAACTTCAAAGCTTGGTCCCGATTAGCAGGTAATCCCATGGACTTTGATGACCCAGAGAAGGCATTTCGGTCAGCTCAACTGCTGCTATATGCAGTTGAAATTCAGATTGGAGAGGAAGTCGCCATCCCAGAACGGACCTGACAATTCTCAATTGAAGTAAAAATTAAAAGAGGACAGAAACTGAAAAATCCTGATGTCTATGTCCATCTTAATGCTCATTTCCAACAGCAAGGGTTGGGGGTAAACCCCACACCACTAGTCAACATAAAACACAACACCATTCCAATAGAGGTGGATAACAGCGACCTAAAGAGTTTCACTCTGGGCGCAGGCACCATTATTGTAATGGCGGTTGATGACTGACATTTTTCCATAGATTTAGGTAATGAACTGTTAGGACCAATCCCCAAGGACTGTTTTGACAGTGATAGTGACGATGACACAACACCAGACAGGATCTTCACCCGGCATGGAAGGAATTTCCTGGTGTACTCTTCCTGCCCTTATGGTAAGGAAGATGTGACCTGTGACTTCAGGAGGGATGAGATGATCTTTCAAGTCCACGAGGACTGCCTTCCCCACCTGAAGCCATCAGTCCAAATCAGCACCCTGACCAGGGACCTCTCTACCCAGCCAGAGGAGGCCGCTGAGATAGCCAAACCGGAAGTCTTTCCAGGCTTCAGGCAGATGGTTGAAGAGAGATTCAACCTAGCTGATGCCTTTGAGACTCTGGAGCAAAAGCAAAAATTGAAACAAGGTTTTTTTAGATTTTCAAGATCTCTTTGCGGTGGACTCATATGACTGTGGTCGCACCGACATCCACACAACAACTATTCCCACGGACCTTGGCATGATTCCAGTGTTTGTGAAGCAATATCGCTTGCCTCTCGTATCAATGGAGTCCCTTACTGAAATAATTAAGAACCTTGAGTCCCATGGGATAATTGGTCCAGTCCACAGCACCTTCAATAATCCGGTGCTGGGGATTTTGAAACCAAACGGCCAGTGGAGACTCTGTGCTGACCTAAGGGAGCTCAACAACCGGGTCCACACTTCCTGATGGCCTCTTCCCTACATAGACCAAGGGCTGGCCCAGATCCAGGGGTCAAAGGTATTCACTGCAATAGACCTGACCAATGGGTACTGGACTATACCTGTCAGTAGGGAGGACCAATACAAGCTGGCCTTTACCTTCGGGGGGGCAGCAGTACACTTGGACCCGGACTCCCTTTGGATATATCAACTCCGGCAATGAATTTAACATCTTTCTACATAAGGCCATGCCCGACCTGGGTGAAAGGGGTAACCTGGCCTATGTAGACAATGTTCTAGTCAAAAGTTCAACTGTGGAGGAACACATAGCGGAGATCCGTTATGTTCTGACACAGTTGAGGGCTGCCGGGGCAAAACTCTTCTTTCAAAAGGCACAGTGGTGCAGAACCCGTGTCAATTTCTTGGGGCATGAGATAACTCCTCAGGGTCTCTGTCCCCAGGAAAAGAAAGTAGAAGCCCTACAGAAAATAAAAGACCCCACAACTCTGCAGGAACTAAGGAGCCTCCTTGGACTAACTCATTACAGCAGAAACTTCATTGAGGACTATGCAGAGATCACAAGACCCCTGATCCATATTTTGAAGGGGGGTTCAAGTAGGAGTGGGGTCCAGAAAAAGCAGAGGCAGTAAGACAACTCAAAAGAAGCCTCTCACAAGCTCCTTGCCTAGCTTACCCTGTCAAAAACAAGGAGTTCTTCTTGTAGACAGGGTTCTCAAATACATGCTTGACTGCAGTATTATATCAAAAGCATGACAAGGTCAATAAAGTAATCTCCTATGTGAGGAAGACTTTATCCTCTGTGGAGGAAAAATTCAACGATTGTGAGAAGGCACTCCTGGCAACAGTGTGGGCATTGAAGAATTACTGCCCATTTATCCAGGGGGAACACATCATAGTGGAGACTCCACACCAACCTTTGCAATATCTTCAAAGTGACAGAATCCGGGCCGGAAATGTGAGTAATTCCCGAATTACTTCCTGGATTCTGTCAATGCAAGGCTTTCCTGTGGAGGTCAGATATGGCCAAAACAAGAAGAGTCCCCTCGCGCGAGGTCTGGCTGACTTGTATGATTGAGAAAATTGTCTTGAGGACGAAAGTCTTAAAATCAAGGACAACATGGAAGCCTACCTTAATTCCCCACACAAAGTCTATGAAGATGACCAGTGTGAGGGAATGCCCACTATCTATGTGGATGGGTGCTCCTACCATGTTGACAACAACAGGGAAAAGGAACTTGTGGCCGGCGTAGGGAATTCATGGGTGAATGATGCCCCAGAACCCTCCGCTGGGTACAAAATCGGTCCCCAAAGTAATCAAGTGGCAGAGCTGATGGCGGTGCATCAAGCCATCCTCACTGCTGTCCAACACCAACTCCACTGGAAAACCAGAGGCATGCTATGTGCTAATAATAAACCATTGAAACATGGAAAATTAATCCAAAATATTGATGATCTGGTCACCTCGAATGGGATGACCATCCACTGGAAAAAGAATAAGGGTCATTCTAAAGTAGAGGGACCACACAAAACTGGAAATGATCTATCTGATCAGCTAGCCAAAACCAGAGCTATCCAAGGGGATCTACTTGAGATCGAGTCCTTGTTGGAGGAAATCCAGGTCAATGCTATCACTAGGTCCCAGACAATCCTCACAATGAACTCTCAACTGCACAATCGAGTAAGCAGACCCCAGATGCTGATTTGATTACGGCTCAAAAAGGGGATGCAATAATTGGGAAGTTTTATCAACACATTGAGGACCCTGAGAACTTTCCCCTGACGGATATCGATTACATAGGGAAAGAGGACCTCAGAGTGTTGATGAAATGTCCAAAAATGCTCTGAATCTAGGATGGTTTGTTAGTGAGGAGATCCATAGCTGGCCATGACGAGTGGGTGGTCCCCACCTCATTCCGAAGCCTGATGCTAAATCACGCCCATGATGCAGCCACAGCTGGTCATCGGGGGTTTCATACGACACTATAAATCTTGCGAGAGGTTGCATACTGGCCACACATGGGGCAGAACCTCGACCAATACTTGAAGGGGTGTCTTGTGTGTGCACAATTTCAGCCAACATTACTCACACACCGTGCGCCCCTCCAAAAGAGGGGGATGACACTGCCTTGGTCAGATTTACAAGTCGATTTTATCGGGCCCGTGATTTGCTCATCTAGGGGGAACAAATACATGTTGACCGTAAAATGCTTCTTCACTAAATGGGTGGAATTTCTCCCGGACCCAAATTGCAAGGCAGAAACAGCAGCTGCCCTGATGATCAACCACATCTTCTCTCGTTTTGGACTACCCCAAAGGATTGAGTCAGACTGAGGTAGCCACTTCACTAGTGAGGTGATGACAAAGATGTGGGAGATACTGGGGATCAAAAGGAAACTACACATTGCCTACTGGGAAGCCTCTAGTGGTGGAGGTGAGAGATACAACAAGACTATTGTGAGCATATTAAAAAAGTTTGTGGCAGATTCTGGGCCAAGTTGGGAGATTCAATTACCCCTTGTCCTGATGGTCATCAGATCTACCCCTTCTTCTGCAACAAAAGTGTCTCAGTTTGAGCTGATGACTGGATGAAGGATGGTGCTACCGCAGCATCTGCTCTACAGAACCCAAGAGCAGACCATGATAAATGCCTCCACAACTCATGAGTATGTTGAGAATCTGAGAAAACATCTTCAACATTCTTTTGCCTATGCTCAGCGGAATCTAGAAAGATCTGCAGACAGTATGAAGACCCACTATGACCTTAAGACAACTAAAAAAGAATACCAAGTAGGAGACCGGGTCTACTTGTACAAATTCCAAAGGAACCAAGCTAAACAGCGCAAATTTCTCCCAAGTTGGCGGGGTCCTTTTGAATTTGTGGACTGAACCTCACCAGTCACCTAGAAAATATGCATCCCCAAGGGCAGTTTGGCAGAGGGGGAAGACAAGTGGGTCCACATAAACCAGCTGAAGAGTTGCCATCCCAGGTACAATTTTCGGCAAATAGAGGAGCCAACCGGAAACCCAGAGGGGGAAATTCCGGACCCTTAGAAAATTCCAACTGTTAAAACCATTCCACCTCTTAAAACCATTAGTAAATACAGGTGGGGAATATTGTAAATTGTATTCAATGTATGCATTTGCCCCACTACATGAATAGTAGTGGGGAAATTTCCATAAGCATGTTCTGTTCTGTCCAATAGCACTGGAACCACGAATTTCTAAGTACCAAGGAGGACCATTTGGGACCGGGAGGAAAGACCCAACGAGCCTGGAGCATTGCTCCATACTCCCAACCAGAACCGGCAAGGAGAACATTTCGATCCAGCACTGATGGGAGAAGCAGACGACTTTCTCCACCTGGACCAAAGAAAGAAAGAACATCCCAATCTCCCGACTTCCCCTTGATGGGCGTTCAAACTCAAGTCGGCAGGGGGGCTCTGTGGGATGTCTTGACCCACTTTTGCTCTGCTATGCAGCATCACTGTGTTCTGATGGTGCCAAAAATAGTAAAATGGCCGCAAAACCCTCGTGCGCGCTGAAACCTCTGAAAATCGCGCTTTGCAAAGCACAAAAAGTTGGCTGCCCAATCTGCCATGCATGTTGTCAGTGGTGGAACAGAGACCTCACTCCTGAAACATGTCACTTGTCTCCACGACATGTGAAAATGGAGTACAGAAGGAAAAAGCAGTGCTTTGCTAACGGAAACCCCAAAATCTTGCTTTAAATCCTTTTTTCTTTGTTGCTGAAACTGCAGAATACCCGTAAAAAATACCCTCAAACATCCAAAATTCTTGCTGGGTGCTACTATTCACTTAGTATAAGAAATCATTGTGAACTTAAAATGTCCTGAAAAGCTGAAAGCATCAAGGGATTTCCACAGCAAAAGGGGCCTGCCTGTGGATCTGTCAAAATCTGGGTGCAGTACCCTGGGCCGCCTGAATGACAGCTGTCAAAAGCCTGCCTGATTAAACTTTAAACTGTATAAAGTGTAATCAAATGTTTGAAATCTAAGAGGCCAGTTAGTGTGAGTAAACCATCTTGTAATTGTTTTCATTCCATTGTTTAAAATCTTGAATAAGTATTTAGCTGTGATTCGATCCAACAAGTTTGTTTTATGCTAAGGGAAAATTCAACAGAATTAACAGTGAAAATAAGCTGGCTAAAAGCTACCAAACCGGAATAACAGCTTTCCTCACAGAGTCAAGGCCTCTCCCGCCAGCTCCCTCCAGCAGGAAATCACATCAAGGCAGTAATTATAGGGTGGGGGAAGAACCTGGTCTGCAGTGGGGAAGGAAACAATGAACAGCTGCAAAGCAGGAAATGCTAGGTGCGAGGACAGTCGTAAATGGACTCTGCCAAGGGCCAACAAGGAGGAGATGCTTCTGGACTGAAGGGAGACATAAAGAGGCAGAGCCAAACAGCCATCTGTGGCTGAACATTCACAAAGAACATTTTGTTCAAATACATATAACTTGCCACTTAAAATTGTCAAAAACACAAAAGTAACAGAATTGTAAATCTAAATTTTAGCTGCACATTTCAAGAGGCGGCAAAATCGTGTGAGATATTTTGGAAGGAAATGGCAGAAAATGTGATTTTATACAAAATGTATGTCTGCTAGAAGTATGAAACTTTATACACTTATGCCCTTATTATACGCACACACGTGTAGAAATTTGCTGATAAGGGCAGCATCAAAATACAGCCGGGCTGCGCTGTACTGCTTGCCTGCTGAAATAATGATCATCAGGACCAAAAAAGGCAGATCCACTCCAGTCCTGTGCCGTGCTGTGACCAGAGTGCATTGCAGATCCGATCCAGTCCTGTGCCGCGCTGTGACCAGAGCGCCTTGCTGATTGCAGATCAAATCCGATGTGTCCAGCTCTCTTTCCCAGAACCAGATTTCATTCTCTGACCAGAATCTTGACGGACCAGAATCCTGACGGTTCAGTTTAAAAACATATCTAGTGAGTATCTCTAGAAAGAACTGTGTCACTAGCATATGTACTGTCCATAGTCAATCCCTATCTTAAACCCATCCTATCTTGTCTTCAGAACCTGATATTGTTAGGAGTATTTTTGAATTGTTTGAACTCTCTATCCAATCCCTCCTATCTTAGTCCTGTGATAGTATTGTTAAAACTATCTCTATGCTGATCTTTTCTCATCTGAAGAAGGCGGGAGCACTGCAGGCAGTCACCCTGATCAAGTGGCTGTGTTCTTGGGTGGTATTCGCTGTATTCATAGTTATCCTCTAGTTTAAGAAATCCTTTTTGTCATTTTAAAAGTGCATTCTAGTTTTCCATTCTTGCGCCTATCTCCAAAAAAACGACCTCCACTAAAACGTCCATAACTTCCTCAGTTTTTGTGCTAGAAACATAATTTAAACTTCTGCTTGTAGCTAACATCCACAGCTTCAATTCGCATCCCACAACCATACGATTCTCCGTTATCGTGATTATCATGCAGTGAAAAGTTTGTCGCAAATTCCGTTTTTGGGAAATTCTGACACGTGTAAAACAGCTTATGATTGCTCCTGACCTTAATTTTAAGATTTCAAAGTGTTTCTTGGTATTAAATCATTGCTAGTGTTTGTGTGCAACTATCCAAAGCGGCTCCCATAAGAATTTATACAATTTCAGCAATTTAAATACATTCTAAGATAACTTTAAAAACCATTCTGACAGCTTGCCAGTCAATTCTGTTTCTCTCTTGTGTTTGCTGGGGGAAAGTGGGATTGATATTCTTTTTGAATTCTGTAATTCCTGAAAACCTGTTCTCTCCTCCTATCTCTTTACATTGTCTATTGGGGGTTCAGGGGTGTTCAGGGGGAACCTTTCACCACAGTGCCATTTGACCTGAACACACACACAAAAGTATTATTTCTGTGCTGAATTGTTTTGCTCACTATTACTCCTTGTGTATTAAAGAGATTACAACACCCCATTGGTGATTATTGTGTACCCATTAAAAGATAGTGTGATTAAATTGTAACTACATAAATAAACATTTTAACTTTGCAAACCAGCCTGATTCCTGGTTAGTGTGACCGGGGGGGGGGGAGTTCCAGGAGAGGGGCGTGATATGAGTGGTATATCGTTCAGAATAAAGAACTTTTAGTAAAAAATAAATAAGGATTCCAGTTGTGCATTACATGCCAGGCATTGACTTGGGTGAGTGCTGGATTGAAATCACTTACAGTGTGTGTGTGTGTGTGAAATGTAATGCATTATGTCTGTGTGTGACACCATAGTTTATGCTCTGCAGGAGTACAGGGGTGAGTAATAAATAAACCACCTACTTAGCCCTCACACTTCTGCAAACCAAGAGTGATCCCAATCGTTAACAATGTTCTGAGGTTTCTCAACAGTTCTCTTATTCTGGCTGATTGGGCTACCCTACAGGAGTACAATAATGAGTAGAGGTTAAAGCATCCACTCATCCCTCACACTTCTACAAACCAAGAGCCAACACAATCATAAAGGTAAAACAGACACAGTCAAGAGATATATCTAATTCACCTTTTGTTATAGTGTGGGCCGAGGGAAGGCTACACTTTAAAGAGGGGTGTGAATGTGATTGAGTAGGGACCCACAGAGCTAAGTATCATAGCTCAAAATAAAGGGAATGTCCAATCAAAGTTCTATAAAATATATATTCTTCAATTAAACACACCAACTTCAAGAAAACCATATAGAAAAACTGGACAAAAACCCACCCCTGTAGAAAGAACAGAGAATATGCAGAAAATAGAAATTGCACCACTCTGGGTGAGAATACAGAGGTACAGGGGTGGAAGGCACTTTCAATGACCACAATGATCTTTGTAAAATGATATGTCTTGGGGAGAAGGTGCACCAGTGATCAAACCAGTCCCATAATGGACCAAAGTGGCAGTTATGGGTCAATAGTACCTTCTTGGTGGTTTTGACAAGCCAAGCAGGATGCTCGGTGCTGTACGTACTGCTGCCGCAGTGTTGTACGCGAAGAGTGACTTTGAGTAGGAGTCGAACAGAGCTCATTGCAGTTCGAAGCAATTCTTGGGAATGCACAGAATCATGAGAGCCTCCAGAGTCAATTTGACAGTCCGCTAGAGGGGGTGGTGACTGGATGTGCAGGTCAGCAGGATCGGTTCAATTAAGCATTCTGAGCTGCAGATCGAGAGGTGCACCAGGATTAGTCTGACAGTTAAGTAGACGGCGAAGACGCTGGCAACTGGATGCACAGGCTTTGGTTTGAGCGGTTGCATGCAGCGTCCGATGATCGGGGCTCGAGAATCCATCAGGGTCGGTTCAATTGCCAATGGCAAAACATTCACCACCCCATGAGGGCTCACCCATGAATTTTCAAAACTTTGGTCCCCCTCCATTGCCACCGATCTTGTTAGTGTCCTTTGGAGGCCTGACTAAAGGAAAAATAGCAGCAACCTTAAGACAGTGAATTAAACTGCTATCATCAGAGCATCTGGGAATGCAGCAGTGGTCCATCTCATAACTAAAATCCATGGTCATTCAACCAGGGCCATTGCACCCTCCTGGGCAGAAGTGCAGGGTGTGCCAGTTAGAGACATTTGCAATGATGCCAGCTCGGTTTCACCCAAACACTTGGTGAAACATTGAAAGTTGGTGATTGGGGTTCGGCATCGGCAGAGTTTGAAGCACGAGTCCGCAGAGCCATCTCTGTTTATTTCTAAAACTAAGTTCACAGAGTGTAGTAGTATGCACGTGCCGGCTGTTCTGCACAATGACAAAGTATTGTATTATGTTTTGAGAAAATAATAAATTTGTTTAAAAAAAATACAATGACAACTCAGGTTGCGGGTACTGCTTTCAGCTCTTCATGTAGTAAAGACTGTTAGAAGGAAAGGGTGACATGAGGTAACCTGGTAACCTGGGTTCACAACAGGAAGGCATTAGAACCAAGAAACACTGGAGACAGAGCGCTAATTACGCGACGAGCCCCCCGAGGAGCGGCAAGATCCCTGTTGATCTGAACAGCTCTATTGCCTTTGGAGAAGGCGCCATTATTCACGCCCAGTTTCGCTCTGCTGTCTTTTCACAAGATGTATTGATTGGCTGGTCTATCAGCGGTCGTAATCATTTGAGCCTTTAACGACTTGAAGGATGCCATTAGCAAAGAATGATCCATGCAGCTTGTGTTAAATGCATGTAGCAGCCTAGCCCTTAAGTGACACCAAGGAGCGGCATACAGCTCTAAAACACCACATCTGGCTCCAGAGTAAAGGAGGGCTTTTACAATATGGCCTGCATAAACCCTTAAACCCGCACCCTTCTTTTGACTGATAATGGCACGCCAACATTTCAACATGTCCCTTTCGATTCCAGATGTGCTGGCCCAGTCTTCCTATTTATCTTTGCATTCTGTGGCTTGTAGTACTTGAAAACAAGGGAGGAAAAAAGGAAAGAAAACAAGCACTGTCAAAGCCAAGAGTTTTGGCTTTTGTGTCGGCATAGGGTAGAAATGTGCAAGGCACTGGCATAATGGTACTACCTGGCCATTAGATGGTAAGAGCTGCATAATGGTGTGTGTACCAGGGCATATGAAAGCAGAGCCTGGCAAATGCATAGCCAATGCCTAAACACAAACCAAAACTCTTGGCTTTGACAATGTTTTTTTTTTTTTTTTTTAACAGGACTTCAGTACAGGGACACGCATGTTGCTTCTGAATCAAGTGGCTGAAGGCACACTTGGTTCAGGCATGTCTATTACACCAGTAGCGGGTTTATAGCTGCAATTAAGCCTTTTAATAAGGGCCTTACACCACAATGTTTGTTGTGATATGATATGATATTATATGATAGGTTATTTATGACACGCTTAATACCCAGAGGTTTCTAAGCGCGGACCCGGGGATCGAACCTGTGTTGCGCTGTGTCGTCTTGCTTCCAAGGTGAGCTTATTGCCCTTGAGCTATCCTCCCGAGTTACTGCAAGGTAGCTTAAAGAGATCCCAGGAGGATTTTTTTTGGGCAGGAAGGGCAGGTAGTGGGTGGCAATAACCATACGAGGTAGCATTGGCAAAGGGCAGCCAATGGCGGGGTAAATAATCACATAACGCCTACGGGCTGTGCGTCCCTCCTCACATCTCATCTCCCTCCTAGCTGTACTGGAGGGCAGTAGTTACGGCTTATAAGTGCCATATAAATGCCAAAACTAAAAATCAGAACTTGACTACCATCTCCGGAATGGAATGGTTAATTTTGCTATTCATGTTCCCAAACATGTGCATACTTCAGGAGCCGGGAGGCCCGGAGCAGAGCTTATGAAAGAGCTTCCTTGCCACTCCAGGGCTCTTTTTCTGTTCATAGTGGGTAATTATCTGAAGCAATTTCCTGATTGGCTTTTAATCTCTCCTTATCTGCTTCCAACCACCTCTCTCCTTGCAACCCCATTTTGAACCCCAGATTATCTTAGTTGGAACACAAACATTAGAAGGGCTTACTGACCTGTGAGATGGTATCGGAGGCAGAGTGCCCTCGGAAGAAATTGACTAGAAGCAGTGCTTCAATAGTTCAATTTAACCCTTTTTGGACTTATACAGCATGCAGCTATACCTATACAGCATGCAGCTATACTTATACAGCATGCAGCTATACTTATACAGCATGCGGTTTCCAGGGTTAATTCCTTCCTGAGTTCTGACATCAGCATCTCCCTCAATACCCTCCTCACTTGCTTGACTGAGCCATATGCTAACAATGTACACGTTACTCAGTTTATAATTATACAATTATAATTGTTCTTTTAAAACGCGCTCAATACCAGAGACCAGTTTTTAAGCTGGAGATTGGGATTCAAACCTGTGTTGTATAGCTTCCAAAACAAACGCGTTGCCCCTGAGCTATCCTCCCGGCTCTTAACTATATGCAATCATGTACTTTTTTGGCACATCGTGGACTCTGGTCACCAACTTTGTCAAAGAAATTATCATTTTCTGCTGCTTCCTTCTTTAGTTAAAGCAATGAGTTTGCCCAATAGGCCTCCTTCCCTTCAGTCATATTTCCCCCCCCCCCCCACCCCCAAATCACATCGTCTTCCTCTGCCAACACACTGTCTGGGCCTCAGGGCAAGACTAATGCGAATATATTACTCATGCTAACACTGGATACCGTCTTGGTCTGCAGAGCTTCTGTCTGCAGAAAACTTGAATCTCTCCGAGAGATATACCCTCTAGAGTGAATGGAGCAAACTGGTTGCAAACTAACGGTATCTAGACTTTACATCGAAACAAATGCATCTAAGTCATTTCCATCGAATTTTATTCATCAACAATCCATTCCATCGAAATGCATTTTCATTGAATAAAATTTGATGGAAAATCCATTCCATCGAAATGCTTTTTCATTGAATAAAGCTTGATGGATTTCGATGGTAATAAGGGTTAGAATTAGGGTTAGGGTTGGGCAAGGGTTAGAATTAGGGCTAGGGCTGGGCTTAAAGTTAGGGTTAGGGTTGGGTTAGGTTTGGGGTTGGGTTAGGGTGAATGGGGGTGGGCGTGGCGGTTGGGGTTCTGGCGGGGAACCCCCCAGTATACAATAAACATTAAAACATTACAAGGAACTGGCCAGTGCCGAATTGTCAGCACTAAACAGCTCCATGTAACATTTTAATGTGGGAAATAAAAGAATGTTATGCTATGTTTTACATTTAAAAGCACATATCCATTGAAACTTGTCAATCCCTATATTTGATGGACAGGTTTAGATGGAAATTTACTTTTACATGTAAAAGATAGCATTTCGATGGATTTCCATTCTATGGATTTACATCAATGCATTTGTCTTTCAATGCATTTCTTTCGATGCAAAGACCATAAACCCAAATTGACAACATGTCATACCAGCGACAGTTCATGAAATAATTGACAATGCAACGCTATTGTCCAGAGCTGTCTCATTAAAATGACACAGAGATTAAAAAAACTCTGAACTATCATTTAGTTCCCCCTGACCCCTATAGCATACCCATTGACCATGAAGAGACCTGTAGCTCAACTATGCTTAAACTACTATTTATCAGGACTGGCAGAAGGCGCACGACTTACTCATCTAGCAAACTGTTTTCTGGATGTTGTAACATAAAACCCCCTCTCCCACATTATATCCACCCAGTCCTTGATTGTGCCTTGGTGATCCACAACATTCCACAATTCTGTTGGGGGGAGGGACTCATTCCTTCCTTTAACCGAGCTCTGCATCTGGCCCATATTGCAGAAATGGAAAGGAACCTTTGCCTGTTGCTAAGGTAATCATAGATCTTACTTGGCGATGCTTCCGCCCATAAAACCACACTCAGGGGAGAGGTCCACCAGCAGGGATTTAGCATAGCAAAGACTACACCTCAGCTCCACTAGCCCTCGCTGTGCCTGTCTACGTCGGACATGTCTTCCCGCACAATGAACGCGCATGTGGTAATGATGGCTAGAACCACAACACCAATCTCAAGGATGAAAGGCATGTCCAGAGACTAGGGGGTCGTAATAAGGAAAGGGATTCTGGAACACAGAGACAAGAAAAAGCATGATGACAGAAGGGCCAGAGAGCGGTGGTGGTGTCATGTCCTTGCAGCAGGACCAAAATGTGAAGACACATAGAAAACACAGACACTGGAAGGTACAGTAGAAATGTACGACTGCTTCCGTTAGCTCAGATACTGTTAGTGCTTCGGTGCGTGCACAAACCTTGTGCACTGCCATAGGCAGCATGCCCCAACGGTTCTCTCCACCATCTAGAAAAGAAAAGCACATGGGTTCTCCCAATTGTTCGTGGGTTGATATGATGCATCTATGCCCTTCATGGGGTGTGTCTACTGCCTGCTGTTGCCCTCACTTTGGAATCATCCGAGAACCTCGAAATAGACTACCTTCCGATGACATTGACAGCTTTCCTGAATTTGTTTGAACTCTAGCAGATCAGCTTTGACATGGAACATGCTAGCTGACGGGACAAGTTGCCAGCGACGGGCTAACACAAGCTTGATCACTTTGCAAAGCGTAGGATCAGTCTTGGTGTGTTGGATCGCTTGTGAAAATAACACCGGACCAGAAGCATGGCTCAAGCGAGGACGTTGATGTAATGTTCTGCTAAGGAGTCGTGATTTGACATGACAGTCCTGGGATGCCTGGACATGAAGGCTGCCACATTGAATTCTTCACCTGGTTTGTGAACACTTTTGAAATCGTACACCTGCCGCCTGAGATTCCAGTGATTCTTGGAGGCATTTTGCATTTAGGATTTACATAGATAGGTGTTAGTGCTTGGTAGTCTATTCTAGTGGTGAACGGTTTTCCAGAGGTTTGTTTGTTTGTTTATTTATTTGTAATGCGCGCCAGACCCAAGGGTAACCGGGCGCAGCAAGGAGAATATGCAAAGCTTACAATGTTACATGGAATTACGGGGTTACATGATCTACAGTGGTAAAGAGATAGGTATGTACGAACCTAGCAGGATGCAGATCTGATCAAGAGTTTAAGGCACTGATGTCGAGCGAAGCAGTAAGTTATATACAGTGTTACTATAATTATTTACATTTATGGTATATCTCTAATAATACATATATACAGTTCAGATAAAGTAGCACAACAAAGGTATCTAGCAGTGCATTACATGTTTTTGTCATTGAGGTGTTTGATGAGATTCTTTCTAAAGTAAGAGAAAGGTTGGTCTGGTCTCAAGTTGTGTGGCAAGGAGTTCCACCATTTAGCAGCTAGCACAGGGAAGCTGATAACGCCAATTTTAGCAAGTTTAAATCTAGGTACTACCAGGCAGTTGGAATTGGGGGTTCTTGTTGGTCTACTAGAGGCTTTTCTTTTTATTTTGTCCATCAGGTATCTGGGAGCAGCGTTATTGAGAGCTTTGTGTGTCATGGAGATCATTTTTAAGTGGATTTTGTTGTCGGTTGAGAGCCATTTATATTGGTGTCTGACGGAGGAGATATGTTCCCTTTAATTTATGCCAAGAGCAGCTCTTAGGGCGTTATTTTGTAGGATTTGTAACCTTTTAGTGATAGTTTTGATGGCACCACTGTAAAGGGCATTACAATAATCAAGTCGGGATAATATAAGGCTCTCGCCAGGATCATGCAGCTATCATTAAATAAGAAGGGTTTACCTGCTCTTATTAATTTACAGGTATATGCTTTGGTGGAAGCTAAGGAGTAAACTTGTTTGGTGAAAAACATGGTGGAATCAAGATAGAAACCTAATGTTTTTACTTCCCTCGAAAACTTAATGCTATTGCCGTCTATGTTAAACATGGAGTAGTCCGTGCCTAACTTGTTGATATTGGCCTGCGTACCCAGGATAATCAGCTCTGTCTTATCATCATTCAGGCAGAGGCCATGGGATGCCATCCATGCCTGAATAATGAGGTACACCCCATTCACCAACTCCCTGTCCTTGCTGTGATCCCCAGAAAGCGGGAGGATAATCTGTGTATCATCTGCATAATTAGTGTAGGTGATACCTAGAAGGTCCAGATTATCGAAGAGAGGTTTAGTGAATATGTTGTACAAGGTTGGTGAGACGCAAGAGCCTTGAGGACTCCACAAGTGATTGGTGTAGGGTCTGCCACTGCCAAGGGGAGAAGACTCTCATTGTTCTCTCGCTCAAAAAGGATTCAATCCATTTGATGGCATGGGTGGAGAAGTGGGCAGCAGTGTCTAAGTGTTTGCAAAGGGCCTTGTGGTCCACGAGATCGAAAGCAGCTGAGAGATCAAGTAGAAGTAGGTGTGCTGTCTTACCTTGATCTCTCAATTCATCTATTTGGGTCTTTAAATCAATGAGGGCAGTTTCAGTTCCATGGAGTGGACGGAAGCCAGATTGTCTAGCTCCCAATAGATTATGTGATTCAAGGTGTCTTTGAATTTGTGTATAGGCAACTTTGTCTAGTATTTTCAGTAAGAAACATACTGTAGTAATGGGCCGGTAGTTAGTGGGGATAAGGGGGTCTAGAGTCTGCTTCTTGAGGAGCGGGAGCACCCATGATTGTTTGAGATTAGCCGGGATGTTACCTGTAGCGAAGGAGGCATTTATCAGTTTGGAAATGAACAGTGAAAGGTCTCTGGCAGCGTCTTTTATTAATTGTGCTGGGCAGATGTCACCTTTGCAATTAGAGGGTTTGAGGGAGAGGATCATTTTCTCTACCTCTATGGTAGTGGTTTTAGTGAAGGAGAATTTGTTGGTAGGGTCGTTGATGGTGTCATTAAGTGGCGGCTTATTTGGGAGGTTTAAAGATTCTTTTTTTTGGTTGGATTTTATTTTGCAGCGTAGTTATTTTATTTGCTAAGGCAGTTTGGATATCTGTGCACCAAGTCTGGTCCTTAATACAGGTATCTGGTGTGGCAATGGGAGACTCAAGTTCTTTCAGAATAGAGAAGAGTTCCTTCATGCTTGAGTTAGAGTTGCCAATTCGATCATTGTAGGAATTGCGCTTTGCTAGGCAAATTTCATTTTTATAATGCCGAGAAATATTAGTTAAATTAACTTTGTTCTCCTCAGTTGGACAGAGTTTCCAGTCTGATTCACATTTTCTTTTTGTTAAATGTAAGGCTTTGAGTTCTGGCGTGAACCATTTGTTTAAGTGTGCCTTAGGTTTGCTTGTTCGCTTTTTGAGTGGGGCGACTTTGTCCATAGTAGTACTCATGATGCTATTATATTCATGGACTAATGCACTAGGGTCGAGGTTGTCTGGCAATGCATTTAAGGTTGGAAGGATCACGGGAATAATATTATCCACTGTCATATTCTTTTTATTTCTTGTGGGGCAGGATGGAGCCGCATGTAAGGCTGGAGTGGATGGTCTGGTGGTTAGTAGGTTAAAGGACACCAGTGAGTGGTTGGTCCAGGATAGGGGCGTAATAGAGGAGACTAGGGCCGTACAGTTGGAGTCAGCGATCCAGTCAAGTATTCTACCTTTCGCATGGGTAGGAGTGTTAACTTTTTTGGGTTAATCCTAAGGTGTTAAGGGTATTGGCAATAGTTGATGCATGAGCATCTACTTGGTCGTTGAAGCCAAGGTTAAAGTCCCCTAGTACCAGCAATTGTGAGGTAGTTTTGACATTGTTGGACAGAAGGCTGTGCAAATCCTCCTCAAAGGTTCCAAGTGGACCCGGAGGTATGTAGATTAGGTGAATGGATAGAGTTTGGGTATTATTTATGGAGATTTTCGCAGTGAGGGCTTCACAAGATTGCAGAGTTGTGGCGGGGGCTAGTCTTAATGATAAGTTTGTTTTGGATATAATGGCGATTCCACCTCCACGGGAACCTTCTTGGTCTTGCCTGGATATGGTATAACCGATCTAGATGCTGTTTACTAGTAATCATTTCCATGTGGAAGAGGTGATTCGATCTAGGTATGGTTGTAATGTAGGATTGGTAAGGATAGCAAAAGACTAAATGTAATATACTAGGTAGCTAAGGTGGTCCTGATGGACAGATTGTTTAGCAGTCTGAGAGCACTGTGCTACCTTGGTTCATAATTTCTAAATGTAGGATAACTATAAGGCTAAAACAGGCAAGTTAAAATGGCTAAGGTACATTTTTAACAAGTGTGACAGATGCTATTCAATCTAGATGCCATTACCTAGTATGACGACAATTCTATATGGCAAGAACAGGCAAGTTAAAATGGCTAAGGTTCATTTTATCAAGTGTGACAGATGCTATTCAATCTAGATGCCATGTGCTAGTATGACCACAATTCTATATGGCAAGAGCAGGCAAGTTAAAATGGCTAAGGTACATTTTATCAAGTGTGGCAGAAGCTATTCAATCTAGATGCCATTTACTAGTATGACCACAATTCTATATGTGACAGATGCTATTCAATCTAGATGCCATTTACTAGTATGACCACAATTCCATATGTGACAGATGCTATTCAATCTGGATGCCATTTACTAGTATGACCACAATTCTATATGTGACAGATGCTATTCAATCTAGATGCCATTTACTAGTATGACCACAAATCTATATGATAAGAACAAGCAAGTTAAAATGCTAAGGTACATTTTTACCAAGTGTGGCAGAAGCTATACATTCTGGGTACCATTTACTAATAAGACCAGATTCAGGCAATGGTTTGTGTACATTATACATTCACAGAGCGTACTATGAATTGGGAGTATGATCGGGTATATGACATCCGGTGTTACCTTTAGTGTTGTGACACGTTACTGAGCACGTGAGCAGACAGTATTCAATACAACGTGTTTTAGGCATGCGAGAACAGTCCCTGGGTCGGTATGCGTGCTGTGCGTCTAGCTTCGTGCAGTGCACTGGATGAATAATGGGAGGCCACGTACGGTGGGAGACCAGCTTCCTAGTCAATGGATGATTAGAAGGCTATACTGATCCGTAGGCAGGTTAAACATGGGGTTTAGACAGGTAGCAATACCTGGGCAATACCGGGCTGGTAGGCATATAATTGTACCGATAATGGTAGCGAGTCACGCAATGTTGCAGAGTGATGTTAGTGACACAATAGTAGAGCGAAGCCAATACGTGGCCTCAAGAGTACTTTGTAAGTAAAGGGAGAGTACCTCAGGTGGGCCAAGGCGCTGCAGATGCAGGGGGTCTGGCAAAGGCAAATACCGGCAAAAACAGGAAGGAGCCTTACTTCTGTGGGCCTTGCATGAGGTGGGCCGGATACGCCTGCCGGCGGCCAATTGGGGTAGACATGTGCTCAACAGCCAATCGGAGAGCTATAGCAGGGCCTGGTTGGGCTCGGAAGGCACCCATCAATAACGGGCGGCCATCTTTAAGCAGATTCGGTACCTCGTGTACCTTAATGGCGATGCAGCAAAGCAAATGTGAATTCACGTAGTTTCAGGCAAAAAGGCAGCCTGTTCTTCCTTCGGTGGAAGTAATGCAGCAAGTGTTGAAGTTGCATTAATTAACAACTTGTGATTCAGCGCTCCGGTTCCAGCGCTTACCTCTGTATAATATCCTGGATGCTGAGGATGTCGTGGAGAGGCTCGCTACTCCATCTGGGCCTTTCCTGGGTGGTGAATGTGAGAAAGAGCTTGCACGTCCACACCACTGGCAAGGTCGCTTTCTCTGGGATACCGGCTTGCATATGCTACAGCATGTCAAAATCAATCCCTCCCAGGAGTGTGTCAGACAAGCCTGTCTCCTAATCGAACTGGACTAGAATCCACTGTCGGTTTGGGTTATATGGATAAAACTACGACAAATGTTCTACTCACACTATGGGGGTCATTACAAGTTTGCGGGTTTGGGAACTACGGTACCGGTAAGCTTGCCAGCACCGTAGTACCCGGACCAGCAAACTACGAGTTCTGCTTGCGGATGCAATTACGGCCGCCAGGTCTGTCCTTGCGGCTGTACCGGCACGCGCGAGCAGCGCATGTCGGATGCACTGACACCATTTTCAATGGTACCGGTGCATTCGACCCCCCTCCCATTGGTAATGGGGAGTAATGCATTCCGGCGCCCACGAATGGGCAATTACCGGATCCGGCTGGCCCGTAATGAACCGGTCATTGCCCATTTGCGGGTGGCAAAATAAATTGCAAGTTTGGCGGCAGCCTGCCGGTTTTACCCGCAAAGCTACAACCAAACTTGTAATGAGGCCCAATATGTCTTGCTTCACTTATTAGAATGACAGGTCATATTATTCTGACCAATGAAAAGGCACATCTTGTCTACGTTATTGTCTCAGTAGAATACTCGTTGCAAAATCCTTTATACAGCGGCTGCAGCAGCTGGCCATTCTCAGGAATGAGGGAATGTTACTTACATCAGTGGAGGAAAGTGTTTCTGCAGCGGCCTGTATTTTCTCTAAATCAGGTTGAATTCCTAGCACGAGAAGATGGTCACAAAGAATATTAACTCCCTCTTGCTCTCCTCTTCCACTGCACTGTCAGGAAGCTCCACCGTATTGCTGAAGACGAAAATGTCATTGCTGTAATAAAAGCAGTTTTTTAAGTGTTCACCTTTTTGAATCTCTCTTGAAAAAGTTTTGTGGCCAAGAAGATCCTGAAACTAAGCCTCTTACATCTGTAAAGGAGACATCAAGAAAGTACCGATCATGCAGAAAGGATTTTCCCAGACCCCCACGATAGGACTTGCACTCTGTCATCGAAACAAAAAATCAGCCATGACTCACAGGTATGCATTGCACTCCATCTCAATGGAAGATAGCAGTATCATCCCCAAGGCACGGCCACTCACTTGCATACTTTGGAAATCATCCACTACTTCAACTCATATTGCACATCACCTGTGCCACAAGAATGCAGCTGAGTCCCACAAACACATTTGGTCTAGCTGGGCACATAATCAGTCTCCTTGCCTCGCCTACTCTCCCGACAGCCCACCACAGCACTCATCCACAAGCAGATCAACATGGGTCGCTAACAGGGACTTAGCCACCCCTACCTACCTTCGTACTTGCTAAATGCACACACGCATTCTAAAATCCTCTTACTCATTTCTCAAACCTCGGACTTCGGTCCTCCAAGGGCGTTCACCTACAACACTTTGAGGCCATACCAATGGCACTAGGCACTATGCAAATGCCATAGCACATAATCTAGTTTGGGTTACACATTGTTATGCTCATGCACCAAAGGAAACAAAACAAATGAGACTTGACTCAATTTTGTTTGTAATATATATATATATATATATATATATATATATATATATATATATATATATATATATATATATATATATATTTAAATAATATATTTTTGGTGAAATGGCCCTTTAAGATGACACATGTTTCGACGGACCACACCATCTTTTTCAAATCAGGGCTATACTCAGTGTTTAAACATATCATCAGGAGAACACATACATGTAGACATTCATGTAACAACAATTATTTGGGGTAATCATAAATACGCATTAAGCACAACGTGTTAGGTAGACATGAAGGGGGTACGGGAGGATTGGTTAGGATGAAAAAGAATAAACAAAATGCAAAGAAAAGAGAGAATACAAGACATGAATTAGTTATGTTAATCATCTTGGTATCATTCTGTATCCTAGAAAGTGTTCATTTGAACTGAAGCATGGTTGTAAACACTACCTTACCCAATTTGTATGTCTTGACAATTGGAAAAAAGCCTTTCAGCATGCAAAAAGGTCATGGGTTCAATCCCAGCCTGCCAAAAAAACTAGGTATGAGTATTGTATCCATATACATTCTGACATTTTAGCTGGTTATGTATCCTATCCACATTCGAATCTTGAATGGTGTTAGCAGTAAAAACAACCTTGTATATGTTGGAGATTTTAAACTAATTTAGGCAGTTTTAAAACTACAGATTAATTCAGTATTTGTAATGCCGAGATTTTTTTTTTGACATGTAATGCACATGTGTCTGCAAAAATGGTCCGTGTTTTTGTCTCTTTGGCCTTTGCCAGATTGCAGGTTCTGCATTGAGCTTGAAGCGCGAGGTTTAGCAGAGTGTTTGGGCTATCGTTCACATAAGTGCGTTGATAAATTAAAATCCGCTCTCTAAGCATTACGTGGTAGGGGCAGTTTTTGTTGATTAAGCGTGCGTGTGTTGTATAAAGGCATGGATAGCAATCCGAATCGTGCATTCAATCACCCACGTTGGGGTTTACCTGAAAAGATCTAGCTTCCCGACATCCGTGCTTTTTTGTCCGCGTTCGCCAGCGGACTGAAATGAATGCCTAATATGTTGTTCTTACGGTCACCTAGCAAGCGACATAGTCCTTCTTCCGTGTCTATTACGACGGCCATTTTGTGGTTACCGACTGGCTATTCTCAAAAGGCTCACAAACAGTAGTCCTTTTTTGATTTTTAGCTGGTCTATTGTTGCAAATAGTGTGTCTTTCCGTACTTATAAACATTATCGACCCTGTAAAGTAGACAATACAAGATTGTCTGCAATCATCATGATATTCGATTATATATCGTGTGATTCATTACTTTGACTTTTTCATTATTTATAATGCTTGTTTCATATTTAAATTCTGTGTTTATTTTCCATTTGATACTAGGATCTACTTCATTATTTTATTACATTAACCTATCAAATCGTATGGGTTAAACCCAAGAGTATTGAAACTGTATGCCTCACTTACATCAATAGTACGTCCTTCATCTTTACTAATCCTGAAATGGCATTCATCTAATTGAAGTGCAATCAAAATTACATTGTTTAGGTATGGTGTTCAACCATATTCTTATATTGGTACCTAAATACATAAATTAAATCAATTGGTGATATGTAACTGATTTTGGGAAGCCTTTGAGTGTACTATTAGTGAATCCTGTCGCTATATACTTACAATGTGAGATCCGTACTCATCCTTAGAACACATAGTAAAACAATAATAGGTACTCATTCTGCATTTTTATAGAAATGAAGACATCCCATTGTCTGAATTTAGGCCCCTCTCCACCGTCTGGAATTACAGATTAATTTCGCTTTTTCTTGTCTCAATTTTAGTTCTTGATTTCCTCCCCTGGGTCCAAGTGTCACTTTTCTTCGGCCCAGGAACCTGATGGTTTTCTTGTCACTCAGCTGATGATTCTTCTGCCAGTGATGTGCTAATGGTAAATTGATGTCCTGGCTTCCAATGCTTGACATGTGTTCTCAGATTTTTACTCTCAGCTCTCTAATGGTAAATCCTATGTATACTTGTTCACATTGACATATGATAGCATAAATAACATATTTAGATTTGCAGTTTATAATGTCAATGATCTTGTGTTTTATTCGAAACTTGTCCTCAAAAACATTTGTATTGCCCATTGCATATTTGCACATGGAACATGAGCTGCATTTCCTAAAGCCTGCAGGTAAATGCGGTAGACATGTAGGAGTGTTTGTAAGCTTCTCATCTGGGAGAAAGGAGGGGCTCACAATATTCTTCAGTGTTCTTGCTCGTCTGAAAATGACCGAAGGACTGTCTTCAATTAGGTATTTAATATGTGGATCTAGTTTCAAAAGGTGCAATTTCTCTTTAGAATCTTTCTTAGAGTTGAGTTGTCTGCACAATATCTTGTGATAAAGTGTATTTGTTCAAATTTATAAACTTTCTGCTTACTTGGAGTCAAAGTGGCCTCTCTACTCAGTTTCCTTGCTTCACCACGTGCTTTCGCTATGTTTCTCTTGGCATAACCTCTGGCTGAAAATCTTGATGTTAAAAAATCACATTCTTCATCAAAAGCTTTTTGTTCCATGCAGTTCATTCGTGCTCGTATGTATTCTCCTTTGGGAATATTCTTAATTACAGGTTTGTAATGACAACTGGTCGCGAACAACGTTGAGTTGGCCTCCGTTTCTTTCTTGTAGGTTCTTGTCTTTATTTGATTATTGATCACATAAATGGTTAGATCCAAAAAATGTATTTCTGATGTACTACTACTCCCAGTGAATTCTATTCCTAATAGGTTTCTATTTGCTCTTGTTCTGAAATCTTCCAAATTGACCTCCTCTCCTTACCTTCATCCTTGTATATATGTTGATCTTCATACATGGACATAACTAAGGTTGCCAGCACTGGGGCGTATTTAATGCCCATGGCTACACCTCTCGTTTGCATGTAGTACTCGCCATTGAACAAAAAAACATTGTTTTGTAATGTTAGTAGCAACATCTCTTTCAGCATTTTCACAGATTGGTAATTGGATGCTATGTCTTGAGAAAAGGTGTAATCAATGGCTTCCAATGCCAAGTCATGTTTAATTGACGTATAAGTGCCTACACGTCCCATGTTGCCAGAACATACCCAGTATGCCATTCTACTTCTGATAGTTTATTGATTGCTGAAGTTGTGTCCTTGAGGTATGATTTTGTTGTGCTCACTCTGGGTCTAAGTATGTTGTCAATGTATTCCGCCATGTTCATGGTTTGCCCAACCGATCCCACATAAAATTGGTCTTCCTTCTGGAATCTTATGAAATGCTTTGTGTACTTTTGGCAAAAAATACATAGTTGGTAGTACCGGATGATTGATTTCCAGAAATTGTTTTTCTTCATGTGTTACAAGACCCTGGTGATGCCAGCTTGCTATCGCTTCTGTCAATTCCGTTACTATTTCCGATTTGGGATAGGACAGTATTTTCTCATAGCACAGTGGGATTGTTAGATGATTATTGGCCATTGATATACAGTCTTGCCGGTTCATTACTACAATTTTCCCACCTTTGTAGGCTGTTTTGATGATCAATTTAGTGTCCACTGGAAGAGGTTCCTCATCATTCTGTTGCCATATAACATAACATTACATAAAGACCCATGTCCGTAGAGACAATCTATGTTGTTCATCCAGTTCTATCTGATGATAACTGTTGTTCAGATCCAATTTGAAGAGCACCCTGGTGGCATCGAGGCAGCCAATCAGGTGAATAATATTCCACTATGCTGCTCTCTTTCTGCGGCCCTGTTTGCTTGTTGATTATTTGCAGTGAAACAGTGGCTGAAGTCGTTTGACTATTGGTAGTCATTGGGCCTCATTATAAATTTGGCGGTCTGGAAATACAGGGGCTGGCAGCAACATAATAGCACCCTTTCTGGACCGCCAAACGGAATGTTTGCTGGTAGGGGCTGTTAAGACGGATTTCTGAACTCTGTCCTGGTGGCGCAGAAGTTCAGAAGGCCAACCTAATTACTTGGAACAGGGTAACCTCTGGACGAGCCAGACCAATCAAGGTAGCGATCGCGGCGGTCAAGACTAGGTCTCAAGAGGGGTGAGGGTGACTGAAAGCCCGCAATGAGCACACAAAGCAAGAGCGCTTACAAACTACTCCAAACAGTTGTTATATCAAAAATATATACACGTTTATTTTAAGGCCTTTAAAATAATGACCGTAGCCAGAAAATCACAATATCACAATATTAAGCCAACACATACCATATCAACACAATATATATACAAATACGACAGTCGCAAGCGTTATATGCACGAAATGTGTAGTCCACCTGAAAGGAAAGGAAAACAGGCAGTGCGATAATGCTTTAGACTCAGTTCGCCTTCAGAGGCACCTAACTAGATGGAAGTCCGAGCCCTGCGAAGAGTGGAGCCTTGTGCTCAAAGTACCTGCACACGCTGGTGCCAACGGGCAAAAGGAGAAGCTCTTCGGAGGAAGTCAGGCAGTTCGGGTTAGTGCACAACAGAAGAAGAACAGGTTCCGTGACTCAAGCGCAGCCTCCACAGTGAGCAGAAGCAGAGCGCGAGAACGGACAAAAGGGTGCTGTTTTTACACAGCGGGGAAAAGCAATGGGCTACTGCAGGAGGGCGACCAGATCCTAGCTATACTACTCACCGGTCCCCGATGCAAGCAGACCCAGGATTCTCCACGTTAGTTTCAGCAGCTGGCAGGTTCAGAAGAGCCGGGAATGCCTCGTCGTCGTGTAGAGAAAAAAGACGTCCCAATCGAAGAAACCTGCACAGTTTTGTCACCACCGCAGTGCAACAGAGCGGCCGTGTGTATCCGAGCCAAATGTACACTACTCACTTCAGACTTGGGAACGCCAAGTGTACGAAGCGTGTGAGAGTGACCAGGACTCGAAATACAACACAACCTGGCGGCGGTTACAGAGCAGGACTCCCGTGTAAGCTGGTCAGTCAACTGGATGGCCCAGAGACGCTTCCGAAGGCTTACTGGCAGGAGATGATGAAGTCGCCGAGAATAGCTGTTCCTGCTATTCCAAAGGTCGAAGCACCAGTACAGGCCTTCTGGTTCGATCAAAGGAGGAAAGGGTTTCACAGGACGACAGCAGTGCAAAGGAGGAGTCCTTCAGCGGGTCACCAGCGATTCCTCGGTCCAGCCTCTTGGTTGCAGGATACTTGGCTCCTGTATTCCTTCGTTCGTGAGAACTCAGGAGATCGACATGGTAGTGGTGTTTCCAGCCCCCTCTTATCCACGGTTCCCTTCGCGCCAAAACGGAGGGGAGCCAATGGGAGATCCGCTCATCAACACACATACCATACGTGGACCAATCACGGACCACGGTGGTCCCAGGCATTCACACTACCCTAGACTCTCTGGCACCCAGGATGTGTATTGGGACCAGACATCCCAGCCCACACCCTGGAGGCACACAAAAGACATGTAGAAGCCCGCGAAAGCAACCACGTTTCGCGGGAAAGTACATGCCCAAATAAGGAAGGCCCCGAAGGTGAAGGGAGCAAGACGGTCAGTGGACAGGACAAAGGAGCCTCGTGGTCTAGCCATTTTGGGAGCCAGGTCACCATTTTGGGTTCAGCGCGAAAAATGCGCTCAGAACTCCAAAAGGAGCTCAAAATACACAAAACGATCGCTGCCACCATTCCAATCCCTGAATGACTTGCACCGATCAAATACAATCCTAAACGAGTATCTAGGGCCTGTAGAAGGCTAGAGACCCAAGAGAGCTGTAACTTAGCTTACAGTGCCCTCTTGTGTCATGTTGCACTAAAGCCGCAACATGATAAAAGAAACTACGGGAAACAGCGTTCCCCGGTACTGACTGTCTTAAGGGCATGTCAGTTTCCCCGTAAGAAAAGGAGCGAAAGCCCAGAGGAGTGCAGCAGAAGGCTGCACTTCTCTGGCAAAGCCAAGAACAAGGTGAAAAACAACAGCAAAAAGTTTAGGGGTTGCCACATGGAAGGAAAATTACCTACAATTACGAAATCTTTCCTAACAGGGGCACGGAAATCCCCTAGCGTCAGTGTCTTCACTGAAGCTTCAGTGTCCTATGGAACCCCGTAGGAATGGGGAATTACCGTTACTGCGCCGCTCATTATATCCCGTAGCACCGGGATATCAGGCGGCGGAAACAGTATTGCAGGGTCGGCGGCAGCCCGCCACCTACCGGCGGGTTTTTACAGAAGACCTCGTAATGAGGCCCATTGTGTTATTGAGAAGTTGATAGCAGCAATGTCCATGGTTCTTGGTGTTATCAGACCACGCAGATTGTCAGCTGGAAATGCTCCTTGCAGTACCTCTATGTCCCTAGACATAGATTTGTCATTTTACCATAGCTAAACAGGCAATTCACCATGATTCTTACAATACAAGTTTGTTTTGCATTAGTTTATATTCAGACGTATACACTTAATGGTGAACTTGGCCCCCGTATCTCACAAATCTGGCCACGTGGCCAACCACCACTGCCTCTAAGTCTTCTCCTTGTGCTTGATCAGTAGCCAGCATCATGTAAAAGTGTACGTGTGAGTTACTGTTAGACATTGACGGAGACAGAGGTAACCCCTTAATGTTCTTACATCTGATAATTAGCCGTTACCCATTCATCCGTGTTCATCTTAACACTATTCTTCTCACCGACCGAGTTACACACTTTCGAGAAGAGAATCTTATTCAAACAAAATTGCAGGCACTAAATCCTCTCTCCAAGCGATGATCTCTAATTTAGCTGCTCTGTCTTGTCACTTCCTAAACAATTATACTTCTGTGCCTGCCCTGAAGTTGAAATATTCCAATGATTCTCGAAATTGTTTAAAAACGATGCGGCAAGTACTGTTGTTTTGTTAGACAAATTCGGTGTCTCAATTAAATTACTTTATACATTGAGTTTCCAAATTAAATGCCTCTCCACGTGTTTCTCCACCATTTTATTGGCAGATCTTCACGAGGTCTTCGTTATCTAAAGGAAGTATTAAAAAAAACATTTCAAAGTGAATATAAATATGTGTTCATCAAAATGGAGTTAGTCACTTTTTTGATAATTGTTCATGGTTCAAAAATAATTTGATATCCTAATGGAATCTTTTTTGGATTTACCAATTAGAATTGAACCTGTCTAACAAAACAACAGTACTTGGCGCATCCTTTATAAACAATATTACGAATCATTGGAATATTTCATCTTTCGAGAAGAGGTTGTCTTTGTCAAAGTCACTGCCTCTAGCCCCCATCGCAGCACAGGGGCGTCATGTAGAAGTAGCAAACCTCAACATTAGAACATTTTACCTTGGATATACTTGGACCCTGATGGCCTATTCTTTTCTCTGAAGAGTAGTGTTCTTGGCCCCTGATAGACATGATCTGCCCACCCTGACTGATTTGCTTAGTTTCATCTGAGCTGATAGGGTCTAAGTTCTGCCTTCTCTTCTAGCCTTACAGCCATTGCAAGAATAGTAGATGATTGCATTGCTTCTTTGAACAGTGTTTTTTTTTAATAAAAGACGAGGATGGGCACCCACCTATTATGCGCAAATGTATGGCTTCAAAGCTTTGGATTTATGAAACTCACAATATGTCACCAATTTGTGCAAATGGACGTCACAAGTGGCCATCAGTCCTCCAGGAAGCTGACATTCAGAGTTAAACCATGTGCCATTCATGATAAATTTTCCACTGAGGATTGAAGTATTCTCCTAGACATTCCTTCAAGCCTTTGTACGTGTCTGTTTTATCTTGCATTAGCATAGGTTCCCAGTCCTATATTTAGTCCCCCGTTCGATTAATTAAAAGATGTTGGGCATATTTGTCCTTGTGGTCCTCGTGTCGCAATTCCAAGAAATTCTCTAATCAATTCATCTATTAATCTATCGTTCCCTTTTTGCGGCAAGAACCCGATACTCATCAAATGGAGGAGGAGAGGGGCACAGCCACTTTGGTCTCTTTACCAGACATGATGCGGCACAGGTTTTAGGTAGTAGTTACAGAAAAGACTGTCAATAATGTAGCTCAACAAAAGAGATAGTAGTAGTGCATGTCCTTGTGATGCTGGAAATGCATCGGAGGAACAGGGCCTCCGTATCCTTGTCCTTTTTTGCTTTTTATCCTGTGTTCTGTTGTGTTTTCCACACAGGAGTTCATGTGAGACTCCTGGCGGTGCAGCTCCCTCTCTTTTGGTTTGGTGAACGGACCCGTGGGATACCCTTATGGCACCCATGGTTGGGGGTACAACCCTGTGCCCCTAGTGTATGTTTGTGGGCACCTGTGGGTGGCCCGCAGAGCAGGGTATGGGCTGGTGGCAGCTCCTTGCTGAATTTGACAGGTGCGCGGAGTATCCTCCATTTTGGGATACCCCGGCCCTGCCATTGGAATCAGTTGATTCCTGATGGAAAACAAAATGGCCCCTATGGCCTCTTGCTTTCTATTACCTATTACCTTGTTTTCCCAAAGTCCTGGGAAGCCCTGACTCTGTCCCTTCCCCCTGACTGGCTGTTGGGTGGAAGTGCCATATATGGTGTTGTTGTGAAGGCCCGGTCAGACTAGCTGGAGCCTTCCCGGTGATGTATGTTGTGGGTACCTCCTGTGGGTGGGACCTGGGTGAATGGAGTGTGTGACCAATATGCACTTCTTGTTGTGGTTGTCTGGTTTCTGGCATGAGAGACAAAGACTGAGACAGCCCTGCCCAAAACTGGCCTGAATGCAGTGTGTAGTGTTGAATGGCTGGGTACTTGTCCCAATCCACATTCCTTGTTGTGAGTGTCTGAGAGGGAGGAGGATGGCCTGAATGCACTGCGTGTCTGATTGGCTGACTGACTGCATGAATGCCCTTCTGGATGATTGGCTGCTGAGTGTGACCTAGCAGTGTGGATGAGAGACCGAATAGTATATCTGGGGACCTCTCACCACTGGAAATTGTTCAGAAGCTGAAGTCCACTACGATGACTAACTGGAGTAACTGAAGCTTGACCTTGAAGACCTGCTGGATGAGAAGAATTGCTGTTGCTCTCCTTCACAATCTGAAAGCTGCTGTGCCTCCAAGGACTGACCCAGAGAGGACCTGGTAAGGCACCCTCTTCCCGAGCTACGAGGGACCATCGTGCACCAGCTGATCTTTGCCAAAGCTCCCTGGTAGACAGACCTTCGACAGGCTGCCGACCCGAGACGGGGACTGCCGCGGAATCTCAAAGAGAAGCACCAGGACTGTTGTCCGCCATTGTGGACGACCACCATCGCCGACCAGAGCCGCCATGCTCCCGTTTGCCTAAGAACTTCAATTGATCATCAGACGCTTTCGTCTGCATCGTCGCCCGCTTTATCCTGCTGGAGAAGGCCCGACCGTTGGCGTGCCGAGGAGCATCCGCCGGTGGGTTTCTCGCCACCTAAAGACCACAGAGACGCCGACGACTCTACGCCCTTGCTAGGCCACAGTTCTTCATCCTCTATTTGCGGTCCAGAACTATCGTCACTGAGGTGCCCCGCACGCCTCTTCCTTGCAGGACGCCAACGCTCCGTCGTCGACGAGCACCACTAGGAACGAAGCTGCACTTCACCACCGTGGTTCACCCTGTTCTCCGTCGGACGTTTGACGACCTGTGGCTCCTGCTTTAAAGGGAGTCACTCAAGAAGGATCGGTCGACGCATCTTTGAAGAACTCTACTCCACCAGGTACATTGGGGGGGTAAAACCTTAGTAGGAGGAAATAAGACTATTGAACATATGGACTGGGCTTGTGCTATATATCTTTATTTACAGGTTGCCCAGGTGGGGGGATCGCCACACAGAATTGTGCCTACCGGTAGGGGTCAGCATTCTGCCTATTGTTTCAACCATCTTGCGTTCCTTCCTATCTCTATTGCTGGTTTCCTCATTATTGATCTGTGTGACATTTTAACCGTATATTTGATGTACTTTAATGAGATTTGATAACATTGGTGGTACCACTTTAGAATTGTATATTTTTATCATTGTTGATTTCCGAATACAAAGTGCGTTATTGTGATCGTGTACATACCTTCGAATATTAATTATATAAAGACTGTGTTTTCAGTAATACAGTGTGTGGACATTCCTTTGTGGGGGTTTGGGGACTACACTGTACTTAAGAACCAGCCTGCATCACCTCCTGAGAAGCTAGGCCTTGATTTCTCAACTACGTTACCAATAATAGATTTTCTTGGCTGGAGTCCTCTGTGCCTCTCCTCTACCATATAGAGAGCGGAAGTACAGACACCCCCTACCAGTCGTTACAGTCCTTAACACAGGTGTAATGCGGAAAAAGTTGACAACACAACTTCATTAGAAGTACATCAGCATATATTCAGGTGCAATTCATAGGGTAAATCCGAGGACAGTTGCTCCCATGCATATAGGCTTTGGGCATCAGATACTGGATGAAGTTATGTTCTTCAACTATGCCTGCCAGCCACCGTCACTGAAACAATCAATACAGATCAGGGTTTACAGCCAGCACCAAGATGGCCGCCAGCACAGGATGAATAACCTTTTGTGGGAACATGGTATGTCTTACAGTTGTATGCACCATGTCTCAGGAGTCAACAGGAGTGAACACCTAATAGAAGGATGCCGTTGTGGGCAAGGGGAAAAGATGAGCCCCATACACATGTCGATGCGTGGGTTCATATGACAGTAGCACAACAGAAATGTGAGGACGCAAAAGAACCTCTGTTTGCCAACCCTGCTATGAATGTCATGCAGCAGCAGGACCTCAGCTGGGAATCAAAAAGAAGAAGCATGCAGAGCAGACAGGGGAATAGCAAAGGAAAGGCTCTGTACCGCCACCCCATAACCTCAACTGTAGCTGCACCATGTGGATAGGCATACTCAATCATTGCCAGATGTTGCATCCTCTGATCAGGACCTAGACTTGAAGAACAGTTCCATGAAGAAGACACAGACACTGCAAGGTCCATTAGTAACCCTCGTAATGGGCAGATTCTGCAAGTTGAATCCCTCTCACACCACCACGTACTTCCTTAGTCCACAGAGGATCTCTATGCAGGACTCCCCCACCTGTCTAAGAGACCTCCCATCATTCTACCTGTGTACCATCCCTTGTCTAAGGCCAATGAATGAGGACACTGAGACTAACGACTAGACTCTGCAACCCTTGGTTGCCAATATTCGGAGCAGGGATTTCCACCTAGGCACCATTTCAGACTCTGATGAGACCCGCCAGAGCCCTTAGCCACCCTCTGACACAGAAGTCTGCCTCAGCCAGAGCAGTACGGATTGCAGGCCAATTAGGATACAGTGAGGAAGGAAGAACAGAGGGGTACAAAATGAGAAGGGGAGCATGGCGAGAAAGAAGACCTGTGAGGCAGATCAGGGCTGGCAGGCTGCTTCTTTATGGAATCTGAGGAACTGGGCATGGAGGTTGCTGAGGAATTGATCAAAGCTTAAAGAATAATTCTCTCCCCCCTGAGGAATGGGCGTTGCCTATTCCATGCTCTCTTCATGAACCCAAACGGGAAAAACTGCAGATGGACTCTGGGCGATTGATGAACAGAGTGTTTCATTTGTAATGAAAAGATAATCTCAAACTACTGGCCATTTCTTCCAGGGTGGATCTGGAACTGTTGAAAAAGAAAATCAGTGGTCTATATAAGAATCATTTGACTTCTCGATGCACCTTTCCCACTTCCTACAGTATCTCGATCTCCCGCAAGGAGATTATGGTTCAATCGCCCAGCGAGGACAGAAGATTTCGTTAAATGACGCTTTCCATTCAAAAGAAATGTCCAAGATGTGTATTGTAAACGTTCTTTCAGCAACATACAAAAAAGATTGTTCTGAAAATGTAATTTCCCAGCACTGCTGCAGCTGTGAATTGTTTTTTCAATGGGTGCATGTATGTGCCTCGTGTTAGCCCACATGTATTGCCCTGTAGATGACGAGGCCATCTGAGCACTGGGATCCTTGCATGATTGTTCCTGTAGCCAATTGAGTTGAAAGCGAAGATTCTCTCTTCTTTTTTCTCTATGTACATAAAGATATGTCCGGTGCTGGTATTTTTGTTGGTAATTTTATCTGATGAAGTGTCTATGGTACTTTGAAAGCTTCTGCATTTTACCATCTCTGCATAATATTTTAATTTAGTCCAATAAAAGGTATGAAAACATGGATTTTGAGGAACATTAGTGAGAAGTCCTGGGATGGATGGAGGGGGGAAAGTCATAGCTCATTACAAATTGGCCTTTCTGGAAACAAGGTGCTGGTAACAATGTATACTGGCACCTTTCCAGACTGTCCAACTCCAAGTCTGTCGGTAGGTGCTCTGATCTGCCAGCAGGCCTGACCTGCCAGTAGATCAGGCCCCTGCCGGCAGATAAATGCCTGGATCACTGGCACCGTTACCAAGGGTGCCAGTGATTCGTGCAACTCCACCCCATGAAATCCTATGGGGCTCCATGGTACGGGGAGTTACCAGCGTCTCTGCCGCCTGTAATATCCCGGTAATACTGAGATATCGGGCAGCTAAGAGGGAACGGTAGTATCCCGGTATTCACCCAGAATTACTGGCGGGATACGGGGGTACACCTAATGAGCGACAGGGCCTCATTACAAGTAATGTGGTCATGGAAAAACAGGCAGTATTTTTAAATACCACCTATTTTAATGGTCCACATAATAATGGGTTTAGTTGCCCTTAACGAAATAACACCAGGAGAAGTAGTGGTAACAATACAGGCGGAATTAACATGAGGCAATTCCACCTATCCGCAATGCCGTCCTATGGGACTCCAAAATGGGAATAACAATAATCCCCAAAATTGTGCAGTGAATTGCCATCACCACATACTTGATTTATCTGTTTTTTGTGCATTTGTTAGGCGCTTACACAACAAGCAAGCTGTGTTTCAAAGCGCCCATAGGGAAACAGGGAGAGAACATGGGAATGAAAACAAATTATACAGAGGAGGATAAATAATTGACCTACTAGGCCTTGTGAGCATACAGAGCGTGCAAGTGCAGAGAGATAGAGGGGAAGAGGGAATGCAGGGTAACTGCTGGAGTGCCTGTGCATATGGGTGAGCAGCAGATGTAAGTGCTCAGTGTAGTAAGTGCTAGGGCGCATTGAGCTGCAGTAAGTTGGTAAGTGCAGGTCTACAATGGCATAACGCCAGTGCGTGCCAAGGCAAGTGTTGTGTGTAGGCTGAGGCGATTGGGTATGGGAGGCCAGGGCCCTGAAGGACACATAAGGGCCCTGGTCACGAATCACAGCGACTGTGAGATTAGCAGAGGAGGGAAGAAGGGAAGGAGGAGGTGAAAAGGAATGTCTTGAGGAGCTTCTGGAATTTGAGGAGGTCCGGCTCAAGTCAAAGACAAGGGGGAGGAGCTGTTCCATAAGAGTGAGCCAACTGAGGAAACAGATTGGCCTCCAGGCCCTCTGTTTAGCGAAATGCTTTACACACAGAGAGTTGGTATCAGCGGAACGCAGAGGTCAAGAGGGAGAATATTTAGTAAGAGCAAGTTGCACATAGCATGGTCCCCGGCACCAGACAGCATTATGGAAGATCCAGAGGGATTTTAATTTAATCCGTTCAAGAACCGGCACCCAGTAAAGAGTTTTTAGGGCAGGAGAGATGCGACCCCTGGTCTTGAGGCCAAGGATAAGTTCTGCTGCCCTATTCTGGATCAGCTGAAAGGTTCGTAGAGAGGAAGGGGGTAGGTTCAAGAAAAGGCTATTGCAGTAGTCAAGCCTAGAGAGAAACAGGGCTCGGATTAACATTGAGCTTCTGGGTGAAAGTGAGAAAAGGGAGAATTCCTTTGAGAAGGAAGAGTTGGAAGTGGGACTTCTTGGCAATGTCTGCAATGTGAGGGAGGAAGGAGAGAGAGGAGTCGAAGATGACTCCAAGGTTTCTGGCTTCAGATGAAGGAGAAGGGGGAAAGCCCAGAGAGGATGGCCAAAGTAAGGTGACAAACGAGGTAGGAGGGGTCCCAATAGGGAGGATCTCAGTCTTGCTGGCATTGAGGCAGAGATCATTAGAAGTGTACCAGGACTGGATGGTAGATAAGCAGTCCGGGATGATGGAAGATGTAAGAGGGTCATTGGGGAGTTTGAAGAAAAGTTGTGTGTCATTTGCGTAGCACTGGAAGTTAGGAGAGAAGATGTAAATGAGGAGTGTCAGTGGAGCAAGGTAATTGTTAAAGAGCCAGGGGGAGAGGTTGGAGCCATGGAGGACACCACACGTGCAGAAAGAGGTAGAGGAGGAGAAGGTAGCGATCATTTGGTTTGACGGTAGTAGCACAGATAATGCAGCTAATACAACCACACTTGTAACGAGTCCAGAAGTAGGTATATGGTGCTTAAGCAAGCAGACAAAAGGCCAGATTTAACGATACCTGTTACTCGCACGTGCTGTGCCTATCTATCTCTGTAACAGTAATTAATAGTTTTTATTATGAATAAGACAATATTTTCAGTTGAGAACAGTTCTATTTTTCAGTACCTTAAACACTAAACTTCACCTCAAAATAAAACAAGAAGTAACAGCTGTTGTGTCAACTCACTGCCATAATTTATCACTGTCATTTGGAGATTGCAGGAGGCACATGTCTGCCCCGTGCATTACTAAGCCCCATGTCTGGACTTCGTGAAAAAAAAATTAGAATATTTTTACCCTCTTGGGATTTTGTTGAGTCACAAACTACCTGACCCTTCACGCCCACGGGACCCTTGAGTGAAGCCTGTCCTGATATTTCATTGCATTATTCTTTCTGCTAGCAAAGAAGGCAGGGGTTTACATTGTGCGTTACAGCATTAGCCAGAACAAGCCCTTTGCCCCTTATGAGGCCCACACATCTGCCCCTTGCTTCAGAATTAGATCACTTTGCGCAATCATTTATAGTGAGTTTATATGCTAATTGAGGCATACTATCTGGGAAAACAAAAAAAACAAAATGCAGAACATATTAGCAGCCATGTTTTAATCGAGGTAATTTCTGATTAAGTGCAACATGTGCTTGTGGGATGCTTCCAAATCACACTCTTACTCTAGCGTACATTTTTAGAAAAAATCCACTTTTAAATTACTTCATAAATAATACGAATTCACATCATATACTCATGGCATGTATGTGCCTGTAGAATCTACATTTAGTTGTACTATTAATACAATCACAACGGAAGTATATATTTGATAATTTAACTATGGAGCTACTGAATGAAAATGGCCGCAGATGTCCTCACCTACTGGGAAACTGCTGTCCAAGAGAACCTGCAGCTGCAGTCTTTCTTCTGTTTCCTATAGCACTGCAGCCTTCGGAGTTTCACTGTAGGTTTTTTAAGAGGAGACATAAGTGTGTGTGCAAAATGGCCTTCGGGGGTCCTTTTCTTTATAGAGAGTGTAAAACGTATGCATAAAAGTATGCGCAAAAATATTACTTGTGTTTTTTATGGTCTGTCATATTTTCATTGATTTCTATGGCACAGCAGGGGCACATAGTGGAATGATGCCTTCTACCAACCCATCTGCTCTGCATACAAATCAGCCTGTGGTACAGCCAGAACATGACATTGATGTTGATGGCATCCATTCATATCCCATGGACTCCGTCTGCTTTTCACACAGCTTAGAACAGGCTCCATGGACTCCAGTGGCAGGTAGAATTTATACCATTTGCACTCTGAAGTGCAAAAAGAGTAAAGGCGATTTCACCTGCTTTTGCTCCTTTTTTGCACTTCTTAGTACGAATGATGAAAACTGCAGGGAAGGGACCTCAGAAGGAGACCGAGTTCGTTCGAAGCATCCTCGTTCTACACAAGTGAGAGCAGCAAAAAAACAACACAGAGTGGGCTCAGCAGGGAGGCAGTGCCAGTCAGTGGAAGAAACAAACACAGCACCTTCCTTTTGGAAATATACGGCCACGTTTAATCATTAACATTACTAAAGAATTCACAACCAAAATACAAACTTGACCCAAAAATTAAAAAGAGCATAATCATAACTGGTACATCTCAACTCATATATACACATTTACATCGTTTCCTTCTTGTGACAGGTGGTCAAGATGGGACCACCAACTTCCGCCCACTTGCGTTTGTACAGTGGTAAAGTCCCCCCTACATTGGTGCTGACCTACCCGCCATACCCTACATTGGGGGGTGATCCCAGGAGGCACCCTTCTCTTGTCCGACACCTTCTGCGTCCTGGATCCCCCCCTGTATCCGCTGCCTCCTTCTCAGACCCTGCCGGGACGAAGCCACCCAGTGAGAGGCAAACCGTGCCCTCACCACTGCAGCTAACCGGCCTCTGGATCCCCCTAGGAGGGGCAAATCACTAACCACATGTTGCCCCCCACCCACCAAACGAACCCTCCACACCTCCTATCCTTCAGGGAGGGTGGGATGGAAACAGGATTTTGGGTGCAGTGGTGGTTCCCTCGGTAGTGGCAGGCAGAGGTGATCAGGCGGGTCCTGGAGGATCTTGCAGACGTCGACAGGAACGTGGTTCCGGAGTGGAAGAGCTGCTGCGCTTTCTCACTCCCCAGAGCCCTTTTTAATGGCTAGGGGCGTGTCTCCACCCACACAGACAGTTTCCGTCGGCTGCTTACTGCAGCCACCAGTTTCCCCTGACTTCCCGACGCCTCCTGCCCCCACCCTGTGGCCTCTCCAGTGGGGGAGGGGAGCCGCCTCTAGCTGCATTGTTATCATCTGACATCAATGCTAACGGCAGTGAGGAAAGCCTGGACCAGTTAAGGTCAGAGAGCAATGGGACTCTGCAAATCGCATACACCCATGCATGCAAACAGGCATGGGTAGGGACACATGATGTCACCTCCAATTATTAAAGAGCATCACTCTACACTCGTGTGGTTTCAAACAGCAGGCATGTCATAGAGTCCAGATGTCTCTTGTGTCTTCATTGTTCCGACAGCAGAGCAGGCATTTGTCTCTGAGCCTGAGTCGCCCAACAAATCAGCCACCGGTCACAAAACATAACAACTGGCAACGGGAGGATGGGATTTCAGGTACAAACAAATCTATGGTCCTCATTACAAGTCCGGCGGTAACACTGCCGGTGCTCCCGGCGGGTTGCCGCCGGACTTGCAATATTTACTGGCACCTGGCTTGCCAGAAACACCATGGGATTACAACCCCAGCGTTCTGGGAAGTCAGGCGCCGGTAAATGTTAATCCCCATTCCCGTTTGAGTCCCATAGGACTCAACGGCAATGGGGACCACGGAAGCACCGGCACCGTTAATAAAGGTGCCAGTGCTTCCGTGAAACTCTGCGGGCTGGTGCCGTTCCGCCCGCCAGGTCTGACCCTGGCAGGCAGGACGGCACTTGCCCGCAGAGTCGTACTATGCTGGTCCGGTAACAACGGTTCCAGTAGGCTTACCGGCACTGTTGTTACCTGACCGGCATGGTCATAATGAGGCCCTATGACTCTTAAGATGAAACCATCATCAAAAGCAACCACCAATAATGGCACCCCTAGCGTGTGTGACGATCCACACAGCAAAGCGTACCAGGCCAAAATAAACGTTCTATAAAAATAGATATACCTTAATTGACACACCATCTACAAAAGTAACTTAATAGAAAAACACTACACAAAACCCACCCCTGAGGAACAAACAGAGAATAAGCAAAGTTAGCACATGCAGCCCTCTGACTAATGAATCAGGGGTGTAAGGGAAGTAATCACCACAATGTTACTGTAATTGGATATGTTTCTTGAAGGTAAGAAGGGAATTAGTAACCTAACCAGTCTCTAAGGCCCAAAACTGGGCCAAGGGGTTGTACCTTGTTATGGTTGTTGGCAGTTCGACAGCGTCGAACCAGGCGTCTTGATCACTTTCCAGTAGTTCGAATCAGTTGCGACTGTGTCGGCTGCATTGTTCCAGATGGGGAGCAGGTGTCAAAGTTTGAAGTTCATTGCGGTTTGAAGAAGTGTAGATCGTGAGGTCCACTAGTGTCAGTTTGTCAATGAAGCGGCTTGTGACTGGATGCGTGTTTCGAGTGGAACGACTCAGGTGCAGTGTTTGAAGGATTGCTGTTCGATGGTCCCTCTGGGTCTGGCTGACTGCCGATGAGGATCTGCAGCGAATATGATGGAGGGTGAAACAGGCAGTTTGAAGACAGGGGTGCAACAATGAGCTTCTGCTTCAAACCGGGGCAATGACATGTTCAGCTTGTGCAGTGTGAAGGTGAACTTTTCAGCAGTTTGGGAGCCACAGTCATGTTGTTCTAGACGAGGAGTGATGTTGAGCAGGGTTCCAACAGAAGTTTGCTCTGGTTCAAACATGAAGCATGATAAGAATGAATCGTTGGGCTGACTGCGAAGAGTCTGAAGACTGGATGCACAGTTCATTTTAAATGGTTCAATGCAGCGTTCGATGATCAGGGCTAGAGGGTCCATCAGGGGTGCTTCAACTGGAGATTGCGATCAGTCAGTGAAGATGATGGCAGTTTGAGCAGCGGGTCAAAGGTGGCAGATGTAATGATGAGTGTGCAGTTCGAGCCGAGACAACAATGTGCTCGGCTTACGCGGTGTGGCACGGAACAAGTTTGAACATGCGGTATGACAGTTCGAGGAGGTAGAGTGCCAACAGTAGCTCCAGAGGGTTCTGTAGGTTCAAAGGCATTGAACAGGCTCGAATCACGGTTTTAATTGGTTCGGCTGTAGTAACACAGGCTTCCTGGCTGCCTTGGTCCTCCCGTTGCTGAATCCCAATTCAGAGGCTCAAGGATACATTTTTAGTAGTTCTTGTTTGCCCAAGCACTGGGAAAGATGGTCCACAACTGCAGATGTCCTACAACACAGTGAGGTCCTGGGTACTGTTATGGCTGTCAGAGAAGCAGGTCTTGTCCCACCAGCAGGTCATCCCCACGGGTCCCTGGGGATGGTGAGAGTGGAGACCTCACCTCTACCTGAATTCCAATGAATTGATCCGAGGTTTATGTTCAAGAGTGAATCCAAGGAAGTGGCGTGAAACCCCTTCTTTTAAAGACAAAATCCCACAGGCAATTGGACTAGAGGTCGCCTGCTTTAGGGGTCCAATCCCTGTTCTCAAAAGAAAGGGACTTTGCCTTCCCCACCCAAAGTTCTTTGTGCTAAAGGAAGTGGAGGGGGCAGAAAGGTGAGATAGAGACAATGGGCCTCATTACGAGGTATGCCAGTAGCCACGGCGCTATTGGCGGCATGGCTGCCGGCAAAACCGCATCCGTGTCCGTGTCCTCGGAATGAGGATTTACCGGACCATTCCGAGTTCGGATGGCCAGGTAATTCCTCACTCGAGGACACGGACACGGTTCATCCCCATTCCCATTTCAGCCCCCATAGGGCTGAATGGGAATGGAAGAGGGAGTAAACAACGGGCCATTACGAGATGGCCCGTTGTTTGCTCCCTCTTCCCCTCGCGGGACCCGGTATGCATGCCTGGTTTTCCCAGGCGTGCTTAATGTGTCCCGCGAGGGGACTTCGTAATGTGGCGGAACGGGTTGAACGGCGCCGCAGCCTTTTACGGCGCCGTTTAACCCGTTCCGCCAGGGTCGTAATGAGGCCCAATGAGTAACAAGATGGTTGAACTTTCTTCCCTCTTTCTACACTAACACTGCCCCCTTCCCTTCTCAATAAGATCAAAGGCTCTTTGAAATGCAGCACCCTGCTGCGAGGCCAAGCCTTTTGTGAATGGGTGTGCCCTTTGATTCCTGTTCCCAGGCCAGCTTCCTGTGGAATGCCTGTCTTCTGGGAAGGGCGTTATCAACCCTTACAAAGGAACAAAGAGAGGCAATCCCCCAAGGCTACCATCCTGCCAGGAGTGGCAAGGTGGGGTGAATACACACAATCCTTACACAGCTGATCATGGGCTCACAGGGCTGACAGATGTGTGATACCAAATTGCTGTGGCTTGTAATAATAATGATAGATACCATCCACCATATCATAACTCAAGTATGGCATATATTTAAGGTTGTCTCTGCCATCAGTATAGTAGACTCATAATTATAAAGTTTTGGTACAGAGAGAGATATGCCTTAAATTAAGCCCCTGTGCTGCAGAGACTTGGCTGTCAAATGGGCACTTGGGGCCTATGAACCTGCTTTGTGCCACTGGGAGAGCAGGCACTACAGATAAGGATACTGATGCAGCAGGGCACATGTACACACTATTCTTTTGGCATGGAGCTTATGAAAGGGCAATCTGATTGGCAGAGTTCACTTTCTGAGATGGGATTACCTGCATAACTGTATTAAATTAATACAAAATAAAAAAGTATGGGCTTCTACACCCTTGCCAAATGTCAATCCATCATAGGCATCCCAAGAAAAAATCTGAATCCATGAGGAAACACTGTGCAAAACAGCCTACGGACCAGCCCCAGCATACTAATCAGTCCACAGTGCCAGATGTCATGTAGCAGCTGCAGTTATAAAGAAAGAAGCAATACTAGCACACCATGGGACTCAACGTACATTGACGTGACTCAAAGAGCTCAATGAAGAGGAGGGGCTGAGAGTACTCGCTCTGTATGTCCATGGACATCATTTCACCAAAATGCCTGGGGTAACGGAAGTGACATTGCATGACCCTTGACCTCTGATGGCATCACAGAAAGTGATGTCATTGGTCTCCAACCCCAAGTGACATCACAGGAAGTGAGGACACATGACCTATCACCCCTTGACAAAACAGGAAGTGGCATCACATAACATTGTTCCTCAGGGCACTAAGAAAAATATGGCTACGATGTCACTGTAATATGATATACATTTCATACAAGAAGGGATCACCATATGTAGCATTAATATCAGTGTATATAGGCCTATATTACCAAATTACTGTGAATGTAAGCAGGCGTCCAACACAACAACCTGGACTAAAATACATCACTCAGCGTAACTGTTAACAGACAGAGCATCGAGGCTGATACCCCAAATCATAGACATCCAGTGCCTGGCAGGTGTCTGACCACTGACTGGAAACAGCAACTGATCAACACAAGTCCAACCAGAAGACAATCAGAGGCTGTACCATTTCATGCTTTTACACTTGGGCAATACGTGCAGGGATTTTCTTGTCAATAGAGTGCTTTCAACCACTGCACAGCAACCCACTCCTGCCAGTCACCCAGAGCTTGAATATCGCCAACCATTTTCACCACGTGCAGCCCACCATCCACTGCGAGTTTCTAAAGGTCCTCCGTCAACAGCTTTAAATGTCAGATACCCAATCCCCCCTTTCAACACCTTACACCTCCAATACCTTGATCCAACACCTTCATGTTTACACAGTGCCACCTTCCAGCAACTTAAGTCTCCAGGATTCTCCAACATGGAGGATGGGTTGCAGGTCACAGCAATTTTCTTTTTTTCTTTTTTAATTTTATTTTTTTTTTAATTTTTAAAATGTAATCAGCCTCAGCAGCTCCATGACATCACCCATAGAAAAGGCCAGTTTTCTTATTTTCTTGTGTCCTTTATATGTTGCTTAATGACAGCCTCCTCCATGTTCTAAGCACTGGACCAGGAACTGAACCCACGTTGCACTGCATCCTCTTGTTCCCAAAGCAAGCGTGTTACCCCTGAGCTATTCTTCCAAATATATATATTATTTGCTTGAGGAAGCAACAGGTGGTTTACTTCAAAGGCAGAGGGCAACTTCATGTAAATTAATAATCTCACCTTGTGTCTGTCTACAGTGTACCTGTGATGCAGTTCTGGCAGATCTGGGTCAGGTCACACAATGTCCAGGCAGGATTGGTGGCAGAAGCCACTGGAGCACACCCCTCTACTCACAGGCCAAGTGGCTCACTGGATGTGGAAATCAGAAAACGAGAAACACTGATAAGATTTGTGTTCATGCTGTGCTGTCACTGAGTACTGCAGGCAGCTCTTACCCATTTCCAGCTTGCTAGATCCCATATACTTATTGTTGCTACAGTACTGGGTATGAGCTGCGCAGGCAGCCCTGTCTCTAAACCTAACCATTCAGACATTCTTCACTAATAGACTGCCAACCTGTTAGTGATGGCGGCTTCGTGGATTTTCCTGCATCCCTGTTATTTCTCCAGCTGACGAGATCTAGATTCCAGGTGAAAAAAGCTGTGGCACATTTAGCTGTCTTTACATCCACCTTTTTCAGGTGCAACAAAGATATCTGCTCTTGCCACCACCTCTTTATCCATTGGCCCAGGGGTCGCAAGGTCAGGTCTAGGGGTAGCAGAGGGGGAGCCAGGGGTAGCAGCTGCTTCCAGGCCAGCATGACAAAAGATTAATCTGCAAATGATAGTCCTAAATAGAGGCCTAGCAAATCAGTACACTTTCCACTGGCAAAATCTTCCCCAAGCAAAGCCAGCCGACAGGTGAACATGCGACTGCAAGGTCAGATACGTGTATCACGGAAGAACCTCCTGGGCCACAGTGGACCACCCGAATAGGCCAGCCTTTCCATGTCACTCCAAGCTAGGCCACGCTACGGTGGCCACTCTGAGAATCCTGCTCATTCATGTAGCAAAGGATATTTTGCAAGTGGATACCAAAGTTCCTGCCACTGTAGAGCACTTTTGACTCAACAGGATGCATACCTTGATTACATAATTCTGCTACAAGGCTAGTCCCTCACGCAACTGCACTGCATGCCGTTCACCGCAAAGTCAAGTTACAAAGAAAGTGGTGGGCAACCTATTAAATTAAACCAGAGAACCCATCAGTAATCAAAACTATATAAAAAGGAGGTCTTTTTGTGTATAAATAAAAAATTTAAGCAACAATAATTAACGCACATTCAAGGATTTCTGTGTGAACACATCATATAAAAATACAACATATGTGTATTTTGTTTCAACATTTAATGTATAAGATATGTTCACCGCAAAGTCTTCAGCCCTTGGCAATGTTGGTTCTCTGGCAAGCTCATAACAGCACAAAGCCAACAATGATGCCAAAATAGGCAAGTTGACATAAATGTGTCTACCACGCACAACGGTATGAATCATGAAAGGAATAGTCCAAGATCCGCGGCACTGCGAAGCCTGACGCCTCAAAGAGCACTCAGTACCCAACAAGTTAGTTGGCATCCCTACAGAGTGATGCCAAAGGTGCCTCCACTAGATAGGTCGCCATCAAAGAAGCATGACGCATTCAGAATCATCTGATAAATAAGCCACCATTGACCTAAAGAGGCATCGAAGAGAATCCAGATTTAAGGCAGTCAACGAAATATGAAGCGATCGCAGCCTTTGACGACTACTTGTAAACTGGTTTAAGTGTAACAGCTGACCCAAAGAAAAGACATCCTGAACATGCATATTTTGCAGGACCACCATCAGAATAACGTGGGACTTCCCCTACTTTGCCCACTCCCACATGAGGTTTGTCAAGGAAAGAATCCTATGCCATGGTCAGAACTCGGGAAGATGTAAATTGAGTAGCAGGAGGGTGTCTTCCGTCATCCATAATGCACCCTGCAGCAATGATCAAGAAAAGGGTAAGGGTGGGAGATTGCAAAGCTGTAGGGAAGGGCATCATCACCTCTATATAAGAGCAGCCAACACCCAGCCAGAAGAAGAAGTACCCTCCATAGGTCAGTAGCAATACTGACATCAAAGAGGAAGAAATCACACAGCATTACTGCACAACGCGGCATGTTTAGCTGCATTAGACAACAAGTCCGGCTGCCACCAGAAGAATGTATCAAACAAGCTCACACACTGTCTTGCCCACATAGTGCAACACATAAAGAAATAGTCCAGCTGCAGGCAAAGATACCCACTGAATATTGCTTGAACAGCGGCTCAGCACGCACAAGGCACAGTGCTGCACAGTATCTGAACATGCTCATAACCAAACACTCAGCAACGGAGCGTACACTGGGTAATGAGCAAGCTCATTGACATCAATGAAGAGCTCCAACAGAAGAGGCAGTGCAGGTCCAGGCAAATGAAAATAAAGAAACCACCATTTCAGATGGAGCGAATGAGAAGGACAAGACTACTGAGCGTGAGCACTCATATGTCAAACAAGCTCCTAATAAGAAGACCAATCTTCAAACACAATCACGTATCAACCTTGAGTTTGACACATTGTCCCTGCAAGCCATGTCGTGACTCCTGGGTGGCAAGGTACTGCCAACTACTCAAACATCAGCAAATGACAATGCCTTATCACTCCTGTTATCCTTAACTTCCACCCCAAAACCTGTCCAGAAGAATGCAGGCGACTGGCAGCTGCCTCAACACTGTCCAACTCTCATCATGGCCAGGAGGACACGCAGCTAAAAGTAGGAATGAGAGTAGTGTTTCCTCACCAGAAAGGGAAGAGACCTGATCACTCGTGTCGCCAAGGAGGAAACCACATCGAGACCAAACAGCATCAAGAAGGTTGACATGGTGATGCATTGGTCAGAAAAGAAGAGCCAGGGAAGACATATCGAACATTCAGTGTCAACGAAATCAAGAAGAAGAAGAGAGAGCGAGTCACGCCTGCAAAGACTGCTGCCTGTACCAGTGAAGCATCATCATGCATCATTGATTGTCACAGTGACCTCAGTCCTTGAATAGTTACTGGGGCGTTTTGCAATAACATCTTGAACTAATACCTTGAAAAGCTTTGAGGTAAGACCAGCTTACCTTTGGACGCTTTGCTGTGAGACCATTTCACAAGAAGCCCTAGTAAAAGTTTAGTATTGATGTTTCAAACATCAAACGTTGACCTTGGCCATTCATCCAGCAAAGTGCATCACTCTGTCCTTTTAGAAAGGAACATACCACACTCATCCAGAAGTACTCACGCTGGCTGTATTAGGCCGCGGTATTAGCGTTGAAAATGCCCCATTGGATCCAATGGATAATGGGGATTTACCGTTAACGCCCAACCCGTGATCCAGCGGTAATACCACTGCTCCAGTAGGTTCTAAGGCTATTACAGTCAGGCGGTATTCCAGCCGGGATACCACCCAACTTGCAATGAGGCCAAGTGTATTTCCATGTTTGGGGGAGGTGGAGTGTGCACCATGTGCAGTTTTATTGTAATGCCTAAGATGGCACGTGCGAGTACTGGACGTGTAGGCTGCTACTGAGCCAAGGAGCCACGTACTCCCAAACTCACACACGTGCTTGGGCTGGGACTCATGGCATCACTGCCCACTTTTGACTATCCCTGCTCCACACTCGTGCGGCCTCTAACAGTGGAAATGTTATGCAGTCCAGTCTTCATTATACCAACAGTGGAGAAGACCCAGGCTTGGGTCTCCGAACAGAAGGGCCCCTGGCCACTAGACATACCGCTTCCATCTTTCCCCCATTGCCAGAAACACAACCGCACATCCAAACTACACAAACACATCAATCAGATCGCACCCGTCCACGCAATGCATCCATCATCCATTCACAAAATGACCTTCTTTCATACTTCTGTCCATCCATAAACCAACACGTTTACCTAGAAAAAGCATCATCGATTGGCTTTGGCAATGCTTGTACAGGTCAAGCTAGTCAATGATACTTAGCGAAGTCCCCGTTCACCTCCTACTGCCAGCAGACTGGAGAGTACTAGTAGGGCCATTTAAGTGAGCCTCTCTCCAGAGGACTCCCAGGTGCAGAAACGGCCCAAGGTATTCAACTTTGCATAAAGAAACAAGAGGCAGAAATGTCAGAATCTCCATTTAGATTGACTTTCTCTGATTAAACCGCGGCCGCAGCAGCGAGCATTCATCGGCGCTCGAGCTGCCTTGCAATTAATCACGGGGAAAGTAAATGATTCATCGATTTGCCATTAAGCAATCTGCTGTCGTTTTTTTTCTTCTCTTCATCAGTGTGTTCTACGGCCAACTTGTTTCCCCAGCAACCGTCCGATAAAGTTATGAAGAGCTTCCTGCACTTGGGTCGTTCTTCACTTTAAGATGCCTGTGTTTTTCCTTTGGTTGTCAATAGTGACGGGCGCTGTTTGGACATTAGTGCCCTCTCTCGCCACCTTAGATTGAAGGATGAGCTGGCAACCTTTTCGTTCAGAGGAGAAAAATACACTGAGACAAATGTCGAAACATAGATCTTCTACGCAGTCAATTGTCTCATCTTAACAATTAAAATGACAGTATTATCCAACGTATTGGTACCAGAGCTTAAATGGGAACACAGAAGTGCAGGTACTCAGTATACCAGAGCATCTGCTTACCGTTGAGAAGTGCAGGTACTTAATTTTCCAGAGCACCTGCTTACCGTTGAGAAGTGCAGGTACTCAATATCCCAGAGCACATGCTTACCGTTGAGAAGTGCAGGTACTCAATATCCCAGAGAACCTGATTACCGTTGAGATGTGCAGGTACTCAGTATCCCAGAGCACCTGCTTACTGATGAGAAGTGCAGGTACTCAGTATCCCAGAGCACCTGCTTACCGTTGAGAAGTGCAGGTACTCAACATCCCAGAGCACATGCTTACCGACCATTGAGAAGTGCAGGTACTCAACATTCCAGAGCACGTGCATGTACTCAATATCCCAGAGCACCTGCTTACCGTTGAGAAGTGCAGGTACTCAATATCCCAGAGCACCTGCTTACCGTTGAGAAGTGCAGGTACTCAATATCCCAGAGCACCTGCTTACCATTGAGAAGTGCAGGCACTCCTCCATTACAAGTATTGGCTTCCTGGGAAGTGCCAATACTATTTGGGCCTCATTGCAAGTTTGGTAGTGCCAGATGGTGATAATTCCATTATGCCACTTTTTTTGGCTGTAACGGAATTACCACTGTTATAGGTGCACGGCAAGCGTATTGGTTTTGGTGCATGTACAGCCTGCGGTGTTACTGCACAGTAAATCTGCAGATTTCTGGCGATAAAGTGTGTCAAGATGTGCGTCCCCTGGACACTGCGTACCTGTACTTCCTGAAGGCTTGCGTGCCGGGGTCGCCAGGGCGTTGATTGTAGAACGAAAGATGACTGGGTAACGCCAAGAACCAGCCCAGGTCCCGTCCTGATTTGCAGGATTGAAAATGGGTCCGATTCCTGACACCACAGATGGACACTTCCCTGTATTTTACGTGACGCCAGAACAGTGCAAGCACTGGCAGGGAAGGTCGGTAGATGAAAACAGAAGGCTTGAGTGCGTTGCTTGCTGATCTTGCAGAAGACCCTCTCGATGATAGTGGAAGAAGGCAGCCGAGACGGTAGTAATGGCAGCAACTGCAGGCAGCAGAGAAGGCAGAGTGAAGGCACCTTAGAGGCACTGGCACCCAAGCACAAGGCAGTGAATAATACGGGCAAGGAAAGGAGGGCAGGCAGAGAGAGAGGTAGGGCGGCAAGAAAGGGACAAGAGGAGCCCCGGACCAGGACCAGACTAAGCCCAAACCAGGGAAGCCAGACCCCCAACCAGAGGAACCAGACCAACAGGGCAGGACAGGGCAGGGGCCAACAGGAAAGGGAAAAATGGAAGGCAACCGGAGTCACCAAGAAAGGACAAGGAATTCCAGAGGCGAGCGGGAGGTCAGGACCAAACCGCGTTGAGACGCGGCAAGTGCAAGACCAGGAAGCTCTTTATAGAGACTCGGCATGGAAGCGAGGCTTGACCCGCAATCCGAGTCGGCGCATGCGCGGAGTCAAGGCATACATGGAAACGAGGCTTGAACCACAAGCCCTTTCCCTGCCGTTTCCACGTATGAACGCATGCACCCGACTCGCCCGGTGCTGGCACGCACCCCAAGTAAGTGAGGACCCGGGAGAATGCACCGTCGGCCAAGACGATACCGCGGGTACAGCCGCCAGGCATCTCCTCGCCCGCGCGGATACGGACGTCCTTGCTCCCGGGTGAGTGTCCTAACACCATGCTCCCTCCTAGAAAGACCCGGGGCCCCCGGTTTACAAGGATGGCGTAAATAGAACTCACACACCAAACGAGGAGCATGAACATTCCCAAAAGGTTCCCAAGTGCGGTCACAAGCTGAATACCCCTTCCAATCCACCAAGAACTGCAATTGACCTCGATGGAAACGAGAATCACAGATTTCCCAGACCTCATATTCAGGAACACCCCTCACCTCAATGGCCGCAAGACAGGAACCCCAGCGCCCATATGGGTCATCCAGGTAAGGCTTAAACAAGGAGACATGAAAAACGGGATGCACCCGCCAGGATGGGGGCAAATCCAGTTTGAATGCCACTGGGGAAATCCGTCTAGTAATTCGAAAGGGCCCTAGGAAACGAGGAGCAAGTTTCGTAGGTAAGTTGCGAACAGGTAAGTTCTTGGAGGAAAGCCATACCTTCCCTCCAACCCGAAATGTGGGTTCAGGGGTATGCCTCCTATCTGCCTGTGCCTTCATGTCCTCACGTGCCTTAACCAGGGTACCAGTCGCCTGAGCATGCAGTCTTCGGATCTCCTGAATCAGCTGGTCAGCAGAGGGAACCGTGCTTGGTCGTACAGGAGCAAACGGAAAAAGTCTAGGATTGAGTCCAAAGGAACAAAGAAAGGGGCTTAATCCTGTAGCAGAATGGATCGAGTTGTTATAAGCCACCTCAGCTACGTCCAAATGCAATGCCCAGTGTGTCTAAGAGGCATTGGAAAAACAGCGCAGATACTGTTCCAACGTCTGATTGGTCCTCTCTGTCTGTCCGTTGGATTGTGAATGATAGCCGGAACTAAGCGCCCGATGTATGCCCAGGTGACGACACAGCTGTTTCCAAAAAGATGATATGAACTGGGAACCGCGGTCCGAGATGATCTTATCGGGTAGTCCATGCAACCGGTAAATGTTGTGCAGAAATGCCCAAGCCATAGAACTAGCAGAGGGAACTTTAACAAAGGGGATGAAATGAGCCATCTTGGAAAAACAGTCAACTACCACCATTATGCATGTGAAGCCCTCGGAAGGTGGTAGTTCCACTATGAAATCAGTAGCTATGGTATGCCATGGATATGGCAGTGTCTCGATTGGTTGGAGTAGACCGAGTGGCTTCCTTCGGGGTATCTTTACTTGGGCACACACTGGACAACATTCCACGTATTGTTTAATCTGTTTAGCCAATCCTGGCCACCAAAACTGTCTGGCGACAAGTTCTTGAATTGCACGTATGCCCCGATGGCCCCCAATTTTCGAGTCGTGAAATGCTTGCAAAACGGCAATCCGAAGGGAGTCGGTAGGTACATACAATCTCCCACTGAAGAAGAGCAACCCCTCGTTCTCACTAACCTGGGGTAATTTCAATAGTTCTGTTCTGTAGGGGTCTGCCAATGTTTCTTGTAAGAATGTGTCCAGACAATGAGACACGGTAAACAAAAAATGTTCTGGGGCTAGCAATAGCTGATTCTGACTGTCTTGCTTGATGTCTTCCAAGGAGCGAGACAATGCATCTGCTTTCAGATTCCGAGCTTTGGGTATGTAAGTGATTGTGAAATCGTAATGTGAAAAGAAAAACGCCCAACGGGCCTGGCGGGAAGTGCGACATTGAAGAGATCGTAGGTACTGTAAATTTCTGTGGTCGGTACGGACCTCAACAGGAAACCGGCCTCCCAGAAGGTGATGGTGCCATTCTTCAAAAGCTAATTTGATAGCTAAAAGTTCTTTCTCGATCACAGCATAATTCTGTTCGCTTGATGTTAATTTTTGGGAAAAATAAGCCACTGGGAATTCAACATCTGACTGCGGGTCCTTCTGTAGCAGAACAGATCCAACGGCGAAATTCGACGCATCTGCTTCCACAATGAATGGTCTACTCTCGTCGGGATGATGTAGGATGGGAGAAGTGCTGAAGGCTTCCTTGAGATGTTCAAACGCATTAGTTGCTTCTTCATTCCACACAAACGATGTCTTACTGCTGGTTAAACTGGTTAAAGGTGCTGTTAGAGTCGAGAAACTTGGTATAAAGCGCCTATAAAAATTGGCGAATCCAAGGAATCGCTGAAGGGCCTTCACATCATTAGGTTGTCGCCATTCATGAATTGCCCGTAACTTAGTTGGGTCCATCTGTATGCCAGAACGGCCAATCACGTACCCAAGAAACTCAATCTTGTCTTGATTGAAGAGACATTTCTCAGCCTTAGCATATAAGTGGTTCTGATGTAAACGGCTGAGAACTTTTTTAACATGTAAAATGTGTTCCTTCTTATCTCTTGAAAAAATCAGTATATCACCTAGATATACCCACACAGATATTCCGAATAAATCCGAAAATACGTCATCCATCAAACGCTGGAAAACGGCTGGGGCATTGCATAGTCCGAAAGGCATTACACGATATTCATAATGCCCCAAGGGTGTCTTAAAAGCCGTTTTCCACTCATCACCAGTCTTAATTCGCACCAGATGATATGCCCCTCTTAAATCCAACTTTGAAAATATACAGGCAGAGTGAAAGGATTCCAGGATGTCACGTATTAGAGGCAACGGATATCTGTCCTTCCGAGTAAGATCATTTAACTGCCGATAATCCACACAGGGACGTAAAGTGCCCTCCTTTTTCTTAACGAAAAACAGCAGAAATCCTGCAGGTGACTTGGAAGGAGTGATATACCCTTTCTGGAGACAGTCATTTAGATATTCTTGTAATGTTCTTTCTTGTGGGGATAAGGAGTACACTCGTCCATGTGGAATCACAGAATCTGGTAATAGATCTATGGCACAATCAAAATCTCTATGAGGAGGCAAAGGAATGTCCCCTGGTTCCGAAAACACTGAATAGTAGTCTGCATATTCAGATGGTACGGCAGATATCAGGCATACATGAGAACTTCCATTCACCTCTGTCTGTGTGGCAGTTGTGGATATCCCAACGGATAACCTTGAGGAGGAACAATCCAGTAAACAACGATCTGAATTAAATGTCAAAGTACGGGTTACCCAATTAATTTTAGGGTTGTGATACAACAACCAGGGTAAACCCAACACGATCGGATAAGACGGTGACTTAATCACATCCAAAGAAATCCTTTCCTGATGTTCATTGATCCACAACTGCAGAACTCCAGTGTGGTGTTGAATGGGACCAAAAGACAAAGGTGTACCATCAATGACCTCAATCGGTGTAGCTTGATTCTTCTTAAGTAGAGGTATCTGGTTCTTCTTAACAAACTCAACATCAATATAATTACCAGATGCTCCACAATCCAGAAGACCCATGATTTCAGTTGACTTGTCCTGCCACAGTACTTTAATTTGAAGTACCAAGAGGGCTGCGGGTGACATGGGCTGTAAGAAACCATCAGAATCCGGAAGGGCTGGATTAAACGATGGGCCTGTCATTGCCTTCCTCATACATGACAGGCCTACTAGTTTTCCGACTTCCTGAGTGGTCGTAACGGACAAGTACCCAAATAGTGCCCGGCGGCACCACAATACAGGCATAAGTGCAAGTCTCTTCTTCGTTTCCTCTCCGTCGCGGACAAAGGTCCTCTGAGTGCCCCCAATTGCAAGGGTTCCGGACCCGTCTCTGAAGTACTTGAAGCACCAGCTGGTAACGGAAATGACCTGGAGTATGTATTCTCCAACCGACGTCTTTCACCCTTCCGTTCAGCCAAACGGTGATCGATTCGAAGAACCTGTTCCTGAAGTACCTGTAAAGTATCCGGTTCTGGTATATGGAGAAGTTCATCCTTGTACTCCTCTCTCAGGCCTCGACGAAAAAGCGTCTTTTGTGTTACTTCCGGCCATTGAGAATCCGCCGCCAATTGACGGAACCGACCGATGTATGTAATCAGATCGCATGAACCCTGCTTTAAATCCATCAATTAATTTTGTGCAGTGGTGGCCAAGTTAGGGGACTGGAACACTTCCAGGAACACTTTCTCAAAGGTGGCAAAATCACTCAGAATTAGACTGTTAGAGGACACTAAAGGAGCTGCCCATGCCAGAGCATTTCCGGTTAGATTCTCTAGAATATACCCAATCTTCGCCTTCTCATCGGTGAAATGGGCGGCCCGAAACAAAAAATGAATCCTGCAATGATTACAAAATTCGGCAACTCTTCTAGAATCCCCATCAAACTTCATGGGTGTAGTCTGTGCCATGGCAGAATCAGCCTGAGTTGTGGTGCTAGTCCTATGCACCACCATCTGACGTAGTGTCTCATTTTCTAGATGAAGCGCTGTCATTTCAGCCCTTAAAGATCTGATCTCGTCTCTGAGATCAGAGGATTCCTCCATCTCTGTGTCCGAATCGGAGGTTAGGCGTCTCAATCTGTCAAGATGTGTGTCCCGTGGACGCTGCGTACCTGTACTTCCTGAAGGCTTGCGTGCCGGGGTCGCCAGGGCGTTGATTGTAGAACGAAAGATGACAGGGTAACGCCAAGAACTGGCCCAGGTCCCGTCCTGATTTGCAGGATTGAAAATGGGTCCGATTCCTGACGCCACGGATGGACACTTCCCTGTATTTTACGTGACGCCAGAACAGTGCAAGCACTGGCAGGGAAGGTCGGTAGATGAAAACAGAAGGCTTGAGTGCGTTGCTTGCTGATCTTGCAGAAGACCCTCTCGATGATTCTGGAAGAAGGCGCCGAGACGGTAGTAATGGCAGCAACTGCAGTCAGCAGAGAAGGCAGAGTGGAGGCACCTTAGAGGCACTGGCACCCAAGCACAAGGCAGTGAATAATACGGGCAAGGAAAGGAGGGCAGGCAGGGAGAGAGGTAGGGCGGCAAGAAAGGGACAAGAGGAGCCCCGGACCAGGACCAGACTAAGCCCAAACCAGGGAAGCCAGACCCCCAACCAGAGGAACCAGACCAACAGGGCAGGACAGGGCAGGGGCCAACAGGAAAGGGAAAAATGAAAGGCAACCGGAGTCACCAAGAGAGGACAAGGAATTCCAGAGGCGAGCGGGAGGTCAGGACCAAACCGCGTTGAGACGCGGCGAGTGCAAGACCAGGAAGCTCTTTATAGAGATTCGGCATGGAAACGCGGCTTGACCCGCAATCCGAGCCGGCGCATGCGCGGAGTCAAGGCATTCATGGAAACGAGGCTTGAACCACAAGCCCGTTCCCTGCCGTTTCTGCGTATGAACGCATGCACCCCGACTCGCCCGGTGCTGGCACGCACCCCAAGTAAGTGAGGACCCGGGAGAATGCACCTTCGGCCAAGACGATACCGCGGGTACAGCCACCAGGCATCTCCTCGCCCGCGAGGATACGGACGTCCTTGCTCCCGGGTGAGTGTCCTAACAAAGTGGAGCATTTACCTCCAAGATTGGCAGATTTATCGTGCGCTAATACCGCCATCTGTAAATCTGCTCAAAATCCCCATGGAGCCTTGTGGACTCCAAAAATGGGGAATTGCACAGCTCTAGCGGAACTTGTAATCTCCTGGTAACCCCACAGGGCCAAATGGCGGTGTAAATGATGTTGGCGGTAATTCATCAAAATTATCACTAAATGAATGCCAAACTCCTAATGAGGACCATCCTTCAAATATAAAAGGGCAGGTTCTCAGTACTGGCAAGCGCCTGCCCATTTAAAGCACTGATCAGTACAAATTGTAGGGTTCTAAGAAGGAAGTTGGGCTTGTAAGCATTCTTGCCCATGACCATCGTGGCATGACATCTTGGGGATTGGAGGGTGGTTTCAGGATGACGCCATGTTTCTCCAACATTCCTCCACAGGTGAATCACCCTTGTTTGCACCTATAGGTTTCAACACTGGACAGTTCCAGTGGAACCTTTAAGCTCTGCAAACTTGATAGGAGTTAAAGATTAAAAGGAGGGGGGTTATTCTGATGCCAGGAGGCAAGGAAAGCCCGCATCTGTACAAATTATTGTTATAAGAACTTTGAGAGGAAACTAAAAGAAGATCAATGGAGCAATTTTCAACAAGCATATTCATTTTCCACTTTCCTCAAAAAATGTAACTCAGTTATAATATTAAATACAAGGCAGTAGAAAAGATCAATCCGGTTGATTATCATCTCATGTTACTGCCACCAAGGGGATAGGGACCATTGCCCAGGTCCAGTCAAAACTACATTGTTTTATGTCAGGGATGGGTCACTAAAATAATAAACAGGAACTGTAAGTGTGAACCAAAGAAACAGATGCAGGTTCCTGTGTCCTAATGTGCCTATTGGTTCACCCAGAGCACCGGTTTCAAGCTTAAAGGGGTTCCCACACCCTTTGTCTACTTGGTCCCTGAAGGTTCTCCCTGTGACCTCAAGTCAGGCTTACTGGGATTCTTGCACACTTTTTCTTAGTTCTTTTCAGGGTCTTCCTTTCCCCTGTTTCTCTTATTTGAGAATAAGCCATTCCAGCATCCTTTTTCTCTCTTCTTCTGAGGCGTTTGCTACCCATGGGACCCAGCCTTTGGTTTAAGGGGTTCTCACAACCTTCTTATTTGGTCTTCTCTTCCTTTGGTTCTTAGTCTCGGATTTAAGAGGATCCCATATATTTCTGCCATGGTCTTCTTGGTTCTCCCTTCCTTTGCTTTTCAGTTTCAGATAGATAGACATGTCCATATTGAACGCAATAGTTGTGAGCGACCAAAAGTATATATATTTAGCATTTATTTGCGCCATCCTATGGCGTTTGGATTGACCTCATTATGGTCAAAAACAGGTGTTTTTGTTACATACTTACATGGCATGTCGCCCAAATAATATACTAATGGACCTGACCTTTTTAAATCAGTGTTACTTGAACTTCACGAGAAAAGTCGTTTGTATATAATTTATATAAATAAGAAGTCATTCATTTTTACTGCACAAGGAAACATCTGCTACGTCTTCCTCGTCCCAGCGCTTCCTCAAGAGTGTGAAAAGTGCATTTCCAATAAGAAAAACTGAAAAACAGTAAAACATTAAAAAAATAAGAGCAAACCAGTGAAGTAGAAAAGAGGAGAAGATATGTAACATCAATAAAAGCAAAAGAAAAAATGAATGTTTAGATTTGCTGCTGGTTGCGTTCTTACACTTAGTTTTCTTGCACAATGTTTTTTTTTTATTCCCTTTGTTGTCTATATGGTATGTTATATTAATAGTAAAATATTCTTTTCAATGCAAAAGCTGAGTGTTAACTTTTTTGATTTTGCATACTTCAAAAACACGACTGCAATTCCAAAGACTAATTTTAAGACACGTTTGTAATAGTCGTAGATGAGTATTGCAGCCAATGCAGTGACAGGGGTCTCACATACTTTATCCTCACATCCACATCCTAAGGCTGACTGCATGAGTATATATGGTTCCCAGTTCCAAACACTTTGTTTGGCAGTGTACACTGTTAGTACTATTGCCTTTTTCTTTCAGAATGTCCTTTCCTCTTAGAAAGGGTGGCGCTCAGAGTAATACCAATGATCTGTTTCTTTTGTGAGTACCAAGACAATATTTCATTTTGCGTTCTGGCCACTGCCCCTGTATCCTGGTCCTCTCTCTGGTCCTTAACAACGTCTTTCAGGCCACAGCGGGCCAGTTTGGCTTATCAGGATCCCCCTCATTTCCCTGCATATGGATAATGCCATGTCAGTGTGGTGGCAACAGTCCTGCAGGAGCAGGACACACACAATGGGCCTCATTAGGAGTTTGGAGGTAGCCATGCCGTTTTTAGCGGCATGGCTACCCCCAAACTGGGTACTGCGTCCTGTAAGAGGATTCAATTCAACACTACAGCTAAGTCAACGCCTAGTCTATAATACTGAATGAAAACCCTTATTGATATATCTTTATGTCCAGTTCATGCGTTCTGGATGACTACCCCTATATAACACCCCTCTCTTGGAATCCCCCTGACCCCACTGAGCCAAGAAGTAGTTCTGTTTTGCAAGTTAAAAGGTTTATTTGATAATTTAACAATAGATATCTAGATCACACTTTATAATAAATTAATAATTGAATATCACACTTAATCTAATATGATAAATATTAACAACGGAGAATCTGGCACTAACACGCTTCTTGATAATCACTAAGGAGTTGACATGAAATGGATAAGATAGCACACAGGTGAATAGGAACAAAAGAAGAAGGTGGTACAGAATGCTTTATGTAAGCTCAGGTGGATGCAATATTCAATGAATGCAGTACAGAAAATACTCAATATGATTTCAACCAAACAATGTAATCATTTTTCTCTGGCAATCCCCTCCCCCCTTGATGCAAGGCAAGGAAATGGAAGGAAAACACACAGTTCTCAGAAATGCAATCAAATGTGATTCAGTTCACCCCAGCAAGCTTAGACTACAGAAGTTTGAAAACACAGGCCCAAATTGCTTTGATATGTGCTGGCAATGAATTAAAAAAATATGCTAAAATGCTTTTAATTCCCTTTCAGAGGTTCAGGGTGAGTGATATCTACTCTCTATGAATTCAGGATCACCTTAACAATGCTTTAGTAGTAACTAGCAGGTAAACGAAGTTTTTGGCAAGGAAAAGCAAAACTGCTGTCTTTTTACACGTGAAGAAATTTGCAAATCGCGGCAAAATTCGCGGATGCGCCGAGCGCTATTACAGAGGAACCACAAGGACTATCTCTATCGTTTTGGGGTCCTAGGAAAGCCTAGGATCTCAGCTTCCAAATGAAAGTTACTGCAAGTCTCTAGCACAAACGGTTGCGGAGATATGAGCGATTGAATAAAGGTCGTTTTTCAGATTTGAAATTTTAAAATTCAAAAAGACAAGTGCAGCTTGCAACTAGGAAATGACAAGTGACAGCTTTACAAATGACAGGTGACAGTTAGGAGGCAGTTCTACTTAGATTAAATAGATTGAATTATATTATTTTAACTAGGAGATTGGTTCTGCACAGTTTTCTAGGTACTCACACTATATTCTTGAGTGAAATGGGCCTCGCCATGGATCTGGTCAGGTTTTAAATTCGCCTCTGGTCTCTGCACTTCACAGTGATCTGGGTCAGCTCTCTCTGGTTCTCTGGTCTGGGTCTCTAGTTCTGGATAGATTGAAGTCTCTAGTTTGGCTCTCTGGAGGTTTGATGGAGGTAAAGTATGGATTTTTCCGGCAGAGCGTCCCGCTGCAGATGGAATTGAAGGTCCCTATCTGTCCTGTCTGTCTGCTTTTATGTGTTTAGAATGTGGGTGTGTTCTAGCATCACTGACCCTACCTCTCTCTCAGCTTCTAATTGGTCAAACTTCCATTTATCATTTGATTGGGGAATGAACTGTGAGTCAGAGGGATGTCATTTTATGGCTTGCAGATAGGACACTCCTCTGTCAGATTGCACACATTCTATATTTGATAATAAAAGACATATTTCACAGTTACACAGTTGCTTGAAATTACATATACATGGTGTGGCTGAATTTAGCCATGTCTCTGTCCAAATCTGCTGTTTCTAAGAGCTTGCATTCAGAAATGGCACATAATTGACTTTTTAACTGATTTTTCACTTTCTGACATTGACCCAACTTTACATACATGTGTGCAGGGAGTAGGGACATTAACTGATGAAGTTTCAGATTTTTAACATGCATACATTTAGAGTAATATCCACTTTTCCGCTAAAACCCCCCTGAACACGCCACCGGGTCGAAAAACCTCTTAAAATGTGGGCAGAAAAATCACAAGAATTATGGTGTCATTTATAAAATTTTCACATGTCCGTACTATGAGTTATTCATCTTTTTCTAAACAATATTCTGGCTACAAAGGGGTGTGGTTTCCTCTCAGCACAAGGTAGAAATACTGGTTTTTCCAGTTCTGCCAAGCCAGCTTGCTCTCACAGGCAGTGCCCCTCCCCTTTCCTCAGGAGGAAGCCACTTTTTACGACCATTTACGACTCCTGCCAATAAAACCTTTGCCTGAGCCAGGACAGGGCTTTGTTCACTTTCCTGCAGAGCACAGGTAATTCAATTATCAGATAGATGGCATATCCTTAGTGTGAGCAGCAAAAGGGCAGCTAGGCCTGGGAACACAGCTGTGACTCAAGTTTCACTCCTGATGGGGGTAGTTGCCAGGCAAATTGGAATCTCTTTAAGCTGTCATTTCTGTTCCCCAGTTTCTGCATTCAAATAAAACTAAACATTTTCACATATGCAGCTAGAAGGCTGATTCTAAGTTTAAAACTATGACATTTAAACAATTACAAAGGCATGTGACACCAAACATAGGTCACTCATTTAATCTAAACATTTTCGATTTTAGTGTCTTTAAATCCAGTGCAACTTAAACTGCTGACTCCATAGCTCAGCCAGTTTTGTTATAAGCATTGTTCTGGGCTCTTCATTTCCCAGATTTTGTAGGCACACAACACTCCATTCTACCAAATGTCTGCTGGTGTCCAGTGAGTTTTTAGATGTGTTGCAATGTTTAAAATAGACAGTTTGAGCCTGCCTTCAGAGAAACACAGGGTGGTTTTAAACTGCCGGCTTTTGGATAGTGGTGAGTACTGGTACTGCACCCATTTTTGAGATTTAAGAAATGAATTCCCCAACAGTTTATGGGTTTGCTTTTGGCAATCAGCATTGCCATTCCCAATGGTTTCAGACTACTGTGTGGGTAGTCCAATGGTGGTTTTAGGCAGTGTCCTTCTGTGCCCATAACATCGGCAAAAATGGGTGGCAGCCTATTCTTCATGCATTTCCCTGTGCATTTTCTGGGAAGCTCTGGCCATCATGATGTTTTCATGTCAGTACTGCACAGTTTTGAGGTAGAGCTCGGATGCATGGGTAAATACATCCCACAGTCCAGGTCCTGAAAAAAGGGAATTACTGGGCCATTCCGAAAATCCAGTCCCGAGAAAAAATTCCCTTTTCTCGGGACCCGGACCCGGTACATCCCGATTCCCATTCGAGACCCCATAGGGCTCAATGGGAATGGGGAGGATGCTAACAATGGACCCGTTAATGACGGGTCCGTTGTTAGCATCCTGGTCTGCTCGCGGGTGCCGGTATGCACGTCTGGCCAGACCACACGTGCAGTCCGACACTCGCAAGCAGACCTTGTAATGAGGCGGTAGAGTGATAACAGCGCCGGCAGCTCTACCAGCGCCGATATCACTTTAATGCCTGGGTCGTAATGAGGCCCAATGACAATTAATTGCTCCAAATACCAGGCCTCTATCGCTTTGCTTTTATTCTGCTTTTAACCATTAACAGAACCCCCATTCAAGATATGTGTGTTTTTTCTCTGGTTTTACCGCTGTCAGCAATAGTTAGCTATACTCTAGCAGCCGAACACCTGACAACAGAGACATAGAGTGAGATAGAGGAAGACAGAGAGAGTGAGAAGTGAGTCAGAGAGAGAAAGAGACTGCAGAGAATGCTAGGGTTACGTTTTGGGTTATTCGATGGTGATATACAGCTCTAGTTGTCCCAGAAGTGGAAAAACAACAATTACTCTCCGGCTGAGGGAAATATGATTAATAATTTGGTGCAGGAGCGGAAAATCATATGTTGTCTGGATGATTGTCGGGGGTCTCACTTCCTGACTTGAGAGCAGCATTTGTGCACATCGGTCTTCTTATAGGCTTAGAGGGTCATCTCTCAAACACATTTTATCACTATTTGGGATCCAGTTTATCTCTGATACTTGGCTGAGGCAGCCTTACCGGTGCTGTCTATCATTTTGCCACTCGGTGTCTCCTAGTCATTCATCAGGGTTCGAAGCAACTGCAAATGTATGCCCTGGCAACAACACACACCGAGGCACACCGTTTCAAGCACACAGGCGTTTCAGGCACGTGTCATTTCACACAGTGTGGCAGACTAGAGGACAGAATAGTTTCCTGGTTAAACCTTTAATTAACTGGGAGCCAGGTTTCAATATTGGTGAATCCCCCATCAACTCAAAACCAGGGTTTGATACTCCCCACCAGTGTTTGGTCCCCAGTATACGGTTAACACTACTGACCATATGTTGCATTTATTTAGGCCCTATTTATTTGTTGCAGACCATTTACAAACTCTGCCCACATAGTCAGGTAACACTATTTTGTGTGGTCAGATGAGGTTTTTATTTTATTCTAAATGTTTTTTTCAGACTGTTCTATTTAATGGTGTACTCAACTCTTGCAACTTACTGTAGGATGATGTAAAGACAGGGCTCCATTCCAGTGTACATTTATTACATGGACCACTGAGGCAGTTGCATTTTAAGTACAAAAGCATTCAGTCATCGCTGTCATGCTGTGTAGGACACATACAGGGGAAATCCTTGATTAACTGGGCCAGGCCATTTAATTAAGATTCCCCACATCAGTGTCGACACTATTATCCCCCCCCCCCCCGCCGCCCCACATGATCTCATGGTAAATACTTGATTATATCTAAAATGTTTTTTCATACAGATATACACTGTAAAAATGTCCAGTGTTTCAACCTGCTTGATGGGGCGGAGGGGACCACTCTGTGATGTACTAGGGACCGGAAGAGGTAAAGGGAGGGATCCCCATAGCCCCACCCATCAACAGCCTTCAAGGAAACACCTTCCTGATAGAATCCAAGGAACACAAAGATAAATGAAATTAGTGCCCTGTGAGAGAGGGGAAAGGCCCAGGACCAAGGATTTCAAGTCAGAATGGAGGGAAGATATCAGGGGGCGGGCACTGAGGTGGGAGGTGCACCTGCTACTGGGAAAGCAAGGACAACCCCGGAGTAACCCTTTCTACATGCTTGAGCCTCCTAAAGCCCAAGATCCCCACCATTAAAATGATTTACCATTTTTATTCAAGGGCTCCTCAGAACCTGTATAGGTTGGTCTACCCAATTACAAAAACCTTTCCCCATTGACCCTCCGCCGATATTACTACATGTAAAACAATATGAAAAGTCTGAAATACCCTTTGCCCGCCAGGCTCCCGTGGGACTGTTAGAAATGAAGCTCACAATCAGGATTTGATGGTCATGGGCCTCATGTTCAACAGACCCAAGTGACAGCAGCAGGACCTCCAAGAGAATAGAGGCACTTACGTTCCCCCCTGCCTCAATCAATATTCAGCATTTGCTCGTCGCATGGAGGACTGCCATTTGCTTCCCTCTGCCAAACCATGAGCTTGTGGGAAAGACCCTGAAGGGCAAAGAGGAGATCTCCGGCATCCATCTGATGGCCATGGGGAGAGAGGGGGAGACTGTCAACAAGAATGGAGGAACAGTCCAAGGTCCGATACCCATCTATGTTGTCATGACTTTATTAAGCCCTTTGAGGGTCCCCTGCCACAGTGGGGGTGGGCATAGAATCCCCTGTGAACCTTTGCTGGCCCATTCGACCACTCCACTCTCAAAAGGGCTTCGACAGGAGTCCGACAGTATTACGGCACAATTTCCGCCTAGCGGAAATAGCGTTACCACTGGTTCGTGTAACGGTATTAGCACTGCATCACAACCTTGTGTGAATGCGCGGCCCACTCTGGGAGTATCGCTATTACCACCCAGCGTAAACTGCACCAGAATAAGGATTACTCCTGAAATGTTGGCGCAAATAGCACTACCGCCGGCGAACCCGGCACTATTAGCGCCAGCGGAAATTGTGTCACCACCGCCGGTAAAGTAAGCAGTGCAGTGGCCATCTTGAAACATTCAATCCATCCAGAATCTCCACTTCTGGCAGTAATCCAGACTTGGAAACAAGTAAAAATGTCACAGGAGAGGACCAGAGGCAAGGTGACCGAAAAAACGCTTGAGGAAACCTAAGTTCAGTGAGGGGGAACTGGTGGTCCTCACTGATAAAGTTGTTGCCCACTGTGAGGAGCTGTATGGCAGTAGGCAGCAAAAAACCTCTGGCCAGTGCAGGACAGTCATCTGGCATGCCATCAGCCAGAAAGTGACTGTTGTGGCCAGCATACCCCGCGACGGGGAGGAATGCAGAAAAAGATGGAATGGCCTGAAGGTCAGGGTGCAAACACCGCCACGAGTCCCTGGTGACTGGAGATGGTACAGTTGAACCACTGTTCCTCACTGCCTGGGAGGAAAAGTGCAGCACAGTCCTGGACATGGAGGGCATAGAGGGAGTCGGAGGTGGGTGTCAGGAGACAGGCGGTGAGTCAACCCCCTTCAGCACAAGTGCATGCACAAATGTCAGCCTAGCATAAGATCCCCCAGTGGACAGGGACATATGTCAGCAAACCCACAAGCTGGGCATGCCAACAGGGTGAAGTGACGGAGTGGCACATCAGCTACCCTCCACATCAGCAATGGGGCAGCGCACCAAGAGCAACCCTGAGCTTTACAGCAGCAGGAAGTGTTGGCAAGTGACCTATCCAAGTGCCAGCGGGATTGTGGTGTGTGAGCAACCATGACACCGTGCAGCAGTCGCACCAACATGTTGCGGGCCCAGTTAGCCTGCCCAATGTTGGCATGGCAGACAAGCCACATGGAAGTACACATTCCCCTACACCGACAGGGGTGCAGCTAGCCAATCACTGTCCACAGTACAACACTGCTGGATGCACAGCAGTGCCTCATAGAGCCATGCCAGTGCCATAGTAGAGCAAGCCACCACACCCACAAGGTGTGTGCCACCGGGGGAGGGGATGTTGGGGAATGAAGGACCATAAGCATGTAAGCTATACATCAGCTGCCTCACCATGGACACCCTGACCTGCCCACACACAGGCCAAGGACCAACTGGCCATGTGTCACACACTCATTGCTGCAACCATCCCCACAATGCTGTGGCCACATTCAATCTCCCCTGACCAACCATGTCCATCCGGCCGAATGTGTGGGATCCCACTCTGTACCATAGCAAATGTGTCTTGCATGCCAACACATATGGAAGAACCATACATGACAACATTTCCTATGTACCCTATAGGCACTCATGCATCACCAGAGGTATCGCAGGAGGATGAGGGGGCAGGCCCATATGGGAGTGGCGCATCCAGGCCCTGAAGGTCAGCCACCAACACCAACCCACAAATGCGCAGTCAGGATATGCCTAGGCTTATGGACTGCCGTGAGTCACTGCAACCCAGCAAGGCCAAGCCTACGGCAACACCACAGCCCACCAGAAACACCTCAAGGTCCACTGCATCCACTCCTACAGCTGCAGAGAATGACACTGTGAAAGGGGCCTCTAGGGGTCCCTTGCGATATGGAAACACGGCAATAACCATACACGAAAAGATGCGCCAGACACGAGGTTCAAATTCCCAATGCTAGGGTTTATTGCAAGCAAAAATAGTCCTAATTGGCCAACTGTGGTCTCACGCCCCGCGACGTGAGTTTCCTAGACCTCGAGGGACGCAAGAGAGCGAATTACGTACATCAGTTACATATATACAAAATGCATATCATACAATCAGCTATGTCGTGTTTAACACCCCCCTTTATTAAGTTTCTTTGAACTCGGGATGACGATGGACATTTCCGACGGGTATGACAATTATGACACTTTCGATGTCTATTCTAGTAACAATGTGCACTTAGAAAGTTCAGAGGCATCTTTTAGTTGTTGAACAGAACACGGTGGTTCTGTTCTTGGAAGCAAGCTGCACACGGGGGAAGAGCCACATTCCAAGCTTCGCTATCTATGAGGTACTATTCGTGTCCTGGGAGCCGACACGCTCTAAAGGGTTTTGCGAAGGGGGGCCGTAAGAAGGGCATAATTCAAGCCTTTAGCTGCTTTATTCTAACATATTCTACCACAGTACGAAACTGGCTGGCAGCTGTGAAATGATTAAATGTCCTGCAGCTCTCCCTCAAGGCTACAGAGAGGGAGCGTGGGCATTCCTTTCTGGGCTACTCATGAGGAGTTTCAACGAACTCCTCAGTCCCGCGACCTTGCCCTTTCATATTCAGACAACAATGTTAACAGTTGAGCAGAGTAAGCAGAATTTGCAAGAATTGCAAGCTGCAAAGCAGTTTAAACAGAAAGCAATGAGCAATGGTTAACAAGCAAAATGGCGTTTCTTGCCACGTTTAAAATGGCTGCTTGTTGGTCAAGCATAGCAGTCTGTATTTCTATAATTCGGTGCATAAGACGGTTGGCCTACGGCCATCAAGTTACGTCTGTCATTCAAATGAAGGGTATTCACTTTTCCAGATTGACAACTGAGGCCACACCTCCAGGCAGGGTGAGTGTATAGACAAGGGGGGAAAGCAGCCCAGTGTCACTGCCTGCAGAAGGGCAACAAACCCCCGAGAGTACTCATCACTGCCAGACAATGACACATCATCCTATGGCAGCCCAGAGCACAGCCCAGAGCCACTGCACAGCCCCTCTTCCATTCGGCACACACTACCAAGCAACATTGTGCTTCAGAGACTGGAGGAGATAGAGAGGTGAGAGAGGGAGATGGAGGCAATTGAGCATACCCATTCTGAACACCTGCAGTCGATCCGTGACTGCATGCAAGGGGCTACCTGCAGGATTGTGCAGTCCATGACAAGGAACTGGGCGGAAAGGAGCTTCCAGTACTGCCGCTCTGACAGTGTATGGGCAGAGGGTCAGGGAAATGTCCAAAGGGGTCCCGGCACTTGCAGAGGCCATCCACCAGAGCACAGAGGTTACGCTCCAGCATACCCGGGGGCCAGATTCGATAGCTTCCAGTTCAACGACACTGAGGAGTTGCAACAGCGTACACCCAGGTAAAGGTCCCAGTGCCATTTGGGATCAAGATCACCGGGGGCTGCTATGGGGGAAAGAGGCCACAGACATAATTAACGCAGAGACACTTTTTTTCCCTGAGTGGCTGTGCTGGGGAGTTGGTGGTGGGAGGGAGAGGGAGGATGGCGTGCTCGAGAGTAGGTGGTGGGAGGGGGGATAGTTGCGGCACATCATAGCATTAAAACTGTTAAACTTCATCAATGCAAGGACATTCCTGATTGTGTCATTGTCGTGTTTATTTGAAATAGGTGATTGTCACACACTTGTGCATGGTTTCTACCATGTGCATATGTCAGAAGAAATTGTCTGTCAGTCCCTGGCGAGCCACTCTCCCATCAATCACGTCATCTCTGGCAATGCGTGCATTTGCCTCTGCCAGAGGCACTGCATCCTTATCCTCTGGGGGTGGCATGTCCACGTCAGGGGGTAGCGGAACATTTCTCTTCAGGCAGATATTGTGCAGCATGGCACACACAAGCACAATGTTGCCCCTTTCTCTGGAGCATACATCAGGGCTCCACCAGTATGGTCGAGGCAGCGGAAATGTGCCTTCAGGAGGCCAAAGGTATGCTCTATGCACACACGGGTTCTGTTGTCAGTGTAGTTGTAGGCAATATCCTGCTGTGTTTGTGGATCACACACAGTGGTTTTAGCCAGGGCAGCTATGGGTAGGCAGAGTCACCTGCATGCAGGGAGGCACAGCCATTAGTCACATTGTAAAGTGTGGGGGTGGCCTTGAACATTATCAGGGCAATGGACATTGTGTGCAGGCATATGGGCCTTCATTTTGTGGCATATGTCTGCACTATGTTTGTGCATGGTGTGTCACTTGTATCATGCATTGTTTCTGCCTCACATGCACCCTGTTCCCTTGCAGCAGATGTTACGTAAGGTGTCTGTCAGTGACATGTGCAGCTTACATGGTGGCTGTATTGGGCAGTGTTTTTCGCCTGTGCATGTGGAATGTTGGGTTTCCCATCAGCTCTCCCTGAGATTCTGGGGCCACCCGATCGGCATTGTGGGCTGGGCACACATGGGTGCATGGTTGTTGTACTGGCAGGGTTGTTGTTGTGTGATGCAATGTGGCCATTTGTCTGCATTGCTTTTGATTGTGCATATTGCATTGTAGTACCTGTGGTCATGTTAGTGTTTGCAGTTGCTACTGTATGTGTACATCAGCTTATCTATCCAGGTAAGTCCAACATGTGCATGCTCCCTGGGCTGTAATGTGATGTTGGTGCGGTAGGTGATTAGGTATGAATTATTAATCTCTTGTAATGCCATGCTTTAAGTGGTTATTAACCCCCCACGCCTAATTTGGTCAGGTTGCTTGTAAGCGCGTGCGTGCAGGTAATTTTCCTCACCCACTATCCAGGTCCGTTGTCCTCTGTGCCTCTCCATGTATTCTGGCAGTGTGATGTTCCTTAGGAACATGGAATCATGGGTAGAGCCAGGGAGTGGGCACAGCAGTGGGTGATGTACAGGTTGGGGTCGCAGGTCACCTGCACATTCAGGGAGTGATAGTGCTTCCGGTTACGGTACACTGCTTTGTGGGCCTGGGGGGCAACCAACGCAACATGGGTACAGTCCAGGGCTGCAATCACATTTGACATTTGGGTAATGGCATAAAACTGTGCCTTCATGGAATTGACCTGGGCTGGGGTGGTAGGCAGTGAAATGTGGCGTTAAACTTGCAGCAGGAGGGCTTCAAGCACCTTTGCCAAAATTGCACAGAATGTGGGCTGTGCCATGCCGTGCATTATGGCCACAGAGTACTGCAAGGTATGTATGTTTGTATTTGAATTTATAATGTGCAAAAAACCAAGGCCCGAAGACATCTGGGCACTGGCAGAGGACCCGAGGAACAGCAGAGTCAAGCCTTAAACAGAAAAGCCTTCAGCGCTTTCCGAAAACAAAGGTGATCTGAGACCACACACAGGGACTGTGGAAGAGAATTCCACAGCGTTGGTGCCAGGACAGAGAAGGAGCATTCCCCTGGAACTTGTCTTGCAGAAGCACAGAACCAGCTGAACGTAACCTGCGTGTTGGTACATATGCCTAACGTTTTGACTGAAGGAAAGCAGGGACTACAGAGTGAACAGTGCAGTGCACAATGCATAGCACCTTAAAATCGATCTGGCTTCCGCCCAAGGGCCAGTGAAGCTTGACAAGGAGCAGGGCAGAATGAGCAAGTTTGAGGGCGCTGAGCGCCAACCATGCTGCAGATTCTTGGCGAATCTGGAGTCTCTGAACCAGGAATTTGGGCTGCCCCAAATAAATTCTGTTACAGTAGTCCAGAGATCCCATGATGAAGAACGTGACCACCATAGCTCGGTAGGCAAGTGGAAGAAATGGTAGCACTTTCCTCAGTATTTTCAACATGAGGAAGCCCACACTACAGACCGAGGCGATTACACAAGCCAGAGGGGAGGAGTTTTATCCCTAGGCTTTTCACCACAGCACTCAGGCCGGACATAAGCCAAAGGACTCAGTTCAGAAGTCGCAATTCCAGACAGACAGAGGATCGATCGTGCCTGCCATGAGGACCACCATTTAACTTCAGCAAACCTCTCTGCCATGCAGCACCCGATCCTGGAGAGACACTCCCTGAGTTTGGGGGGAGGCTCTTGGGTAGGGGACCTGAGGTGTAAAACCAGCTAAGTATCATCTGAGTACGTATATAAGTGGACGCTATGTGAGGAGATAAAGTCTACAAGAGAACAAGCTGAGATTAAAAAGAAGGGGGGACAGGGAAGACCCCTGGGGGACCCCAAAGGAAACAGGCCAGATAGCCCATGCCAATCTGTTTCAGCTGCTAGAAAAGGATGGTATGGTCAATTGTATCAAAAGCTACAGAGAGGTCAAGAAGAATCAAAACTCTGACCACTCTGAGGTCCCGCATCTGTGCCAAATCATCGAGAACCGAGATCATCACATAATCAGTTCCCATAAGCGGTCACCATAAGGTGGTGCAAGTTCAGAGCAATTGTAGGACAGACACTAGCTTCAGCAGTGGGGCCACGGCTCTCTAGATGTTTATCCTGATCCCTATGTCGTCCTGTATTGTGGTAAGCAGCTCAGTAATGGTCTCCCTGTTGAGGTGGTACAGGGTGACCAACTGGCTGTCATTGAGGGTCCAGGGTGAGGGCCTGACCCTGGGGATCAGTGCACACCTTGATTGGGCTCTCCTCCTTCTCCCCCCTCCTTTGTCCTGCAACTCTACTTCCAGGCACAGCATGAGCAGCTGCCTGTTCCAGCTCACAGTGGCCAGTGGCAGCATGTTGTTGGAAAGAGTATTTGAGGTAGGGGTGTGCCTTATGTACCTCTGGAGTGAATTCGGATCACCTGTGGCTTCACTTCTAATGGCACCGACTGTAATAGCACCGGCTGATTTTACTGTCGGCGGTATTTGCGCCAGCTCGTGATACGGTGGAGTGGTATTGGCGGTGCTCATTCTGTTACTGCCACTTTTAAGGGTTACTGCAAGACTCCTGATGAGGCCCAAAGTCTGGTAAGGGACTTCATCACAACCCCTACCTGGGTGTTTTTCAGGCTGCAGTAATTCTAACCTTCCACCCTGCAGCCAATGGTCTCTCCAAATGCTACAAACTCCTTTAGTTGGGGCTGATGACTTTGTAGCTACCCCCAGTGTCTGGGCTAGAGCCCCTAGCAGGGTGTTCTTCAGTTTCTTCTTTCAAAGCCTGGCTCATGCCAGCCCTTTGGCATAGGCTCCTGACAGATTCACACCAGGCTATTGGTATAGAGCAGTGAATCTGTGAAAATGTTATTCTTGTCACCTTCTCCTTTTTATATAAATATTTGTGGTCTACCTCTGACCGTGTGAGTGAGGTAATATCCAGAGGGGTATTTAGCCTTTAGTAAGACTAATATTTAGGAGGCTCTTTGTGGTCTCGAAGTCATTTATAGAAACTTGATGATCTTTTTAGTTTGCAACAAACCGCGTGTAGGGTACCTATACTAGTCACCACTATGGCATCTCCTTCAGATAAATGTCTTGCTTACAGTGAAGATGTGAAAAATGTGTTGGACACTTTATCCGTTCTGTCTGACACCAGTGATGGTATCATGAACAAAAGCAATGATCAATGGGACGAATTAGCACAGCTTAGAAAGCGTCTAATTCGTTCAGAATTTCACGGTGCTATCATGTTGCAATATTTGAAAAATCAGGCCCTACCTCAGGGTCTCATAGTCAGAAATGAACCCTGCCTGTTTTCGGATAATCCAGAATTTAAGATCAAATGGAGCTATATTTCACATAACTGTGGACGCGATTGGTTGGTACTAATAATAGACACAGCGTCTGAAGTATCCAAACAGATTGAAATTGACATCACTAAACTACAGGATGATCTTAAGAAAGATCTAGATTTGGAAACCTTTAAAACCAAATTGGACCAACGTTTAAAAGAGCTAGTAGATTTTAAAAATGACACCACTCTGGAGCGTGTTAAAAGGATGTAGAATGATCTGCTCAATTTCACTCATGAGAGGATATTTCCCTATATCGCTGATGGCTATAAATTCGAAAATATGTATCAGGGTACCACCAACACTACCAATACTAAAAAGAGGGTAGATTTCCGTAATACATCATAGAGTTCAAGTGATGATGGTAGCACAGGTTCCAACGATCAAAGCAACCAACAAGGTCCAGGTAGAGGGCGAGGACAACGGTACCAGAACTGACAGAGACAAGGCCGTCCTTTTTTAGGACAGGGGCCCAATCAAGGGGATTGGGGAAAACAGATACAGACACGCAGCAGAGCGAGGAATCAGTGGTGATTAATCTATCCAATTACACCTTGAGCAGAAATTAAGAGCTAGGGCTCAAGAAAGGTTTGAATTTTGTCACCATGAAATTCCACGATCCATTCGAGTTTAGATAAGAGTTCCACATGTTTATGCGCAAGGTTCATCTTAATGAATGTTTCCAGAATGATAATGACTATGAGAATCTCAATTGCACTGGCCTGAGAAATAAATCCACTATTAATGCCCCGGCCCATAGTAACACCTCAGAGTCAATGGTATTTGAAAGACAGGTCCTGAGGGAATCACACAAACTGGAACAACGTGGTATACCCCATCACTCCAACTTTGGTAGTGCCCAACGTGCTGTGGTATCTAAATTGGCTAAGAGCGATGATATCATAGTGAGACAAGCAGATAAAGGTTGTGCGATTGTGCTGCTTAATTGCACTGATTATGTCCAGGAATGTTTACGTTTGCTCAATGATGAAAGAACTTACCGTCCCATTGCATTGGATCCCTCTGAACACCTAATGGAGATCATAGAAACTAAGGTGTCAAGTGCTTACGAAGCAGAGATGATTAGCAGACAAGAACGTGACTATCTAACTAGGAAACAAGGGACAGTGCCAGTATTTTACATCTTAACCAAAGTACATAAAAGTCTTACTAACACTCCAGGCAGACCCATTGTCTCAGGGGTAAGCTCCATATTAGAACCGCTTTCCAAGTTTGTGGACAATTATTTGAGACCTTTTGTCCTCAAGATGAGTAGCTACTTGAGGGATACCACTGATGCCATCAATAAAATCGAGAATTTATCTTTTTGTCCAGGCAATTCGTTATTGATTAGTCTGGATATACAAACGTTATACACAGTGATCCCACAAAGAGCTACGTTGGAAGTGGTGGAGGATATTCTAAACAACAGAGAAGATGGACATCCAGTCAGCAACGCTTTCATTTTGTGGTGCGCAGAGTTTGCCTAGACCAAAAACGTTTTTCAATTTCAGGGGGCTTTCTTTGAACAAACAGAAGGAACTGCCATGGGTGCAGCCATGGCCCCGAATCTTGCTAATCTGTATGTAGAATACTTTGAGAAATCAGTTGTTTATCCCGGTACCAATCCTTTCAAAAAACATCTATTGAAATGGCTACATTATATAGATGATATTTTCATACTTTGGGAGGGTACTATGGAAGAGGCCAACACCTTTGTTGAGTGGCTGAACCTTCAGAACCCGTTTCTTAAGTTTACCAAGGAGATCAGTGTTCAAGAGATCAATTTCTTAGATATTACCATCTTTCATCATTTGGGCAGCCTAAAAGTCAAACCATACAGCAAGAAAACAGATAAGAATGCTCTCCTTCACTCTCGAGTCATCATGCCAACCACATTAAAGCCAATTTGCCTTTCGGCAATTCCTCAGACTTAAGAGAAACAGCAGTCTGAAGCAGGACTACAGTGACAGTGCCAACATTCTTTCTAAGAAAGTATGTAGTAAAGGTTATCCGGCTAAACTTATTAAACACTCCTCTAAAAGAGCATATAATAACAACTGGGATGCTTTACTAGAGAAAAAGAGAAGAGATATTAAGGAAAACAGGGTCGTATTTGTGAACACCTTCTCAAACCTGTCATATAAATTTAAGGGCATCATCAACAAGACGTGGAAGAACATTTACAATGACAATACTACTCCACCCCCTTTGGTAGCCTTTAGGAAGAGCCAGAACATTAGAGAGATGTTGGTCAGAAACGACATATCTGTTAAATGCACATCAGAACCGAGACAAACTACTCTATGGGGCCTTCCAGCTGTCAAGGGACATTTTCCTTTTGGGCAGTGTGTGATGTGTGCCTTTACTAAAGAGACCAAACAGATTGTGCTTAACATGACTCTTACTTGGGTTTTAAATTAGATGACAAACTGCAACACTTCAAATGTGATCTATCTAATTACATATCCTTGTGGACTTCAGTATATTGGCAAGACCAATAGGAAGTGCCGAATACGCATGGTGGAACATCGAAGTTGCATTAAGAACCAAGTCATAACAGCACCAACGGTAAAACAGTTTGTGAAAATGAAACATACCCATGAAGACTTTAAATGGGTGATTTTGAAGAGGGTCTGTGGGAATGGTAAGGAAGAAATAAATCGAAAATTGATGTTGTTCGAGCAAAAAATGATTTTCAAATGTCAAAGTCATATCATTGGTCTAAATGAAGAAATGTATTGGAATCATGTATATGTCTGATCTAGTGGAATCAGGATAAGTCAATGTATTACATAATGTATTTGACTATGTGTCACTACATCCAATCCCAATTTGCATATTATTTGTGTATTAGTTGGGACACATTAAATGCATGTGTGGTGCTAACGATCATTTGGACAGGTACTTGTGATATAGATTCATATGCAAAAAAACTTCTTACCATCTTTGTTGGACCTATGTACAATATTACTGCCAATGTTATTTTGATGATTCTTTCTTGCTCTGCATTTCTACATTCGCTCTTCATGTTGCCTGTTTTAGGTCTGGAGTCAGTGTTGTAGATGCACTGACATGTATCAACATGCAATCCAGTGCCCTTTTAGAATTCAGTATGTGAGGCATTGTCTATTGTGATTATTACTGTGACAATCACCAGGAGATGGGGTTTATCTGCAGCTTATTTGTGTGTATTCTATGTCTATGCCGTACTCGGGGTCCCAGGTACATACCATCCCACTGGCTCTATAATTTTTTGATTTTGGAATTTGAGCACTATATTGGTTCAAGAATTATCCTTGCCAATTTAGAAACGTGGGTTTTCAGTGTACTCATTTGCAGAGTCTCAGAGATATGCTTGTGATACGAGTCTGATGTCACGCACTAGTCCTCTTTTTATGTTCATCGGATGTGTTGATGGGATTCGAGGGGAACACGTTAGTATAACGGTAGCGTTCAGTGTAGATGCTTCCTACCTACTAGCTTCGTATGTTGCAGACACACTCTGGTTTCAAAATAGGAGGTCTGTGGCGACGGCATTGTGCTTTGTTTATCTAATAAAACTGTATTATACACGTGTTTTTAATGGAGCTGTATACGTGTGTTTAAACCTCCAGTTGTATATCGAGTTGGAAGTTTGCCAGTAGTGTGTAACCACATCTCAGCGGATAGGACTACTTTTTTGAGTCTCTTGTGCACCAGAAGCGAACTATAAGGTATGGCAGGGACAATGGTGATTAATGATGGTGTTGGTGTTTGTCTCTGGCACCTAGTGGTGTAATTCTACGTTAAATGGTGCACACTATGGTGACAGGATATTATCCTGTACAGATGTGGTACTTTGATGACAGACAACCTTCCGTATTGTTGTTCCGTGTTTGTTGCAGTAATTGTGGACCTTTAGCTACTTATAAGCAGTGAAGAAATTGAAAAAGAAACTTGATACATGAAGTCTTCAGCTATTTTTGGTGTACTTGGACACTAGCACTACGAATATCATACTTTTTGAGAATATATAGGGAGGGTTTATGTTGACCTATGGACCTAATCCAGTACATTACATTTATGGGTGGGTATATGGATGGGATTGTAAAGCTATGTTTTGAGCTTATGCTGACTATATGAGGTAGCCAATGGTGGTTTATGGTGACTGTCCCCCTCTCTTTTTCTAGGTTTATCTTTTGTTTAATCTGGAATCTTTTTATGTGGCCCTGGATTAGATGGTGGTAACCAAGACAGTTGTGTTTCCTCTGAAGAAAGTTTGTGCATTTGCAGATAAGAAGAACTGAAACATGTCAGAATTTCTTTGTTTTTGAGCGATTGCACCTAGAGAGTGTATGTTAAGTTATGTTATGTTATTTTGCATATATATAGCGCCTTATATACCATTGGTATGGTCTGAAGGCGCTGGTAGGTTGAACGCCCATGGGAACCGAAGTTCAGATCAGTAGAGAGAGTATAGAGAGTCAAAGGTGCGTGTGAGCACCGGGTATGTGTGCAGCTGGTGCGGTATTCGTGTAATAGCTGCTTCTTAGCTGTAGGTGTGGTGGTTGAGAGGTCAGGAGTATGTGTTCGTTCTGGCAGGATTTATCCAGAGCGAATGTGGCTGCGTTAGGCCTAAGGAAAATGCCTGGCTGGGGGGGGTGTAACCAGCAGTGTTTACTTAGAATGATGGGTAGTATGCGGCGGATGTTGGTATGAGAACAGTTATACCTTAATGCTGTCATAGTATCTCTGTGTTCTAGTTGAGTGGTGGTGTAAAGGAGAGAGTAAGCGTGGTGGTGTGACATGATGGGTTATATGCTCTATCAAACGTTCTCTGCATTCCAAACCATACTATATACGTCACAGAATTCTATGTGCTCCAGTCCGTTCCATGTATTCCTATCCTCTCCATGCATCCCAGTCTGCTCCGCACACTCCGGTCAGCTCGACGCACTCATGCACTCCAGCCCGCCCCGTGCGCTCCAGTCCACCACGCGCACTCCAGTCCGCCCCACATACTCCAGTCTGCCCCACGAATGCACTCTTGTCTGCATTACGCATGTACTCTTGTCTGCCCCACGCATACACTCCTACAGTGTACTAGGTGTCAAAGTCATTCGTGTGTTTTCCATTGTTAAATGTGGTTAAGCATATGTTATGTTAGTGATTAGGTTCATTTTATATCTACCATGTGTGTTTTATTTTGTGTCATGTTCATTTAGAACATTTTTAGGAGTTTTTTATCTTTTGTAAACCAAATTAAAATTTCTAGAATTGTGTATAAGATTAATGTACTTGCTCTATTTTTTTCAGGATTACAAGGTACAGGGAGGTTTTGTACCAGGCTATTGATATAGATCAGTGAATCTGTGAAAATGTAATTCTTGTCACCTTCTCCTTTTTATGTAAATATGATTCTCGAGTCTAGCCATTCATTTTCACCTGGCATGTTCTACAGTATGGCTCACTTGGCTTCACTACCGCCGATACTTTCTCTACCTGCTTATTGGGCCTGTATGGCTTGGTCAATGAAAGTTCTAATGCTTTCATATCTCATAATCTAACTCCTTATTCGATTGCGGGCAACACACCTGGCCAGCATGTGTGCCACAACATATCCTATTATGCATCATTACACTTTAAAGATGCACTCTGATTCACCTTAAAGCATATATAAATATGTTTAGAGGATGTAAAGCAGCAATTGGCTGAGCAGTGGTGATCAAGCCCTGCTGTCAGTGTCAATAAATAAATAGATAAACAACCTCTTTGCTTTTGAAACCTCAGCATCTCTAAAACTACATATATGGTCTAAACAGCATCTCCCATTAATTCTAAAGCACATCTCTACATCTACCGCCAAACAGTGGATGTACATTTCCATATCGTGCCATTAGTAGGTCGCAGTGGCGCAGCTCCAGCCAAAGCGAAATGAAACACGCCACACGTTGTTAGAGTCTGTGCCCGCAACTGCCTCACTTGCACGGGGGCGGGGCTTTTATTGAGACGCCCTGCGTCACTGCGTTATGGGGCGCAGGGCGGATATAACAACCACACACTATGTAATGACAAGTATCCAGTTCCATCCGACACATAACAATAGTAGCTTGCAAGTCTGGACGATTCACTCTGCACCATAACATGCGTTACGTGCAGCGTGCTATCTTTGTACTGTTTGACCACGGTCTGCACTTCCGTACACATCATCACGCGCTGAAACGTTCTCTGGTCCCTTACTCTCATTTGCCTGCTCACCGCGGGAGCAATGATGGCACCGGGCCGGATCACATTCCAGCAACCGCTCAGCTGGAATGCAGGACCAACAGCCAGTGCACGCCACAAATGGCTTACTCTGGGCCTCTTATGCTCATTCCTGGCCCCAAATTTGCCCCAAATGCACTCCAATGAACTCCAGCAGCCATCCACTGCTGGATAATGCAGGATTTCAAGTCCCATGATGCCCTTTTCCATGAGCACACCAGCGCACCATCAGTGCATTTCTTTGGCCACAGTTTGTTCTCTCCAAACAGTGCAGATGCTGTCGACACCTGCTGTGTTGCTCCCGTCATCTTCAGGAGGCTGGTTAACCTCTAAAACTCTGGCTGTGCTCCAGGACTCCATATACACTAAGCTACCAGCCTCCCCCCCTCAAGACTTGTGTCCAAGCTTCGCGTCTCTGCAATGCATGGCACGGCACCTACTGCCAGGACCTTCATAACATGGGCAGTGGGCTACTGCTCGCCCTCCCCCAACCGGTAAGATACAAACCCTCCTCTTGTAGCCCACATTGCCTAAATAACTGAGGCCAGACAACTTCTCACATTTGTGGCATAACAAGGCCGCAGTTTTATTATCACACATTTCACACTGTCAATGCAAACCAAAAAATAACATCTTTAATACATTATTACAAACCCAGACAATCAGCAGTACCTTTCTGTTTACGCATTCCTAAGCACCCGCTTTCATCTTACTTATTTACAGTAAGCTCTCTTTTACTTACCCATTCCTTTCCAGCATACTTAGGCCAGCACTCCCGAACCTTTTGATCTGGTCGAAACACATTGGCTGCCACCACTGATGTGCTGCAAGGAGTGCCGTTATGCTTTTCTTTTCCACCAGCCCAAGCTGGAAGCTGACCAGGGGGGTGCCCCTCCTCTTTATACCGTGTGCCCCCCACTTTGCTAGGCTACAATGCTCGATCGCCTGAGTTACGGCCACAGCAAAAAGGGGTTTCCGCCGCTTTGCCGCCCCAATCTTGCAGAAAACTGGCCCACTATTCACACCCACGCCCTCTCAGGGCGTCCTCCAAGTTCAGCAAAAAAAGGTAGCAACCCATGCCCGACAGGTGAACCCCTCCTTCTCCTAATACCCAGGCAGGCCTAGGGATCGCAACCAGAATTGACCTCCCTCCCCGTGGTCCCATGAATAATTTCAGACCACGTCAACTCGCAAGCCCCCAAAGGCCTTGCTCAATGCCCACTTTGCACGCACATAACGAACAGCAGTTGCCTTCTGCCTAGTCGTGTCAGAACATTCCCCCTAGTAGGATTCTTGCTATGTGGGGGGCCTCTTCTTTGATCAATTCCGACCCTGTTTTCTCCAACTCCTCCCCTCTCATTCCTTTCTTAGCAAACAAAATGGTGTCGGTTTTACCCAAGGCCCTCTTCCTTCCACTCCCCTGACCCATTGCCCCTTTTCTCCTGATCCGTCTTTGGCCCCAAGCGAGATGGTCTCCCCTTCCCAGACACACATCAAAGAAGGTTCCATGTGTTAATATCCCCGCAAAAATATCGCCATACAGAAATATCGCCATATTTTTGCAGCGATATTAAGGCATGGAACCTGCGGGGGACACACCCACAACTCCTGTATTATTTTAAAAGGAGCGGGGGACACCCCGCTCCTAAAAAAAACATAATATTATCCCCACTAAAAATATCACCTACAGCCGTTCCCGACGAATACAGCGACATTTTTGGTGGGGATAATATTGCCTGATACCTCAAAGAAAGATGCCACACAGGCGGCACGTGGGACTCCTCACCAAACACACAACTGCTGATCATATGTGTACCTTACATACACAAATAAACAAATAAGGCACAAAGAATTCAAAGGAAAGATGCACAGACTATTTGCCTTGGTCTGCCACAGCACGTCCCCTAAAATGTTTGAAAAGCAGCAAAGGGGGGAAGGTACATGGTATGGGCTCCCAGACGGAATGCGGTGCAAAATTAGCCAACGCAAAAACTGACTGCTTCACATAGGGACATCGAGGGGAGGGGGGGGCACAGAGGCGCTGCCTCAACCCGACCCCATTCAACGTTCATTTACTGTATCTATGCCCTGGCAATCTCCTTAGCAGACCCTTGATTACTACTAGAGGAGACAGTGAGAAGCTTTGTGCAAAGGTTCTAGAACGTCTGTCCCCAGAGGAACAATGTCTGCAGCCGAGCCTCACCAGACTACACACAATGCCGTAACCTATGGTGCCTGTCAATAAACAAAACAAACTCCAAATTCCTGGTCTTCCAGAAACAAAACAGAATGAAAGACAACCAATACCCGTGTAATATAAACTGGGAGACTATTTCATTCACCCCAAGTAAACCTATCTGGAAATAACACATTAGCAAGCCATACCACACCAAGGCCATGCAGCCATTCTCTGCCAATTCACAATACTACCTGTGGAACTCTGGCCATGATTGACTGATTGCGTAATTACGGCAAAAAACCTCTACGTTGGTGCAGAAAGGCAACCCACCTACAACCAAGATTGAACAAAATGGGCCACTAGTACAAAAGAAAAGAACATACATGTGTTAGACTTTTAAATAATGCTGCAGGGCCACAAAAATGCCCCCAAATGGTGCCTTCTGACCAGATCTAGGACATCACCAACTACTGCTTGACATAGCAAAACAGACATTCGAACATACCTCAGGAGATGTGGCAACATGTCTCCCAATCCAAACTTCACAAAGCAAGTGAAAGCAGACTGCCAACTCGCAGGCAACTGAAGGATACCCGCACACACCAGAGGGTGCACCCACACTGCCCAACTACTCCTACTATTAAAAAAAGAAGCTAACCAAAGATACACAGACAGTGAGAATCCCAGCTAGAAGTGCAACACAAAAGGAAGTGATAACGACTAGTGGACAGGAAGTAGGCAGTAAAAGATATCCGCTTCCAGTGGAGAACCTACAGGGTCATCCAAGTTGGAGATTGAAAGAGGCGGCTACGGATCTATGAGGTTTCCTTCATGGAGTAGAACTTTGCAGAATTTTTCTTTGGACAATGTAACCACTATTTTCACCACAAAAAGCGAGGGGGAGACCTCCTATGCATACCTTTTTCAACCCCCTAGAACCCCCAATCTTCTATATACGAAGCACAAACTTACCATTTATAGTTTGGTGATAAATACAAATTAAATTCAGCAAAGTTGCAGTGGAAAAAAGTGAGGAATACTGTTGACACAGGCAGACCTAGAAAGCAGAGGAAGACCGTATCTGTCAACAGTGTGATTTGGGCCTCATAGAGAATGCAATCTAATTCCTCATATACTGCCCTAAATATGAGGGAACAGGAATCTACGGCTTTGGAGAATTCTCCTGCAAGATCAATGCATTCACAAAGGTGTAAGATAAACAAAAGGTCTTTACTAGGAGAATCCCCAAAAGTGCTTGTGACAGCAGCAGAATAATGAACAGCGAGTGACAGCATCAGCAATCAAAGTGTAATATATAAACATGGTCTGTATAGCTTCGGCAATATGTGTGTTATGCCAATAACACATTATTGAAATGAACTGTTTGCTTTGTGTAGTCAGTGAAGGAAGGCCTGCAGCAGACACAGTGTAGTCATTGAATGACGGTCTGTAGCAGACACAGCAGGGCCCGTATCGGTCATTAGCAGTGAGATTGGGCGATACACACCCCATAGTGAAATCTCTGCCTATGGGAGCACACTGCTGTTTGCTCAATAGGACTGTCTGTGAGTTTGTCAATAAAACATTGGACTCAGTTACAAAGCGAGAGGGTTTCCTTAAACCTAAGGCCATCAGTCAATTTCCGCTACTTGTGGTAAGTATTTTCTTGGGAGCCTGCAATTAATATTCACATCATGCATGGCAAAACACTGCATGGACACTTTAAAAATAACTAAGAGCAAGTGCCTTAATCGTGCATACATAACTCAGAGGAGTGATCACAGACATTCTAATGTGGACCAGGTCAGGTGTGAGATGTTCAGCCGGTCTTGTTTTGTAAGCTCCCATAATGTTGCATTCTGGCCGAGCATTTTGTAATGGAAACATAAACCTACAAACACTGTACAGGAATACAGAATGATATGCGCTCAAGAGCAACAACTTGCCAAACCTTTCAACTTTTACAAGAGGCACCTTGAGAGCTTTCTTTCTGCATACCTTCAAAAAGAGGTTGCGTAAATAGGCAGTGCTTTCAGTGGTTTACTACTTAGCCCCCTCCTGCTGACTATTGCGGTGTTTGGGACTGACGGGACAGTGAGTGCACCCTGTATCGTTTTCTTTCTCCAGTCTAAGAAGGATGATCATGAGGCAGCCATGAAAGACGTCCTGCTCTTACCCCACCTTGACTTGTTTGTGGTAGTCGTCCCTTTCCTGAAACATCACTTCCAGCTGGATCAGATTGAAACTTCAGACTGCACTCCCCCTCAGTAAAACTAGATATTGACGCACCCTGCTCAGAGTACTAGATCAGCTCTTCAAAGACAGCTCGTCAAAACACAGGGCAGATTCTCAAAAATAAAAAGTGGGCAGATCTGTGATGCACCACACTTGCACCAGAAATAAATTTGCCTAATTCAAAGAAGTGCGCACCTCAGAGATGCGCCACTTGAGAAAAGGAGCACAAAATGTGCTCCAAAGATGCGCTCCTTTGGCAGAAAGCATGTAAACAGGGGTGTTGTTAGGTCTGGAAAAGGTCTGGGGCTACACTAATGTGGGGACTGTTGGGACTCGGGGCTAGATAGCCTTTTTGTTGTAGCCTCTGAGTTTCTATCTGGGGCTGCAACCAAAAGACCTGAGGCTATAGTCCCAAGACCCACCCCCCTCCCCTAGCAACTCCTCTGCATGTAAAACAACCAAATTAGGCATGCACGAGGGGAGTGACCACTGTGACTAATCAAGGGATTTTGTTCCTTCTCGGGGTGGGGGGTGGTGAATAGAGGGGAGCATCCCCTTTTGAGTCTAGAAAGGTGAGCCCGCTTTGCAAGACCCTCCTTAGGGGTCTGTACAAGTGGGACCTCACTGGGAGAGACTCCCTCTTAGGGGACAAGGACTCCTGTTCCTATGAGGAACTCCATAACTCATTCTGCAAGGTGACATACTTGGGACTATCAGACGTGAAGGACAGTATAACATTCAGAGACTTGGCTGAAGACAAAACGATAATACCCTGTTATAAACATGAAAGATCTGTCTCTTTAAAACGAGACCTTCATTTAACTGAGACGAGGAGACTTGAGGCCGAGCACATGCCGAGATGAGGCGAAGCAGAGAGACGCATGCGTCAGCAGGGGAAGCCCCCTGACAGCATCACACCTAATAGAGACATTGCTATGGAGATCCGCAGAGCCTGTGTTGTAAATAGCGTCACGAGAACGCTGCGTACCTGTTCGTCCGGTTGGGTTCCTTGGTGATGAGGCCAGGCTGTCAGATGATCCGAAGAGACGTGACTGATGGCGCGGGGAACCAGCCCAACACCAGCCCGAATGGAACCGGATTGGAGGTGAACCTGCTCCCAACGCCACGGGTTGGCTCACCCCTGATTCGCGTGGCGTCAGCACAGTGCAAGCACTGGCAGGGGGAGTCTCTGAATAGATGGTTCGGGGTCCTTAGTGGGATTCCGACGGAAGGCAGATCCGGAGACTGGAAGCAGAACAGTCCCTCCAGGGACGAAGACAAGGAAGCAAGAAGAGCAGGCTGGTAAAGGAGAGGAGCACGGAACTGGTGGGGTAGAACTCAGAGAGAAAACAGGAAGGACTAACTGGACGGGCAAGTAGGGACAGACAGGGACCAGAACCGAGGAGGGCAAGCGGGAACTCTGGAGCAGGAAGGAACCAGGGAGGAGGGAGCGAGGCAGGAGAAGGTGGAGGCCAATGGGATCAGGGTGATTTGGGTGGACAGTCCTCTGCCTATGGCAATGGCATTACTGTGCAAGTCTGCCAGCTTCTGCTTGGTCCTGGGGCCTCATATCCCCCAAGCAATTCTTCACTTCTTTCATGGTTCTTTGGGTGACACCCAGGACATTGATATTGGTAGCCAGTTCGCCCCAGAGTGCAGTCCTGACAGCAAGGCTGGGACACTGGCCTTGGAGGCGGCTGAGAGTGCCTTCATACATTTAGCCATGACCTCTACCTCCTACTCAGCAAGGTTCTTGGCCTGCAGCTCTTTCTCGGCTTCATCATCAGCATCCTCTTCCCGGATGCCATCTCAATGTTCTGGATGCAAGAGGATGCAACGTTGTGACCTACCAGTGTTCTCTGCACTGTTTCTGTGAACCTCCTGGTTTTCTCCACTTTGTATTGCTATTTGCGCCTGTTTTTGCTGCTTCTCACGTGATGCACACGTTTTCGGGCGCTTCGTCGTTTGTTTAACGTCATTTTCGCCTGTTTTAGGTGCATCTCAGTAGATGCAGTGCTAACGTGCACATTCATTGAGTGTGCATTGTTTGCCCACCTTTTGAGTGCAAACTTGTGCTCCCTTGTGCAAAGCCCATTTTCTGGTCATCTCTGTGTGAATGTGTCACCTCCAATGAGATGTCCAACAGCACAGGCACATTTGTGCACCATTGCGCATCTCATGGAGACGTGCATGTTTTTGAGAATCTGCCGCAGATGTTGGTAGAAACTCACTTTGCAACCAGAAAACCCTGTCTGAATCCCAGTTTCTTCTCTTAACTAATCAGTGTGACCCTGGGCAAACCGCTCTACTTAAATGGTCTACTTTTTTCTACACAGCTGCATTTTATGTCTTCATCAATAAGTGATTCAGAGATACTGTAAGTGTGCCCTAAACAAAAACCCTTGCCTATGCAGGCTAAGTAGACAAGTGTTACCTTGCACATAAAATAATAACATTTATCTTTCATATGGTTTATACCACAGCCTGGTTTCTGGTAGCATTTCAGATGCGGTTCTAACAATATTAAGTGAAGATGCCAAATATTGATCAACCCTGCCCATTGGCATCCTAGCTTGGGCAAACCTTTTTAAGAGGATAACTTTACGAAGACTGCTCTGTGCGTTACAAAACACTGGGCCTCATTACAAGTGTGGCGATCCGGATACAAGTGTGCGGGTAAGCGTACCGGCACCCTTGTTTCTGGACCGCCACACTACGAGTCTGCCTGTCGGGGCCGCCGTACCCAGCAGGTCTGACCAGGCCAACTGCAGCGGCCCAAGCAGGCAGAATTGCCGTGGAAGCAACGGCAACGTCAGCGAGGGTGCCGGTGCTTCCGAGTCCCCATTCCCATGGAGTCCAATGGGATCCAGTATTACGGGTCGCGGCAACCTGCTGGTCGCACCGGAGGGTTACCACCGATCTCGTAATGAGGCCTACTGTGTTGAAATACCACAGGACACATTTAGGAAAATTGAGACTCTGTTGAGAGAGATCATTTCTATGGGAGGAAACTCCAGAGTGGCTTTAAAAAAAACGTTATATCGGTCTTTTTAAGAGGGGGCATTTGCCTTCCGGATGTTCGCAAGTACTACTTGGTCTCAGAACTAGTAGTGGGGAATTGAGGGTTATATGGAGGAAGGAATGGAGCACAAGTGAGATTGGAGAAAACTCTTATGGAGGAAAGTTCACCACTGCGAATTCTACACAGAGGATCAGTTAGATATGAGTGACCACGTATGGTCATGGGAACCAGGATAGATGTTATGAAGGCTTTGGGTTGGAAAAGGAAAGTTACCCTTGTCTCCCCTATTTGAAACAATCCTGATATGCCAGAAATTAGGAAACTAGGAGTCTTTGCCCAATGGAGTTGAAGGAGCATTTTGAAGTTAGGGTATGTGATGTCAAAGAATAAACTACTATCTTTTAGGGTTCCTATTGGAGAGATTCCAATTACCAATGAAAGTAGTCTGGACAAATTTTTATTTTTAAACATGGACATTCCTGACTGTTCCCGCTTGAGGTAAACCTGCTCAGGCGAGATTTGGATAAAAAGTCAATATCCACATTGTATCAAAATATCAGAAGCTTTACCTCTTCACCATTAACAACCTTGAGGGGCAGATGGGTATTGGATGTACGGGAGTTAGAAGGGGAGGAATGGGTGCAGGCACTAACGTCTGCACGGGTATGATATGATAGGTTATTTATAACACGCTTAGTACCCAGAGGTTTCTAAGGGCGGACCCGGGGATGGAACCTGTGTTGCTCTGTGTCGTCTTGCTTCCAAGGCGAGCGCATTGCCGCTAAGCTATCCTCCCAAGACAATATTAGTGGGAATTAGCAGTAAATTATGACTTATATAAATGTAAGATAAGATACTGTATAGGGTATACTATTCCAGGAACTGTATGCACGAATCTGGTCATGTCACTGATCCAAGTTGTCTTCTAGACGCCCCCAAAAGCAGCCATATTGGGAAAATGTGTTTACAGCTCTATCGAGAGTGTTGGACAATCCGATCACTAAATACCCGAAGTTGACTCTTTATAATATCTGGGAAGAGATCGATATTTTACAATATGAAAGAAATATTCATTTTGACAGCATTGCCGGTGGCCAAGAGAGGCATCGGCTCCAAATGGCAAGCAAAAGAAGTCCGGGGAAGTTCTATCTTGAAAGAGAGCCTGGATTGGGGCCGTTCATTCGATGATACAAAGTATAGCACTGCCCAGGGAAACACAGAAAGATGCTGGGCAATAGTTTGACTTTGTTGAGCTGTTTTTTTTATAATTTATCTGGAGTTGTTGAATGAAAATATCTGAATGATAATGTGACATGTTGAAAGGGTGTCTCATGGTGATGGATTGTAATTCTAATGGGTTATTTATAATGCACTTAACACCCATAGGTTTCTAAGCGTGAACCCGGGGATCGAACCTGTGTCGCTCTGTGTTGTCTTGCTTCCAAAGCGAGCACGTTGCCCCTGAGCTCTCCTCCCGAGACAATGGATGGATTTTTGGTTGGGCTTCAAGGTTTAGGTTATTAGTGGTGCCGTGGGATGAGGGTGGTATTCTATGATCAATATTTTCTATTGATTTGGTTCGGTATGCTCTTTCTCCAAAATGTAATACAAATGTGTTATAAAAAGAATTATACCAGCATTTCTGAACTATGGTTCTCCCCTAATGTGCCTGTCTTGGCCTGGTCTTTGACTACCGATGTGTCTGTCTGCAGCATTACTTTTTCACTCTCTCGTCAATCTCTGCAGGACGGGGGTCTGATGCAAAGTGGTCTCCACCTGCTACCCTCTTTGTGCTCGGGCCATGAGGACGGATGCAGGTTTGGGACTTGCAAATGCCTACCGGGGCCAGAAACCTGGGTGTGCACCTTGCCCTGCATTTCTGTAGTTTTGTCACCATCCAGGACAAGAAGGTGCCACCTGCTGCTCCAGTGTTGTCCCTACTTGGGGATGGAGGAAACTTGCCTGGGGTTTACGTCCCCTAGCAGCTCCGTTATGCCTCCATCCTATCCCAGACATGGGGCCATCATCCAATGCCTTAATAGACATGTGTTCAGTCTCAGAGGGGTGAAGCGGTGTGTTGGCTCTTCGAGGGGGCAATCTTCTAAGCAGCACCGTGCATCAAACACCTGAAGCACCTTACATATTAGATATGGGATAATGTACCCCCTACCGTACATTATAAGTATATTGCACGTCAAATAAGGTCACAAACCACCAAGGTGACATGCAATATCTTTTTTATGTGTAGTAGAAGGTATTTTATTCCTAACAATACATGGCCACACACTGTCATTCCCCTTAATACCTCGCCTGCTGCGTGTCATAATCTAAGATATCTTCCATTTGCTGCTCCACATAATCAATATAGAATCTGTTTGGATATTTAAAAAAGCAGAAATTCGGCACCTAATGTGTTGCAGAAAAATAGTTGAAGCAGTTTAATAAAATGTATTGAAAAAAACATTCATGTTGTGCTTTTAAATAAGTAATACCATGCAGATTCCCGCTCACATGAGGTAGACTCCAGCAGTGCACACATTAAACATTCTACCATAAACAGTTCCTTGTCACTGAATGGCTGTAAAGTGTCACAGAAAACTACTCTGCAAGCAAGGAATTTTGAAAAGGCTTTCACAGCTTTAATTAAGTGCTGCAGTGACAGCTGGAATTCTCTCTGCTGGCTCAAGCAGGAGGTACTGTGATGTCACACCTGAAGCGTAATAACTGATTACAGAACAGTTGTGATGCCATTTTCTTAATACAGGTCAGCTGTGATGTCACAACTAGCCCGTAATATGAACATTACGTCCAGGCCTTTACACAGATATTGCAGGCTAACATGTGTTGGATTAGAATGGCATAAGCTGTGTATTTGCCTGCTCAGGCCTTGGTGAAAGAAGTGCAGGCTGCTGCATGTTAAATATCATTCTGGGAGGGGTATGTAGGGTATCATTAAACAACAAGGGCCTAGCCATTGTGTCTCAAATTCCTGTAACTCCCCACGCACCACCTACATCAAAGATCGGGCCTTGATGCGATTCCACCAGGTCGCTCTATACATTCCCACACCTGTGTAGGGGTTCAGTACTGGAATAATAGAGGATGCTGTATGCCAGGATTGAAGTGTGTCAGGCCCATTGCTAGGAAAGATGCAGATCAGCAGTGAGGGTCATTGGTCCTGCTTCCAAAATCCTGAGGAGCAGTTTCTGTGTAGGGTTATATCCAGACAGGCACAGAGTGGTCTTGGAGGATCGCACACAACGCCAGCGATGCAACAGTTTTTAGGGAGACATTGAACTGAATTTGATATTTGCATGGCTTTAAGTGGACTGGGTCTTGGCAGGATTTGAAATCCGCCATTGACACGGGACCATGCTGAGTAGAGAGCTCCTCTCGGTGCATTGCCTCATTTTCAATCACTGGAGAATTGAGAAATAAAAGGAGACAATTTGAAATGTAAGGACCTCGCCGATTACTGCAGAGGACTGATAGAAGGAAACCCTTTACCTTGTTAAAATGTTCCCTCTGCCTTTCCTTTCTATCGCACGAGAAGGTGTTTTCAAAAGTGTTTTTTAACTGAGCAGCAAAGTGAACAGTACAGTGTTTTTTATTTTTGGGAGGAAGTCGGAGAGGCTGGTATAATCTCTTCTGTTGTATTGGTGGAAGGAGCAATGCAGTCTATATTCCTTGCAGAACTTTGTGGCAGGCACATTAACCATTTGGGCTAGGTTGTTGGGATTCAGACATGTGGGGTATGCCCTCTCGATTTCTCTCAATGCTGATCACCTTCTAATGCCTGGAACGGAAGTGACGTGGTAGGGAGAAAAAAGGAAGTGATGAAATGAAGGCAAGGCAGATAAATAATAAAGAGAATTGTAATCCATCTCGTCTCCTTGTCTTCCTTAATCTTGCTCAAATACGTTGGCAGCGACAGCGTACATTGTCCCACATGCTGCCTCTTGTCGTCGTGCAGCGGCCTCGTTCTCTCTTCAATAACACGAGGCGGGGCCTAAAAACATAATTTGTATGCAATTTAAAGCATAATTTTTTCAGGCTAACATCCAATGTATTTAAAAAAAATGCAAAATCTTTCAAGAAAATGCCAGAGGTTAAGATTAATTCTCAACCTTTCAGCCATCACAACTTTTGTTTTGTTTTAGTCACCCCGAGTTGGACAGGTATGTCCAGATGTGGGTCTTGTGCCTGCTGGGCCTAGAGACCCGAGCTACTCCTCACTGATGAGGCCCAACTAGGTTGAAACCTGATTGGGGATGATTACGGTCTTGTGCAGAAGGCATGCAACCTAGCAGTTTGGGCTGGATTGCCCCTTTTGGGGTGGGACCAAGGCTGATTTGCATATGATCTTTTCCTTTCTGAAATGGCTTGGCAGACGAAGAACGATGGTCTGGAGGGTTCACCAGAGCAATGCCAGAGGTTAAGATGCCTTCTAAACCTTCCAGCCACCACCTCTTTGTTTTTGCTGCATACACTGTATAACCATACCTTAACCGGGCGACAATTGCAGAAAAAGGTGAAACACCATGCCAATCACATGTAGAATGTGCACGTAGCACTCAATCCCTTCTCATCTATGTGGTGAAACAGGGAGAGCCATGAGGCTGCAAAAAAAGCGAAACAGCAACGCTCAACTCTGGACATGCTTGAAGTATCTCCCCCCTAAGCTGCAAACTTAGCAGGAATAGCAATCTGTACCTTGGTGGAGCTCTCCCTCGCCTCACTGCTTTCTGTATTCAGACCCTCTGGGAGATGCAGAGACTGCTACTAAGGTACCGGGGCTCCATCATGTGACAACATGTGAACGTCCTATATGTAGTGGGCGTTAGAAAGAAAGCTGGTGCACTGCTGATCCTCTGGCCAGTGCTTAGTCCAAAAGGGACATTCCTGATTGTAAGGGTCTAGTTATACTAATACACTTGCTCTGAAAATAGGCCAAGTAAGGAAATTAACACCGCAAATACCAAGGCAGGATCCTAAGCGATATTCTCGGGTTCCACCTGCCATATTGAATAGCTACACTTGCTCAGGCTCCTGTGGTATAACACCGTATGTACAGCTTAAGTGAATATATGTACGGAAATTACTACATAGAAGCTTCCTGCACCCTATTCTATGTGCCTACGCCTGTTAGCCCCAACAAAGTAGACTGAGGTCCAACAGTGTCACATAAATACTCTCATCAGACACTGAGGCACAATGTGTTGCATTCCCATATAGTTGCTGTTACTTGTAATCCTCATGGTAACTTCTACCAAAAACTCTGCCTGACACAGAATTTTGTGTCTGGAACTAAGTATACAAAGGAAGCTGCTCATTGAAGCCCCTCATGGGGGTTGGGAGTTTGTGGATCCACCATGCTTCTTTCTATAAAAGGGCATTAGTTACATTGGTGGTGGTGGCCACAACATCCACAACCCACAACCCACCAGAATATATTATCTGGGCCATGCTGAAATTTAATGTCATTTGGTACCATAGGTGCTGTGTGATTCCTACACCTTATTTTCGATCGATATTCCCCAATTCTCTTATTCACAGAGCAGCCGGTCTGGCCTACATACTGCAAACCACAGGGGCATTGGATGACATATACTACCTTTGTGGTTTTACAGTTACATTTTTGTTTTCTTTTCGGATGACCTATTCTCTCTGATTGACTTCAAAAGAGGTCATCTTCCTTGTAAACCTGCACACTGCACATGTACTGCAAGGATAATGTCCTGTGATTTCTCTCAGGTTCCATAAAGTAGTTCTTTTTTTCAGGAACTCCTGAGCTTTCAGTCTGTCCTCTAATTAATTAACATGAAATGGAAAGTCAGCTGGATCTCGGCAAGTCCTGCGAAATCTAAGGTACTGTGCGTGCAGAACATTTTCTTTAAGGCTTCTGGGATGGTATGAAGTGGAGAAGCATATTTCTGTCTGTACTTTTTCTATTTGAGTCCAAGGTTAATCTCCCCACTTTGTTTTGTATAATCAAGTCAAGAAAATTGATGTGACTCGCGCTGCTTGACATTGTGAATTCTATCTGCAGGGTTCTGCCGTAACCCCATTCATGGAATTCAGTCAGGGTGCATAGATCTCCTTGCCACACAAAGATGATGTAATCTGTGCATCTCTACATCAAACAAAAATGTTCCTATGGTTCTATGTCACTCCTATAAAGGGTACTGCCGCAGACTCTCAAGAAGGTCTACCTGGCACACATAAAATATTCCGATCATTTTCAAGTATTTATTTTACTTATATTAATCAACAGTTCATTATCATATGATATCCATCAAACAATTTTTTATGGTAAGGTGGATACTTCAAAAAACAATATATAATAAATTATATTAAACTAAAAAACAGTGCACATCACACTAAGTATATCACATCTTCCACATGCATACATTTCATGCAATCCATCAACGTATACTCAATCTCCAAACATGTTTCATTCCTTCCATTCAATTTAAAAATGTATTAGGAAATTCTTCAGGGGAACAATAAATGAAAACCATCACATCCTGTTTTAAAAACACCAGTTTGCTTTGCTAGATACATTCTAACATAATATCTCTTGATTATTGACACTTCCTATTTCTTCTTAGCCTCACCAGTTTTGGCTCTTCTGCGGGAGTAACCTATCGGAATGACATACAAAGAGGGGCTGAATACCTAATTTTTCAATTTGATTTTTCACATCAGCAGATTATTTAATTTTAATCGTGCCATGGGCACGTATTTTGTGCAAGGGATAAAAAAATCGCTATATCAATGTCAGAACAATTACAATGTATACATACTCACCCTACGTGAGTCTTTATAGTATAGCTAGTCAAAAGAAACCAGCATACTTCCACTGTGCTCACTCTACTGCTATTTGCAGGAAACCATGACAGTATTATTCTGCAGCTCTTTCCACACTGTTGCTGTTTGACACTGTACTGATCTACAAGGAATAGTACATAACTATGTCACTGTTGTGATGACTACCATTAAATCATTCACTTGCGTTTAGAACCAGACTTTCTTGTTTAACTCTACCGATTTCACGGTTATGTTTATTTTCCAACACTTTAACTGCTAGGAGTATACTTTTGTTTCCTTTTATCACCCTAATCACTCTCATAGACTATCAAATCCCCAGGATCAGCCGCAAATGCACATATATTTCGACATGCTCTGTTCAACAGTAATGTAAAGCTAACTGACCATCGATCCCACACCACTCGCATTTTCTATACATATAGAACATGCAGTGAGTTCTAGCGCAGTGAACGCAACAGGAAAATGTACCCCCCTAACTTACTTGAAACACGTGCTGTGTAGCTATTCATCTACGGTCTCTTTCCTTTTCCGAATGTTCCGGTCACCATCCAGTGCGGCACCTTACAAATGCATCCCTGCATCGGGGAAACGAAGATCCACACTTTACCATGCTGTTCAATGAGCACAATCAAATTGCCTGGGGATGCACAAAACATCATAAAAAATTGGAAAAATTAGACTTGTAAAACCTCATTTCGTCTCCATGTCATAATGCTTGGGGGATAGATTTACGGTGCTTGTAGCAAACATGAGTCATTCCGGGTCAAAAGTGAGTTGAAGACCTACTCAAGGAAATGAAAGAATTTAAAGAAGATCTATCTAAAGAAAGAATGCGAAGAATGAAAAAGGATGTACAGCATTTCAGTCACAAATAAGCATTTAGATTTAGGCAAGAAAATTATAATCCAAGAGAGCAAGAGGACTCAACACAAGGGTGACAGAGGAGAGAATAGCATAGAGTGTGCTTTAGGGCCACTTCATTTAGCTCAAGGGACGGCAGTACCAGTGAAGTACAAGGGCCCTATCCAAGAGGCAGAATCATAGGATGAAGAGACCCCAGAGGAGGACGAGGTAGGAGTAAGCCAAATAGTAATCGAAGAGGCTACACTGGACATGAACAACATTTTTTAGAACAGGACTGACAGAATTGGGACATAGAACCGAGGGTCACGGTGAGCATATGAACATTGTGGTGAATGTGTCAAACCACATAACAATGAATGATGAACTACTGTTCCTGGAACGTGGTCTAGGGTTTGTTACCAGCAACAAACATAATGGTTTTGTATTTAGGCCGGAATTCAGTGCCCTCATGCAGAAAATTCATCTAAGACAATTCTTTAAGGACAAAGAGAACATTGAGAAAGAAGATGACAGTGGCCTACAAAATAAATCTACCTTTATTCCACCTATGCAGCCTCGTAGTCCAGAAGCACGAGTTTTTGAAAATCGGGTTCTTAACGATTTGGCTAAGTTGGAAAAGAATAATTGCAAGACGGGATGGTATCAGAATGGCTGTAGGTTAGAAAGAGCCACCATTAAATCTGTGTCAGAAAATTCGAATATCATAATAAGCAAGGCTGATAAGGGAGTACCCACAGTGATACAGGACAGAAGTGATTATGTGCAGGAGTGTGAAAGACAACTTTTGGGGGCGAAAGCAGCTATCTTAGACTTGAGGGGGATCCCACAAACAAAATAAGTACGATGATCAATCTTAAAGTTGAAAAAGCATGGGCAAGAGGTTGGATCACAAATAAAGAGGCGGACTTCCTTGTGATGGACAAGCCAAGGATGCCCCAATTTTACATACTTTCTAAAAATTCATAAAACCTTGGAGAAGCTCCCTGGTCAACCAATTGCATCTGGTATTGAATTGGTATTGGAACCACTGTTGAAATTGCCAAATTTCTATCTTCAACCTCTTGTGAAAAGTATGGCATCATACATGAAACATACCACGCAAATCATTAAAGAAGTAGAAGGATTGGCCGTTGATCCAAGTCACAAGTTACTTATTAGCTTGGACGTTGGGGCCTTGTACACGAGTATTCCACAAGATGTGTCTTTGGAAGTCATACAGGACATAGAACCATAGTAACATTTTTGTTTGATGTTGAATCTCTGTTGTTGGGGTACTGTTCTGGTGGTTGTTAAATATACCCCAAGTCTCTCTTGACATTGTATGTAATCTATGTATCTCTTCCATTTTTTGATCCGCTGACGGAATGGATTATTGTTACCAAATACATATGTAGCCTCATATGCAGCCATATATAGTACTGCTAAGTAAGGAGCAAAAGCTGCACCCATCGCAGTGCCGAAGGTTTGCAAATAAAAGATGTCATCAAACATGAAAACATTCTTGGGCAGAACAATGGTCAGCAATTCACTGATAAAGTTCATCGGCACTCTCTTTTGAGTCATATGATGCGTGAGTTGTTCTCGGACGAATTCAATTGTGACCTCATTTGGTATACTTGTGTACAATGCTTTTATATCCATAGTGACCAAGAGCTCTCCTGTGGGATCAAATGGTTCATTCTTGTAGTGTTCATTGGTGTTCTTAGTGTCCTTCAAGTGGGAGATAGTGTTCTGCCTCAGTGGTTTGAGGAAGTTATCTAAAAATGTACATAGTGGTTCCAGAATTGAGCCGCATCCGGAGATGATGGGCCTCCCATGGGGGTTTCTTTGGTCATCATGTACTTTGGGTAAATCATAGAACACTGGCACTCTCCCTGGGAGTTGTTGAGATATTCAAATTCGTCTCTCGTGATCCACTGCTGGTGATAGCCATATGAAGTTGTATCCTCAATCAAACCTTTAATCCCTGGTGTGAGGTTTCTGTTGAATCTGGTATAATTAGTGTCATCCTTCAGAAGGTCTATTATCGCATCTGGGTCTTTGCTCAATGTCCTAAGTGCAGCTCTTTCTTGTGCAGACAGGTTAAGCCACATCCAGCCTTTCCGGGATTGCATACTTGAAATCTCTTTTAGGATGCATTTCTCAAAGGAAATTATGTTCCAGGGTACTTGATTTTCTGCAGGACTGAATGTTGCTCTCAGCCTTAATCATGTATCTTGTTGGGGGTCCTCCACTCCATTTTCTTGAAAGAATGGTTTATGGCGGATGGTGCAAAGAAAATGTTGCATCTATGTGCTTACCATGAACCAAATGGTCAGTTGCGGCGGTACAGTTGAAAAGCCCTTTGTTAAAACAGATTCTTCATCAATCTTGAGTACCCTCTCAGACAGATTGAATATCAGAATTTGAGCTAAAGAATTAATCTCCTCTGCGCTCGCCGTCTGGGTTGGAATGGTCTCTATACTGGGTACCGGAACAGGTTTTGATGGAATGGACCTCAGCAATTGCCCCTGGGGTCCCCTCTACCTAAAAAAGGCATCCGTCTGTTGCAGCCCAGTCCTTAGGAATAATCCTCATATTCCGGTTGGTCGTCATGCACCGAGTCCAAGCTAGAGGTATTGGAAAGCGTCAATCATCTCCATCTTGGCTTATATATGCCCGTAGCATCGGGAGTATGTTCCTTATCATTGGTATCCAAGTAATTGGGTGCTAGGTAGGGATAGAACACCTCGGCCTTGAACTCTTTGATGTCCCTCGCTAATTTCCTTTTCTTTTTGTAGAGAATGGTCAAGTTAAACTGCTCCAATTTATGGTTCACCTCGGTCAGGTTCTCATGTGCATTGGTCAATACAGTGTTGCCAAGAAATGTCTCCTCTTTTGCAACCAGTTCATCCTGGATTTTGGCATGAACATGCTGTGCTGTTGTAATCGTTAAGACCATCATATCTGGGCTGCATTTTGTTGCTATTTGACTAAAGTATGCTTTGTACTCTGCATCGTCTATGAACAATACTGGTTCGTTCCTGGCAATGAGGCCAGACGGAATTATATAAGCCTTGAGGTAGTCGCATCCTAATTGTTCATGAAGTATTTGCAGTGTTAAATTCCTTATTTGGCCTATATTCAGAGCTGGTCCATTAGTATAACCGTACCCTTACAATCATGAATGTCCCTTTTGGTCTAAGAGCTGGCAAGAGGATCAGCAGCGCACCACCTTTCTTTCTAGCACCCACTATGTGCTGGAAGTTCGAATGTTGTCAAGTGATGGAGCCCCGGCACCTTAGTAACAGTCTCTGCATCTTCCAGTGGGTCTGAATCCAGAAAGCATTGAGGCGAGTGAGAGCTCCACCAAGGTACAGATTGCTATTCCTGCTAAGTATGCACCTCAGGGGGGAGATACTTCAATCATGTAGTCCTTCGTGCAAACAGTTGAGCGTGACCGTTTCATGTTTTTCGGCAGCTTCGTGGCGCTCCCTGTTTCACACGTAGCTGAGAGTGGATTGAGTGCTAAGCTCACCATCTACATGTGAGAAGCATGGTGTTTCACCTTTTTCTTCAATTGTCGCCCATTTAAGGTATGGTGACAGTTTATACTCCATGAATAAAGTTGTATTTCAGTAGAATAACAGCAGGTTCCCAGGTCACTGCGCATATATTGACGGAGTCACTCCTCACACATTAAAGGAAACACTATTGCGATACCCTATAGAGATATACCAGGACTCTGCACCATTGGGTGTAGAATTGTGTTTCTTTTATTGCTTGGTCTTGAGAGACCCAAAAACAAGTAAATAAAGTGCGCCCTATATCCTGATTACACGTCTTTCGGCTCGCTGAACCTTTATCAAATCAGGGCAAGTATGCGTTACACGGATTGATCCGTATGCGCGTTTATGAATGGGTCTGATCCCAAAGTCCATATCCCGAATTATCCTAATCTCACGCGTTGGCTGGCATCTCGAACACTTTTGCATCTACGATAAAGGCTCAGCGAGCCGAAACACGTGTAATCAGGATATAGAGTGCACTTTATTTACTTGTTTTTAGGTCTCTCAAGACCAAGCAATAAAAGAAACACAATTCTACACCCAATGGCGCAGAGTTCTGGAATTTCCTTACGTTTGTTTACCATATAATTGACGGTTTAGGCTTATTACTGTCTAATTCCAGTGAACTGCGACATAGAAGGATCTATGGTCTTTCATTTTTACGTCAACACAATAAGTATACAAAGAATAACAGGATTTAGGAGTCGCCATCGGATCAACCACCTAAGCCTCTTTTCTTGTCCTATACAGATAATTCACCCAGGTACGTAATACCTCCTTTTAGAGACACGACAACTAATATGGTTACAACTTTTCTAGATCTGAATAGGACTTTGATCCTTTTTTTCTAGAGATCTGTAAGCCCCAGAGGGGTACAGGTTCCCGCCATTGAGGATTAAGCCTGCAATCAAGCAGCATCCGCCCTGTTTCCCAATCTTGGGATTTCTCCACTGAAGGTCAGTGAGTATTAGGCTGCCATGTGCAGCCCATCTCAGTCTTTCTTGTTTTGATAGACACATACAATAGTAACCCACATTTCCGTGTCTCCTAACAGGCTACACCTATTCTTGGCCCAGAGGAAGACAGTATAATTTACAACGCCGAAACGTCCAGGGAAGGCAGGCACACGCGCACCTGCAACACTCTGTAAGTGTTTGCATATGGGCTATTGTTTAGCGACGTCACTGAGGAACATTGCATTGCGTCAAGAGTATTTACCCCATGTTCTATCAGTTTCTTACTTTTGCTGAAACTCATACTTCAGCTGGCAATAGATGCATTGCAGCAGGGATCTGTGTTAAAGTATGTGTGTATTTCTAGAGCCAAATAATGTTGCACTTTAGCACTTAATAATACGGGTGCCACGTTAGCAGAATATTGTCTTTTTGTTATTAAGGTGTGTTTATAAAATGAAATACCAAAAGCAATTGTTTGTATTTAGTGATAAATCCACTCTAAACAGGTGGTCTATTTTCTTGAAAGACTGTTTTCAATGTTTGTATACATTGGGCCTCACTACGAGGTTGGATGTAGCCATGCCCTTAGTAAGGGCATGGCTACCCCCAAACTCGGGTCCGGCACCGGGGCCCACGAAAGGGGAATAACCAGGCCATTCCGACCTTTGCGGGCCCGGTAATTCCCCTTGTGCGGGACCCGGAACGTCCCCATTCCCATTTGAGCCCCCATAGGGCTCAATGGCAATGGGGAGGATGGTGGCAGCGGTACCGTTCATAACGGTGCCGTTGCTACCATCCTGTACTGCTTGTGGGTGCCGTTCTGCACATCTGGTCTGACCAGGCGTGCAGAGTGGCACCCTCGGCAGAACTCGTGATGTGGCGGCATGGTAACAACGGCACCGGTAGCACTACCGGCGCCGTTGTTACCATGCCGCCACAGTCGTAATGAGGCCCATTGACTGTTAGCCAGAAGAAATTATGCTTTTAATTGCATACAAATGTTGTTGTTAGGCTCCCACTTGTGTTACTTATATTAGACCCCCAGGTCCTAACAGTAGGGGTATCCCTTTTGTTAATATACCCGTTCTCTTTTCACCTGTTCTTATCGAGCGTGTGCCGTCCTGCTCGGTCACTCCCTCATTAGGTCTCGTCTCCTGCTGTCCAGCCTGCTGACCTGCCGATCACTACACCCCTCAAGCGGCAGGCTCCTGTTCACCTCGTTCGTTTCCTAAAATGCAACCGGAGCGCTGCCCATCATCAGCAGTAGCAAAGAAAGAAAACGTCTCTGCCATAATGCTCCATACGGTATTAGCCTATTTGACCTAATGACCAATTTGATTGAATTTTACATGGGTGATTTGGCCTTCGGGGCAATTTGAACATATATATTGCAAAATACCAACCCTAGAGATCAGGGGTTGTGGGAGTGTCCCCTGCTCTGCATGTTTGATAATTTGCAATTTCAGGGGTGTCCCCCGCTTCTTTAAAATTGGATGCAGGAAAAAAAAAATGAATGTGTGTTTAAATTGGGCCCAGAGCAAATAATTTTCGGTCAGTTTGACGCGATAAAAAAAAACTTGGTCGAACCTACCCAAACCCTCCATACTACCTAACCCTAGGTCTGAGAGATCTGGATATTCACAGATGTTCAGTGTCATCTTATGTGAGAAATCATCATAAACTGTGACCTACTTCGATTTAGCAAGCATTGTGATTTTGGGCCTGCACATGTTGCTCTACTGCTGCACGCATGACCTTCCTCTGTACACCCCGCCATCAACATTCCGTGCCATGTTTACTGCCGTTCCAGCCATCATATCAGAAGATGTGTCCTCAGCTATTCGAGATGCTCCCACTTCATCAAGTTCGGTTCACAAGCATGGTGCTGCACCTGCGCCCACTTTAATGTCATTGGGCCTCATTACGAGGAGTGCGGACCCGTAATGAACGGTGCAGGTAAGGGACCGGCACCATTCATTACGGGCCGCACCATTACGAGGTCTGCAGCGGGTCCCGCTGAGGACCTCTGCTCAGACCAGGAATCCTTAGCGGGACCCGCTAGCAGACCAGGATGCTAACAACGGCCTGTCATTAATGGGCCCGTTGTTAGCACCCTCCCCATTCCCATTGAGCCCTATGGGGGCTCAATGGGAATGGGGATGTACTGGGTCCAGGTCCCGGGAAAGGGAATTACCGGGCCCTCCAAGGTCGGAATGGCCCGGTAATTCCCTATTACTGGAACCCGGATCCGGTAGCCGGTATGGGGGTAGCCATGCCGCTAAAAGCAGCATGGCTACCTCCATACTCGTAATGAAGCCCACTGACTTTAGCAATTCGGCTCCTATGTAGGATTTCAACGTCTTCATGAACGCCATGGGCTTGCAAGGTGACGTATGCGCATTCTGCTGTACTCTGTGGGCCCAGCAGTACATGGCATTACTCATGAACGTCCGGAGAATTGTGACACGTTTGAAGGTTTGAAAGATAGTTTAAAAGGGTGCTTTGCACTTCCTAAAATGATGAATATAAGAAGGCAAATTGTTCACACTACAAAACAAGTAAAAGAAGTGACACTACATAATGTCATGCTTGTAAGGAGACGCCACAAACACTATGATTTTGACAAGTGCTCCAACAAAAGGTTTGTGAGATTGCAAGTGAGTGCCGGGTGTGAATCCATCAAGTTCTGCAAAAAAACTATTACAGAAGACTTGCACACTTATTGCCATTCTCACCATAGCTCGCTCCAACAACATGAACAAGACCCGACCCTCACCTGCACCCATTTGCCAAGTAACAGTGACACCAAAATCGATCCAATCAGTCAGTGTGTGCCACTGGTGTGATGCTATTTCCCGCATGATGGCGTCTGAACAGCCATTGGTAACACATATGATGCATATGGTCTTGAAAATCATTTGAAGTCAGTATGCAGAAGGTCAAACACAGCACATCATCAATAAATGAATGACTCTTCCATGTCGAGGCGTGCTCCATCTTCTCCAAGGAGACCTACTTGACGCTCTCTCAAATGTACTGGTGTTCACGTAACCATGCGTGTCGATCTCCCAAGCGAGTTCGCTCCGACAACCACAACGGATGCTATGCTACCTGGACTCCCACTCACATCATGAGTCTGGATCTTCCTTGTGTGATGAAAGAACACAAGGTTGTGTTTTTGCATTGGGAACCCCCACAGCCACATAACACAGCCCTGTTCTGCTACTGCAACTGAACAGGAATCCAATCGAGTTGCTGATCAACACAGGTGCTACAGTGAACGTAATTTAAGAGAAAGAATATGTATCAATTTCCAGAGGATCTCTAAATACCATCCTATCGAGATCATCTATTCCTATGGATCAACCTCTGCCCACCCATGCATGGGTGTTTTCACTGCTTCCTGCTCATAGAAAGATAAAGCAGCACAACTTGACATTTACGTCATCGGCACAAGTGTCGCAGAAGAGGGTATCATCAGTTTCAAGTCAGCAATACAGATGGCCTCGTCCATAAATTATACCGACGCATGACAGTTTACACTACAAGCACAAATGACATCATTGTAAAGCTGTTTCCCTCACTCTATCAGGGTCTGGGCAAGCTCAAAGATAAATAGATTAAAGTACACATTAATGAGACAGTGAAACCAGTTGCTCAACATTATCGAGGCAGTCCCTTAAATGTTCAACTTTAAGTGAGAGACAAGATACGTGCATCATTGGCAAAATAAATTGAATCCATCCGGGGCCCTATGCCATGGGTCTCACCTATTGTACCTGTACCCAAAAAAGGGATAGAAGGGGGCCTTCACATATGTGTCGACATGTGCACTCCAAATTTAGCAATAGAAAGAAAATGTCATCTAGCTACCGGGATGACGGACATGATGAACCTTCTGCATGGGGCACTGTCTTCTCTAATTTATACCTCAACACATGGTATTACAAGCTGGAGCTCCAGCACTCCTCCAGGTACATTGCAACATTTAGCAAGCATTTAGTTCTACTCAGAGACAAAGGCTAAGCTTTGGCAGGTCTTTGGCTACTGACATTTTCTTGGACAAATTCATAAAATAATCAGGTATACTCCAAAATGACTAATGATAGCGAGACCATTTTAGTTTTCAACACCACCCACGAATGGCATGATGCCACTCTAAGAAGAGTGTGCATGGCTCTTGGGGGCTGCAGACATTACGCTCAATGCAGATTAATGTGAATTCAGCAAATCAACTTTAACTTTCTTTGCACACATGTCCTTAGTATTGATGTTATCCTGTTCCAGATAAAGTACATAAGTCTGTGCTTGTTGCGACACCAATTGCTAAGCACTACAATCATTTCTAGGCATGGCAAGTTACTGCACTTATTACATCAAAGACTTTGCTTCCATAAGCACACCTGCGCGTCTCATCCCAAAACAAGGCTAAGATGTTATCTGGTCTTCGGAGGTAACAAGTGGCTTTTCATCAAATTAAAAAAGACACTGCTTCTCCCACGAGCATGGCTTATCTTGATTCAGACTTGTCCACGAATCTCACTGTTGATGATTAGCACACTCTAAATTTGGCTTGTCATCTTCCAGGCAAATGTACGCAAGCCGGAGTTTAAGCAGAACCGAGCAGACATACTCACAGGCCGAAAAGTCGAGTCTAGGGCTGTGTTGGGCTTGTTTTCATTACCATCTGTTTTTGTACAGGAAATGGTTCATAGTCATTACTGATCATCAGGCACTCATGACCATCTACGGCAAACACAATGGCAAAATACTTTACCTCATTGCAAGGGGGGGACTGTGCTTGTAAGAATATTAGTTTGATGTCATTCACAGACCTCGAAAGAAGGAGAACCCAGTGGACTTTCTGCCTAATCATCCACTTCCCACAATCAGGGAGGCCAGAATATTGAAGGCTGGAAAATAAACTAATTGTTTATGATGCATGTCCACAACCAATACTTCCTGAATAGTTGGATTAGGAAAAAAACATGAATCCTCTGTTGGCATCAGTCACGACACTCATCCACTCTGAAAGATGGCATGATACCGATAATTCTGATCCTAGCACTTGAAGACATTGGGATTCATTACAAGGTTGGAGTTAGCCTTGCCGGTAATACAAGCAAGGCTACCTCCAAACTCGCATCTGGGTCTGGCACCCGTGAATAGGCAATTACCGGGCTATTCCGGGCCAGCCGGACCCGGTAATTGCCCTTTCGCGGGTGCCGGGCTCGGTACATTCCCATTCCCATTTGAGCCCCATATGGCTCAATGGGAATGGGGAAGGTGGTAGCACCGGTACCGTTATTTATGGTACTGATGCTACAGTCCTGTTCTGTTCGCGGGTGCCAGTACGGCCACCAGGTCAGACCTGGTGGCTGCAAGGGCACCCGCAAGCAGAACTCGTAGTATGTTGCTACCGGCACCGTTGTTGCCTTACTGCCATACTTGTAATGAGGCCCATTGACTCTAATAAAAGACAAATGATCTCTTCAGTAGTGTAGCAGAATGCATACCTGAATGAGTTAGAACATACATACGTAAATAAATAGGGATGGTAGAATCAAATGAAAGAATTAGGCTTGATTTCCGGAAAAGAATATATAGGTATAACAGACCCTCCACTAGCCCCTCTAAAGCGGACTTTAGTTAGCTGAAATGTCCCTTCCCCCTATTGGCACTGGGCAAAACCTGCTCGTTATAAACTGGACTCTGCATGCATGCCAAAACCACTGACTGCAAAATGTCTGTCTGCCTAAGGGCTCTCGGACAAGGCTGTTGAACTGAGGCCAATGGATCATGCCGGTACAAGCCTGCCAAAACAATTAACCCTTCTTCTGGGTCACAAGTTCTCATTGGTGGTTCTACGCCCTTCACTTGAGAAGGACAGGACTGGCAACAAATCTGGTCAGCCATCTTTACCTAGAATGACATCCTCAAGTGCTACAGTTCTGCATCAACACTGTCGACGGACTATACATCCAAATGAATATGCTCCTTTGTTCTGGCAGAAGGTGGAAATAGTGTGCCAGAAGATCTGGTGTAAGGGTTCTGGACATTTCAATGGTTGTGTGGCCAGAGTGTTAAAAAAATTACGGGTCTTGAGGGAGGAGCGGGTTAATGTGGGAGGGAATGGGTTAGCGACTAAAATGCTGTCTGTTCTCTTGCAAGCAAACTAATAAATCTGTTTTTTCTATACAGTCACCTGAACTGAGAAGACAAGTCTGATTTGACTTTCACAGGAGTGAAAAGCAACAGCATAATCATCCCCATGTCTCTACGGGAGAAAGTAGTTGCACTGGCACATAAAGGCCATCTTAGAATTGTTTTGAAAAGAAGACTCTTACACCAAAAGGTGTGGCTCCACAAAATGCACCTTATAGTGGAGTCCACGCTGAAGAACTGTTCAGTTTATGTCTTAGCAGCAATGGGTGAAATGTCAGACTACCCTGCCATGCAAATAGTTACATTCAGAAACTCCAATGCTGTGCTGCTGCCAGGGTTGTCCAACTCTAGGCCTCGAGGGCCGGATCCATGTCGGATTTTCTTGATAACCTCCATTAAAATTCATGAGATAAATTTGCATACAATGATTCCAAATGTGTGCACATTTTTTCCTCATGAATATTAATGACTGATATCATGAAAACCCATCAGGTTTCCGCCCCTTAAGGCCTGGAGTTGGGCAACCCTAATCTAGCCCTTGACAGGACAGTTTCAGTCTACCACATTGCGATGGTGGTACAGTGAGACAACAGCCCTCCGTTCAATGGTCAAAGGTTTGCCATGCCTACTGAATATTTAGGTTTTCATCATTGCAGAGTTACCCATCGCTGGTCACAGGCTAATGGAACTGTTGAATGGTTCATGGGAAATCTCAAAAGGAAGTTACAGATATGTCACATCACCTAAGCATCGCTAATACAATCGCTGTGTCAATGGCTTCACAATTATCGTAATTCTCCATAAAGCACCACTGGCAAATGTTCCTCAGAGCTGGTATGATATGATATAATATGTTATTTATAATACGCTTAATACCCAGTGGTTTCTAAGCAAGGACCCGGGGATCGAAGCCTGTGATGTTCCGTGTCGTCTTGCTTCCAAGGCGAGCACGTTGCGGCTGAACTATCCTCTGGAGACGTTCTCAACAGGAGTATTCTGGTGGACTAACAGATGTGGAAAAGCTCGAGAAAGTGCAAGATCGAGACGCTTCTTGAAAAAGACAAAATAGAGATGTATGCAGAAAGGCATTGTAGGGCGCAAGTATTGCTGTAAGAAGAAGTTGATCATGTTTTAGAAAAGCAATCTAAAACACATGAAGCAACACCTGCTTCAGATCCCAACATTTTGACCATCAGTTACATACAAGGATCGATGGTTACATCAGAATGAGATGATTTACATATCACAAGAAACTCCTCCATCCTCAAGAAAGACCCCATTTCGAGCATTACGCATGATGGAGAGCTGGTTTCGGACTGCAGTGCCACTGAAGAATCTAAAGACGTAGATAGTGACATTGAATCAGTGGAGAACTTCGACAACTTGGTACATTGTCCAGCACCATTAGAAAGTAGAGCCCAATGAAGTATCAGAAAGCCAAGACGGTAGATAGTAGAAATGGGACGATGGTAGAATTCACATCCCCTCTCTGTGCCCTTCACCTCTTGATGCCTGGAGGGGAAGTGACATGGACACAGAGGAAATGGGAAGTGACAAAAGAAAGCTAAGGCAGATCAATAATCAAGAAGATTGCAACTCATATTGTATCTGTGTCTTTCTCAGACTTGCCCCTCTTCCCAGGGTACACGCATGTCCCAGCAGCAGGCACTTATACACGCTTCTTAGCCCACACCAAACAGTTCGTAGGTCCAGCCTCCAAATATGTTATGCCTCATTGGGGCACACCCACCTACTTGATTTCTCATCCCCCTTCAATCACTTGGCACGTGAGATTTTAGATAAAGTTGGGCTCACCTAGACCGGTGTAACAGGGAAGTTGGAACCCCGGTCCCTGTAAAGGGGAAGTGCTCTGTCAGACTGTATTTACTTCCTTACCTTGACCTCCATGGGCAACCTGATGTAGCTCCCCATAACATGAGGAGTAGCTTCGCCGGACTGTATTTATGTACCTTACCTTGACCTCCATGGGCAACCTGATGTAGCTCCCGTAACATGAGGAGTAGCTTTGCCGGACTGTATTTATGTACCTTACCTTGACCTCCATGGGCAACCTGATGTAGCTCCCCATAACATGAGGAGTAGCTTTGCTGGACTATATTTATGTACCTTACCTTGACCTCCATGGGCAACCTGATGTAGCTCCCCACAACATGAGGAGTAGCTTTGTACCATACCTTGACCTCCATATGCAACCTTATGTAGTTCCCCGTAACATGAGGAGTAGCTTCGACCAGACTGTATTTATGTACCTACCATATTATATGAATGCACTTTATGTAACTAGCGTCTAGATACCTCAGGGTTTTGTGCGCAGTAATAAATGCAAAAACAAATAAATATAAATAAACATGGACCCTACATACTTTTACGTGTTATTTGCGGTGGATAAGCCCTGCTTGAGGGAGCAGAACCCCCACCATCTGTGCTTGGAGTCCACCAACTATTTTAAAATAGACACTGAAAAGAGAGTCAGTGGCAAACTGAAACTGCCCCGATGCTCCTGCTGCTTTTGGAAGTGGGGGTGGCCAGGTCTGCTATCAGCAGGCCGCCCAGAAACAGCTGTAGCCTATTCAGTGAGAGTCCGTTCTGGATAGTGCAGCACAGTCAAGGCACGTAGCAATACTCTTGCTAACGTACCTGGCCCCATACAGTGAAGATGAGCACGTAAAATAGGCACAGCATGCAGCCCATTGCTGCAGGGCACAGAATGCCTGCCAAGGAAGAGAGCAAGCACTGCATATGATGGTGCCAGCGCGGTTCCATGTGGTACTCTCGAATATTAAAGGCTGCACACAAAAAATACAGTTTTTTTCCGGCTGATGTTGTGCAACCTTTAATATTCAAAATATTTATTTTCAGCTAACCCCAACTCCACCCCTGAAATACGAGGGTTTCACCCCCCCAAGACCCTTCTTTAATACTGCACCTTCTCCCTGCCATAATCATCCCTGCCGAACCCCCACACATATAAATGCACACACACAGACAAACACACAAAGACACACACACCTTCTCTCCAGCCCCCTCCTCTCACACTGCAAACACTACCCCACAACTGACACACCGACACGCAGACAAGCATTTACCTCACAGCCAACTTCCGTTTTCCCCTGTCCATCCTGGCCGCACCTGACACTGCGTGCACTCATGTGCACCGGGGTGTGACAGTTAGATTTAGAAAGACCGCTCTGAGTGGTCTTTCAAAATAATTTTGGGGGGTTTTCGGGAAAATAAAGAGTGAATTACCCTCTATACTACCAGTGCTACTGCTGAAATATGTGGAAACTGATACATGTGAGCCACAGCTAGCCTAGGAAGGAAAAACAACTGGCACAGGGGAAAGAGTGAAATCTAAGGCACCCCCTTGCATTAGTTTCATCACAGAAGTGTCGATCTAGTACAGCACTGTTGCTGGCTCCACTGCATCCTAGCTGTGCAGGCTAACACATGAGGATCAGCATTCATGCTCACTGTGCACTGCAGGGTTGTATACGAATTGTACGAATGACAATTGTTCGAACAACAATTGACCTTCTGCACAATTGACCGAATTTAAACGGTCAATTAGGATATATATATGCGGGGGGGAAACCCCGGCAGCCCCCCACCCAATCCAACCCCCACCCCAACCCCTTATATTATTATTACCCCAACCCATTATATATATAAAAATGACCATACGGTCAATTGTGCAGAAGGTCAATTCGGACCCTTGTTATTCAAAGAATTGTATCATTCGAACATTGGTAAACAAACAATTTGGGTAATACCTACTGGCAGACATTCAGTATTACATACAGAGTTCTATCTGTAAGGCATGATGTTTGCGACAATGCACTCTTTAGCATGCATACTCTCTGGAAGGGATTGCTGCTGGAAGAGCAGTCCGGGCCAGACTCTGTCGAAGGTCCGGGGCTGCTAAAGGCAGTTAACCAAGAACAATCTAGAAGCACTCTAAACCCTGGTATTACAAATGATAGATAAAGCATACTAAACAACCCCGGCAAAGGATTCCTCTCTTCAGATCAATGTATTCTGAGGTATCCACTTACTCTGGCCAAAGAAAAATAAGGGGCAATACAGGCTGCTGTTATGCGCTGTGCTGCAACTCATATAACAATCAACTCAGTATTTCACCAGAAAAAACATAGCTGAAAGGCTTAGCTAACAAAAGTACAACATGGTGTCTCTTAATGGTATAGCCATGGGAAAGAAAATGTATGTTATAAAACCGGTTAAAAATGGCTGATTCCAACACCAAAATATTGAAACAAATAATTAGAATGTGGAGTACTTAGCACAGTACCATGTTTGAAGCACATGGGCAGTCCTACTATGGGGAAGGCATTTGAGAGCTGTTTCCATTTTGGCCATGCAGTGCAGCTATGTCATTTAAGCTTGCCTCTAAATTAGCAAAGTAAGAACACAAAATTATAATTTGAAAGACATGGCAAAGTGCCAAATGTATGATCATAGACAGAACTACATTCATGGCCCATGCATTGAATTAGCTGCTTGCTTTCCCCTCCCCAGGCAGTCCAGTTTATGAATCAGCTGGGTTCTCCATATACTGCCCCGCTGGCTTCTTCATGAACCTGGCCTCTGGCTGCTCATGTCTGTCCCTGCTATTCTGTGAAGTTATATAGGGTGTAAGCCCACCTCACATGCTCACCTGAACCACACTTGTTTCCTTGCTGGCCGATCCTCACTAGCAGGTGCCATTTATTTATCCCTAGGCTCCATGAGATGGAATTCCATGTGAGGTCTGTGTCCTAATGAAATAATATGTATGCTTGTGTGTGGTGAGGAGTTATACTGACCCCCAATCTGTGTTTGCATGTGTGAATCTGTCACCTCTATTTGAATTGTATTTTTCAATCACAATATTGGCAAGCAATAAGGACTGCTCTCTATTTGACAAAGATACGTTATTTTCTCTGTGACTTCTTACCTCAGGGACATGTTATTATTATTGTGAACTTGCGCTTTCCCCCTGCACTAGATAGTGTTTGTTCTACAGCTTACTGCTAATCGGTGCACACAGTAGTTCTACTGAACTACAGCTCCCAGAATAACCTGGCCCTCAAAAACACGTTGGCAGCGCATCAGCGCCGGTGCGTTTGCGAGGCCAGTTATCACCAGTTTGCGTCTGGCTGCATGGGCTAAAGCTCTAAAGGTAAACTTGAAGGATCATGGCATCCACAGGGACACTGATATGCTCACTAGCCATAGCCATAGCTATCCCAAAAAGAACAAAAATGTTAAATAAATATTTGCAACTCGGTTTGTCGCCAATGCATGATTAACCAAAGGATAGACTCCTTTCACAGACCACTGATCTCCCTGATACACCTGATTGTTTGGTAGACAGTTGGGATTCTGTTCCTTTACTTGCAACATCCTCATTGGTCATTTAGTCTATCTCACCTCTCGGGGGTCATTGTACGCTTAGTCCCAACAAGTCCTTACCTAACGTTAGTAAACGACCATTACACAACACTAAGAAAAAGGCATTGGTTACAACATTTATCGATTCACATATCGGAAATCCAACCAGGCCTGAAGAGGCTGCATATGAATCTCCTCTTACTCTCTCTCAGTCCTCTATACAGAAGATGCCCATATACTCACCCCTTGAGGTATCCTCGGATCAGCTCAGTGCCAGTACTATCAATGGTAATAACTGTCCCGTCCATACTGTTGAGATTACTCATAGCTCTTCTGCTATTTCTCTTAATTTTGGTCAGTTGAATTCCCACTTAGGGTGTCAGGGATTAGGCTTACAGAAGAAAGCGCAAAAATATGTATTACTCAATACCAAATCCTTGCTAAAACACTCAACTGTGGTAACGGATTTCCTGATTGAGCATAAAATCGATATTTGCGCAATAACGGAATCAAGGCTTCATGACGCAGCAGGCTCACTTTAACACGGCCTATTCCTCAGGCCTATACGATTATGAGCAGACAGGACTGCTGGAAAAGGTGGTGGGTGGCGCTTGTTGTTTGTAAGTCCCTTAACATTTGCCTTGTGAGTGCCTTGGGCTCCATCAATGACTGAAAGACTATGCACGCCAAGCTGCTGCTGGATCCTAATACCACAGTAAACATCTTTTTGATCTATTGCCTCCCATATAGTATGTCATAATTTTTAATCCAATTTAGCGATTGGATATCAGCATCTATAAAACCCCTGTTCTAAGGTGCTTGCAATAGGAAATCTGAATATGGGATTTAATTACCCTGATGATGCTCTAACTAAATCCACGCTAGCTATATTAGAGGAACTGAACTTTCAGCAACATATTCAGAAGCCAACTCAAAAAGGTGGTAGAATCCTTGACTGGGTGGCCTCCCATATTCTGGCAGTGACCAATGCTGTTGAAACCCCCTGTCCTTGGTCAGACCACTACTTCATCCGTTTTCAATTACCTAGCATACTTCCCCATTTAAAGAAGAGAAGTACACCACAAAAACCCATGTGCCGCAATCTGTGCGAACTGACACCAGCCGCATTGCATCCTCTCTTGTCATCAATGTTGAATAATCTCTCCTATTTAGACTCAGCAACTTGGCTGTCGCGTATGAAAAAATGCTGACTCAGGCAGTCAACACTCTGGCTCCATTAAAACAAAGACTAGTAAAGACTTAGCCTTCTAAACCCTAGTATTCAGAGGATATTCACAAATTAAAATCTGCAAAAGATAAAGCATTTAAAAACTGGCAAATCACTCTCCAGAAAATAAGGCTTGATACTAAGCAGCTGTCAAAATGCATAAATCAGCCATCTGTGAAGCAAAACTGTTTTCTATGTGAGTAGGAATAGTGGTGCATCCTCTAACTCAAGGAATCTGTTCAAAATCCTGAACGAATTTCCAATCCATAGCCTCTCCCTAAAACCCTCAAGAAATATGCACAATGCTGTCTTAATATACAAAACTCTATGTGCCACAAAGTGGAAAATATCAAAGCTGACATAGACACCAACTTGACATCACTATTGAACACCACTTCAAAGAGTAGTATGAATAAATCCACCACATATACACACTTTCATATTTTCAGAAGTAACAGATGCTGTAGTCTTAGATACATTAGAAAAATGTAAACCATCCTACTGCAAGTGTGACATCTGTCCAGCTTCAATTGTTAAATCATGTGCCAGTCTTCTGGCCCCCATGATCTCCAAAGGTGTCATTTAGGGAACGTCTTTGTCCAAAATCTATTAAACAGGTGTGGATTTCCCCCCTGTTAGATAAACCCTCTCTGGATCCTTCAGTGGCTGGCAACTACCGCCCGATAACTAACACACCCTTCCTGCTAGAGATCCTGGATAATTGCCCACAAACAAATCCAGGACTTTTTGAACAGTAGGAATATCTTAGGCCCAAAACAGTCAGGGTTCAGAAGTCATCACAGCACAGAGACCACCTTGTTAGACCTGAAGACAGGCGTCTTTAAATATCTTGATAAGGGCCAGACCACCCTGTTGATGCTTCTGGACATGACTGCGGCTTTTGATGTGGTTGAACAGGCCACACTAGTAGCTAGGCTACAAGATTGTACCTGCCACCTTTTCTGTGGAAGCTGCAAACTGGATCATGTCATTCCTTTCGTATCGCACAGCCAGAGTGTACAGTGAGGAGGTGGCGGAGAAAGGTTTCATACCGCCCCATGGCGTTCGACAGGGATCGGGTGTATCACCTATTCTCTTCAACATCTTCACCCTGTCTTTATTTGAACTGCTGGATGCAAAGGGAGTGATTTACACCAACTACGCTGATGACACCCAGTATCTTATTCCCCTCACAGGCGATCATGCTAAAGATACAGAGACAATCAATACCATATGCAACAATATATAGCTGGATGTTAGCAAACGACTTGCCCTAAACAATGCAAAAACTGAAATAATGATCATGGGTACTTCTCACAGGCTTCCCAAACTTGACACCCTATGCAAATCCATCCTGTAAAGTGGCAGACTGGTCACTTAAAATCTTACCTATAGTTAAAGCTTTAGGTTTTGTATTGTATCAAGAGATAAATATGAAAGCTTATGTGAATCACCTAGTCTCATGTTCATCCTACCAGCTAAACCGTATAGCCCTCATTCGCCCATTCCTTACCTCTAATAGCTGTGCTATGTTTGCTCGGGCTATTATTGGGTCACGCCTGGACTATTGCTGAAGTCTCTTCAAGGGCCTGGGACTGGGAGAACTTAATCGTCTCCAGGTGGTCCAGAATAATGCAGTCTGCGTTGCTTGTGGGCTGCAGAGACATAATCATATATCTGTCAAGAAATCTTTACACTGGCTCCCAATCAGGAAACGCATTGTGTTCCGCACTCTTTGTATTACCCACAATTGTCTTTTTGGAAAGAGACCGGTCTATCTTTCAGCTTTGCTTGAATGGCTCACAGTTAGGCGCACCCTGAGATCCTACAACATTGGCCTGCTGGTAGCCCCCACAGCTAACCTGTCACTTGTTCTAGAAGGCTGCTTTCCCATGACAGCTCCCCACCTCTGGAATGCTTTGCCCCCTGATCACAGGTCCTGCCCTTCACTGGCATCTTTCAAACACGGACATAAGACCTTTCTACTTGAATAATCTGGTATGTGCTCCTCCCCTTTAAGTCTGTGTCTTGATGATGCTGTTTATGTTGTGTGTTATTTGTTTTGTCTGCGCTTCCATGCCCTTGGGCATTGTTCCAGCGCATTATAAATAAATACAATAAATAAATATGGGATTTCATTATGTTTATATTATAAATGTTGTCCACCTCGGAAACACTTCCAAGGAAAAGTGGCGTCCCACTGTTGGTTGCAATGAACAGTCCTTTGTCAGTTACACCTAATCGTGAGGTTTGTGGCCCTTTTTATAACATGGATGTGTACGTTGTTTATATTTCAAACTTCTTTTTAAAATGTGTACACCCTGCCCATTACAGTTGCAGCCAATTAGCATCTTCTGGGTATGACTGACATTCACGAGTAATCATTTGTTCTCCTTTTATGCTGTCAGGATTTCATGATGGTGGAATTCAAAATTCACATTAAAATAGTGCCAGTGCCGATGTATGGTGTTGAAGTATGGGGGACATCATTTACAAATAGAATTAAGCAAATCTGAGGCCAATATATTGTGCATCCTCTTTAGAATGCTGAAGACATTATCTGTCGAATACATTAGATTAGAGAATGATCTTAAAGGAACTCTCACAAGGTTCATTGCCAGGGAAGTCATGTGTTATGAAAGACTGTTGCACCTTGACAATGGAGCCATCATGGTTATCTATGTCCTGACTTTTGTTACCCTGCACAGATCGGACTGCATGGGAACATTGAGCAGGACTTTTAGGTTGCATCATATATGACTTCAAGGGTTTGAGAGAAGGAAGAATGGTATATACCTGAAGGCCTGTAAATGCTGGCTAAAACGTACATTAATTGCATATGGCCTAGAGAATGATCTTGTACAACTGTCAACGAAAATAAATAGTATATCTTATATTCAATATAGAATGATGCGTGAATAGATACCTAAATATGTGTTAACTTATCCCAATAGTGGTGTGGTAAGACAGTGGGCCTCATTACAAGTATGGCGGTAAGGCAACAATGGTGCCGGTAGCGCTACCGGCATCGTTGCTGCCGTACCGCCATACTACGAGTTCTGCTTGCGGGTGCCTTTGCACCCACGAGCAGAACAGGACAGTAGCACCGGTACCGTTATTAACAGTACCGGTGCTGGGGATGGGGAGTCCCTTATTACCGGAACCCGCAAATGGGGAATAACTGGGTCCGTCAAACTCAGCATGACCCGGTAATTGCCCATTTGCGGGTGCCTGAAAAAAATGCCAGAAGAAAATGGATCCCGCCGGCAGCCGTGCGTGTACTACAGGCACGGCTACCGCCAACCTCGTAATGATGCCCAGAATCTACTACTGAAATACAATGTTCGCCAGGTTTTAGAAATTAAGGGGGAGAAAACTGGAATTGCAAGACACGATTGAATGTGACGACTATGTGGAAATAATGTTATTGAGTCACTAGAACACATCTTTGGTCCATTGTGCACGTGTGTACAAGATTAGGAATAATCATGCTAAATCTGACAATAATGCAATGATAAGACTACAATGTGGCAAATGTTTATGGAAGGTAATGACATACATTTTATATATCATATGGTCAAACTATATTGGAAATGCAATGAAAGTTTAAGTGAGTTATCACAAAGGATATTCTAAGGTAATTCATGCATTGTGTTCTTAATCAAATTTAATTGATTTTATGTGTTAAGGTGATATTTTTCTAAACATGATATGTATATGATATGTCATAGGAGATGAAATTGTTGTTTTATGGGGATAGCACTATGACATTTTATGTATTTATATGTAATTGTATGTAATGTTAATGTATATACAAAGCCAGTGTGGCAGTGAGTATATTAAATAAATAAATAAATACATGAAATTCACATTTACATTGATTGTATGAAGTGAGAATGATTCCACCAAACTGCCCATGTTACAATTGCTAACAACGTGTTCTCCCAAAGAATGGACCTACAGTCTTCATAAGCTACAGTGTGCAATAAATCCTCTCAAAGTAACACATTGGGGCTCATTACAAATATGGTGGGATGGAAACAAATTGGTGGTAACGGAATTATCATCAAATGCCGTGCACCGCCATACTACGAGTATGATCCTGGAGGGGGGGATTTATCACGAGCATCATGCTGGAGGCAAATCCCCCCACTTTCTGTTGAAAATTGGCAAAATCAATGGAATTGCCATGGCGGAAATTCCACCGGCCGTAATTCCACCAAAAATGCCACAGAGTCCAATGAACTCACAAAAATGGGGATTAACTTCCCCACCAACACTTTATAATTCGACAGTATTTCCGTCCGACCAAGTGGCGGTAACTGTAATTCCGTTGTGAGGTATTCAGGCATACCACCAGAATACCACTCGTAATGAGCTGTAAGAATATATATATATATAGCGTTTTACCAAAATGTAATAGCATAATTTTTATATTGAAAAGTGCAGTGGCATTTGATTGCCAGCAGCAATGTGGCACATACATATATTGTTGTGTTGCCAGCATACATGTGAATATGTTGTTGGCACGCATAGAAGCTTAGTGCTGCCAGGCCAAACAATGAAGTGCACCATTTTTTTTTTGGATACCTCATACATAGAAGACTACATTATTCATCTAACTGACTAATTCAATTAACATTACTAAATATTAATTCTAACTTCCCTAACATTATAATGTAGTCTCATGTGCAAAATGAGATGAAAATACATATTTTGGTGGCACTGCTGAAATGCATTTTAAATGCACAATGGCATTTATTTTCTTCTTTGTCATCTGTGTTAACTTGTGGAGAGCAGAGGGAAAGTATGCGCAGCAGGAAATAAATTGAAACAGTTGTTCAGAGAGCAAGGATTTCATTGTTCTAAAAATTTAGGGTGGCGCAGAAAACATTCTTTCGACCTGATTGGACGAAAATGTCTGCAGACATGCCACGTAAATAAAGTAGGAAGGCTCTGAGTTTTGCTAATGGCAAAACTTGCGCAGAGGAGTTAGTGGAGACTGGGCTGTGAAGACAGACGGAAGTCCAAGGGGTCACTGAGCGCTGGCTTCAGAAGATATCTCGCCGGCGCTCCCCACACACACACAAGATTACAGGAGCCGCCCATGCTGATACTGGGCCTGCATTTGCGAAAGTAGCGAGGTCACAATCGGAACTTCAAAGAAACACTTTTCGTAAGATATGTACAAGTGAGGACACTGTGAAATGCCGCATGATGACTGAGCTTTAGTTCAGGGCAGAAAGGCAGCAAAGTCAATGCTTATTTATTTTAAAAGATCTGCTTGTTCTATTTTGTTTTCTCTTTGTATTCCAGATGACGATGCAATGTGTTCATGGTAAGAATTAATGATTGTGAATTATATTTGTATATAATATAATGAGAGTATATAAAAACAAATGGGACTTTGGTGTCATTTTTGCATCTGTGAACTTATTTATATACATATAAAGTATACAGTACAGGGGAGGTTCATTTCTTTTCAGTAGTGCATTTGTCAATTTACTATTGCAGGTAAAATAACAACCCAGAAGGAGCTAATAATATTCAGTGACAAAAAAAAGGTTTGTGTGTGAATGTATACCTTCCTTGCATGCTGACTGGAAGGAATCTGATATAATTTATAGATTGCTGGACGTCCATGAGCCAGTGATACGTAAACCCGCCACCACTGTTAATTCCGGAGCGCACAATCCCGAGTCCTGCAGGCGGGAGGTGATCTTCCCGCCAGGTCAGACCTGGCGGGTTGAACACCTCCTGCCTGCAGGCGGACGTGGAAACACCAGCACCATCATGAGATGGTGCCGGTGTTTCCACTTCCCCATTCCCATTGAGTCCTATGGGACTCAATGGGAATGGGGATTTACACCATTCCGCCTCCGGGATTCCCAGGACACCAGGGTCGTAATGTCCTGGTATTTCCGGGAGTCACGGAGGCGGAATGGTAATACAAGTCTGGTGGTAACCAGGCGGTTTTACCGCTGCGGTTACTGCCGGACTCGTAATGAGGCCCATCATCTTACAGATAATGGTGCGTTGGCCGGGAAAGTGGCTGTAGAGCAACTACTGGGTGTGGCAGGTGTGTCTAACACTACCATATGTGCATCAAAGGGAACCATTTTATGAGAGCAGTGTGACAGTAAAAGTGAATCTCAGAATGTCTCAAACAGAGGCCACATTCCCAGAGTTAGTGCAATATCTGGAGGCAAAGCTATATGCACATGGGACATGGTCATCAAATAATGCCACAGAATGGCATGACCGCATATATGGTGAAGTGCAGAAAGAATCATTGGACAGCATCTTCGCAGAAGGTAGCATAATCCAGGTCTGTCTCTTGAGATTATGAAATGCTGCTGATAAACATGCAGAGAAAGACTGTCTGATACGGCTATGTGCCAAGACATGGTTCATTTTAAATAGGTCTCTGCGAATGCAAGAAAATGATGCCCAGCTGATTAGCAGATTAAAAATTGAACTGGATGGAGCTAGTGAACAAGAGAAAAAATTAAGAGCAGAACTAGAGGTATGTCGAAAGGACACTCAATTGTCTCAAAGAATGAAACAGTTTGAGAATAGTGAGCAAGAATTAAAACACTTGAAAGTGTTGGTAGATCATATTAGACAAGATAAAGATGAAGTTGTTTTGGAAATGCAGATTTTACAAAAAAAACATTTTGAGAAAGAAAGTGATCTTCAAAATTCTGAACAAGAGATAGTTAAAATGTTTCAAGAAAGTGACAAAAGAGACAAAGGGGCCAATTCATGGAAGGGCCTGCTCGTGTTTAATGCGGGATGTGCGCCAAATCCGAGTGTGACGCGCACGGGCGCACACGTCACAGCAACATCCGAACGCTGTGCGCAACGCGCACAGCGAAAGTGCACAACATTGGCGCACACACCAAAAAGGGGGCGGGACACAGGGCATAACATGCAGAATGGGGAACAACGCATGAAAAAGAAGGCGTAACTGGGAAGTACTGCAGGGAAATACATGGAACGCCCACACACATGCGAACAACACGTATTCATGGAATCGAATACGAGAAACATGCACACGCTAAAAGACGCGCACAGGTGTCAACACGTCCGCCACACGAAGGCAAGCGGAAGCGTCCCCGTGCACAGTATAAAAGTGCACGCAAACAACAAACACGTATGTACAGCTACGATGAATGCCCCATTTGTCGCAGCACTGATCGTGGGACTCCGCAGGAGGAGGAGATTAGCCAGGCCCCGCATTTTTTTGCCCGGACCAGCTTTTTTGGGATGCCTGATGACCAGGTCTATGGCAGGTATAGGTTTCCACCTCGTATCATCCTAGACCTGGTCAGGGAGTGAGAAGATGACCTTACATCCCACACCCTGTGCTCCCAAGCATTGAGCCCCTTGGAGAAGGTGCTCAATGTCCTGCATTTTTTGGCCACTGGGTCAATTCAGCGGACAACTGCTATAGTAGGGGGGGGTCTCAAAGGCAACGCAGTCACGCTGCCTACACTAGGTGTTGGCAATCATGACTGCGCGTCCCTCAATCCGCAGGCACATTTACATGCCCAGAACACCCGCAGAAAGGCAGGCCATGGTCCAGGACTTTTACAGGGTGGCACACTTCCCCAAAGTGCTTGGTGCCATAGATTGCACCCATGTGGCCCTACGTCCACCTAGGGCCACCGAGCACATCTATGGAAACCGCAAGCACTGGCATTCCATCAACGTGCAGGTTGTATGCGATGCCAAGGGAATTATCACCTCTGTCTCTGCAAACTACCCTGGCTCTACCCATGACAATTTCATATACAGAATGTCTGCCCTGAGCCGGGCCCGGGAAGCTGGGAAGCATGGCGACACATGGCTCTTAGGTGAGTACAAATGCCTGTGCACATGCATGCATGTCACACACAAATACACAAACCCAACTAATCACAACGATTATCACCTCCCCAGGGGACAGTGCCTACTCTCTGAGCAACCACATGATGATGCCAATCCGGAACCCCACCACACCACCCCAGGTAAGATACATTGCTGCCCATAATGCAACCAGGGGCATAGTGGAGTGCACATTCAGAGTGCTTAAGTCACGCTTCCACTCCATTGACAGCTCTGGCGGCCAGCTACTGTATGCACCCCCAGTAGTGTGCAGGATCATGGTGGCAGCATGTGTCCTGCACAATGTTGCAACACGGTGGGACGTACCGGTGGACATGGTGGTGCCCCCACATCCCCAACCACATGCACAGGCGCTGCCCATGGGAGGGGAAAGGGCACGTGGTGAGGCAGCCCGGACCCAGCTTGTGGCCACATTTTTCACCTAAACTCCCACCCCTGCGGAGTACACACCGGCCTGGCACATACCAGGTGACAATCGATGATGACAAACAGACAGTCAACTGTCACAACCTTACCACCCTGAGAATGTTGCCATGGAAGTGCTACATTGTGTGCATCCCTAGCTACTTAAACATAACCAATCCTGTGGGACCAAAAGGAACACATGCAAGGTGTGTATCACACCACCCCCTGCAAAACAGGCCATGACAGTCACTGGTATGTCACCCAAACCCTCCCAACCCACATCACCCTCGTCTGCCACACCATGGCATGCAACAGCAAAAGCCCAACACATGACCAATAAGATACGAAGTGACATGTGATAAATGGAAAGTGGCCCGAGACAATGACGGCTGACATGGAATCAGATTAAATGACTGACCAACAACCTCCCAAACATGCCAAGTCACACACAAATGCTTTCCACCAGTGGTAGCATGAACAAAAAACTGAATGCCTGTTCACATGCACATTGGGCAAGACAGAATCGCTACTCCCTAACCCGGGTGCAGTGTGTGTCTCCTGCAACACACTGCTCAGCACAAAGCACAGTGAGCAGCCATTGTGTTGGGGATACACCTTGAGCATCACATCAAAAGGGCAAACAAAATAAATAACCTATGGACGCATGTACACGATCCCCAAATGGCAATTGATCATGCGCTGCAGGGACACAGCGTGCCTGAGAAGGCAATAGGTGTGCACCTGTGTGCATGCAAGGGTAGTTGTATGTGTGGTGGAGCATTGTGTAACTGTGTGTGTCAGTAGGGACATGCACTCAATATATGCATGTGAAATCAAGTGACCCTCAGTGTCCTGTACACATCACATGCGAACATTGCCCATGTGTACACCCCAGCATGTCAAACCACAACAACCCCCTGACACCTGAAAAGTAAACATAACACAGGAACAGCCATTGACCAGCAGAACACATCATGTACATAGTACCCCACAATGACAATGTCAGAGAGTGCCCAAAACACTGTAGCCCAAGCTTACTGTCCAACAACAAAAGGCCCTCCCCCATTTAGACATCACCATGACCTTCTGAACAACTGTGTCTGGGGTCTGTAGCCTTCTTCCTTCTAGTCTACCTGGCTTCAGGATCCCCCTACCCATTGGTTTCCATGTTCTACCTTGCATGTAAATAGGGTCCAGCCCCCTCAGAGGCCACCTTGACTGGTAAAAATACCAAATCGCAGAGAACTCCAAGGAGCCAAACCCCCAAACCAGGGAAGAAGCCTCTAGGCACAAAAAAACCATGGAAGAGTCTCCAGTAGATGACTTGAAGTTGCAAAAAATGTCCGAGCACATGTACAAGCAGAATGATAGAACATCCAAGGTAGCACATTTCAACAATGGTTCAACAGGATGGGTACCATTTTCAGTACACAATATACAATGAGGATGCAACAACTGATGGGTAGTGTCACAGCTCTGGTCTCCAGGTGCAGGAGTGGCACGAACCAACCACCCCCTCCGTGGTCTGGGCACCTGCAATGTAAAACTTACACAGGCCTCCGAGACCCCAGCAGGGAAAGAGGGTCAGGGATCCATTCTTTTGACAGGCATTGGTATTCAGGATAACCAGAAAGAGGGGCAGGAGAGGGGAGTTGGATTGGCAAAGGAAAGTAGGCAAAATACAAAATACAACTATTGACAATAACACATACTCAATCAGAGAATCCATGTTCTTCATGCACATTGTACTAAATGAGTCAAATGGAAGCCAAAGATAGACTTATCTCTGGGGTGAGTGCTAGCCTCCTGCCTGCGCACCCTCAGGAGCAGTTCAATGCTGCAAAGAGAGCATGAGTTACTAATCTGTGTGTGTTTACAACACACTCACAACACCATTCATGCCCCAAACTAAGTGACTTCTCCATGAACAAACACTCTTGTCTGCTGCTTTGTACGTATACGTTAGCTTGTCCCCGTGATGGTTCATACACTGTCAATGCAGTAAGGCAGGCGCACGTGGCCCCGCGGTAAATGGAAGACCAATGTGTCAAGAATCATACATGATAGAATGGTCCCTGGGTGAGCTGCTAGATGCGTATAGCGAGGCGCGACTTCAGTACAAGTCATGTTATGGCAGCCGCGGATTTCAGTAGTTAGTGCACGTGGCATATGCACCGCACTCGAGTCTGTGCCTCGCTGGGTGCCCCTGTGTGCTGTATTAGTTTCTGGCTAGGAACACTACTGCGCTAATAACTCAGCTTCTATGGAGCAGGGGGGACTCAAGGATATGTGTGACGGCTCTTGAGTGTGCCCCTGACTACTTGCAAAGCTACTTGGCATTTGTTCCTCAACGCATCTTAGCTGTACTGTGCGCTTCTACAACAATGCCTGGCCAAGCTCCCCAGCACTGGCGCTACTTAGCATGCATGTGCAAGTGGCCTGGTGGAAGGTTGGCTGCGGTGTGGCCCCTTGTGCTGCTCACCTTGCATGGAGCTTCTGGAAACACGTCTGCTTCTGGCGGACGTCAGAGCACAAGCCCTGTGCTTCTGCTTGTGCACACATGTGCACGTGTGCACCACCCAACGTGGCCAGGTTTCATTAGTACTTGGCCCCGTGTCTGCTGGGAAAGGTAGTCTGGAGGCTCATTTTCCTGCAGAAAGGGCATACAAGATATAAATAAGGCTGGAAAGTTCCCTGTGTGTGTGTCTTCATGCTGGTTGTCACTGGGCCATGTTTGAGACCTACAACCAAACTCCTCCCACCATCAGTGTGACTTTGACAGCCAAAGGGTGCAGGCTACTTTCTACAGCATGAAGTGCATCAAGCACATATACAGGCAAGAAAAGAACATACACCACAATCAACATCAATTAATGGAGATATCAATCATGTACTCACCCAAATTGATTGCAGACATGCTGTGGAGAAAACCCACTTAATCCCCACTAGGGGTTTTAACACAAGTAGTACAGCAGCAGACAGGCCACAGATATGACGAAAGTCCAATGCCCTTGTGTAAATGGTTGTTACACCGAACCATCCTTGCGAGCCCATGGATAAGGGAAGCAGGAGTGGCATATGTGAGTCAGGACCCCAAGCTGCAAACACATACACGAGACAAGCTTGAAGGGCCCAGCTGGAACAGACAGTGGATACTTTCAAAAGCCACAAAGCACCACACCGTCACATGAATGCACAATAGACAAGCAATTTTAACTATATTAACTAATTAAACTAACTATAAAAAAACCTATAGTACCTAATTAAACTAACTATAAAAAACCATATGAACTAATTAAACTAACTATAAAAATCAAAAATGGCCACATACGACCCAGGGGGAGGCACCCAGAAGGGGGGAGGTACAGGGTGCACCCCAACACCCACATGCGAAAAACCTCCATGGGCTCAACGCCTGCACAGCCCCACCTGTGTGGGAGATAAGTCGTCGTCCTCATCACCCTCTGGCTGAAAAGGTTGACGTGGCACAGTACCCTGACCACGCCTATGTGCAGCTTGCCCCTCGTCAGCAGCAAGTGTGCGGGATGGGTAAGCCTGGTTCTGTGCAGCGATGACACATAGGTCAGCATGTAGAACCTTGCGTGATACGCGTGCTTCCTCTTGCAAGGTAACACGTGTAACAAACAGAGTTCTTCCTGCATGGCCTGGCTGGACAACTGGTACACCCCCCGGCAAGCACGTAGCTCAGCCGAGCTGGTATTCTCTAGCTGCTCCAACCTCTCCTCTGACCGCTTCCTCTAGGACATCAAGAGCACACCCAGAGTAGATCTGAGACATTCATAGTCAACCCTCATGGCCTCCATGTGTGCCTCTGCGTGAACAGCAATTGCTTGACGAAAAATCACTATTTCAGCAGGCGTGCCCTGTCTGAGGCTGCCATGCCGAGCCTGAGCGAGCTGACCGTGGACTGTGCCGCCCGCTGCTGGAGTTCCACCTGCCTAGCAGGGGGGAGCATGGATTGGGCCACACATTCCATGCTCTCAGCGATGTTATCAATTGCTGCCCCCTGGTGTTCTGAATTGGCAACCAAGGCTTGCTCCCACTCAGTATACCCCAATGACGCACGGCCACCGCGTTGCTGAGCTTCACTCGGGGCCCAAGGAGCCGACGTCCTTGTTGGGTTGGCACCGCCCACGGCTGCAGGACTACATTTCTCCATTGACGTGATGCCCCAGACACATCAGCAACTGGTATGGAGGGTGACCCTGCGTCCCGATCTTCCACAGGCAGAGGTCCCACCACCATCTGGCCCCTCAGTGCAGGTGTCGCGGACAGGGGAGCGTCTACAACAGAATCACTCACCGTTGACGAATGGACCCGACGCACATCCAACTCGACATTGTCGTCAGAGTGATCATCGGGGCTAGACTCATTGCCAGCCCTAGAAAGGATGGTCTGGAACACAAGTGGGTTCTCGTGGTCTACCACTGCACAACCCCCACTTGTGCTGGGTTGCTGGTGTGATAGCAACCCTGTGCCTGGCATGACAACACCATCCTCTGGCACCATTGCATCATCATCATCTGAAAAGTGGAGAAAAATAAACATTATTACACATGTCAGAAGCACATAACACACACACACATAGACATCACATTGACAGCCAACACATGAAGCAGACATGTCACACACAAATGAGAACCTGGCATGCATCCAGTGGCCTTGATATGCAAACACATTCCAAAAGCAGAAATGGATGTGTCTAAATAGCAAAGCCTACACAAGTACAACATGTAGTATATGAACTCCATCAGACACCACCTCTGTCAGGCACATGTCACAGGCAGAAAAGACAGATGGCAACTAAGAGCTGCACACCATAAGCATGTCTGAACTGCAAATTGACCATTGCTGCAAGTGAATCCAAACACACAATGACACAGATAACATGCATGTAGACATGCATCACTAAAGCATCATCAGCAATATAGCTCCATCAATCTGCATCTCGGCTCGTACCCAGTGGCATGGCCCATGTAGATATAGTGAATGTCCCAAGCAAAGCAAGGGCCTGCAACCAGGCATGAGGGACCATAACAACCAGTACAGTCCGAGCTGCAGGACATGAGGCCTCCACAACACCCCTCAGGGCCTGACGAGGACATTGGGCTATGAATTTGCCCTATTCCATCATTCCTTGTGTAATATCTCCACGCCCAGGACCCACCATATTAGCTAAGTGGGCCTGGGCATACACATACTGCACAACAGTGAACCTTCAGGATCATGCCAGTTCCACATAATGTGCGCAATGCAGAAATCTCAGCAGCATAAACGTCAATCAACTACATATTAGTCAGTCAACAAAAAAGCTGCAGAAGACACATGTGTAAATGAACACTTTCACAAACACATAAGTGAGTACTCGCAATGTTGCACTACACAACGTTGAAGCTGCTTGCATATGTACATGTGAAAGCGTTAAAAAAACACCCATTTCCCCATACACCTGTATTGTGAACATGACCAGCATCCAATATACCAAAGCAAGCAGCTACAACGCTGCTTGTTTTGATGTATGTGGAAGTGCACACATACACATGTGAAGGAAGCTCCACAGTCATTACAACCCAATTGGCAGGCTACATTCAATCAGCGCCCTATGCCAGTTGGTATAGCCGCAGATTGACCAATCAACTTATCTAAACAACCACTAGGGAGTTCCAATACTGAGTACATGTGTCACAGGATGCACCTGTGCCTGTGGCATTCATGACAGAGAAGGGATGAAAACTGACCATACATGCCAGGTCACTTTGACATGGCATCAGTGAGTAGGCATGTAGAACGGTGTAACACGGCTCAGAAGTGGGTTGATGCAGTGCAGAACATGTGTACGTTACCCACTATCTACATGAACAAGTACATTATGATGTCTATCAATAAACGTGAAGGCAGTGTAAGGGCAAGTTCATGCATCACGTGCAATGTGCATGCAATGGGTTGCTTGGCTACAAGCAAACCCCCCCTCCCCAAGTGAAAATGCAGGGAGGCATTGCATGGCAGCGAAAGGGTGACCAGAGACCTGTGTATTGGCAGAGAGTTGACTCGTGTCAATTGCATCATCTGAGTCAACTGACAACACAGCAGATGATAATGGGACAGTAAGCAGGACACATGATGAACCCTCAGTAGTACATCCATGTGTGCAGAAGCAACTATACCAGTTGAACAGAGTCAGTGGGCCTGAAACAGGGGGAGGCCTGTGCCCCACACAGACTGTGGCACCCTAAACATGTGTGTGATGCAGGACTGAGCCAGAGTGGGCATGGAATGGATGATCAAATGCCATGAAATGTAGGTCATCCTGGACACGTACTACATAGATCATCCGGTCAAAGACACATAGGGGCATGCATGGAACGCACATGGAGCATGAATGGGCACTCATGTCCCTGCGGAGCATCAGCCATCTGCACAGTCCAAGTGAGACACCCTGCATCAAGGACAGAGGATGTACACCACTTTATGTGTCTGGCAGGTTGGCTGGTGGAAGTTTGCATGTACACAGGAGCCCTGAACAGGCCATTGCAGTATGCAAACATGATGCACACCATTGCCATGGTGAAATTGGGGTGCAGGGTGGGTGGAGGGGCAAGGGAGCATGCCTACGTGGAGTACCAGCATGCAGGCAGAAGACACATGCACGTCAGTCATGCAATGACAGAGTTCCAGTGCTGAGAGGAAAGACACCGAAGGTTACATGCAGAAGGGCCAGTGAGCTGGAACATGGACCGGAGGGGCAGCCGGGTGACTAGCATGTGAGTAGGGTGCAAGTGTGGTGATGAGGACAGTCCCCGTCTGCTCTACATGTCCAGCATCCTGCACAGAAGGCACGCATCAGTGAAGCATTGCATGACTTGCACATGAGAACCATGTACACATGACATGTAGTGGCAGTCAAGCACAACACATCACACAAGCAAACATCACATGGCCTCAACAAACACGCGACAACACTCACTGGACGGGGCATCAAAGTCCAGCATCTCTCCCACTCCTTTGACCAATCCTGCCGGTATGAACCCCGCAACGACTGGCTCGTGCCAAGTGAGGTCTTCCTCCTCAGGTGGTGACCCACTGCCAGTCACCAGAGTCATGTTGTAATTAGAGGCACGCTTCGCCTTAGCACTGCGTCGGAGGTCATCCCAACGCTTTTTGCACTCTTGAGCTGTGCGCACCTCATGGCCAAATGCACTCAAACAATCCGCAACTTGCTTCCAGTGGGACATACGATGGGCAGCCGTAGTGTGACAATTTGGCCCCGCTAGCATATCACGGTTGTGGTCCCGCACGGAGTCCACAAGGAAGTCCAGTTCCTGCACGCAGAAAGGCTTCTTCCTGAGGTCCCAGCCTCTACGGCAGGTGCAACCTTCCTCCTCTTGGACATTGGTCCGGACCCTGACTGGCAAATGTCACCCTGATCAGTATGGGCAGTGGCGCTGGTGGATTGAACCAAGGGAGTGGGAGGTGGAACAAAGATGGAAGCCCAGACTTGCGCCAATGGCTGCTGGGTGTCCTGAAATGGACCCTGCGCAGCAACATCCGCTGTGCCAGGGTCATTGACCGGGACTGTCCTGGATGGTAGACTCACAACTGGGCTGGTATCGGCTGCATCTGTGCATGCACTTGCCAACACCCAGCTGCTCGGGGCAGCAGATGACAATACGGCCCCAGGGACACGTGCCTCAGTCACGGCAGCCCTGCGTGCACTTACGGTGTGCCTCCGACCTCCTGGAAATCTTTGTGGGACTCTTCAAGTGCCAATGCAGCCTGCGCTGGCAGACCCTGAGCCTGGGTGGTGGTGTCCACAGCTGCACCTGCAGCTACCATTACCCTTGGGCCCGTGGCAGTCGATGAAATGGACTGCCGGGTCATATGGTGCCAGTGCCAGATGCAAGAACTGCATCTCCTTGAGCCGCAGGGGGTGGTGGCATGACTGCACCAACACGTGGCCCAACATCATGCCTGCCTCTTCCCCCTCTGCAGCCACCCTGGACACCCTGGAGTTCCCCTACTCCCTGGTCACCCTGGCCACGTCCCTGACCACGCCCGCCACATGGAGTACACCCAGCTGAGGCACCCCTCACCTTTCGTGGCCTCCCAGCCATGGCATAGATGTAGTAGTGCTGGCACAGATGGAGTAGTGCCAATGGGAGGTGCACACGACAATTGTCCTGGGCAAATGGGGTGAAGGGGGTGGGATACAAGATGTTAACAGCACCCCTGTGCACCTGCAAGGCTGTATATGACCCCAGTGATAAAGTGACGGGTCATGCAACGCTGAGGCACCCCAAAACTGCAGAAAAACCATGCACGCAACCCCCGGTAGCCCACGTGTGTGGAATTAACCTCCCGCAGTACGCAGTGGCACCCAGGGACATGAAAAACACGTACGCATGGGACATGCAGGCTACTATGACCTCGAAAATGGGTACGCGATACACAGGGGCACCCGCAGTGGGAAAAATAGCGTGCGCGACTCACCATCAGACTAGCGTGATAATGAAAAACATGCATAGCCAATACCCCCACCAAAAGAAGAGATACGTCCTTGATCCGCTGTGAAATTGTGATGGCACGCGAAACAACACGAAGTAGCAACACACACGTCGGTCTCCATGAAAGGCAAGTACAGCAAACTGCTGGTCCCGCTCACCTTTAACCCGTGCTGAGGGAAACGCCTGTGCACGTCACTTCACTTACGCGCTTAGGGCCTTTCCCCGAATTACACGCATTGACACGCAGATGTGTTGTTTTTTCACGTGCTGATTCACTATGCACCCGTCACGAGGGAAACGCCCGCGTGTGTTATGTCACAGACACGCTTACGTGCTAAGCGCCTTTCCTCGAATTACATGCTGACGTGCTATTTTTTTCACGTGCCGATTCACTCCGTATCAAGCTTGCCACGCGACAACACATGGAAGACCACGCTCCTGCCCAGAAGGCCAATCAATTACCTGCCCCCCAGAGCCCCAAGCCCGCTCCCACCTGCCATCTGCTACTGCCTGCCTGCCTGCTGGCCACGTGCCCTGCTATTTGGTTCCTGTATGTCAGCCATCTGCAGGGGTCCAGTTGCTGTGACTACCCCTGCTGGAACAGAAAACTCCCGACTGGAGTTCCATCGCTCCACAACCCAGCTACAGGACCCAGATGCACACCCACACCTCCCTCAGGGGTTGGCATGTCCGACACAACCCCATCTGGCACCAGTGGCAACCCCCCAGCAGAGAGGCATAGGGCTGCCAGCTTCACTGCCAATGAAGTTGGCATCCTGGTGGAACAAGTCCTGGGGCATTATGATGCCCTCTTTAGAAGTTCACGTGCCGACAATGTAGGACGGAAGAGGATCTGGAAGGACATCGTGGCTGCCATCAATGTGGGGATGGTGGCAGCCCACGACATTCAACACGTCCGGAAGCGCTGGGAGGACTTCAGGTTCAGGACCCTCCGCAAGGCCCGGCGCCTCTTGAAGGCAAAGCATGCACAGGGGTGTCGGGTCCTTCTTACCAACATCCAGATGAGGGTACTGGAACGCATACACCCAGCGCTCCACCTTCAGGTCCTTCAGAGGCAGACCCGTCCGGAGTCGAGCGGTAAGTGTTCATGTGTACTGATTGGACGCAGTTCATGTTGAGGTGTGCCAGGAGTGTGCAGGTTGGACATATGTCTTGAAAGGCCCATGTATGGATGTGTATGGACAGGGACATGAGCCTGCCGCATGTGAGTCCAGTTATGTGTCACGCACATCAATGGTGTATGAGGTCAAATGCATGTTGGCCAAATGCATGTGTAGGTGCACACATGTCTACATTTCTGTGTATGTACTGTGGCATGTCTGTGGTGTGACACATGGATGCTGGTTCCACCTTCATGTATGTGCACAATGTACATGTGCGTATGTGTGTATTTGACATGTGTGCCACTGTGATACACCATGGATGCATGTGACACTGACATGTAGGAGGCTGATTGGCAGATGTGACATGGATGCCGATGATTTCACTGCGACAGCTGGTGGAGATGTACAGCCTGCGGGGTGATGACGTGTCGGGTGGGGGGACGAGTCGGGGCATGGTGGCAGCTGCCCGTCACTGGTGGGTGGGTGTGCAGGGGGACATGAGTCCCCCTGCACCCCCACCCACCCAGCAGTGACGGGCACCTGCCAGCAGGCCCCAACTCATGTCCCCCACACACCCACCCACCCACCCTTGACAAGCACCTGCCAGCGGGGCCCCGACTCATGTCCCCCACCCAGCAGTGATGGGCACCTGCCAGCAGGCCCTGACTCATGTCTGCCACCCAAACACCCACCCACCCTTGACGGGCACCTGACAGCAGGCCCCGACTCATGTCCCCCACCCACCCACCAGTGACGGGCACCTGCCAGTAGGCCCCGACTCATGTCCCCCACCCACTCTTGATGGGCACCTGCCAGCAGGCCCTGACTGATGCCCCCTGCACCCCCACCCACCCAGCAGTGACGGGCAGCTTCCAGCAGGCCCTGACTCATGTCCCCCTGTACCCCCACCCACCCAGCAGTGACGGGCAACTGCCAGCAGGCCCCAACTCAAGTCCCCCTGCATCCCCACCCACCTAGCAGTGACGGGCACCTGCCAGCAGGCCCCGACTCATGTCCCCCTGAACCCCCACCCACCAGTGACGGGCACCTGCCAGCAGGCCCCGACTCATGTCCCCCAAACACCCACCCTTGACGGGCACATGCCAGCAGGACCCGACTCATGTCCCCCAAACACCCACCCTTGACGGGCACCTGCCAGCAGGCCCCGACTCATGTCCCCCGGTCACCCACCAACCCTTGACGGGCACCTGCCAGCAGGCCCCGACTCATGTCACCCTGGACCCCCACCCACCCAGCAGTGACGGGCACCTGCCAGCAGACCTCGACACATGGCCCACCAAACAACATGACCTGACAAAACAGACCCATGTCCCTAATGCCAACCCTATTCCCTTTGCCCCCAGTACAAGCATGCAACCATCCACAGAACCCACTCCCAAATTACTCATGCAATCACAGTCTTAAATGGAACACCATGCCCATTTCCTTTCAGTGTTTTCTTCATCTTTCTGATCAATGTTATGTTTGTTGCCTTCCTGCCGATTTTTAACATTTGGATACCTATAGGCATATTGTACCTGTGCATTTGTTTCCAACGATCTGTGATAATCATTTATTTGTGTCATTCTTCCATCCTGTTGGGTAGTTAGATACCTGTGGGCATATTCTAACTGGTTGTAGTCTTTCACATACTTTGTTGACAATCTTGAAGTACACATTATTTAGTAAATTTTGGCTTCAAGAACATTAAATACGCATTTGTTCGGTTAGCTGGCAACCTCTGCTTTAGAGTAATGGTGCTATCATTACATTCAAACCATCCAGAATTCTTCTTAATGTATGCAGTGCAGTGACCTGCATTGGTTGTAGCTTCTGCATGGTAGATTATTCCTACTGTTGTAAAGGTTTTCCTTCCAAGTGACACTTGACCGGGTATGAATCCAGTCAGTTTGCAGTTGTCTTTGGTGCCATCTGCATTATAACGTAGAAGCATAAGTATTATGTAGGCACTATGTGATTGTATCAGTAAGGTGGAGCGATTGTCTGAATTGCAAATACTACATAATCTGCCATGGTTTGCATTTTGTACAAGTTGCTGATATTGAATGCTCTCACAATTTGGTATGAAAACATACACAGATCGCTCATTTGGGATTTCTTCCTGTATCACTTTGCTACAGAGAGTGCATGTATGTTTCCACATAATTTGGAAGATTTAATTTACAGGTATGCTTTTGTTTTCCAATACTAATAGAATGTAAATTAGAAATTCTTGTGGATCTTCTTGTGAGTTCATAGTGAATCTCACCATTCCAGCACAGTCGTCCAATTGTTGCCTTACTCCATGAACACAGTATGTGTTGTCAGGATTGCTTGTCGCATTTCTATGCAGCACTAACATTTGCAAACACAATTGGTCTGTACTGTGCAGGTAAATATTGTTAACAATTGGTGGCAATTTAAATAGAATATTCATTGCTACAGTTGCATAGCAACTTACCCCACTTTCATTTGTAAATTTGAATGGGCCAACAAGTTCTGTATCTGAGTGCATTTTTCGGTTTTTCTGTTGCTGCTTTGCCGACGTGCCTGGTTTACATTCCCTAATAGGTTGTTCTATGTTTGCGGCAATTGATGAAACTTTAGCTTCTTTTCTTTTCTTTGCGGAATTTGCTGTTGCATTCTGTTGCTTTTGTTTTATTTACTTTTCTTTTACCACGTTTCACTTTATCTGGAACAGGGTATTGTTTCAGATGAGGGGTGTATAGTGAACGCAATCTATTGTATTCTAGAATGCAAGGAATACCAGCTTTGACTTTACTTGAGTCAAAGTTTATTAGCAATAGACCGTCAAGTGTACTTAAGCGTGATAATGCTACGTAGCTCATGCCTTCCTTAAACACTTTGTTTCCTATAAGTATCAGTGCTTTCTCTAGGGTAAGATTTTGGGATTTATGAATGGTAACTGCATATGCAAGGGTTAGAGAAAATTGCTCTCTACGTACATACATGTCTTTGAAGAGAAGGAATCAAGCAATTGAGCGCCCTATCCTTTTCACTTCTGAAACTTTATCAAAGCGAATATTTACAAACTGAATGTTGCTATCACGTGGTTATGATTGAAAGGTTGTATACGAATTGTTCATTTTACAACTGTTCGAATTACAATTGACCTTTTCACAATTGACCGAATTGTGAAGGTCAATTGTAACATATATGTGGGGGGAAACCCCCCACAAACCCCACCCAACGCCAAGCCCCCCAAAACCCCTATATATATATATATATTACCAAACCGATATATATATATATATATATATATATATATATATATATATATACGGTCAATTGTGAAAAGGTCAATTGTGACCCTTTAAATTCGGTCAATTGTTCATTCGAACAATTGTAAACGAACAACTTGGGTAATACCGATTGAAAGCCAACAACTGTGCCCAGTGCTCCATTAACTAGCCCTTGCTCTACGTCAAGGTTACATTTAAGCATTACTCTACAATTTAATGATAATTTCAATATTTTTTCCAACCCAGCTGTGTTGGAGATTGAATTTTCTAAACTATTTAGTCTTGTTGTGGCTTGCTCACACATGGGTACTGTCATACCATGTACGTCTAGTTTGTCTGTGGCGCTAATTTCTATTATTGCTTGCATTTCTTTCTTTAACATTGTTTCATTGAATTTGAAACAGCTTGCAAGAGTTGGCATTAAAGCCATACAATTGACATTTTTGTGCACTATTTGTTCCATAACATCAGTTGCACATGCATTATCACCATAAAGTGTATGTATATGCCGGTTTTTCAATACAGCTTGTGCTTCTTGCGATAATACACCAACTCTAATACTTTTTAAGATGTTGGCATAAGTGAGATCTGCAGATTGCCGCAAGTTCTCAGTTAATTCTCTGTATTGGAAATTTTGCCAAAGGTTAACATTACCTATGCTACCAACAGTTTTCCGGCAGAGTTTGTGGCCTAAGGTTTTAAAAATCGGTTCACCTTTCACTGGTGTCCATTGTAGAAGATCTCCGAAAACGATAATGTGTTTCCCTGCAAAGAGTTCTTCTTTATTATTTTTAAGTACTTCTTGCAATCTGAGATGAATCAAAGCCAACATTAGGTTGGAGACCATGCTCACTACATCTATTAGTAGCATTTTCATTTGTTTCAATACTCTACGTAATTCCATTGCAGCTTCTGCAGAAAGTTTGTAGTAGTCTAATTTATTCTGATGCTCTACTGGAAGCAGTAGTAATCGGTGTAAAGTCACACCGCCTATGTTGTAGGCAGCTAAACCTGTGGGGCTGTTACAACAGCTGACAGTTTGTTGTTTGTCAATTGTTGAAGGAACTTGCTGATGATTTGGATTAAGAATGTTTTCCCTGATCCAGCTTCATCACTGACGTACAGCAGTATAGGTTTGTAATTTTGGCAGGTACATTCTTTATTTTCGTGTTGGACACCATGTACAATTTGTTTTGTTACGTCTTCAAAAATGGTGCGCTGATCGTTGTTAAGTTATGCTTGTTGTACAGTTAAGTCTTCTGTATCTTCTTGATATTGATAGATGGTGTTTTCAACCTCTGCCATAGCAAAATCAGACTCATTTGCTATTAGTGGTTGTCCTAATGGTTCTAGACTTCCTGTTACAGAAGGTTGACTACTGGCGAAAGAGTCTTTATCTAGTTGGGCCTGAAGTTCTTCTTCCTGTTGCTGCTCATTGTGTAACATTGGTTTGTACTGCGTAAAGTTCACATAGGTGATAGTGCTTTCATTTGCTTTGAATGCATCTTCATAGCACTCATAATTATCTAGTATGTCTTCCTCTTTTCTCCATGATTTGAAAAGTTGTAACAGACATGTAATATAGTTCTTTCTGTTGAGGAGTTTTTAATGACAATTTCACATGATTTTTGTATGCAAAGTTTTGAGCTATGTGGTATAGACACATGCTTCCCAGAGTGGTACTCCTGTTCGGATAGTATGTGTCCAGTAAATAGTTTTTTAGAATGTCTTGGCTGTTGGGATCATTTCTGGCAATTGTTTCTATGTCCTCATATGATTTTAGCACTTTTTTTCTACATTTTGAAGGACCGAGACTGAGCCATACTATGTTGTCTTGATTTTCCATACAAAGCAGTGCCGGTTAAACGATCTGCTGCTTCATAGGCTCCACATTCTCTATGAGAGAGCATTTTTGTGATAATGTTTTGTCTGATGCTAGGTCATCCCAGAGGTCTTGAAGCTCTGTTTTTTCTGCTTTTGTTAAGTAGGCTGTAACATATTGTGCACAGCAGTTTAATTGTCTGCAATGTACTCCTTTTCACCACTTAGCAAGCCCCGCCTACCTGGTGCCTTCCTGCTTGCCACTCCTTTTCACCACTTAGCAAGCCCCGCCCACCTGGTGCCTTCCTGCCTGCCGCTCTTTTCCCTACTTAAGGAGCCCTCCAGCCTCTTTTCCTTTGCAGCTGGGGAGCAGGTGTAAGTGGATCTAGGTCACCTGGCCTAAGCCCCGCCCACCTTCTTAGCCTTGCCTCTTCCTTCCTGCTCTTAACTCTTAGATGAAGGGCGTTTCTCGCCCAGGCGTCCAAAGTGAAGGGCTATTGCTGCTTGGACCTGTTTGGACCAGGAGGATCCAGGGTCCGACCCCCTGCTGAGACAGCAGGTAAGCATGCACCAACATATGTTTACACACTCTGTCCCAACAGGCCATCCCCACTCTCTCTGGTCCCCCCCGTGTTGTTCCCTTGTGCACCCCCCCTTCCTGCACACAGGAGTGTCCTGATACATTCTGGTTTCACCATCACCGTCTTGTGGCCAATGCTGGTTTTTACTTTTAGGGACTTGATTGACTCACCGTGCATCACCCTTCTCAACTCTCATGCTGGACTTCCTTTGCATCTTGTACTCATGGTGGCCCTGAATCATGCTGTTCCATCTTCATCTTGTATCCTGGCTTGCAACATTATGTGTTACTACTGACTTCTGCAATTGTATTCACTCTCCTCTCTTGCTTCTCCACTCTTTTTGACTGCTTACTCTCTGTTCTCTCCTCCCGACCCCTGTACCTTTTCCTATCTCCTCCTCTCCTCCCCTTACTTTCTTCTATGCACTTACTCTATCAGAATTGTCCCTGGACCTACTATGATAGCAACCTCGTCTGTCGCTCCACTATCCCCTTACTGGTGCCCCCCTCCCTCCAGCACTATCTGAAACGTTGTCAGGCCTAGTACGATAGTCACTTGTTTTGTTGCTCCCTTCCCTTTCTGCACCCCTCTCCCTCACCTTTTGTTTTCCTACAGCTCTACCAGAAATGTCATCAGGCCTAGTACAGTAGTCGCCTGTCTGTTTCCATTTCCTTCCCACTCTCCTCTATTTCCTTCCCACTCTCCCCCTCCCTTATCTATGGCTTAGCACTTGCACTATCTGAAATGTCGTCAGGCCGAGTACGATAGTTAATTTCACATCCTTACTATTCATGGCCTGTAAGAATGTCGTTGTATTTTCCCTTGTTCCCTTCCTTGCCTTGAAGCGCTTTGAAACACATTGTGTATAGACGCTATATAAATAAACTATCATATCATATCATGCAGGAATGCACAACAGAGCCACACAGTGGCAACACATGACTGAGGCAATGTTCATTGAGACATGTACAAAACCATTGATCGAACACAACACCAATCTTGAAGTTAGATAAAATGTATTACAACATTATGAACTGACATTGAAGAAATTAAACTTGAAAAACAATGTCCAATGAGAGAAATTAAAAAAGGGAAAATGTAGATCCAATGAAGAAAATATGAAATATGTCATGTTGGATAAAAAGTGGCCCATTGCCAATGTTGATTAGTAAAACATAATCCAAAGTAAAGAAAACCATTGATCTATGGGAACATTTAAAACAAAGTATGTACAAGTCTGTAACTATATACAATGGAAGTCCAAATGGTCCATGTGTCATGTCTCGGCAGGGATGGCGGGTTTGGAACCGCTGGCGCTATAGTCCGTCATAGCGTTTTCCATCACATTCTTCCCCTTTTGCGGATTTACCGGTCTAGTTCTTGCACGCGCACGTAACCGGAAGTATTTATTGTACCACTTCCTGGTTACGGACGCGTTGCAACATTTCCGGGTTTCCTCCTGTGTTGCTGTTGCTTTTGTTAAGTGTATTTTTCCACTCTCTGACTTTTATCCGTTTCCTCTCATTTCCCTCCGTTTCCCTCTGGTTCCTCTCCCTCTCCTTCTAGCCCTCTCCCTCTCTCTACCTTTGCTCCCCTTTCTTATCCCTTATTTTTTCTTTTCTTTCTTCCTCGCCTGTGTACCAGACCTAAACCTGTTTTACGGATTGCCTTTGCCAAGCCCTTTGTACCTTTCTGTCAGCGGTGTACCAGACCTCAGCCTGTCACAGGAATTGCCTTTGCCAAGCCCTTGGTACCTTCCAGTCAGCTGTGTACCGGACCTCTGCCTGTTATATTCGGATTGTCTCTGCCACACGTCTGAAGCTCTACAGCCGCCACTGAACCTAACTTCAGCCTACCTTGCGGATTATCCTACTGCCTCGAGCCTCCCATCTGCTCCAAGTTCCAGACCACTTGAGCCTGCTCCACATACTCTGGAAAGAAGTCTCTCAAGGTTTTTTTTGTGTCATTGGCTTTTTCCCCTAGCGTGACGTTCACAGAGGGTTTACCCCCATCACACCTATTACGGTGGCACGGTGGCATCCTTCCGTGGACGTCCCTCCCTCCGCAAAAAAAAAGATAGACCCACAAGCCACGAGAAAAGGAAAACCAAGAAGAAGGACGAAGGTGAGGAGGTGGGGGAGGGTGGTGAAACAGAGTATTCTTGTGAAGAAGGGGATATTACCGACCCTATTGACACCATGATCCACAAACAGAAGGAAACCTACAAAAAAGTCCTATGATTAATGAACTATAAACACGAAGTGGAGCAATGTCCATGAACTCCAAAATAAAGGAAAAACAAAGGAAACCTAACACTAATGAACTATGTACAATGGCGGCGGGCAAGTCCAACGGCTCACTAGTTGATGTTTGAGGCCAGGGCATCATCGAACTCCACGTCGATGTCCCGGAGGCGGGCCTCTTCCCTGGCCTCGAAGTCTCGCAGGGATGCAGTCATGGCCTGTTCCAACTCCCTGCGAGTTGCCTCAAGGCACTCAGCCGCCTCAATGCCCTGCGCATGGAGTTCTCTGCCCTGACCATAGTGAGCCGTGCCTCCTCCACCCGCCGCCGCTCTGCATCTTTCCGCTGGCCCAACCGCTGCCACAAGAAAGACACTCCCAATCCAGGGTCCTCCTGCCCTCCGGCTGATGCCTGCCCCTCTGATGTTGATGGCCCCGAGCCATGATGCCTCCCACGCTGAGCCTGCCGCTGCCTGGGATGCAACTGCCTCTGCCAGCACGACGGCATCTGGGATGATGGAATCCACCGGCGCCGTCGTGCACGTGGCACACCCTCCATCCGCTGGGGTCCAGTTGGTGGGATGTCCACCCCTGCTGGACATCTGACTCCCGACTGTGGCAGGGATTGGATCTCCACAAGGCTGGCTGCGTTGGTTGGGGCAGATCCACAGGGGGCCTTGGTGGCATCTGGGCTGGAAGATAGAGAAGAGGAGAGAGCTGCAAGTGTGGCCGACACATGGAGGAAACCCCCAAACATGGACCCTCCCAACTGGGCCACGTTGGCACACCGCTCTTCGTGATGACGTGCTTGATCCACCCGGGAACCACGCACGTCATCACAAATGTCACATGTGCACAACGTGACACCAATCAGGACGGACTCCATCCGGTCACGGGTCCCCTCGTTCACAGGTAGAGGAGTGTCAGATGACATAGACCCCCCCTACCTGCAGACGGGCCTGGGATGGGGCATCCCTGCTGGTGCATGGTGATGCAGTCACAGTGTCAGGGACAGAGACATGCACAGGCATCTCCGCGGCAACCTGTGCTGTCTCCTGCCCCTGCACTGCACCACTTGCACTAGTGGTACCACCCCCACCATGTGCGGCTCTGTAGCAGCCTCCTCCTCCTCTATGCCCACCACCAACCTGGATGACTCCGCACCATCTTCTGCCGTTGCAGGCCCCTGTAGGGGCTCATCTGCCCCTTCCATTGCAGCCGTAGTGGCAGACGTGGCACCAGTCCCCTCGCTCCTGGATGATGGTATTTCTTGGGAGGGTGACAGGGCTTTGCGTCGCCGGCCGGTGGAGGCATCCCTGCTGCTTTCCCCCACAGCGCCGTCTACGCCCTCTTCTTCACTCGCCGCTGTGTAAAGGGAGACATTGAACACAATCATCAGGGTACTGAACTATAGTCCCCTAGACACAAAGCAATAGCACATGAGTGGCACTGTCAAACGTCACTTCCATCATGTCCCTCCACAACACACGGGTCAGTGCAGGCAACACACATGCAGGAACAGGCATGGCATATGCAACATACATTGGCATACATATCCAAGGCACCGTAGTTGCATCCAATGGTGGGCTGATTCTCACATGCACCATGGGACATGCAGGTCACATGCACACGCGTCACCAGAGGGTCATGCATTTGGCCCAGTATACCACCAGACCCGGTGGTTACAGGGATGACTAGGCTGTATCAGTGAATTAACACATCGTCACCAACATGTGTCATGCATCCATGGTGCACACACTACTCAAACACATGGACATGTACATCATGCATGTCCATGACAACAGCACACATCTCTCATACCCCAAACATGTCAAAATACAGACACAGGCATGCATACATGTGTGCGTTCCGCATGCTGTATTGTTACACATGCACCATCCATGTGGGTCACACCTGACTGGACTCACATGTGGCACCATCATGTCCCTGCACACACACGTCCAAACATGACCCATTTCACACATGCAGCCAAGTAGCTAACTACCATCACGCTGCAACATGCCCTTTTTTGAACATAAGTGCATGGCCACTTACCGCTCGACTCCAGACAGGCCTGCATCCTGGGAATCTGGTGGTGAAGCACTGGGTGAATGCGCTCCAGGACCCTCATCTGCTGGTTGGTAAGCTGGCCGCGGCGCCCCACTGCATCCTCTGCTTCCAAGAGGCGCCAGGCCTTCTTGAGGGTCCTGGACTTGTAGTCCTCCCAGCGCTTCTGGACGTGTTTGATGTCGCGAGGTACCACCCCGTCCGATGGTGTGAAGAGTGCATCATAATGCCCCAGAACTTGCTCCACCAAGGTACCAACTTCATTTTCACTGAAGCTGGTAGCCCTCTGCCTTTCTGGATGGGGGTTGCCACTGGTGCCGGAAGGTGCTGTGTCGGATATGGCAACCCCTGAGGCAGGTGTGGGTGGGCAACTGGGTCCTGGGTTTGGGCTGTGGAGTGATGTTACTTCAGTTGGGAATTTTCTATTCCAGCAAGGGTGGACACTGCAACTGGACCCCTGCAGATGGCAGATATGCAGGCACCAAATGGCAAGGCACGGTGGCAGCAGGCAGGCAGCAGCAGATGGCTCGTGGGAGGCTGCTCACGGCTCTCGGGGGCAGTAATTCGGCCTTCTGGGCAGGAGTGTGGTCTTCCGTGTGTTGTCGCGTGACCAGCTTGATACGGAGTGATTTGGCATGTGAAAAAACAGCACGTCAGCGTGTAATTCGGGAAAAGGCCCTTAGCGCATAAGCGTGTCTGTGACGTGATGCACGCAGGTGTTTCCCTCACCAGGGGTTGAAGGTCCCACGTGGGTTTCCATCACTCTGTACGTGCTCTTCGTGGGATGTGGTACATGAATTCCGAGGGTGCATGTGGACTTTTACACTGTGCGCCAGCCGTGGGCGCCTCTTGTGCGCTGAATTCTATTAATTACCCCCAAAGAATTCAATGAATGCCAAATGCAAATAAGCGATATGCAAAGTGTGATTAATAAGATGAGTGATGAAAACAATTATTTCCGTAAGGAGGCAGATAGGCTCCTTAAAAGGTGCAAGGATTTGGAACAGCAAATATGCATTTTCAGGTCCCAGGACAAACAACAGGGCACCACATTCAATGGAGTTGAGGTGAATTCTATTTCTACACAGAGAATTAGTGCCCCAGTGGCTGGGCCGGTGACTGAACTTGGTTGCAGCTCCCTGCAGGGATTTGACACACCCATTGGGGGCCGCCACCAATCCCATACGCCTGAAACAAGGGTTGAATCACAAAGTAGTGTAATTCCATGCATAGCAATGAGTAGCCCCATTAAAATAATGAAATCAATCAAGGCTCTGATCAAACCATTTAAAAAAGGAGGGGAGTGCTGTATAGAGGATCACTTAGAAGCAGTGCACGATATATGTAAAGCCCTCCAGATACCTAAGGAACAATACAGACAATACTTTCACTTAACTCTGGACGCTCCCACAGCCAGCATCATTAGGGGATTAAATGAACAGCAGAACATGACATGGGCAGAGTTTGAAAAAGAGATTAGATGTCATTTTTCTCCATTCCAGTCATGACAGGAGGAGAAGAAAGTTGCTTACACAATTACAGCTGGGCCTAATACGTCACCTCGCCAATTTTTGCAAGATTTAAAAAGATCTTTTTCACGCTTTGATGTATCTTTTGACCCCAATTCCAATGAGTTTAAAACGGCCACTTCTATGGGCTACAAAAAGACATCCTATTACAGTTAGTCCGTGAATTTGACCGTGACAAGTCCCTTGAATGTATTGTGAACCAAATTACAAAACTATATGAGGTGCTATATTGTCAGGGTAGAGAGAGTGATAAAATGAAAGATACTAGACCAAAATCTAAAGAATCCCCAGCAACAGAGATGGAGATCAGGTCAGCTAAAATGTCACTTGAGTCTGCTCAAAGTCCAGGCAAAAATAATGTGACACCTGAACAAAGGGGTAATCAACAGAGGTTGCTGCTCTCTGCACCGATGTTTCAGTCACATGATCCTAGTAATAGGGAGAGCTACATTAGCCCTAGGTACTTAGGAGACATACCCCGAGCAGGATATCGGCCTGATATGTCAGGTATGAACAATAATCAGAGACAAAGTCAGGATCAAACAAATAATGGTCCCTACCAGACATTTGGGACACAGAGCAGATTTGATCCTAACACCATGATATATGTTAATCAGGATGGACCCTGATATGTGGATCGATTTACTGAAAATGGGAATCAGCATAGAGGACAATACTCACAAAATGAGAGACAGGACATGAGGCAGAGTTTGAATTATGCCCCACATCAATACAATGAATCACCGCTACCAGGGGACTATAACCAAAGGATAGGTGCACCCTGCTCCCCTCCACATATGAATCAAGAGTTCAGAAACAACCCCAATAGAAACCATTCTCTTGAGAGATATCAGGATAGATTCAATCAGGGGGAAAACAACCAATATCGATCTAGGCCACAAAGAGAAGATTCTAGAGAGATGGAAAGATTCCAGTGTCTCAAAGCCCAAGTGAAAATGTTGGCTGAACAAATAGGAAAGCTCTGTACGGCACAAAAACAGTCATCGAAGGAGGGGCAGAAGGCCATAGCAATGACGGGGTGGTTTCCGATAATAAGTGACTAAAGAATGATACCTGCGGTGCTAAAAAGACAGGTTGTCCTGATTTGATTTTGCATAATGACTCTGAGATGCTTAATGATTTTAAAAGGAAAATACCGGCAAATGAACATGTGACAGAAATTGCAAATACATCTAAAAAAGAAGTTCGGTTTAACCTGGAGTTAAATCAAACGTTGGAAATTTGCACAAATGAAAAAGGAAAACATGGAATTCCAAAAGAACAAAGAGACAGATTTAAGAAAGACAACTCATGCATGGGTATGTCAGGGCCCAAAGGACATGACGTCCCGGACGTGACGTCAGGGGAAGGGGAGGGACGGGGGTAGGCTTGGCAGTTCCGCCAAGGTGTTCATTAAAGAAGGTTGCAACATACCCCGGCTCCCGCGTATCATTGCAGCGCAAGCAGGGCCTACCGTGGGGACGCTTCAGAGAGAAGCGGAACCCCAACACTGGCGACGAGCGGGCACGGACTCCCGCTGGCGCCATGCCGAGGTCTGCGGTCGAGCAGTACAGCGCGTCGGCGCGCCTCGGGCATGGCGGGCGACTCTGCACGGCCCCGCCTCCCGCGTGACAAAGGCCCGGGAACAGCTCACGGGAGCGCTGATTCTGTGTGGCCCCGCCTCCCGCGTGACAAGGGCCCAAGGACAACACACGGGCACACCGCGCGAGGGAGTGCAGGCACGCCCTGTGAGACCGACGAACGGGAGATTAGCGCGCGGAGGAAGCCGTCCTCTCGTGCCACATCATAAATCACGACCTCCCTCCCACGAGCTGTGTGAGGCCGCGCAGGCCAGGAAAACAAGGCCGCACTGCATTAAAAGGGTGAGTGGAGGAAGAAGGTCCCCCACACGCAGCAGCAGCGCTGCCAGAGCTGCCCAAGCCCAGTCACAGGCGCCATAGTCATCCACGGGCACACGGGCTCATCACAGCAGCGCAACCATGTCGGACACAGCGACCACGCCAGCATCCTCCTCGGGAGGGGCAGGATTGGGGGCGGCAGCGTCTGGAAATGCTGATACAGCGCAAGACAACAGCCAACATGCACACCAGGAGGGAGGAGCATCCCAAGTCATGCACATGCCAAAACCTTTCGAGATTAGAGATACCTCTAATCTAGGGCCCAGATGGAATATATGGCTACGGGACTTCAAGTTCTACACAGGTGCCATAGGATTGACGGACGACACAAGATTGAAAAACACACTGTTCATGGCAGTGGGACCGGCGGTAAGAGACATTGTGGGGGAGCTGCTGAACGTAGAAACAGTCACATACGGGGAGCTACACACCAAACTGTCTGAATATTTTGCGCCACATACAAACGTAGACTATGAACGCCACATGTTCCACACAACAAGACAGGAAAAAGGGGAGTCAATAGACAATTTCGTGATGCGCCTCCGCATCAAACTGAAACATTGCGAATTCCACAGATACTCCAATGAAGAGGCACTCAGGTCCCAAGTAATCACCGGGTGCCTCTCGCAGCCTTTTCGCAAGCAGCTCCTACAGAAACAACGATCCCTAGAAGAAATCCTAGCGCTGGCCCGCATGGAAGCAGCGGTGGACTCTCAATTAGATAGCCTAGGAAAAGTGTCAATACATCAACACAGTGAAAACACTGAGTCGATCAACAAACTGTATACCCACCCCAATCAAGGCAACAAACACCTCGAAGCCACATGTTATAAATGCGGTTACGAATACCCACACACAGGGGCATGCCCCGCTGTAGGTCAAAAGTGCGCCGCATGTGGGGAAATGGACCACTTCAGGGCCATGTGCAAAAACGCCCCAACCCACACACCACCTAAACATCGCTACCAAGACAGGTGCCGGCCCACCCACCAGAGTCCACCCAGACCCGCAGTGGACAACGAAAGAAGGCGCGCCAGAAAAGAAGACAGCGACCGCAGAAGCCGATACACGCGCGAAGATAAACGCTCGTCAGAGGACACGAGACGATCACACAGACGGCGTTTCGTAAGGTACGTTGAGACCAGGTCCCCCACTAGCAGTGACACCCCATCATCAGAGGAGGATCAAAGGAGGAAAGGATACGTGTGGGCCCTACAGGACAACACTGCGGCCACCCAACACAGCCCCATATTGACACTTCAAGTGAACGACACCCCACTAAAATTTCTCGTAGACACCGGTGCGACGGTCAACATTATCAGTGAAAGCGCATATCAGTCCCTGACCACACGGCCCAGAATTAGAAAGGCCACAGTAGACATATATCCCTATGGCTCCACGACACCCCTGCCATGCAAAGGCATGATCACAGCCTGGTGCACACATAAAGGGCACTCCGCAAAGGTCCCGCTATACATTTTGGACACAGAAGCTAACAGCGGATGCATATTGAGCTTCCGGACAGCAGTAGACATGGGACTAGTACACATCTTATACCAGCTGATGGCCCACAAGTACTTTGCAAAACCGGACGCAATCGAAAGCTCATTCCCAAAGCTCTTCACTGGCCTAGGCAAACTGCGAAACAGGAAAGTACACCTCCACATTAATCCTCAGGTCAAACCAGTGGCCCAACATTATCGAGGCATTCCATTCAATAACCAGAGACAGGTGGAAGAAGAGTTGGACAAGCTCATCAAAATGAACGTCATAGAACCTGTGTCGGGCCCGACGCCATGGGTATCACCCATCGTCCCCGTCCCCAAGAAGTCACCAGAAGGATCCATACGTTTATGCGTAGACATGCGCAGAGCCAACACAGCCATTGAAAGGGAAAGGCATCAGGCGCCGAGGATCACGGACATGATTCACCTTCTTCACGGGGCGAGAGTTTTCTCCAAGTTAGACCTCACGAAAGGATACCACCAAATTGAAATCGCACCGGAGTCCCGCTACATCACCACATTCGTGACCCATCTCGGCCTGTTTCAATATAAAAGACTCAGCTTCGGCATATCCTCTGCCGCTGAGATCTTTCAGGAGGAGATTCACAAGGTTATCAGACACGTCCCCAACTGTCTGAACTATTCGGACGACGTCCTGGTCTACGGTAAATCACAGGAAGAACACGACCTGGCACTACACAGGGTATGCCAAGCACTGGACGACGCAGGGCTAACCTTGAACAAATCCAAGTGTGAGTTCTCGAAAGGATCTTTGAGGTTTTTCGGGCACATCTCGGATAAAGGCATGAGACCCGACCCGGAAAAAGTAGAGGCCCTCAACTCAGCCACGCCCCTCGTTAACACCACAGACCTAAGGTCGTTTCTAGGACTGACCAGCTACTGCTCCAGATACCTGAAAGACTACGCCACAGTCAGTAACCCCCTGCGCTTACTCACCCGGAAGGACACGCCATTCACATGGTCGAAAGAGTGTCAAGCAGCGTTCGAGGCGATAAGGAAGGCCATCGCACAGGCAGAAGACATGGCATATTTTGATGCCAGCCGCGACACCGAACTAATAGTGGATGCCATCCCGGTGGGACTCGGCGCCATATTGACCCAGAAAGATCCCAGGGAGCCACACATCACACATGTGGTAGCATATGCCAGCCAGAGCCTGACAACCACGGAACAGGCATACTCACAGGCAGAAAAGAGAGCCTTGCGGTCGTCTGGGCCTGCGAATATTTTCATCTCTTCCTGTTTGGCAAGGAATTCACCATCATCACGGACCACCAGGCACTGCTCACCATATACGGCAGCCCGAAGGCCAGGATGCTGCCGACAATAGCCAGATGGGGCCTACGCCTACAGGATTACAGGTTCCAAATACAGCACCGGTCAGGGAAGGAAGAAAACCCAGCGGATTACCTCTCCCGGCATCCCATGTCCACGACAGCATCTCAACCGTCCATAGCGGACGCGTACATAAATTACATCATACATCACCTGCAACCACTCCCAGTAGGGTGGCAGGAACTATCGATACAATCAGAGGCGACCCAGTGCTGCGAATCGCTCGACACTGCCTACAGACGGACAAGACGACCCTCATGAAACATCAGGCCAGAGGAGAATCGGACACCACGAAGGAAGACGTCAAGTGGCTGGACCAGGTCCGGGAAGAGCTGACTGTGGTAGAGGACAACATCATATTAAAGGGATGCAAGGTCGTCATCCCGAGAACGCTCCGGGAGAGGATAGTGCACCTAGCGCATGAAGGAGACCGAGGCGTAGTCGCCACAAAGCGCCTCCTTCGCCAGAAATTCTGGTTCCCTCAACTCGATCGCTTGGTAGAAACCGTCGTGGGAAGTTGCCACGTGTGTGCGCAAGTGGCGCCCCCGCCACACCCAAACCCATTACAATCATCACAGCTGCCAAACAAAGTGTGGGAGGAGCTAGCAGTAGACCTATTCGGACCACTGAACAACGGGACACACGTGGTCGTACTTATGGACGAACACTCAAGATACCCGGACGCCCAGATAGTAGAAAGCAGCGCCACATCGAGCGTCATTCCGGCACTTGACAGGATGCTCTCTGCCTAGGGCATCCCCAAGATCATAAAGTCCGACAACGGTCCTACGTTCATAAATCAAGACTTCCAGCAATTCGCAAAGTACATGGGGTTTCAACATCGACGTATAACCCCCCGATGGCCTCAGGCCAACGACATGGTCGAAAGGTTCATGGCCAACATAAAGAGGACCCTCCAAATCGCCCATGTGCAAAACAAGCCATTCGAGCAGGCCCTTAACCAATTACTACGAGAATACAGGCACACGCCCCACAGCATGACGGGAGTGTGCCCAGCAGATCTGCTGTTCCGAAGACCGATCACCACAAGACTACCGGAAGACCCGAGGCCACAAGAACTGACGCCGCTAGAACAAGAAGCGAAAGCAAATGACACCGCGAGAAAAGCAAAGACAAAAGAGATCACGGACAGGAAAAGGAGAGCTCGCGAGAACATAATGCAACCAGGAGACGAAGTATGGCTCAGGCAACCCAAGAATCGGAAAGAAGAAGCCACCTTTGCACCCACACCCCTGGTCGTGACGCACAAGAAGGGTTCCATGGTCACAGCACAAAGGGACGACTGCTCAATGGTGACCAGGAACAGCTCGCACTTCAAACGAGTCAGACTGACTCAAGAAGGTCAATGGACATGGGACAGAGACAGCGATAAGGACAGACCACGCGAAGAAGCGTACCAAGGAGACATGGAAGAGTCAGAAGGCGAGGCGCACCTCCCCACACTCGCCAGGGAAGGACCAACCCCGATTAAGGCAAAACGACCGCAGAGGAGCCGCATGAAGCCAACACGACTCATCGAGGATATGGGGTAAGAAGGGAGCCCCTGAACTTGCATGTTAAAAAGGGGGGAGATGTCAGGTTGCCCACATCGTTGTGTGGGCGGGCCTCCGTTGGGGCCAAAGGACATGTCGTCCCGGACGTGACATCATGGGAAGGGGAGGGACGGAGGTAGGCTCGGCAGTTCCGCCGAGGTGTTCATTAAAGAAGGTTGCAACATACCCCAAATCCCGCGTATCATTGCAGCGCAAGCAGGGCCTACCGTGAGGACGATTCAGAGAGAAGCGGAACCCCAACAGGGTAATGGATTGAACAGGCAGTAAGTGGGGATGCTACAACGCTTTCCCTAGACAATCAAAACACTAACAAAATACAGGCAGAAAGAATAAGTACTCAAAAGGAGGGTACAGATCAATCACCTGAAGAGTTCTTTGAGCCACAGATTTTTGAGGAAGTTAAAAAGATTGATTCCATGTCAAATATCCACAAATGTCCTGAATTAGAAAATGACAAATTAACAAGTAATGTTTCTACGCATATTCAGTTGGAAAATTGTAGTGTGAACTCTGATGATCCCCGGATGGAAGGGCAAACAGTGGCCACACTCTAAAGGACCTCTGAATATGGGGAAATGAGTGAGGTTTCTCAAATGGAAATGGACAAAAAGGAAGGAAAAATGTCTTTCCATTTACCAATGCGCTTAACCAAAAGTGAAAAAGGTCTGAGAAAAGTCAAACCTGAAATTAGTAAGAATTTGCACTTTTTGTGTGTGTTAGAGGAAGGAAAAGACAGATACTATGCTCCCATTACTGTGGAAGAGAAATGCAATACGTTTGCAATGATTGACACCGGCGCACAGGTCACAATTATGTCCAAAGAGTTGGTCAAAAGTATCAATGAAGGGAGATCTCCACAGAATCAGATCACAGTGAGGCATAGTGAAGGCCCAGTGCATAACTTTAACGGTGAGGAGGTGCCTATTGTGGGTGTCACTGGGGTTGGCATAAAGATAGAAAAACATAGAATGAAACAGGAAGTGTTGATCACACCTATTTGTGAAATTCCATTCCTAATGGGAACAGATTGCCTGAAAAGATTGTCTCCTCTCATAGATGGGGTACTGTGGTCCTTAACCAAAAAACCATTAAGACCTAGAAAATAAAGTACCAAAACAGTAATGTGAATGAATGCCACACTGTTGCTAAAATAAATGATGCAGTATGCAGTGGAGATATACCTACAGAATAGATGTGTGGCTAGTGTCACTGTCATTTTGATGTGTCAGGATAAAATGCAAAATGAAAAAGAAAAACAATCTGTGCAGATTTATTTGGATCCCAGGAAGAAATGGCAAACTGAAATAGATGAACACACCTTGCGCTTCTATTTAAAAGAGAAGAAATGCAAACAGAATACTATTCCTAAAACAGACACAGAAAAACACATTACCACCCTTGCTGAAATACACATGAAAGATGAGCAGCCATGGGTTCACATTGGTATAAATGACCAGTTTACAGTGATAAAAGCTATTTTGGCGCTTGAACAGGAAAGGAGCTTTATTAATGAGAAATGAAGGGAGAGGGAGGAGATCCCAAAATTTAGAATTAAAAACCAATATGTCTCTTGTTTGGACAATCCAGACTTTGAAAACCAAATTGCGGGAAGATGCATGCTAAAGATTAATATTTAACAGAAAACCATCTACCACAATGTGTGGATAGTGAGTGGAACACAAAATGACTTTTACATGGGCAATGATATCATGCACAGAATGTGTATGGTGTTAGAGTTTCTCAACCAAAAAATGTGGTCCCGGCTAGGTGGGCCTGCACCCAAATTTGAAGACAAGAGAAAGGCTCATCATTGCGCACAACTGATCCCATATGCAACTGAATTACAGGTGAAGAAGGATATTACTATTCCTGCATTCACCAAGCAGGTTGCTATAACACTAAAGAGCAGGAATGGACAGCAAATGGAAGATTATGATGCCTTTGTGTGCCTGAATGAATCCATGAAGCAACAAGGCCTGGATTATGAATACACCCCATTGATAGATGTTGGGGAAGGGTATGTTAAAATTATGGTGAACGATAAAGGATGTCAGGATATTCATTTAGAAGAAGATTCTTCATTAGGAATGGCCATACAAAAATCACATTATACTGCAGATTTCAATAACATGGTGATTTTCCCATTGACTGAGTTCCATTCCTCTATATGCAAAAAGAAACTGAATCGGGGCTATGGTTAACAGTAAGAAGGAGGCATGGCATCCTTATTGCCTATCGGATCCCTTTTAAAGGAAATCAAAGATTGGAAAGGACGAGACAGTTTGTCAGAAGGCCTAATAGAAGCGATATTCGGTTTACTCCTATTTGCAAAAAGCGAGCATCCCAGGGGAGTCAAAACACGTTTCTCAAAACTATTCAAATTGGTGCCATCAAAGTTCCCTGAGATGCTATCATTCCATCGGCCAAAGAACAGTGCTCTAAGAGAAGCATAGCAGGCAGTTGTCAATGGTAAGGGGTGAATATACCAACCTAGCCCCTTATCCCCGTGTTGTGGTAAATGTGAGCAGACCCAGCAGTTGGATTTATTAAAAATGGCATGTGTAGCATTCATGATAAGTAGTAGAGTGTTATTATGGTACCTTTGTCTGTGCTTGGAATCCCGAGGGGATAAAGTGTGCAAATGTACAAAGGGAGTAGGAACAATGGGTGCACTTTCAGTAGGCAACAAAAGTTCTAAAGAGTCAGTTTCCTCGAGGTACCATAATCCTAAGGCAGCGACTATTAAAAAACCAAATATCATTACAAGAATACAGCAATACGTTTTCGGGGCCCAGGCATTTTGTCCATTGTCCCGGTTGGTCCCCCCTTATTTACAAGTCCCATACGAGCGGCGGCGGTAGCAGGCATTGTAGTCTTCGGATGGAAACCCCAATGTTCATTGCTGGCGACCCCCTGGTCGCGCGGCTTCTTAGTCCTTCCACAACCCTTAGCCAACAGAATCCCCTTTCTCAAATTTGGGCAAAAGTAAGCCCTCAATGACTCCTTTCCTTCTCCGAATGCACAGCCGAACCGTGCCGTAAGTCTATCTTCGTGGTCGCAAGTTGTATCGTACTTTTCCTCGTACTGATTGATCTGGAAACAATATGTCGTCACTTCCTGCTGGAAGCAACGTGTCGGAGGCAAGTGAAGAGGCTGAATTTGAAACAGCCGTTTCCGGGTGCAAAATTTGTGGAGAGTGTGGAGACAAAATGGCAGCTTCCCCAAGCCTCCTGGGCTCAGAGATATTCTCCGACACACTCTCAGTGCTGCTTACTGCTTTGGGATCGTTGGTTGCAGTATCAGCGAGGGGTTCTGTTTCTTCTGTAGCGTGTGACACAGGGCGAGGAAGTTTCTTGATGTGTGACGCGTGGATCCAGTTCTTTCGTCCAGCTACCCGCACCGCTGTCTGGGTGACCAACAGGACCTGGAAGGGCCCACGCTAGTGAGGCGCGAGGCAGGAGGTGTGTTCAAATGATTTGACGAGCACCCAACTCCAAGGTCATATGCCGTGGCCCGGGTCCTTGTGTCGTACAGGTAAAGCTTCTCGTACCTGGTGGTAAATCAAATACAGGTTTTTAGTCAATTGGCTACAATAATCTGAAAGTAGTACATTTTCAACATTCTTTAAAGTTCGGCATTTTGGAAGATTCCAGATATTGGCAGGTCTCCCCATTACCACCTCAAATGGAGAGAGCCCACTCTTAGTTTGAGGGGTTGTACGCATGGCTAGTAACACGATCGGTAAGGCATCCGGCCGTTTTAGTTTGGTGCCGGCACACGTCCTAGTGAGCTTGTTCTTGATGATACCATTGTGTCTTTCTACTAGTCCGGCGCTCTGAGGATGTCTGGCCGAATGGAACCGTTTGTCAATTTGTAACGCTTTACATATCTGTAGGATTACAGCTAAATAAATAAAGAATAATTCTTCCAAAAGAACATGAGTAATTTTTTCGCTCAGGTTCCCCAAGAGCTAACCAATTTGCCATATAGGCTGCGACAAAATGTGGACCATTGTCCGACCAGATAACTCTCGGCAAACCGAACCGAGGGAAGTACTCCTTTAACATGGTTTTCGCAGTGGTCATGGCTGTAGCATCTTTAACAGGGAAAGCCTCAACCCATTTAATAAAGGCACAAATAACCACAAGGACATACTTTAAATTGTTGCACCGTTCCATTTCAATGAAATCAAAGTGAATAACTTCGAAGGGGACAGAAGGTGGGCAAAAACTTCCCCTTGGAGTTGATGTCCCCTTTCCCACATTGTGTTGTAGGCAAATCATGCAGTTCTGGACGTAGTGCTGGGCAATTTTAGAAATCTTGTCATTTGCCCAAACTTTTTCTAACATTTTCGTAACCTGCTGGGCACAAACATGTGTAGGGCCGTGTGCCATGACAACCATCATCATGACATAGGCATCAGGTAACATCCATTTTCCTTCGATCATGTCAACACCCATCATCATCAAGTTTCCCCAAGCCTTCAGCCCACCTCTTAGACTCTTCCATTGTGGCATCGGTTTGGATATCCCGTACAGACCCAACACCCTCATCCATTACATAGGCATCTACAGTCTCCCTTGAAACATACATCTCCGTGAAGAGATCTGTGGCAGTTTGTCTAGCTACTATCTGATCAGCGAAAGCATTCCCTTTTCCAATATCATCCACAATCTTTCAATGTGCTAACTCAGTAGGGAGCGCAAGTGCTGAGAGTAGTTGCACTATTAGGGAGCCATGTTGAATCTTGGTACCATGCAAAGTTAGGAACCCTCTTTCTGACAAAAGTCTCCCAAAGTTGTGAACCACCCGAAAGGCATACTGACTATCAGTATATATATTTACTGCAAGCCCTTCGGAAAGTTCACAAGCTCGGGTCAATGCTATAATCCCTGCGGCCTGCGCAGAATTATGCGTAATTCTCTTAGTTTCCACAACCGTGCTCAATGTAGTGATTGCATAAGCGGCTGTGGATGTACCATCCAGAAGTTTAAAGCAAGAGCCGTCACAAAACAGCTCTCCTTGCAGTTTATCTTTCAAATCAATTCTGCCCTTTGTTTCTTGTTCGGTCGTATACAAACAATCATGTGACTCTTCATCGCCGCAAGTAGTATCTTGCGGAAAAGGTAGGAGTTCAGCCGGATTAAGGACACAACACCTCTTAATTTTAATGTGAGGAGCAAACATGGTCAATTAATATCTTGTCAACCGTGCAGAAGTGAGGTGTTGCGTTTGAGTTCGGTTCAATAGAACATCTACAGAGTGAGGCACCATCAGGGTTAGATCATGGCCTAGGACCATTCCCTCACTCTGTTTTACAGACACGGCAGCAGCAGCGACAGCGCGCAAACATCTTGGCAAAGCGCATGCTACAGGATCAAGGGCGGAAGAATAGTAACCGCACGGCCTATTCTTCTCTCCATGTTCCTGCGTTAATACAGCCAAAGCACATCCATCACATTCATGCACAAACAATACAAAGGCCTTTTCATAGTTTGGTGTGCCCAAAACTGGTGCAGAGCATAATGCAGTCTTAAGCAAGTCAAACGACTGCTGGTGTACCGTGTTCCATGGCAATGGCAAAGAAATGCCCTTCTTTGTCAAAGCCACCATCGGTTTGATCACTAGTGAGAAATTTGGGATCCACAACCTACAGTAAGAAGCCATACCTATCAAGGCCCTAACTTCCTTCTGTGTATTTGGGACAGACATGCCAGAAATGTGTTTTATTCTTTCAGGTGTCAATCTTCTTCCCTCCTTTGACAGCAGATAGCCTAAATAGGCGACCTCCTGACAACAATATTGACATTTTTTAAGCAAAGCTTTGTGACCATGCTTAGCTAGATGAATAAGTAATAACACAGTGCCCTCCTTACAGACACTCTCAGAGTCAGCAGCTAGAAGCAAATCGTCAATGTACTGAAGCAAAGTACAGGTAGAGGGCAATTCAAGGGTATCAAGTTGTTCTTTCAAAGCCCTACTATAAATACTAGGACTCTCTGTGTACCCTTGAGGTGCACGAGTAAATGTAAACAAGCGTCCCTCTAAGGTGAACGCGAACAAATATCTACTATCCTTGTGTATAGGAATACTAAAGAATGCATTCTTAAGTCCACAACACTAAAGTAAGTAGCTGTAGCTGGAATCATGGTTAGGATCGTTGTTACATCAGGCACAATTGGAAATTGTGGTGCCACAACTTTATTAATGGCACGTAAATCAATTATAAAACGGAATGGAATTACATTATCGCCTTTCTTGTACACGGGTAAAATCGGACTATTACACAAACTTCCTGAAATTTCTTCAATCACACCGCGATGCACAAAATCGGAAACAATACATTTCAAAGCTCGCTCGCCCTCAACCTAAATCTTATACTGGGGAATGTGTGGCAGCTCAACTCCTGGTACATCAATGAATTCTGGAGGCAAAAGTCTAGTCAAAAATTGCGAGGCAGAAAATTGCTGTGGTGAAATCGTCAAGCGCACTCCATCAGAAGAACAATAAATCACTGCATTTAATTATTTTAACAAATTCAACCCCAGCAAGTTCTCTCCGCAATCCAAAGTCAACAGAAAAGAACACTGGTCCGTAAAGGGACCCAAAGAAATAGGTACCGGCATAGAAACCGGACAAACAACTGGTGTACCGGAAAATCCTACAGACACATTGGTTTGCCCTGACAGTGGAATGTTTGGAACCCGCGAATGATCAATGGAACACTTCTGTGCTTCAGTGTCTATCAAAACTGATGTTTCCTATTTCCCACCACCATTTCAACGTAGGGACCTTTCTGATTGACGGGAATAGGTGTGGGTTCCAAACCCTGCTTCGGGCAATCCTAACGAAATAGAATATCATCAAAAGGAAGCTCTTCAGATAAATATGCAGCGGAAGGATGATCAAATATATTCCTAGTGTCCGCACTCGGAGTCTGATTGTCCTGCGAAAAAGGTTGTTGAGGCTCCTGTGTAAACTCACCTCTACCAGGGCTCCCTATGCCCGGGCGACCTCTGGATCGCCTACCCATATTACCAAATGTATTATTCGACCTTTGTTGAAGGACGGGGCATTGTGCTCGCCAATGACCCTCTCGACGACAATAAGCACACTGGTTAATATTCACAGGACCCAAGGGCACATTCCCCTGCGGTACATACTGACCTCTAACCTGAGAATTACCCCCTCTGGGGCCCCTAACAATTTGCTGCAATAGCACTTTAGTTTTTAAATCGCCTTTCCGTTTTTCAATCCTATTTTTTTCATTATTGACACGGTTCTCATAGTACTGAGCCATGTGCAGTACTTCTGATTGTGATTTCGCCTGCAAAGTGCTCTCAGAAGACATAATCTGTGACTGGATGTCAGGCAGTAATCCACGTACAAATTTGTCCACAAATAATCTTTTCCCAGACTCTGTGCCTAAGTCTTGTCCACTGAAATCCAAGAATACCTGTTCGAACCGATTAAAGAACTCGGTAGCACCTTCAGACTTTCCTTGGACACAGGCCATAAGCTTGTCCCAAATAATTCTCTTTTCGTGAATTATGGTTTTTAATTTAGCAATGATTCTATCAGGGAGAGTTAATATCACATGTTGGGGTCTTTCGCCAGGTGACCTTTCCCCATCGAGTCTGGTTATATTCGCCCATGTATCTCCCAACCCGGGTACATCGTCAATCGTTCTAACTTGTTTCCATAAATCTACAGGCAAGAGTACAGGAAACAACAAATCAATGTCACCTAAGGTAAACACTGAGGATTGCAAAACAGATTCCATCTCTTTATAGAACCCTGTCGGATTTTTCCTAATATCGGGGATAGATTGCCTATTAGTATTCACTTCCTGTCTTGGGAACGGGTTGTGAACAAACTGTGATACATAACGTGCAGGAATGTTCACAGTGACTATATTATTTACAGGATCGGCTTCAACCTCAACCTTCGGGACAAATGTCGGAGGAACCTCTCTCATAGGCAACTGAGATGTAGGCTACTCTGAACGCTTACTAAGCAACAAAGCCAAGTCGAGCGCTAAAGCAGTCGAAGAAGCGTCAAGTGAAAAAGCTCTCTTATAAATGCTCAATAACTCTGTGGGACAACTAATCTTCCTTTTTACACACTCATCCTGCAGGTACTCTACCATTACCTGTATCAATTTCCTCTGCATTTCCAACGTATATTGACTATATGTGTCATATACCCCAACTGGAGTTATCGATATGTCTGAAATCCATCTAATCGCGTCTTTCTTACAAATTCGCATTTCCTCCGATATCGGTTTACGACACGGAAGGAACCGTTTCTGTACATACATATTCTCCTCTTCATCATCCTCATTCTGTATCTTTTCTAACTCCTTTCTATACCCAAATAACCTCTCGACATGCTCATTTACCTTCTCCACAGTGTCTCTGGAAAGTGCTAGAGTATTTAGATCCCTTAACCCTTGCAGAACATCCGCATTATTAAATCTTCCCCACATTATACATAATTGAATCCCTAAACCTTCAATAAAAACATTTTTCCCAGGAAAATTATCCGTATTAGAAAGTGTGGCAAAAACACTAGCTTGATCATCCTTCTCCATACAATGCTTAGCCCATGCAATTAGCTCCCGTTTCTTCTCTGGCGGTACAGTATTGTGAGTGACAACTTTTGTTCCCGTACCTCGATCGATTACAAGCGGCTCAGGGCCACTTGGAAGAGAGGGAGCAGGAAAATTCGATAGAGGTACTATAACTGGTGCGATAAAAAGAGGCGGAGGAGCAGGTGGAGGGACAAAAACCAGAGGAGTAGGAACAACAGGTTGAGCAGGAAGAGCAGGAAAAACAGCAGGAAGAGGTACAGCAGTGGGAAGAGGAACATACGGAGGTGGCGCAGAGGTACCAGGCCTTCGTTCATTTAATATTTTGTCAATAAACTCATCAGAAATATGAAGATCTTTAGAAGGATAGATTTTCTGAATTCCAAGTGAGAAAGCCCTATTCATATTTTTAGTCGCCTCAGCCTGTTTGTTTTGGTCATATAACAATGCTTTTTCAGCGTTCGTTTTATGACGACGTGCATGTTTCTCTCTACCTTTAAGTTGTTGCAACGCTTCTTTTTTCCAATTCCGCAAAACATCAAATGCTGCAGGTCTAGCCTTTTTCTTCAACAAGACTGACTCCAAATATTCAATGCGAGGGATCTCAAAACTACCATTGATTGGCCACTGAAGTTCGGAGGCATGTCTGGTTTGTCTGTGCCAAATATCATTAAATACTATACTTCCAATGCCGTACTCACAGTACATAGTACATGCCGGTGACCCCTCCTGTGGTGCGGGACGGCTAAATTCCAATGATTGTCTATCACTGCAGCATAATGCCCTAAAGCAGGTAGACCATTTCCCAGGCATATCTCAAATTCTTGGTGTTGCCTGGTCAATAATTGTGTCTGCAGATACAATGCGCCAAAATTCAAATTGTCAGCGTTAAATTAAGAATCGGGTCACGACTCACCTGACCAAACCTAAGGAGGACCGATCGGTACTTCTAAGAATCTTACCTAACTAATCTTACCTCGTGTATGGTGATTTCAGCAAATCCGCCTGCCTCGATAAGTGGACCCTCGTCAAGATGCCGTCTCAGACCACAAGCTAATCGTCCAGGGATTGGGTCGTGCAGCGCTGCTGAGGTGTCGCGCCTCATCCAGGGGCCCCTTTATGTCACACCGTCCGATCCCGGTCTGATAGCGTGTGTCAACCTTCAACAATCCGGCATCAATCTTGAGGGTCCCTATTCGGGCGCCAACTGTGAAAACAGAAAAAGAATAACGAGGCTGAGTACCCCAAAAGGAAATACACCGAACACGGGTTACAAAGGAACATACAAAGTACTTTATTCTATACTGAATCCAATTACAAAAACAGAGCAAAATCAGATAGCTATCGGCCCTCAGTACACCACAACGAACTCCAGTGTGGTTTCAGTGTGTTCAGTGAGAGACGCTGTACATTAGAATGCATTCGCTTTTTATACATTTAGTGGGCGCGATGCCCAGCCCCACTTCTGGTTAATATTCCTTTTAATATATCACTGATCTAGGGTTCGTGCCAAGTCTCAAATAACCGCATATAACTGGTTTGCCTTTAATACATGTATCAACAAGCGTATGCAATAGCTGTGTATTCTAAAGTTTTCCATGCAGGCCTTCTTAAACATTAATACAATGTAGTTAAACAGATGATCTTTGTTCAGTATTTGAATACATTATCTCAACATATGCTCGTGGATTAGTTTTCATTGTACGAGTAATCCTTCTACACATAGGTCAGTGAAGGACAAGGTCTCAGTTCATGACCTCAACAAGTGGCCTGCAGGCAAATTACACATTAGCTATGCACAGAGGTCAAGACGGCCATGTTGTATTCTGCAATGACATTGTCCACCCTTTTAGCTCAGAGGGTGACTTTTAAACAACGAATCCTAAAATGGCGGTTTGACCTAAAATGGCAGCCTACATGGATTTAAGGTCAGGACCTTGCAACACAGATTTCTTTCGCAAGTGACTTTCGAGCAGCTTGGCGTAGGCCAATATTAAATATATTTATTACAATAAGAGGCACGATATACTTTCTATTTCGACAGTGATTGGAAATATTCCTGAGAGATATGCATGTGCACAGTGTGTGTTGCCAGAATATCTAGATTCTCAGCCCAAAGGGATTTTTAAAATTCAATCTGTGTATCCTTATGATTCCAATGAGACAGTGTGCTGTCAACAAGAGAATTGTATATTATTTAATTGAAATGAAAATGAAACAGAAAATCAGCACATTGAAGTTGAGGCTAATATGCCAAAATATTTAAAAGTGGCAGCTTTACAGAGAGACACAGACACACAGTTGGAAGAAAGCACAGAGATTCTTCCATTGGAGGATTTCACAGAGTTTTCAAAAATGGTAGAGGAGCAGATTTTGTTAGCAGATGCTGAATTGAGGAAAATATTTATGGAATTTAAAGATGTTTTTGCCAAAGATGCATATTACTGCGGCCTAACTAATTTACATGGTGCCACATTACCGGAGGGGTGTGGTAGAAATCCAGTATTGGTGCACCAGTATCGGTTACCATTGGCATGTTTAGAGTCATTGGCAGAGATAATTAAACATTTTGAGTCTAGGGGAATCATTAGGCCCATTCATAGAACCTCCAACACTCCTATTTTGGGTGTGTTAAAGCCAAATGGTCTATGGTGTCTGTGTGCAGACTTGAGAGAGTTAAATAAAAGAATGCCAGTGTCTAAATGGCCACTGCCATTCATTGATCAAGGCCTTGCTCTGGTGCATGGCTCAAAGGTGTTTACTACATTAGATCTCACATCTGGATATTGGTGTGTGCCACTGGCAGAGGATATTCAAAATTTGTTTTCATTTTCATTTGATAAAACGCAATACGCGTGGGCTAGAACACCATTCGGGTACGTCAACAGTGGAAGTGAATTTGGCATATTTTTGAGAAAGGCTATGCCTGATGCAGCGGAAATAGGAATTATAGTTTATGTGGATGATGTCCTGCTAAAAAATGAAAACTTAAAAAGCCATTTTGATGAAATTAGACATGTACTTGGCCAATTGCAAAATGCGGGTGCCAAAGTATCTTTACAGAAAGCAGAATGGTGCAAGAAAAAGGTGACTTTCCTAGGCCATGAAGTAACTGGACATGGACTAAACCCACAAAAGAAAAAGTTAGAGGCCATACAGAAATTGAAAGATCCTAGAAATGGGAAAAGTTTAAAAGGTTTATTCAGAATGACGGGATATAACAGGAAATTTATTGAAAATTATGCTGAAAGTACTCAACCATTAACTAAACTGTTGAAGCTGAATACGCCCTGAAAATGGGAAAAGGAGCACTCTGAGGCAGTTGCTAAATTAAAGGAATGTCTCATAAATGCACCATGTTTAGCATACCCCATAAAAAACAAGGATTTCTTTATAGAAATAGGTTTCACTGAACAATGTATTTCAGCAGTGTTATCTCAAAAACATGATTTGAACCACAAAACCATTGCTTGTGCAAGTAAGGCATTTTCTCAAGTTGAAATTAAATTCAGTGAATGTGAAAAGGCCCTTTTGACCACTGTGTGGGCGTTGCAGCATTTCCGCCCCATTGTTCAAGGAGAAAAGGTAATCATTGAGACAAATCATCAACCATTGCAGTTTTTACAGAGTAAAAGGATTAGGTCAGGCAACCAAGCACAGTCGAGAATTACTTCATGAACATTGGCATTACAAGGCTTTCCTGTGAAAGCGAGGTATGGCCAAAATAAAAAGAGCCCAATTGCTCAAGGATTAGCGAATCTACATGACTGTGCAGCTGAATGTGTATCAGACGAAGTAGAGGTAGAATCTAGTTTGCAGGAGTTTGAACAATCACCACACGTAGCTTTTGATGAAAAAACATTCAAGAATTTACCAACCGTATATGTTTACGGTTGTGCTTTTCACATTGAAAATGACAGCAGTAAACAGCTGGTATCAGGAATTGGGAGTGTCTGGTTTAAATGTGAAGGCATTCCTAGTATAGAGATGAGAATTGGGGCTAGGAGTAGTCGGGTAGCGGAATTGGCAGCCATTTATAAGGCAATTACTACTGCAGTTGATAATAAATTCAGTGAAATTGTCCTGGTGACTGATTCTGATTATGCACGAAATAGCTTTGTGGAATATTTGCCTGGCTGGAAAGCAAGAGGCATGCTTACATATAATAAAAAGCCACTCAAACATGGAAAAATGATACAGGCTATAGACAAATTAGTGTCAGAGCATGATTTAACAATATATTGGAGGAAAATTTGTGGACATTTAAAAACTCCAGGAGAAGATAAGGAGGGAGATGATAAAGCAGATCATTTAGCCAAAATTGGGGCTGTGATGGGAGAGTTGCTACCCATTGAACACTTAATTGGTGAAATAGAAATCGATGCAGTTACACGCTCTAAGGCTCCAAAAGAGGTAGAACAATCAGTAGTGCAATGGAGTTATGATACACCAGATCAAGATCTGATTAAGGGGCAAAAAGATGATCCAATATTGGGGATCTATTATAATCATTTGATGGATCCCGAACAAAATCCTTTAACTGAGAATGATTGTACAGGAAAAAAGGAATTGAGGGTATTATTAAAGAATAAAAAACGAATTAGACTACAGGATGGACTCATGATCAGGGAATCCATAACAGGACAAGTACAATGGGTGGTACCCCTTTCCTTCAGAGGGCCAATACTACACCATGCACATGATGCAATAACTGCAGGACACAGAGGTTCACAAAAGACTTTAGAGATACTAAAAGATTATGCTTACTGGCCACATATGTCCCAAGATGTGGAATTATATGCTAGGGGGTGCCTATATGTACCAGATTTAAACCCGCTTCACCAATGCATAGAGCTCCACTGATGAAGGGCTTAACCCTTCCATGGTCAGATTTGCAGATAGACTATGTAGGGCCTGTAAAAACGTCGGGTGGGGGAACCGTTATATTTTGAGCATCGTTTGTTTGATGTCAAAATGGATTGAGTGTATTCCTGCACCAGATTGTTGTGCGCAAACCGCAGCTACATTACTGGTAAATCATATATTCTCAAGATTTGGGTTACCACAAAGAATAGAGACAGAGGAAGTCATTTTACAAGCGCTTTAATGAGTAAAGTGTGGTAGATACTGGGGATGAAAAGAAAACTGCATATTGCGCACCGACCCACCTCTTCTGGGAATGTTGAACATTGCAACAGATCTGTTGTGGAGATATTAAAGAAATGTGTAGCAGAGGCAGGTTCCAACTGGGATTTACGATTAGGATTACCCCTGGTTTTGATGGCAATCAGATCGACTCCTGCCAAAGCAACAGGTATCAGCCCTCATGAGGTGTTAACAGGAAGGAAAATGGTACTGCCACAACATTTATTATACAGGACACATGAACAGACACTTGTAAGCGCATCTGAAGTTCACAAATATGTGGAAGAACTGAGGAAGTATTTACAACATGCATTTGCATTTGTGCAGCGAAATTTGGAAAGGGCTGCTGACTGTGCAAAATCATATTATGATAGAAAGACATCCGTGAAAGAGTATAATTTAGGGAATCAGGTATATATATTTCATTTTGGAAAAGGTAAATATAAAAATTCTAAATTTCTGGTGGCCTGGCAAGGGCCTTTTCAAATTGTGGATAAGGTGTCTCCAGTAGTCGACAAAATATTGAAGACAGAGGGTGAAACGGTAACAGAGCAATTTGTTCATGTTAACCAAATTAAGCCCTGTCATCCCAAACATGAAGTAAGGAGGCTTGAGCAAGTAGAAACAGCTTAGGTGCCCTGAAGACATGGAGGGGAGGATGCAGTGGATGTTTTCATAGTATCCCACATCATAAAAATACAAAAAATAGTTGTAGTCCTTATTATAGAGGTTAGAGAGATAAAGGTAGATGAAAATACCATAGCTGATAAATATTGATATAAGGGGCTGAAGCAGATTGAATTATTATGGTATAATGTTGAAATATATTTTGATGTATAATGGTGTCTAATGTATATGTTTGTTTTCTCTTTAACATGTGGTTAGTTTCAGAATGAAGCGGAATGTTTTGGACTATTTTTTTTATGGTAGAAAGGGTGAAATTGGTATTGTGTACTTAATCTGTCTCTTTTCTATCTGATTTAGAACGACTAATCTATCTTTTGAGGTTGGATGTCGCAGGACCGGAGGACACGAGAGATGACGGAGTCCTGGAGTCCACGGGATGAAGCTCAAGTAATGCCTCCGGACCGAAATATGGAGGTGAAGACAAAGTAACCGGGACACCCAAAGAGATGACTTCTCTGGAAAAGAATACAAGGGTGCCAAAATGGATTTCACCGAATGAACCAGATGATGAAAAGTTGATGATCAAGACGTCTCAGAGATGCGATCATAAAAATAGTGAACATCATTTATGAATTGAACTTAATCCTATGTGACTGGAAGTATGGGTGATGGAGTCCCACAACTTTATTGTTTTATTTAATTATTTTAATTAGTTTTGTTAGCTCTTTGTTTTATTTATTTATTTTATTATTTTGTTATTGTAACTTAAAATATTGATTTCACAATTGAACAAAGACATTTGAATACACATGGACACTTCAGTTGGAAAGAGACGTATACAATAGTTTATAAGGATTTATGAACCCAGTTGAGATGAATTTTACTTTTATTATGATTGAGCAGTGATGTATTATGAAAAATGTCAATGTTTATTTTATTGAGTTGCTATGATGGAAAGAAGAAAGAATAACAATTTGGGTTTCCATCAATTTTGGATTTGGGTAGCCAGAATTGTCGGAAAAGGAGGGAATGTAAAGGCATAGTTTTTATTGCAAAGTGCAGTGGCATTTGATTGCCAGCAGTAATGTGGCACATACATATATTTTTGTGTTGCCAGCATACATGTGAATATGTTGTTGGTGGCATGCAAAGTACATAATTTACAACACAGCCAAGCACAACTTGAAACTTCAGAGAAAGGCACGCATAGAAGCTTAGTGCTGCCAGGCCAAACAATGAAGTGCACCATTTTGTTTTTGGATACCTCATACATAGAAGACTACATTATTCATATAACTGACTAATTCAATTAACATTACTAATTCTAATTTCCCTAACATTATAATGTAGTCTCATGTGCAAAATGAGGTGAAAATACATATTTTGGTGGCACTGCTGAAATGCATTTTAAATGCACAATGGCATTTTTTTCTTCTTTGTCTTCTGTGTTAACTTGTGGAGAGCAGAGGGAAAGTATGTGCAGCAGGAAATAAATTGAAACAGTTGCTCAGAGAGCAAGGATTTCATTGTTCTAAAAATTAAGGGTGGTCCAGAAAACATTCTTTCGACCTGATTGGAAGAAAGTGTCTGCAGACATGCCACGTAAATAAAGTAGGAAGGCTCCGAGTTTTGAAAAATGGCAAAATTTGCATAGAGGAGTTAGTGGAGACTGGGCTGTGAAGACAGACGGAGGTCCAAGGGGTCACTGAGCACTGGCTTGAGAAGATATCTCTGTCACGACCCGTGACCCAGAACCTCACTGGCATGGTCACATGCCAGGTAGGGTTAGGGCTTGGGGTTCATTTGGGGCTCCCAGGGCCTTGCATTGTCACCGGAGACTCTCCTGGAGTCAGTCCTGGCGCTGGTGCCCGGCTCATATTTGGAATGGGACTTGAAGGGACTACTTTTCATATGGAGGCCTGCAGCCAACATAGAGGCACCCACACAGTCTAGTCCCTAAGAACCAGACTGTGCGGTGCAGTGTTTTAGGGTGTGGTAGCCCGGACTACTTTACCTGGACTACTTTACAGGGTAGGCTATATAAACCACACCCAAGCTAAAGAACGTGCTTTGCGTTGTTCTGCAGCCAGCAGCGTAACGCTCACCGTGTTCAGAAACCAGCACCCAGCGTTCCTGGAATCGCGGACCTGCAGAGGAGACAAAAGAACATTATTAGCAGGTCCAGTTTACCTGCAGTCTTCCATCCTTTGATCCCAGCTGCTTGTGGTCTTCCATCCCATTGGCAGCATCTTCAGGACATCGCGCTTGCACCGGCTCGAAGCACCTGGGGGAGGAGAGAAAAAGGGACAACGTTGAACAGGTTACTCACAGCAAGCTCAGCAGTAACCAAAATCTCCTCACCTGGCTGGGCATATCTTGGCCGATTCCGCTCCGGAAATCACCGCACGCCCAGAAAGACCATCGTAACCTGAAAAGGAATACAGAATACAGATTAGCCCAAAAAGACATTAGCGTGCCGCACTTCGCGCTGAACTTACCTTTCTTCATACGCTCTGCGTCCATAAATCCCAGCAGGAGCCGAACCCAAGCAGCGCACCCAGCGAACCTCTGCATACCTAAGGGAGAAACAATGAGGGAAAGACATTAAGAGCTAGCAAGAAAGCAAAGGCCCTCAAAGACTTACCCCTTTAAGACACTTGAATGGGTTGGCATCAGTGAAGTTAACTCGGTCGCTTCAACCTGCAGAAACTACGCGCCCCTGCGCAGAAAGCAGGACGGAGAGCACGCCAGACATCATAACAAGGCCCACCTGCCATAGAAGACATTATCCCGAATTGAGTACATCTGGGGGAAATCTGGCAACCAGGGCATACAGGCGTCCCCGTGGATATCAGGTGAGCGTAACATCTCTCGCCGGTGCTCCCCACACACACACAAGATTACAGGAGCCGTCCATGCTGATACTGGCCCTGCATTTGCGAAAGTAGCGAGGTCACGATCGGAACTTCAAATAAACACTTTTTGTAAGATATGTACAAGTGAGGATACTGTGAAATGCCGCATGAATGACTGAGCTTTAGTACAGGGCAGAAAGGCAGCAAAGTCAATGCATATTTATTTTAAAAGATCTGCTTGTTCTATTTTGTTTTCTCTTTGTATTCTAGATGACGATGCAATGTATTCATGGTAAGAATTAATGATTGTGAATTATATTTGTATATAATATAATGAGAGTATATAAAAACAAATGGGACTTTGGTGTCATTTTTGCATCTGTGAACTTATTTATATACATGTAAAGTATACAGTACAGCGGAGGTTCATTTCTTTTCAGTAGTGCATTTGTCAATTTACTATTGCAGGTAAAACAACATCCCAGAAGGAGCTAATAATATTCAGTGACAAAAAAAAGGTTTGTGTGTGAATGTGTACCTTCCTTGCATGCTGATTGGAAGGAATCTGATATCATTTATAGATTGCTGGACGTCCATGAGCCAGTGATACCTAAGGGCGCATAGATTGCTAGATGTAGATAAGCCAGTGATACCAACCACAAACTGTAGGTGGTGCTCTGAATAAAATTATTGGGTCCCAACAGTGCATAGGTCTGGGGCTCTCTACAGACAACTAAGAGGTATCATAAAAGAAAGCAAGGTTTTGTTTTATGATGGGGTTATAGTATAAGGAGGAAAACCATGCTCACCACTAAATACCGTAAAATAACACACCACTAAAATGACCACCGATGTAAGCTAACAAAGTATGGTCACTAAAATAATGAGGCCAAACCCAATCTAAACGCAATACAAAATTTACCACCAAATTACCGCCAGTATTTTTTATGGTAAGAAAATACCGCCAAACCCCAAATTTACCCCAATAAGTCAAAATATCTTACAGATAACCAATAAGACAAAATGCCTTACAGAGCCCTAATGTCTTTAACAAATGGCCTTGCTATGTTTTTGAATATTCATGTTCTCTCTTTCATAATAAAATACGGAAAGCTGGTAATGAATGTTCTGTGTGCGCTCATTTTGGCATTAAGCACACATCAATGTTTTCACAGAGTGATGCGTAAGCCATTCATGACAGAAATTAATCCTTTCATAATTCTTCATGCTCTGTTCAGTTTTTATAGAAAAAATACCTTTTCAACATCTCAAAGCTTTCTGGCTTTCTCAGCACTTCCCATATTACTCGCATCAGATGTATTTAACTTCAGGCAGTGTTAAATGCATGTAATTGAAAGAGTCTAATAATGGTTTGGTGTATGTTACTTTGTTTGAAACTAATACATGTCAAAGCCAATAGCTCTGAACTTGCATGTCTCTATTTGTTTGCTAATACTTGTCAAAATTGCATTATAGCACATAAGGTTAAGGAATATATAGATTGCATTGTAGTGTAAGCCGGTAAAACACAGGTATTTTTATGCAATATGTGTGTGTTTGTTTTATTTGCTTATATAGCGCACCGAACCCAGGGGTATCTGGGCACTGCACTTGTTACATAGTTACAATAAAATGCAGAGATAGTAAATAATACAAAAAGAATGTACAGTATAATACAAATGAAAAATGTACAGAAATATACAGGGGAGCAGGACATGTACAAGAGTTACAGGTTCAATACATAGTTAGGTAGCAGGTTGTAGCAGGTCGTGATGACCAGTGTGTGAAGCATACCTGAGCTATGGGCAAGGTCAGTGACGGTGCTTGTTCGGTGAGGGTGCTAATGTTAAGACATGATGGTGTGCCAAATTCCTTGGTGAGAAGTAATCTATCTGCTCTGTCCATTTTATATAGCACCACGGTTTGGTTTGAAACAGGGAACCGGTCTTACAGTCTTGCAATAACATTTCCAAATTCTCCCCCGCCACTTGTTCCAACTTTTGCCAATTTTACACTGAGGTCTTTTCCTTGAGGGCTCCACCCCTTCCAGTAACAGCAATATCTTCCTCTTGAGCATAAACTGCACCTTGTTCAATAAAGGTATGTCCAACAAGCACCTTGCAAGTATCCCAGAGTGTGTCCCAGTAGAATTCTTCTAGAAGTAGTGTTGGATCGTCATTGAAATATTATCTACTATTACTTGGTCCCGCAATAGTCATTTACCATCCACTCCAGTCATTTCTTAGGGATAGTCCCTCCAAATCAATGGTTGACTTTCATTATCTTTGCCTTTCCTCAATGAGTGCGAGCCTCTTAAAATGATTCAGGTGTTTAAACAGACAATCAGTAGAAGGGTCTATACCCACAGTGTTGCAGTGACAGAATGAAGGATGCAATCTGGCATAAGCCATTTGAATGGTACTTGTGAAGTTTAAGAAAATGGAAAAATTCAAAAGCTGAGAGAAATCCCATAAAAAGCGGACACACGTTGATTGTCAAAAAGTTTTGATAGTCCTGATGAAGGCTGTTGTGAGAAAATTCTGTTGTCACACCCTTGAATAGTGGCTGAAACATAGTGTGTCAAAAGATGATGATATTGTTACAGGAATGTTATAAATTAACATTTTGATTGAGTGGACCCACAAGATGCAGACGACTGGACTCTTTTGTATCTGACTTGATGTTGGAGATCTGGGCATTTTAATATCATACACAGCAAGAAGCACAAGATATGCATTCATACAGGGAATACCACACTTTAATGCATTTTATAATGAAGTTTAGTGCATTTGTTTGTAATAAAGAAAAGATGTATATATGATCCAGCACATACTAACCCCTCACATAAAATGCTTGATGGAATTAAATAGTTTTTCATATGATTGCATATATTAAAATGATCAATGGGAGAACTTAGTAATCACTTTTTCACTGGCCCTGAGAGAACAATTTGTTTGTTCTATCTGCTTCCTCCACTGAAGAAACCGCTTCTGATTGACCCTTGATTTTGAACAACAACTTACAAGGCAATCCCCATCAATACCGTGTTTGTTTTGCTTTCAGCCATGCAACGGCCTAGGGCAAACCCTTTCTATTATCAAGGGTTACTCTCGAGAAATCCAGATCAAACTGGATGCCTGCTCCACTAAAATGATCTTCCATGCGGACTGTCATCAATTTCCTCCTACTGGAGATTGTGGAAGAGGATCCTGGTGAGCACATCAGGTATCAGGCCTTTATTCCACTGGTAGTATGAATAGACCTGTGTGTTCTACTAAATAAGGGGCAACTTGTGGTAGCAGATTATCACAGAGGAGTTCTTGTATATAAACCTTTAACTCCACGTATTTAATTGATGTCTGTATTGCCCTCATACAGATGTTATAGAGTTTAAGTGTCTTCCTGCCTCTTTAGAAGTTTGGCATTGATCTTCGACTTAGACAATTCTATATTCCAGTTGCACTTGCTGGTGGTTCAGTCCACGATGACCCACTCCAAGGACCTTCACCTGTATCTCTGTGGCTAAAATATTTCTTTGAGCTCTGCAGTTAATTTCATCACCATGTCCCTTGAGGTGTTTATCCCTTTTTTAGTTTATTTTATTTCTTGTATGGCGCCACATGCCGATGGGCCTCAGAGTGCACAAAAAGACAATACAAATGAAACAGGTAACAGGAAAGAAGTAGAGTGTGAGCAGGAAAAAGTCAGAAATTAGCCAGTGATCAAACCAAAGAGATGGGTTTTCAAAGCTTTTTCAAATCCTGAAAACTTATTGATGGTCCTTATTGTGAATGGGAGGGAGTTCCATCCAACAGTAGTGAAAGGTTCCCTTTTGTTACCAGATGGGAATCAACAACAACCAATTGTGAGGCCTCATGTTGAACCTCCACAGCCAACAGTTGTTTCTTGAAGGATTCTTTTATCTGTAACATCTCCTTAATGTTACCTGCCGTACGGTCCTCTGTTTCTGTGGAGCCATTATCATCTGCTCCTGACCCTTTCAGAGAGGTTCTCACTATCCCTTGATCTCATGGCAAGAGCATTGTGCCTCTCCAAACCACCTGCACAAATCAGCCTGAGTCCACAAGCTGCAGTAGTCCACAGGTTGAGGGCCGCTCGAAGGGGCATCAACACATGGCCCCAAGCAATTAAAGGAAATAATTGAGCGAATTTGTAAGTGAACTGAAGCCCCTGCCCCTCTGCTTGCTGCCCCCACAGTATGCCACCTTCCTAGGTATGGAAATCACCCATGAGGACAGTTGATCAAGTGCAGCCCTGTGTAGTCCTCCATTCCCCAGAGGGCAGGAAGAGCAGCCAAGCAGTTGGGGGCTTCAAGAGCCTCAGACACCACCACTCAACCTAGTGGAGAGGTGGGGGCTCTCACTTCTCTCGTTGCCCTCAGATATCCAACATCCAAGCACAATGTTCCTCCACTACCCTGGTGATTTCCATCAGCTGGGGTGGCACCAGCCGATGATCAAAACAGCTTAAGGAAAGTCAGTTCAGTCATCAGCATAGGAGGGAGAGGGGTAGACAGAGAGACTAGCAAGTAATGTCTGCCAGCATCCACAGGGCTCAAAGATTTCACTCTTCTAGAGGGGGGGTCTCTCTCACCACTGCTGGGACTCAAAGGTGCCCTGGCTCTAAATGCATCACCCCCTCTCTCGAGAAGCAGTTCTGTGGATGCTACGATTTCAGCTCAAGGGGTTTTGGGGTGTTGGGGGGGATAATCTCTGGGGAATCCCTACCAATCACTCAGTGCCAAAGCAGCTACTGCCTGAATCATGCAACCCACATTTGCAGTTGAAGAGGACATCATCCTTACTCCACATTCCATCACGTCTGGCTCACCATCTTGAGAAGGGACTTCTGCCACTCAGGAGGTCCTTCACATTGGAAGTTCTCCATATGGATGAACCCTTCGAAACTGAAACTCACCCACTAGCTTCCCAAAGGGTTGTAGGGAGACCTCATGCACCCGTTAGTAGGGTTCATTGCCACTGAATCTTTCGGGCGTCTTGAAGCGGCCGAGACCTTACACCTGCCAAACCATGCCCCTACTTGTTTCTTGTTACCTAGGATTTTTAACAGTGGTGTCCAATACTCAGAATCATTTTTAGTTATGACTCATAGGTGGACGGAGCCAGCCATAAGAGAAAACAAATCTTGGTGTAGTACATCATCATCATCAAAAACACTTATTTCAGAAATGAATTTTATAAAAACAAATTCAGGTCGGTAAAACACATTAGAAACAGTGTTGACACTATTAAAAGAAGACATTAACAAGAATGATTGGCTTGGAAACAACAAGCCATCTGAGAATATACAGGGATAAGCCTATAAATAGCATATCTTCTGTCAACAGAATAAAATATACAAAATGTGTATGAAATGCTAATGCATAAGTTAACCTACCACGTGGCATTCAATCTGAAGTTAAGAAAAGGGTGCATGATAATACCCACTGTTACATCTAATTTTTCATGGATCAAAATATTTGTTCTCAGCATCCACACAAGTTTTAAGTAATTTGCCACAAGAAAAATATTTGCTTTGGTAACAGAGATTGAGTGCCTCGAGGATATTTATGAACCCTTAAGATCTCAATGTCAGCTAAACCAAAGTTTCCTCACCATATGGTTGAATGGGCAGAGAAATAAAAAATATAGACTATCCTCTTTAATAACAGGACAATATGGGCAGAATTAGTAGTCGCCTGTTTTTCTAGCTCACTTTGAACTCAACAATAGGTAGAATAGGTGACGTATCTAGCGAGGTAGTCACTACTTCTCCAGGGGAAATCTCCCCTCATGTGGCCAGGGAAAGGCAGAAGCTACCTGACTCTGCCCCTGGGGGTGGCTATCTGTGGGAGTACCACATGGGGAGGACAACCTGCAGGGAGGCAAATTGGCCCCACTGGTTAAGAACAGGCCTTTACCTGTATTCCTTGTTAACACCCATTTACCTTCCCCCATTACTGTATGACATATTGTAGTGTGGATAAAGAACCTCCACTGCTTACTGATCACCAACCTTATGTACACCCCCACCCTTTAATAATTCATAAATGAGGAAGAGGGATGGAGTGAGGAAGATCCCTAGAAGCGGCAAACCAAAGGTGATTTCTAGTCGTTGAAGAATGTTAACAGGTGCTGGTACATTCAAATATGGCACACCTGAACCGAATGAGAGAATCAGTCCTCACAACACTGTTTGGGACACGGGAGGAAAGCAGGCTGTAGACTGAAGTGAGGAAACTGACGAGAGCGTCGTCCAGAGAAGTCTGGCAGAAGAATGTTTGCTGCACTGCCACTACGAACAGCAGGAGCTGCAGAGCTAAGGAGAAGGCAAGGCAGGAACCGAGAAGCTGACAAGATGCACTCCTAGTCAACAAATGGGCAGCGGAGGAAGCAGTGAGACACGAGAGACACCGAAGCTGCCCAAGAAGACCTGTATGCCCAGAGATCGTTCTCTGGGCTTGCAGGTCTTCTCGAGCAGCTTTGGCATCTCTCTGCTCTATTGCTTCCTCTGCTCCTGAGTGGGATACCGGGGCACTTGAGGGCAGATGTCATGCACCGTTAGTTAAGAGTATAGGCCTTAGCAAGGGAACTGGGACATTTAACACAGTTGGCAAAGGGTAGGTAACCCAAAATATAAAGAATATAATTAACTGGACACAGAAGAGAGTGGATACTGATGAAGAGTATAAACCTGGGATTTGCTCTCCAATATTGAATGGACTCAAAAGCTCTGGCAGGAGAGTACACCAGGCACTCAGCGAGTCTGTGACTTGCACACAAGGAATTAAGACAAAAAGTCCTACCAGGAGAGTACACCAGGCACTCAGCGAGTCTGTGACTTGCACACAAGGAATTAAGACAAAAAGTCCTACCAGGAGAGTACACCAGGCATTCAGCGAGTCTGGGATGCACACCCAAGTAGCACGCCAATAGAAACTCTGGCAGGAGGGTAAACCAGGGATTGGAGTAAAGGGGCCCTAGAGCCCCAGATGGGAACTGTGAAACAAATTGCATTAACGATGAGAAGACTTAGGGTAAAAGATACCCCATCATTGAATTCTGGATTAAAAGGGAAGAAGCATACCCCTTTCTGCAAAAGGCATCAGAGGGGAAAAGTGGGGACTCTATATTTATAAGTGTTGTGTAAACAAAGAAAACTCAGGGGAAGAGCCATCTCCCTTTGGAATTGTGGAATATACAACAGTGACATTTTAAGAACCAGAAAAACTCTAGGGGAAGTGAAGGCCCCCCGTCTCTGGTGGAACTTTATTGATTTTCTTTTCTTCACATTAGAACTTTATGTTTGGAACCTTGGAAAGAACCTCCTTGGTGTTCAGCTACAAGACATCCCCATTTCACGTTATGTTGAGTTTAGTGTGTGAGGGTCTGCTTAGGATTGTGGACACAGGCAAAGAACTCTTTGCTTTAGACATCCAGACACAGACATTCCTTAGCTTTGTTGAGGCAGGGAAACCCCTCTTGGAGCTAGGGATAGGTAGGATTTCCCCAACCCCTCTTTTTTCTTTTGATAATAAAAGTCTTTGAAGAACACCAAAATTGCTACTGTGTCCGAGTCTTACTCTTCATCCCTTATAGAAATTCAAAGTATAACGCCCTTATTAACAGTAGTGAGATAACTTCCACCTAGGTCTTTGCTTCATGGTGATTTAGCAGGAGTACACATTTTCCTTAAAGACTCATTAATCAAAAGCTAACTTGAAGAGTTCTAGACCTAATTTTATCAGGATCACCATGAAAATAAAATAATAATGCCCTAGGGTGTCACATGCATGCCTGATCTGAAAAGAATTCAAAAGAGAAGAGGCACCTCCAAAGTTAAAAACATACGATAACGCCCCTTTGTATTTGAACAAAGAATCTGAACCCAGAATTCGATGCAGTCTCTTCAAATGTGTCTTATTTGAAATACTCCTGAGCCCCAATTCCAAAAGAAAGGGGACATCAGATGTACTACAAAAGTCATTTTTGAAAATACATTTTCCATGGTGGCCAAACATGTTAAATTACTAAATCTTCTAATTAAGGCCCCAAACAGCTACAGGGGTAGCCTGAACTCTAAAAACTACAAGCATTGTAAAAGCTGCTTGGCCCACAAAACATCAGACTGCAAAGAACAATGCAGCTCCGCAGGAGTGTTGACCTGTAAGTAGAAAGACTTAACATTTCTCCTAAAAAGGTTCAGTGGCCCAGCATCAAATCATCAGCTAAGTTTGGGCCAACCTGGCAAGATGTAGTGGTGACGACATGGGGGGATGCATGAGAAGGCTTAAACCGGTCTTTCTCTTTACTGGGCTTTGCCAAGTCATGTGGGCCAACAGGCGGGCATTTGGCCATTTAAGGTGTTTCTCAGAAAATATTTTTGAAATTCTGTCATTTAGGGCTCCATTCTCTCTTGAGTGCCCATATAGAATGTATATGTTAAGGAAAATTGAATGTTTGCAGAGCAGCACAAAGTTCTCTGATGACCTGTCCTGTTAATGCTGAAATGCACTCCTAGTCTCTGCCTCGGATTAGGATTTTTGACATTGCTTTAGTGGACACTTTCATATATGGATGTGTATCCACCGGGATTGGAAAAGTGTCCACTACCACTAAAATATACTGCAGCTCTTTGCATTTCAGCATTTCAGCAAAATCAGCTTGCACATTGGCAACAGACCCCACAGAGGGGTATGTGGTTCACAATTACCCTTACCGGCTTCCCCACATTTTGTTCTTGACAAATAGCACATCTTTCCCAAAATACGTGGTCCATAGTGGGAACCAGTGGGGCCATACCAGTCTATTTAGCAACAACATCACCTTGAATTTGAGTCACAGCAGATTGGCAAACAAACAGTCCACTCTGCAATTTTAGGTCACATCATGTTACAGAGTCATTTTATTTCCATTGCAGTGCAAAGTAAAAAAACAAAGTGTCCCAGTAAGAAGAGATGAAACCCAAAGTGAGCCAAACAGACTCCTCTTATAAGGTGTCTACACAAATAAATGATTGGAAACATGTAATTGTCAACCATCTTCCGTTGCAGAGTCCCCGGGATGGCATAAGATTGCGTAATAGTAGAATTACAGGGACTACTTTCAGTTTTAGCTCGTGAGGAGGCATTTGTCCTACAACGTTTCGCTCTTCAGAGACTGAAACGTTGAGCCAGTAATTAACTGTTCATTGACATTGGAACCGCTGTGCCCTGTGTGAAGATAAGTCGGAGTGGAAAGAAGTAACTTTAAATTATTCTGAATGGATTCCAAATGTTTGCAATAGTGGAAGGTGAAGGTGACACCGTAGAACCATGCTCATTCTGTTTGTTAAAATGATAGCTGTTGTTGTATTGGAAGGGCACAGAGAGATGCGCTTTGCCATTTGGACAGTAGAGGACAACCTAACACTGAGAAATTGCATCAGCTAAGTATGGAAACATACCTAAGTGTTTTATAGATATAGATGGTGCCATTCTATGCTTTGTACAACAGTTTATGCATCCCTTTTAAAAGTAACCTTGCAGCAGTTTCACATACATTTGCTTCTGCGGTAGCATGTAAATATAATTTTACTTTTTACAATTTCTTGGGACCCAAATGCAATTTTGACTAAATAACACCCTCAAGTAATCAAAAAATGTGACTTTGTCAATTATTTCCTCTTGCAAAGTGAGCTTCAGTAAAGGTGGTTTACTAGTATGACAAGACATACAATTCATGTTTGTCATATTAATATTAGCCTTTGGAGAAAACATATCAACCTGAAATTAGAAACCTGTGAAAGATCCGGAAATTAAAGTGGCATAATTCGCAAATAAGATTCCCAACTGTTCTCCATTCAAGGAGGGAGTGTCTGGCTTTAGTCTTATAAATTCTTTGGCTATGATGGTAACATATGTAGCCCCTGGACCAATATGGGCCTGGCTAGATGGGCTGCACTGCTTGTTCCCTGATAGAAAATAAAGGGCACAGACACTGGGGAGTATGAATATTTTATTTAGTGTTTGTTGTTTTGTAAACTTACCTGTACTAGGTATAGGCTAAACATGTATGGAATGTTGAGCCTAGTAAGGAACAATGGCCAGATCTCCTCTGCATAGGCAGAGGAGAGGAAAATGTCTTTAGAATTAACAGTCCTCGAGAGTGAGAGAGAAAGAGAAGGAGGTGTTTGTGGCTTTGCCTAGGGGGCTGTGCCATCAGCAGCCCCCACAGGAGTAAAACTGACTGTTAGAGCTAGGCTACGTATGCCAGGAGTGGCTCGTCTGAACCGTGAGATGCGGCCTGGGTGCCCAATGAAGCCCGGCAAAATTCAGGGTCGCTGAGCCCCAAGCAGCATGTGCGGGCAGCCTGAGATCACACACTGCAGAAGATCAATGCTCCCAGGGTGCATATGTCAGGAGCGGCTTAGAGCTGAACGAGGACCACATTAAGTAAGGCCTCCCAGTGCCAGAGGGCAGGCAGGCAAAGATCAAAAGTCCTGAGCCACCAAGGACATGGCGGCTTGGGTGAAGGTGGCCAATCAAGCGAAAGGAAATATGGGCGGGCCCACCGCCCAGCGCTGCACAGGTGCATAGGGTGGGGAGTAGGGTGATATGGCAGACAGTGGCTCTGAAGGGGGCGTCCCCGTGGTGTCCCCGTGGCAAGGGAGATCCACCAGAGAAAGAAATGCACTTCAGGGCACGAGCACGGCCATCCCCACAGACATGGGACTGCTGAAGAGAGGAACATGACCGCAGGGTGGCAGCAGTGAATGGGGTCCCTCAAAAGCAGCAAGGGACACTGCAGGATAAGACAATTAGCACCAGAAAGGCAGCAGTGAGTTAGGTGACCCACGTGGGTGTAGGCCCACTGTACCTATTGATGGCATTGTACCTGGGGGAGAGCCAACCCCTTAGGAAGCATCAGGGAGGAGGAAGACCAGCCCAAACAGGCAGCATCCACCAATAGCAACAGCAAAGGTACTGTAGAAGAGTTCAATGGACCAGGTGTGACTGGCCGCAGCAGTCACACCAATATAATGAATGTACATAACAATGTCAATGTATATCATTTCATAAATAGATATATGTATATGTCCACAAACATGTGTATGGTAATGTATGTATATAAGTAGCTGCGTTTATTTATTTACATAGAGGGTTGGCTAGTAATTTAGACATGGGGTGTTTAGGTCAGGGGAAAATGTGTAGTTACCCTGGCGTAATAGGGTTGATGGAAGTGGTGGCCTGCCCGAGGGAAAGGACCACCCACTAAGGCGATCCTCTGGCCCCTCATCCAGAGTGGGTGGTGCATGATGGATGGGTAGAAGGGGTCTGTTGCATCACTTCATCCTATGGGCGCATACGAGAACCTGTTCAGGGAGGGTGGGCTGGCGGAGCAGATCCCTAGGAGGAAAATCCCATCAGGGTAGTAAAGAAAAAAATAGAAGGAAGTTATCAATGGGTAATGTTTTATGCTTAAAATGTTGTTTATGGTTTGAAATTAAAAAAGGGGTCCCCGTTGGGGCTTGATAAATCCATCCTAGTGTCTGGTGTCCCATGTGAGGGTCTCTCAATAATTGAAGGGAATAATTCGGGGGAGTGGGAGGGGTAGCCCATCTCCTGTTCCATAGGAAGGGTTAACATCAGTTTTTCTTTTGCAGGTTGCCTAGCCCGTCCCTCCCCCGCAGCTTGTTTCTTGTCTGTGGGGGAGGGGGAGGTTGTAAGGGGTGCCCCCCTGGCTTGGGGGTGAAGGAATGTGTGTAAGCCATCAGGGCAGAATACATCAAGGCTACACATAGATGGGGAAAAGAGCATGGTCATTACATAGCATGGCCATAATACAGCACTACCATAACACAGCACTGCCTCATCCCTTACTTCTATACAGAGCAAAACAATTTTCTAAATGCCTTCCATGACCTTCGGATCTCTCAGCGATTCCTCAAGGGCGATCTTGCGATATACTGTTGGCGGCATTCTTGAGACCCAAAATGCTGGCATATAATGTTTGCTGTTTCACGACTGCATCATTTTAATCGAAAGGTTTAGGCCAATGCCTGGTCATTCAAGTTAACACAATTTCTTCAGAACTCCACGTGTGCATGAGAGATTGAGAGATAATGCTATTGGCTGAGCACCATTCCTCGTGTTCGTTTACAATAATATTGCGATATATCTTGCCAAGCAAGTCAAAGGAATAGAACAGTAATTACAAAGTGCCTTCATGTCATCTTTTTATATAGATTGGGAGTCAATCTCTATGGTAGAGCATGAAGTTGGAAATATGAAGGTTTTATTGATTTCATGAACATGGCAACTGCCATTTTCCCTGAGATTCGTGAAAGTGTACATATGTGTTAGTACCTTGAGCTTGAGAATATTTTCTCTGGTATTTCAATTCTTGTCACATGCATGTGTTTACAACAGTAATTTTGGCCCCCAAAACATGTATTTGAATGGCAAATTGCAGCCACTGTTTTATCTAGACTCTTGTCACATTTATGTGATTGAAAAAGCCAGAATCATCTGTCTGGAAGGTGACTGGTTAATTACTGCTATCAGAAGCTTCTGGCATAACCAATTGTGCCTGCAGCTGAGCAATACAGCATTCCAGTAGACAGCCTGACCTGAATTACTCTGTAGTCAGACTCATGTTCCTGTGTGTGGAAAGTGTGAACTTTAATAGCGATTAGTTATATTGTTGAATTGTGCATTAAAAAAAGGTAAAGACCAGTAGAAACATGTTCTTAATTGCATTGGGATCATTTATAGAACATTGTAATCTATAGTATATAAAGGGAATTTATGTCTCTGTCTGCCTCTTTCTCTGTCCCCTCACTCCAGAATGACGGCACACCAGCACTTTCTAGGGACTGAACACCCCTGCGGGGACGGTTAGCATTGGTTCGAGGGTGTAATAGGCTATGAACTGGCATCTTTTCCCACTTTAGCAGGAAACTGCAGCTGTACTTCTTGTGTGTGAAAAGGTTTGGGTGTATGTACAGGAAACATCCTGTTCTTTGGTCCCCCTTATGTGTACTTACAGACCAGTAGTAACATGTTATTAATTATATTGGGATCATCTATATAAAATTGTACTATATAAAGGGTAAATATGTCTGTGTATGGAAAATGCAAACAGTTGGCTTTGCCAATGCTTGTTCATCAGTGATATGCTATGGTTGAGCATGGCTGAAATAGTTGGATAGGTGGCCGGGAACCATAGAGTCCAGAGAGATAGAGATTTCAATCTAACCGCTCTCCAGAAAGAAATCACTGAAAAGGTGTTCTTTTGGTTAATGCACGGACGACCCGCCATTTGCAATCAGAATCCGCAGCTACGTTTAAAATTAAAATCTAGAGGAAGGCCATGTGGAGCAAGGGCCATGAAGCTCAGTCAGTTAGAGTGTGGCATGCACACTCAAATACTCAAATGGTGTAACCTCTCTACCTCCCACAGAGCGGTGAGACATAGCAGTGATGAATACACACCTTCACCCTTAATGAGCTGCACTTAATGAACTGTCTGCTCAAGGGTTGCAGAAGGTAATCAGGAACAGGAGACCTCTTCCAACTGCACGGATACTCACACATAGCTCCCAATTTGCTGACTCTCACCTCTGCACCATAAAACATTAGAATGCGGTTATCCCCAATGATTAATTCAGCCTAGCTGCACACATAATTATACATCACCATGCACCCTACAACAATCTTTAGAACGCAGCTATGCCACACGATATATATACAAGCAGCACCACCGCTAGAATGCAGCTACCCCCAAGACAATTCGGCCTTGCTGTACACATAATCTTAATCTCATATACAAGCAGCACCACCGCTAGAATGCAGCTACCCCCAAGACAATTCAGCCTTGCTGTACACATAATCTTAATCTCATATACAAGCAGCACCACCGCTAGAATGCAGCTACCCCCAAGACAATTCGGCCTTGCTGTACACATAATCTTAATCTCATATACAAGCAGCACCACCGCTAGAATGCAGCTACCCCCAAGACAATTCGGCCTTGCTGTACACATAATCTTAATCTCATATACAAGAAGCACCACCGCTAGAATGCAGCTACCCCCAAGACAATTCGGCCTTGCTGTACACATAATCTTAATCTCATATACAAGAAGCACCACCGCTAGAATGCAGCTACCCCCAAGACAATTCGGCCTTGCTGTACACATAATCTTAATCTCATATACAAGCAGCACCACCGCTAGAATGCAGCTACCCCCAAGACAATTCGGCCTTGCTGTACACATAATCTTAATCTCATATACAAGAAGCACCACCGCTAGAATGCAGCTACCCCCAAGACAATTCGGCCTTGCTGTACACATAATCTTAATCTCATATACAAGCAGCACCACCGCTAGAATGCAGCTACCCCCAAGACAATTCGGCCTTGCTGTACACATAATCTTAATCTCATATACAAGCAGCACCGCCGCTAGAATGCAGCTACCCCCAAGACAATTCGGCCTTGCTGTACACATAATCTTAATCTCATATACAAGCAGCACCACCGCTAGAATGCAGCTACCCCCAAGACAATTCGGCCTTGCTGTACACATAATCTTAATCTCATATACAAGCAGCACCACCGCTAGAATGCAGCTACCCCCAAGACAATTCGGCCTTGCTGTACACATAATCTTAATCTCATATACAAGCAGCACCACCGCTAGAATGCAGCTACCCCCAAGACAATTCGGCCTAGCTGTACACATACTACTGGTCGCACACACTCTTCAAGAATTAAAATGCAGCTACCCACCATGAATAATGCGGGCTAGCTGCACACATACAGAGTGCACACACGCACTACTTACTCCCCTTCTTTCTCCACTGACCTGGAATACGATCCCCAAGGGCGTTCATCATACCAAGCGTGAAAGGCAACTTCAAATGCCCAATAACATAACATAAGCCCGTAGGATGCGAACAGTGGCTTCCTCCTGCCATCCTCACTTGAGAAGAGCTTCTTGTTTCGTTTTTATCCATGGCTGTTTAGAAGGCAGCTCTCAAGTTGTTGCACTCCTCTCCTATGCAATAAGAAAAGCCTTAGGTAAACCCTCCAGCCTCATTCTTACAGACGGCATTGTATGGTATTCGGGGAGTTCTACGATGCAAAACTAGCCAGGAAGCAACAGAGTGCTGCACCTGTCAGTTTTGGTCCCTTGTTAGGCGCTTATACAATTAGCAAAACTGTTTCACCACGCCCACAGGGCAACAGGGTGGGGACAGGGGAAGGTAGACAATGAATTACAAAAGGATAAATAGTGCAAATTAATAGTACAAACAAATGATGATAATGAAAGCAAAGGGAGACGAACCTACTATGCCTTGTGAGTGATCAGAACGTGCAAGTGCAGAGGGCAGGGGAGTGAGGGATAGATGCTGGGGTGCTCAAGGAGAAGTGCTCATGGGAAGTGCTTAAGAAGGGAAAATGTAAGTGCAGTGAATAGACAGCGGCTGGGATAAGAGATGTGGGGGCACACGGCCCGCGGATACATAAGGGCCCTGCACATCTGTCACACTACTGGATGATTGGCAGGGAAGAGAGGAGGAGAATGAAGAGGTAAGGAGAAAAGTCTGGAGGCTTTTTCAGAACTTGAGGATGTCATGCTCAAGACGCAGAGGGGGAGGGAGGTTATTCCACAGAAAGGGGCCCGCCAATGAGAGCTATGGATGGGTTAAGTGAGGCACAGATGATTCGACCCCCAAAACAGAAATTTCTAACTCTCTCCCTGTGGCTTCTTCACATTAACTTTAGGGAAGGAGATATACAATTCGAAATCTTTTTTTTCAGCTTTTTCAGTTGCCTTTTGTTTGCTGCCATCTAGCGGCTATGTTCATCATTGCTGGCAGTCACAAATCACGTTCGATTTCAACATTTGCAATTGCAGATATAGCGGCGTCTAATTTTACGTCATACATAGTGTGTGGTCATAGAATGTTTCAACCAATCGTTCCAGCGTTTCAGAATTGGCAACATGCTCTCAAATGAATATACTTAAAAGAAAAAAGGAAAATGTAAACCAACTATTTCCATAAAACAGTCAGTTTTGCAGAGGATATCCCTCACAAGTAAGGTGGGCGAATCTGTTGCGGCCTATGGCGAAACACACATCAGTCGTGTGGGCAAGATCTTTCAGGTCGTTTAGACTTAAATAGTATACAGCAGGTTTGCATGGTTTAATTTCAGGATGAGCCTTCGTAGTCAGAAGCAGAGGCAGTGTAGGTTGTTAGAGCAGTTTAAGGGGCTTTGGTTGTGGGAGAGAGAAAATAAATAGGACTAAGTGCAGGGAGAGGTAGGGTAGACAATTCAACAATAATTCAGTTGAGAAGTAGAAAATGAAAATAGGTTGCAGTGAGGGGAGATAGAACATTAATATAGGAATTAGTTGAGGCAGAGGTAAGAAATTGAAATATGAAAGGCCATCTTTTAAAGATTACTAGTGACTCCAGTACATACCACAGACCACCTTGCATGAGATTCCAACCCCTCACTGGAAAAGGAGGACAGCACAGCTACAAAATCATCCTCAGCAAACCTATGTCCCTTACACCTCGGGCAACTAGTTAAAGAACTTCACCACCACCCAGCCAAACATGCACTCTATCACGATTCTTGCAACAGAAATGTCAGTACTGTCTCCACCCTAAGTCCCCTGCGCCAGTGCACCGCATCTTCATCCAAGCATTGCAATTACCAACGTCGTCCACCAGAGGGCCGCAACATTTATTTGGCCCTGTAATGGGATAAAGCGTAACATGCTGCTTCAAAAACATGCAGCGCCCAGACCCCAGCCTTCGATCAAAAACCTGACACGAACAACAGAAAGACTACTGAAGAGATAGTCCCTGGAATGCCCCTCCTCACCCCTATGAACATGACGGCCCAAAGAGTCAAAAATGCACAAAGCCACTCATTATTTGGGCAGCCCCCAGGAGGGCCAGTGACATCCACGTATGAGGGAAGGTACCCTCTTCGACAGCCATTCCGACCCTATCCACTAAATGTCTTTATGGATACAGGTGCTCCAACATTGGTTATGGACCCAAATGCCTCAATGGATGACGCTGACTAATGCTGAGAAACCAATTTGCTGATGTCATTAGTGACACCACGACATACCCACCTTAGTCACGAAGCACACTCGCAACTATGCACAGAGTTACACAAACATACACGCACATACACGAAGAACATGCTTACACAGCTCTGTAGATAGAGGACAGATACGTATACATACTGTCAAAAGCTTTTATAATTTTTCTCATTAGCCAAGTGTAGAAACGCGGAACCCAAGGCAAACAAAGAGATGCAGAGCAAGCTTGCAGCCGCTTACGGCAACTAACCCTATGGAACTACAGGATCATGCAAGGATCCTGGAAGGACCAAAAATGACTAACCTGTGGGAAACATAGCACAGTATAGATGTGTAGAATTCATAGCATAAGTATACTGAGGATCAAATGAACCTACAAGCCGCAGGACGAGAGATGAGGGAAAGCATAACCAGGCTACACAGAACAGCAGGCCAGGGCTCGCAGACAAGGTCAGGGACAAGCAGCACATTCTAAACCCAAGACGTCAAGGGGCCATCTGCAGAAAAACAGAATAAATCCTCATAAATTGAAGACCAGAAGAGCTTGGTTTTGTGGTCCTTAACCACATGATGCAGCCGAGCTAGACAATGGTCATTCACCCACGGCGGGAAGATGAACAGTTCTCAGCGACACAGACATGAAGTGAAACATGAAGTCTTCGACAATGTTGCAATGCTGAGGGCACTCTCACAGACAAAAGTGTTACTGCTAACAAATACTTGGCAACACATTGTCATTCTCATCACCTTGAAAAGGTGCACAGAGCGCTGAGAACGGAGCTGGGTCCCAGACCTGGGGAGACAAGTTTCAGCCAATCAGGAAACAGAAATCCAGAAGCAGATGGCAGAGGGCCAGGGCCAATGGTAATTGTGCGACCCTGCAAGAATGTGATAGATAGTTCCTTGGAGAAGAGACAGGTCAGCCACCTGACATGCAAGGGCCAATTAACTAGGATCTATAGGGGATATCTATAAGGGATACCACTCCGAACACCCAACCAGAACGACTGATAGGTTTTTCCGAGAAGGGCCCATGTTGTAACGCAAGGGGCCAACAAAAAGGCCTGACTCAGGCACGGGAGCAGTGATTCTGGGAATTTTCGAATGTCCTGTATGATCCCTGTCAGTTTGTGCAATAAACAACAGTTCTAACTTGCCCTTGGCTGAGTCCTCCATTTGTTACTGGGGAGGGTTGTTGGGCCTTGGGAGCTGAACGGGTAAACTCGCAGTAACCCCAGACCTCGGGCATACCTAAGGCAACGCTACATATCAAGAGCCATACCTGGGTCTCCTGGACATTATGACCCCAAAGAAAAACCTCTTCAAAAGGTTCACTCCCAAACTCAATCTCTAATAGCTGTAATACTCCACTGCAGTACACTTCATCAACAAAATTAGATAAATCCAAGACCAAGCAGGAAAGAAAGCGCAAACATCACCAATTCTACCAATTGAAAGCGCACAAGGAAACCACCATTTTGAATTCTGACACCCTATCTTACTTTATCGACTCAGGCTTTCCTAACAATGGTCATCAGTAACAATTCAGCAGGTTCGCTGGAAGAGGTTTGCCCCCACAACATCTAAAAAGCAACAATGAAACAACTCAGACTAGTACATCCTTGCAAGCCCTGCTCAGCGCTTCCCTCAAAAAAAGGAATCCTGCTTCCTGCTATCAAAACAGCCTTCATCAAGCCTCTCCTCAAAAAATCCACAGAATTTTTGGAATAGCGTACTTTATGAACTACATCAAATTGAGAGCATACGTTTTGGGAGGTAAAGCGTACTTGACCCCATCACAATTGTGGCAGTAACTCTGCAGTGAATTTGCTGATTTACTGTCAAAATCGTGTTACTGCCACTCGGTCCTGTGGCATTACCACAGGATTACGAGAGCTAATTTGAGGAGGTCTGTTTGATAATGTCACTTGCATGGATAATACGAATAATGGCTTTTTGGTCTTTGAGTTAGTGGTTGAGTTTGGATCCAAGGAGCCTTGGGTCGTAGTAAATGTCTGCTTCCTTCCAGCCTCTCAAGCTGAGAAAGCTTTCCTGGAAAGGTGGGTATCTTAATAACTTACTAGAAATTCAAAGTGGTAAGAATTTATAAGTAAGTGGAGACCTAAAATGATGGCCTCTAAAAATGAATTAAATGAAGTACCCCAGGGTGTAGCAGTTTTTCTTCTTTAAAAAGAAAAATGGTGGGCGGGGTCGTATCCGAGATAATTCCATGGCAAGACATTCTCTTTGTCATCTAAACGGTCGCTTTGAAGCTAATTGTCCTTGGTTTGTAAATGGAAAATCGCCTTCACTAATCGACTATATTTTAATTTATATTTTTAATATTCATTGTTGTTTTGATTTTAAAGTTGTCAACCATTTTGAAAGAGATCATAATCCCCTCACTTATTACATAAACATGACTTTTTGTCCAAAAAGCTTAGGTTGCTCTATTGTTGTCTACCAAGCATCCCCTCCAATGAACATAAGTGAAAGTGTTATAAGCACTAATGATGTTCTAAACAGATGTGAAGAAAGACATTGAATGCTGTAATACCAATTCTGAAGGAGTTCGGCTGTTGGCGAAATGTGTCATTGTTTGTAGACTTTTGGTCATTAAAAACAGTAACTCAAGCAGGTATTTTATTTATTTATTTGTTCACATTTTTTTAAAGCGCACAGCAGCCCTTAGACATCAAGGCACTGTTACATATGTTCATTACTGGTTACATCGGGGGAAAGCTTATTAGTTACATGCAAATTTATACATTTTGGGTATTGCTTACATTTACGTGGAAGTTGCATTTTCAGTTAGAGTACAGAGTTGCAGTCTGTGTGTGTTTAGGGTCTCTACGGGAGAGGGGTGGGCTAAGTGAATAGTGTGGTTTTGAGAGATTTGCGAAAAGAGAGTAGAGAGGGTTCAGCTCGGAGTGTGTGCGGTAGGGCATACCAGATGCCAGAAAAGAGGTGATGTAAGAGCCTGTGAATCCTGGTCTGATGGTACCTGCCATAACGCAAAGTACGAGTTACATGAAAACCTTTCAAATTTAGGAACTACTAATGAGAGTAGCATAATCTGAAAAAGGAGTTTAAAAGATTAATTAAAATAAAAAAGGCATATGTCTTAAAACAGTGGGACTGGGTTTTGAATGCAGTCAAGCAAGAGGACATTCAAATGTTCTGGAAATTGATAGCCAAAGGCACCAGTACCCTACAGAGTACAGCCTACTCTCGGATACTGATTACTACTTGGATATCTCACTTCGAACAGCTGCTATGTGACTGATACTGTAGACAGTCCACCTATTGCAGGGGACATTTTATTGGAGATTCCTCACAATTCAAGAAGTCCAAAAATGACTTGTAGACTTAAAAAAGGCAACGCAAGTGGGCCTGATAATATAACATCTGAATGAATTGCTTGCCGCCAAGATTGGTGGGCAGGGATACTGACCAAGGTAGTCAAAGCAATTATCCAGACAAGTTCTATTCCTGACCCTGCAGATCTCGGTATTATTGTCCCTCTTTTTTAAAATGTCAATGTTCAAGATCTGTGCTGTTAGAGGCCGTTCACTCTGCTTGATATACTAAGTAAGGTATTCACAATTTGGACAGCTATCAGATTAGAATGCTGGGTTAGTTCTGCTAATATTCTCCCCAAAAATCAGGCAGGTTGTTCACACATGGTATAGCTAATTGATCATGGTCTGATCCTTGCACCCTTGATTGATAAACACAATACGGACAGAGGAGTTAACCTTTGCATGACTTCTTTAGATTTAGTGCATGGCAAGGGACAATCAGATTGTTACAAATCATCTGACTGCCCTCACCGGGTCATTACCTGGCCGGGAAAGACTCACCTGCAGCACTCCGTTCAGAGCACCAGGTCCCAGAGTTATTTTCCTTTCCCCACCGGTCGCCATGGAATGTGAGGAGGGACTACTTATAGTCCGTGTTCCCGTTCCATGGTGGCCATTTTTATTGTTTTCTTTGTTTCTATATTCTGAATGGTCGCCATGGAAAGTGAGAAGGAACTATATGTAGTCCCGTTTCCCTGATCCCTGGCGGCCATTTTTTTGCTTTTTTTTCTGGTGTTGAGAAACAGTTTGAAGGGAGTTTCTCAGCTCCAGAAATAAACGCTACTGGTACTCCAGTACAACGAGGCAGCAATATAACCCCTGGAGGGAGGGCATTACCGGTCTGGTAATGCCCGCTGAGCTACGTTAAAGCCCTCGCTGGTAATGGCCCCCCTCCATGGATTCTATTGCTTCATTAAAACAGGCCTTTGAATTAGTAAACTGGAATATCATTTGGTCCAAGCTGAGCTGGATAGGGATTGTAGGAAGGTTACTGAATCTGGTCCAGCTGGTATATAAAAACACACCAATGGCTGTTTGGTGTGGCTCTAGAGTCTCTCTTGCATATACAACTATTAGGGAAAATAGGCAGGAATGACCATTAGCAACACTTCTTTTTTTATTGATGATTTCTGACATGAAGTCTTGATTGGAAGAAACAGTTTACTTCATGCTGGTAACACTATTTTGATGTGTTTGCCCTCAACAGACACAGAAAGAAATGTGTTTGCCCACCAGAGAATATTTTAAATTATATACATTGGAACTGAATTTAGAATAAAAATAAGTAATGTCATTTGGGAGAAAAAGATCTAATTATAAATAGTCTTTGGATGAGACTCCAATATACTTATTTGGGTATTACTTTATCAATAAACTGTTCTTGGAAGCACATAAGCAGAGAATTAATGGGAAGTTAAATGCCAGAATTGGGGGTTTATTGACACTCTATTATAGATATGTTGCACAGGTTTGTGAGCAGGGGATTGGGTATTGGCAAATCATGCAAGCTCCTTCCTTGTGGGTGACCTTCTGAGTGACATGTGTTGCGCTAAGTAGAAGAATACATGCTAATATGTGTGCACCTGAATGTTCGTGAGACTCATTATAGGCAGCGGTAGCAGAATGGGCATGTCGGAGACAAATTGTATGATCGTGAAATTGGCAGGATAGATGAATAACACTTTCTATGCTATCCTAAAGGGAATATACAAGCTTGAGGAAACATTAGACTGCACTTACGAAGATTAGGAATTAGGATGAGACTGGAAGCTTTAAATATGATTCTGTCTGCTAATGATTCATTTTGATGTATCCCCTTCTTTTATGAGAGGCAATGCTAATGAGATTACTGCAGCTCTATCAAGACTATATATGCCTCAAGGTATTACTTTGATTAAAGCTGTTTACATGTGGTTTAGTGACTATTTTGTAGCCTTTTATGTATTAATCTTGTTGCCGTGTATTTTGTATTTTGCGTAATATTGTATTTTATTGATTTTAAAAGTTTTAATGGCAGAAACCAGACAATAAAAAAAGAGTAAAATCTAATATTTTACAATTAAACCAAACCATGCTAAGCTTGAGAATATAAATTCCATTTCTATTACAATGTGTATGATGCCTTTTGCAAAATACACTTCTTGTGTTAAACAATTAGACAGTTTTGTTTTGAACAGCTGCTCCCTCTGTTACTGTATTTGCATAACAAACCAAATGAATAATAGATAAAATAGCTAGTTTCTCTCTTTGTGGCAAAACATAGAGCATTTGCTTTGACAGAATGATTTGTAAACAGGGCAAGTTAACGATGAGGCATTTACACTGTTCTTCTATTTCTGTGCTTTCCACAATGACGAAAACAAATAAAGAAATAGTGTTTGAATGAACATTGCTTTTGTGGCCTGCAGTGAAAACAAGTACCCTACCATGCAATCTGAAAGGTTCAATGAATGGTCTGTATATTCTTCACTTGTGATGGAAAGAAGAAAGTGTCGAAGCCATTCGCCAATGCACCTATGTGAAATGCATATATACATTTGTTTCGCCAGTCATGTCAAAGTAAATAGAAAAGCTGCTGACCTTTGGTCGATTATCACCCAGTATGGCTGCATGTGTGCACGATGAAGGGCTGGTTGGTGCCAATTCCTTATATAAATCTTCTTCCTCAGTCTGTGCACCGACTTGTGCAGCATTGTTTTCACTGCAGCATTTCAACCCCCTGGTCTGCAATTAGCAGCAAGCACGCCCACAGTTGTGTTTTGTAGGAGGCACACGGGAATAACTGGTGATGTCTAGTCTTCGTGCTAATGGAGTCTTCTTACTCAGATTACCAATTGCTGGGTTTTTCTGCATCCAAATGATGAAAAGGAAATAGGAGTTGGTTCTTAATGTAGCTTACATCGGCTTCTTTCTCAGATCACAAACTGCAGTTCTTTGCTCAACCAATCTCGAGATGATATGGTTCTTAATGTATCTTGAGACGTGAACACAGCACATAGCATTTTTCCAGAGCCTTCGAAGATGTAGCCCACCTTATAGGAGAATCATCTTGTTCCTCTGTAGTTCGGCTCACTAATGAAGATTGCATCCTCCACAGTTTCGGGTTCCTCCGGCTCCTGAAGAGAACGTTGAGGAGAATCAGGAACACTCGAGCTGCAAACAAGTAAAACAAAAGTGAAATGACATTGCTCAGTCCTGACAGAAATATAGGAGGCCTGCTGCAGTACTTAAGACAGCATGTGTAACCCGAACAACAACTGTTCCTAGAACTGAAGTGACTCCAGGCAACGTAGAGCTTTTCAGGACTGTGCTCACGCCAACTGACCCGGTTTGCGTGCCTCCCAGGAAGGGTTTGGTCAGGCACCCTGCTTTCTCAGCTGCTTCTTGGAATGTCTCAGTGGTGATGGCAATCGCTAATTTGAAGTCCGTGAGGTATTCCAACGTCAGCAACATCAGTGGAATAAGGAGATGCCGGAGTTTGGCTTCAGCCATTGCACTTGCACTGGTTGAGCACTAACTGGTGGTTGGAGACAGATTCCATGGCACGGGGCCTCCTGGTGATGGAGCGGCTCCTAGAGCTGTTATCTCCGTTGCACAGGCAGTGATTGTCTCAAAGAATCTCTTCAAGATTATACACTCGTGTCTACCATATAAATCAGTATGTTCTGTGTTTGGGTGAACTCTGATTAGGTGTTCTAGTGTTAACCACTCTGATGTTGAGGGCCCACGTCTTTGCTCTAAACCTTTTTTGATGGTCTCCGTTTTCTAAGGCTACTTCAGAAGATCTATTAGTTGCACATTTCATTTGGTCTATATCCTTCCTAATGTGAAGGGTTTCTTAAATAGTCCTCCTAGTTTTGCATTGTGTGTTTCCTATGAATGTGGAAAGTGTCTCCCTGGGCTGACCTTCTGGTTGTGCCACAGCAGCAGTAAATTAGTGTTAGGATTGTTAACACCTCTGTCCATAAACCATTTATTGACTGCTTGATGGCATTCATCAAGTATTGGATCCTCAAGATGTTCACATTCTAGTGTCTATTTTTACTAGAATTATTGCTCTTGTAATGTGAAGCATGTTCTGCCCTAGTAGCTTTTCTTCCGTGACTATATAGGAAGAGTTTGTGTGTGTCTCAATTACCCTACTCAAACATCTTTTACCAGCATTCAATGCATTTCAACTCTCTTACAACACATTACATCTCAAACACTCTCTCCCAACATCTGTAAGTCACCAGTACAACATCTTAAGTCTCCAGTACCAGCCTCTATAACATCGAGCCTCAAGCACACACCTCAAACCCAGACGGTTGCCAGTGGTTATGAATGACCTGAAACCTTCCAGCCATCACCTTTCTGTTTTGCCTATTTGGTAAGTAACCCACAGGTTATTTTGTGAGATGGGAGATAGAGGGGAAGGATGTGTTGCAGGTCACAGTAATTGCAGAGTTTTTTTTAATTGTAAAATGTAAACAGCAGCAGCAGCCTCACTGCATCACCCCTAGAAAAGGGCAATTTTTATTATTTTCTTTGGTCCTTTAGATGTTGCTTAATGCCAGCCTCATCCAGCTGCTAAGCACTGGAACAGGAACTAAACCCATGTTGCACTGCATCCTCTTGATCCCAAAGGAAGTGCATTGCCCCTGAACCTTCTTTCCAAATATATATTGCATTGAGTTGAGGAAGCAACATATGGTTTACTTCAAAGGCGGAGGGCAACTTCATGTAAATTGATTATCTCACCATCTACAGCCTGCCTGTGACACATGTCTGGCAGATTTGGGTATGGTCACACAGTGGCCAGGTAGGAATGGCGGCAAAGGCCACTGGGGCACACCCCTCTACTCACAGGCCAAGTGGCTCACTGGATGTGCAAAGCAGAAAACGAGAAACACTGATAAGATTTGTGTTCATGCTGTGCTGTCACTGAGTACTGCAGGCAGCTCTCACCCATTCCCAGCTTGCTAGATCCCATATACTTACTGTTGCTACAGTACTGGGTATGAGCTGCACAGGCAGCCCTGTCTCTAAACCTAACCATTCAGACATTCTTCACTAATAGACTGCCAACCTGTTAGTGATGGCGGCTTTGTGGTTTTTCCTGCATCCCTGTTATTTCTCCAGCTGACGAGAACTAGATTCCAGGTGAAAAAAGCTGTGGCACATTTAGCTGCATTTACATCCACCTTTTTCAGGTGCAACACAGATATCTGCTCTTGGCACTGCCTCTTTGTCCAGTGGCCCAGGAATCGCAAGTACAGGTCTAGAGGTAGCAGAGAGGGAGCTGCTACCCCTGGCAACCCCCCAAATGATGTCCCTGGTCTCTTAATGTGGCAACCATGAAAAAATAAAGATATATGCAGGCAAAATAGATCAGAAATTGCTTATTTCAGCCCCCAAAATATTGGGAAATCTACGAAGTTGTCTGGTATATTGATAGCTCCATCGTAAGAATGGTGTAACACTGGAACCCAAGCAAAGCTCCTAGGGTGGGAGAATCGGCTGTTTGAGTTTTCATTCTCTTGCACACAATGTATCCCAGATTCACCTTGCCCGTGAGCAGCTTTGCATCTGTGGGGACGCCCTGGGTTTTGCGAGCATGACATAAAAACAGAACATTGTTTCCATGGCATCGATGCCAACTAAAGAAATGTCCATCTTCGCACCTGGGTGTCTTTGAAATGTTTAGGCATTGGTTTCATAAAGTGCAATGCATTATTCCCTGCATTGGGTGTTTGGATCTGGCCATGGAGGTGGATGGCTCTTTAGGGGGTTGCAACTTAGGCAAAGGGGTTTCCTTGAGGGGGGATTTTGACTTCCCTTTCCTTCCATGTTGGCCATGGGTGTATGGAGGAATTGCAGGAGGCATTCCCGTGTGCCTCAGCCCTGCCTTAATGCAGGGACCCCTTTGCGGTAGTCTGTGGATCCATGTATACTTCCTACGAGTCCAGCACCCATGAACTCACAGTGGCTCTTAGCCCCTTTGAAATCCCACTTTTGGCCCTGCAGATTAGAGAGGCAGGAGAGGAAAAGCCCCTCTTCCCTCAAAATCTTTGGAATTTCAGGCTCCAAAACTAAAAAGGCCCAGCAGTGAATGCACTGCCCACAGCCACAAAAGCTAAATACGAGGCCGCATTCCAGGATGTCAGGTGCAGGGATGATGTGGTGTGTCTGGGTACAGCGCATTGATTGGAGAAGAGGCAGTGGTGGATTTTACTTTGTGGGCATTTGAACATAGGACATTCAGGTCCTGGGCAGCAGTAAGGATGGCAGCAATCCCCTTCATTGTTAGGGCTTACTGCAGGGAGCAGCTTCCCAATGGTTTCTTGGTTAAATAGGCAATGGTTGGTTGGGCAGACAAAAGCATGACAAGAGCAGAGTGATGTGATTTATTATTTTGGAATTGTACACAGTTTACAGGAAAAATGCAAATTCGGTTGGGCCTTTAATACAGCTTATTTTGAAGCCAGTGGATTTAGGGAATTGGCTGTGCCCAGGAGATAAGCCGACAGCAGCAGGAAAGCACACTAGGCAGGTAGTTTGCTGGAGGAGGGCAATATGGGTTATACAATCATAGTCTCAAAAACTTTCAAGAGCAGTAAGAGAGGCTGGGGGTCACTGAGAGCCAATACAGAAAGGGGCACCTGTTCAGTGGTAGCAGCAAGAGTGTATTTGTAAGTACGGTCATCAGGCAGGGGACACAAGGATGGGACACAGGCATCCATCAGCTCGGCATAGTGCTGAAAAGAGGCCTGGGTCGCATGTGATTGGACAGAGTCAGATATGGAACATGTTTGTTCACGTTTAGGGCAGCATCTTAGGATGAGGAAGCAAGTCAGCTGCCTTTGACACATTTAGTGTCCAAATACTCCTCTCCCTGGCCAACAAGACGGGCTTCTCTTGAACCATTGTAAAATGGTTTACATTCTACTTATCCAGGAAGCACCAGGTCATACAGATGGGCTCTTTCAGATGAAATTGACTCCCAGCAACATGTGGGGTCCCCCAAGGTTCATTCTCTCCCCAATCATCTTCAATGAACACATGGAACACTTGGGAACTCTCGTAAATGGCCCCAACATAGCCATCCATCAGCATGCGGATGGCACTCAGCTGTACCTTAAGTTCAGCCGCCCCCAGGAAATTGCTCCCATCCACGAATGCCTGGCTATTATCCAAACATCGATGTCAAAGGCTTACCTTAAACTGAACTGGACCAAGGACGAATTTTTCCTCATCGGTCCACCCACCAACAACTCATGCAGCAATGGATTCACCCCTCAGCTGTCAAACTCAGCCAAATGCCTGGGCTTCATTGTTGACAGTCGCCTTTCCTGCCAAAAGCACATAGCCAAGAAAGGACAAACCGCATGGCTACAGATCCACACACTTTACAAAATCAAACCCTCCATTCCACCGAACGAATTCCATCCAGTGGTCCAAGCCTTCATTATCCCACACATCTTTTAGGGCAAATGCCTTCCTTAATGGGCTTCCAGCCACAAACAGGGCCCTCCAGAAAGCAGCCCACTGCATTACAGGTGCCCGCAAATTTGACTATCTCTCCAACACTGCGCATGCTTCACTGACTCCCACCACCCGCCAGGAACACATTCAAAACTGCATGTATCAGCTGCAAGGCGTCTCACACGCGCACCTGACTTAGTAACAATATCAAAATGTTGGAGTCAAACCTAGCTATGCCCAGGCCCTGACCAGTTGGAACTCAATCCCGGTAGAGGTATGAAATTCCCCCACCATTCTCCAGTTCTGCAAAACAGTCAAAATGTGGCTCTTTCAACAATACCTGCGGGACAAATAAATTCCCTCTCTCCCTCCAGCAACAGAGTTGTGCTACTGTACACAATGCCCAGCCCAATTCTGCCACCCTCCTGTTGTAAAGCACTCCGTCAGAGGGGGGTCAGGTGGACAAATAAAAAGAAATAGAGCTATGGCATTCAGAGCACTGCAAGTGCTCCATGCACTCCCCCCCCCACACCCTTCACCCCCCGGCCGAACCACCTGCAGCAATTCCTCCATCAGCATCCAACTAACTCAACTGTCCCCTTGGAGAAGCAAGACGGCAACAATTCCGCCCTCACCAGGGTTTTTTGAGGTGCAGCAAGGAATATTTTGAAAGAGAGAGGAGTGATGAGACATAAGGGTCAGGAAGTATTTATCCATTTTTTGACAGCACAAGATTTTCTCCTAGAGCGGGTATTTGGAAAAAGGTGCAAATCATGTTGCCTCCCTATGGAGAGAGGCAGGAGGCGAGGGCAGCACATCAAGCTGTATGCATGAGGTATGGATGTAAAGCGCTTTGAAACACATTGTGTATAGGCGCTGTATAAATAAACTATCATATCAAGAGACTCCTGGTGTTTAGGGGCGTGGAGCAAGGCTGTTCGGGAAGTTAGTTGGTGGGGGTGCCTCTCAGCCAAGGAGGGCTTAATGGTTTGGCAGCTGCCGTGGCACAAGCTGAGTCACCTGGTCAAAGCAACTTATCTGGTGTTGGTAGACTTTAGCCACCTGTCGTGGTAGGCACACTGAGTTACTGCAAGCACTGTCACCCGGTGTGTGGGAACTCTCATTGTGCTACTGGCCATGGTCTGCCTGTTGAGTGACAGAGCTGAGAAAGATCAGTGAGCACTTATTGAAGCACAGACTGACGCTTTGAGAGAACCGGAACCTATTTATAAGGTATGGAGAATGAGCCTGATGTAGGCCCTGTGGTAGGAGGCACCACACAAGAAGGAATGGGGGTTCGCTCCAGAAACCTGATAAGCCCCCAATCATCCCTTTGGGTGGCCACCGTCTTGGTGGCTGGTTCAAGCAGGTGCACTCTTTTAATAGGGGTTGGACCTCCCCCTTAGTTTCAGCCACTAACTTTAATAATAACTGCCTGCTCGCTGCCTATGTTACACGCAAGCCCAGCTGTAATTACTTCCTTTGGCTCTATTATCGCTGCGTCTATATTTCTGCGCGTGCGCATGCGGGTGGGTGTGGATATACGCTGATGGCGGAGGGGCAGCTTGGCCGTGGAGACTCCCAACTTCGCCCCACCCACATGCCCGCCCCCCATACCCTGCACAACCCGCGAGGCACTGTTAGAACTATTTTCAACTGTTTGACAAATGGCTTAAAATGTCATTACTATCACAGACCCAACATATTTTGTGTTGATTTCAAAGGACGTAGGTTTGGGTTACGAATGTCCGGTCGGAAGTCTACCCTTATGAGCACCTATGCACCCGTTTGTTTAATCTGTTATGCAGCTGTGCATAGTACGGAATGAATACCTTTACTAAGACCTGCTCTTCAAACGTGTGCCCCCTACCTGGTCTACTGACATCGTCTAATTCGCCATTATCTTGACAATCTGTTATTATACGTCTAAGCTCGTCTGTGGTTAACTAATACAAATAAATACATAAATGAAGACGATTCTAAGAGTATAATCATTCGCCCAATGAACCTGGAAGAAACCACTTAACAATTTATTTTGAGAGATATTAACGTTGCGTGGAGTTGGCTGCCACTTGCTGTCTTTGTTCAGCATTGCACTTTTAAAACAGCTTTCTATAACAAGATCGACTAGCCTTGCAATATAACTGTAAACTAATGTAAGTGCCTCGTGTGTGGCTTTGCACAAAAAAGAGGCCTAGGTGGGGTGTCCGTAGGCCAGATGGGTAGGCTGATGACGAGAAGCATGAAGTGCTGATGAGTGCAGGCCGCCAGCACCTGAATCCTGAGGGCAAGCCTGTGACAGCGGCACTTGGGTATGTGTTTTATCTGGAGAGAAAAACCCAAGACCTATGTAGGACACACCGGTTTAGCCACACTGGCATGGAGATGGGTGTGATAGGGCTGAAGATGTGAGTGAGCTCTGACACTGCTCCGCAGAGATTAACAAAGTACCAGCAAGCAAACAGCTGTCGTGTGTCTGGTGCTCTGTGGGCGCAGTGAAAAGGCGCTAGGAAAAAAATTCAGATGAATGAACAATCGAAGTATTCTTAGAGTTACGCTCTGCTCCTCATCTGCAAGTGTAGGTTTTATCCTGTTCTTGTCCGACAGGATGCAGAGTATTTACTATTCGAAGCATCAATTATGATTTATGGTGATTGTGGGGGTAGACTTGGAGGTTTATGGCCAATAAGCCTGGATGGCACTAATGTGATGACTTTGTTGGTTCTGTGTGGGAAGGTCAGGTACATGGGGTTCGAGTGTGAGGGTACTGTCCATGAAACATCTGAGTGGGTTTAAAAAAAAAAAAAGAATTTAGGCTTTCTTTGGTGCTAAAATATAACAACCTTTTGCTGTATACCAAGACATGTACACTCCTTTAGGTACAATGACTTCTCGATGTTAATTCCCTAATTCTATTAAACATTTCTAATACTTATTTCACCAAAGCCAGCGTCACTGGGATTTGGCTTCCCATTAATAGTTCCTGCCACCAGTCTTTTTTTGATCTCCAGCCGTGTTTTTTGCGTGAACTCGGTCGTCAGAGTAGACCTTGCATCTTCCATTGCAGGGCAGCACATCACCAAATAAGTGACTCCGTTGAGTTTTCTTTCTCACACAATCTGCACCTAGCTTTCACCGAGCCGTTCCTTCTTCTGTTCAGTATTTCAGCATTTGGGAGTAACTTTAGTCTCAATCTCAGAAATTGGTCCCTGAAGAACCACTTGGGGAATAGTTCGAGGTACTTTGGCAGGGTATTCAGCCTCCTTGCTTCCAGAAATGGCTTCCCATAATGTTTCAGGGATTGTCTCTCCTCTTTTGTGTCAATCCAGTCTTTTATGTAAAGTTTCTTTTTGATTTTGTCCGGGTTAGCACATACTGCCTCATCACGAGTTTGGCGGTAAGCCTTAAATGCGGTGGTAACTCTATTACCGCCGCATTTAAGGGTCCACAAAATCACGGACTTGGCGGATTTAGGCCCAGCTCTGAGCTGGGGGCAAATCCGCTGTGATTTTGCAGATTTTCGGTGCTTTTACTGCCGGCGGTAATAGCCTTGGCGGTAAAAGTGCCACCATTCCCCATTGTGCCCAATGGGCAAAGGGAAATTCCTGAATGGGCCCAGTGGGGAATGGGGACTTACTGTTCCGCCAAACCTGTGATCCGGCGCTAATAGCGCTGGGGGTTTGGTGATAGGGCTAATAGCCCAACGCGTGGTGAGGCCCATAGTGTGTGGATGGTTTCTCCTCGGTCAGTTATGATTGCTTGACAGATCGTTCCCCATTCTGTTAGCATAATGTTGCTGTTGCTGGATAATGCTTTCCTTATGGCTAAGAAACCACCACTCTCCGACGCTTCTAAACATTTCTTACATAGAGAGAGAGAGAGAGATTTTCACACCACCACGGTCTTCCTAGAGGTTAGACCTAATTCCATTCAGAGTGCCTGCATAGGAGTGCTTTTTGGAACACGCAAAACTCTCTTCCAAAATATCCCTTCGATGACAGACCAGTTTTTCTCATGGAATGAAAATACAGTTTCTGCACCATATGTTAGGCTTGCAAGGGCTTTCATACGGTAGAAGGCGATCAGCGGATCTAATAAGAAGCCACAGAACCCTTTGAGAAGCACTCGCCCCTGTCTGAGTGTTTCGCATCATTGCAGTGAGCTGTGGGCGGGTTCCCATCTCATTATGCCAGGGAATTGAGATGGGGCCATTGTTTTGGTTGAGTAAAGTTTGAGATGATCTGTTATCATCCATAAGTCTATTCGTGCATGGCAGGTGCCTTGAACTGGTTGATCCAAGGTTGAGGCGTAAGTAGGTGTCTTATAGATCTCTCCCTAGCTGTTTGATTTAATGCACGAAAGGCGATAGGCCATCATTATATGCCTTTTTACCTTATAAGGTTATTGGCATCTGTTTTATGTAAGATGCATCTTTAGACTTGCAATAAGAAAACTGAAATCATAACTTGTTATGATGCCATTATGTGTGTGGGCACACATAATCAAGATGACTGTGACAAATACACATGTGGCTCCTCTACAAACTGTATGCATAAACATGTCATGACCTCATGTCTGTAACACATCACAATACACATGTGTTGAGCTCTCCCAGGAGACATGGAACCTTCATAGGGTTCCACAGCACTCTACCTATGGGAGCAACTCCCCTGGTTGCCAGATTCATCTACAACAGGAGGGCCTCTATTTTATATGGAAATAAATACTTACCAAGAAACCTACCTTGACTCCAGGAAGACCCTCACTCCAGCAGGTTTGTAGAGTATGTGAGTATGGTCTGCATAGTTGAAGCAGGTCAGGCTTGAGTTGTTAACGAGTTTGCAGGGGGGGGTCATGTACATGTTGAGGAAAAGTAGTAAAAAACTGGATCCTTGGGGTACTCCACATGTGGTGTTGTGGGACGTGAACTGAAAATTGACATGTGTGTGGTTTTTATCGTGTCCTTGAGAAATAAGGCAATCTACTGCAGTGTAATTCTCTCTAATATGTTGTTTAAGATGATTTTGTGGCTGATGGTGTTAAATTCTATGTAGACATCCAAGGGAAAATTGCACTTGCCTATGCATCAGCCTTGTGTTTTAAGTTGTCATGATGCCTACCCCCGGAGCCCCAGGCCAGGCATCATGCCCCCGGGTAAAAGCCCAGCGGCCCCTTATAGGGGCTCTTTGGACTCTGTCCTGGCGCTGTTGGTGCCAGGCTCATGTTGGACATCAGTCCTGGCGCCATAGGCACCAGGCTCATAAAGGAAGGTGTTTTGTGCACTTACCTGATGCAGACCATGCTGCAAGATTCAGGCCTCCCTGAGACCTGAAAGGGACTATTTTTTCATTGGGACTATTTTGCCACTCAGGCGTGGCCAGGGAAGGATACTTACCTGGAACTACTTTGGGGGCTATTTAAGCCACGCCCAGACAGTAGCTCACGCTTCGCGTTGTTCTGCATCCAAGCAGCTGAACGCTCACCGTGTCTGCTCCTGCATCTGGTCTCCAGCCACGCCCGCCTCGATCCTGGAACACCTGTAAGGAAAGAAGAGAAGGGAAAGGTGAAAACCAAGAATTTTATCAAACTTCTTACCTGCATCCGGAACCTTCACGTCAGTGTTCCTGAGAAAAGACTCATTTAAAAGCACCGCGTGGCTTCCTGCAGCGCCGCGCTTCACTTACCTGTCCTCGGGAGTTCTTCTGGCTCCACTGCGACTGTCTGCACCGGTCGCCACATCTCTGCGCCTAGGGGAGAGAAGAAGAGACAAAAGGTGAGCAGAAGGAACATATGAGGAAAGCATAATTTTCCGCCATAACACTTACCGGTCTCCTGTTGGTGGACCATTCCTCATTTCGGGTCGGCGCCGCTTCGTTGGCAGGTATCGCACCCCGGCCCCTATGGGGAAAGGACAAAAGACATTACTGGAGGAATATAAAGACATTAAGAGGGATAGCCCCCATCGCTAACTCACCTGAGTTTACCATCAGCAATTCAATCCCTCAACGCATCGCCTTCATTCTGCACCTGAAATAAAGGATAGATCACAGGTTAGGAAGGCAACAGAAAAGGAGGCTCTACACTTGAACTTTTGTAATCTTCATACTTACGGCGTTTCGCTCGTAAAAGTCAAGTGCACCAGAAGCAGGATGGAGAGTTCATCCTTTCAAACCATAAGGTGAGCTTCAACCGGGGATTTCGGAGGAAGTTAGAGAAGAACGAAGGGCGGAAGGGGGGAGCAAGCACACTATTCTGCAGACTGTTAATCCCCTTTCTCATCTGCAGAAGGATATTTCTACGGGCCAGACAAGCAAGATTTGAGGGTCCTGTTCAGTCAGTGTTCCGAGTTCTGCGCATCACGCTCGAAGAGGCCACAGCAACCCAGACTAGACCAGCGCCTCCGTGGGAGTCAGGTGAGCGTTACATAAGTGTCCCAAAAGGGTAGATGCTGTTCTCCTCATCAGTCTGAATCCGTACTCTGATACATGTAAGAGGTTGTTAGTTTCCACATGACCCACGATTTGCTAATAGATTGGTTTTATTTGGAGGATTTTAGCAGTGAAGGGTGTTTTGGAGATGGGGCGGCAGCTCACCTGGTCATGGGGGTTACCTGTCATTTTTTTTATATTAGAGGCCTAATAAAACTGTCTTTGAAGGCGCTTGTTCTATAGATTATGCAGGTTTGGGATAGGAGGGCAAGTCCAGGCTGTTGGAGCTCTATGACTTTGTAGATTCTGTAGGGGAAGGGGTCTTCTGACATGCATGCTGGGTTGCGGCTGTTGACTGAGGTTATGAATTGCATCGAGAAGATCTAGATGATCTTGGATCTTTCAAATTGTGTCATGAAAGTGTGCTGAGATGGAGTGACAGAGTTGTTAAAAATTCCCTTGCTGACCTAACCTCTGCACTGGACGCTACCAAATCCTCTGACTTCACAAACCTAATCTCCCCTTTTGCAATCACGCAATCAAGCCAGCAAACTTTCCCATACCCTCCAAACTTTGCTCACAGCACCATGCCAAAATCCATCGCATCCTGCCTTCCTGTTAATTACTTTAATCACTACTTTTCTTCTAAAGTCTCTAGAATTCGTGACACTTTCACAGCCCTCCCCTCTCTCCCTCCCCAACCATCCTTCTGTCCAACACCTCTTCCCCTACCTCTTGAGTACTAAACTTCTCCCATGCCTCTCCTATTGAATTAGTACCCATCATTCACTGTGGCAACCCATCTTGCAACCCATTAACACGTTTACTCCTCAAATTGTCAAATTCCTGGTCTCAATCACTTGCCCTTATCTCTCTGAGCTCTTTAACCTCTCTCTAGGCTGAATTATTTGCTGCCTCCTTCAAATCTGCAAGTCTTTTACCCCAATTGAAGAAACCCTCTGCTGACTCAAATGTCCCAATAAAGTGTAATTGGGTTTTTGTCCTACCCCATTATTCAAAAGTCCTTGAGTAGTTGGACTTTGACCGGATCACTTAGCACTTCAATCTGGCTTCCACAGTAAACACTCCACCCAGACGGCACTCATGCGTGTCTCCAACTTTCTCTCTAATGCTCACCAATACAGCCTGTCTTCTATACTCATCCTTTGGACCTTTCTGCCGCTACCTACACTGTTGATCACTGTGCTCTCCCTCCTCCTCACTCTACAGAACCTTCAGTTTCCCAAATCTGCTTTTGCCTGGATCACCTCGTACCGAGAAGGTCGATCTTTTAAAAAGTCTTGGAACTAACAAACCTCTGACCCCATCCCTCTCCCTGTCGGCATCCCCCAAGTATCAGTCCTTGGACCCCTCTCTTCACCTTCTTTACCTCTAACCAAGGAAGACGTATCTCTTCCTTTTCCTTTCACACTATCAACTTTTTGCTGATGACAAACTAATATTTTGCTCCTTTCCCTCCATCACCCCAGCCAACTCGGAATGGATAACGAACGGTCTCACTGCAATTCGTCACTGGATGTTGCTCTGTTTGCTCATGCTGAACTTTACAAAAACAGAAGTCGCCTTTCTCCCAGTTTCCATTGTATCCCCCTCTCCTATCTCCTTCCTGCCTGACCTTGCTTCATCACCGAAGGCTCGCAATCTTGGGGTCCTCTGATACCGACCTATGTCTGCAACAATGCATCACTACCAGTGCCTCTGCTGCTCGTATTAACCTAAACATTTGGAAAATGTGTCCTTTTCTTACTAACCGCTATCTCAACTCTCGTGTTCAGCAAACTGGACTACTTCTCAAGCATACTCCCTAGACTTCCTCTATACTCCTTCAACCCTCTAGAGGAAGTCCTCAACTTTGCTACCCACACACTACAACCTCCCCCGATCCTCCCCCACCTCTACCTACTGACAACATGCTAGCTGGCTCTCCATGCACAACTGGTCTCTTTTCAATTTCCTTCTTTTAGTCTACAAAGCTATGATTCGTCTTGCTCCTCAGATGCTGATTGTAACTCAGTTTACTCAACATCCCGTTTACTTAGATCCTCCTCTAGACTCAAAACACACAGTCCCATAGGATCCTTATGCCTCCTCTAGTTTCCCCTCTTTTCAGCCTGCTCAGACCACTCCATTGGAACCCAGTGCCTGTAACAATCAAAGCCAGCCCAATTGTGGACCTGTTCAAAGTGGAGCTTAGAATTTGGTTACTTGCTATAAAAATAAAAAAGGAGCTCCCCTTGACTTCTCTCCACTCTTCCCTAACTGAACCCACCCACCATTGCCTCTAGGGACACTTAGTAATGTAATTTTATATATTTAAATAGTACTCTTCTTTCATTTGAAGCACTTGCCCCTTAGGTTAATTTCACTTTTTTAAGTCACCTGTTTTCTTGTATATCTTTTTTTGCTGTTTGTGTTACCCCTTGTATATTCCCAAATTACGTACACCATCATAACCCTCCTCAGCACTTGTGAACATCGTTGAGCTATTGTACAGCCACCCTTCTTGGGAATGCTTCCACCATCTGTAAATGTATTATTGTAAGTCATTTCCGATCGAAATTTACATCCTTGCTCTTCAAATACATATAAATGCACATATGTTAGAATGGGGTCTGTGATATGTTGGAAACAGGTGTTTGTTTTTTGTTGTTGATCATTTTGAACATGTCCTTGCCATATTGTGCAGACACTATCTAGTATTATGGTTTTATTGTTTATACTGTATAGGTTGGGACATCATTTCCTCTGTTGTTAAGTAGTTCTCTCTCCAAGTTCCCTTCAGCCTCCTGTCAGGAATTAGACCAACACATCTGGGGATGCACAATTTAGCAGTGGAATGATAGGCTAATGACATCATCCCTTGTTAAAATAGATCAATGACAGAGACTGCACATACGGGTGAGCTGCTTTTTCATCATTGAAAGAGTGGTCTTCTTAGCCTGTGTGATCCACCCAGATTGTTGACCCTGCACACAAAGCTCCACTTCATTTTGTCTGGATCGTTTTGTGCACTTAAGCCCAGGGAGGGACGTTATGGTTGAGGGGCTCTAAGGATCGTCTTCTTATTCAAGTGTTTGTGAACACATAGTTCATACCTCTGTGGCATGGCCCTGATATCCCTAGAGGAATTATGTGGAATGAGTCATTTAGGCAATTAGAGAACAAATAATGCATTAATATAGCTTGAATGGCTGCTGCTAGGCTCACACAACATGTAATGGTGCTCTAGTATGAGACTAGCTAAGACCGTCACAAGGCTCTAGGGCCATTACTGGGTTTGCAAGCCCAAAGCAGCGCCCATTAAAGCTATTGTCACCACAAAATCAAGCTCAGGGTGCTGATAGTGTTTGGGGGCTGACAGAAAAGTTTCCCTTTGATAAAAGGTCTCATATGGTCCCGCACCCTTTCAACAAGGGGAAGCCGAAGATGACTACCATGGAAATCGAAGACGCACTTAGGAGCCAGTCACTACCCAGTTTCCATGGCAGTGCCATGGAGGATTGCGGGTGCCAGGCGGAGTTTGTGATTACAGAAGGTAAGAGAGGGTGACGGCTGTGTGGGCGAGAGAGGATGAGGGGGCATGGATGGGCAGGCATGTAGTTGGCAGCAGGTGGGTGGAGAAGCATATAGCTCCCTCAGAACATGGCCTTCATTGCTGGATTCGGTCCTGCCTTCGAGGGTGCTAATTAACTTGGCCCCCTGCACCAGGGGCCAGTGCAAATAACACTCAGGATAAGTAATATGCAGATCATTAAACAAATAGTAGAAGTTTAAACAAAAGGGAAAGTTCAACTACTGATTTATAGTAAAAGAAAATACAGCTAGGTTAATACTAGATAAATGAGTGTCAAACAATTGCAAATAACAAAACCACGCCACAAAGCAAAAAGTTCCAAAAAAGGCAATAAACAGTAATACACAATATATTCACAAAATGCTATAATTTGAAATAATTTCTAACTTGTGTATTGACATGAACTGGCCTTATACCATAGGCTGCTAATAGCGCCGTCTTGCACATTAGCAAGCCCACATTTCACATTTCAACATTAGCTGCTGAAGTCTTCCACTGTGCCTTACTCACAACCGAAAAATTGTATTATTAATGTCAATGCACTATTGGACAAATTGGGATTCTTTAACTATGTATTGATTCGTAGCTCAAGAAGTTTTAATTCAAAAACGTGGTTTCGATTACCAGGTTTTTAATGACAAATTAAAGTGTGAATGTATTTATTGCCAGCATAATTCAAGTGATTTTTATTTTAATATAGTTAATTAGTACATTTGGATTCGAAAGATATTGGAATGCGCAAAGTAACGCCACAAAAATGTACAAGTAAAGTTAGGGGCTTGCAGTGAGAATTTACAAGAGTATTATTTAGCAAAGTAGGGACCAAGGGCACCAATACCACCTGGGTTTGTTTAACTTGATGTATTAAAGGAGAAGTTGTCTGAAAAATTGTATTGGCCCAATCAGTCAGGCATGTATTTTTAAGCATACATTGAACGATCAAATTCCAATGCATCTTACCATCGACCTTCTCACATTTACACATGCGAAACTCACTGGTCAGAAACCGATATCTTGTGCTAATCTTATCTGTTGATGCATGGCTTATGTTCAAGTGCCCTTGCAGCAGTAAATCAGTTCACCTGTCCCTCAAGCTGACATCACTAGTCAAAACGATATTCCCCAGTTATTCTCATGACGGTCGTGGACAGCATAGCCAAACATACCCTGTCATCACCTGCGTCAGAACGTTACCTAACGCAAATCCAGGAAGTTCAACATGCACATCCACAAGCAGCGTAAAAGGTCACTTTCTTTTAACAAAAAGAAGAAAACAACGTATACTTTTAAGAAAATACTAATAGTCAGTAATGTAACAAGTAGTTATATATTTAACATGATGCTCAAAATAAAAGATTACATCCACGAAAATATTGAAAACTTTTGCGAATAAAAGTGATAGCCAGAAAACATGGGATGCTTCAAATCTTTTCATAAACTGTCAACTTCCATCAAATCTTGACGATTGCTTTCATTGCTCTGTTAATCCCTGTATTTGCATTGTAAAGTCAACCTTCTGTGTGGTTAAATCTAATGCACTTATTTCCATATCTGATGTATGAAGGACGCACATGATTTTGCATTTTGGAGAACAAAGGACTCTTTGACTTTGAAATACTTAGGATTCCGCACATATTCATACTATAAAGGCAAGCATGTTGCTTCATTTCACTGCCACAGAAAATGGGCAAGCTGGTGATTGTCCCAGAATATGGATATTACAGTTCCGTTATTGGTGGATATTGTCCAGTTGTGGCTTAAAAAAAACGTCAACGGGAAGATTGTATCCATGACATACACACATCCCCCCCGACTTAGCAATGTATATTTGGGAAGGCAAAAATATATTTCACTACCCATTTTCAAAAATAATATACATAGTACATAAATATGTTAACAATTTACGGTAAATTTGCATGTAAGGTGTCTACTCTTTGCGTCAACTTGAACATCAATGCGGCAGATCGGTAATCATAAAGCATACAGTACACTTGCCAACATCAGTAGCATAAATATTATGTAAAAGCTTCCTTACATTATTTGCGGATTTTCCATTCTCTCTATGTAAAGTTGTGGAACCATCTCGATTGACAGTTTTAATTATACAGTGAATTTTATGAATTCTTTGTGGCTATTTGCCTAATTGTGCCCTTTAAATTGTTAGTACGAGGGATTCAAGGACAAATAACAAAGAGGCCATGGACCTCATCACGAGTTGGTCTACCGCCTGGGCTAATAGCATTACCGCCACCCAATCCGGCGCTATTCCCCATCCCCCATTGGGACCAATGGGGCATTTTCGGCTCAATTAGAGCACGCTAATAGCACAGCGCTAATTGTGCCTCAAAATGTACGTTAAATTGCTTACAGCTGGGGGTAAATACTGCCAGGTTCATGATTGGACAGACCCTTAAATGTGGCGGTAATAGCGTTACCGCCGCATTTAAGGGATACCACCCAACTCATGATGAGGCCCCATGTATTTTGTGCTCACATTGCCAAAGCAAGGTTTTGTTGTCGGGAACAAATGCCACGAAAAAGGAACAATATCATCTTCCACTTTCAATTGCATGCTGTGCAGTGAAAATAAAGGAAATATTTTATTTATTTATTTACTGTTATCCTATGTACTGCACTTCCCCTACCCTCTCCCGTCGCACTTTTCCCCTCGCCTGCACTTGTGCGATCTCAATAACACCTGGCCTAGTAAGATCGCTGTCTCTGTCTTCCCCCGTTCCCCTATTCCCCTCCCTTGCCATGTCGTGCCTTGAAACACTTGTGTATATGCGTGTTATAAATGTCATATCATATCAACTCTTCCAAAGAATGAAAGATTTACTTTGCTCTTTACTATACACATACCCTTTCTCAACGTAACATGTTTGACATTTTTTAAATAATTTTAACATCCAATAATAAATGCTGAAACAAGAAGTGTGCATCTGGTCAGCTATTCTTTCAATGCAAATACATAATAACTTGTATTCCAAATCAAATTTACTTTGGTGCAATCAATAACGACTGACTTATTTTAACGCAATTCTAAAATTGTCCTACAAGAAAAATTACAATTATATACACGGTTTCATGTGAAATTCAGCATTAGCTGACCACAAACAAGTGTCTGTGTTATGTTATTGGGATTTATTCTGCGCACAGTTTACATTTTAATGATCTCAAGGCACCATGTCCAACCCTGCTTTGGCCTACTGCAGCACCTGCAGCCTGGAGCGTTGCAGGACAAGGACACCACACATTGCTGTGTGCTCAGGGCCACCACCAGGCATGTGCCATGGGCATGTATTATAAAGTTTGTTATAAATGCCCTGAAGGGAGTCCATTCTGCAGGGGTGGGGTTCAGATATGTCTGCCCTTACGGTTCCGATCGGGCTAGGGGTGATGGCATTACTGTTGAAAGAGTTTTTATAACCATGTGCCAGTCTTTCTTCAATGTAAGGTCAAGCACACCAACACAACAAAACCTAACCATATCGCGCCTGGCCACAGCCAACCCATCTCCACACTTCTGAATAGAAAGAATTCGAATGCACACCATGAAAACATGCATTGCCATCTCAAACCCAATACAACCTAGACACGCTTCTGAATTTATGCCAATCAGTTAAATCATTTGGTACGACGTCCTTTCATTGCCTGCAATGTCGTCCCCTGCCATTTTAACGTGCATATTACAACAAATATGCTCATCGAATTTTTTAAGGGAGGGGGAAAGGGCAGACAAGTGTTTGGGGGTAGGGAATAGCTAAAAATAAGTGTGGGAGGGCGGGTTGGCAGGGGGGGACCCAAAAATCATCAGAGTTTTCGTTGGAATGTACAGGGGATGAAATTGCAGGCGATGAAATGACATAGAACCAATCATTTCACCTTTATGACTCTTTCATCTATTGCAAAATTACTAAATGCACCTATTCACTCACCTGATGAGTACGTGTTGCTGTTAGCTAACTAGCTAGTCCCTACCCACATTCAGCACAGAGTAAAAACACAAACTAATTTTACAAATCCTCTTTTCACGTCTCCCATGAGCGAGTATGGTCCTCAAATGGCCGTTCAAGTATATATCGCTTCTTAACACACTGATGGGATTTTAGATCATGCAATACATTCCATAGGTTTGAAAAACACAGTACTACACAAAGAGAAAGTTACAGACAGACAGAATTACAGCCAGAAACAAACATAGTGGTTGTAGGATACTGGTTTCAATGGGAGAATGCTCTATAGAGATACAGACTTGGACAAACATTTTGGTATATCGACAGACAAATTCATATATGTACAAAAACAAAAGCAAAGAAAAATATTTGCGGGTACAGATGGATATAGCCATCAAGACATGCCTATGGATCAAAGTATATAGACAGACAGATGGATAAGTACATTGATATACATAAAGAGAAAACATCATTACAAGGTACATAGAGATATGGATGGACAATGATAAATTCATATATATGAATGTATCTCCCTCTATATTACACGGCATGTGGTAACGGACGTCTAATTATGGTTAAGTTGCTAAACCCACAGGAAGAACAATTTTTGGGCATTTCTAACTTTGCTCCCCCTGGACGAACCCTCACCAAACTTGGCAAAAAAACTATATGGCCCACTCTGAATTGTTTTGGTGTGTTTGGTGAGGTTTTGTCATGGGGGGGGGGGTTATAGAGAGCGTCCCAATTTATTTTTTTTATAGACATAATGGAAAGAATGTTGCTTATGCCTACAGCCCAAACTGCTGGACGGGTTTTCACCAAATCCATCCAGTATTTTTTTTAAAAAGGCCAAAAAGTAGGTCCACAAAATGTGTGATATCTGGCTCCGCTTCGCAGACCCATTTCCCTGTTCGGCCTAGAAGGCGACGTGATGTCCACGGACATCAAATGGGTCCCCCTAATTGGATGGTGAAAAGCGTGAAGTGCATCAGATTTTGGAAACGCCTGCCATGTTGGATTCGCAGACATTCCGGCGGTGTCCACAGACACCGCGGTAGAAAAATATAAAAACACACAACATTGCACTTGTCAAACTTAAAAATCTCTGGGGAGGTAAGGGGTGATGAGGATGGTATGGAATATGGCCGTAAGAAGCAAAAAAAAGGGGGGTTTCACGCCCGAAAGTCCACGAAGGATGTTTCAGGCAGCCCTGTGATGTTCGCGAACACTTCAGATGTTCTGGGACATCTGTGCCGATTTCTGCATTACTTGGATGGCTTATAACTTTGGCGGCACTCAATGAAACTGCATGAAAATTTTGAATTTTATTCTAGACATGATTCTGAACAGTTTTTGAAAGTGTGGAGCTGTTTTGTCAAGAGGTAACAAATTTAGAGGGGGGGTCCCAAAATATTGTACATGCTTATAAATGTGGTGAAATTTGACGGATCTGCACAAAAGTTGCAAAACAATTTTAAATCTAGATATAAACGTTTTTGTAAAGTTTGGTGGGATTTTCTCAAGAGGGGGCTAAATTAGAGGGGGTCTCAACATTATTAGATGGATTATAACTTTGTTGCCGTTTGACAAATGTGCACAAAAGTTCAGAAAGATTATAGACCCAATCTTCAATGATTGTGTAAAGACTGAGTGGATTTTGTCAAGTGGGGACTAAGTTATATGGCTATTGTATGTGCATACATTTTGACACTTTGGAAAAAATAAAACATGGGCGGATTTCAAGTAAACTCATGTAAGGAGCATTGGCAAGGACCTTAAAGCATGGTTTTGCAAATGTGCACGTGTTTTATTTTTTGACAAGTGTCATAACGTAGGTAAAAAAAATAGTGATATACCTTTGGTGACTGAGGTATAGCCTGTGGCCATGGGCAGTGGCCAGGTTGTCCGAGTGATGGTATAAGGTCATGACCCGGACAATCTGGCTACTGGCCATGACCACGAGGGACGGAAAATGGTGTTAAAGTGGCCATGTCCACCTGGGACCGGCTATGTGGTAAAGTTATTCGAAAGTAGGATAGGTTTGAATTGGAAACAAATTTGCTTGTGGTAATAAGGTCATAGGGTTCTGACGTCACCTTCTGCAGGCTGACATGGAAAGGGAAGAGGGGCTCTGTACAGAGCCACGCCCTCTCTTTCCATGGTGGCCATCTCGGCGTCCCGCTGTAGGAAGAAACATTTCTTTTTTGGCACCCTGGGAACCAGGGGTGCTAATGGTCTTTATCCCCCATTGCAGGGGCTGCAATGGAGGATAATGGTCCGGAGCCATCGTCATCTATCTATTTATTTATTTATTCATAATGCACCCAAGCCCTCAGGCATCAAGGCGCACACAGACACACTTTACTTGGGCCGATAACTTGGGCTGCCGGGCCGTTATCCCCCGTTCCGGGCCCTGGAACGGGGGATGAACGTCATTATTCACAAGAGCATAACACAAAATGCTAATGGTAATGTTGGAAAAACGTATTGAGTCTATGTACTTTACTGAGAAATGTAAAGTAGATGGAGTCTATAAGATTTTTTTTTGTTCTATTTTTTAACTGTGAAAGGTGGTTCCTAGCAGAACCTTTTTTGCTCGATGTTTTACATTTTTTGCAGGAGAGGTTAAAGCGTAAGGTGAGGAGGGAAATGAGGGAAGAGGCACCAAGCACTAATATGGAGGGCAGGCGGACAGTGGAAGATGTTGCGCGTTTGTTACTTCTAAGGTACTGGCCAGTGTTTCTCATGCTCCTTCATTACAGCTTCAAACGCACATTGAAATTGCTTCCCCCTGCAGAGTGGTGTGTTGCAGTATATACAGAGGACTGTTGTCTTCCAAAGATATGGATCAACAGCCTCTTTTATTGCTTGCAAGGTAGCTGGTGGGATTTTGTGTCCCACAGAAGTAGGCTGTGTGGTTACAGTATTGGTTGAGGAAGATGATGTGGAGGAAGGCAGCCTACTACTTGCTAAGAAAGGAACAATCTTTCTGAGAGCATTGCAGTAGTTGGATTTGGTGTGGCGGCGCATGGAGGTAGTCCTGTAAGAGTAATTTCCAGGTAGTCCGCAACCGAGTACATAGTTGCACTCAGTGCATTTCACTTTTGTAGCTTTAGCCTTTGGTACATTCCCAACAGTGATAAAGAACTGCCGCACCCATGATTCTCTCTGCGTGGTAGCGGTAGGCACTTCCTCTACCTCATCTTTTTGGTCCTCTTCATTGTCTTTGGAAACACTGCGCTTTTTTGTTGTGTGGGTCCTCTAGCTGGTGGTGGTAGCTCTTGGGGAGGAGGCATGGCAATAGCTGATGCCATTGTTAAGATAAATAGCAGTTTTGCTACTATTCTCCCAAGTATGTGCTTTGTACTAGATTGTTAATGGATAATGAGTAAGAATAGGTTTAGGAGCTGTGCAACGGTACATTTTGAACTTCAAAGTTCCTAGATCAGTAGAAAATGCAGTTGCGAACTGTTCTCGAAGCAAAGACCCGAAAGTGAAGTGCAAACGCGTTCATGGACACGTCATCATGCCGCACGCAAAAGCATGGTCACGTGGCACTGTCCGGAAGGTCCACAATGACGTCAGACCTGCGCGGACATCGACGGAAGCAAAAACTGTGGAAAAAGTATAGAAGTGTTCAAAATGATGCAGAAGGTGGGAAATGGCAGAGTTTTAAGGTGAAACATTGTAAATTGGACAAAAACGTTGCTATATTGGGGTAAGCATGCTATTAGTAAGTTGTAGGAAAATAGCATGCACTGGTAAAAACCCATGGAATTCTTTAAAAAAAAAAAAGTTGTTAAAGGGACGTTATGGTTAAGTTGCATTTTTTAAAAAACTATGAAATTCAATGAAAAAACTTTGTTAAAGGGACGTTATGGTTAAGTTGCACCAATACAAACCTATAAAATTCAATGAAAAAACGTTGTTAAAGGGACGTTATAGTTAAGTTGCACCAATACAAACCAATAAAATTCAATGAAAAAACTTTGTTAAAGGGAAGTTATGGTTAAGTTGCACCAATACAAACCTATAAAATTCAATGAAAAAACGTTGTTAAAGGGATGGTACGGTTACAAGTAAAACCTAAAACCCCAGAAATTAGCCAGTTATGGTAAGCTAAGCAACCATGTTAGTCTTAGCAGTGCACAGTGGTGGCGCGAGTTCTGGTTGCTTAGCTTACCATAACTGGCAAATTTCTGGGGGTTTTCGGTTTTACTTGTAATCATAATGTCGCTTGAACAAAGTTTTTTCATTGAATTTCATAGGTTTTTATTAGTGCAACTTAACCATAACGTCCCTTTAACAAAGTTTTTTCATTGATTCATTGAATATATATATATATAAATATATAGACAGTGAGCATTATACACAGACAACTAAGTTCAAAGGAGTTGATCACTGCCCATCCTTCAGAAAGCCATACAGAATATGTATAGGAAAATAATACCAATGTGAAGCAATGTCATTGTACATGGAGGAAAACAAAGATAGATTATTATAAATGTGAGTATTTATGGCCTCTGGTACAAATGTACTTTGGTTCACTGATAGAGACTTAAGGCACATATGGATATAGGCACACGTATGGATTAATATATGTCTGTAAACATCAATAGCGATGTACATAGATTAAATTGATGTTGCGCGATGTAACTGTCCACATAGAGACATTCAAAGACATGTACAAGGCCAGTCATAGAGAGATGGCTACAGCGCGATGTAGATATCGATGGAGAAAAAGAGAAGGCTGAATATACAGAGATCACACATATGGATTGAGAATACCACATGTAGAAAGGAAGACCTTTTTTATCCATAAATGTACTGAGCATATGTGGGTCAGTCAGTCTGTAAAGATTTAATTCCTACATGTCCCTGTAATGCGACAGAGAAGTAATGGTCTTCAAACTTTACAATTAAATGCATCTTTGTTGCATGATAAAAATCCATACATTGGCCCTCATTACAAGTCAGGCGGTGGACCATGGTGCTATTAGCACCATGGTCCATGCTGGATTCCGCCATGGTGGATGGCGGAATTACCGCCCCATTCCAAGGTGAGTGGGGCGGTAATTCCCCATTTACCATTTGCCCTTCCCCATTCCCATTTTTGCCCCATAGGGCATAATGGGGATGGGGAAGGCGCTAATTACGGCACCGTAAATTACGGTGCCGTAATTAGCACCAAGGTCGCTTAGCGCCTTGGACTTTAACGCTTGCAAAAAGCAGGCGTTAAAGTGTGAATCAGGCGTTAAGGGTTAACGGCGCCAACGGCGCCGTTAACCCTTAACACCTGACTTGTAATGAGGGCCATTGTCAGATTCTTTGCTCAGCGCTGTGCAAGGTGAGACCATAATGCACAATTACTATAAACCACAAAAATAATTGTTGTTTTCCTGTCACTCCATGTTTTGTGTGCATGATAAATTGTAACAAATGTATTATTACATCTGGCACCCGTCTGACTGTAAAGATTTAATTGTGTCAATGCATTCCTTTCCAACCATGTTCCTTTTCTCATAATGAACATTTTAATATGACCTTTTACAATTTTGAAAACAATTTATAAACATATGTATATTGAATTTTAATAATAAAAAAAGGCTTTCACATGATTTTAAAAAAAAGGCACAGAAATAAAATAATCTGATACTCATTTATTTTTATGATATCAATCGATGATATTGAGCAAAAGAATAGGTCATGTTAAACAGATGTATTACCACATATCGACTAAGATTAAATCACAAACAATACATTCTGAAACATTTACATTTCAATGATACAATTACATTATTCCTGTGATGCATACAGTTAACAAACATTATACAAATGATTGAAACATACTTTGCATAAAATTGTAAACACCACAACACATCATTTGAATCTTGAAATCAACCTTTCAACAAGTTCAGGTTTTGGAGGACAACCACATTAGCATTGTTATGTGGTATAGACTGGGCCCTGGAAACATACTCTGGTACCAGTCTGTGCGTTTGCATGGCCAGCAAAGTCCATGTCAGATCTTTAACAAAGACATAATCCATCTGCTGTAATATTGGCTTTGCCACCCATTGTTGGTTTCTTTTTGTAAACTCCATGGTAATGAAAAGTCCTGAAGGTGTCTGCAGTTTTGGCTTGTTCCCTACCAATATTATTATTGTGTGCATGTACAGCCAGTCTTGTTCTGACCTCCATACCGTCTATCCTGAAATCCAACCTTTTAAGCCTGTACTTTAGGCACATATAATGGAACACCTCCAAATCTCCAGTGTGCAGAATTCTGTGAGGCCCTTCATCTCTCTTGTAAGCGTTTTGTTGCACACAATCTTATCAAGTGCTGTCAGGAGGGGAGCCTGGCACCAACCACTATTTCTTACGCTCCTTACTCAAAGGTACATGTATATGTTCATGAAAATGCTAATTTATGATATATGATATGATATGGAAGGTACCGACAGAAATCAAAACAGTCACAGTCACCCCCCTAGTCAAGAAACCAGGATTAGATCAACAAGACCCTGCCAACCTTAGACCCATTACTAATTGCAACTTTCTTCTGAAGGTCCTTGACAAAATAGCGACCAGGCAACTACAAGATTATGTAGATCATCACAGCTTGCTACACCCCCAACAATCGGGCTTTAGAAGTGCCCACAGCACTGAGTCAGCATTGCTGGACTTACAAACAGAAATGTTGAGCATCCTGGACAGAGGTAAAACAGGGCTGTTAATCCTCTTGGACCTCTCGGCGGCATTCGATTTGTTAGATCACGGAAAGCTCCGAGAGGCCCTAGGCGCAGCTGGTAACTGCTCCCATGATGCAATAGATTGGGTGTCTTCATTTTTAGAAGACAGGAACTCAAAAATCAATTGGGCAGGTCATTCCACCTCACCCAAACCTGTAGATTGCGGCGTCCCCCAGGGAGCCAGTTTCTCACCCTTGCTCTTCAACTTATATATCCGCTGCCTTTGTACTCTGTTATCTCAGCTCGGAATTTTTTTCACCAACTTCGCTGACGATACACAGCTCATTCTAGAGCTGAGCGGAGACCATCACGCAGATAACGAGAAGCTATCGGCTATTTACGACATCATCGAAAACTGGATGATTGCACACTGGATGTGTCTTAATAGCTCCAAAACGGAACTCATGACCTTCGGAAGCGCTAAAGCCTTAAACAATCTTGGTTCGGATTACTCCACATTCACTATAAAAGATTCTACCATTAAGGTATCTAATAAGGTTAAAACACTAGGTATTTACTTACAATCCTCCTTAGGTGCAGAAGCCCAAACCGCTTATTTAAAGCGAAACTGTCAATACTACCAAAGGCTTCTATGTCAGATAAGACCTTTTCTTAATACCAAGAACAGCACCACGATAGGGAGAGCCACCATACTATCCCGCTTAGATTATGGGAACGCGTTAATGCTCGGCGCCAGCAACAACTGCCTGAAACAATGTCAGATTATACAGAATAATGCTGTTAGGTCCATCACTAATAAATCCAAACGTGAACACATCACCAAGGACAGAAAAGATCTTCATTGGTTGGCTGTAAAGGAACGGATCAAGTTTAAATCACTGATCCTAACCCACCGATGCCTATATGGCACGGCACCTGCATACCTTAAGAATAAATTCAGCTGGTATGAGCCGAGCCGTAGCTTGAGATCTGCAAAACAAGGATTGATCAATCCCAGCCCTCCAGGTAAAGCCACTGGTCTCGGCCGAGCTTTTCCGAACCTGGCGACTTTCCATTGGAACAAACTGCCTTGCAGCCTCAGATTGGAAAACAACCTCCAACGCTTTAGGAAACAATTGAAGACCTTTCTCTTCATATAATTAGACAACCTCCACACCGCTTCTAGTTGCCATCGTTCTGCTTCCTCCCTCTCTATGCTCTCTATGTGTTGTCCCGTTCTTCTTCGTCCTTGTGTCCTTGTCGCGCCCTGATGCTTGCGAGCTTCGGCGCGTTACAAATAAATAAATAAATAAAATAAATAAAATATGATATGATATGATATGGTATTTGTAACGCGCCTATACACAAGTGTTTCAAGGCGCGACGAGGCAGGGAGGGAGGGAAACAAGGGGAAGACAGACAAACGATCCTACTAGGCCAGGTGTCATTCAGATCGTGCAAGTGCAGAGGTAAGGGGAAAAGGAGAAAGTGCAGGGGGAGGAGGTGGGGGGGGAAAGTGCAGTACAAGGTAAGTAGCGTAATAAAATAATAAATAATAAATAATAAATAAAAGGGCCAGCTGGTGGCAAGTGCGAGGTAAGTGCAGAGCAAGTGCTGGGAAGGGGGCTGTAGGGATGCAGTGACAGTCCCACAGTGCAGGAGGAGCCAGGGAGGCAGTGCAAGTGGAGAGTGGCTGGGCCCTGGACCGAGGTCACAGAGTGGCCCAGATGCAGGTTTAGTGCAGACTTCAGTGGGGAGTTTAGCAGGTTTAGCAAGGGAGAGGGAGAGAGAAGGCAGAAGCGAAGAGGAAGGTTTTGAGGTGCTTCCGGAACCGGAGATGGTTCTCCTCAAGTTTCAGGGAGGCAGGAAGGCTGTTCCAGAGGGAGGCCCCTGCTGCGGAGAGAGATCTACCCCCAGCTCGTTGCTTCGAGAAGCGGCTGACCATGAGGGAGTTGGAGACGGATGAGCGAAGGGCTCGTGAAGGCAGATATTTAGGAAGAGAGAGTTGAAGGTATTTAGGCCCCATGCCCCAGAAGGCCTTGTGGACAATGCAGAGGGTTTTGAACTTAATCCTCGCAGCCACTGGGAGCCAGTGAAGAGATTTCAGTCCTGGAGAGATACGGTCCCTGGGCTTGAGGCCAAGGACAAGTCTCGCAGTTCTGTTCTGGATAAGTTGCAGAGGGCGGAGAGTGGAGGCAGGCAGATTAAGATAGAGGCTGTTACAGTAGTCCAGCCTTGAGAGAACCAGGGCTCGGGAGACAGTGAGCTTCTGGGGGAAGGAGAGGAAGGGAAGAATACCTCTGAGGAGGTGCAGCTGGTAGTGTGACTTCTTAGAGACGTCAGATATATGAGGAGAGAAGGAGAGTGTGGAGTCGAAGATGACCCCGAGGTTTTTAGCTTTGCAGGTAGGGGCAGGAAGGGGGCCAAGGGAGGCCGGCCAGAGAGCTGCAGGAAAGGAGGGAGTGGGTGTGCCGATGAGTAGAATCTCAGTCTTACTGGCGTTAAGGCAGAGGTCATTGGCGGCACACCATTCCTGGATAGCAGACAGACAGTCGGAGATGAGGGAAGGGGAGGAGGAGGCCGAGGGTAGCCTGAAAATGAGCTGGGTATCGTCCGCATAGCACTGAAAGTGGGGGCAGAGAGCGGCGATGCGGTGGGCAAGGAGTGCCAGATACTGGTTGAAAAGCCAGGGAGAGAGGTTGGATCCCTGGGGGACACCACAGGTGGAGTAAAAGATGTCAGAGAGGAAGGAGCCCATTTGGACCTGGGAGGGTCGACCGGAAAGGAAAGAGGTCAGCCATGCCAGAGCCTGACCAGTGATACCCAGGTTATCACGGAGACGGTTGAGCAGGATGGCATGGTTGACAGTGTCAAAGGCAGAGGAGAGATCGAGCAGAATGAGATTCCCAAAGGTGCATGTTTCAGCAATGGTGCAACATTGAGCAATGTAGATATTCTTTTTAAGAAGAATATCTACAGATTGCTCACAAGGTTTTGAGCTCCACCAAAGATGGTTGTTGATAGACCGTGACCATTTATACATTTATTCTGTGCCTTTTCTTTACCAGCAGCTGTTATTTTTTAATATTGATTTTACGACGTGCCATACATCAAATTGACGCTTTATGTGTGGGATCTGCTCTCACATGGACTTTGCTATTCCAACGTGACTGTCAGTGGCTATCAGTTCTGTTTGCATTCCCATTGATTTCAGAAGTTCAATGGATTTAATGAAACCATATTTCTCCATGGCAATCGAAGATGTACATTCAGACACTTGCACAGTGACAGAACTTTTGGGGCTTACAATGTTGGAAGTGGTAAGTGCAATATTTTGCAGAAAAACTTGAGCCTTTTGCCTGTGAGAGCAATGTCCATTAATATCTGTTCGAGGTTTCGGGCCTGACTATAGCGGGAATCAAGAAATGTCTCTGATATTTGTAGTATGCGATTTTAGCAAAGAACTCAAGTCCTACAAATTTACAGAAACTTGAAATCTTACAAAAACGTTGATCCACTAAACAATAAAACAGAAGAACAAAGTACAAAACAGAAGAACAAAGTACATTTCCAGCAAGCACTGTTCCAAGGATAGGTTGAGTGGACCGTGAAAATGTGTTATGTTAGTGGACACAGCTACCCTTGCTCTTCAGATTGATACCTTTGACTGCTCAAGCAAATTTCACCAATGGCTCCCCACAAATCTTCCATCGTAATTTATGATCACATTTAATCCTTTGGATAATCTGTAGCAGGCAGCAGTCAAATACAAGGTATTTTGGCTCCCTTAATATCCAATTGTACTGCAGTACAGTGGTGTGTGATTCTATGGTGGTGGACAAGTCCTCCACACTAGGAAGAGTGAAGTCTGGATCCTGGACAGAGTCGATCAATTCCGAAGATGCTTCATCGATTTTTCCAACCTCCTGGGTTTCTCGCTTGCCTCCTTGGTCTCTCTAGCCTCCTGGGTCTTTCCCCTCGCAGCCTCCACGAGTTGCTATGCTCAGCTATCTACCAAGAATTATGGTTTGAGAACCGGTAAATGCACTACCTCAAACTAATTGACAGTGTAAGCGCTTTGTATAAAAAACAAATGATCTACTTTACAAACGTCTTTAACAAACCATATTAAAATTCTTTATTTCCATGACTATTTTTTTACATGTCAAAGTTTGGGCCTATTACTCTAGTATTTGCATTATCGGTTTTTGTAACATGTCTGTTTCTTCTAATATTTTAATTGCACATTGCATTTTAAAGTTAAACCTAATTTCATCACTTTATCCAAACAAAAACTGTTTTATTTTTCTCACTGTTGATTTTATACTTCTTCAATACTCAGGAATTACGGCAACAAATCGGCCCTGCATGTATAAGCCAGAGTATACAGAAATGTCGTATTTTTCTATTGAAAAATGCCGGATAGCTGAGGTATGCTGAGCCGTATGGGGTTACCCCAACCTGTACCTTAGTTACAGAAGGATTCTGGCATACTATCTAATGACAGGCAGTATAGATTATACAACACAGCACCAGTCCAACATCTCCGCTAGTCTGTGAACATAACCAGATTCATGCTTACAACACATTGTTTATTATATATTCATTTTATGGGTTCATGAGGCCAGTCTGCTTGTTATCCCTTATTACTCACAAGATTCAGGATATCTAGCACACCTTAAGCACGTTCATTCAACCCTGAATAGGCACTGTCAGTTTACGACAGGCCTTTCTGAATGTGGTACCTCAGTTACTGTGCAGTGCATTAAATGAGAACAACAGCAACAGGATAAAATGGCATCTCAATTTGTCATTTCAGCATAACAACAAACAAATATGAACCCATTAAAATGCACTGACTATTTTCTTTGTATTTTACTATTTTATTATATAAAATATCAGCCACTTCTCAGAAACCAAAAGCCACTAGTCGAAGTCAAAAGAACCTTTCTAAATTCAGTTAAACAGTTCACAGCATCCTAGACACAATTATTAAGCATTTAGCTTTCTCATCATTTTAGAACTTTAGAGCAGGTGTTAAGAAATAAAAATAATACTCTTTTGTGAACACATGATAGCGGCTCTCTCGCAAATCATGGCTGACTAATCACCAGGATGCTTTGCTAGATGCTATCACCAGGATGCTTTGCAAGATGCTAGCCTGTCCTATATGGTAAGTAATCCTACACCACATATATCTTTCACAGTGTTAAACACAATGCTAAAGAAAGCAATCTTCAAATGGCCTATTTCAGGAAGCAGTTGCATTTACTAGTGAACCTCATAAAACCCCAAAGCTTCAACAATGAAAAACAGGATTGTGCATCACTTTCAATTCCAAAAGTGTTCAGCAAATAAACAATGCAGGTTAATGCAAAAGCGTTCAATGCGTAAAGCAAATTAATTCACTAATATAACAAAAGACTCAGCAATAGAAAACTAAAAGCACCACTATCTATTTCAACAAGTGCTATTCAGAAATGCAGGATCAAAATGCAAAACGAATCTAATGTAACCTTTAAATGCTAGAATATATTTCATGGGAATATGTAATTTATAGACATGGTATGAGCCACTGATCAATTCAAGAGCTTCTGTACCCAGCACTTAATGTGTGTTCCCTGCCCTTATAGCAGGAACAACCCCTCACAGTCTGTCTGTTGACAGGGTCCTTAGGACTGCTTCTCCCGATCAGGTCAGTCCCTCTTTGATCTGCTCACCTGCCAGCCTCCAGAATAAAACTGCTGCCCAATTATATACCTTCTTCAAAGAAGTTCCCCAAAAGTGTATTTCAGATTGGCTGTGACAGACAACTGTCTGCTCCTAGTATCCCAATGCAAACCTGTGTGGCAGAGGCTCTGACGACCTGCCTTGTCCAAACTGTCACACCCCTAACCCAATAATTTCCCACTCAATGTATAGGTTTGTTGTATGAATTTCTTACTGATGTGAAAGAACAGGTGTATTTAATTTCAAGCCTACTCTAACCCTGGTTCTTCAATGTCTATATGGCCCCTTTGATCTCCACCTCCTCTCCTAACTTTCAGTGTGGATGATAGTCAGCTCTCGTTCAGGCTTTCCTCAGCCTCCTCCCCTCCCTTGCTCATTCTTGTCTATCGGCAATTCAGGATTGGCATGCCTCCAATGATCTTTGCCTTAATACCCGTAAGAAGGAGATCCTTCTCATTGGTACCCCTGCTCCCGCTTTCCCTCTTCACTCTGGCCAGCCTCCTTGGGCCCTCTACCCTAGCCTTCCTGTGAGGCAAAAAAAACCTTGGTGTCATCTTCGACTCCACTCTCTCCCCTTCTCTCCTCACATCACGGACATTGCCAAAAAGGCCCAGTTCCTTCCAGCTGCATCTCCTCAGAGATATCCCACCCTTTCCCACTTTCCCCCAGAAGCTCACTGTCTTCAGAGCCCTGGTGCTCTCCAGGCTGGACTACTGCAACAGCCTCTTTCTCAATCTGCCTACCTCCACTCTTCGCCTCCTGCAACTAATCCAGAACAGGACTGCAAGACCTATCATTGGCCTCAAGCCCAGAGACCGTATCGCACCAGCCCTGAAATCTCTCCACTGGCTCCCAGTGGCTGCAAGGATCAAGTTCAAGACCATCTGCATTGTCCACAAGGCTTTCTGGGGCCGAGGCCCACACTACATCCAATTCTCCTTCGAAATACCTTCATTTTAGAGCCCTTCACTCAGCTACCTCCATCTCTTTGAGGGTCAGAGGCTTCCCCAGGAAGATAGTGAGGGGTAGATCTCTCTCCTCTGCAGGTGTCTCCCTCTGGAACAGCCTTCCTGCCCCTCTCAGACTTGAGCCAGACCACCTGAAGTTCCTGGAAGAGAGCTCAAGACCTTCCTTTTCCCCTCTGCCTTCTCCCTCTCACTTCCTTGCTACCTGAACTGTCTGCTACGCCGACTCGTTGCTTGGTACCCCCAAAGTCTCAATGGGTACCAGGCTCTTCCATGAGCAGACTTCCTTGCACTGCCTCCTGGCCTACCGCACATTTAGGGGCTGTAACGGTAACGTCTAGAGCCCTTCTGCCTCCTTGCACTTACCCAGAGCTGCACTGCCTGCACATAATCAGAGCCATGCAGCCCTGATCGCACTTCCCCCCACCCTCTCCCTTGCACTTTCCCCCTCTATCTTCCCCCTGTACTTCTCATTGTCACACTTGCACAATCCGAATGGCACAAGGCCTAGTAAGATCGTTTGTCTCGTCTTCCCTCTGACTTCCCTCGCTTGTCTTGTGGCACCTAGAAACACTTGTGTACAGGCACGTTATGAATGCCATATCATATCAAAGACACTGCACTTTTCTACAATATGTGGCTTTGAAGGATAATTGAATGAGAATCCTGCATTCGCTATTAATTTTAATGAAACCAAGTTTGTTAAAGCTTTTAACTATGTATGGCAATATTTGGTTTCAATGAACATGATTCTTTGTATCCTTCGCTGCACTGTCGGTTATGCATCACATTTTTGACTGCCTTAATTGAACTCTATATCCAAATAAACTTGACCTGACAATATCTATCAACTCTGGGATCCCATTAACAAATACTGTATATACGGTGGTGAGCACACAATAATATGGCTTTTCTTGTACCACTAGTATTAGTATTTGTATTTTATTTATTTGTAAAGCGCTGTTCATACAGTTACACACAGGTGAGAAATATAGAACTGGGATACAAAATGATGCACAAGGTTACATAAATATGCGACAGATATACAGAGATACAGATTTCAAAACAAGGTCAGAGATAGTATATGTACAAGAAATATAGCTTAGTTGAATACAGAAGTTCTCACTATAACTCAAGCTAAAATACAGGCAGGTTAAGGTCTTGATCATGGAGCCATCCTTTAACCTTCTTTCGGAATATAAAGAAAGATGGTTCCTCTCTTAGCGATACAGGAAGTGCATTTGATTTGTTAGCAGCCAGGAATGGGAAGCTGACCCCCCATGCGCATTGTTGGTTAAAGCGTGGAATGGAAACAAAATGTGACTGCGCAGTTCTGGGGGGTCGAGTGGTGGAGTGGCGTGTAAAAGTGTTGGACAAGTAGGTAGGCGCTTGGTTGTAGAGACACTTGTGGTTGAGGGATAATGATTTCAGATCTATTCTTTGCTTGATATTGAGCCAATTTATCGTATGTCTGGTTGCATGATGTATTGATTCCTGGGAATGTTGCATGCTGATCTGATAGTGTTATTTTGCATAACTTGCATTTTGTTGAGGTTTTGTTGAGAGGTGCCCAAATAAAGTGCATTGCAATAGTCAAGCTTGGATAACACTAATGCTCTGGCTACTGAGATGCAATTAGTTGTAGTCAGATACGAACAGCAGGCCGTAATAAGCTTGCAGGTGCAGGCTGTGGACGAAGCTAAAGCATTAGTTTGTCTCGTTAAGGTGAGAGCAGAGTCAATATAGGTTCCTAGAGTTTTTACATCATTGGCTACTTTAATGATGTTACCATCGATATTAAAAGAGGTAAATAGTGTACCTAGTTTGTTTAGTTTGGCAGTTGAACACAGAAGGAGCAGCTCTGTCTTCTTGTCATTGAGACAAAGCCCATGCTTTGCCATCCAGGATTGTATGATGCTGTAAATGTTGTTAACGCTCTTAATGTCAACAGTGTGGTCACCAGTAATAGGGATGAGTATCTGGGTATCATCCGCATAATTGGTGTCCGTGACACCCAGATAGTCAAGTTTGTCAAAAAGAGGCTTGGTGAACACATTGTAGAGAATGGGGGAATACGCAAGATCCCTGTAGAACTCTACAGGTAACTGGTGTGGGTAAGGCCAAAGCAGATGGTGCAAAGACCCTCCTGGCTCTATTGTTAAGGAAGGACTCTATCCAAGCATTAGCTTGGTCAGAGAAATGAGCAGCAGATCAGAGGTGTTTGCATAAGATGTTTTGGTTCACCAAGTCAAATGCCGCTGACAGATCAAGTAACAGAAGAAAGGCTAATGTACCCTTATCTTTTAGAGTCTGAATTTGCGTCTTTAGATCAATAAGCACCGTTTCTGTCCCATGTCTAGGTCTGAATCCTGAATCCTAGTTGTCTCAGACCTAGCAGGTTGGTAGTTTCGAGGTGGTGCAGTATCTGCAGATAAGCTGCTTGGTACAGAATTTTTAACAGGAATGGAACCGTTGTAATAGGTCTGTAGTTTAAGGGGTTGTTGGGGTCTAATGAAGGTTTTATTAATAGCGCGAGTACACAGATCCCATTTCCCCATATCACATTGAGGATCAGGGTACTTGTTTGACAGTGGGGGTTAAAATATTTGTACTGACGTGTATTGGTATTCAATGCTTTCCCTCATTCACCCTGCCACAGTCCAGCTGAGCACACATGCCCTTTGCTCCAGAATAGGTACTACATTTCCCCTCCATGTGGCTCTTAATTTACCTGGACTGAGCAACGCAGCTCGCACCACTCTACTAAAGAAACTCTTTCACAACCTTCACACTCTGTTTCTTCAATTTTTCTTGAGTAACTAGTAAGGCAAGGCATGCATTCGGTGCATATTCACCTCTAAAACGTTTTTGTCCATTGTCCTTGGCGGTTGCCACATTTCTCTCCCCAACATACGCACATGGTACCCTGAAAATACGTTTAGTCTTCCACCTCATTTCCGTGTGGATTTTTCAGGCTATATTTCAATTCTATGGCATCTGTCAATAAACAGGGTAGGCCACCATGTATAAGTGCATTGAAAAAATATTGAGAAACGACTAACATGTTCTTCTCTGTGCCAATCAGTAACCCAAAGTTGAAAAATGTAAAGGAAATAGGAGATTAATTACTTCTTTACCGCTGAGGGAGTGTGAACAGAAACACTGATCAACCAGGATGTTTACATGCTGATCTTGCATGCAGCATTCAAGTCACAAAGCACTGGGCAGGACAGCAACATTGATAGCCGCGCTCAAACATGCATTTCCTACTTAAGAGTAGTGTAGTAGGAGAAATCTTCTGTCACAAAAGATTACATGATGGAGCTGGACAGATAGGGACCAAAAACAGCAGAGAAAGTGGAAGCCATGATTATGAGAATTTCTCCACCAACTACATTGAACAAAGCCTTTGCTAAACTGTCAGAGTACTGCGGCGAGTTTACCAAACTCCCCAACCTTTCCAGTGGGACGAGCAGGCCACTCGTAATGGGGTTGGACAGCTCACTACTAGTCCAACCCGAGTGCAGAGGAGGTGGGATCCCACAGGTCTGCTGCTCCGCAGTGGATGAGATAACCCCTCTTTGACCTTTATGAGAAGAGAACTTAGAGAACTACAAGTCCCAGAGTCCTTGTCAGACATCTTATGACTGGGAACCCAGACCTTTACCAAAAACCTCTGAATGTTTGATAAAAGTCAACAATTGGACATTCGCGAAGCTCTATCCAGACTGGAGGAATGAGTATCAGCAGAGGCGGTGGCAATTCCTGAACATGGAATTCTGGAGCAGATTATTGTCAGAACACGAAAACCACGATGTTCGCAGAATTCACTATTGATTACAACGAAACTTACACCTGAACAAAAGCTGGAAAAGAGATGATAGCAAGACACATAACCCCATGGTCTAATGTCCCGCGTCCAGAAAAGAGTTTCAAGATGGCGCGGCCAGCCATGCTGCCCTTTAACATATCATAGACCCAGATTAGGAATACTCAGTCCCATCAAAATTGTGCTGAATCTGGACAGGCGGATTATAATGAGGTGATGAGGAGTACCATGAACAGAGGGAATTTGCTTCCCAGATTCAAACTGCAAAGGGGAATAACGTTTGGGAACAGAGGGAGGAAACACAGTGCCGTTTGATGGGAGGATAAAAAGGGCTTGAAGAAGACAGTCAGTGAGGGGAATCCCAAGGGAGGCAGATTATGCTTTCCGTATCCGTTTCCCAGGAACACCACAGGATGGTGGAGCCCTGATAACGTTTAGAAGGGCATAAAGGCTATGAGAGAAGAAGGCAACCGCAAGGCCAAAGACTGATTTGTGGAGGGGCATTAAAATATACCAGGACCCAGATGAGGGGAGACAAATACCTATCACAATGACCGAACCACGATTTGGCAGAAGACCTAGAGAAAAGGCTGAAGAGATGGCCTAGTGACAAGACTTGGCATGAGTACTGAGTGAAGGTCTGGCAGAAAACCTAAGGAGAAATCTGGAATACAAGACACAGAGAAATACCTTTTCTGAATCCTTAGAGCAGGGTCTGGTGTTAGACTCAAAAGAAACAAAGTCAAAGCTCTGGAAGAGTATCTACTAGAAGCCTGGGAAACTAAGGTCTATGGAAACACCTTGCCCTAGATGTGGAAACCCACTAAGACCACTTACAAAACCGAGAACCGAAAAGGGACCCGTTCAGAAACCAATAGTACCTAGAAGGAGTCCTAACAAACTGAGGGGCAGAGAAGGCGTTGATAGTGTAGGTTCATTTAAAAAGGAAACATGTTTCCTTTGATGGAAGGGTGTGTGCTCACCTGCGCCCTTTCAAAGGGAAGGTTTTCGCAACTTGAGATGGACCCCATAGGTGCAATCGGGACTCAGGAGTGAGTTCCTTATCACTGTCTATAGCCAGCCATTGAGTGAGGAAGAAGATATATATGAAAGGTAAGTGCATGGAAAGGGTGGTAGGAGAAGGAAGATGTGGCTGTGGGGAGTACGAACAGTATTTGTATTGTCTGAAGTAGTACCTTGGAGAGGTCTAGAAATTCAACAACATTGTTAGTGTTGGTATCAGGATTTTGTTTGACTATTTTAACTATAATGTTTGGTCCCCTTTATATCCCGTTCCTTTTCTTTACATGTACTTTGCCTACTATTAGAATTTATGGATTTATCACTCTTGCAAATATGTGTAGTGTGTGTGGATTCTGACAATAGAATCCAGAGTGCGAATGTTGAGAGAAGTATGATGGAATGAGGGGTGGAAGAGGAGTGATTGGATGTGAAGAGGGACAGTGAGTAGATGTATCCTCTCATGTCTGCTTACCTGAATTAAAGAGAAGTTGACAATTACCAATGTGTCATGTCCTTCGTTTGGTTCCCAAAACCTATATTAAAAATATAAAGGAAAGATACACCTATTTTAAGGATATTGAAGTGTTTTCCCAATATTCAATATGAAGAGTCCTGAAATATGGACCTTCTTAGTAAAGAAAAATGAAAAAATATACAGATCTTTATTACACATACATTAAAATCCATAACACACAATCATTAAAAATGTTACAAATTTAAAAACAGTGATGTAGGAAACACCCATCCAATTTCATGATTAATCACTAGTGTAAGCTTTTGTCACAAGTGATATTCATGTACATATACAAACGGTTCTGTTTATACGCTCAAAAAATAATACCCCAAGACATAGATGACTTAAAGACATATTTTCTTGACTAGAATACAGTAATGTACTAATACAAAAATATGTATTAATGGCCCAACATGTTTCTGTCCTAACTATGCCACCCAATGCTGGACATTCCTCAGGGGCTATCATTGGAAAAGCCTGTTTATGATTTCAGAGGACAGTCCAATAACAGTCCAACTTCATCAGTTTAACCCCTTAACTGCCATGGGCTTTCCCCCCAGTGCCAAGGCTTTTTTTGGTGATTTCGGTATGTCGCCATTCAATGCCTTGTAACTTTTTTGGTACATGAGATATCACAGCCAAATTTGGCCCCTTTTTGTTCCCACGTGTAGGCAGTCGTAACGGCACCCAGGACTCCTAGTTTGCTGTAGGGGGGATGAGAGAAAATAACCAAAAAGCGAGAACATTTTGAGTTTTTTCAAAGAAATGGCAATAAAAGGATGTACAAAGAAGCCTGTGGTTTTTTCCTTGTAAGAGCTAGGAACAAATGGTTTGCTGTGCTGAATTCCCCATTTTCCTGGCTTTCAAGAACAGGTTGAGTGGAAACGAAAAACATTTTTTTATATGGTTATCAACCGTTTTGTGAGAGGTAAGCGATTTTGGCCTTTTTTTCCAATAGGTCATGCGTGGACGGAATGGAAGAAAAGGTAGGAAAGCTGAATGGGAGGACAGAAAGGCATACATTTCCGAAAAGTAGACAAAATTCCAAGTTCAGGAAGGGGTGATTTGTGCAAGTCAGGCAACAACTATGTAGGGAGAAATTCCATAGTCTGGTTAAAAGCGGGAAAATGACCGAATAAAGTTATGTGGTGGACATTGTTGGCCTGGTATGGCAATGTCTTCTATGAATTTTGAGAAAAGCATTGCTCTGCTACATTCCCCCGACTCTTGCAGTTAGGAAATCACACATTTTTTGTAATGTTTCACAAAGCAAGCAATACCACAAGCCAAAAAATGGACCCATGGTTCACAGGAGTTTTATGCTCACGGCCTGAACTGACGTACTTAGCATGTGTAAATAAGGAAAACAAATGTGGTGAGGAAGGGCAAGCATACATTTTTTGAAAGAGCACAGGCAGACTTTTTGAAGGGTAGGTGACTTGTGCAGGTTACACAACTGTATAGGGCCTAAAGCAGCGACTAACTGTTGGTTACATTTGGGAAATGAAAGGGTTGCGTGACAAAGAGTAGCAGCAAATGGGTCGAAACACAACAAATGTTATGTTATGTTATGTTATTTTGCACTTATATAGCGCCTTATATACCATTGGTATGGTCTGAAGGCGCTGGTAGGTTGAACGCCCTTGGGAACCGCAGTTCAGATCAGTAGAGAGAGTAGGGAGAGTCAAAAGGTGCGTGTGAGCACCGGATATGTGTGCAGCTCGTGCGGTACTTGTGTAATAGCTGCTTCTTATCGGTAGGTGTGGTGGTTGAGAGATCAGGAGAATGTGTTCGTTCTGGCAGGATTTATCCGGAACGGATGTGGCTGCGTTAGGCCTGAGGAAAACGCCTGGCTGGGGGTGTGAGACCAGCAGTGTTTACATAGAATGATGTGTAGTAAGCTGCGGATGTTCGTATGAGAACAGTTATACCGAATGGTGTCATAGTATCTCTGTGTTCTAGTTGAGTGGTGATGTAAAGGAGAGAGTAAGCGTGGTGGTGTGATATGATGGGTTATATGCTTTTTCAATGTGCAAACTTCTAAATGCAACTTTCCCAGAGAGGCTACTGGGCGAAACTTCTAGGTACAATTTTCCACACAGAAGCAATTGGGTACACTTCTGAATTCAATTTATCAGAGAGGCTATTTGGTATACTTCTAAATGCAATTTTCACAGAGCATCTACTGGGCACACTTCTAAATTCAAGTTTTCAGAGAGGCTATTGGTCAAACTTCTAAATGCCACTTTCCAGAATGTCTATTGGATACACTTCTATAATCAACTTATACCTTCCCACGTTCCCACAGGTGTACCGACGAAAACGGTACCTGACATGTGTGGGTGCACCTACCTGAGCGCAAAGGGGAAAGCTGAAAACACGGGTAACCCCGAGTGTTTCAGCACAGCATATTTCAGGAATTCTGCTCATGCGCATAAACATACAGATTTGGGCCTAGGGTGTCGAAGCCAACAAGGAAAACAGAAAACCCCATGCATTTCCGAAAAGAGAACACCTGTGGGAATCCACAGAGGTCTGGCTTGCGCAAATCATCCCAGAATTTATTACACAGAACCCCCGGCAAAGTCCGAAATGTGACAAAAAAAACATAATTTCCGCACATTTCACTCGGCTCACCCACCGAAACACGCCACCAACAACACATGGCCTGCCGTCCCGCGTTCCCACAGGTGTCCTGACGAAAACGGTACCTCACATGTATGGGTGCACCTACCTGGCCGCAAAGGGAAAAGCCGAAAAAAACACAGGTAATCCCAAGTCTTTTCACACAGCAGAAATTCAGGATTTTGGCTCATGTGCACACCATACAGATATGGGCCTACGGTGTCCAAACCACCAAGGGAAACCGGCAACCCCATGCATTTCTGAAAAGAGGACACCCGTGGGAACACGGGGAGGTAGGACATGTGGTGTTGGTGGCATGTTCTGGTGGGTGGCCATAGTGAAATGTGTGGAAATTGTGGGTTTTTTCACCACATTTCAGAATTTGCTGGGGGTTGTGTGTAATAAATTCTGGGCCGATTTGCGCAAGTCAGACCTCTGTGGATTGTCACGCTGTCCTCTTTCTGGAAATGCATGGGGTTCCCTGTTTTCCTTGGTGGCTTGGTGGCTTGGACACCCTAGGCCCAAATCTGTAGGTTGTCCGCATGAGCAAAAATCCTGAAAATCTGCTGTACCGAAAGGCTTGGGTTTACCAATTTGTTTTTCCTACAAAGCAGCCAACTTCCTCTATTTAGGGCCCACACATCATTGCCAACATGATTGTCCCATAACCTGTTCACACCCATACCACTGACTCAACAGCCACAGTCCCTCCCACCACAGTAACCATCCTGTACACTTTTTGATTCCTCCTCCAGATACATGGCCCATCCCAGTCATCTACCACCACGGAAGGGTGAACTGCACACTGATAGGATATGGGAATAAGACCAATGGGCATATGGAAACCTGTGCCGATACGTAAACATTGTGCAGATGGCAGATGGCATATTGACAAACTGCCCACCAGGGGAATAGCACTGTTCAGCTAGTCTGGGGGGCAATTCGTGGGCTGCCCCTGCAAGTGTGTCCCTGGCCACCACAATACCTCCCCCGAGCACCCACTCCCACTCCCACCACCAAAACATCTGCCCCAGTTCCCACCCACCCACTAGCAATCCGCCCCGCACAATATACAATGTTGAAATAACCCAAATTCCATACTTACACCACAAAGGAGAAGCTTGAACTGTACAAGACATGTAAAAGGAAATAAAAAACACATACATTGTCTGTGTCAACCCAGCCAAAAACCAACCCACCCAGACAGGCCCCCCAATGGATGGGGCAGTAGGTATTAGGCACCCTGGTGGCAGATTGGCAACTAATGTGCCCATCTGCCCCAAGGGAAGTTGGGTAAACAAAAACAAATAATTCCAAATGGTAGGATGCATTTAAGGGGGGGCTGAGGGGCACCTGAACCACCAGGAATGTAGCAATTGAAAGGGGGGGTGGCCCTCTCCCCCTACCCAAAATCGAGTGAGGGCCATCTTGTGCAGCCCTCCTTGGGGGCAGATAAATGCTCCTAGGAGGGCCATCTGACCCCAGGAAGGGCTCCATGAGATGCCCCTACGTATCTGCCCCCAGGGAGGGCTGCATGAGATTCCCCCCTCCATTTGGGGTGGGGGGGACCACCACAAAACGTGGGACAGGCCCCCCAGTGGGTGGGGCAGTAGGTTTTGGGCACCCTGGGGCCAGATTGGCACACTAATGTGCCCATCGGCCCCAAGGGAAGTTGAGTAAACAAAACCAAAAATTAAAAATGGTAGGCTGCATTTTAGGGGGGCTGAGGAGCACCCTAAACCGCCGGGGAATGTTGTAATGGAAAGGGGGGTGGCCTTCTCCCCCACCCCACCCAAAATGGAGTGAGGGCCATCTCATGCAGCCCACCTTGGGGGCAGATATATGCTCCTAGGAAGGGCCATCTGACCCCAGGGAGGGCTGCATGAGATAACCCCCCTTATCTGCCCCCAGGGAGGGCTGCATGAGATGCCCCCTCCATTTGGGGTGGGGGGAGACGGCAACTCCCCTTTACATTACATAATTCCCTGGCAGTTTAGGGTGCCCCTTAGCCCCCCCTAAAATGCAGCCTACCATTTTGAAATTTCTTTTTTAGTTCACCTAACTTCCCTTGGGGCTGAGGGGCACATTAGTGTGCCAATCTTCCCCCAGGGTGCCCAAAACCTACTGCCCCACCCACTCGGGGGGCCTATACCACATTTTGTGGTGGGCCCTCTCTCCCCCACCCCAAATGGATGGGGGCACCTCATGCAGCCCTCCCTGGGGCTCCTAGGAAGGGCTGCACGAGGTGCCCCACCCTCTCCATTTGGGGTGGGGCTGAAGAGGGCCATCAGAAAACATCGGACAGGCCCCTCAATGGATGGGGCAGTAGGGTTTGGGCACCCTGGGGGCATATTGGCACACTAATGTGCCCATCTGCGCCAAGGGAGGTTGGGTAAACAAAAACAACTTTGAAAATGTTAGCATGCATTTTAGGGGGGCTGAGGGGCACCCTAAACCTCTGGGGAATTATGTATTGTAAAGGGGGTGACCCTCTCCCCCTAACCCAAATGGAGGGGGGGGCATCTCATGCAGGCCTCCCTGGGGGCAAATAAGGGAGGGCATCTCATGCAGCCCCCCATGGGGTCAGGTGTCCGTTCCTAGGTGCAGATATCTGCCCCCAGGGAGGGCTGCATGAGATGGCGCTGACTCCATTTTGTGTGGGGGGAGGCCACCCCCCCTTTCATTACAAAATCTGCTGCCGGTTTAGGGTGCCCCTCAGCCCCTCCCCCCATAAAATGCAGCCTGCCATGTTCTATTTTTTTATTTACCCAACTTACCTTGGCGCAGATGGGCACATTAGTGTGCCAATCTTCCCCCAGGGTGCCCATAACCTACTGCCCCATCCATTGGGGGGCCTGCCTCACGTTTTGTGGTGGCCCTCTGCCCCCACCCAAAATGGATGGGGGGGCACCTCATGCAGCCCTCCCAGGGACTCCTAGGAAGGGCTGCATGAGGTGTCCCCCATCCATTTGGGGTGGGGGGAGAGTGCATCACAAAACGTCAGACAGGCCCCCCAATGGATGGGGCAGTAGGGTTTGGGTACCCTGGGGGCAGATTGGCACACTTATGTGCCCACCTGCACCAAAGGAATTTGGGTAAATAAACAAAAAACTTTGAAAATGTTAGCGTGCATTTTAGGGGACTGAGGGGCACCCTAAACCTCCAGGGAATTATGTAATGTAAAGGGGGGTGGCCCTCTCCCCCCAATCCAAATGGAGGGGGGCATCTCATGCAGGCCTCCCTGGGGGGCAGATAGGGGGGGACCATCTCATGCAGCCCTCCCTGGTGTCAGATGCACCTTCCTCGTAGCAGATATCTGCCCCCTTTCCATTACATTTTCCGGCGATTTAGGGTGCCCCTCAGCCCCCCCTAAAATGCAGCCTACCATTTTCTATTTTTTTCTTTGTTTACCCAACTTCCCTTGGCGCAGATGGGCACATTAGTGTTCCAATCTGCCCCCAGGGTGCCCACAACCCACTGCCCCATCCATTGGGGGGCCTGTCCAACATTTTGTGGTGGCCTTCTCCCACCCCACCCCAAATAAGGGGGGATCTCATTCAGCCTTCCTTAGGGCTCCTAGGAAGGGCTGCATGAGGTGCCCCCCCTCCATTTGCGTCTTTTTGCTAACATGTGTATCAAATCCTTTAGTTTGTTCAATGGTTTATTCTTCTGGCTTTTCTTACATCTGCCCAAGATGCATGCGGCTGGGGCTTGTATGTCCAGGTCAATGTCCGTCACTGCCACATATGTGGCTATTTGAGTCCAAAAGGATTGTATTTCCCAGCACCCCCAAAACATGTGGGTCATTCCTGTACTTGATTCATTGCATTTAGGGCATTCTATGACTCCTGCCCCCTTGAACCTAGAGATCACCTCGGGTGTGAGGTATGCTCTTTTGGTGATGTAGAACTGTATGAGCTGCATTCTGGCATTTCTAGATACCTTTTTTTGATAGTGGGTTATTGTTCCCCATGACGTGTCCTCGAATTCTATGCCCAATTCCTGTTCCCATTTTGCCTTACTTCTGAGCTCTTCATTGGTCGTGCGGTCTAGCAATGTTTCATAGAGCCTTGAGATTTCATGGCCCCCTTCAGCAACATTTAGTATGTTTTCTATAGTTTCATGTTCTGTTACTTGATTCCCGATGTCGGGCCATCTTGCCTTGAGGTTTTCTACCACCGCTCTGTGGAGCAAGAACTGACCAGCAAGCAGACCCATGGTTTCGTGCAGTTCGGTAAAAGTCAGGATCCCCTGTTCCTTTCACCAGATCTTTCACCAGATCTCCCAGTGTAGCTACTCCGCAGGGCTCCCATCCAGTTCGTATTTCCCTTTGTCCCCAGGGTCTACCCACCATGGTCGCTGCGACATGGATATGGGGGGAGATTGGGTCTGTTACTTTTACAGTCTTACAGACCCGTTTCCAGATCTGGACCCCAAGTTTCGCCAAATAGGGGTAATTTTGTGTTGCTCTTGCCGGGGCCGAGAATAGATCCCTAAGGAGTATTTGTGGGATGGCTGGCTGCAAGAGTCTAGTGTCTATCGTGGACTCGTCTGCCATCCATCTCACAGCGTGTCGCAGTTGTCCAGCCAAGTAGTAAAGTTGGGAATTTTCAGGCCTCCCTTTCCATAAGGTCTCTGCAGTACTTGTAATGTGACTCTGTGCCTACCTCCCTGCCGGAGGAATCGCCTGCAGAGCCCGTCTAATTCCCTAAAGAACTGTGGGGGAACGTTACTGTCTTAAATACGCAGCTACCGGTTCAGTGGCTATGATATATAACATGGGGGAGAGTGGGACGTTGTTAAAGCAGTGTAGCAGTCGGGGCAGTGCCACCATTTTGAGAAGTCCAGCCCTTCCTGCCATTGATATCGGTAGTTTACACCAGAAGTCCATTGATTTCTCCATCGTTTCTCTAGCCTTCACCGTGTTCATAGTGTGTTCAGTTTTGGGGTCACGGTGGATGGTGGTCCCCAAGTATTTGAAGGAGGTGGTCCTCCAATGAAAGGCCATGATCGGGAAACTCTCAATTTTAACCCGCCCAGGGCAGCTAGGGGAAAGAGGCATGATTTTTCTTTGTTGATTTGGATCCCACTGTATCTATAGAATCCGTCTAGTGTCTCCAATATGTATGGTAGTACGTGTTTGGGATTATTTAGGTATAGTAGTGTGTCGTCTGTGTACATTGACACCAAATGGGTTACCCCATCTATTACTATAACCCCGTCGCCATAATTCTGTCTTAAATATGCAGCTACCCGTTCAGTGGCTATGATATATAAAATGGGGGAGAGTGGGCAACTCTGTTGTGTGCCCCTGTACAGCTGCCATCTATCAGAGTATGTTTTGTCCATACACACTCTAGCCATAGGGTCCGTGTATATGAGTTTAGTCCATTTTAAGAAGCTTGGCCAAATCCCCAATATCGTCATTGTGGCATATAGCCAGTTCCATCAAACTGAATCAAAAGCTTTAGTGGCGTCTAGAGATGCCGCAGCGCATTTTTCAGGCCTGCTGCTAGTGCTGTATATGACATGGTGAAGTCTGAGCAAGTTTTCAGACATATTCCGCCCTGGCACATAACCCGTCTGATCTTGATGGATCAGTAGAGGGATCGCTTTACAGAGAGCCATCAGGATCTTATTGTCCTGATTTAACATGGACAACGGCCGATATGAACTGCAGTCCTCTCCATCCCTCCATGGTTTTAGTAATGGGATTATTACAGTCTCCTTCATGGATTCAGGGAGGGCACCTACCTCGTACGCTGCGTTATATACTTTAGCTAGGAGTGGTGCCAAAACGTCTTTGCACGCTTTGTAAAACTCTCCTGGGAGTCTGTCAGTTCCGGGGGCTTTCCCAGATGGAAGGGATCTTATGGTGACCAGGAGTTCGTCAGGAGTGATGGGTTCGTCCAGGGCATCCGCCATTTGCGCATCTAATTTGGGTAGCTTAATGATGTCAAGAACATCTTCTATTTCAGCATCTGTGGCCGAAGGGGTATTGGCATAAAGGTTCTAATAAAAGGGTTCCATGTAATAATGTTGCCACAAAAATCTCGCCATGCAGAAATATCGCCGAAAAATGGCAGTTTTTTGTGGCGACATTATTGCATGGAACATGCGGGGGACACCCCCGCAACCCCCACATTTTTTTTTTTACCCCTGTCCCCATATATATGGTCACCCATATAATATCGCCACAACCTTTTCCCGGCAATATTATTTACGGTGACCATATATATGGGGATAATATTACCTGATACCAATAAAAGGCTGAAAAGATAGAGTTTATTTCAGTTTGTGTATGTGCTACTTCGCCCTCCGAATTTCAGACCCGGCATATGGGTGCCCTAGGGGCTTCTCGCTTATATAACCAAGCTAATAATTTACCTGGTTTGTCACCAAGGGCATGGCTCTGTTCAATATGTTTTGTGTAGCTAAGTTTTCCCAGTTTTTCCCAACACGTTAAGCAAGCTTGTCTAAGCTCGACTTCTTTCTTCAAATGTTCAGAGTTTGTTTTGGCCCCCACTTCCAGTTCCCTCAGTTCCCTTTCAGTGTGTGCTAAGGTGGTTTCAATAGGCCTTTGGGCTCCCCCTATGGCAGAAATCATTTCTCCCCGTAAAACAACCTTATATGCTTCTCAAACCGTGCCAACGTGTCGTACACTGTTCTCGTTTATCTGCCAGAATTCTAGCATGCTTTTTTTGATCTGTTCACGAAAGGCTGTATCTAGAAAGGCCTCACTTCTAAGCCTCCATGTCGGCATGGGGGGGTCTGGTTGAAAATACCGTCCAGGTGGCCAATAGTGGGGTGTGATCGGATAGTACTCTAGCCAAGTATTGTGCATCCCCAGACATAGCTTGTTGTTCTTCACTAACAAATATATAATCTAGCCTAGTGTAGACAGCATGCGGCGGAGAATAAAATGAGTACTCTCTGTTATCAGGATGCTGCTCCCTCCATAAGTCTTTTAACCTGAGCTGTTGTGTCAGTGCCGCTAATATTTTAGCAGGTGGGCATGGCCGTGAATGTTTGTTGTCTGATCTATCTTTCCGGGAATCCATAGTGCAATTGTGATCTCCACCCCATATCAAGGTACTATCCCTGAACGGACTCAGCCTTTTATATAGTGATCGGAAAAAATCTGTGGCGTTGTGATTGGGGACGTAGGTATTGATTAAAAAGACCTCTCTCCCTTCTATTGTGCCATGTAACAAGGCCATTCGTCCTTAATCATCAATTTTTGTGGTGATAGTTTTAAGAGGAATGGTAGGATCTACCCAGATCAGGACCCCCCTGGCATATGTGGAGTCTGTGGAGCCTATCAATGTACCTCTCCAGGTTCTGGCTAATGCTGCGTGCTTACTTGCATCTAGGTGGGTCTCCTGTAGCAGGGCGATTCCGGCCTTATTCCGCTTTATGTGTGCATGGATTCGGCGTTGCTTGATAAAACTGTTCATTCCTCTGATGTTCCCCATCATAATTCTTATCTTGTCAGCCATAGTGTTTGGAAACCCATGTTTTCTTGCGGGTGGCTCATCCTGTGTCGTTCTGGGTGGTCTTGTCTTTGTTTGTCTTGTTCTCCCAACTTGTTTATTAACTGCCTTTTGCCCTCCCTCCCCCAACTTTGAACTCCCGTGTAACAAACATTGTCCAGCGTGGATTGCCCCGTTATGACTTTCCCGTTTCTGCTCCATTTGACCTTATACTAGTTTACTGGTGCCCTACGGGCGGGTTAACTATACCCAAGTAACTTCCGGGGCCTAAGAGGTCCGCTTTTGTCTACGCACTCATTGGGAGCAGACCATCTCCGGCATGGTTCCTGTGTCTGATCAATCTTGCCGTGCACTGGTATATATTCCGTCTGTTGCATGGGTGAGTTTGGTCCGATCCCTGCAAGTATTGAGCTTGTCTTGCATGTGACCTCACTGGACGGTTCTTAGCGTATTCTGCGTCCTTTTGTTTCAATGTCCTGAATCTGTTCTCCATCCATCCGTTCTCTGGCCTCAGCAGGAGTCTCAAAGAGAAGCGCTCGCTTATTGTGCAGCACTTTTAATCTCGCTGGGTATAAGAGCATGTAGCATAGTCCTGCCTTTTTCAACCTTACTTTTGTGTAAATAAATTGTGCCCTCTTCATTTGAACTTGTAAGGTGTAATCAGGATATATGGCAATCTTTGCTGAGTCTCTCTGGATCTGACCTCCTGTTCTTGAAAAAGTCAAAATTGATTCTCTATCTTTATAATTGAGCACTTTAGCTATCATTGGCCTGGGTGGGGTTCCTGGTGGTGGGCGTTTAGTGAGGGAGCGGTGTGCTCTTTCAATGGTGAAGCCTTGCGAAAGTTTATGCGCTCCGATCTCTTGTATCAAGAGGTTCTCTACATAGTTAGTAGGATCAGTCCCCTCAATTTCCTCCGGCAGGCCCAAGATCCTAATGTTATTCCGGCGTGCCCGTCCCTCCGCTTCTTCAGCTCTGTCTTCTAGAAGCTTTACTTTATGTGCCAGTTCATCTACATCTTTCAAATGCTGGGTTTTAGCCTCTGTGTTTTCACGAACCTGGGTTTCAAGCACGTCTGTCCTTCCAGCAATATTACAGACATCTTGTCTCAATAGGCCCAAGTCTATGGCCACTGCATCAATTTTATTTTCCATGGTTGTCTGAAGCATCTTGATAGCCTCTAGTATCTGGGCGTTTCCCGGTTCAGCCGCAGTTTCAGGAGTTCCGGGGAGCGCCATCTCCGCATCCGTATGAATGGTGTCAGGTCTTGTTGGTCCTCCGGTCGCAAAGGATTCCCTAGTGGTCTGCTTTTGTTTGGCTTTCGCCCCCTTTGTGGACATTGTGATGAGGGCAAGGGGATTTGTGGGTCTCCAATTGGGGCAGTGCGTTCCTTGCAGACTCGACGCAGCTGGAGGCCAGCGCCGTCTCCCTTCACCCGCCGTGGGTGCCTCCTTAGTGTGGTGCTGTGTGTTGACTCCCTTATAGCTCCGGGGCCCTGGATAACATTCAATGTGGCACTTCAAGATTGTGCCTTATTTGAGCAGCGGGACTCCGTTGTGGTTTTACGTATTTTCGTTGCGTTTGGACAAGTGTGCTCTTTCTGAAGACATCCCTCCGCTAGTGTAGCATGTGCCAGAAGCCAGCCGCGCTCAATGTGCTAGGCTGCCTCTGAGCTTGCAGGCCATGACCTCGAGGCAGTTGGCATCAATTCTTCCCCATGGTAGTCTGGCCACCGATTCGCGTTCTTCAACACCCGGCGCAGGGCCTGTGCAACCCGCAGGTCTTATTGTGCCTTATGTTATGTCTCTTTGGGTGGGTGCTCTCTTCAGGGGTGTGGTCTACCAGTGCCCCAGTGCCCGCTACGCATGCTGTCGCTATCTGGGAGGAAATCCGCCCCCCCCGTGATAGAGACTTGGCTCCCGCTTCACCGGGTATGGGCACCCCACCCAGGCCGGACGGTGCTGGTCTACCAGTGCTCCAGTGCCCGCTACGTGTGCTGTCGCTATTTAGGAGGAAATGTGCCCCTTCCGTGGCTGAGGCTTGGCTTCAGCTCCAGCAGCTCCAGCAGGCCTTAGTGCTTGTTCGGCTCCGCGGGGCAGCCTCTCCAGTCCATGTGCCAGTTCGTTCCCACTCTCCTCACGCTCCGCTACTCAGGGACCACGGCACCGGGCCCACCCGCTTGGCATGTGCTCCTTGTTGCTGCACTGCAAGCCGGCCCCAGCCTGAAATCTCCAACACCCACTCAATACAATTATATGGGTCTTCGCTCTCTCCGTGTTATGCAGAGATCAGCAGGGCGGGAGCCCGCTTCACCCTTAGGATGCAAAGGTGTCCTGGTCCAGCTGGGTCTCCCTTCCCCTCTGGCTCCTCACCTCTTGTCGATGACTCAGCCTGGTCTCCTCGGTCCGCTCCCGTGGTGCTCACTCCCCGCTCTCCTTCTCAGGCCTCCTGGTGCTCAGGTTCCACAGTCCCTGTGCTGCCGCTGCTTCCCTTCAGGGCCCGGTCGCTGCCTTCCACTCTCTGGGTGCCGCTCCTCCAAGTCCTCCCACCCTGGCAGTTGTTCCGCACACGGCAGTCAACTCACTGCACTATTTCCAGTGGCTCCGTCCGCTCGGGCTCCCCAAGCCGCAGTCCTCTCACGGGGCTCCTGGGTCATTGATGCAGGGCAGCTCAGCTAGGTGTCTCCGCTCCTGTACCCCTGTCTCAGCGTTTGCCCGCTTTGGCTGAACGTTTGGCTGCTCTCCGGGTCCTCAATCGGCTCCACTACTCGTCTGGACCCACCCGTACTCAGTGCAGCGCTCCCGTACAGTCACCACTGCAACCCTTCGTTCTCCTGAGCCACCGCCGCCATTTTCAGCTGAGCTTTGCAGGACAGTGTCTTTAGCCGTTACACGCCGAGTAGGTCACTCCAGAAAACAGAATTTCAGCCGGAGCCGCTCGATGTCATATGTGATGGCTTAGGCATTCATTCAGACGTTTTAGTTATTAATACAGCATATCCTGGTCACATCATGTGAAGCTCGCGGAGAGTGCGTCCCTCTTACATGGCGATTAGGCCACTCCCCTTTCATAGTCTTAATAATCCCCCATTTTAAAGAGATTTGTTTTTTTTACAAAGAGTACCTGAATACGTAGGCCATGGTAACTCCAGTAGCAGTTAATTAAGAGGCCACCCTTAACACAGGGAGTCTGTTCCCTCCCCAAGCCAGGTGTCACACAATAAACTGTTTAATGTCAGTTCTTTATTCAGCCCTATTTCACACTTACATAATGCCCCTGGGATCCCTCCCCCCGAGCTACCAATGAGCCAAAAACCAGGCTGGTTTACAGGAAATATATTTGGATTTATTTGAATAATTGAAAATGGAGATCACACTAAAACGACACATGCCACCTTCTTTGCGGCACACAATTAAACTTCTTGTTACATAAATAAATCACACAAATTGCTTGGGAAAAACACAATATTTTATTTCTTGAAGTGAGGTCTATAAAAAGTAATCAACACAGGTCAATGAACAAAACCCATTAACATATGCAATGTTGTGCAATTTAGATAATTCTGCACACTTAAAAGGCCAGCAGTTTGGTTTACAGATTTGTACAAATGCATATGGCAATTATTATTTCACCCACACTTTTGCATTACAATAAACACAGGGTGCTATAGCAGTTGGTTTTTCAACCCCTCAACCCCTACTTTGGTCTGTGTTGGGGAAGAATGACAGAACGAATTGGGATGATTTGGGAATTTTGGATTTCAGACCCCCCTCCACTTAATAGACCGTGTTGGGGAAACTGAACCAATAGGATTAACCAATAAAATTACAGGCTATAGTTTTCCGCGCACACTGAGAATGAGCTTTGTTAATTTCAAATTTTAACAAAAATCACCCAGTGGTGTTCGCCCAAATGGGGAATTAAACTAATATTTTTAGTTCAACAGGTTAAGGATCTACCCAGTTTTGACCCTCGTGCTCACTATAAAGGGAAAGGATTTAAGGCACACAGACTCCCCCCACCTTTTGGTTTCAAATGGCTCAATTCTGCTTACATTTAAAACCTCTCTTTAAAGTTCAGGAAAGTCAGCTGCATTTCAGGTCTTTATTGGAGGACAGGGCAAGGGTCTGGTCACTGCACTCTCAAGGATGGCCCCCAGCTCTTCACCACAAGGCCCATTCAGGTTTAAGCATCCCCAGCAATAGAGAGCTCCACCCAGAGGCAATTTCAGTAATCTTCTTTGGTGTATCCTCGCGCTTTCAGAAGGTAATTCTTAGCAGCTCTCCCCTTCCCTCATAGTGTATCCACTTTACATACCTGTGCCCTGCAGATTTGGGACATGTTCCGAGTAGCCAGAAAAACATTTTAGCTTGCCATTACTTTTCCCAAAGTCGCAGGTAGACACATTTTATTTCAACAAATCGCTTTGAAATTATCAAAAAAAAATATGAAATATACATGTATGCAGTGCCACTTGTGGTTGCTGAGAAAATGCCACAATTTTGATAGCCCAATTGAACTGATGGGGAATCTTCATATGTCTGCAAATGGGAGCTTCCCTTCCTCCAGGCCATTTGCCAGTCCAGGCCAGCATGTGAACAGAGTTTCCTGGACTGTTTTTATCAGCCTCATTGTTGTTCTAAATTAAGCTGCCGGTCGTAAATGCTAGTGAGGCCTCCGCTACACAGAGATCCCCCACTTTAGATAATGAGCTATGCCGTCCCTGTGATGTCACGAGGCCCTGCTGACACCTGCCATCCTGTCCTGTTATCTGTAGCAGATCACCATTTCGATCTGAATAGCTTCTATTTTCTTGCATTTTATTCAGAGTTTCAGCTTCACTTGGCTAGGACATTTGGCCTGCACAGAACGGAGCCTTCAGAGACAGGTCTGTCCTTGGCTGAAAGGAACTCACATATTACATTTTCTAGCATCAGCCTTTATTCTTGGACAGTGTGTTTTACTAATCAGAGTTCACCTTGCTTTTGCATCAAAAGGTTTCTTCTTTCTTTTCACACAACATTTTTTTTTCTTAAAGGTGACAGCTGAAAGTACAGGGCTGTTTCTTTCAGTCATTAATAAAATACACTTTTTATTATCTGCCGGTTGTTTTTATGCTGAAAAGTGGGTCTGAATTGTCACAGTGCACCACCATTTGATGGGTGGCAGCTTCAGTGAAATTGTTGCATTTATTTCTCAGCAAACAATGTGATGTGCTTTTCCAATCTGGACTTAGATGAAATTTGTGTTTTAGCTTTATCTGGATTTCGAATGCAGAAAGACACCCACATATTCTGCCTAACTAGGCCCATTTTCAGCGTGCAGGTTTCTGAATTCTGGCAGGTCATTTTCCCAGTGGGCCCTTCAGTTCTGTGGGGTTAGGGCCTTTGTTAAAACCCCACATGCCCCCCGGTTCTTCCATGATTCTTTTGAGGGGAAGAGCAGGGCTGAGTGGAGTTTCCTCCGATGTCCCTTTAAAAAAAAAATCATATATATGTTTATTTTTTGTTGGAGCCTGTCTGGCTCAATTTCCCTCATTGCGGATAGGCTCTGGACTCCCCTTCAGTCTTCGTGTTGGGTGGTTTAACACAGCTTCCTTCTTTCTCGGGTCTCTGGGGCCCTTGCCGGACTCCTCTCTTGCCTCCAGGCTGGAAGTGAATTAAGTTAATTATATAGCAACTACAGTAAAAAAAAAGATTCAGTACTTTTTACACAACATATTTCCCTGGATCTTTACCCAGAATTGACAAAAACATCAGCATACAATTATAACACAAGACATTTTCACCGGTTCACAAAACCTGATTTTTTTCATTTGTCTATACAATGAACACTAAGAAAATGACTCCCTGTGTGTATATATTTATCTTAGTTTCCATTTGACTTTTCATTCTTCCTTTTCATTCCTCAGATGGTTCCTCAGTCCAACTTTCATTTGGCTCCTCAATCTTCAAGATTGTCTGGGATGACAGCTTTTCAACTGACTGACGTGAACCCATTTTTATTCTGTCTGTTCTCCTTTCGGGATGCGGGTCTTGTAGGCAGCAGATGATATGTTATCTACAATTTCAAAGGCACCACGCCAAGACGAGAGAAACTTCCACTCCTTGGTTTGATTCCTTTGAAAACTGTACAGGTAAACCTTGTCCCCTACTTCATGCTTTTTCTTGGTGGTCTTGAGATCATAATAGGTCTTCATTCCTTCAGTTGACTTTTCTGAACTGTGTTGAGCATAAGAAAAAGCATGCAGGATGTGTTTTTATTAAACTTTCAATGTACTAATAAGTAGTGGATGCATTTATCAGTGTCTGTTCCTGAGTTCTGTAGAGCAGATGCTGAGGTAGCACCATTTTTCATCTGGTCAAAAGCTTAAATGGAGGCATCTTTGTTGCAGAAGATCGTGTAGACATAATAACCATCAGAACAAGCGGCAATCGGATGTCCCAACTGGTTCGAGAGTCTGCCATGAACTTCTTTAAGAAACTCGCAATTATCTTCTTGTATCTCTCCACCCTCCCAATGTAGGCCATTTGGTAGGCAATGTGGAGATTTCTTTTTAACCCTAGAATCTACCACATCTTCGCCATCACCTCACTGGTAAAATGGCTTCCTCGGTTAGACTCAATCATTTGTGGGAGGCCGAAACGAGAGAAGATGTGATTGATCATTAGTGCAGCAGCGGTTTACGGCTTACAATTCGGGGCTGGAAGACATTCTACCCACTTTGTGAATAAGCATGTCACAGTCAACATGTACTTGTTTCCTTTAGAGTAGAGAATCACTGGGCCAATGAAATCGACTTGCAAATCTGATCAAGGTAGTGTCATTTCCCTTTTTTGTAGGGGAGCTCTGTGTGCGAGTGAACTGGATGGAAATTGAGCACATACAAGACACCCCTTAAGGTAAATGTCAAGGTCCTGGCCCATGTGTGGCCAGTAGGCAACCTTGTGCAAGATTTCTAATGTCATGTGAAACCCCCCATGACTGGCAGTAGCTGTGTCATGGGAATGGCTCTACATCAGGCTTCTAAATGAGGTAGGTACCACTCACTGGTCACAGCCAGATAGGGCTCTCTTTTCCAATAAACCGTCTTGGATCCAAAAGAGCTTGGAAAACTTCAACACCCGGAGATCCTCTTCACCGGTATAATGCGACTCTGTTAGAGGAAATCTCAAGGGGACTTCCATGTGTTGATAGAATTTTCCATCGGGTCCTCTTTCTGTGCAGTCATCAAATCTGCATCAGAGGTATCTTTACTCCAATGTGCAGTCACAAGTTCTCCATTAGCACCTGTTTGTGACCTGTTGACAGCAGCAACTTGGATTTCCTCTGTAGGGATTCCGTTTCTATGAAATCCCCCTGCAGATCTCTGTTTTTAGCCAGCTGGTCAGCCAACTCATTCCCAGTCTTATCTAGCCCTTCTATTTTGGAATGACCTCTTATCTTCTTCAAATAGATGGTCATCTCATTGGAGGTCACCAGATTATCAATGGACTGGATCAGTTTGGCATGCTTTAAGAGTTTATTGTTGGCGCAAAGCATGCCTCAATTCTTCCCGTTAATCAGGTGCTCCACAAACCCATTCCTGACATAATCAGAGTCAGTGAGTTTGTGGTGCACTGCAGTGAAGATGTCTTGATGAACGGCCATCAACTCTGCGACATGACTTCTCCAGGGTCCTATTTTGTAAGCAGCAGAGGGTTCCGGGGTAACATTCACCCAAGCATTCCCAATGCCAGCCACTAGTTTGTTTTCCCTGTTATCAACATGGTAGGAACACCCATCCACATAAACTGTGGGTATCCCCTGACACATGTCTTCTTTGTAGACCTTGTGTGGGGAAGTACGCCTCCATGTTGTTGTTGGGCATTAGTCTTTCGCTTCAAGACAGTTTTCTTGAGCACAATCATGCAAGTCCATAAACCCTTGTGCTAGGGAGCTCTTCTTGTTTTGGCCATATCTGACCTCCACAGAAAAGCCTTGCATGGACAGAATCCAGGAAGTAATTCTTGAATTACTACCATTCCTGCCCCAATTCTGTCACTTTGGAGATATTGCATGGGTTGGTGAGGAGTCTCAACAATGATGTGTTACCTCTGGATGAATAGGAAGTCATTTTTCAATGCCCACACTGTTGCCAGCAGTGCCTTCTAGCAATAATTGAATTTTTTCTCCACAGAGGACAAGGTCTTGCTCGTGTATGAGATGACTTTGTTGACCTTGTCATGCTTTTGATACAACACTGATGTTAGGCAAGTATCTGAGAACCCCGTCTCCAAGAAGAACTCCAGTTCTTTATGGGGTAAGCCAAACAAGGAACCAGGGAAAGGCTTCTTTTCAGTTGCTTAACTGCCTCAGCTTGTTCTGGACCTCGCTCCCACTTGACTCCGGCCTTTGATAAATGGAACAAGGGTCAAGTGACTTCGACGTAGTCTACAATTAACTTTTGACTAGAATTAGTGAATCTAAGAAGGCGCCTTAATTCTTGCAGAGTAGTAGTGTCTTTCAATTTCATTAAGGCTTCCACCTTCTTCGCATGGGGATTAAGAGCCACAGGTGTGATCTTGTGACATGAGAAGTTCACTTGGGTCTTACACCACTGTGCCTTCTGAAAGGACACTTTTGCTGTGGCTTTCTGAAAATGTGTTTGAGCATAGCAGATATCATCTATATAGGCCAGGTTTCCCTTTTCGCCCAAGTCGGGCATTACCTTATGTAGAAAGATGTTGAACTCATTGCTGGATTTTATGTATCCAAAGGGGCTATGGGTCCACGTATACTGCTGTCCCTTGAATGTAAAGGCAAGCTTGTACTGGTCTTCCCTAATCACGGGTGCTGTCCAGTGTCTGTTGGTCAGGTCAATGGCAGTGCACAACTTTGACCCTTGTATCTGTGCTAGCCCCTGATCAATGTAGGGAAGTGGCCATCTTGACATGTGAACCTATTTGTGCAACTCCCTCAAGTCTGCACATAATCTCCATTGGCCGTTTGGTTTGAGTATCCCCAGTACTGGATTATTACAGGTATTGTGGATCGGACAAATTATCCCATGAGATTCTAAATTCCATCTCCATGAGTGATTCAATGGATGCGAGAGTTAACCAGTATTGTTTCACAAATACAGGAGCCCCCTCCATGTCAAGGCCTGTGTTGTGGAATCTGGACCAAAAGGATTACCGAATTAAATTACAGGCTATAGTTTTCACCACACATTGGGAATGAACTTTCCTAATTTTGAATTTTAACAAATATCACCCTGTGGTGTTCCGCCAAATGGGGAATTAAATATTTTTAGTTCGGTATGCTAAGAATCTACACAGTTTTGTCCCTCCCGCCCACTATAAAGGGAAAGGATTTAAGGCAGCAGACACCCCCACCTTTTGATTTCAAATGGCTACATTCTACTTACATTTTAAAAAAACTCTGTTTAGAGTTCAGGAAAGCCAGCTGCATTTCAGGACCCTCTTGGAGGACAGGGCAGGTGTCTGGTCACTCCACACTCAAGGATGGCCCCCAGCTCTTCACCATAGGGCCCAGTCAGGTTTAGGCCTCCTGTAAAGAAACCCCTCAATGCTCATACCAGAAAAATACAACCCACTTAGGAGAAAGGCCCAGCACACCTTTGCAAGGAAAACAAAGTTTTATTTCCACAAAAATAGAAGTGCACCAGCAAAGAACTCTTCTGCCACAGAATGTTCTGGCAAAGTCAGTACGAACACCACTTTATAGAGGCATACAGCATCAGCAGTGACGCAAATCACATAATGTACAAACACGCGTGGCTGGTTGGTTGAGACACTATACATAGATCCCAGCCCATTCTGTCCAACTTCATCCACGTGGGTTCCTCCTTTCATGTCATTGGCCGTGAAGCTACCACTGATTGGCAATTAGGTAAAGAAAAACAGTACAGGCTCTATCTCTAACTCGATGTGCACCCGGTACCGCAGACATGGACTAAGAGGATACTTCAAGGCCATCACTTCTAATAGATTATAGCTCGATTCCAGACACGTTGGCGCCCAACCAAAGTTTCCTCACCCTCGTTTAAGCTTTGTTGTTTTATTCCTCCCGGCACCTTGCACCACAAATCACGCGACCTTTGGTGAAAGCTACTGATCCCTGTTTTCAGACCTTTTCTGATCGATTGGGGGTCTAACAGGTTTATGGTTGGTGGTGTTGGAACAAGCAGGTATCTTGGAATAGCGGGAGTCTTAGGACATGGGCTTTCGGGTGCTATTTCGTAGAACTAGGACAGGGAAGGGTGGAGGCTCATGCCCTCCTTCTCGTGGGATCGCATTTCTCAGTGAGCTCACAACCCCTTTGTGGGATTGCAGGGTGGATTCCTCCTGGATATGAAATGTTGGCAACATGAGACACCGAAGGATCTATGAATCTCTGCAGTTCTGGCCTTCCTACAGCTTGGACCAAGCTACAGCCTATTCCCACATGCATACACTCTATTTCTATGCATGAGACTTGGGCCTGCAGCCCGGGCTTCAGAGTGAACTAGGCCACGATTCCAATATGGCTGCTACTATTTAAGATGGTGTTTTGATTCTGCACGCATTAGTAGGGCAAGGTGCGCACCCACCTCTCACATTGTGGCTCCTAGCAACACCCCCACACTCCCTGTAACCTCCCTTAGCCCCTACTGTACCTTCCAGGGCCTCTGTTTCATATGAAAGCACTGGGAGGTCTGGGCTGGGGGCCGGGACGATCACCCCTCCTTCCCAACACTCCCAGCAATAGACAGCTCCACCAAGATGCAATTTCGGCAATCTCCTTTGGTGTTACCTTGCAGCTATCAGATAGTAATTCTTAGCAGCTATCCCCTTCTCTCATAATGCATCCAATTTACATACCATTGATGACACCATCAAGATTTCAATGTTGGGCCGTGCACTGCAAGAATTCCTGCGCCTTTGATTGGTTCTTCACATTCCTCTCCAACCCCCAAGCCCATCACCTGTCTAAAGATTGGTTCATGAGTCTAAAACAGGAATATAGTAACAGCCATAATGTATATATATTGTGATTCAGCTAATCATGGGGAATTAAATAAAATGAAGGTCGGGTCTATACCATGTTGCATGAGCATTTGGCATTTCCGCCATTATTACAAAAGCATAATAGTTATGCATATGCAACTTACTCTCCACATACCTAATTTGACCTTCCAAAAGCACACTAATTCTAAAATTCGGGACACATTTTAGCTTGCCATTACATTTCCCTAAGTCGCAGGTGGACACATTTTATTTCAACAAATCGCCTTGTAATCATCTAAAAAATTAAACATACATGTATGCAGTGGGACTTGTGGTGGCTGAGAAAATGCCCCAATTGTGATAGTTTATTTAAACTAATGGGAAATCTTCATATATCTGCAAATGGGGGCTCCCATTACTCTAGCCCATTTGTCATTCCTGGCCAGCATGTGACCAGAGCTTCCTGGACTGTGTTTTTATTAGCCTCTTTGTTGTTCGAAGTTAGCAGGCTGCCAGTCGTAAATGCTTGTGAAGCCTCATCTACACAGCAATCCCCCACTTGAGATAATGAGCTTGGCCGGCCCTGTGATGTCACGAGGCCCTGCTGACATCTGGCATCCTGTCCCGTTATCTGGTGATCTGAAAAGCTTCTATTTTCTTGTATTTTTCTCAGAGTTTCAGCTTTCCTTGATTGCAGCCCCTCCCACAATCCAGTCACGGACTGGTTAGGACATTTGGCCTGCACAGAACTGAGCCTTCAGATACAGCAGGTCTGGGGAAACTTTGTTTTCAACACCCTTCGTGCGGGCTACGTTGTATTGCAGTTGTAAATAGTAGTGATGCACAGACAAGGTTTGCAGTGGAGGAGGCCATTTGCAAATTCTGCCCACAGACCCACCGATTGTCCTTGGCCGAAAGGAACTCATACATTGCATTTTCTAACATAAGCCTTTATTCTTTGACCTACGATGTGTTTTACTGATCAGGGTTCACTTTACTTTTGCATCGATGGATTTCTTGTTTCTTTTCACACAGCATTGTTTTTTTAAAAACAATTAACAGCTGAAAGTAAATGGCTGTTTCTTTCGGTCATTAATAAAATACACTTAATTATCTGTGTGCTTTTATGCTGAAATGTGTGTGAGTCTGAATGGTCACAGTCCACCACATTTTGATGGGTGGCAGTTTCAGTGAAATTGCGACATTTATTTCTCTGCCAGCAACGTGATGTGCTTTTCCAATCTGCAGTTAGATTACATTTTTGTTTTAGCTTTCTCTGGATTTCAACTGCAGAAAGACACCCAAAAGGCCCATTTTCAGCATGCAAGTTTCTGAATGCTGGCAGGTCATTTTCCCAGCGAGCCCTTCAGTTCTGTTGGTATAGGGCCTTTGATTAAACCCCACACTCCTGGCGTAAATTATTTGCTAATTTCATCACTATTAATGGGATTCTTACTTCAGAGATGCAACAAACTTGGCTGATCTGCAAAATGACCCACAGAGACTCATGACATAAATTTACCTTATGAATCACCACTTTTATGAAGTGACCATGACTTAAATGTGGCTTACCTATACAGTCCAAAGTAGCCAGAATGGTTCCTTATTGTTTTCAATAGAGATGGTTACACTGGTCCAAACAGTGAATCCTCTTCAAGTCCCTGAAGGACAATTTAAGGGGCCTACATGCAAAAAACATTCTTTGTTTGAGAGTTGCCACCTACAATGTTATGTGTGTTAGCAATTTCAATCATTTCCTCGAGTCAAACGGTTAAAAAAAACACCATCTTACTTGTTTGAACATTACAGTAAGATTTCTCATCCTCGCCACGGCATGATCGCGTCTGCGTTCTAATGCGAGCACTCAAGATGGCCACCATTACATATGATTGCGTTGCATGAGGAAATGACATCAAGCGGAAACCACAATGGCGTAAATGTGTATTTTTTTAATCAATTTGTAATGCAGTAAAGTGTATGATATAAACTGCAGGCCGAATATGGATAAAATATAAGTGTTCTATTGTTATTGGTCCGAAGAGTGAGTAATTCAATATCTCATGGATACTATAAATTGTATTTATCCCATAACACAGATTGTTTTAGCTAACCTGTGACAATGTTGTATTAGTAAAGGAAGCTAAACTGTGTTCCTAGTACACAACTGATTTTCCCATGTAACAATCCAAGAGGTGAGCGGCCCCCTGAAGGTGAACATCCCATGGACCAGCACACATTGATCTGTGCAACAATAACTCCAGAACAAAGGCTCATCTTCATCCGAGCTGCCACCAGGAGTTTGTGCCAATAAACAATATGATACATTATGCCACTGAATGCTGTCATTTAAACCTGTGATGTGACTCCTGGTTGTAAAAATGAGTCTTTTATCAAACTTCAGCAGCTATGATTGATTTCTACTTGATCATTACCTCTGACTTACTTGAGAATAACCCAATGTAAATCCGTGAGGCTATGCGAATGATTGATATAATGTTTCAGTAAAGGTGCCTGTTCAATCTTATTCTTAATGCATGTTCGATGAGCCTCTTTTTACACTTCCTGTTGGTCTTTCTAATGAAATGGAGTTTGCATGGACAAGTTATCATATAAACAAAATTTTCAGTGTTGCAGTTGGTATGTTCAGTCAAAATCCATTTATCTTGCAACCCAATGTTCACAGTTAAAGTTGTCATAAAAGCACACATAATACATGACCCAAACGGATAGTGTCCGACTACTGGGATTAGACCCCATAGTGTAGTCTGTTTACTGATTACCCATGTTTTATTGGTAATGATCATAGTTTTGATTTTCATACTCCTTTTAACGGCCATGTCATGATCCCTGCTTCCAAGGGGTCAGGACTTGCCCCACGACCTTGGAAGCAGGCCCATGACTCTGATCCCAGGAACCAGCCAGTCCCTATAGGGACCCTCTGGACCTTGTCCTGGCGCCAGTGGCGCCAGGCTCATGATGGTGACTGGTCCCGGCACAGGAAGCGCCGGGCTCATATTGGATAAGAGTGCTTGGTGGACCTACCTGTAGCAGACCATGCTGCTTACTTACCAGCTAACTGGTCTCCTGATCCTTCTCTGCCTGGAACTACTTTTTCTGTCTGGGTGGAGCAGGAGCCACTCCCTGGAAGCAGAACACAGGAACTCTTTTAGAAATCTGGAACTCTTTTCTTACCTGGGTGGGGCCGTGGAAGGAGACGCCTAAGCACTACAGAAGGCTATTTAAACCACACCCGATTGGTTTCACGTGCTTCGTGTTATTCTGCATCTGCAGCAGGACGCTCACCGTGTCAGCTCCAGGAAACCTCCAGCTCCAGATCCTGTGAACACGAAATAACCTGCTGGAATCCAATCTGCAGTCTTCTTCAGTCTTCTGCAGCTCCTGCAAAACAAAGGCACAGGTTAGGTGAAAGTAAAGGCAGAGAATCTACTTACCTAATCCAACGGCAGCATCCAAGGCGCCTTTTTCTGCCTTTCTCTTCCGGCATCCGACATCTGCAAAGAGAGAGAACATCTGTTAGTAATATTCAACTACAAGTTCTGCTTACCTGTGTTACGCCCGTTCCAACTCAGCTCGCGCTGCATTCCGGCACCTGCAAGGCAAGATACATCGGTTAGTAACGCTTAGTTACAAGACTGCTTACCTGTGTTATGCTCGCTTTCAATCTGTTCGCGCTGCACCTCAGCACCTGCAAAGACAAAAGAGACATTACGGAGCATTCTCCAGCGCTAGTGCAGTCTTTCTACTTACGTGCCATTAGAAGGATAATCTTCATCGTCACAGCATCTGAAAAGGGAAAGACATAGACTTTACAGACTTAAGACTTTTGAAAGAGAAGAAAACAAGGCAAAAGGAACTTTAATACTTACAAGGCACTCTCGTGCATGAACGGCGTCTTCGCTCTCAGCAAATCCTCTGCTATCAAGAGGCAGAGCTCGCATCCAGTGAAGCAACTGGATCCAGCGCCCCTGCATAAGACGCAGGATGGAGAGCCCGGCATTTACCTATATAAGGTAAGCGCAATATCAACCCAGTTCCACGGGGAAAGAAAGGGCGAGAGGGGCTAGGAACTTTCCGAACCTTCCAAACACTAATACCTTGGTTTACCCTTGCAGACATCTCTCTCTTCAGCTTAAACTGTCGGTGGGAAGGGGGCCCAGTCCGGGAGCAAAACGAACCCTGCGCCTAACACTGAAGACAGTATCCTCGCCAGATCAAGACCCGCGCCTCCGGGGGAACCAGGTGAGCGTTACAGAACGCGAAGCCTTACCACAAAATTCCCGCCCAGGCGCAATGGAAACTTCAGACACAGACCAGTTGGCCCAATTACTCGGGGAGTTGAGGGCGGAAGTACACGCTGCACGTCAGGAAACAAATGCCCTAAGGAGGGAGTTAGTGGTCTCCAAAGAGCGAACAGACGATTTGGCTAGACAATGGCTGCAAGCCCAAGCTGGACAAACTCCTCTACCAACCCCAAGTGGGGGCCACGCTCCTCCAGCTTCCTCGAATCCGGTACAAATCAATCTACCAGGAAATATACCTTTGGCTCCGCCGAACGCTTTTCAGGTGATTCAAAAAGGTTTGCTGTGTTCTTCAATCAATGTCGCTTGCACTTTTTGTGCAGACCCGCCGCTTTTCCAACGGACCAGGCTAAAGTGGCCTTCGTGCTCTCTTATCTCAGTGGCAGTGCCGCAGATTGGTCTGTTCCTTTAGTGTCTCAAGATGACCCCATTCTCCATAACTTCCAGGACTTCCAAGCCAGTATGGAGAAACTGTTCGCAAGGCACTATCAGGGACAGGCCTTGGACAATGAACTTCTTTCACTACGACAGGGCAATCAAGATCTTCTGACTTATATTGCATCATTTAACAGACTAGTGGTGGAAACCGGATGGCCGGAGGATAAGAGGATCACACTGTTTTACAGAGGTCTGCGTGGGGAATTAAAAGACGTTCTGGCTCAAGTGGTAAATCCTCCACAAGACTGTTCCGAATATATCGATCTGGTAGTGCAATTGGATCATCGACTACAGAGTCGGAAAGCCGATCGATCCAGATTTGAAACCCGACTTTTTTCAAGGCCGCAAAGTTCTACGAAAGGAACTGATTCCGTGGAACCCATGCAAATAGGGGGTGTAAAAGGACCTTTAACCCAAAAGGAGAGGGAAAGGAGGAGACAACTGCAATTATGCCTCTATTGCGGAAACTCAGGGCACTTTCTTCGAGATTGTCCAGTGAAGCCCAAGAAGAAGATAGTAGGGGCGTCTGATAAAGGTACTGAGAATTCTGAGCCGGGAAACGACCTCGCCCGGCAAGTGTAGAGGTCCGCTTGCCGAGCGTTAAAACCAGTTCTTTGACCTTGCATTTCATCATGCCCATGGTCCTCGTGAGTCCTGAACAACCTAATCGTATGCATGCCATTAAAGCATACATTGATAGTGGCGAAATCGGGAATTACTTGGACTGTGAGCTGGCCGCCAGGATGAATCTATCTCTTTGTCCAAAGACGGTGAAAGACGTCATTACCACCGTGGATGGGACGGAAATAGCTTCCGGACCCGTAACTCACACCACCATGGAAGTAACGTTAGTAAGCCAAGATGGGCATCAAGAGAAGATCGTGTTTGATGTGATCAAGGCCCCTCAGTTTCAAGTCATCTTGGGAGTTCCTTGGTTGGAGAAACACAATCCTCAAATTGATTGGCGAGCAAAGACAATCCGGTTTCCAGAATGCGCTTCTACCTGCTACCCTCAGCTCTCCACCAAACTAGCTGCAACTGTTTCTGAGAGTCCGCAACTGCCTCCTGAATACCAGGAATTCCAAGATGTCTTTCGGAAAGACCAAGCTAATTCTTTGCCTCCCCACAGATCACACGACTGTCAGATAGACCTGATTCCCGGATCCACTCCTCCGTGTAGTCGGATTTATGCCCTTACTGAACCTGAAAATCTCCACCTAAGGCAATATTTGGACCAGTACCTGGCTAACGGATTCATCCGTCCTTCGAAGTCCCCGGCCTCCTCAGCTCTGTTCTTCGTGCCAAAAAAGGAGGGAGACTTAAGAACGTGTATAGACTACCGTGCCCTGAACCAGATTACAATTAAGAACAGGTATCCATTGCCATTGATCCCAGAACTACTTGACCAAGTCAAAAACGCCTGCATATATACTAAGTTAGACCTCAGAGGAGCCTACCATTTGGTGCGAATAAAGGAGGGCGATGAATGGAAGACGGCCTTTCGTACCAAGTATGGACTGTTCGAGTATCAAGTGATGCCCTTCGGGTTGTGTAACGCACCGGCTGCATTCCAGTTCTTTATGAATGACGTGCTCCGTGAACTCATTGATGTGTGTGTAGTTGTATACATTGACGACATTCTGGTTTATTCGTCCTCTGAGGCAGAACACCGAAAACATGTAACCGCAGTACTGGAGAGGCTCCGCAAACACAAACTTTTTGCAAAATTAGAGAAGTGCGTCTTTCATGTTACTGAGGTCGAATTTCTGGGATTTATTTTGTCACCTAACGGAGTTCACATGGACTCGAGGAAAGTAGATGCAATAATCAAGTGGCCCTCACCATCATCTGTAAAAGGGGTTCAAAGTATGTTGGGCTTCGCCAACTTCTATCGCAGGTTTATTCCATACTTTTCTCGGGTAGTCCAACCCATTACAGCTCTCCTCAGAAAAAACAAACGTTTTGAGTGGTCTACCGAGGCAGAACAAGCCTTTCAGGAGCTAAAGACTAAATTTACCTCCGCCCCGATTTTAAAACATCCCCGCCCGGAACTACCTTACATCGTAGAGACCGATGCCTCCAGCCTTGCTATGGGAGCAGTGCTTTCACAAAGAGATCAAAAAACCAACCAGTTGCACCCCGTGGCGTTTTGGTCTCGCAAATTATCAGCCCCAGAAATCAATTACACCATTACCGATAAGGAACTGTTGGCTATTAAGTCCGCCTTTAAGGCCTGGCGGCATTATCTCTTAGGAGCCCGACACACAGTCACTGTCATTACTGACCATCGTAATCTACAGTATCTTAAATCAGCCAAAGCTCAATCCTCCAGACAACTTCGCTGGGCATTATTTTTTGCCGAATTTGATTTTATAATCACCTACCGACCAGGCAATAAGAATGGTAAAGCGGATGCCCTCTCTCGAATCGGAGTAGAGGAACACATGGTTAACCCCGAGCTCGTACCTATTATTCCTGAACAAAGAATCCTGGGTTTGATCAGCATGCAATCCATTGTAGAAATTGAAACCCAGGTTAAACAACTTGTAACTCCAACCGACATACAAAAATGGCAACTTCGGGGGGAAGACTTCACAGTAAAGGACGACTTATTATACTTCAAGGAACGGCTTTATCTACCCTGTACCAGTTTACAAAATCAAGTCATCTCTTGTTATCACGACTCCTTAATGGAAGGACACCCGGGTATGGCCAAAACCTCGGAAAAGGTCAAGCGTCACTTTTGGTGGCCATCTTGGAGAAAAGACATCAGAAACTTTGTCATGTCCTGTGGAGTGTGCGCCCAGAACAAGAGTCCTAAGGAAAAACCAGCAGGCCTCTTACAACCACTTGAAATTCCACCTCATCCCTGGCATACCCTTTCCATGGACTTTATCACCGACTTACCTCCCTGTTCCGGATACAATACAATCCTGGTGATCGTAGACTTATTTTCAAAAATGGCACATTTCATCCCACTTAAGGGGTTACCGTCAGCAGCAATCCTGGCTCGAGAATTTCTTGAAAACATCGTTCGGTTGCACGGCTTTCCTTCAGTTTTAATCTCAGACAGAGGAAGTCAATTCATCTCCCACTTCTGGCGGAGTTGCTGTCGGTTAGCTCAAATTGATGTGAGGCTTTCCACCAGTCACCACCCACAAACCGATGGTCAGACCGAAAGGACCAATCAGACTTTAGAACAGTACCTACGCTGCATGCTGCAACAGACAGAAGGAACTTGGAAGGACATCCTTTGGATAGCCGAGTACGCTTCAATAACTCAGTCCACTCTGGAACCGGAAAGACCCCGTTTTTTCTTTTGTATGGTAATCATCCTCGAACCTCTAACCTGGATCCACCTCAGGATCTTGGAACACCAGCAGTGGACCACCTACATTCAACCATCACCCAAGCCTTCAAGGAAGCTACTACCCACCTTCAAAGGGCCAAGGAACAATACAAGAAAGGAGCAGATCAACATCGAAAGGAAGCCCCTCAATACCAAATAGGAGATCAAGTCTGGTTATCCACCAAATATTTACCCCTAAAGGGACCACGCACCTTTAACCCAAGATACCTGGGACCCTACTCTGTTACTGCCATAATAAATCCAGTAGCGGTCAAGTTGGATTTACCCCCTCGCATGAAAATGCACCCAGTCTTCCATGTTTCACTACTAAAACCTGTTCAACCAGAAACCCTATTGACTAAATCTCCTGAACCTATCCTAGTTGACGGAGAACTTGAGTTTGAAATCAAAAATATCCTGGATTCCAAGATCTCCAAATCAAAACTACACTACCTAATTGACTGGAAAGGCTACGGCCCCCAAGAAAGATCTTGGGAACCTGCAGAACATGTACACGCTCCCCGACTAATCAGGAAATTTCATCGGACATTTCCTAACAAACCAAGACCTCCGGAGAAGTCAACCTTGGGAGGGGCCTTGAGGGGGGGTGCTGTCATGATCCCTGCTTCCAAGGGGTCAGGACTTGCCCCACGACCTTGGAAGCAGGCCCATGACTCTGATCCCAGGAACCAGCCAGTCCCTATAGGGACCCTCTGGACCTTGTCCTGGCGCCAGTGGCGCCAGGCTCATGATGGTGACTGGTCCCGGCACAGGAAGCGCCGGGCTCATATTGGATAAGAGTGCTTGGTGGACCTACCTGTAGCAGACCATGCTGCTTACTTACCAGCTAACTGGTCTCCTGATCCTTCTCTGCCTGGAACTACTTTTTCTGTCTGGGTGGAGCAGGAGCCACTCCCTGGAAGCAGAACACAGGAACTCTTTTAGAAATCTGGAACTCTTTTCTTACCTGGGTGGGGCCGTGGAAGGAGACTCCTAAGCACTACAGAAGGCTATTTAAACCACACCCGATTGGTTTCACGTGCTTCGCGTTATTCTGCATCTGCAGCAGGACGCTCACCGTGTCAGCTCCAGGAAACCTCCAGCTCCAGATCCTGTGAACACGAAATAACCTGCTGGAATCCAATCTGCAGTCTTCTTCAGTCTTCTGCAGCTCCTGCAAAACAAAGGCACAGGTTAGGTGAAAGTAAAGGCAGAGAATCTACTTACCTAATCCAACGGCAGCATCCAAGGCGCCTTTTTCTGCCTTTCTCTTCCGGCATCCGACATCTGCAAAGAGAGAGAACATCGGTTAGTAATATTCAACTACAAGTTCTGCTTACCTGTGTTACGCCCGTTCCAACTCAGCTCGCGCTGCATTCCGGCACCTGCAAGGCAAGATACATCGGTTAGTAACGCTTAGTTACAAGACTGCTTACCTGTGTTATGCTTGCTTTCAATCTGTTCGCGCTGCACCTCAGCACCTGCAAAGACAAAAGAGACATTACGGAGCATTCTCCAGCGCTAGTGCAGTCTTTCTACTTACGTGCCATTAGAAGGATAATCTTCATCGTCACAGCATCTGAAAAGGGAAAGACATAGACTTTACAGACTTAAGACTTTTGAAAGAGAAGAAAACAAGGCAAAAGGAACTTTAATACTTACAAGGCACGCTCGTGCATTAACGGCGTCTTCGCTCTCAGCAAATCCTCTGCTATCAAGAGGCAGAGCTCGCATCCAGTGAAGCAACTGGATCCAGCGCCCCTGCATAAGACGCAGGATGGAGAGCCCGGCATTTACCTATATAAGGTAAGCGCAATATCAACCCAGTTCCATGGGGAAAGAAAGGGCGAGAGGGGCTAGGAACTTTCCGAACCTTCCAAACACTAATACCTTGGTTTACCCTTGCAGACATCTCTCTCTTCAGCTTAAACTGTCGGTGGGAAGGGGGCCCAGTCCGGGAGCAAAACGAACCCTGCGCCTAACACTGAAGACAGTATCCTCGCCAGATCAAGACCCGCGCCTCCGGGGGAACCAGGTGAGCGTTACAGGCCACTATGAGATCTTTTCCATTTTTTCTTTATGATTGATTTAATCTTATAGGATACATTGGTGAATGTACTAAGAAACAAGTGCATCCTATGTATTGTCCTTTGGTTTATTTTCTAATAAGGCTTCCATAAAGCTTGTTTAGCTGATTTTCTAACTAATGTCGATGGAGAACCCTGAGCTTTCAATTTAGAATCCAACTTATTTGCTTCGATTTCATATGCTGTACCAGTGCTACTATTCTGCTTTACCCTCATAAATTGGTTGAATGGAAGGCTGTCTTTTATATGCCTTGCATGGTGACTGGTATAATGGAGTAATGCGTGCCTGGCTGCCATGATTCCTGCCCCGCATGTCCCCAGCCCTCCAAGATGTCAGGCTGGAGCCAGGCCTACATGGCCCTCAAGGGCCTCTCCATCCCTCCAAAGACCCACTTGGAGTCAGACTTGGCGCCGGTGGCACCAGACTCGCTCACTCCCATAGGATAACATTGGGGATTGGACTTGTAGTGCATTGATGGGGACAAGATGGATGCCCCCACATATTTCGGTTCCCTGAACTGCATGTGCAGTCTAGTCTTTTGGGTGTGGTTCAGCCCAGAGACACCTGGGATACCCATAGACTATTTAAGCCACGCCCAGGCTGAGAAACATGCTTTGTGTTTTCTGCACCTGCAGCGTGACACTCACCATGTTCAGATCGGTCTCCAGTAGGCCTGCATCATTCTTCTGTTCTCAGATCCTGCAAGAACAAGAACACCGTTAGGAACAGCCTTACCTTGTGGCGCTTCTGCCCATCATTCATCGCTCCTTCTGTTCTGCGTGCATCTTCGGCGGTGTCATTCCCATCCCGGCACGCCGCTTCCTAAGGAAAAGGGAAAAGAACAGAAAAAAGGCATTAGTAAGCATTCAGCAAATCTTCGCTTATTTTTAAAGACTGTACGAGCTTCAAACACTTACCTGAATCTCAGCCGCTCTGGGGGAACTCTGTCTCCGAATCTTCTCATCCATCTGCAAGAGGGAAAAGACACTCCAGGTTAGCGTGGAAACATCTAGAGGCGCTGCATACCGTGCTTACTCACCGCATTTCTTCTTCATTACCGGCATCCACGCTGAAAACGGCGCGGCGCCTAAAAGACACAGAAAAAGAACTCAGTTCAATACATCGCACTCTCACTCACCTTCAGCGCTACTCATCTCAGCAGCACGTCGCCATCCCCGGAAGCCGGCCATCATCTAAGGAAGGAAAGGAACGAAGTTAGAGAACTGTTCAAAAGACTCATTATACTTACCTGTCGGACTCTTGCCAGTGAAGTAACTAGGCAGCAACGAGCCTGCATCAATCAACGCGCCCCTGCGCTGAAAGCAGGACGGAAAGCACACTTTCCAAGAAAACAAGGTGAGCTGTGGATCAAAGGTAAGGGTTGGACCCCGGGGAAGAAGGGGTTCAAGCACACAGAGACAATAGGGAGTTAAACTCTACCAATCCTGTGTTTCAGGCCCAGTCTCCATCGAGTAGACTCCAGGGAAGGGTTCGAGGTCGCAAGAGGTCAGAACTGGCTGAGCGACATCCCCATGGATACCAGGTAAGTGTTACACTGCCTGCCTCCTTACTAAAAGGTTTGACTAAAAAGCGTGCCATAGTGATGATATATGGCAATGTCGAAGACATTCACCTCCTTATTTCTCATGCTGTTCCTGAATTGAAAATATCTATTTTGTCTGTTAAGTCATTCCACAAAATCATCGTCTCCATTAGCGGAACCATTCCAGAATATATATATATGTCATAAATATATATGACATATATATTGTGAATTAACAATGGGGGTCCTGGGAGTCCCTCTGCCAGACATTAGTCCTGGTTATGAGAGACTTACCCAGCAGAGTCTTTAGCTCACTATCTTTCACAGAGAAGAAATATCCCCAACATATCGGTCTTTGTCCTGCCCTGGGGCAGTCCAGCACCGAAATGCTAGGAAATTCTCCTCTGAACAAGAGTACCAACAGCAACCCAAGACACCTGTTTTGGTCTGGTTGGACCTCATCAGTAGTGTGGAGCTGTGCCTCTATAAGAATAGTGAGCAAGGGGTACACGCCTGGATTCCTCTAGTAACTTAGGGTATGATATATGATATTGCATTTGTAACGCGCCTATACACAAGTGTTTCAAAGCACGACGAGGCAGGGAGGGGGGAACAAGGGGAAGACAGACAACGATCCTACTAGGCCAGGTGTCATTCAGATCGCGCAAGTGCAGGGGTAGGGGGGAAGGGAAAAAGTGCAAGGGGAAGGGGAGCGGGGGAAGTGCTGAACAGGGTAAGTAGAATAAAAATAAATCAATAAATAGGGCCAGCTGGTGGCAAGTGCAAGGTAAGTGCAGACAAGTGCTGGGAGGGGGGAGCTGTAGGGATGCAGTGACAGTCCCGCAGTGCAGGGGTTGCCAGGGAGGCAGTGCAAGTGAAGAGTGGCTGGGCCAAGGACCGAGGTCGGTGAGAGTGGCCCAGGTGCAGGTTCAGTGCAGTTTCAGTGAAGAATTTAGCAGGGGAGAGGGAGAGAGAAAGCAGAAGCAAAGAGGAAGGTTTTGAGGTGCTTCCGGAACCGAAGATGGTTCTCCTCAAGTTTCAGGGAGGCAGGAAGGCTGTTCCAGAGGGAGGCCCCTGCCGCAGAGAGAGATCTACCCCCAGCTCGTTGCTTCGAGAAACGGCTGACCCTGAGGGAGTTGGAGACAGATGAGCGAAGGGCTCGGGAAGGAAGATATTTAGGAAGAGAGAGTTGAAGGTATTTAGGCCCCAGGCCCCAGAAGACCTTGTGGACAATGCAGAGGGTTTTGAACTTAATCCTCGCAGCCACTGGGAGCCAGTGTAGAGATTTCAGTCCTGGAGAGATATGGTCCCTGGGCTTGAGGCCAAGGACAAGTCTCGCAGTCCTGTTCTGGATGAGTTGCAGAGGGCGGAGAGTGGAGGCAGGCAGATTAAGATAGAGGCTGTTACAGTAGTCCAGTAGACCCAAAGTTGCTTAAATATGCAAATTAACAAGGGGGGTCCTGGGAGTCCCTCTGCCAGGCATTATTCCTGGTTACGAGAGACTTACCCAGAGTCTTTAGCTCACTATCTTTCACAGAAAAGAAATATCCCAAACATATCAGTCTTTGTCCTGCCCTGGGGCAGTCCAGCACCGAAATGCTAGGCAATTATCCTCTGAACAAGAGTACCAACAGCAACCCCAGATATGTGTTTCGGTCTGGATGGACCTCATCAGTAGGGTGGAGCTGTGCCTCTCTAAGAATAGTGAGCAAGGGGTCCATGTCTGGATTCCCCTAGAAACTTAGGGTGAGACCCAAAGTTACTTAAATATGCAAATTGACAAGGGGGGTCCTGGGAGTCCCTCTGCCAGACATTAGTCCTGGTTACGAGAGACTTGGGATATTTCTCCTCTGTGAAAGATAGTGAGCTAAAGACTCTGGGTAAGGCTCTTGTAAAAAGGACTCATATCTGGCATAGAGTCTCCCAGGACCCCCCTTGTTATTTGCATATATATATTGCGTCCATGAAAGATTTCAAAGAATTCAATTTGAATACAAAAATGCAAAAACTGAAGAAAGACCTCGCTATTTTTTTCTCAAGAAAGGGTGTACTCGTACATTACAGAAGCATACTATGAAGATCAAACTAAGAACATGGGGACGACAAGTCGACAACAATTCAACCACTACAGTAAGACTCGAGCTCAGACCACTCACCCTAAACCAAACAACTGGACCTTATCTAGTGGTAGCTCAGATGGCAGCAGACCTAGTACATTGAGTACAAATGGATCAACAAGTAACCAAACTAATAAGAATGTGGGTTTTGCAGCTCAAAATAATGTCAATAGGAATGGAAACCAATTCCCCCCTTTTTTCACAGAGGACAGGGGAAAACAAAGAACAAGAGCAAAGGGCATTGGCAAGCACAATGGCAGAACAAATCACCCCGGGTTACGTGGAGCTGAGGTTGCGGATGGAATGATCCTCCACTGTGACAGACCAAATTGGGACGATACCTAGAGATAACTTAGCAGAGACACTGTTATGGACATCTAACGGGATACCACAGGCACCTCAGGAAGCACACAACCCCTCCCCCCTGCTCTCCCCTTTACCCACTCTCCTAACCCAAAGACATGAGACGTAACCAGAACTGCCATCTATTACCTGTTCTGCGGATGTATCATTGTTATCTCTATGCCTGTGTCTCCTTTTTCACTGACAATACTGCCGTGAATTTTTTGATGAATGCCTATGTTTATGTCTATGTTGTTTTTGCTGTTAAAATCCAAATAAACAGTGTTACCAAAAAAAAAAACAATACGATGTCCTTGGTAATGAATGTATCTAAGTATACACTAAATCAAGATCAATACAGGCTCTTGGAAAAAGGCCTGTCGTTCTTACCTACGCTACCCATGATCCGTTCCAGCCCCGAATTGAGATAGCACAACTCGTTTGGAAGATCTACCTGAAACAATTTTTTGGTAATATAAACAACCGCGGATGAGAAGAGTGCAACCAACCTTAAGGGTAAATCCTCCTAATGGTATCTCCACTGAGTCGAGCACTTTTGAAAAAGCGCTGATAAAAAAACTGGAAGATCTCGTACAGAACCAGGAGCATGGCTATAATCATTTGTCGAGAAGAGATAAGGTGGCATTACAATCTTTGACTGATAATGACGATATCGTCATAAAACCAGCAGACAAAGTGGGAGCTACTGTCATTATGAATAAAGTGAAGTATAGAAAGATGGTCCTGGACCTCCTTGGAGACCGCACAAGCTATTGACAACTTGGGAGTGACCCCATGGAAGATATACGCCAACTTATAATACCCATCCTGGAGGAAGCAATAGCAGAAGGACTTATTAGTGCCAAGGAATATGAATTTCTGAACCCAAAAACACCAAGAAAACCTGCCTTTTATGCCTTACCTAAGGTACACAAAGGAAAAATCCCTCCTCCAGGGAGACTGATCGTCTCGGGCATAGGATCCATTTTAGAACCCTTGTCTCAGTTTGCCGACTTCTGCAAAAGGAGATCTTATCTAAAAGACACAACTTCAGTCTTGCACATGACCAGAAACCGTCTCTTCAATCCAGAATCACAGTTACTTGTGACTCTAGATATAGAGTCCTCTTACACCAGGATTGGCAACTCTCCAAGTGATAGAAAGGGTACTTAGAAATATGGATCCCCTATCAATACAGCGGTCACTTTAATTATGCAACTAGCCCAAGTTGCTTTGACAAAAAATTATTTAATTCACAAGAATTCTTTTTTCGAGCAAACATCAGGCACTGCAATGGGTGCGACTTTTGCACCCAGCCTGGCCAACTTGCTGTATGTGGCAGATTTCAAAGAGAGAGTAATCTACTGCACCTCCAAACCCTGGTCTTCCAAAATTGATTTGTGGTCAAGGTACCTTGACGGCATCTTGATGGTGTTTAATGGCAACAAAGAAGACCTAAAGACTTTCATGATTTGGCTAAATGAACAAAACAGTTTATTAAACTGCACTGAGACACAGAACCGAGAATCCATCCATTTTCTTGACCACATTCTAAAAATATGGAGTGGAGAAATTACCAGCACGGTCTTCAATAAACCAACACACCGGAGGAACTGCTCCAGAATGGCTGATTATGACAGACAATCTGGCTACCCAACTGCAAAACTATCATGTTGTGATTATCCAAAACGCACGTTAAAACATGCTCAAAAAAGAGCCAAAAACATTCCTATAGATACCACTTTGGAACAACTTGGGAGGAGGACGGAGTCCAGCGATAAAATCACAGTAGCCTTCAGTTTCTCTCCAATGTTTAACAAGATCAGAAAAGAAGTTCACAGGCTCTGGCCCATTCTCAATGTCGGGGATTCACGATTGGAGAAACAGATTTGCAATCAAAAGGAGATGAAATCTACATGATTCCCTAATACACACGTACAAGGAACAGGAACTGAACACTCTGTGGAACTGATTAGCTCCAACAGGCCACACACCATGTGGCCAGTGCAGTGCGTACTCAAACACAGCCAGATCCGTAACAATCAATATTGGTTGGCGATACCCCTGGATCCAAAGAACCTTCACGAGCTGCAACAGCGTTAATGTAATCTACTTAATTACATGTCCATGTACCCTGCAATATGTGGGCATGACAACACGTCCCATCAAGACCTGATTGGTAGAACATTGCTCGTGTATTCGTACAATAAAAGTGACAGTCCCAATGGTGGAGCACTTTATTTTGAAACATCATGGCCCTACAGATTTTACTTGAACCATTATTGAAAAAGTGGGCATACCGAAAAGCAGTGGGAATCTACACAATCTACTATATAGGCGAGAGCAATTATGGATCTTCCGGTTGAAAACGGATACTCTCGGCCTTAATAAACAGACTACTTGACAAACCCGGGCCACCTTGTGAACAACTAACAGACAATAGACTTGGGCCTGACTCCAACAGATTTGAATTTGTACGGTTATATGTGGATGTAGGCCCACATCTCCTCTGATAACTTAGACATCTATTTCTGTAAAGAGCATTGTATACATGATATGAACAATTACAGGACTGGGTGTGCTTTGAGAGACACGTCTCTTCACAGACCTTTTTTGGGACCTTTTAAGTAGTAACAAGGTTTCCGATGGCACTACATTATGACTAAGACAGTAGAACCAGTAGAAGAGAGCAATTCAATAAACACTTTTTTTGCCCCTTACTTGTTTTTTGATGGAATTAAATATATATATACATTTTTATATATATTTTTTGATTGAATTGAACTACTTTGCATAATAGTGAACAGATCTGAAAAATTCTAGGCTCAAATCTAAATTTTGTAATTGTAACTTTTGATCTAGGTGCTAGATTTTACAAGCATTTCATGACTACAGAAATCTGAACAGAATGAAGAACACACTTGTTCTACCAAAATCCGCAAGAACACTACTGTATATAACGGCGTTGTCCCGAATAATGCGCAAAGCCGAGAGACTTAAAGAAAAGTAAGTAGGCTTCCTGCATGATAAAAGCAAGAACAAAAAACTATTTTCCAACAAGTGAGCCATAACATGCAAAACCGCATCTAAATATGCCCCGACGGGACAAGACTCAGATGATGTGTTTTGAAACTGTCCAGGTACCAATACGATATGGGGAGACCTGAATTTCCACCATCAATAAGCAGTGATTGTATACACATAATGAGATAAAGAGATACTAAAAGATGGCGCTGCCGTTTTGGTATGGAATCCAACAGCGCGTTTGTCTGTCCCTCTGTCTCCACGCATGCGCATTAAACATCATGACGAATACGGATGCAGCGGCTATGAACAAGACTTACGACACGGGCTGTCTACACTAAAGCAGACCGTTCCGTTTTGGGGGAAGAAGGATTATTGTTCCACCCACACCCTGATTCCCAGGTGAGTCCTAAATCCTACACACTGACTATTCCTAGTTACAAGCTTCAGACAGCCGGAGGGTCGAGCTTCCCAGTCCTCGCGGCTAAACTCTGGAACACCCTACCTAATGCTCTTAGGAACGTTCCTTACTTCCATTCCTTCAAAGCTAAAACCAAACTGTGGCTACATGAACAGGATGCCCTTGCCTCCTCTCTATAACCCTGTCATCTGTCATTACCATCAGCGACTGCGCATTATATATAGTCTTTATATTGTATATTTAGATTTGTTCCTCTCCTCGTTATAAGGTGTTTTGTACGGTTTTGTAAATTTGTTAAATAGTAACAAGTATATTGTATCTTACTGCTGTAACTTGTAACTGCCTTTAAACATGCGCCCAGATGCCCCGGGGCAAGGTGCGCACTACAAATAAACAAATACAATAAGATTACACACAAAAGGGAATATTTGTATGCTTGCCGACTCGTCTGAAACGAAAATTTCTCCATTTCGTTTGGAATAATTGGGCACATGTATTTCGAGGTGTGTCCTAACACACAACTCTTTGAATCATGCACTAAATATGAAAATAATGATGGACTTATAACAGAATCCCTCTTCAAGCACCCTATAGACTGATAATATCATATTACCCTAGGGTGAACAGGAATGCAAAATGCAAGTGCATCCGAGGGAAAATTATGGGTTGCCTTACCCATACTGACTTTTGAGTCTGGCACAAACAAAATAAGGGTAAGGAACTTTTACCTGAACTTAATTCATTTGAAGTTTATGAACCATCAAGAATAAAGAGTGATGTATTAAATAATGTTATATGTCTCTCCCAACCCCTCACCCCGTTCTAACACTTACAGATAGGGTGATTAATCGTCAGAGAAAATTCTCCCTCTTATGTCTTTTTGACAGCACACAAGATAGTGCTGTGGCCCTGAAGGAAATGGTCAAATAGAATATACCATTGAAACCGGTAGGCCTGATTTGGACTTTTTTGAAGAAATAGACCACTGGGTTGGTAAAAAGGTTTCTCTCTCCTTGTAGAGTATGAAAAGTTATTTTAATTAACATAACATAAGAACTAGAACTACATTACCCAGTAATGTCAAAATGGAACACTGATGAAACCCGGTCTAATAACCGATGAGAGCAAATTTAGACAAATATGGTTTATTGTTTGTATATGCTAAGCAAAGAAAAATAATAAAGTGGAATAGATTTCATTTGCAAAACATATGTTTTTTAGAATGTATGGAAACAGTGACTGTAATAGAATAGCGATAGGGCCAGTTTCTTGACCTATTCCCTCACCGTAGATAAGCGGCACATCAGCGCAACCTAGGTATAGCCACCAAACAAGGGTTTAGTTATAGTTGGATCTGTTAGAGGGCAAGTTAGGTGAATGGTATACGATTGATAACGGTAAAAAGCAATTGTTAATAATGACCTGAGATCTCATTGTGTGATATAAATATATCTAAACCATCTAGCTAGATCAGGTTTATAAGTATTAGTTTCTGCATAGACCACTGTATCCTCGGACATATTGACGTAGCGATTGGCCGTACCTTGTTTGAACATAGAATTATCCCTGAAACTGAAAGAAATGTGTCAATGCTATTTCCGTATACTATAAAATGAAAGAATTACTGACTGGATGATCATCCATCCTCCACTAGTTCTTCCTCACACACTGGACCTCTTGTTCATAAAAGCACTTCCGATTTGTGGGATTCAGACAAATGTGTTACAAGCTCAACCTTTGGCTCGCCAGATGTTTAGGACAACAATCTCCATCAGTCCCGCTCAGCATAGTCAATGGTTAGGGGTCATAGGAGTCATAGTAAAAAGGATCTGGGGAGCCCAGGTTACAGACAACTCTCCTTGAGGAAAAGCTTTTGAGTGGAAATGGATGTGTAAAGAGGATACATCCGGTCATGCTGCAATTTGTTTTTCACCTTCACATATTTGAAGACAGTGATGGTGTTGTTCTTGAGCCTAGTATTACCTTTGTTCGAGTTGCCTTAATGTTTCCCAACTGGTCGAACAAATTAAAGCTAGTGAATGCCAAGTTGTACAAATGCAAGATGAATTCTATGTTTATAGTTTCGTATAACCTTCTATGTTGTTTGTTCAAATTTAGGTTTCAACAATGTTCTATGAATTTACATTTTCTTTATTCCCTTCCTCGTGCTTCTCGCCCTTGCCCCCAACTATCCCTACACTATGTCCCGCTTGATTTTAATATGGGATTTTGGAATCAAATTTCAGAATAAGGGCGTTCAGCTCATTTTCGTTATACGACATTTGGAAAAAAACAGGCCTAGATCCAGCATCCTGTATGCCAACACATGCAACATAGATTGTTTGGGAGATGTATATGTCACGTGTGAACAAGCGGACGGAAGCCCGCGAAACGCGTTAACTCCACCTAGGATGCGCCAAGCACTTTGGGAGAACCACTATTTTGCCATGAAAATGTGCGAGGATTTTATGCAATTAAAATAAAGTGGAAGATTTTTGTAACTTGGTTTCCTGAATTTCTGTTTGGACCGAGGAGTGCTCCTCCAACGACTGTTGATATAACAGTAAAAAGGACATATATATATATGATACATTACTCAACGTAATCGTATTTCTGATGCTTGTATCTGCTTAGATTCACATGTTGTGCATAGGCCGACATCTAGTGGAAGCTGCGGAGTATTACAGTTTGTTTTTCGAAACTAGAAAATGGGCGTCGACACAGGGCGTGCCAGTAATACTATCCCTAGTGTGACATCCACTGTACCCATGATCCCTCACGCGTGTAGGACCCTCAGATTGTATTTTTTCTGACATGAGGTAGCATGAGGAGTAGTGTGAGTACAGACAATCCAAGCAGATAGAAAGAAAGGTAAGACTACAAGCATCCATGCGCCTTCTCTCAGAGGGGAGGAAGGGTGGGTCGCATGTGAATCTAAGCAGATACAAGCATCAGAAATATGATAACGGTGAGTAATGTATCCCTTCTGAGGCTTGTGGGATCTGCTTAGATCACATGCTGTGCATAGATTAGCGAGCAGTACCTGAAGAAGGAGGTGGGATGTGAGAAGGGTCATGAGCAAATAAATGTCTTAGAACCGCTTGTCCCACTTGGGTATCTGTCTTGGAATGGGTGTCAATGCAGTAGTGCTGAGTAAAAGTGTGAATAGAGCTCCAAGAAGCTGCTTTGCAAATGGTGTCAAGGGGTACATTTGCAATGAAAGCCAGAGTTGCCCCAATGCCTCTTGTAGAGTGGGCTCTTGGCGTGAAAGGCAGAGTTTTTTCAGAAAGGGAGTAACACAGCTGGATACAGTTAATAATCCACTTAGAGATGGCACCTATAGAGACGTGATCCCCCCTCTCTGCCTGTAGCTACGGAGACAAACAGTTGGTCTGTTTTCCTTAGCGGTCTGGTCTTGTTTACATAGTAGAGGACCGCCCTACGCACATCTAGGGTGTGTAGTTTCACCTCAGCCGAGCTCTGTGGGTCTTGGAAGAAAGCCGGAAGCTCGATGGACTGGTTCACGTGGAATTTAGAAATAAACTTAGGTGAGAACCTAGGGTGCGTGTGTAAAACCAGTTTATCTTTATGAACTGTAAAGAAAGGATCTTGCACTGACAGAGCCTGAATTTCACTGACCCTTCTTACAGATGTAATTGCTACTAAGAAGGCCGTTTTATAAGTCAGGTGTTTGAGACTGCTTTCATGCATGGGCTCGAAAGGGGGGCCATGAGCTTAGATAGCACCACATTAAGGTCCCATCCTGGTGGTGGGTTTGAAATAGGAGGGTGCAGTCTCTTTACTCCTTCCATGAAGGCTTTAACTACTGGTACTTTCCACCACAACACCTTGTTATGGGAGGTGGTGTATGCTGACAGAGCTGCCAGGTGTACCTTTAGTGAGTTAAAAACCAGTCCTGCATCCAGTAGGTGGAGCATGTATGTGACAATTGTTGAAGGAGTGCAATCAACCGGGTTGATTTGCTTATTTTGGCACCAGATAACAAATCTTTTCCATTTGTCAAAGTAGCAGTGCCTCGTGTTTGGCTTCCTAGATTTGTTTAGGATGTCCATACATCTCTGTGGTAAATTGAGATGTCCAAACTCTATGACCTCAGGAGCCATGCTGCCAGGTTCCATGAGTTATGTTGAGGATGCACCTTGTGCCCTTGGTGCTGGGACAGTAGGTTGTACCAGCCTGGGAGTCTGATGGGTTCGCACACTGCTAGTCTGCGTAGGTGTGGGAACCACGGTTGTCTGGCCCACATGGGAGCAACTAGGACGAGCGTCATCGATTCTCTGTTCATCTTGTTAACCACCTTGAGGGGAGTTGGTGGAAAAGCGTACGGAAACATCCCTGACCAGTTCATCCACAGGGCGTTCCCCTGGGAGTCTGGTTGGGGGAACCTGGATGCAAATCCTGGGCATTGTCTGTTTTCGCTTGTGGCAAATAGGTCTATAGTGGGGGAACCCCACTGAGAGAAGATATCTTCTACGATTTCTCTGTATAGACACCATTTGTGTTCCTCTGGAAGGGAGTCTCTGCTCAAAGCATCCGCCAGAGAATTGAGATCCCCTGGAACATGTTGAGATGACAGGAAAATGTTCCGTCTGAGTGCCCATATCCAAATTTTCTGGGCAAGCTTGGACAGATTTGGCGAACGAGTCCCCCCTTGCTTGTTCAGGTAAAACATGGCTGTAGTGCTGTCCGTCCGGATCTGCACTGACAGATTCTGCAGGAAGGGCTCGAACGCTTGAAGCGCTCTGAATACCGCCAGAAGCTCTAGTAGGTTGATATGATTCCTGGCCACTGAGTGAGACCAGAGACCCTGAGCAGTATGGTGGAGATGGTGGAGATGGTGAGCTCCCGACCCTGTCAGGCATGCATCGGTTGTGACTACCGCCTGTATCTCGGGATCGTAAAAAGGTTTCCCCTTGGACAGATTTTCTCTTGTCCACCAGTGAAGGCTTTCAAGGCTTTGTACAAGTGTTGGCGAAACTACCACTAGATCGTCCCACTGACCACTTGCCTGAGACCACTGTTTCGCCAACCATTCCTGCATGGGACGCATGCGCAGGCGTGCGTTGGGGACCAGGTAAATACATGACGCAATCATACCCAGCAAATGCATTGCTTTGCGTACCGTTATCTGGCGACCGGCCTGATAATGCGAAATTTGCAGTAGTATATTCCGAATTCTTTCCTCGGATGGAAAGGTCAACCCCTCTTGAGTGTCTAGGATAGCGCCTAGGAACTGTTTGGAGGTGCTTGACACCAGACTTGACTTTATTGAGAAGCCCAATTCGAAGAGGAGGTCGAGCGTTCTTTGAATGTTTGTCCTGCAAATTACTGGGGTCTCCCCCGTGATGAGCCAGTCGTCCAGGCAAGGGTACACCAGGATTGTGTGCTCCCGCCACCGCCAGTACCTTGGTGAATACCCTTGGAGCCGAAGCTATCCTGAAGGGCAGTACCTTGAACTGGTAGTGCCGACTGTACACCTTGAAGCGCAAGTACTTTCTGTGAGCTGGGAACATGGAAATATGAAAATAGGCATCTTTCATGTCCAATGTTGCCATGTAATCCCCCTTTTTTTAGGAGGGGGATTACCTCTTGGAGAGTAGTCATGCAAACTTTTTGGGGCTTGACGTACTTGTTTGCAGGCCGTAAATCCAATACTGGGCGCATTGTCAAATCTTTTTTTGGCACAAGGAAGTAAGTTGAATAAATACACTTGTTTACCTGGTGTCCCGGGACGAGTTCTATCGCGTCCTTTGCTAGCAGATTGACGATCTCCTCGAGGAGGATCTCCTGGTGGTCCAAAGAATGTATTTTTTGTTGTGGAAGATGGTTCTGGGGACGCTCTAACAGTTCTATGCAGTACCCTGCGGATACTGTGGACAGCACCCATCTGTCTGATGTGATCCCTTCCCAAGCTTGGGTGAAGTTGGAAATGCGTCCCCCTACTGGGGTTCCATGAGAAGGGACCCTGAACAGAGCGTCACTGTTTTGGTGGAGGCATGCCGCCGCCTCTACTGGGGCTGCCCCTACCTGCCTCTCCACGTCCTCTTATTACCCCTGCCATAACCCTGGGTAGACTGCTGGTTGTTATTGTTCCATGGTGTACCCTGCCCCTGGGAATAGTTAGATCCTCTCTGGGAATGTTGTCCGCGTGGGCAACGAAAATTGCCATTCCCTCTCTGATTAGGGGGTTTATTGGTTAGTTGGCCTAGGGATTTGAGTGTCTCATACTCGTCCTTGGCATTTTTCAGCTCATCCTCGACCGCCTTACCAAACAACAGATCGGGCTCCACCGGTTTATATAACAATGATGCTTGGGTTTCAGCTTCGAATCCAGACTGCCGTAACCAACCGTGTCTCTTGATAACAGTCCCTTCTGCTATCAATCTGCCGGCGTTATCCGCGGCCTCAAAGGTTGCTTTTAAAATGCAACCGGACACGGCTCTTCCCTCCGCGCAAACTCGTGCCAATTGGCTCTTTAAGGGTTCTGGGGCGGAGTCTATGAGTGCCGCGACTTCTTCCCACTGGTGGCAGTTGTAACTGGCCAACAGGGTGGTGGAGTTGGCAATCCTTGCCTGGTAGGCTGAAGTGGAGGCTACCTTCCTGCCCAAACCATATAGTTTCTTGCTCTCCTTGTCAGGAGGAGCTTCGGACGATGACAAGGGTGTTCCCGCCCTCTCACGGGTGTTTGTAACTACCAGGGAGTCCGGCTTCAGATGCCCCCTTATGTATAGTGTGTCTGATTGTGCTGTCCTGAAAAGTTTCTCAATCCTTGGGTTCACTGCCCTTGGTGAGGTTGGGATTTACAAATGAAGGGTCTATTCTTCTCTGAATAGCCTTAAGGATAGGGATGGCCTGCGCAACAGGTCTCCTTTCTCCTATTAACTCCTCGGCGAAGTCCCTCTCTTCTTGAGCACCCTGGGTGTCAATGTGGAAGTGTTCTGCCGCTCGGGACAGAACTTCATTCAGGAGAGGTTGATTGTCGACAGGGGAGCCGGTAACCGGGGGTTCTTTCTCTACCGCGGAGTCTACTCTGTAGGTTTCAGGGTCTTCCTCTTCCTCTTCTTGGTCCTCATCATCCCCATAGTAGCCCGTACCAGTTTGCTCTTCCAACATGCCCAAATCTGGATCCTCACAAAAGCATGTATCCCCTTGATATTGAGAGTAGGGCTGTATATAGAAGGGGCCCGAAGACTGTGTTGGGGCTTCAAACCGGGACTTCTTACTTGGAGGTATTGGATCCTTAGAGCCTGAGGGTGCTGACCCGTCGGGAGTATAAGAGAGAAAGTGTTCAGGGTTTTTTGCTTAAAAATCTGCCAATGATGACATCCTTGACATAACCCTGTCTATGTCATCACTAGACCATTCTCTAGAACTGGGAATGACCCTTTCTGGAACTTTCTCCGCCTTATCCTGACTAGACTTACTGGTTTTAGCAGGGGTCTTTGGGATAACCGAAGACTTGTCTGTCTGTTTATGTGGAGTGGAAAGTTTTAGAGGTGTGGAAGGAGGCTGAGACTACTTCCTTTGTTGTTTTTTCCCCCTCCCCGTGGGTGGAAGATTGTTTTCCCTGCTTTTTTGCCCCTTCGGAGCCTTCCGACGCCTGGCGTCTAGGTTCGGGGGTAGTCTCCCTATCTTTCGAACGTGGAGGTAGGGAATCGGGAGCCGCCGTTACGCGGTCTGCGGGCGCCGACTCCTGAAGTGCGGTCTGGGGATGGAAGTCAGCTTCATCTTCCGACTATCGAACTTCCGTTACCTTGGGGAGCGAGGCACTCTTGGCAACAGTGGATGATTGCCTGGAGTCATGCGGTGATCTAGATCGAGAACGCCCAGAGGACACCGATTCGGACCGTTCTCTATGTGCCTCTTTCCGAGAACTCGACGTGCGCGTCGAGTCTCGGCTGGACTTTATGTGCTTTGTGGAAGTGCTATGGGTAGCGCTTGTGTCGCCGGGGTCTTCCCCATAGCCGCCCTGCAGGACGACCTTCCGAGGTACTTGCGCTCGGCTGTCTCGACGCCACGTTGCCCTCGCCGTCCGAAAGCATGGCGTCGCTGCCATCGCTGAAGGCGCCCTCCGCTGCCATGGCCTCCTGACGCCTGGCGTGGTGGGCCCAATGCTTGATCGAACGGTCCTTAAGTGTTTTCGGTTTAAACCTACTACATTCTCTGCAGTTCGCCTCGGGGTGGTCCCTCGGCAAGCAGAGATTGCACGTGGCGTGTCTGTCAACCCAAGGGTACTTGCGGTTGCACTTGGGGCAGAATTGGAAAGGGGTACCCTCCATATGCACCTTGTGGCAGCGGGCTGATAAGTGTAGGAATATATAAGAATGTACCTATATACCAAAGAGTGTAGAGTATGTCCACCCCCCACTCTCCCTACTTGCAGGGCCGAGGCCAGAGGCCTTCCGAGACCCAAATCCATCATGCAGCTGTCAACGGTCGATTTCTTCTCCGGGCCGGTGTCGAGTGTGGAAGTTCGGTGACTCGACTTTGAGGTGGAGAATGGGGAAAATATAACGATGTTTTGCAAAAGTATGGCTAAGGCCAGGGCACTCCGTGAAATGCTTCTGACCAGCATGTCCCCAATACACCCACACAGACACAGTTCATGTACCCCCTTGGTACCTCAGTTCCTTCATGGATAAACATCTCATGTGGCCTAGGAACATGCACATAATGGTGGAGAATATTCATTGAAAAATGGTGCACACACAATAGGGGAATTATTTTTAGGAGGGGATTTTTACACAGTAATGGACTGCATTAAATACATCTCCTCAGCCACAATGATAAGCCACCCTCATTCTTCTAAACCTCTGCTAAAGGGCATCTCAGACTTGGGACTGGTTGACTCTTGGCGACATCTCGATTCAGACATCAACAACTATATTTTTTATTTACAGGTTCATAAAGGTCGTTCTAGGATCTATCAACTCTCCCCCTTTTCCTCACTTGAATCCATCCAACCATAGGAAACAAAATACTATCAGATCATGCCCTCATTGATTTAATTGCTCTGTTGAACTACGACCCAGTACTTAACACGGCTACTTGGAGGCTACATTACCACCTACTGGAAGAAACAATAACTGAACATATTACCCAATACTTTCAAATAAACAAGAACGGGGAGACTCATTAGAAACATCGTGGGAAGCGGGTAAAACAGTAATTAGAGGTGAGTTCATCCAATTACCTGTAACCAAACACAGACTAATGCAGTCCCATTTGGTTATATGTTAGTACAACAACAGTCTTTTTTTAGGGGGTCACACCTCAAACCCCCTCCCCTACTAATTTAACTTTATTCCCTAACCCCCTACTCCTATGTACCCTTACCCACACCCTATACATGTTTCAGTTCGTTTTTTCAGAAAACAAATTTGTTAAAAATCCCATCGGAAAAAATACTGTCGATGTAACAATGTTGTACCATGCCAATTAGACCATCTGGAAGACCAAATCACAACCCTGGAACAAGAACATAAGCAAACAGGCTCACACAATGTCTACCTCAGATTGAGGGGTGCTAGAGGGATTATGTGGACAGTGTTAACTGAGGAAACAACAAAACCCTACTATACACCAAGCAGTTTTATTGTGCCAAAAGCAATAAGACAAACAAGATAGTTGTCTATAAGCTACACCTATCCAGTCGAGGAACCATATACTATGATTGAAAGACAAAATGGCTCCTTTAAATTGGAAGAACCTTCAAAATTGAGAGTTTCACTGGATGTTATGCATCCTGATTTAAAGCAGAAGACTTGAATCCAGAATGACAGCAAACCTGTCTTGATCAAGCACAACTCCCCACCCTTACAAAACGCAGATAAACTGGAACATCCTATTGAGGGAGAAGAAGTGTCACAAGCCATGAAATCATTCCCACTGGCATGTTTGTGGGCCCAGGCGGTTTTTCCATAACCCTTTTCAAAAGATTTTCTGCCCAGCTACTCGATCCACTAAGGCATTTCTTGGAGATGGCCACCATCACACTGCCAGTGGCAGGTTCCACATTTAATCTTTTACCCAAACCAGGCAAGGATACTGAAGACTGTTCAGCATATCAACCTTTTGCTGTTTTAAATTACGATGCACACATTTATTCCGAGATCCTAGCCAATAGTCTAGTCCCCCTTTTACCAAAACTGATAAATACAGATCAATCTGGTTTTAATGATAAATGAAAAACCCATGACAATGTCTGCAGGGTAATTGGCGCCATTGACATTGCCAAAAAGAAACCGCTTCAAGCTCCATTAACGTTGGATGCAATCAAAGCATTTGATAGTATAGACTGGACATATGTATTTAAAGTCCTGACTGCTTTTGGATTTGGATCCAATTGTATACGACTAGTTTTTGCAAATTTTAGCCGGCCATGTACATCCATCAAAATGAGCAAAAGGCTTTGTAACCCAATTTCTATCCATCAAGGAACGTGCCAAGGCTGCCCATTGTCACCATTATTGTTTGGCCTTGCTTTAGAGCCTTTTGCTATTAGGATTAGAATTAATCAACACATTACTGGAACAGGAATGTGCCTCGCATGCACAAGCTCGCTATTTTTGCGGAATATAATTTTCCTGATGACGGAACCTAAATCGACTCTGCCAGCAGAAATTGAAGAACTAAACCATTTTAAACATATATTTGGATACACTATCAACTACACCAAATCCTGTGCGCTTTATATAGCAGCCCCTAATACATACATATAATTTCTCGCACAATTCCCTCTCAAATTGAGAAAACTAAAAATGTCTTGGAATCTTCCTCACATGTTGCAATGACCCCCTTTACCAACATCATTTTCAAGTCCCCCTACATAATCTGTTTTAGGACTTGTCTGCTGGAAAAAAATGAAATGTCCTCGTTTGGCAGATGTATGGCCGTCAAGATAACCTTACACCCATTTTTACTTTACATTTTTCAAACCCTCCCAATTAAGGTACCATTGGATACCCTCATAAAGCTACAATCAAGAAAATGAAATTTCATTTGGCAAGGGAAGCCTCCTTGCCTACATTGAAAAATCCTTACTCGCACTAAACAACGAGGAAAAGCAATGTCGAACATACATAATTCTCTGATAGCAAAACAAATATCCAAGATATTTTTACAAACACCCGACAAGAGACAAAAGGATGGGTAAGATATTATACAATGGCAACTCTAAGGATTCACTAAGATACATGAGGTCATGGGAAGCGTGAGAATGCCCTATTCCACCCTCATGGTCGGAAACTATTTGGAAAAGGGCCGCCAAAACATACATATGCAGAACAATCACAGAGAACACTTATGATACTCTACCCCAGACAGACTACATATGATATACCCTGAACACTTGTCACTTTGTTGGAGAGGATGTGGAGGGGTTGGCACCATGAAGTACATACAGTGACGATGCCCAGGAGCACACCCTTTTGGGCCAATATTAACTTAATTTGCAAAATTGTGAGCATCCACCTACCATTAAATCCCTTAGTGATCCTAGTGGGCGATATAGACAACATTTTTACATTTTACATTACACACTATAAACTGGCCAATGGCATGTTAACGGCTATACGCCTTACCACTTCCCACAATTGGAAAACACAAAAAGCACCCCTGATGCATATTTGGTGGACAAAAAATGGCCATGTATGCACTATGGAGAAGATCACTGCCACACTTTGATACTTTAGCTAAATATAGAACTGGCTGGGATCCATTTATATCTTAGGTCACTGCTCCTCGATTCTTCAGTGGAAATCCTTTTCACGGTCTTAAGATACACACGCACCCAACTAAAATAGGCTCTTTTTTTTACAACAAGATGGTTTTGAAAAATCCTGGATAAAACTTGAAGTTGCTCAACCTAGTTACACTTTACTATTAATCCTCTTGTAACCCAATGGCTGAATTCTTCCACACTGGCAGTTTATTGCACCCAAATGCCTCATTGCCTCTATTTATTTGTTATTCGTTGTACAGTATCATGGAATTTAAATTGTTTCATGATTACTCTTGCAACTTTTGAAAAGCGATAAAAATATTCTTTAACAAAAAATGGTGCACAACAGTTAAAGCTCTGTGTCTCATGCACCGTTTAGTAGGATATGTAACACTCGCTTGAGATTAACAGATATTTATTTCACTTATATGTCTCATAAAAACATGTATTGAAAAAGAGCTAAGACCTAGAAGTAATGAGGGGTTCTCCTTGTTGTCATAACACAAGATGACCCTGGAACAAACTCCAGGTGATTTCAAGCTTATGGACTTGCAGACCCAGACATCTTCTATTAACCATTCTGAAAGGGTATTCATTCTGGCAACCCGACCTATATTTATTTCTGGCACCCAGCCTTTTGGCGTGGTCCTATTTCAGAGGTGTTCTCATCCCATCTAACAACTAACAATGTTGGAGTATTAGATCAGACATCAAAGGCAATAATCAGCTTTCTATTTGCTCAAAGAGCCTGTTTTTCTGTCATATTTGTCTGCTCCTCTTGCACATGGACACCTAATATTGGTGATCTTGACTAAGAGGGTTCAGAGCTGAGACCATACAAGATAAGAACAGCAAAGTCGGTTTCTTGTGTTTTAAACATATACTAAAATTGGAACGATACAGAGAAGATTAGCATGGCCCATGCGCAAGGATGACACGCAAATTCGTGAAGCGTTCCATAAAAATAAAAAAAAATTGTAGTGAAATAAATGCTTCCACCACAATCACCTTAGTGTTGTTCAGGAAAAGGATGAAGTCAGCGAAACGTCCCTATTAAATGGTCTGTGACTTGCACAGGAAAAGATGCTGTTTTTTTAGCAGTGTAGTGCATTGTTGATGGCAGGGCAAACCTGCCTGAAAGCAGTGTTTCTATATCATAGTTCGTATATCCAAGCAATATGAGCATGTTGTCAAAGCAAGATAATATAAAGAGACAAATCTTAAAGACATCCGAAAGTAAAATTGTATTTGATTAGTATTTATTAATTTTTAACAAGTATAAATCATCAGATACAGAATCTGCATGTAATATAAACTAGCAATTTTATGACAAGTTCTATTTTATTACTTTTTCAATTTTCAGTTCCCTGTAATGAAAACATGACTTCACTTTGGCCGTCACTGATCATGATTAAAAACAGGAAAACAGCGCTCAAAGAGAATGCGCAATCTTCACATTCACAGTGTTAGGAAATTCTATGTTGTGCACACATTACATGTGGAACCCAGCGCCTTACCCCTCTTGTAGTGAAAGGCCAGGCACCCTCCCCTTTCCCATAATTAGTAGAGCCCTTCACTTTCCCATAGTCGGGAGTGGAGGGATAAAGCCCTCCAATGTTTTATAATTATGCATAATTATATAAAGCATTTTTCAAACCAAACAGTTAATCCCCAGAACCCCAAATACAACCCACATAATTAAGTCCTTCCACAAACCCAAACTTCTGTGAAGGACTAGGCAAAGCTTACAAACATTGACTTTGCGGATTAATATATATTGCTTTACTCTATAAAATAGCCAGAAGACCTGCAAGCTCTCAAAGAAGCAAACGGGTATTCCTCCATAAATCAGGTGAAAAAACAGGAGGTTGTTTAATCTGGCAATTAAAGCAACAGAAAGTGCACGTGTGCAAATATAAAACAATGGAAATGTGGGAGAAGAAGTAGTATTTCCTTCCCCATGGGGATGAAACCTCCAGGTGCAGAGCAGAAACCGACAAAACCCTTACCTTTGCACTCCCTCACCCCTATAGGCAATAACAGCATTGCTGAGCATGGGGACTACAATGCTGCAGGGTATGAACAGAGATTTAGTACACTTTTATTACACTTTACAGAATTAACTGCACATCTATGAGGTTTCTCTGGAAATGGGAATAATGGTTTCTTGTCTCGGCTACTGTACCTTACTGTTCTCCAGAGGACCCAATCTGGCATCTCTCACCTATTGAGGACCAACAAGAGTCCGCAAGATGAGGCAATCACGGGGAGGCACAGCATTACTGCATTAACCAGATGGTTTGCTCTCCAAGGTCGTTAAAGAAGATGGCACCTGCTGTGTCCACCTAATACTGCTGCTCAACAGCAGACAGAAACCTGGAAGCCATCATCTACCTTCTTAGTAAACTTTTTTCCATTAGACTGTATCAAGAAATTGCAAATAAATATCTCCACTTGTGCTAAGTACAGTTAAGTAACAGTTAGGATGTCACACCATACTAAGAACTATTGCAAATGTTCCTTTACTGTTAGAAGACGCAGGTAAAAGTACAAGACAGAGGGGGATACTTTCGGAAAAAGTATTACTAGCGCACACTTAGAACAAATAAGACTTTGGAGTTGCAAAGGCAGAGGACAGGATCCTCCAGGGTTCCTAAAAGATCCAGAAGAGGGATCCCAGTGCCATACCAGTTGCAGCACCTGCTAGCATGCCCACAGCAAGGTCCCCATTATTATTGCGATAACCGTCGCGGATAATAACTTGGTTGTGTGGATTCCCTAGAAGAAAAAGGGAACACAGAATTTGTTAGTTTAAGAAATTAACATATCTACATCTATGTCAGTTAGTAGAAGTCTACTTTCATATACATATAGTTCTCATTATAAAATGACAGTGTGCCAACTGTGGAAAAAGATTTCTGTGTTAAGGCTGATGAGCCAACCGCCATATTGATAATTCAGTATGTAATTGGCATTTTCTTTTGCTGAATGACATAGGAATTATGACATTCTGTATACTAGGACTTGTAAGGAAGCCAATAGCAAAAAGACTTTCAATATTGCACAAAGGTATAACGCTAAGGTGCTCGTTATTTTCAAAAAATAAATCTGATAAGGGTGAGTGAAAGCATTTGATTTTTAAGTAGGCATTAATGGCACTTAAAAAAAAACTTTTTGTACGGCCACAAAAAATTGTATAACTAATGTTCATGAATCCCTGTACATATTCAGCTGTTTTATTTGGAGTATGTAAATAAATTTTACATTTTTAACATGTATGTTGTTTTTAGAATGCAAAACAAAATGAGAACGAATGACAGTTGCTGAAGAAAAGTAAGGAAAAAGTTACTTACTACCTAGCAAGTGGCATCTTTCATACCATCACCTACTGTTCAATAGTCCCAATCGTCAGGCTGGGAATCCTCCCTACATTCACTTTGTTTATTTGTTGTCCTCATTTCAGGCCTTTTGGCTTCTAGCCACCAATCATCTAAGATGTGCCCACAGAGGCTATGACCAGATTATGGTAAAATATGGAGCGTGTAAAGTGCTGAGCCTCATATGGGATTAGGCTGTTGGGTCGCATGCGAAACTATGAACGATACGAATGGGCAATGCTGCCGGGCAGCCCCAAGCGAGGCCAGGTTAACTGCTGCCCCATGGCAGCAGGCCCAGGAGAGGGGCAGCAGCCCTCCCCCAAGGCTCAGCTCCCCTCTCCCCCAACACACAGCGAGACACGCAGTCTCAACGCTACAAAGCGCAGGAAGGGTGAGGTGTGAAAGAACACCTCACCCTTCCACAATAACAAATGGGTGCTAAGCACCCAGGGGAAGCAAGGGCAGCCAGGCAGGGGACAACAAAGAAATGCCCCCCCAGGGGCCCAGACAGTCGGCTGCATGCCGGCCTGGGGGCTGGCTTCACAGCCCCAACAGATGCACAACAAGGACCCAGGGGCTACCCCTGGGTCCTATATAAAGAGTTGCTTTCAGCTCAGAAGAACACAAACTGTTTGTGGACCCTGCACGGGGACCCAAACATCTAGGGAGTTTCTTTAAAAAGTTTGCTGTGTACTCAGCGTCTTTTTTCCTACCTTTTCTTTTTTTCCTCCTTTGCATGCCTCCAAGTTCGCTGTGTACTCGGCGTCTTTGCCCAATATCACGCCACTACACAAACATCGACCTGCTCAATAAGCGGCACGTTGTTTGCAGGAGTGTGCAGCGGCTAAAGAAGTAACCAGGCAGTCGGGAGGAAGGAGATTTGTTCCAGGCCTGGGCAGCATGCTCCAACCGAAGGCTACAGGCAGAGAACGCAGCATTTCGATATAGACGAGCGGCCGGAAGCTGTTACGGAAGGATCGAGCAACCAGGAGGAACCCGACGCCGGTGGCGTACAACCTTTGCAAGTAAGTCCGCCCCTGCGCCGTGGTTATCCAGCAAAAGGCCTCCAAATGAGTTCCGTGAGGGCTGAAAGGGCACGCTTTCAATAAATTGGAAGCGAGCCAGCACAGAGCAGCGGCGGAAAGCAAAAGCGCGATGGGGGAAGTAATGACACAGCTTTAAAAGCATTTTTCTGTGCAAAACGAACTCAAGGGGAATCATAATTACCAGGAAGGAAAATTAGTATCAATACACCAATTAAAGCGGCCACCAGAAAAAAAAGGAAAAAAAATGTTTAATTTCTTGTATTTTACGCATGTCGCAGCAGCACATTTTCTCTGCGGAGAAGCAAGGCAGAAGTTTAAGGCACGATTTCAGGGAGCAAGCAATATTTGAGGGCAATTTTTTTACTAAACCTTGTTTAAGACTATAAAAAAGCAAACAGCGTGTGACCTCAGGCACACGATTCAAAGTGCAACACGATTCGTTTTTTTCACTCGGCAGAGCAGCAAGGCAGAGAATGTTAGTGCACCAAGTCAGGGAGCAAGCAATATTTGAAGGCACTTGCTGACTAAATCTTGTCTAAAACTAGAAAGAGGCAAACGGCGTTTGAACACAGGCACACGATTGCAAAAATACACTACACAATAACAGGGGAAATTACGTCAGGCATGCAGAAACACCCAGACAGACAGCACTCTGTCACAGGGCACAACACAGCAGTTACCTAACATGGGCAACAACTAGATAGTGCCCTGCCACGGGGCATAACACAGCAGTTACCTACTATGGGTAACAACAATAACAAGGGAAATGTACTCACAGTCTCAGCATATTAGGCAGGCCAGAGTTTTATTAGTGCACTGCACAGGGCGCACCGCAAAGGCTAACGGCTACAGGTAAGGATCCCCCATGCTCTTTTTTGTACATTTTCTTCCAGGATGAAACATGGCACCCAAAAGAAAGCCGCAGGAGCCAAGAAACTTGCCACAAAAACCAATATCACCACTCCTGCAAGCGGCAGTGGAAGCAGCTGAGCATTATGGATGGGACTGGGTCAGAGAACATTTATACGGGCTGCCAAAGGAGGGGTTGCCACGACCAACAGGGGATGAAGTCAGCCCCCCCCCCAACAAAGAAAAGCAAGGCACGGGAAGGCACTAGCAAAGGTAATAAAAGCGGGAAATTGTCAATGTTGTGTGAGAACATGAAAGAGATGCAACAGATGATGTTGGAAAGTAGGGACAAACAACAGGCTCCCAAAGAGCCAGAAGGGGCAACAGGGCAGAAGATACCCTTGGAACCCACAGTAATCATAGATCCCATGACACCCATAGAGCCACCAACACCAGTAGCTGCACCAACAGGGCCAGAACCAGTAGGGCCTTTGAAAGCATGGCTGATGCCCACCTCAAACAACACAGGGCCGATAGACAAACACCAGCCCCACCACAGATATTATGATATTCAGTAGTGCCCAACTAGATTTAAAACTGAAATCCTTGGAAACAGAAATACAAAACAGGTACAAAAAATCCCTTGCATGGAACATCGACATAACAATAAAATAGGCCATAAGGTTAAAAGAATTAATTGAAATATTCTCACTCATCGAGGCTCAACGCAAGGGGAGGGATGCTTTCAGGGATCCCAAAAAGATTGAGGAAAAGGCCATAGCCAGGAACGCACACGTAGAACAGAACTGGGACAACTGGTTAAAATCATTCACTATTTTAGCAACAATTTTCCAAGAGAAATTCCCGGGCGATACGATAAAGCTATGGGCATATGTGGATAAAATCAGAGAAGTCAAAGTTGCCCACAAGGGGAACGGTTGGCTAGCATACGACATAAGATTCAGAAGGAATATGTCAGAAAGACCAGCCATAGAATGGGATGAAGTTCAGAACGATTTACATATCATGAACGGCGAGCCACCATCATAGGAGGAGATTGCTCAGGCAACCGTTAAGTCAAATAAAAACACACAAGGAGGCAATAGAAGTACATAAAATGAAAAACATAGGTCAAATGCCAGTGGACAGAGCGAAGCTCACAACACCACAAAATCCACCATTACTTGCAGGAATTATGGAAAAAATCAGTGCACATGGGAGAAGGAGTGCTGGTATAAGCACAACTGCTCAAACTGCAATGGGGAACACCCGGCAAGCAACTGCACCAGATTACCCTCCAAAAAACCCAAAAAATCAGTAAAGAAACATTGTCACCATTTTTGGAACCGGGCAGAACTCCATCAATCCAAAAAACGTTAGCAAAGCATTAATGAATTATCCCAACAAAGAAACAAGCTCAGCGATCAAACTGGGTTTCAAAGAAGGTTTCATTATTCCTTTTAAGGGAGTAGGGTCCCAGAAAATCCCAAAGAATTTGGTCTCAGCTAGAGACAACCCAAAGGTAGTAAGAGAAAAAATAGAGAAAGAATTTCACCTTGGCAGGATTGCAGGCCCCTGGGAAATAATGCCATTTCCAAACTACCTCGTGTCACCACTAGGTTTAGTACCTAAAAAAGAACCTGGTAAAATGAGGCTAATACACCATTTGTCATACCCCAGGGGCCACTCTCTTAACGACGGCATCCCACACACTGAATCTGCAGTTACCTACACACATTTCCAGGAGGCTTTAAGATTAATACAGGACTGCGGCAGGAAAGCCCTTATGGCAAAACTGGACATTGAATCCGCTTTCAGGTTACTATCAGTCCACCCAAGTTCACAGCAATGGCTAGGTTTCACTTTAGATTAAAAAAAATGTATGTGGACAGATGCCTCTGCATGGGTTTCTCAGTGTCCTGCGCTCTATTTGAGCAATTCAGCTCTTTTTTCCAATGGGCCTTTCAGAAACAAGTACCAGGGGTCAGAGTAGTGCACTACCTGGATGATTTTATGGTGATAGGCCCAACAGGCTCTGAAGAATGTGGTAGGGCACTGGCACAGTTGGAAAGGATGGCTGCACAATGGGGCATCTCACTGGCAGCAGAGAAGATGACCAGGGCATCCACAATCATTATCTTTTTGGGGATAGAGATAGACACAATAGACGGCGTATGCAGAATCCCAAAAACAAAAGTAGTAGATCCTTTAAAAAAAAATCCAAGAGCTAAGCACAAAAAACAAGGGCACGGTGAGGGAATTACAATCACTGGCAGACAGCCTCAATTTTGCAGCCAGGATCATTCCACAGGGAAAAGTATTTTCCAGGAGCATAGAGTCAAAAACCAAATAATGCATCAAACTCCACCTGCACATTAGGTTGGGCAAAGAAATGAAAGAAGATCTGAAAGTATGGGTGAATTTCATCACAAATTTCAACGGGACCACACTTTGGCACACGCCATTGAACACAGGGGCAAAAAGGGTAGTATTTACAGATGAATGCGGGGAGCAAAGGTTTTGGGGCCATGCTAGACACAGAATGGGTGGCAGGTCAATAGCCCGAGTCATGGCACACAAAAGGATGGACAAAAAACATCACTCTTTTAGAAATATTTCCCAGCTGGCTAACCATAAGCATATGGGCAGGCAGTTGGCTAACAAGGAATTCAGGGTTTGGTGTGACAACATGGCAGTGGTAGGAATTATAAACAAAAGAATTACCAAATGGCATTTGGTGCTCAGAGTACTATGTGCCATCACAACGGTCACGCTGCATGAAAACTTTTTTGTCAAAGCAAAGTACATCGCTGGAGCAGATAATAACATTGCAGGCGCTTTATCTCGCTTTCAGTGGACAAAATTCCGGGAGCAAGCGCCACATGCCCAAGGAAAGATGACACTGCTGGGCGATAATGGGAAACTAGAGAAAATTGCATCAACGCCTGTGCCGGAGGGCCAAGGCCGGGATGCACACCAACAACCAGGCACCTCAAAAACGGGTGACGGCCGCATGCTGCCCACAGAAAACATGAACCCTGCCACGGGGTTCCTAGCAGAGATGGCGGAGAAAGCACTGGCAAGCAGCACTACAGCCCAGTACAGTAAGTACCTACAAACAGTTTTTAGAACAACAGGTTTAAACCATGTGGAGTTAATAACAATAAAAGACATAGAAATCTTTTTAAAGTGGGCTCACAATCAGAGTTTTAAAAAAGATTGGGCAAAAAGACATCTGGTAGCAATATCTTATTTTTCAAAACTACAGGGTGACTCAGACGCCACACAAAACGCCTTAATTTCATATGCTTTGAAGGGCTGGGGTAAGATGGAGGGACCCCAGGTAGATACTAGTCGCCCACTAGATTTTGATAAACCAGTAAAAATAACCAGCCTATTAGACAGCATATGCTCTCACCCATATGAAGCATTATTATTTAAAACAGCATTTTTTCTTGCATACTTTGGGGCTTTTCGAATGGGAGAGCTCATAGCTTCCAGCACTAAAGCCAACAATGGCTTAGGCATTATGGAAACCAGGGTAAGAAGGGACAGCGTCAACATCGAAATAAAACGATCAAAAACGGGGGCAAAAAGGCTCATTAGCATCTAATCCACAGATACCTCAGCATTAAGTCACTACCAATTCAAAGGGGGGCTGATGAAAGCAATCGGCAAAGCAGGGTGGAATCCAAAGGATTTCGGCACTCACTCTTTTAGGATTGGGGCAGCAACCTCAGCATGACAAGGA